>NC_138867.1:172236002-173436002 GCF_965194805.1 Balaenoptera borealis | reverse complement strand
CAGGGTCAGAGTTCTCATTCCGCTTCAAGTCACAGACAGACCTGGGATTGGTACCCCTGAGCAAGTGATGGTCCCCTCTGAGCCTCAATTACTATATCTTCCTACAGTGTCATGGGAGTTTGTTGTTTTTTTTCAAAACAAACGACTTTTTATTGAAGTATAGTTGATTTACAATGTTGTATTAGTTTAAGGTGTAAAGCAAAGTGATTTTATTCTTTTCATTCTTTTTTATTCTTTTTCAGGTTCTTTCCATTATAGGTTATTGCAGGATATTGAATATAGTTCCCTGTGCCATACATAGGTCCTTGTTTTTTTTTTTTATATCTATTTCATATATAGTAGTATGTACCTATTAATCCCAAACTCCTAATTTATCCCTCCCTCCTCCCTTCCCCTTTGGTAACCATAAGTTTGTTTTCTTTTCTTTTTTTGTCCCCCCTCCTTTGTTTTTTGGCCGTGCCACGCAGCTTGTGGGATCTTAGTTCCCCGACCAGGGATTGAACCCAGGCCCTCACCTGGGCCCTCGGCAGTGAGGGTGCAGAGTCCTAACCACTGGACCGCCAGGGAATTCCCAGTAACCATAAGTTTGTTTTTTTTATGTCTGTGAGTCTATTTCTGTTTTGTAAATAAGTTCATTTGTATCATTTTTTTAGATTCTACATATAGGTGATATCATATGATATTTGTCTTTGTCTACTCACTTCACTTAGTATGATAATCTCTAGGTCCATCTATGTTGCTGCAAATGGCATTATTTCATTCTTTTTTATGGCTCAGTAATATTCCATATTGTGTGTGTGTGTGTGTGTGTGTGTGTGTGTGTGTATACATATATACCAGTGTTATGGAAATTTTAACAAGCAATTTGCACATGGCCAGGCACCATCGGGAACTGAATCATAAGGCACCCTCCTTGTTCCCTACTACCTCTCTGACCATCCCATCTCTGCTTCCTCTGCCAGCTACTGTTTCTTCTCCATAAATGCTGGATTCCTCAGAGCCCAGATGGTCCCTACATCCTGCTCATTTTTCCTGCATCCACCTCTAAAGGGCCTCCTCCTCATCTCCATCCATAGTCACAGCCCAAGCCTCTCCTCCCCAACCTGGATACCAGCCCAGCTCCCTCCCTGGGCTCCCCAGCCATCCCTCCACTCCCTTCCCCACCAAGGCCGCAGAGATCTCACTGTTCACCTACCTGGCTCATACACCCTCCATAGCTCCCCATTGCCCTTGGGAAACATTTCAAGCTCTTCAGCCTGGCATTCAAGGTCTTTAAAAAAATTATGCCTGCGGCTGGCACCAATTTGTACTCCACACTCTAGCCGCTATGACCTCCTCTGTAAACAGCTGAAGTTTCTCAGTTCTCTCACACCCTGGTGCCTTTGGCCATGCCTTAACCTCTGCCTGAAACACACCTTCCTTCCTTCTGCACTTCTGTGTAAACTGTGCAGAGCCTGGGATAGCCTGAATCTTCCTGGTCCCACTGACAGAAGCTATGAGGCTGAATCTTCCTGTTTCTGTGTCCGCAAAGGTAGTAGCGAGAAAAGTTGCAATTCTCTGACTTGGGGGTACCTGGGGCATTGAAATTCTCACTCTTAGCTTCTGCTCTGGCCATATTAACCTGTGAGAGGTTCCACCACTCCAAGGCTCTTCAAAGCCTCCAGACTTTTGTCCAGGCGGTTCTTTCTGCCTGGAATGAACTTCCTCCTGTTTTTCTAGAAAATTCTCCATCCTTCAAGGCTCATTTTCCACAGCCCCTCTGGGCTGTCACTGAACCAGAGCCTGGCTGAGGTGGACAGGCTTAGCAGACTTTAACAAATAAACTGAGGCTCAGTTTTTAAATGGTTATGGAGCTGAAGGGAGAAGTGTGCATGAAGAAGGGTGGTTTGAAATAGTTCTGGCTTAGTATTTTTTATTTTTTGCAAATATTTGTGAAATAAGGAGCAGAATTAAATAATTGGGAGGGCCCTTGGGCTCTGGACCCCGCCCACCTCTGCCGCAAAAACCCCTCACTGAGGTTCAGTCAACTCTATTAATCACCAATCAGCCCCACCTCTTCTAAATCCCACCCAACTCAGTCCCGCTACGTTTAATCACACTGCAAACTAGGACTTCTCTATCTTTCTGAGCCTATCCCACTGAAAGCGCAACTCCACGCTGCCCCGTTATGGTAGAAACGCTGACCCGCGCAGTCCGAATCTGCCAGAAACATAAAAGCTCCGCCTTATTTGACTTTAGCCAATCACATTCCAGATCCCGCCCCACTCAGTTCCGCTCCAGACTATCGCAATCCAAACCCCACCTCCTAGAACAGTATCAGCCTATCAGCTTCCAAGGCTCTCCAGCCTCGTCCCATACATCTCTCCTCTAGGCCTGCGGCCTGCTGAACTACATTTCCCAGGAGGCGTGGCGGCCGTGCCGTACCACTTCCGGCTGCTAAAGACTGCGGCTTCCTAGCGAGTCGCCAGCTGGGTCGGAGGGAGGCTCAGGCTACGGTGAGCAGGAGTTGGGTGGTGAAAGCGTGCGGGATCCGTCCCTAGAGGCCCAACTTCCCTAGCCCCAGAAATTCAGCCCCTCGCTTGCCCTGAGGCTTCCGCCTTCAGCTCTGGTTTCTCCTGCAGTCTAGCCTCCATCCCTCTTGCTGCAGCTAAGCTTTGTTTTCCTTAGAGGTTGTGGGGACTGCAAGGCTCAGAGACCATCCCCGGCAGCCTGCACCCATTGCCCAGATGGGCAAACCGTTCCACTGGCGTCCTGTTTTTCCTCAAAGGAATTGTAACACCAGATCTGCTCCCCTTCCGTGTGCAGACACCCCCTAGGCAGCCAGCGCTCCACTGCGGAGGAGAGAACCCTGGAAGTTATTATTCTTTTATTCACCAAGACGTCTTCAGTTTCAGGTAACAAAAAACCCAACTCAATCTGGTTTAAGCAAGAAAGGGAATTTAGGCATAGCTGGATTCAGGTGCTCAGAAGTGTATCTGTCGTTTTTTGGGTGAGCATCACTATAGGCAAGCTCTGTTTTCCCTCTTGGAGGCAAAAGAGGCTCCCAGCAGCTCTCGACTTGTAACTTCCCAGCTTTGCAACACTGACGAGTTCCTTTTCTCTAACAGCACTATTGGAAGTCTCAGAGCTGCCCCTCACTGGCGTGTGTTGGGTCATGTCTCTATCTCTGAGCCATTCACAGTGGCTCACTAGCCAAAAGGGGGAGGGGAGGGGTTAGCCCTACAGAAAAAAAATGGGAGACTGTTATCTCGAGTCAGAGTGGATGCTGGGCTGATAAGTGTTAAAGGCACCCATCCTACAGATGAGGAAACTGAGGCCCTGAGAGGAGTTACTGTTATTGTCAGTAAGCGACTCATGCCCTGTTCTCCTGCCCAATAACCAAATGCTTTTAAAACCCCTAAGGGAAGGATCCTGGCTTCCCCCATACCTGCTCCATCCAGCCACTCAGGAGCCATGGAGGTCGCGGAGCCCAGCAGTCCCACTGAAGAGGAGGAGGAGGAGGAAGAGGAGCAGTCAGCTGAGCCCAGACCCCGCACTCGCTCCAACCCTGAGGGGGCTGAGGACCGGGCGCTGGGGGCCCAGGCCAGTGTGGGCAGCCGCAGCGAGGGCGAGGGTGAGGCGGCCAGTGCTGACAACGGGACCGCCAACCCTCCCGGAGCCGGTCCCAAGCCGTGGCAGGTGCCTCCACCAGCCCCAGAGGTCCAGGTGCGGACGCCAAGGGTCAACTGTCCAGAGAAAGTGGTAAGTGAGGGGCTTGACCAGTGGCTTCGAGGTGTTAGGGAACCTTGGGTTACACATCGTCTTTTAGGATCCGCTCTGGCAAACGGTCCCTTTGTTCTAGTCTCCTAGGGCTGCCACAACAAGTTATCACAAACCCGGTGGCTTAAAACAACAGAAACTCATTTTCTCACAGTTCCAGATGCCAGAAGTCTGAAATGAACGTGTCATGTTCCCTCTGCAGGATCTAGAGGAGGAGGCTTCCTTGACTCTTCCAGCCTCTGGTGGCTCCAGTTGTTCCTTGGCTTGTGGCTGCATCACTGCAATCTCTGTCTCCGTCTTCACATAGCCTTCCCCTCTGTGTCTCCCAGTCTTCTCTTTTCTTTTTTTCTTTCTTTTTTTGTTTTTTGTTTTTTTGGCCGAGTGGCATGCGGGATCTTAGTTCCCTGACCAGGGATCGAACCCGTGCCCCTTGCAGTGGAAGCGCAGAGTCTTAACCACTGGACTGCCAGGGAAGTCCCCAGTCTTTTCTTTTATAAGGACACTTGTTCTTAGATCAGAATGATCTTATCTCAAGATCTTTACCTTAATTGCATCAGCAAAGACCCTAATTCCGGGCTTCCCTGGTGGCGCAGTGGTTGAGAATCTGCCTGCCAATGCAGGGGACACGGGTTCGAGCCCTGGTCTGGGAAGATCCCACATGCCACGGAGCAACTAGGCCCGTGAGCCACAATTACTGAGCCTGCGCGTCTGGAGCCTGTGCTCCGCAACAGGAGAGGCCGCGATAATGGGAGGCCTGCGCACCGCGATGAAGAGTGGCCCCCACTTGCCACAACTAGAGAAAGCCCTCGCACAGAAACGAAGACCCAACACAGCCATAAATAAATAAATAAATAAAAATTAAACTTTAAAAAAAAAAAAAAAAAAGACCCTAATTCCAAATAAATTCACATTCTGAGGTTCCAGGTGGATATATCTTTTAAATTTATTTATTTATCTTTGGCTGCATTGGGTCTGTTGCTGCGTGCAAACTTTCTCTAGTTGCGGCGAGCGGGGGCTTCTCTTCGTTGCGGTGCGCAGGCTTCTCATTGCGGAGGCTTCTCTTGTTGTGGAGCACAGGCTCTAGGCGTGCGGGCTTCAGTAGTTGTGGCACGCAGGCTCAGTAGTTGTGGCGCACGGGCTTAGTTGCTCCGCGGCATGTGGGATCTTCCCGGACCAGGGCTCGAACTCGTGTCCCCTTCCTTGGCAGGCAGATTCCTAACCACCGTGCCACCAGGGAAGTCCCAGGTGGATATATCTTTTAGAGAGCCACAATTCATCCCACTATTCCCTTGTTTTCTTGTTTCTGTGTTAAATGTTCTCTGGTTTGTTTGTTCACTCATCAACCTGGACTCCTAGTCCAGTGCTCTTTTCCCTCAGCTGCCTCCTTCTAAAGTGGATGGCTTGGCTGGGAATTGGGGGTCATCATATGGCCTTTTCCAGTGGGGCTGCTTGGAGAGGGCCAGCAGAGTGGCGTGGGGGCCTGCATTAATGTTCAGTCGCCAGGTGCTGCTGGTCACAACTCTCACCACCCTTCAACTTCATTGCAGATCATCTGCCTGGACCTGTCGGAGGAAATGTCGCTGCCAAAGCTGGAGTCATTAAATAGGTGAGAGGCATATTTGGGGGCTTGAGCTTGCAGCTATGGCTGGGAAGGGCCCAGCCCAAAAAACGCAGGGCTGTCTCTTTCAGACTCACCCCCGGGGCCTGGCGGTATCGGAGAGTAGCAATGATAACCGGTAATGATACAGCTGCGGCCCATCGGGGCTCTGTTCTAAGCACTTGAGAGCTATCACACGCCACCCAGGTCACAGCCATGACTTGGAAACTCCAAGAAGCAAAATGACTTGCCCGAGGCCTCCCAGCAAATGGGCAGAGCCAGACTCAGACCAAGGCCTGGCTGACTCCAAAACCCTTGCCCCTGAGCAGCTAAGTCTCATTGGGGTCAGGCAGCAGGGCCTGGATGGGGCCTGAGGACGAGCCCGCCTTCCCCTCCCTGGCACTCATGATGACCCGCGGCTGAGCAAAGGTGGGGTGCCTCCCACAGATCAGATCTGAGACCCAGGCTGGCCAGAGGGACCCATCGGAGAGGGCAAGAGCTGGAGAGGGGTCAGCTAGGCTGGGCTCGCAGCTGGGCTCTGCCACCCCCACTGCCGCATGACCTGGGCCTTAACTACCCGGTCACTCTCTGGCTCTCCCCAGCTCCAAAACCAATGCCCTCAACGTCTCCCAGAAAATGATCGAGATGTTCGTGCGGACAAAACACAAGATTGACAAGAGCCACGAGTTCGCGCTGGTGGTGGTGAACGATGACACCGCCTGGGTGAGGCTGGGTCAGGGCTGGGTGCCCTGGGGTCCCCTGGGGCTGAGGGAGCACCTCGCTGAGTCCCTGCTTCCCTGCAGCTGTCCGGCCTGACCTCTGATCCCCGAGAGCTCTGCAGCTGCCTCTACGACCTGGAGACAGCCTCCTGCTCTACCTTCAGTATCCTTTCCACACAGGGAGCCCCAGGGAGCGGCCTGGCTCGGCCTGGCTCAGGTCTAGATCCCAGCTCTGCCACATCAGGCTTGGGCCAGCCACGCCTCTGAGCCTCAGTTTCTTCATCTGTAAAATGAGAGCCACAAAACCTCCTACCCCACAGGGTCGCTGTGAAGATAAAGTCAGAATACAGAAGCAAAAACAGCTAATTTGGACTCTGGATGTCAAAAATGCATCCACTTGGGGAACACTTCATGAAGGGCTAAGTACACAGTCGGTGCTCAGCAAGTGGCCGTATGTGACTGAAAAGTCATAATCATTGCTACAGCCCCTTCAACCTGGGCATAGCACATTTTATATTAATTGGGACATTAAAGGCTCACTGCAGCCCTGAACTTAAATATAATATGATCCCTGTGAGTTACAAGGAAAACAGTAATGAGGGGAGGGGGACAGGGACACCCATAGCTCTTTCTTTGTGAGGAGAATGGCCCTAGACCTGAGGGAAAGGGGGCTTTGAATCACTAAGGGCCTTCAGGGCATCTGATGCCAGCCCCCTAGTTCATGATCTGTGCTGAGGGAAAACAGGCTCAGAGAGGGCAAGCGACTGGGACAGGGTCACACAGCGTGTGTCCTGGCAACCGGCTCAGAGGCACCTGCGCTCTCCCAGCATCAGGAGGGAAGCCACCCACCCCTGCCCACCCATGCGCTGCTCTGCTCTCCTTAGCATTCCCACCAGATCTGGAAGGTCTCTTCAGCCTCATGTAAGTCCCCCATGGGGAAATTATTGTTCACCTTTGAAGAGAAGAACCCCTTCTGGGTAAAAGCTCCAAACAGCCCAGAAATAGTCCTTTAGGGAGGCCTAAAGCCTTCCTTTCTCACCCTTTCTCCCTGGAACAATTGCTCACTTACCTGTCTGGAAGCATTTTTGCAAAAGAGGTTCCTTCTCACATCTCGCCCTCTGTGTTATTCTCTGACAGCCCAGTGGTTCTCCACTACTTTCTTGTTTATTGATTGATTGATTGATTGATTGACTGCTGCGCTGGGTCTTCATAGCTACGCGCAGGCTTTCTCTAGTTGTGGCAAGCAGGGGCTACTCTTTGTTGCAGTGCGCGGGCTTCTTATTGCGGTGGCTTCTCTTGCTGCAGAGCATGAGCTCTAGGCGCATGGGCTTCAGTAGTTGCAGCACGCGGGCCCTAGAGCACATGGGCTTCAGTAGTTGCAATGCATGGGCTCAGTAGTTGTGGCGCGCGGGCTCAGTAGTTGTGGTGCACAGGCTTAGTTGCTCCGCGGCACGTGGGATCTTCCCAGACCAGGGATCAAACCCGTGTCCCCTGCATTGGTAGGCGGATTCTTAACCACTGGACCACCAGGGAAGTCCCTCCACTACTTTCTTTTAACCTGGAGGCAGCCAACTTTTTCTTTAAAGGACCAGGTAGTAAATATTTTTGACTTTGTTGGCCACATCGTCTCTGTCTTGGCAACCAGACTCTGCCCATTTTAATTAGAAAGCAGCCACAGACCATAGGTGCGCAAGTGGGCGTGGCCGTGTGCCAATAAAACTTTATTTGCAGGCACAAATTTGAATTTCACATTTCTAATTGTCACAAAATATTCTCCTTTTGGTTTTCTTTCTTTGCAGCCATTTAAAAATGAAAAAGGTTCTTAGCTTGTGGGCCCAAGTATTCTAAGCCCTGTTTTTGCCAGCCCCTTGATGGTGGCCAAGGAGCTTGTTTTGCCCATCTCAGCAGATTTTGCAAGTGAATCTATGGGGTAAATTCCTAATGGAGAACAGACTGGAACAAGGTGGTGTGTGTTTTTAATTTTGCTAGACTTTGCCAAAGCACTTTCCCAGGAAATTAACCCTGTTTACCTCCCCCAGCACCGGGGTTGATCATACGGCTGAAAGTTCTGCCCATCTGATAGGTGGGAAGAGGCCACATCTTACTTTGCTGTGCTTTTCTTTTCATTCATTTTTAAGCCATTCAGTATTCCTTCAGTAATTTGTCTATTTGTTCCCTTTACCTATTTTTCTAGGGAAATGTCGGCTTTTTTCTTGTTGGTGATCAGATTTGTTTTTTACATATTAAGGACATTAGCCCTCTGTCTGCCTAGTGCCCTGTACTCAATGTGAGAACCATCTGTGGCTGAGTGGGAAACTGGGCACTGACTTTGCCTATAAGATGTGGTCCCTGTCTCAGAGTCTCCTGGCCTGGTAGGGCAGGTCCAGCTCAACACAGTGATGGGGGACGCTCAGGATGCTGAGGGTGGCCTGAGCAGGCCCTAGCTTAGGGGTCAGCAAAACCTCTGATGGAGCAGGAGAGGTCAGGCAGAAAGGCAAAGCTGGGGAGGTGCTGGGGCAGAGGGAACAGCATGTGGGAAGGCTCAGAGGCAACAGTGAACTTGGGAGGGGTCAGGTGGGGCCTCACATACGCGGTGAGGAGCTGGGCTCTCTGAGGGTGACAATAGGGGTGGGCTACCAGGGTGTGCTCTGACCTGTCCCCCATCCCTGCTGCGCAGCCAGCAGAAGACCGAGCTGCCAGTCACAGAGAATGTGCAGACGATTCCACCGCCGTACGTGGTCCGAACCATCCTGGTCTATAGTCGTCCACCCTGCCAGCCCCAGTTCTCCCTGACAGAGCCCATGAAGGTGAGGGAGGCCTGGGAGAGGGAGGGATGCCTACAGCCAGCACGATGGTGGTTAGACACTAGGAGGGACTTCCTGACCACAGGAGCTGGGGTGCCTAGAGTCAGGTTCCCAGAGTCTTGGGCAGTAGCTGGGGAATTGTGATCATGGGGGCATGGGGTGACCAAAGTCCCAAAGGCTGGCTTTCTTCCCCTGCAGAAAATGTTCCAGTGCCCGTATTTCTTCTTTGATGTTGTTTACATCCACAACGGCGCCGACGAGAAGGAGGAGGAGATGAGTTGGAAGGTGAGAGGCTGCTGTGGGTGTGGGTGGCAGGCGGATGTAGGTGCAGATGGGATGGCTCCGAACCCACCTGCCCCGGCCTTGAGGGAAAGGGGGGCTTTGAATCACTAAGGGACTTCAGGGCATTTAATGCCAGCCCCCTAGTTCATGATCTTTGCTGAGGGAAAACAGGCTCAGAGAGGGCCAGCAACTAGGCCAGGGTCACACAGTGTGTCTCTGGCACAGTGGTACCTGGCAACAGGCTTAGAGGCACCTGTGCTCTCCTGGCATCAGGAGGAGGGAAGTCACCCGTCCCTGCCCACCCACATACTGCTCTGCCATTAGTCTTCTCCTTAGCGTTCCTGGTCCTGCTGGATCATGGTCATTCAACTACCATTTCCCACATGTCTTCAGTGAGCTAATGGGGCTGTTGGGACAGTGGCCCATGAGCATGTAAGGTCCTGTCCACCTCATCCCCAGCGCCCCCTGCTTCTCTCTCTTCCTGCCTTCGCTTTCTCTGTGTCCTCTGCCTGGAGCACGCTTCCCTCCCTGCCTTGCCAGGCTCTGCTGGTCCTTTACATCCCAGCCCTGAACTAGTTGTGGCATCTCGAGTCGGCCACTTATCTCTCTGAGCCTCACTTTACCCAGCTGTGAGCAGAGGGGGTTGAGCCCAGCTCCTACTTATACGTCAGTACCCGAATGGGAAGTCCCTACTTGGAGAAAACTTCCCTGCTCCTCAAGGTAGATCAGCATGGGGGCTGGGGTCATTGTATCCGACTGTGCCTCTCCAGACTAGGGGCTCCAGCACTGAGACCTCTTGGGGTCCCTAGCACTGAGTGGGTGGCAGGAAATGTTTGCTGAATGTGGGAGTGTTTTCTGCCTCGCAAACTCCTCTTTACCCTTTGGCACCCATTCCTGAGGCCCCCTCCTGGGAGGCCCTCCAGGACAGGGAGGGCCTGTCAGGGGAACCTCTGCCTGAACAGCCCTTCCTTGGCCCCATAGGACATGTTTGCCTTCATGGGAAGCCTGGATACCAAGGGTACCAGCTATAAGTACGAGGTGGCGCTGGCTGGGCCAGCCCTTGAGCTGCACAACTGTATGGCCAAGCTTCTGGCGCACCCATTGCAGCGGCCCTGCCAAAGCCATGCCTCCTACAGCCTGCTGGAGGAGGACGATGAAGCCACCGAGGTTGAGGCCACTGTCTGAACCATCCCTGTACAGCCAACCTTCTAGTACGATGAAACACTTGGCCGAGAATGCTGGTTCTCACACTGAGCTCTGTGGGACCCCCAGAGGGAGGTCTAGGAGGTATCCAAGGTACCTGGGGAGCCCTGAAGGCAACCTAGGATTCCAGGAAGCATTCCAGGGACTCTGGACACCCGTTCCCTATGTTTCCTAGCCCATATCCCACTCCCAGTTTTTCAGTTGTGATTCTTGTTGTGCCCTGTGTGATTTTTGTCATCAAAATAAAAATCTGAGAATCCCTAACCCAGGTCCACAACAGTCAACTTGTGTTAATTGGAATCTTTTTTGTTGCAAGTGACAGAAAACCCACCCACTGAGCAGAAAGGAGAATGGCTTGGTTCTTGTGGATAAGAAACCATGGTGCAGCTTCAGGCTTTGCTGTAGCCAGGTGCTCTGACACTGCCACTGGGGAGGGCTGAAATACCCTGCATGGTTGGTGTTCAGTGTGCCCTGCTTTCCTCCCAACCCGTGGAAAGGGGTGAGATGGCTGTGACTGCTCCCCAAATCCCAACCCAGGTGAAGTGAGGGCTGTCCCAGCACCCCTTATGACTGGCCTTGCCTAGGTCATGTAACCTTGCATTGGGCTAGTCATGGGCCAGAGCTGTGGTACACTCTGATTGGCCAGGACTCCATCAAGCTTCTCTGGGAAGGGAGGTTTATAGTTCCATCAGGAAATAGTGTGGGTGCTCCCCAGAGGAAGGGACACAGATATAACAGGTGCATCACTCAACCATCTTACTGGATGATGAGCAATTGTGAAAAAAAGCTTACCAGATAGGTTTTCTCAGTTCCTTATCAAACGAAAATAGCTTTATCGAGAAACAGCTTTTCCTTCCCATGAAGATTTATTAGGCACCTGTGTGCCAGGCCCCTCGTTCAACTTCACACCAGCCTGGAAAGGATTATTCTCCCATTTTGCATATAGGGAAACTAAAGCCCTAAGAGGCCCAGGGCTCCAAAGTAATGGACTCACGACTCCGCGGAACTGAAAATGGGCAACACAGAGCCACTGCAGGAGGGAGCTATTAATTGAAACCTAACATACTATCAGGGCTGCGTGCGCTAATGGAGGCCGCCTCGGCAGATGGTTCCGGAAGACCTAATGCCTTGTGGGCAACATCGGGCCCCGGGAGCGTAGCTCCACCCCTTCCAGCAGGCTGTGTTAGTGTTTACGGGGTTTTGAGAGATAACGGCACACACGACGACCTCCACCCTACCGGGCCCTTATCGGCTACCCCTAGCCCTGCCTGGGCACTACTTGGTGTCGCAGGCTCGGGCCAGCATTAGAGCTCCTGAACCTAGATGTGGACGACAATGCGGCGCGGGTCAGCCTGGCTGGGGACACTGCACTGCGCCGAGGTGCGGGGACCCGGGCCGAGGGGCGGAGCGGCGCGTGCGCACAAGGGCGCCGCGGGAAGTTGGAAATCGACAGGCCCGGCAGCTGGTCTGGGGGACCGCCGGGGCATGGGCTTGGCGACAGGCCTGGCGCGGCGGCTGCGGGCGGCGCTGCGGGAGGAGGAGTTGCGGTGAGGGCAGGGCACGGGTTGGGCGGGCCAGGGGTAGGGGGCGAGTGTCGCGGTCCACTCTGACCCTCTGTCCTTAGGGCAGTGGAGGAGCTGCTGCGCCGTGGTGCTGACCCCAACCTGGTGCTCGAGGATGGCGCGGCGGCCATGCACCTGGCGGCCAGAGCCCAGCACCCGCGGAGTCTGTGTTGCCTCGAGGCCCTGCTGCGCCGAGGCGGGGACCCCAACACTCGGTGAGGCAGGGTCTGGGCTCCGGGCAGCTCTTCCGCGAAGGAGAGGGGTCTCCCGAGTCCGAGGGAAAGACCTGGGAGTCCTGGAGAGGGCGTCCCACGGTTCAAGGATGCGGACTCAATGCCCGGGGGCGGAGCTTGGGGAATCTGGGGAGGGATCTTGAGGGTCCAAGGGCAGAGGCAGGGTACTAGACCGAGGGTGGGGTATGAGGTTGCGCTGAGGCCAAATGGGGATCAAAGGTTCAGATCTGGTGGTAGGCGCTCTAGAGTCAGAGAGCAGAGGTTTGGGTCCTGGCCCAAGGGCGCAGGATCTAGGTTCCAAGTGTGGTGTCCCAGGCTGGAGGGCGGAGATGGGGGGCTGAGAGCCAAGGCCCCGGGCGGGGGGTCGGAGGGTGGGGGCGGAGACTGAGTTCCCTCCTCCACTGACCCCTCCTCCTCTCCTGCCCCAGATCGGCCGAGGCGCTGACGCCGCTGCACGTGGCCGCTGCCTGGGGCTGTCGCCGCGGCCTGGAGCTGCTGCTGAGCCAGGGAGCGGACCCCGCGCTGCGCGACCAGGTGGGGGTCCCAGCGCAGTTTGTAGCAGGGCGAACCCGGAGGGAGGGAAAGAGGAAGGAAGGGAGGAAGAGAGGGAGGGAAGAGGGCGCCCCCTGCTGACCGCGCCCGTGCAGGACGGACTCCGGCCTCTGGACCTGGCCGAGCAGCAGGGGCACCAGAACTGTGTGCGTGTCCTGCGGGAGCTGGAGGCTCGGACCAGGACCCCGACACGGACCCGGGCAGA
Source organism: Balaenoptera borealis (assembly GCF_965194805.1). Classification (NCBI taxonomy): domain Eukaryota; kingdom Metazoa; phylum Chordata; class Mammalia; order Artiodactyla; family Balaenopteridae; genus Balaenoptera; species Balaenoptera borealis. Next base: position 173,423,086 of record NC_138867.1, on the reverse strand, counting down.
CCCCCAGGAGCCCGAGCCCGAGCCAAAGCCTGGCAGTGAGTGGTGCCTGTGCGGCTGGGGGTGCTTAGCCTCTGATCTAGCTTTGCGGGTCTCTGTGTGTGACGTCCACGCTCTCCCACTGTTTGTTTCACGACCAGGGTCTCTGGTCCGTTTCTCTGCCTCCGACTCTGTCCTTCCTCTTTGCGATTGCAGCCGCCTCTTTCTGTCTGATCTGACTTCCATCTTTGTCTCTCACTTCCTCCTCCCCTCCTCTCTGACTCCCACTCTTATCCCCTGCTCCAGGCCCAGGCCCTTGGGGAAAGGGGCTGAATATCAGCCCCTCTGGACCTCCCAGTGTGACACTGGCCTCCACAACACTGGGCAGAGGTGATGGCAAGGACATGAGCCTGGAGGCTGGCCCTGGACCCCCCAGCCTCCTTGCCCACCCTGAGATTGCTGACACAGATGGCAGCTTGGAGTCCCCCCTAGGGCGCTGGGACTGCAGCTCAGTTGCCTCCTTTGTCACCGCGGTTGAGGCCTCTGGAGCTGAGGACCCAACCGCCCACACGTCCCCCTGGGCTGGTGTCCGACCCTCCCAGAAGGTGCCAAGATCTTCGGGTACCCCACAGCAGGAACATGGAGCCCTCGTGGAGGGCAGGGAGGCAGAACTAAATGCCCGTCTGCAGGCCCTGACTCTGACCTTGCCAGATGCCTCCCCCTCCCCCAAGTTCTTCCCAGACAGGAGCCCAGCCCATAGTGCCCCTTGGGAACCACTGCCTGGACCCTCTGACTTCCACATCCCAAAAGATGACCAGTTGTCCCTCGACAGTGATGTGGCTGCCCTCTGGCTGACAGAGGATGAGGCGAGCGCCACAGGTGGCAGGGACCCCATCCCCTCTTGCCAGTGCCCACCGGACCCCACCATGTCTGACCTGGAGCTGCTGCAAGGGCTCCGGGCACTTGGCAAGAGCCGCGGTACCATCACGTCCTTCACCCGGCCGTACTACCTCCGACCACTAGAAGAAGCCCAGGCTGCTCCTGGTTAGTATCCAGAGTCCAAGGAGCCTCCAGGAGTCCTCGGAGACCCGTGGCTCTCAGTGCAACCTACTTCTCCCTTCATCTCTGGGAACCACCCTTTCCTTTGTCTCTCTTGACTCAGTTTCCCCTCCCAGGCCCAGAATTCTCAGGGCACAGCCCAGAGCTGGCCAAAGCCCTGCGGACCGGCCGTATCCCAGATGCCCAGGCAGATGAGGATGCACTTGCCAAGCAGTTTGAGCGGCCAGAACCCACCAGACGGTGGCGGGAGGGGGTCATGAAGTCCAGCTTCACATATTTGCTGCTGGACCCCAGGTACTTGGAACAGGAATGACCCAGAAGTGGGAACTGGAAAATTCTGAGATTGGTTCTTATCTGCTGTGTGTCCTTAGGAAGGGAACTGGCCCTCTCTGGTCATCAGCTTTATCTATAAAAGGCAATTGGATCCAATTCAAGCTGCTGAGTGTCCTTGGCGAACAGCCACCCACCCTGCCTTTTATAAAACAGGGGTCACTGGACATGGGTTGCTCTGTCTTTAAAGACTGTCTCTGGGGCGACTCTCGTCACTTTTCCCTCTCTGAGCCACCTACTTCATCTAGGAAGACTCAGAACCTTCCAGCCCGAGCCTCCTCACTGACACTGGCTGAATGCCTTCGGATTTTTGTCCATGCCATCTTCTACGTGGGCAAGGGAACACGGGCCCGGCCAAACGTCCACCTCTGGAAGGCCCTTAGCCACCGAGGGTGGCCAGGAAAACAGGTGTGAGGATAAGGACCAGGTTCATGGCAGGGGCGGCACAGCTGCGGGCAGGGAGAGGAAAGAGGGAATTGGGGGGCAGACCTCTGATCCTGCCCTGGCTCCCCCCAGGCCTGCCCCAAGGTGCGCCAGATCTTAGACATTTGGGCCAGTGGTCGTGGTGTTGTCTCCCTGCATTGCTTCCAGCATGTGGTTGCTGTGGAGGCTTACACTCGAGAAGCATGTCTTGTGGATGCTCTAGGTAGGTGCCTGGCTTGTGGGGTTGGGGGGGGGGTCACATGAAGGGCACTTGATCTACTGATTCCCTCACCCCTTGCCCCTCAGGGCTGTTCATTCATTCAATGAGCAATTATTGAGCACCAATTATGTACCTACACATGCACAGATTTTGCTCCATTGGTTTATCCCTGCTTGAGGGCAATACCCAGTGGGTTTACTGGCACATACTTCTGCCTGGGGTTCCTGGAGGCTGCCTTCATGACCTTACCCCTAATCTCCCCAGGGATCCAGACACTGACCAACCAGAAGCAAGGACACTGCTATGGAGTGGTGGCTGGCTGGCCACCCACCCGGCGCCGCCGCTTGGGGGTGCATCTGCTGCACCGTGCCCTCCTTGTCTTCCTGGCTGAGGGTGAGCGAGAGCTACGGCCCCAGGACATCCAGGCCCGTGGCTGAGCACTGGGGAACTGGCCATCCAGCCTAGGTCGAGATCAGGGTGTTTGAATGTTCCAGCTTCCCCGCGCTGAGAGCAGCCCCCCGTCTCCAGCTGCAGGAGGCTGGTGGGGGAGCAGCAGGACAATCTCTCCCTTGGGCTGAGGGAGGACTTTATTACAGATGGAACTGCTGGAGAGGTAGTGAGCTCCCTGTCATGGGTGGAGAATAAGGGGATGTGGGAGGAGAACAAGTAGACCAGAAGGTTCTTTGGAACACTCTGGTGCTTTGAAACATGCCAATGCTTTGGCACTTTGGTCCTGTTTGGGCAAACAGAGTCCATTTTTATCTCCCTGACACAGGGGACCCACAATGTAGGCTAGGCTGGGGGCTTCCTCAGCCACATGAAGGGAATCTGCCCAGCTCAAGAGTTAGGTTTCGCTGCTTCCCAGCTGTGGGACCTTGGACCAGCATTTTCTCTGTCTGAGCCTCACTGTCCTCAGTTGTACACAATGGGGAAAGTGCGAGGTTCTACCTCAGGGGGTCACTGAGGAAATCTGATTAAACCGTCATGGGGTAAAGTGTTTGGCTCAGAGCCCTACTGAGCCAGAGGCAGCCCTGCAGGCGGAAAGTCTCTGGGGGAAGGCGGCGGGTGTCGGGATGTTCTCGAGGTACCGGGGATGTTCTCGAGGTACCGACTTGTGTATTGAGGGGTGGGCAGAGCTGGGGAGGTCATCGCGGTGTGGGTGTGAGACGCCAGCCCTCCTTGGCATCACTGTGTGACTGGAGCCTCCTGGTGTTGCTTCTCTGAACCTGTTTCTTCCACTATAAAATGGGATCCCTAACCCCATCACTAACCTCTTTGCTCTTTATGCAAAGAGCTTCAGTAAGTGCCAAGCCACTATCCTGGCGAGGTGGTGGCAGGATCATTTAAATTTTCCAGAACTTGCTTCTTCAAAGCAGTCCAGTGGGTTTAGGGACTTGGTGAGATCTGCTGCCTCATTGGGTTCGTCACCTGCCTGTCATCGTGGCTCAGAGAACCAGGTCCTGCAGGGGGCGGGCTAAGGTTCCACCTGCCTCCTGGCCTCCACCGCTGAGCCCCTGGCTACTCTGGCTGCTATGGTAATTAGGGTTCCTGCCTCTGGAGTGGGCCTGGGCTCTACCATTTTAACTGAGCTGAAGAAACCTCACTCCGAGCTTCCCTTTCCTCATGTGTAAGACAATGAATCCTCCCAGACACCAAGTAGGTGCTTGATAAAGTGATAGCAATTAAAACAGCATGCTGGAACTTCCCTGGTGGCGCGGTGGTTAAGAATCCGCCTGCCAATGCAGGGGCCACGGGTTCAAGCCCTGGTCCGGGAAGATCCCACACGCCGCAGAGCAACTAAGCCCGTGCGCCACAACTACTGAGCCTGCGCTCTAGAGCCCGTGAGCCACAACTACTGAAGCCCGCGTGCCTAAGAGCCCATGCTCCACAACAAGAGAAGCCACCACAATGAGGAACCTGCACACTGCAACGAAGAGCAGCCCCTGCTTGCTGCAACTAGAGAAAGCTCGCACGCAGCAACGAAGACCCAATGCAGCCGAAAAAAAATAAATAAATTTATTTAAAAAAAAAAAACCAAACAGCATGCCATCTCCCAAGAATACACAAACAGAAAGAATCCAGAGACATCCCTTCCCCCGCCAAAAAAAGAGGCCCAGAAGAGGTGGGATTTGTCTAAAACACAGGGTATCCCAACCTTGGCCCTCCTGACTTTTGAGACCAAGTTACTCCTTGCAGTGGGGGCCGTCCTGTGCACCGTAGGGTGTCAGGCAGCATGCCTGCGCTCCACCCACAAGATTCTGGGAGCACCTCCCCCTCCAGTTGTGGTAATCAAACATATCTCCAGAATTTGTTAACCAACAACAGTGCCCCTGTAAGAACCCCTGGTTTAAATTAAAGGTGGGCTCACAAACCAGTGGGGAAAGGACCAAAGGTGCAGCAACTGAGGGGACAAATCTCCTCCCACTGGCCACACAAACCACGGGTAAACCTAGATATACATACATTAGAATAAAATATAGAGGACCAAGAGCACAGCCATGGAGCAGGGAAATCCAGAGAAATCTGGATTCAAAAAAAAAAAGACAGATTCAAAATAAAAATCATCTTCGTGACAAAAGCAACTCAAAACCAAGTTATAAGATAAAATGGGACAGTAAGAGGTACTAACTTGCTGTGTGGTGTGGAGTGAAGGGGATTCAATGAACCTATGGGTGTCAGGCACTCGGCACAGGGCTTTGCATACAGCGGACACAATTATGGCTACTGTAACCAGATGCAACCGTCCTCGGATCCTCACCTCAACTTCAGCATCGATCTCAGTTGGTTCTCCTCCTCCCCTCCAGGGACGGGGAGCTCACCCCCTATCTGCCTTCTGCTCTGGAAATACTGCCCAAGTAGCCCCTGCATTTTGAGGAGGGAGGGGAACTCGGGAAGAAAGCCTGGAGGGCCGACATCCTCAAGTCTCTGTGGGCCAGCCCTGAGGGGGAGGCACTCGACTCAGTTCAGCCTGCACTTGGGGAAACTGAGGCTCAGGGCGGCCCCGCGCTGCGGTCACCCAACACAGGCCTGGAGGCTCAGATTGTCACTTCTTTTTATTGAGTTACAAGTTGAGATGTGCGGGTTCGGTGGTGCCAGCCCCCTCCCAAACCCTCCCTCCTTGGGCCACAATAGCTCCCAGCGCCGAGGAATGGGGGGGTGGTAAGGGGTCTCGGGCATTGGGGCGGGGTCTCGAGGGTCCCTGCGGGGCTCGTGGGTCCCAGGATCAAGCACGGCGAACACGGAAGACAGCGGGGTGGTGGCCTGCCTCGGCCCTGGCGTTGTGGGGTAGGGGGCTTCTGTACAAGGTCATCCTCCGCGGGGGTCCCGGCTATGGCCCCGAAAAACCGATGGGTCCCGCAGGACTAGCAGAGAGCGGTGTGTCCACCTGGCTCCCACGAACGTCACGTCCTGCCCAGCCGGCCTGGGGGGCGTCTCCCTGACCTGACCCCGCCCGCTGGAGCGAACGGCCCGCCCAGGTAGGTGGTCCGCGCGGCAGACCCAACTCCGGCTCCGGGCTCCTCCTCAGGCTCGTCGGCTCACTAAGCGCTACCCTGCCAGCTCAGCGGCTACTTCTTTTCCTCTGGGGGCGTGGGCAGGGGCTCGGGCAGGGCCTTGGGCGAGGGCTCGGGCTCCCAGAGCAGGAATTCATGGAGCAGCGTGTTGACTGTTTCCGGACACTCCAGCATCACCATGTGGCTGCCTTCATCGATGAGCTTCAGGAAGGCCAGGAGCAGGATCTGCGGAGGACGCGGGCTCAGGGCAGGCAGAGACAGGACGACGGAGCTCGGGGCCAGGCTGCCCTGGGACGCCCCCCGCCCCCCCATCTATGCATGGCCTCCAACATCAGGAAGTCCTTCTTGCAATCTACCCTATATTCCTCCACTTCCACCCAAGGGGGATCTGGAAGATGGCCTGTCACCCTGCTGGAGCCCAACTGGATATTCATTCATTCCCCGTTTATTAAGTGCCTACCATATGTCCAGAGCAGGATTTCTCAACCCGGGCACTAATGCCATTTGGGGTGGGATCATTCTCTGGGATGGGGACTGTTCCATGCACTGTAGGATGTTGAGCAGCATCTCTGGCTTTCGATCCACTAGAGGCCAGTAATAGCATCCCACTCCTCCGCCACAGTGTGACAATTTAAAATCTCTCCAGGGACTTCCCTGCTGGCGCAGTTGTTAAGAATCTGCCTGCCAATGCAGGGGATACAGGCTCGAGCCCTGATCCTAGTTCGCTCACCATGGATCAAACCTGTGCCCCCTGCAGTGGAAGCACGGAGTCCTAACCACTGGACCGCCAGGGAAGTCCCATGAAGAGTGCCTTTTAACGTGCAGTGGGGACAGCACATAAACCTACCACCTGTCCAAGGCAGCCCCACTTTCTGGAGTCCACCTTTGACTCTCCATCTAAGCTCTGACGTCCCTGGGGCTGGAGCACAAGGCAGAGTCCCCCTGGACTGTGCAAGGGGGATTTGAAGGGTGTGGTGGCCGGAGTGCCATACCTCAGCCATGCGCTGGTCTTCCTCCACCGGCACAAACTTGTCGTGCATGCCATGGACGAGCAGGACGGGCACGGTGAGCTCGGCATGGTAGACCTCATCGCCCTCGGGCCAGTACTGGCCACTCATCATGGCCCGAAGCACAAAGGAAGACACATTGAACGCATTGCCCTCCTTCAGCAGCTGCTTCTCTTTGGCCCCTTGTCGGGCGAAGCCAGCCCTGGGGGTGGGGAGGCACTGCTGGAGCCCTCATGCCAGCTCAGCCACCAGGGGTGCCCCCATGCCAGCCCCAGCCATATAGCTTCCCCTCCCATCCACCTTGGGGAGATGCCAGGGCAGGGCCAGCTCACTCACTTGAGGAAGCTCCAAGCCAGACAGGGTGACAGGCAGTGCAGGACGCACGTGGGCATGTTGAAGATGGAGCAGAAGCTGGGCTCCAGTGCCGTGGGGCCCCCGCCGTTGATCATGATCATCTTGTGCACCAGGTCGGGGTACTCATGCGCCAGGAACGTGCAGAAGGAGACACTGCCCCATGGGTGGGTGGTGGGGAGGGTTGAAGGGCAGTGGTCAGCAGGATACAAGCAGTGAAGGGGTTAATGCCCTCCCCTCATCCAGAGGCATATCCTTGAAGGCCAAGATTCTTCCCCTGGGGTCCATGGACACCAAATGGGGGTGAGGGATGGGTGGGGCATCTCAAATGCCCTGAAATTGTGAGACTGTGTGTGTGTGTGTGTGTGTGTGTGTGTGTGTGTGTGTTGAGGGTGGATTTTTTTTCTTTTGGAGAAAGGATCCACATATAGAACTTTTATCAGATCCTCAAAGTCATCATAACCCCCAAAGGAGTAAGAATTACTTATTGCCAAGTGTTAGGAAAGCTATTTGATTAACAAACCCTTTGGCTTCTCAGAGAAGGTCCCTGTTTCCAGCGTATCCCTTCCCTTTAAGGATCTTCTCTCATTGGCCCCTGGGTGTGGCACATCTGCCTGCCTTATGCAAGGTGGAAGGGTGCAGGTACCTCTCCTCATTCCCCCTAAAGCAGAGTGTTTTTTGCAAACTATGGCCTGTGGGCTAGCTGCTTGTTTTTGTAAACTTAAGTTTTGTAAGATTGTAAATCTTGTAAATGTGTAAAATATTTTATAAATAAAGATTTACTAGAATAAAACCACGCCCATTTGTTTACAATTATGTCTGCTTTCTTTCTACAACAGTAGACATGTGAAGTTTCAACAGAGATCAACCATTATGGCCTGCAAACCTAAAATATTTACTATTTGGCTCTTTAAGAAAAAGTTTGCCAACCCTTGCTGAAAAGAGGGACAGGATACAAGCAGGAGTCAGGTGGACTTGACTGTCCCAGTGACTCACTGTGTGCCCTTGGGCAAACTGCTTAACCTCTCTGAGCTACCATCTCCACATTTGTGACATAGTAACTGTGCTGACCTCATAGCATTGTTATGGGGTCACAGGAATTTCCACAGGTGGGTGCTCATTTAATTGGAGGAATCATTTAGCATAAGCATCCACTTTGAGGTATGTTTTCATATAAGCAAATAGGAGCTATGCTACTTCCCAGTCTGACTTCCTTTCTTTTGGAAACTTATGTAACATTTCTTTTTCTTGTCTAGTTGCATGGGCTACAACTGCTAAAACAGTGGTTCTCAACCTGGCTGGCTGATCAGATCCTGCCTTTCCTCCTGGGTAAAGGACAGAATGGTACCACTTGGCAGTGATCAGGCACCCAGGCCCAGAGCCTTCCATGGCGTGGGCTCTCATCTAAATGATAGGTGGTATTATCTGTCACCCCTGTAAGGAAGAGTGAATTATAGCAACCTGTGCCCTTGTAAACAAAAATTATGGGATTCCAATTAGTCTTTCCTTGGAGCCCTTGGGGTCTCCAGAGCAACCAATTTTTGAACTTAGTTGAAGACAATGGTTCTCAGCTAGGGGTGATTCTGCCTACCAGAGGACCTTTGGCACTATCTGAAGGCATTTTTGATTGTCATGATCATCACTAGACCATTGTGCTAGTGGCATCTAATCGGTAGAGGACAGAGACGTTGCTAAACATCCTACAGTGCACAAGAAAGCCCCTCACAGAAAAGAATTACCTGACCCAAAATGTCAATAGTTCAGGGATTGAGATACTGCTTTAAAACAATGTGAAACAATAGCATTGGTGGCAGGAATCCCTGTTTTGTTGCAGATGTTAGTGGGATTTTTCAAGAAGGGAAATCAGTATTTTGTGAGTGGGTGTCCAGTTCCTGCCAGTCCCCACCCCTCACCCTCATCCCCACCCCAGTGTTGGCTCACCCGTAAGAATGCCCAATGAGCACGTTTCGCTTCTTGGCATAGCGCTTGAAGATGGCACGCATGTCCTCTGCCAGTGCATAGAAGGTGTAGGCGGCGGCCACCTGGGGCGCTGAGCTGGCCCCGTGGCCAGCCAGGTCGGGCGCCACCACCTCGTAGCCCAGGCGCACAAAGAAGTCCAGCTGTTCCTTCCAGATGGCCAGGGAACCGCCGACACCGTGGATGAAAAAGAGCACCACATCGGCCTGGGCGCCCTTGCAGCTGGTGATGCGCTTCTCACAGTCAATGTGGATGGTCCGCTTGGGGCGTCGGGCTCGCCGCCGTCGTCCGCCACTGCCACTCCCAGCACTGCCTGGGCCCGAGCGGCTATCGCTGCCCGCTGGGTCAGCCAGCTCTACCTCGAGGGCGGCTGGTGGCTCCCCAGAGCCGTTCTGCCCGTGCAGGAGGTCAGCTCGTGGTGCCCGGCCCAGGTTCTCCACCAGTAACCGCCCGTTGCGGTACACGGTGATTCTGCGCTGGCAGTGGACCAAGCCAGATTGGTCCCCCTGGGCGGCGTCTGACAGTGGTGGAGGTGGGGTGGGGAGCGGAGCGGGTCCAGCATGCTTCACCCGCAGCACGCGGCCAGGCTTGACCTCCACAAAGGTGTAGCCATCACTGGACTCCACACTCTCCAGCGGCCCCACAGCATTGGGTGGCGCGCCCAGCAGGCAGCAAAAGATCCCATCGGTCACCCCGGTCAGCATGGTGTGTCCTGTGAGTGGGGTCGTGACAGCCAGGTCAGAGGCCATCTAAACAGGGAGCCTTCCACTCCCATATCACCCACTCCCCACACCTGGGTCAGGTGAGTTGCACTGCGAGGCCCCATCTAGGCTCCAGTTTGGGGGTGGCCAGAACCAGCCACGCACTGAGATGTTTTGTCTGGTCAGTGCCTGTGTGGCGTTCGGCCACCCTTCTGGGCCAGCCTAGTCTATCCTAGAGAGAAGGTCGTGGCTGACACCAAGAGGCATTCATTGGGGGTGGCTTCCCGGAGGAGGGGACATTGTGGCAAATGTGGCCCATCCTTGAGAACCCTCCAGCTCAGGTTTATAGCAGTTATGCCTTCCTAAACCCATTCATTCATTCGTCCACTCATTCATTCATGCACTGTTTCCTTAATTCACTTTCACTAAACCAGCATATCCTGAGGGCTCCAAAGGCATCTAAAAAGGTGCAGATCCCAATGAGCCCCCATTCCAGGCCTCTAAACCTGGCTTCTGAAAGGTGAGACCCTGGGAGAGGGGTTTCAGGACTGAGCTCCAGAAGCCCTTGCCCAACTCCCCAAGACCATGGGTGCAATGGGTCTGTTTCACAGACCTACAAGCTGAGGCTCAGACACTCTGGGAAGAAGGTGCTCTGTCCCCACTGCTCAGTACCTTGGGTTCTGGGGAATCTGGCACACAGCCCCCAGTGGTGGAGATGAGGATGGAGAAGGTAAAGCCCTGGCTGGGGGCCTCCAGGCCTCCATCCCGGTCCCTGGGCCACGGCCCCCACTCCGTGTCCATGGCAACTGCAGGCAGTTACATAACTCGAGGGGGATACCCGCGCAGCGCACCCCCATTGTTTAGGCCCTGGTGATGGGACCAAGCCCTCCCCGTCCCCATCCTGGGCTCCGCGGGGATAATGAACGCCGAACACCCGGCCTGCAGTGGCCCGTACTTGCTGAGGAAGGGGGAGCAGGCCGCGCCCCCCACCTCCGGCGGGGTTCCAACCCAGGATTGCCAAAGGGGGCGCAGATGCGCCACGCCAGACCCCCTCCACAGAGCCAGGCCCCCGCCTCCTGGGTGCCCGTCAACCCTGCGGCGGGGTCGAGGCCACTGGGGCTCCGCGGCTTCCTAAGGGCTTTGTGGACACCCCCCCCTCCAAAGTGAAAGACCCAGGGGCCTCAGTGTCCCCTTCCCACGGCCCGGTCCCTGCTCACCTCATCGAGGGCCCTGGGGCCCGGGGCAGGGCAAAGGGGTCCCGGGCGGAGAAGCCGGCGTCCGCCTGCGGGCGCCGTTTACATGGTGGCGCGGGGTCGGGCCGGGCGCGTTTAAGCGGGCGGGCGCGGACCCAGGGCGGTCAGTGCGGGGACATCCCGCTACCGCCTAGCGAGACAGCCCTTTAAGTGTCTCCCCGTGGCGGGGGGGGGGGGGGGGGGGGGGCGGGACCGCGCGCCGACTGACTGGAGCCTCGGCCAATCGCAGCTGCATAATGACCTGGCCTACTTAGACTGCCAATCAGAGGCGGCAACTCCGGGATCAGGGCGGGCTCTTGTGGCAACGGCCCCGCCTCCCTCAAGGCTTACGGAGGTGGAGGGAGGGATTGGGCCTGGTTAACCGCCGAGAAGGGGTCGCAACCTGAGGTCTTCCGGGCCCCTCCTGTCTGCAAAGAGGATCTCCTCGGCTAGCCCCTGCCTCCGAACTGCCCTGTCCCCTCCAAACGGAGCCCCCATGCCCCTCTCTCTCTGCTGACCTTTCCGTTCTACAGTCTCCCAGATCTTTGCAATTTCAGGTGGGGAAACTGAGGCTCATAAATGGCACAAGGTCACAAGGCAAGCTGGGGGGCAGAGATGGGACTTGGAACCACGGCTGTGTGATTCCAAGTTCTGAAAATTGTTAAATTCGTTAAACCATTAAACAGATATCTTGGAGCTATGGGTAATTAAGGAATTGGAGTTTCACAGATAGGCCAATTTAACTGGTGACCCTGGTCCCAGCCGGAGCCAGAAAGCCCACGGTTCAAAGCCAGCCTCTGCCCTTTGCTGATATGTGACCTTGGGCAAGTCCCTTCCCTGAGACTCCATTTATTTCTCTATGGAATTAATTTCCTCATGAGTTTGCTCAGCAGGGAAAGTGCTCCATACATTATTGGCATTATTATTGTACTGCTGTAGTATTGTAGTGGTTTGCTAAATGATGGCGCAGGTAGGATGGGCTTCAGAGGACAAGGGGTTAATCATCCCTTCCCCACTCCTATCCCCTGGAATTTGCTGCCAGAGCTGGATTAGGTCCAGCCACCCACTCTTGCCCACTCAGGGTGCTCCTGGGAGACTACAGTTTATTAATGCAGAAAAAACTCCCCTCCCCCTCCCCAGGCTGGGAGATGCTGGGGTGCCTGCAGGGACTCAGCTGCAAGCCTGGCCCTTGAGGGCGCCCTGGGCTTCAGGGAGAGTCTGGGGAGAGCTGTGTGGGGGCAGTGTTGGGCCAGAGGGAGGGATAGGACTGGGGGAAAGGAGAGTATCTGAGGAGCATTTTAAAAAGATGAATAGGGGAGCACCAGGCAGAAGAGGTTGTAGCTGAAGTTTAGGGTGTGTGTGTGTGTGTGGCGAGAGCGGGCTTCAAATGCCTGCCAGATATTTTCCCTGGGGCAATGGGGAGCCGTAGAGGGTGTGTAAGAAGGGAAAGGGCTCAGATATGAGTATTAGAAAAATAGGGCCTGAACGGGGGCACCGCCAAGGGCAAGCCTGCAACCGTTTAGTTCTGCAGATTGAGAAACTGAATGACCACCCCAAGGACATCCAGCCAACACCAACTCAGACCTCCTGGGCTCCCCGCCAAGGGGTGGAGACTTGGCTGGGGCTAAAGGAAAGCTTCCAGCCGTGTGCCGTCTGCGTGGCTCCTGCTGGGGGTGGGAAATTCAACCAGCCGTTTCCTGAGGCTGCCACCAGCTGCGCCGCCGTCACCCCAGGGTACCCTCTGTAGCGCTACAGGAGAAGGAACTACAACTCCCAGCAGACCCAGGGACATAATGTCTTGTACGCACGCGCATGCAGAGGAGGCGCCGTTCGCCTGTCACCTGCTGGTCCACAAGAAGAACTACACTCTCCTGTGGTCATTTACGCTCACGCCTAAGATGCGGTGCGCCTACGTAGAACTACAACTCCCGCGGCAATGAGGGCTCCGCCTAGAAGAAACTGCATTTCCCAGAAGTCCTCGTTCCGCAGCTGCGGAACCTGTGGGCTTTGGAATAGCTGCCACCGGACGGCGTGCCGGCGCGGACATGGCTTTCTCGAGCAGATCGGTGGGTCGCCTGTTGGGGCCAGTCAGTAGGTCAGCGGCGCTTTGGGGTGGCAGGTGAGTCCTCAGGGGGACCCCTTCCCAAATCTGGGAGTAAGGGCGGCGTCGGGGGCTGGCCCCAGCTGTTTACCAACCACATGACCTTCCAGTGCCTTGCAAACTCCTCGAGCGCCTTTTGCTGCCAGGCTCCCTCCGGCATTGGTCGGGAAGCCCAAGCTCGGAGAGGTTGGGCGCCACGCAGAAGTCACACAGCGCCCCCTCTAACCTTCCCCGGCAGGTGGCTCCAGCCCCGGGCCTGGCTGGGGCTCCCCGACGCCTGGGGACTCCCCGCCGTGCAGCAGACCCGGGGCAAGGCGCGCGGGAACGAGTATCAGCCGAGCAACATCAAGCGCAAGAACAAGCATGGTTGGGTCCGGCGCTTGAGCAAGCCAAACGGCGTCCAGGTCATTCTTCGCCGCATGCACAAGGGTCGAAAGTCGTTGAGCCACTGAGCAGCGCGACGCTGCCGGCTGGACCCCCCCCCCCATTAAAGCATTTTTCCTCGCTGACGACTGGGACTCGGACGGACATGAATCCTCAGATTTCGGGGTTGGCCCAGGGGAAGAATTGTGGGATTAGACTGGAAGAGGGAGTGGGAAGTCAGACCTTGCCAAATGCCTTTTTACGCTTTTGAATTAGGAAGAATTTCGAACATGTGCATCAGTCCACAGAATGGTACAGTGAACGCCCTTGTAACCCAGTACACAGCTCTACCCACAACCTATCCTGCCCTCTCCTGAGGTGCAAATCTCGGGCATCAGGTTATTTCTTCTGTAAATATTTCAGAACTCACTTCTCTAAGATAAGGGCCCTTTAATACATATTCACAAAGCTTTTCACAGCTAAAAAAAAAAAAAAAAAAATTTCTTCATGTCATTAAAAATCTAATAAATGTTCAAATTTTCACTTGTCTTATTATAAAATGTCAATTCTCACAGTTCTAGGAAGGCTTGTGGAGAGGTGGGAGGGGTTTGAATCCTCTACTTGCCCCTTGGGGACAGGCTCTGTGACCTTGAGCAAGATCTTAGCTCTCTGAGGTTCATTTGGTTCCAATAAAATGGGACTTCCCTGGCAGTCCAGTGGTTATGACTCCACGTTTCCACTGCAAGGGGCGCGGGTTCCATCCCTGGTTGAGGAATTAGGATCCTGCTTGCTGCGCGGCCAAAATAAATAAATAAAGCGGATCCATCCTTAAAATGAGATGTTCATTTCTCCTTTGCTGTGATGTTGGTGTAATAATACTTAGTAGCTTCCACTTAGTAACTTATTGGGTACTTCCTCAATAAGTTCTTGTTCTCTCCAGGCTGTCAGGCTGGTGGTGGTGGTGGTGGTGGTGGGGGCGGTGGCTTGATTCGTACCCAGGCAGTTTGGACACAGTGGAGTCAGGGCTGGGAGGATGATTGTGAGGACCGTGGAGCCCAAAGGAGGCACTGGACTTTGCCCTGGGTAGAACGCAGTCGGGGAAGGCTTCTTAGAGAAGGTGGCAGGGTCTGGGAGGGCCCAAAGGGAGGAGGGATTGGACGGGTCAGGATAAAAGGTGGACGAAGGAGGCCAGAGGGGCCCAGAATTTGGGACCGAGGAGGCGGGACTGGATCCTTGGGATACTGGGGAGCCAAGGGAAGTGTTTCAAAAATGCTCTGTCAGCTTAAAGATATCAAGCGGCTAGTGTGGGAGCAGTTTAGATATGCCGAAACCTAAGGTTGGGACCCCAGGGAGGAGGCTGGGAGTGTAACGGTGGGTCCCTATCCTTCTGAGGCTGCTGTGAGAACCCCATGAGCCACCATATGAAAAAGCGTAGCAAACGCTAGAGAGACCGGTGGGACCTCCGGGTGTTGCAGACTACAAATCCCAAGGGGCTTTGGGGGCGCGGCCTCCGCCCACTTCCGGATTTCGCTGCTCTTCACTTGCAAGTCCCGGGCGGGGTTTTGCTCTCTCAACTGAACTTGACCACGAAGGGAGGCGGCGTGGCGACCAATGGGCGCGTGACTTATCCGGATCTGGCCAATGGGAATGCGCAAAGACCGCATAACTTGGAGGCAGGGCCAGAGGGCGGACCAACGACTGAAGGGCGGCCGCACCAGCAGTGTGGGCTGTGCCGTGGCTAGAAGTTACTGTGCGGCGGCTGCTAAGGAGGCGGCTGTGGTGGCGGTGGCGGCGGCTGAGGCGGTGGCTGAGGCGGCGACGGAGGAAACAGAAGATGGTGAGGGTGGCCGCCAGGGCCGTATTCCCCCTCCGCTCGACAAAATGGCGCCGCGGGCCCACCCACCTCCAGTAACCCCCGAGGCCCCTCACCGCCCTAGCCGGCCCCCTCGGGCCCGGCCCCGCCCCTCTCTCTGACCTGTCACCTTCGACCCCCCCGGACCCTGCTGTGAGCTTCTTGCTGACCCCGTCCTGGCTCCATCTCCGACCCCTGACCCTATCTAGGTTTCCAGGCCCTGACAACTCATTCATTTCCGGGTCGCGGCTCCCCCGGAAATCGCCTGGGGGGTGGGGATGGGGTCCCCCGAGACCCCCAACTGAGGCCTCGTCCTCTGGGCGCCAGGCCTGGGCCTTTCTTGTTCGGGAAGGTTTGGGAGGCCGGCCTGAGCGTCGGGGCGGGGAGGGGGCTTGACATCGTGACATGCGGGGCTTTATCGCCAAAGGAAGTGCGACATCGCGAACTGCCTTGGTCCCCCAGAGCCCTGACCCCACCTCCAACATTCCTGTCCCGACCAGCTCTAAGAGGGAGCGACTTCATCTCTCCAGTCACCAGGCCCTATCCCTGTTAAATGAGGGTAGCAATAGTCCAGACTTCATAGGGTTGTGATAATTTGGGGAACTGACGTCTTAAAGGGCTTGGGACAGTGAACGCTCAACAGATGAGCTGGGTGACTCGGGGATGGTGACATTCCCTCCCAGCTGTCTCCTCATCTTGAAGTGGGGATAATGCCAACTTTTTGGGAGGTTAAAATCCCCCTTGGGCCGCTCACTTATCCTGGGATTTGGGTCTGGTGGTTCTTTGGGGTTTGGGCTCTCCACACAGCCTCACAGTTGAGCTGAAGCCCCCTTCATTCCCTCCACTCTTTGGCATCCCCAGGGCTGACAGAGGTGATGGAAGCTTTTGTCAGGGCAAGTCAAACCCCATTGTTCCTGGACTCAGGGTCCCAGCCCACAAGCCATAGTCCTTGGGATGTGGTGGGGAATAGGTAAAAGACTTCTTGTCAGGAAGGATATGGGAAAGTGGTAAGTGGGTTCCTAGCACGTGGGTCCCCAAGCCTGGGTGTTGTCCTTGACTCCTCGCTGCGACCTCATTGTCCACTCCCAGTTCCTAAGAAGATTCTGTTGGCTCTGCCTCCAAAACGAATTCTGAATCTGTCCACAGCTCCCCACCCTGGTCCCGGCACTGCCACCTCCCGCCTGAACACCTGCTCCAGCCTCCTCCCTGGTCTTCTTGCCTCCATCCTGCCCCACTGGCAGTTTGTAATTCACCCAGAACCAGAGGGAGCTTTTAAAGATGTCAATCAGATAATACCACTATCTAGCTTACAAAACAGTCTGGGGGCTTCCTGTTGTAACCCCAATGAAACCCACCTCCCCCCCTCAGCCTCCAAGGTCCCTGCCCAGCTCTGTGACCTCATCTCCACCCTCTTCACCCCTTCCCGCTGTGAGCTCCAGCCACAGTGGCCTTGTTTTCACATCTTCACACTCAGTCCCTGCCACCCCAGGGTCTTTGCACCTGTTACTCCTGCCGGGATTGCTCTTCCTCCTGTGAATAACATCTGCTCAGAGGGTCCCTTCCTGACTGCAGGAGGCCCCCATGCCTCCTCTCTCTGCACACCATTTCTTTTCCTCATCTTGCTTCGATTGGGTCACTGGCAGGCTGCCCACACAGGGACTGGCACACAGATATTCAGTGAGTGTTTGCTGAGGCAATGGACAGCTTCTGGGCCCAGCTGTAGCCAGGATTTGTCTGGCTGAGGTGAGGATTCCTCCCTGTGTCTGAGGCCTGGTTTTCCTGCTTAGGTGACAGGAAGTACTGGCCATGCCCTGTCTGCATTCATTTATTCAGCATACATGCATTGATACTAACAGCTGCCCTCAGGGGTGCTCTGGGCAAAGCTCTCTCCCTGTGTTGTCTTACTGAAACCCAGAACAACCCTGGGAGGGGTCCCTCTTGTAAACCCGGTTCACAGCTGGGGCGGCCAGACTGGGAGGTCACCTGCCCCAGGTCACACAGCCAGGGAGGGGCCCATCCAGGATTCAGTGCAGGCCTGGGGCTTCGGAACCTCTCACCACTCTGCTGCCCGGCCCCCATGTTAGCCCTGTCAGGGACCCAGGGTTGAGCCAGCCCTGCCCTGCCCTCTGCCTCAGGGAGGTGGCAGTCCAGTGAGGGAACTGGATGTGTAAACAGATGACCTCGTTGGGGTATGAGCGTGGCTCTGGCAGAGGCTCCCTGCTAGAGGCTCCCGAGGTGTGGGGAGAGGGAAGGGGGAGGGGGTGTTTTGAGCTGGCTGGAGAGTTTGGCGGGTGTTTCCCACATGGAGGACGGAGGGACATTCCTGGAGGGTGGCACGGGCTGAGGAGGTGTGTGGCAGGAGGCTGGCGTGGGCCAAGCCGAGCCAGGGCTGCGGAGGGGTTTGAGTTGGGGCAGGGACCCCTCCTCTCCTTTAGGTCTCAGGCCTGCATCACTGCATCTGGGCAGTCCTCCCCATCCCCCAGACCAGCCAGCCTTCCCCCCCCTCCCCCTACTGTCACGGGCCTCACATGGCACCTCGTGGTGCCCTGTCCTCACGGCCACTCTGCATTCACTGCATGGCTCTTTGACGCACACTCGTGTCCCCATGCACTGGCTGTTCCCTGGGGCCAGAAGTAGGTCTGCTGTGGCTCTCCGCGGTGCTCTGGTGCCTGGTGTGGGGCCCACCACACAGCTGGGTCCTGAGAACACCTTGAAGCTGGCCCCATAGTCTGGGGCTGAGCTGAGGCAGGGGTCCTGGGACAGGGGAGGCAGGTTTGAGGGACTCTGAGCTGGCTCTGGGGCCGTAGGTCACCCAGGTGTGAGGGCCACCTCCTGGGTGGGAGCAGGAGGCCCATCCACGTTCCAGCTCCCCTGGCTCACCCATCCCGCTAGGGTCTTGCTGGGGCCCAGCAGAGAAGGGGTTGGGCCCCACAGGGGTGAGGACGCCTGTTTCCGCCGGCACCAGAGGGTGATGGGGGATCCCCTGAACAGCGGCTTCCCCGAGAGCGCAGCGCCTGGGTCAGGCATGGCGATGGAGCACCCGAGGGAGGGTTCACGTAGCCTGTAGGCTCTGAGCCCTCGGCTTTCAGGCAGGAAGCAGAGGCACTGGCATCACAGAACAGGAGCTTGGCCTCTGAGGTTCGGCAAACCTGGGTTCAGTCAGCTTCCTTGTTTTCTCGTTGGGGCTGGGGGACCTCAGGTGAGTGTTACGTGATCTTTTTGCCTCAGTTTCCTCGTCGGTATGATGGGGTGACTCCAGCTTGGGAAACCCCTGGTCCTCCCCAGCTCTCCCTCTCCGGGCCCGACGACAGCGTTGCCCTCCTGCTCTGCGGGGAAGTCACTCCCTGCCCCAAGTCCTCAGCCTTCATCCCTCCCCGGGGTTCTTGTGCCTCAGTTTCCTGAGGCGGACACAGCTCCCCTTGGCCTTTACTCACCCCCATCTTGTGGCAGAGACCTGCCCTCCACCCAGAGTCAGGGTCTTCCCCTTCCAGAGCTCTCTCCCTTCCTTGCCCAGTTGGTGCCAGAGCGTCAGAGAAAAATGACTTTCCAAGAGTCAGAGCTGTGAATGAATCTGTCGCTGGCTCCCTGGCACCTTGCGGGCCTGAAACCTCTGGTGCCTGAACCCCTGGCCCAGGCAGCGGGGGCAGGGAGGAGCCAGCCTGCTTCCTTTAGGCTTCTGGCCCTCCCCCCACTGGGAGGCATTCTCCCCTTACAGGGCAGCCTTTGGATGTGGGGACCCCAGGAGCAGCCCTCGAGCCAACCCTGGTCCACACAGTGTTTGCTGAAAAGCTCAGCCAGTTTTAAAAAGCTGGCACTGGAACTTCCCTGGTGGGCCAGTAATTAAGACTCTGAACTTCCAATGCAGGGGACACGGGTTCGATCCGTGGTTGGGGAACTAGGATCCTACATGCCACATGGCTCAGCCAAAAAAAAGAAAAAAGCTGGCACTGACACACTGAAACTTGGGTTTCTGAGTTTTCTCAGGATTCGGAAGCTCGGTTGACCCCAGGCTTCGGGTCCTGTGTCCCAGCAGCCCCTGTGTCCCAGCTGCTGTTTCCCCTTCACCCAGCCTCCTGCTCCCCCACCCCCATGTATTGTCACATGGACCCTCAGTGTTTCTTAGGGTGGACAAGTCTCCATCCCAGGCTCTATCAAAGGTGCATAAATGGAGGTGAGACCACGAGTTCAGTATTCAGCTAGCACAGAGGACAGGTCTGCAGTTGGAAGGGCCCGGGTCCGGCTCCCCACCCCGCTGCTTGCTCCTGACTTGATGCAAGTGTCCTGTCCTGTTTGAGCCTCGGTTTCCCCGCTCCTTGCCTGGTGACAGGTTTATTGTGAGGACCCTGTGGGAGATCATACCCTTACTCTGGGGTTGGTTACTTTGTTCTGGTCATAAGAGTGGACACATCAGGTGGCCAACTCAAGGGGGAGTTCTAGAAAACTTGAATGACAGAACAGAAAGAAGGAAACCGGAAGTCGCCCGGTAGGTAGCCCACCCGGTCACAGGTGCTCCAGGGGTGGCCCAGCCTGCTGCCTGATTTCTCACTTACCATCTTCCCTGTCTTCTAGGCAGATTTTTTGAAAGGACTGCCTGTCTACAACAAAAGCAATTTTAGTCGATTTCATGCCGACTCCGTGTGCAAAGCCTCGGTGAGTACGTGGGCCGTGAGCTGCCCTCGGGGAAAGGGCCGGGGGTGGTGTGCAGCCCCCAGGTTGGGGTCTTGCCAGAAAGAGGGGCCGAGCTCCAAACCCAGCCCCACTTGAAATCCTCACACGTCTTTTGATCTGCATTGGAGGGCGGGTGCCGAGTTGAGGGGTGAGGGGACCCCAGACCTGTCTACTCTCCTAACCCACGCCTTCCCAACCCTCCCACAGAACCGACGTCCCTCAGTCTACCTGCCCACTCGGGAGTACCCGTCCGAACAGAGTAAGTGGCCTCTGTTGTTCTGTCCCATCCCGGCTGCCGAGGGGAAGGGCCAGAGGGTGGTGCAGGAGGTGACCTGTGGGGAGCTGGGCAGCTCCCAGCCCTTGGGAGCAGCGGGGAGCCTGGCTTTCCCTGGGACCCTCCTGATGTCCACGCCGGCATCCACGTCCAGCCCTGCAGGGTCCCAAGCTGGCCCTCGTCTGCCGCTCGCTGGCCCTCACCCCCACCCCCGCATCAAGTCAGGCCTCCCCTGCTGGCTCCCTGTCACAGGTCTCGAGACTTGTGCCATGGGGTGGGGGACCCAGCCCAGCCTGGGGTGGGCAGCTTGGGGAGGGGGCGTCTAGGCAGAGGGACCTGCAGGGAAAGGCCTGGAGCCTACAGAGCAGGGGGATCTCAAGGTTATTTATTGTGGTCACGGTGTTTTCTTTCAACCGTGAAAAAATCCTGGACTCTGCTGGGTGCGTTCTGTGGTCACTGGGGCACAGCATGTGGATCTGTGCTCCTGGTCTGTCTGGGAAAACGCCCACGTGACCTGGCGTGCTGGGGCTCATTCCCCTGCCTGAGGGTGGAATCCGAGCTCAGCTTAAGACTCGGCCTCTCTCTGGGAAGCAGGGACCCTGTCAGGGCAGCCAGCTTGGGCTCATGGTAGTGGCCTGTGCTCAGGAGGGAGAATGCTTGGCTTCCTGAAATCTCCTCCAGGGTTGGGGGTGGTGACTTGAGTCACACAAAGGCCACCCAGGGCAGGGACAGCCCAGAGGCCAGGAAGGGGTAAGCTCGTCCTGGGAGGCAGTGCAGGCTGGGATGGGGGCTGGGCCGCCTGCAGCTGGCTCCCCACGGCTTCTTCCTGCAACTTTGTCTGTCTTTCCTCCTCAGTTATTGTGACAGAAAAAACAAACATTCTTTTGCGCTACTTACATCAGCAATGGGACAAAAAGGTAAGGCACGTGGGGTTCGAGTGCTGGGACTCAGGGAAGGAACACAGCGCCCAGCAGGGGGCTCTGAGTAGTGGAAGGACACCAGTGGCTGGGAGACTGGGTGTTCGAGTGGGGCCTTGAGGGCTGAATAGGAGTTTGCTAGGTGATGCAGGAGAAGGAAGAATGCTCTAGAGGAATGGCTGTGCAGAGGCCACAGGGCTCCAGTGCTCAGGGACAGGCAGGGGCTTGGTAAGCTGTACTGAGGCCCGGCTCCCCACAGTTTGTGGGGAGCACGCCCTGGTGGCAGATAGACTTCAGTGGTGTTACTTGGAGTCTTTGTTCAACGCTGAAAAGTATACACGATTAAAAATCCAGGCCCTACTAGGATGCGTAGCTGCTGTGAAAAGTCGTCGCCCCTGTCCTTCCCATAAGAGGCCACCTTTCTGACAGGATATTTTTTCTTTTTCTTCCTTGAAAATCTGCACGTGTAGTTTTGCCGTGTGGTCAGATTGTTTTTTCCCCATAATGGTGAACATTGGACAGTGACCTGCTCTGGGCCAGGTTGGAGGGGGAACCCATGATGAAGTGACTGCTCAGAAAACCCCAGCTCCTGGCCGCCCCCACCCCACAAGCCTTGATTCCCACCAGGGAGGAAAGGAGGTTTTCCCAAATCAGCACGCTTTTCTCTTCTGTGGCAATTTGGGGGCTTCCCCGGGTGGCTCTTGAGTGCCCTTTGCCCTCCGGCAGGGTGGATGGCTTCTCTGAGTGTCTGAGAAATGCTGTGTGAGGGTCACTGAGAGTTGTGGTGACTCCTAGAAGTGCTTGTCACAGGCTGGTGTCCCCAGGGGACCATGGCTTGGTGGGGCAGGTCCAGGGGGCAGAAGGGGCTGCCCAGCCACGGGCCCTGGGTCGACTGCCCGCCTCCAGGCCCGGCGCTGTGATGTGCTGGAGCCCCAGGGCCAGCCTCAGATTTCAGGAGCTCCCCCAGCATGAAGACTCACAACCCCTCCGCTTCCCCTGCCCCCCAGAATGCCGCCAAGAAGAGAGACCAGGAGCAAGTGGACCTCGAGGGTGAGAGCTCGGCGCCGCCCCGCAAGGTCGCACGGACCGACAGCCCGGACATGCACGAGGACACTTAAGACTCACACTCCCCCACAGGCGCCTCCTGTCTCGTCTGCTCCTCGCCCGCCCGCCCGCCCGCCGTGTGTAAGCGCCCCGCCCCCAGCCCCTCCGCCAGCCCACCCACGCCCCACCGTCCACACCACTTCCAACCTCATAGGAGCCGATGTATTTATTTTCCTTGAGTTTTTATTTATGCTGTAAAATGTACCAAGCGATGGTTAAAGGGGACATCAGACCCAGTAGTGTGATGTTGGTAGATGCTTTTAAAAAAAACAATTGTTACTCACCTCCCCCCCTCCAGTTCCCCCTCCTCTTGCCCCCCAGTTCTCCTCTGGAAAACTGGAGCGTGTCTGCGAGGGTCTAGAGCCAGGCCTCTGCTGCAGCCGGCCAGCAGGGGTGGGGGCCCTTCTCCTGGCTCCCACTGGCTGGTTCGGGCCTTAAAGACTTGCCTTGTCTCGAGTTCCACCGGGACCTATTCTGTGCCCAGACCTTGCTCTGAGCATGCGTAAGGGGGAGAAGTCAGCCCTTCCGGATCTTTCTCTTAAGTCATTTTATCATGGACTAGTGCGTGCTCCGTGTCCACCCCAATAAAAGGATCTTTCCTACCCGACCTCGCGTCTTTGCTCGGCGTGCCTCAGCCCCAGAGGATGGAGCCACTGAGAGTCATCCCATCATTACCAAGAGGAGCCGAGAGGGGCCCCCAAACGCTGGGGCCCCAGGACCAGCTGGATTCTCTCGTGGGCCTGCTGCGGCCACCTCGCTCAGAGCCAAGACCTGCCCGGACCCGCCCCTCTGCCCCAGCCGTCAAGGTGTCCTCAAGGACCGGGACACCCCAGAGAGACAGTCCGTGCTGCCAAGGATGGAGCTGTGGTGGGCCCCACGCCCATGACACTGGCGAGCAGGGCGGCATGCCCACCAGCCTCTGTGGAGACAGCCCAGGTGGCCCGGCCTCACGCCCTCAGAGAGGAGGCACGCGGAGCACCGCGGGACGCCCAGCCCCAGTGCCCTCAGTCGGCAGGTTCCACGGCTACTCCCAGGAGCCAGCTGGACTGGGCTTGGGGCTGAGCCCGGGGACGTAGGGGGGCATTCGGGCTCCAGGCAGAAGGTTTGAGTTCCTGACCACTGGGCACAGGGCCAGGGGAATGCCACTGCTTCCCCCGCCAGCCCTGAGTGGGAGCCAGAGTGCTGGAGCTGATGGCTGGGGTGTTGGGGGCGGTGAAGGGTTGGGCTGCGGCATGAGGGACACAGAGGCTGCAGGGGGCGCCTGCCCCAGGTTGTCACCGTGGAGGGCCCAGCCTGAGGCAGACTGCTCCGGCCTGAGCTGCCCCGTGCCTGCTGGGTGGAAGGCTCCAGGATTAGCTGCCCAGCTGTGGGGCCCAGCTCTGGGCGCATGTGCAGCGGTGTTCAGTTCCTGTGGTCATAAGGCAGGTGCTTAGGAAATGCAAGCTTGACTGTGGTCGTGCCAAGGAGGGCTAAGTCCCTGGGGGTTCTCAGACCAGCCTGGAATCCCCAGTCCCAGGGGTTGGCCTGACCCTGGGCAGGCGCGTGGTGTCGCCATTTGTTGGTGGCAGAGTAGATGGCAGGACTTCAGCTTCAAAGGCCGTGGGGCAGGGCAGGTGCAGGCTTCAGCCTGTCCTTCCCCGAGGCTTGCCCACACCTCCCTGGCCCCAGGTTCCCCTTTGAGGGGCTGGGTTCTGTCTCCTGCCAGTGCTGTCCACGGTGTGGGCAGGGGTCCCATGGCCTCCCTGTGGTCTCCCCAGCACAGGCCCCTCAGCCGGCCTCCACCCACCCCTCTTGCCTTTACTCTTACTCACTCTGTTCCCCCAAACACCAAACCCTGCCTTCCCACACCTCTGTGCCTTTGCACAGGCTGCTCTCCTGCCTCCAGTGAACCCTGACTTCTCTTTCACGGCCCCTCCACAAGTGCCCCTTCCTCACACTGGCTCCTCCAGCCCTGCCTGGGGTGGGGCCCTTTGGGCCCTGAGCCTTTGTATGTGGACACACCTGAGGGTGGGAGAGGCCACGTCCATCCCTGATCACACAGTGAAGAGTCCCAGCGAATAGGGTCTGACAGCCGTCCCACAGTGGGGCATCCCGGCCCTTCCCGGAAGCCACACCCCAACATGCCATCCCCTCAACATCGAGACTCGGGCACCAGGTGCCTTCTGACTTCCACACCTACGTTCTCCCCGCAGCCCTTGACTCCTCAGATGGCAGCCTGGGAGGCGGGTGTGCCATAAAGGGTGGCCCTGCACGACTGAGGCCGACTCAGGACCCAGGCCCAGGGCCCAAACTGCTGAGTCCCATCAGCACTTTGAGACTTCTTCCTTAGTCTAGGAGGCCGAAGATGGGGCCCGAGGCTCTGCAGCTCCTCCCAGGGGCCCCTGGGCCTGGATTTTTGGAGTTTTCCAGCCATGGCCTGGAGACCCAGTTCTTAGGAGTTCCCCAAGGGTCATGGGGGGGGGAACCCACCCTAGGCCTGCCAGGCCCCCAAAGAGCTGGCCCCAACCTCGTCATTGGGCCCCTTACGTCCCTTTTCCACAGCTCCGCCCTTGGGCACTGTTGAAATATACTTTTTATTGCATTTCTGCCGTTTTACAAAAATATGACAAAATAAATTAAAAACAAATAAATAATCGCCTGTTCTGTGTGTGTTTTCTGTTGTTTTTGGGGGGGTTTCCTTTCCTTTCCCCCCATCCTGGTCGAAAGGAAAACGGCAGATAGAGAGGCCCCAGGCCCCCGGCCCTGCCCCAGGAGGGGGCAGCCAATACTGGGATACATCGGGCCCGACCGCAGCGTTTTCTGGGTGGCGGCTGCCGCCCCGTCCGTGATTGATATTGCATATGAAAACAGGAAGGCAGAGCGGGCGGAGCTAATGCCAGCCGCTGGGCCAGCACACGGCCTGGGGACTGGGGCTGGGACTGGAGCTGGGGTTGGGCGACGGTGCCGGGGGCTCCGGGGGCTCGGAGGTGGGAGGCAGCGGCGGCGGCGGGAGGCTGTAGAAGCTGGCGTCCCCCGGCAGGACGCCAGCTGCCGGGGCGGGCAGGGGCCCGGCGAGGGCGCAGGGCGGACACTCGGCGGCGGCGGCGGCAGGGGCCTGGCGCGGGGCGGCGCCCTCGCCCCCGCAGCCCCACGGCCCGTCCCACTGCCAGCAGCCGGCGGGTGGCGTCGGGGGCCGGGGCAGCGGTGTTGGCGGCGGCGGCGGCGGCGGCGCAGGGCTCCGGCTGCGGCGGGTGAGGAGGGCCGGGGCGCCCACAGGGGCCGGCGCTGTCCCTGCGGAGGCGAGAGGGGCCGTTCCGGGGAGATGCCGGCCCCGCCGCTGGACCCCGCTGGGGACCCTGCCCGCGCTCCCTCCGGACTTTCAGGCACATGGAGGGCCTTATTGCTTCTGATCAGTGACAAGGGGTGGGCTTCTTCGGGTGCATCCCCCGCCTCTGGGCACTGGGCCCCTCCCGCTCACGGAGAAAGGACGGTCTGAGGAAGTCCCTCTGACTTCTGACCTATATCCCTGGTGCTACAACTGCCACCTCTTGGGCTCCCTGGGATGGGCTGTTGGACTCCGGGCTGGGACGGGGTGGGAGGGGCGGCAGTGAGGCCTGTGGCTCTGCTCAGCACACGTGTGGCTGCAGCCCTGAACTCCCTGGGTGGGCAGCCCCAGCTCCACCTCCCAGGAAGGCCACCTCGAACAGCTG
This sequence comes from Balaenoptera borealis, assembly GCF_965194805.1. Lineage (NCBI taxonomy): Eukaryota > Metazoa > Chordata > Mammalia > Artiodactyla > Balaenopteridae > Balaenoptera > Balaenoptera borealis. The sequence continues at coordinate 173,397,330 of NC_138867.1, read as the reverse complement.
GGCTGCAGGGTGGGGACTTGCATAGAGGCCTGGGGGGTCCAGTGCCCCCAGAGTGAGCTGGGTGTAGGGTCTCATGGGGGCAGGAGAGGCTGGGCCAGGTGGTGTAGGGGCCTCCCTCATCTCTCCTGGCACCGGAGCATGGCAGGCCGTGCGAGGGGCACTGGGACGAGGGGCTTTGGCATCCCTCCCCAGGGGTGAGGAGGGTCAGGCACAGGGCTCCAGGCTCTCCGGGGTCCCGGAAAGACTGGGTAGGCTTTGACCAAGAGGCTCCACGTACCACCTACCCAGGTCCCCAACCGGTACCGGGAGACTGGGCCTCCTGTGTCCCCTTCAGCCCCTCTCCCCAGGCCTGGACACCCCACCCCTATCCCCAAAGCCCGGCCCGGAGTCCCCACCCCCGAGTTAAGGCTTGTGACCTGAGCCTTCCTCTTCGGGCCGGGGTGTGTCCGGCTCCTCAGCTGCGGCCTCGTCTGCCGGCCCACTCCGCTGGGCTCGGCTACCACCACTGCCACCGCCGGGGGTCCCGTCCTGCCGGGCCTGCCCGCCCGCCCCGTTGGGCCCGGCCTCAGCCCGGGCCCCGCCGAAGGGGAAGAGCTTGCCGGCGTGGAAGGCCTTGGGCGGCGAGTGGCTACGCTCTGGGTCTCGCCGGGTCTCGGGCGACTTGAGGAATTTGAAGCTGAGGAAGGCCGGCAGGCGGGTGTCACTGCCTGTGGGAGACGGGGCAGGGGGCGGCCGGGCAGTGAGGTTGGCCCCCGCGCCGGCCAGCGAAGATGCAGCCCCGGACGACAGGAACTTGCCCTGCAGTGGGATGATCTGCTTCAGCTTCATGACGTTGTTAGGTGCCAGCAGGGACCCCGGGCGCTTGGGCCGCTCCGGCCCATGGCCTCCTGCCGCCCCACTGCCCTTGGCCTTGGCCGAGGCCTTCTCTGGGGCAGCAGGGTCCAACCCGGAGCCCTCAGCCCGAGCTTCCTCCCGGCCACTGGCGTCGCGCTCCCTCCGGGCATGATGTTCCGCGTGGCGCTGGCGCTCCTCCTCCTCCCGCCTCCGCCGCTGCTGCTGCTGGTAGCGGTGCTGGGCCTGGCGCTCATGTCTCTGCGGGCAGAACGGAGCCATTATGGGGACTGGGAAGAGCAGGTGGGTGAGCAGGCACCAACCCAGGCCGGGCCCACGCCGGTGCTCTCCTGCGGAAGTGGGGAGAGATCCGAACGCTTCTTGGGTACCAGCTGCATCCCTGGACCCACCCTGGGGCTCTCTGCAGAAGTGGGGAGAGATCTGAACACTTATGGGGCACCAACTGCATCCCTGGACCCATGCCGGTGCTTTCTGAGGACTGAGAAGAGAACGAACATTTACTGGCCACCAACTGTGTCCCTGATCCCCTGCCAGACACCGTCTTAGGAACTGGGAGAGTGTAAACAAATATCGGGCCTCAGTGGTTCCCTGCTTTCTGGAGAACTGCTGAGAGACAGAGCTGTGACTGCCCCATCCAGTGGCCGGTAGCCACACACGGCTTTGTCAATTTAAATAACTGAAAAGAAAAAGCCTGTTTCTCAGTGGCACCAGCCCCGTTTCAAGTGCTCGTTGGTCATCTGTAGTGAGGGCCTACATGGGCAGCGCAGATACAGAACGTTTCCGTCATCGTGGAGAGCTCTATCGGTTGGCACCAGTGAGCTCCCTGGCCTTCTCTGCAGCTTTCTGAGGAATGCGGCAGAGGCTTGGGCTTCTAGGAAGCGTCAGCTGTGTCTCTGGCCCCAAACAGGGCAATGCTGGGCAAGCTGGTGGATGACAGTTAGGGAGTGCCAACCCGGTGCTGGATGCCACCAGGATCCCAGAGGGGACCGGGCCCCTTTGGAACACTAATTATTCCACCAGGCTCTGAACACCCACCCTCCTGCTAAGGACTGGACGGCCAGCCAGGCTAGGTGGAGAAGCCCCACGGAGCAGAGCTGTAAAGCGCACTGACCCCGGCCCACATACCTTGAAGGCCTCCCGGCGCTGGTACTCCAGCTTGGCCATCTCCTCGGCCACCCAGCCTGGGATGTCAGGGATGGCCACGTGAATGAGGTACTTGAGGAGCAGAGCGAAGTGCTGAGGTGACAGAGGAGGAGGCTGCAGGCACGGGGACACCCACCCGCCGCCTGGCTCCCCCAACCCGGCCGCCAGCCCCACCTCAAGCACCACCACGGACACGATGGCCGCCTCGGGGCTGAGCCAGGGGAAGAGGCGCTGCAGCTGCCCACACTGGCCAATTAGATAGCAGTTGACTACGATTGCCAGGACGCCCATGACCTCCATCACCTTCTGCAGGGGGACAGGCGGGCTCAGGGGGGGGCCCGGCCACCCTCCCCAGCACCCGCTCCACCTTGGTGCACCCCGGCTCGGGGCCCTCAGCCCTCCCCCCACCTGCCACTGGCCAATGCTCTCCACCCGCTGCCCAAAGGGCCGCTGCAGCCCTGTGCACAGCTTGAGGGCGTCACTGCGGATCTCGATGAGGTTGTTGATGAGGGCGCAGAGGGCAGCCAGGGGGAAGGCAGACGAGAAGAGCACGACATAGCCAAACTGCACGAACATCTCCTGATAGTCCTGGAACGTGTCCTGTGGGCGGGCACCTGGGTGGGGCCTAGGGCTCTCCTTCAGCCCAGGACACCTCCTCCCTCAGACCACCTTCCTCTCCTCAAGCCCACCCCCCAGATTATTCTGCATGGACCCAGAGCTCCCCTTCGGGCAAGTTCCTGACCACATGAAGGGTCCCGTTATTCCTTCCCATCACCCCCAGCCCCTCCACCTCACTGTGCGCTGCGCCCCTCTGAGGGCCCTGCCTCTGCCCTCAGGCGCCCTCCTCACCTCGTATTTCTTCATACAGCTCTCGAGCTCGGCCTGGGTGAGCTGGGCCGAGTGTTCCTCCTCGGGTGGGTCGATCCAAGATGACCGATTCTGCCGCCGCTGCTTCCGGGCTGAGTCACCCAAGCCCGGCTCTGGGTCTGGGCCCCCATCGGGGCCCTGGTCGCGGCCCTCACCTCTGGCCCGGCGGAGCAGGACAGCTGGGGGCTCCCGTTCAGGGCTGCTGGGAGCCCCCTCGGCCTCATCGTCCTCCTCGGCCAGCGTGAACACGCCAGCTTCCAGCCCCTTCTCCACCATGGTGGGGCTCCCCTCCTCCAGGAGGGCCTCCGGGCTTGGGCCCAGCCGCCGCCGCCCAGCCCCCCGCTCAGCAAAGCTGACCTTCTTCAGCCGAAGCCCGCAGTCCAGGAGGCCGCCCTCCTCGCCTTCATCCTCCTCCTCCTCCTCCTCTTCGTCCTCATCCTCATCCTCGTCCTCCTCCTCCTCCTCCCTGCCCCCGCGAGGCCCGTCCCCCACCTCCCCACCTTCCCCCGCTGGCCGACGCTCCATTGTGGCCTCCTCCTCCTCCTCAGGTGCCCCGCAGGCCCCACTGAGACACCTGCGGCCCCCCCCACCGCTGCTGCCACCGACACCCTCTTCAGCCTGGGGTTCGAGGTGGTGTGCAGGGCGCCGGAGGCTCAGTAGGCCAAGCAGGGCACGGGCCAGCTCCCAGGCAGCCCGCAGGCCAAGCTCGCCACGGCCCAGCCGCCGGTACAGGTGCGGCTGCAAGACCTCTCGAACATTCTGGAGGAACTGGCGGGTGATCAGCAGAGTGGCCAGCATCTGGGGGCAGGAAGGGGGTGGAGAGAGGCCACGTGGGGGGCGGGCGGGGCTCTGGGCACCGGGACACGCTGCAGGGACTGGGCACCCGCCCTCCCGAAAAACGCTTCCAGACACACCCTGAACCCAATTTGGATGTCCCTGGACACGGAGGCAACCCCAAACCGCAGCTGGGCAGGTCACAGCGCTCCTAGCCAATCTCCTGGGCAGGCAATGGCTTCCCTGCTTGCAGCACTGCCCAGGAGCTCGGCTGGTGCCCAGGGCCTCCGGGGGCTCCTGCCACCTGCGCCCCATCAGCGGAAGCCCATCCCCTCAGAGCATGCACCCTCGGCTTGGTGTGAGGCCCCCAGCACAGCCACACTGCCCACCCCGGCGAGGCCCCGAGGGCTCGCCACCTGCCAGTACTTTGGCCCGAGCCACGAGCAGGAGGCCCCGGAGGGAGAGGAGGAGCAGGCGGAACCACAGGGCCGCGAGCGGGACCAGCACCGCCCAAAGCTGCCGCTCGAGGCTCTGGGACAGGGACAGGACGATCAGGAGCTGTGGAGGGACCGACGGACAGGTGGACAGACAGATGGGGGGGCGACAGGCAGAGAGAGGACACACGGACAGAGAGGAGAGAAGGATGGAGGAGGGGGGGAGGGGCTGGAGAGCCCATGGACCCGTTGGGCCAGGTCTGGCGCCCCCACTGGCTGCCATGGGGGGCACTGCTTCAGGCCGGGATCTTACCTCTTTCAGGCGCTCCATGTCCTTGAGGTAGAAGCCAATGTAGAAGAGGCTCAGGTATGAGTTGACGAATTGGAACTGCGGGAAGCAGGCAGGTGGGCGGTCACCCTGCCACCTCTGTCCCCAGGAGCTCCTGTGTGTCCCCTGCAGAACCCCTGCCTGCCTGCTGGCCACCACTCACCAGGACAACCTTGATGATGAGGTGCTTCTCGTAGGCGCTCTCCAGCCGGTAGTTCTCTGGGGGCCAAGGAGGCGAGTGAGGGGGTGGCCCAGACCGCCATGGGCAGCAGGCACCCTGCAGGGCAGCGGGGCCCTTCCTCCTGGGGGGTGGGCAGTGGGACCTCGCCTCGCAGGGCATACCCATGTCGTTGAGCCAGACGGCCAGCTTCTTGTAGCCCTCGGCGCTTGCACTGACCAGCAGGGCCAGCATGACTTTGGGCAGGAAGCGGGCGAGACGGGGCAGCCCCTTCACACTCAGCACCAGCTCCTGCAGGGGCAGGGCGTTCACAGGTCACCCCGGCAGCTGGGCTCAGCTCACAGCACACCTGGACAGGTGGCCGCCAGGTCGGGGCCAAGGCCAGGGCTAGGGGCTGGAGGTCACCTGCAGTTGGAAGCAGCCGAGCATGAGCAGGAACACACAGGCCAGGCAGGTGAGGCACAAGGGGAGACTCACAAGCAGCTGGAAGAGCAGCCGCTTCCAGGGCGGGTAGTAGAACTCCTCGGCCCGAGTCACGGGGCTGATGCGCCGCACGCCCTGGCAGAGGGTGGGGGCCCGGCCCAACATGAGATCAGAGGGGCTGCCTCTGCCCTGCACCCTTCCCGACCCTTCGACCTCAGTGTCTCTTTGTCATGCTCTGCTACTGCGGTGCCCCCGCCTAATGCACCCTTCCCTGCCCCTCAAATCCAATTTCCCACCCCTCTCCCTTTGGGCATGGAGAGTCCCCCACTTGGCATACCATCTCGGATGCTGCAGCCCTACTTCACCCCTCCCTTTGTTCTTGCAATGCTCCTTGCCCAGTGTTTTCTCTTTTTTTTTTTTACCCCATTCTCGAAGTCCCTGGACTCAGATCCCCCCTGACTGACCCTGAACTGGGGCCGTGGTTCCTCCACAGCTTCCCCGGGTGAGTCCAGCGTCCCCCACTTGTAGGCCAGCTCTGCTCCCCTCCGTTTCCACTCCTCCAAGAAGAGCGTTGACCAGACCACGTTGAAGAGGGCAAAGACCACGCAGGATACATCCCGGCTTGTCTGGGGGTGGCAGAGGAGGGCTGAAATGTTGGCTGGCCCAGCCCAGGGAGGAAGGTGTCTTGGGTGTCCCAGCCCCTGTGCAGTCCACACCCGGCACCTGATCAGCCTCTGTGAAGGTGTACAGGACAGAGCCAAAGACTGCCGGGTACACCATTGCCGATGTGTAGAAACCCAGCCAGGCGAAGTACATGGCAATCTTCACGCCAAAGTAGTCGCAGATCTCATCTGCCAGGGACAGGGGGTTCCCAGTCAGCCCTGACTGCCTCCTGGGACCCCCACCCCCCCACCCCCCGGCAGGGACCACACCTAGAGGCTGGTTTTCACACACAGCCTGCACCCATGACTTCATGAGGCGGTTCAGGATGCGCTGCTCGTGCACTGGGAACACCTGCTGGATGATCCCGCGGGCCGCCAGTTCAGGGACTGTTGGGGGACAAGAACCCTTCTGCCTGTGCTGGGCCTGGCCAGCCCCCCTCGGCTGAAACCCAAGTCATAGCTCTTTGCCTGCTCTTAAACTCGCAGAGGCTCTTCCCAGGAGAGGAGTTCTTGGTGGAAGGTATATCCGGTTCTTCCTCAAAATTTGGGAGGTGCAGGGGCAGGTGGGGAAGGGTGCAGGAAACCTGAGAGGGTGGGATCCCAGTGGAGAATCACATTTTTTTTTTTTTTGGCCACACCGCACGGCTTGCGGGATCTTAGTTCCCCGACCAGGGATCGAACCCGGGCTCCCTGCAGTGGAAGTGTGGAGTCCTAACCACTGGACCACCAGGGAATTTCTCCGAACCACCTTTTTAAATAGAGCTATTTGGCCTCAGCTCATTGCTCCAAACGTCTGAGGAATGGTGCAAAGCTGGCATTAGAAGGTGAACTTGCAGCAGCTGGTTTCCTGGAGGGGAAACTGAGGCCCAGGGCTGCACCACAGAGTACGTGGAGTGCTGTCCATGGTCCTGCCCCTACCTTATCCCAGACCCAGAGAATGGTTTCTCCTGGACCTGCCTCCGAGGGGACGAGCCCCACCCCTTTGCTGAGGCCACACCCCTTCAGCTCATTTATTGATCTCCAGGCCCCGCCCAACTCTTCAGTAGCCTCTGATTGGTTGCATCTAGGCCTCACCTTCCTAACCCTCCTACTTTGATAGCTGTCCTCTAAGAGCCCCAGCCAACTCCCCACATATGATTGGACGGTTGGGACCGCCTCACTCACTGATTGGCTGGTCGTCCAGAAAGCGCACATTGTGCAGTGCCTCGCCCTGCTTGGCACGGAGGTTCTGCAGCCAGAAGCGGATGATGCTCTGGCGCTCCTGCAGGGGACAGGGCGTGAGCACAGGGAGCAGCCGCCCACGGGCTAGGAATGTGCGCTGGGGGCCAGAGCCGGCCGCACCTGGGAGGTGAAGAAGCGCAGCTCACTCTCCACATTCTCGTAGATGAAGTCCTCCTCGCAGGAGAAGCCGCGGGTGCCCCCGCCAAACTCAGTCTTCACTGCTTTGCGCAGACCCAGCTCGTCGGCCCCTCTGAGTAGGCTGCGGGAAGGGCAGGGGAGGTGGGATCACGGGGAGACCCTGGCTCACCATCCTGGATCTAGGGATGGTGTACCTGGTGGCCGTCAGGGACAAATGCAGGGTGGCTAGACCTCGCAGTTGGTGCTTGGAAGGGCGGGGAGCTGAGTAGCAGGGTCAGCGAGAGGCCAGGGACAGGGACTCGCCTCTCATACGTGGCGGTGACGAAGAAGGCGTAGGCACGCGTGTGGCGATGGTGGCGGACTTGCACGATGAGCTCGGGGATGCCCACGCGGATGTGGTTCAGCAGCCATAGCAGCGTGTGGTCATCGGTCGTGTCTGCCAAGGGGCACAGGGACCGATAGCTCTTGCCACGAGTGGTCCAAGGCCTCCTGCAGACTCCTACTCAGGGGAGCCCAGCTCAAGGGAGCTCACGCTGGACCCTGGGGGGATGGGCACAGGTACCTGGGAAGGTCATCAACACGTCGCAGTTCTCTGTGGGCACCGTCTTCATCCATGCCTTGTGGGACACCAGGTACCGACCCACCTGCAGGAGCCGCTTCCCAAAAAGCTTATCTGGGGAGCAGGCAGGGCAGGCTGGGGTCAGGCCATTCCCGGATCAGAACCCTGGCCTCCAGTCTTGGTCCCTCCAGCCCTTGCCCCCGATCACACACTCGCCAGGGCTCCTCGGCTCTCAGCTTGGCATTCAAGGCCCTGCGAGCTCTGGCCTTGGCTTGTTTCCTTCCCTCCACGTCCTTGCACCAGCCAGGCCCTTCTCCAGGAATGCCCTTCCCCCAGGTCCTCCCTTACAAATCTTACTCATTCTCGAGGCCCAGCTCCGCCTCCAAAACCACACTCGATGGGGCGCTCACTAGCAGATCTGAGCGCCTCACCACATTATGTCAGTGCGTCCTCATAGCTGGGCGCGGTTCTTACCCCCATTTCACAGGCGAGGAAACTGAGGCCCAGAGCATTTAAGTCACGCGCCCAAGGTCACACAGTCGAGCAGGGATTCGAACCCAGGACTGTACGATTCTGTAGCCTCTGTGGAGAGGCTCTCTCAAGCGCATCACTGCTCGGCAGCGATTCGGTAGCCCAAGGGGTGACTGGGCTCAGCCCCGGGCTGGGGTTCTAGGAGGGGCGTGTCGGTGTCTCTGCGCTGGGACCCCCCACCCGCTGCACCGTCCCAGCCGCGCCCGCCCGGCCGCAGCCGCAGTGCCGGAGGAGCGGGTCCCTCGACTGGACTCCAGACCGGGACCGCTGACTCCAATCCCCCTCCCCGTACAGCCGCCGCGAACACCCCAGGCACCTGCCACCCTGTCAGATCCAGGCGCTGAACACATACCCAGAACTCCGGACGCCGGGGCTGCAGGCTCGCCGTCCGGCGGGGGCCTCTTGCCACGCTCACCCTCCAGGGACGTGCCCCCGGCGCCGGAGGCAGCTTCGGCCATTGCGAGGGCAGGTCAGGTCAGGGGCTGCGGGCGGCTCAGGCGCTGGGGGACCGCGGGCTCATGGGGCGGGTGCAGCCAAGGAGCGCGCCAGAGGAGGAGACAAAGGCCGCGCCCGCCCGCGCCGGCCGCCGTCCCCGCGTGCCCGAGCGCTGCTTCTCGTCCCCGCCCGCGCCAAACCTCGATTCTCCTTCCCGGCCCCGGGCGCGTTTTTCTCTGGTTCTCGACTCCGCCCGTGTTGTTTTCTGGGTTTCGTTCTCGCCCGCCCACCTCGCTCTCTGGTGCTCGTCCCCGCCCGCACCGAACATGCATTCTCTTCTCGGTCCCCGCCTGCCCCGGGCCTGGATTCTCCTCCTCGGAGCCTTAGTTTCGCCATAGGTTTGGAATCTGAGATGGGCGTGGGAGATTCCTGGTAGCAATAACTTCAACCACCACAGAAAGGATGAGAATAAATATATCAGGTCCTGCATTATGGCCTTAGCACATGCTGTTTAGCTACCTAGGTCACTCTTCACGCCCTCTTTGTCCAGTTAACCCCTGCACCCTTCAGGATGTAACGTCCTCAGGGAGGACCCGATAGAGTTACCAAGTTTAGCAAATAAAATACAGTCCTCCTAGTTAGATGTAAATTTAAGGTAAATGAATAAATTTTTAGTATATCCCAAATATTGCATGGGACATAGTTATACTAAAACGTTACTCCTTGTTTATCTGAAATCCACATTTAACTGGGTGCCCTGTATTTTGCCTGTCACCCGGACCCCCTGACCATCCTGTGTAGCCTCCTCCGTTAGACTGACAGGCCAGCGAGGGCAGGGACCCAGACTGATTCTTAGCGGTCACACGGTAGGCGTTTGACGTATACTTTTGACAGATGGAACAACTCGGAGACTGCGAATGTCATCATTCGCCCGTCTTTTACAAATGAAAAAATTGAGCAGGGCGAGGCGTGAGGTCATTAGAACTGTGTCCTGTTCCAGTCTTCCCGAAGTACAGGCGGGCTGCCCGCTCTCTCCGTCCAAGAACCAGAAAATTAGCCGCGAGAAAACACCCCCCGGAGACCCCGCCCATCTGGTGCCTGGAATTCCACCATCTGCGCTTTATTTCGCGAGCCGGCTCTGTCCTGGGTTAACCTGAAAGTAATCTTTGAGACTCCCCTTTCTGGCTTTCGGGGAGCCAGAGACAGACCGGACACTCAACTCTGCAGGAGCAGACCTGGGCCAGAGTAGCCCAGAAGGGAGAGAGGACTGTGCTGGGGGTCCTTGGGAGGTCTCCTGGCGGAGGGGGACCTTGGAGCTAGGCACTGAGGCAGAGTTTGTCAAATGAAGAAGGGTATCCGAGGCGGAGGGTACGGCGGGAGGGAAAGATGGGGAGGGGCGAGAAACTGTAGAGTTACGAGAAAACAAGTAGAAGTCTTCCCAGAAATTTGGACAAGATTTTCCCAGGGCCAATGCGTAGGTTCCCCGGAACTCATCACTCCCGCCACTGGGATGCTCCTGCTTCGACTCAAACACTCGCCTCTCTATAATTCCCACTGCTCTATGCCAAGCCCTGTCCTTACTTCCACCCCTCATTTCCGGTGTCTAGGATCCCGGCCGCTCTAGGATCCTAAAAAATTCTGTCCCGGCCGCTCTAGGATCCTAAAAATTCTGTCTAATGTTGCCGGTGGAACACCCTTTCGCTGCACCCCGGCGTGCGAGCCCCCTGCCTCTTTCCCTGGCATCAGCCAGTAGGAGCGAAGATCTTCAGTGGGTGGGCGGTACGTCTTCTAAGGGGCCCAATGGTAATCGAGAAGCGTTGAGCACTTTACCAGTCACGCCGCGGAGTGGGCGGGGCTTCCTGCCTGGACTTGCAGATTCCCGGGCTGGGCGAGCAGGCAGGTAGCTGGTTGAGAATCCATGTGGCGGGGGCTGTGGACCCTGGTAGCCCGGCCGGCACGTGGGCCTCGCAGGTGGGGCGACCTGGGGAAGGGATGTGACAGCGTAGGGCGCTACTTGGGCCCCAAACCCTCTCCCTGGGATCTGGGGGCGCAGTTCCCTGCGGCAGAACCACCTTTCCCCTTCTTTCAAGCCCCAATCTGTCCATCCCTCTGCCGCAGAGCCCACATCTGGGTCAACTTCTGCTCTCAGAGATCTCAATCCAGTCATCTTCCGGCCTCAAACCCTCCAGTCTGTCCATCCCCCAGCCTCAGAACTTCCAGTTGGGTCAGCTCCCGACCATCGAGCCCACTATCCACCTGCCACGCTGACGGCAGAACTTCTCAGATGCACTGACTGACTCTCCTCCTCTCCAGTCCCAGACCGTGCACGCGCCAGGGCAGTGGCGCCCCAGCCCCCGGTTCCGGAGCCACTATCTTCGCGCTGAGCTCCGGCCAAGGCCGCTGCGGCATCGCGGTGATCCGAACCAGCGGCCCCGCCAGCGGCCAGGCCCTCCGGAGCCTCACGGCGCCCCGGGACTTACCCCCGGCCCGCAAAGCCTGCCTGCGCCTGCTCAGCAACCCCCGCTCTGAGGAGCCTTTGGACCGCGCGCTGGTGCTTTGGTTCCCGGGTGAGGGGCTCCAGATCCAGAACCTCATGTAGCTCCGATGACCCAGCTTCCTCCTTCCAGGCGTTGCCCAGGCTGTATCCTCCTGACACCTATCTCCTCAACATACTAGGTCCCCAGAGTTTCACGGGTGAGGATTGCGCGGAGTTCCACGTGCATGGAGGCCCGGCTGTGGTGAGTGGTGTCCTGCAGGCCCTGGGTGAGTCTGCAGCCTTGGGTTTGAGGTATGGCTATGGTGGTGGGCCTAGGTAGGGGCCAGGGGGGCTCAGGACCCTGGACCTTCCCGTAGGCAGTGTGCCAGGGCTGCGGCCTGCGGAGGCAGGCGAGTTCACCAGGAGGGCGTTCGCCCACGGGAAGCTGAGCCTGACCGAGGTGGAGGGGCTGGCGGATCTGATCCATGCAGAAACCGAGGCACAGCGGCGACAGGCCCTGAGGCAGCTAGATGGGGAGCTGAGCCATCTCTGCCGCGGCTGGGCCGAGACCCTCACTAAGGCAAGTACACCATTCGCTCATACCTTGCCTCAGAGACCCTATCTAACCATCTGCTATATTAGCGCTTCCTGTCTATGAGCCTCCAATCTGACCCCTTATGTCGGGCTGGACCTGGGCACATTGAGGGGTAGGTTTCTGTGTGATCACACTATCCACCCCTCCCTCTCTCAGGCTCTGGCCCACGTGGAGGCCTATATCGATTTTGGTGAGGATGACAACCTGGAGGAGGGCGTCCTGGATCAAGGTGGGTCTGCCTGGGGGGTGGGAGGTGGGGACATCTGGCATCTCAGCCCTCAGAGGCCTCCTTACTCCCTCTCCTTTCCTCCATCCACAGCTGACAGTGAAGTGCGGGAGCTGGAGGTGGCACTGGGCGCACATCTTCGAGATGCCAGGCGCGGACAGAGGCTCCGCTCAGGGGCTCACGTAGTGGTTGCGGGACCTCCCAACGCCGGCAAGAGCAGCCTAGTGAACCTGCTCAGTGTGTGGTCAGGGGGCGGGGCCCAGGGCAGGGGGGGTAGGTAGCCCCAGGGCAGGGGGCTAGGAGCGGGCGGGGTGGGGGTGGGTGGCTACCGAGCTTTCAGGGATGGGGAAGGGGCCAGGGAGGTCAAAGAAAAGGTCCAGCCCCCGGGGGGGGGGGGGGGCGTGGTGGGAGGGGTGTGGAGCCTTGGGGGAGGGGCTCCCTCATCTCCACTCCGCCCCCTTCCTCTGACCCCCACCCCCAGGCCGGAAGCCTGTGTCCATCGTATCCCCGGAGCCGGGGACCACCCGAGATGTGCTGGAGACCCCCGTGGACCTGGCCGGGTTCCCGGCGCTGCTGAGCGACACGGCGGGGTTGCGGGAGGGCGTGGGGCCTGTGGAGCAGGAGGGCGTGCGTCGCGCCCAAAAAAGGTTGGCAGGCAGGGCGGTGGGAGGGGGAAACGGGGGCCCTTCCTCTGCTGTTTCAACCGGTTGCATTTATTTTTCATTCTTCCTTAATGAGGAAAGGCTACTAAGCCCCATTAAGTGGGGACCCAGCTATTTGGGGAGGGCAGCTTTTTAAGTTCGGCCTCTGCCCCTGCTCCTGCCCAGTGCTCCTAATTGCTTAACTCTGAGGTCCACGCTCCGTTTTCCCGCTTCCCCAGGCTGGAGCAGGCTGACCTCATCCTGGCCGTGCTGGATGCTTCTGACCTGGCCTCTGCGTCCAGCTGCAACTTCCTGGACACCGTTGTCATCCCTGCGGGAGCCGGGAGCCCAAATGGGAGCAGCCAGCGCCTCCTGCTGGTGCTGAATAAGTCGGACCTGCTGCCAGCTGGGGGCCCAGACCCCAGTCCTGACCTGCCCCCTCACCTGTTGCTGTCCTGCCTGACTGGCGAGGGGCTGGATGGCTTCCTGGAAGCGCTGAGGAAGGAGCTGGCTGCATTGTGAGCCCCCCTTGCCCGCTGGGCAACCACCCTCTGTCCAAGTTCAGGGGCTGAGCCACTGGCTTTGGGCACGAACCTACCCTGCCAACTCAGTTTTTGTATCTAAAAAATGGGTATGATCATCCCCCCCCTTTGAATGTTGAGAGAGACCCCATCCTTTGTCCCTTCCAGGTGTGGGGACCCATCCACAGGCCCACCACTTCTGACACGAGCGAGGCACCAGCATCACCTCCAGGGCTGCCTGGATGCCCTTGGCCACTACAAGCAGGCGAAAGATTTAGCCCTGGCGGCCGAAGCACTTCGGGTCGCCCGAGGGCACCTGACCCGCATCACCGGTGGAGGGGACACCGAGGAGATCCTGGATATCATCTTCCGAGACTTCTGCGTGGGCAAGTGAGGGGGCGGCCAAAGCTCAGACCCAGGCTGGGTGGACACCCAGAAGCCTTGAGGCATCTGGGAACAGCTTAGGCCAAGTGGGAGTCTCAGCCCCTAGGGGAAGAACTTGACCCCAAACGGTGAAGCCTCTGTTGCTGGTTGTGACCAAGCTACAGCTGTCCAGATTCCCTAGCAGGGACTTGCTGGGGGTTCAGGCCCAGGAGTGGGGCTGAATGGAGGTCTCTTTTGGCACCTGATGCTGGGGGACTAGGAGTGGAGGGTTAGGATGGAGGTCGGAGGGTCTCAGGGGGCTTTGTTTCATAGTTTTTAATTTATTTTGCAATTACCAAAGGAATGTAAAAAACTCAGGTGATCCGGAAACGTTTAAACACCCCCTCCCTGGGGTCACGGCTTAACTTGTATCCTAACAGAACTTTCTCTGCATGTTTGCATACTTGTGACTGCACCTATAAAGTATGTTGTATCTTGTATTTTGTACACAAATTGGTGTTTATTGCTCTGCAAGCTGTCATTCATTTTTGTAGTATTAATCTTGAAACTTTGCTTCTTTTTTAAAAAAAATTTAATTTTTAAATTTTATTTTATTTAATTCTTTTATAAGTTTATTTATTTATTTTTATTTTTGGCTGCATTGGGTCTTCGTTGCTGCATGCAGGCTTTCTCTAGTTGCGGCAAGCGGGGGCTGCTCTTCGTTGTGGTGCACAGGCTTCTCACTGCGGTGGCTTCTCTTGTTGCGGAGCAAGGGCTCTAGGCACGCGGGCTTCAATAGTTGTGGCGTGCAGGCTTCAGTAGTTGTGGTGCGCAGGCTCTAGAGCACAGGCTCAGTAGTTGTGGCGCATGGGCTTAGTTGCTCTGCGGCATGTGGGACCTTCCCTGACCAGGGCTTGAACCCATGCCCCCTGCGTTGGCGGGTGGATTCTTATTTATTTCTTTATTTATTTATGGCTGCGTTGGGTCTTCGTTGCTGCGCACGGGCTTTTCTCTAGTTGAGGCCAGTGGGGGCTACTCTGCGTTGCAATGCGTGGGCTTCTCATTGTGGTGGCTTCTCTTGTTGTGGAGCATGGGCTCTAGGCACGTGGGCTTCAGCAGTTGTGGCACGTGGGCTCAGTAGTTGTGGCTCACGGCTTCTAGAGCTCAGGCTCAGTAGCTGTGGCTCACGAGCTTAGTTGCTCCGTGGCATGTGGGATCTTCCCAGACTAGGGCTTGAACTCGTGTCCCCTGCATTGGCAGGCAGATTCACGTGGGGTCTTAGTTCCCCGACCAGGGATCGAACCCGCGCCCCCTGCATTGGCAGCACGGAGTCTTAACCACTGGACTGCCAGGGAAGTCCTGAAACTTTGCTTCTTTTATCTTCAAAGTGACTTGCAAAATCCCTACTTCCTTTTCATGCTTAGTCATTCATTCTGTGATTCATTCGCTCATTCAGTGAATATATATCAAGCACCTACTATGTGTTAGAATTGTACACATCATTTGATGGGATCTTCATAACAGCACAATGCAGTGGATATTTTGTTACAGTTTTATAGGTGAGGAAACTGAGGTTCAGAGAAGTAGTTAGTCGCTGGAGGTCCCCAGCTTTGCGATTTGCACATAGGTCTGTTCAAGTTCAATTTGAGTTCACTGCAGGCCTTCTGGGCGACAGGCCGAGTGCAGGGGGCTGGGATCATGGAGCGGAATACGTAGACATAACTCCTGCCCTTGTTAAAGAAGAGACACAGCTCCTTTTGGTGAGGTCTGATGGCTGCTGGGCAAACTTACAATGAGGAGACCTGACCTGGTCAGGGGTGGACATAAGGGCAGGCTGCCCCGCAGAGGTGGCATCTGCACCGACATCTGAAAGGTGAGAAGAAGGAAACCAGATGGGAGAGGCTAGCGAGAGCATCCCAGGCGGAGGGCACGGCACGTGCAAAGGCCCTGAGGTGGGAGCATCACGGTGTGTCGAGGGACAGCAAGGTGGCTAGTGTGGCTGGAAGTAGAGTGATGAGGGCTAGAGAGGAGGGAGAAGAGGTCCAGGAGGAGAGGAAGATCCTGATAGCGAGGCCTTTGATTCCAAGACTTATGGGTGACCTGACGTGGCGGTGATGAACCAGCAGAGGGCGCTTTGCTCTAACAAAGAAGGTGCCTGGCAGTCCTCCAGTGAAGCTCCGGGCCCCTAAGTTCCCAGAGATCCAGGCTTCGACACCCACCTGGTGGCATATGAATGGTTAACTCCCCTTTTGCCAGAGCTGGACATGGAGTCTCAAATAGGGTCAGGATCTTTTCCAGACTCAGAAAAAAATCACCTCCAGGGGGCTTCCCTGGTGGCGCAGTGGTTGAGAGTCTGCCTGCCAGTGCAGGGGACACGGGTTCGAGCCCTGGTCTGGGAGGATCCCACATGCCGCGGAGCAGCTGGGCCCGTGAGCCACAATTACTGAGCCTGCGCGTCTGGAGCCTGTGCTCCGCAACAAGAGAGGCCGCGATAGTGAGAGGCCCGCGCACCGCGATGAGGAGTGGCCCCCGCTCGCCGCAACTGGAGAAAGCCCTCGCACAGAAACGAAGACCCAACACAGCCATAAATAAATAAATAAATAAATAAATAAATAAATACATTAAAAAAAAAAAAAAATCACCTCCAGTAGTTGAAGATACAAACTCTGGTTTCAGGGAACACATGAGCAGAGAGGCTGGGAGGTGTCCAGGGCCCACCACCCAACTAAAGGGACCTCCGACCCCATTTCTTCATGACTTCATTGCAATATGTCACAGTCTGTTGATTTGTTTGCTTGTTCGACAGCTGCTGCCCCCCCCAACCCCCCACCATGAAAGGCTTCTGGAGGGAAAGGGTCACTCCATGAGTTTAGTGCATGGATATTACTATTATGTCCATTTTGCAGAAAGACAAGAAGAAGCAACAATGTGGGTCTAGAAGAGGTGGGTGCCCAGATGTCCTCTGTGTGGGCAGGGCCTGGAGGGCTCCCAGGACGGGTGAGTGGGGTCTGGGTGGGGGAGATGCTTTTGGGGAAGGATGCCTGGGCCCTGGCACACAGCTGGACTGAGGTCCTTGGCTACGGTCCCTTTTTTCCAAGAAGGGAGAGGCAGTCTGTGGGAAGCAGCCATGGGGGTTATTTATAGAGGTCACAGGAAATCCCCAAAGAGTCAGAACCTCACCCAGCGGCTGGACCACAGGGTCTGCCAATTACTCCCTGACTGGTACTCAACCCCTACCTGGCTCCCAGGGGGGTGGGGATGGGGAGGACACCAGCCTGGAGAAGTCAGAGCTACAGGGTCATGGCTGGGAAGAGGGAAGGATGGGGCCCAAGAGGTACCCAGAGGGAGCAAGAACTCTACCTGGGGCATCTAGGGGGGCTGCCTGGAGGAGAGATCTCTAGGGCTGGGCCTTGGGGGAAGAAGAATTTGCAGGCAAGAAAAAGGCATTCTAGTCTGAGGGCACAGCACAAAAGTCACTGAGTAGTCAAAGAGTCAAAGGTCCAGGACAGCTGGAGGCAAAGGCGGCATTGTGTGTGAGGAGGGAGGGCACAAGAGAGCTGAGGAACTGGGCTTTGTTCCCAGGGTAATGAGGAGCCATGGAGGGTATGTGAGCGGGAGAGGCACATGGTCAGATCCCATGATGAATAGATCGGGTGTGGGGGCTGATTAGAAGGATGATATTGGGGTGCTCTGAATGGGAGAGAACAACCAAGAATCAGAGACCTGCGCCCATGGGTCCAGAGAGTTAAGGAGGATGATGATGATTATTTTGGCCCCAACCGCACTGCTTGCGGGATCTTAGTTCCCCGACGAGAGATCAAACCCTTGCCTGCTGCAGTGGAAGCACGTAATCTTAACCACTGGACCGCCAGGGAAGTCCCTAGGGTGACTATTATTACACTTATTTCTAGGTGAGTAAAGGGAGGCTGAGATTGACTGAGCCAAGATTCGAACGCAGGAACGTCAGAGTCTGGAAGCCAAACTCAGGTGTCCCATGGCTGCTGGGACTGGCTGCTGTCAGCATCTTCCCCAGGACTCCAGGCTGCTCAGGCAGTAGGCTCAGGGTCAGGGACGTCCCTGCTTCCTTGGGGCCTCCAGACTGGCCCGTCTGGGCGGCCAGGCCTGGCTGACCCTCCTGCCCTTGCTTGGCGGGGCCCCAGCCGAGTGTTTCCTGCAGCGGCCCGTCTCTCGCCCGGGTTTCTGTATCCAGGAAATATCGCTCCTTTGTCCCTCCTGACTAGCCTGCCCTAAGCGTGGCGTTGCCAGCCTCGGCTCCTCGTGATTCATCCCCTCCGTGTCCAAGGTCCCAGGGGATGGGCTGGGAGGGAATCAAAGTGGAGAGACAGACAAGCTGAGATTCTAGACCACAGTTTTTAGGCCATTTACCACCAATGGCCATTTGCTTAGTTTCCTGGAGTTTTCACTCCTCAGGGATAAAGTCCCAGGAATGGGGTTACTGAGCCAAAGGATTTGTAGGTCTTCGCTTTTCTTTTTTTGGCCACGCCACACAGCTTGCGGGATCTTAGTTGCCCGACCAGGGATTGAACCCGGGCCCTGGTCAGTGAAAGGGCAGAGCCCTACCCACTGGACTACCAGGGAATTCCCTGTCTTCATTTTTATTAAATATCATCAAACTAATTTCCAGAAGGGCCAGGATGAGATGTGCATTTCTACCAGTCCTGGAGGAAAATGCCCTTTTCTCTACATCTTCACCAACAGTCGGTATTATAGCTTTTTAACATTTTTTTCCCCAGTCTGTTGGGTACGTTGTGATTTCCCTGTGTTCATCTAATGTGCAAAATTTCCCCGGCTTCCTGCTAATTTAGTGATCGGTGAGTTGAAGTGCTCCCTAACTGGACACTGGTGCCCTTTCTAACATCCCATCTTCCCACCAAAAAACCTCAGACAAAACAAATGCCTGGGACTTTTGTGATATTGTTCTGGAATCATTTTGGCGAGGAGGAGTTCCTGCAAAACAGGCTGTGGTACCTCAGTAATTGTTGTCTGTACCTGGGGGAATCTCTGCAAACCTAGCAAAAACAAAAGCTACAAATAGATAATCTGCTTTTTCAGAAACCGCTTTTTATTTGTATTTATTTAAGGAACTGCTTTTTAAATATCTACTATTTTTTTAAAAAGTAGGAAAAAAATCTGCTCTTTTAAAAAAACACTAAATTGACAACAATGCTGTCACAATGTGGGGTTTTGTAGGCATTTCATGAAACCCTTATTGACTATGATTTTGCCATTTCTCTTCACATATGGAGATGCCTACAGCTTGGGGGAAGCTGGTGTCTACTCACGTTTGTTCCAGGCTGAAGGGTCTTCTGACCTGGGGACGCTGGGGACGGGATTCTTCAGCTTTCATCTTATTTCTAGTTTTTTTCTCACTCAGAGCCTGGTGGTGCCTTTTCAAAGCAGAAATCATGACTCTGGAGTCTTTGAAGGGATTTGATAATATTTATTTAGTGCCACTAACACTTATATGGGCCACAGGCAGGGCTGAATATGGAGGGGAGAGAGAGTGAAGGGGCAGCACCCTCGCAGGCTTTGAGGGGTCCCCTGGACCAGATGCTCCCTCTCTTGGGGGTCTGGAAACTCTCAGGGGAGGACGCAGGTGAATGTCTTCCTGTTCTCACTCCCCCAGACCTGGAGCGCTAAGATGCTCCAGATGAGTGGGATGCTGTGGGTGCCTTGACCCGCGTGCACGAAGGGATGTGATTTTGGGCAAGGGCTGGGCAGCAAGTGCGTGTGTGATGTCGCCGTGTATCTCTGTGATGTCATTGCCTTGTCTCTGTGTGACGTCACCACCATGTCTGTGTGATTGATGTCACTGCATCTGTGACGTCGTCCCGGCATCTAGGGGGTGAGGGATTGTGTGGTGCGGAGAGAGTGTTAGGGGGTGTGGGTGGGGTGTGGCAGAGGACGCAGGCCAAGGGCGCCCACTTTGGTGCGCGTGCGTCATCTGACTCCACCCTGGCTGTGTCCCTCGCCGTGGGCGTCTCGCTGCACCTAGTCTCCAGACCGGTGAGTCGGGGCCACCCCTCGGTCTTCGGGGCCTAGAGCCTCCTCAGCCACTGGGGCAGGAAGGAGATGGGAATACAATAGTCAGTCAGACAGACAGACGGCAGGACAGACCTCGCCTGGGCCTGCCTCTTAACGCTGGGCCCCTTCTTGCTCCCAAGAACCCTAGGGCTCCTTCCGGTTTCAGCCTCCCCTTAGATTTCGTCTTGTTGAACCTCTGTGGGACAGAGGTGGGACTGAGATGTGTGCCTATCCATTATACAGACTGAGGTTCAGAGGGGCCACCTCCTGCGCTCCAGGCCTCTGTTGCAGTCTGTCTGACTCTCTCCCCTTTGCTCCCTAAGGCCCTGGGGATCCTGGGTGTTTGCCCAAAGCCCCTGGCCCCCCGTCCCCCAGGCAGGGCCTCAGTTTCCCTCTTTGGTCTACACAGAACTGACCTAGACCTGGCCCCTCACTCATTCCCAGGAGGGTTTTTCTAGTGAGCCTGCCCCTACTCACACGCTCCCATGGTTCCCCAGCGCCCTCAGCGCCCTCGGGACAAAGCCAGGCCTTCTGTACCTGGCATTCAAGGCTCCACCCACTATGCCCCCACTGGGGAATCAAAACCTGACAAAGTACCCCACAAATTCTCAGAGCCATCGCTTCACTTCCGCCCCTCCCCTTTGCCTTTGCAGGAGCCATCCCGCTCTCTGGAGTGCCCCTCCCCCTCCTCGGCCTGCCAAAGGTTCTCACGAGGGGTCAGAGGTTGGCTCAGAGGCTGTTTCCTGATGGGGGAGGTGGGGGCCTCAGCCAAGTCCTGCTTCCGCTGGCCCCCTCCCTTCCTTCCCTGGCTCTTCCCTGGGGCCCCCGCGGCCTCACGTTCCTTGGCTGGCTCTGGTCCCCCCCCCTTCCCAGCTCCAGGCTCTGTCCTCTACCAGGATTCACAGGCTCCAAGGCAGCCCTGACAGACATCCTTTAACCACTCCTGCTCACCAGCCTGAAAGGGAGGGTCATCCCTGGCCATTTTCAGAGACTGGGGCTCCGAAGCCCCATCGCTCCTCTGGTCCAGCACAGTCGCCTTCACCCCTGTCCCAGGTTCCCACCTTCACCCTCCACACAGCGACCAGAATGAGCCTGTGAACGCCTGAGTCGGGTCACATCCTCTGCTGTTCACAGCCTTCCCAGGGCTCCCAAAGTCCTCACTGCAGCCCCAAGGCCCTGCCTGATTTGTCCTGACCTCACCTCCTCCCACTCTCCCCTCCATCACTCAGCTCCAGCCACACCAGCTGCCTCACTCAAACTCACCAGGCAAGGATGGTCCTGCCTCAGGGCCTTTGCACCCTTCTGAGAATCCCCTCATGGCTCCTCCCTCATCTTCTTTAGTTCTCTGCTCAAATGTCACCTCCTCAGTGAAGCCTGCCCTGGCCCCGCCCCACCCCACCCCTGTGGAAAATTCCAACCTCCTCAAGCTCCCTCATCCCTTTTCTGTCTCACTCATCACCAAGGGTCCCTATCACGGCTCACTCATCTGGTTTGTCATCCATCTCCCCCACTAGACTGTCAGCCCCACGAGGGTGGCACGAGGGTGGGGATTTGGATTTCTGTGCCTTATTCCTCCCTGTGTCCTCAGCACCCAGCAGCTGCTCAAGAAATAAGGGTTGAATGAAAAAACAAATGGTCATAGTGATGGCAGTGAACTTGAATTGACACTCGCTGTGTGCTCGGCTCAGAGCCAGGGCTGAGCTCCCATCTTCAACCTTCCACACTGTGACTTGTGCCATCTCCAGCCACGTAGCCGCTAAACCAATATTCACTTAATATTTGTCTTCACGTCCATTGTGTTGTGTTTTTTAAATTTAAATAAAGTGATCTCCAAAGGATACTCAGTCTTACCAAGTAAAGGAAAGCTGGTGCATTTGCCATTAATAGAAAACCACTTAAAAATGTTCAGTGAGGGGCTTCCCTGGTGGTGCAGTGGTTGAGAGTCTGCCTGCCAATGCAGGGGGCACGGGTTTGAGCCCTGGTCTGGGAGGATCCCACATGCCGCGGAGCAACTAGGCCCGTGAGCCACAACTACTGAGCCTGCGCGTCTGGAGCCTGTGCTCCGCAACAAGAGAGGCTGCGATAGTGAGAGGCCCGCGCACCACGGTGAAGAGTGGCCCCTGCTTGCCGCAACTAGAGGAAGCCCTCGCACAGAAACGAAGACCCAACACAGCCATAAATAAATAAATAAATAAATAAATAAATAAATAAATAAATATTTTTAAAAAAAAATGTTCAGTGAAAAAGCAAGACCATGTTCTCAAGTGCAGCTGACCCCGGAGCCTGGGTCTGCCCTCCCTCTGTGAATACGGGAGAACTGCAAGGGTCTGGGAGGCATTAGGGTGAGTTAGCAGCAGTGCAGACTTTCTCGAGGCCCAGAAGGAATAAGAGTGGAAAAGGAATCAACAGTCCCCATCACGGGGTGGGTGATTTGATGTGGGGCCTCGGATCTGGCCCCCTGTTGGGTGCATGTAAAATTTGGATGTTACGATTCAGTCACTCACTGGCTGTCCACTGAGTGCCTGGCCGAGCTGGGGCTCAAAACCAGAGCCGAAGACCCCAGCCTGCTCATCCCCGGCCCCTCTCTCAGAGGAAGGCAAATCAAGGCGGGAGCCCATGGGCCAGAAGCCCTTCCTGTGATACTGCAGAGAGTAGCAGGAGGGGCCCAGGCTTAAGTACACATTGTTTCCTCCACGGCGGGGGGTGGGGGTGGGGTACGTCATTTGGGGTAAACAATGTCAAGAGCTTCCCCATCCTCAGCTGGGACCGGGACAGGCTTGGACTGGGAGCCTGGCTCCAGCCCTGACTTGCTGACGCATGACCCCGGGCTGATCACTTCCCTGGGGCCTCAGTTCCCTCCTCTGAGAAATGGGGATAATAATAGAACCTCCTTCCTTGCCATGATGGCTTCAGGCCAAGATGGAGAGAGGAAAACTGTTTGTTCAGAGCAGGGTCTTCTCCCTGCCCTCTTGCTTCCCTCTCTGCAGGCCGCCCAAGGCTGAGGGATTTCTCCCAGGCAGAGCCATCCAGAGCGAGGGGACCCAGTTCCGCAAGAGGGTGAGCTCCCCGTCAGGGGGAGTATGTAAGAAGAGGCATAGTGAAGGTGGAGCTGGGTGCGGAGGACCGTGGGGAATTAATGACAGACGTTTGGAAAGGGCTTTGTTTAGCACCCTGGGGCTGAAATAGACCTAGCTTGACAATAGCCTGGTGGCAAAACTGTTGATGGCACAGGCTTTGGGATCAGAGGAGTCTGAGAAAAATCCCACACACCTCCTCGAACCTCAGGTCCTAAACTGCAAATGGGATGCCAATCCTAGGTCAGCAGTGTGGTCCTGAACAGGGTAGGGGGTGGGGGGGTGGGGGGAGTGTAGGAGCGACCCTGGAGGGAGCACAGGGTGTTCTTGGAGCTGTGGTCTGAGTCACCTTCCCCGTGACGCACAGGGTGTCATCCAACAGATGACCAGGCCCTGGGAGGCAGTGAGGGGGTCAAAGGCATGGAGCCACCGCCTGATCGTGTGCCAGGCACCCTTGATGCTCCCCACTGAGGCCCTGGGTTCCTTGCTCCAGCCATGTGTGGACAGCACTTGACAGCTGGCAAAGCATTTGCATGCTTTTGATTTCAGAGAACCCCATTTTTGTAGAAGTAGAAAGTGCGGCTCAGAAGGGTGGAGTGAGAGGCCCAGGGTCACTCCCGGACACTGCTCTCCCTCTTCCCCTTCCTCGGCTCTGTTCACTTCTGCCACCCTAGTCTAGCCACAGGGCCTTTGCCCTGGCTGTTCTTGCCGCCTGGAGCACTGTTCCCCTTGCCTTCCCCCAGGCCAGCTCTTGTCTAGCCTCCAGCTCAAAGGTCTCTTCCTCACCCAGGCCCTCCCTTTCCTGTCTGGAGTCTGATGGCCTAGGTTCATGTTCCAGCTCTGGCTGTGTTACCCGGGGCACGATGCACACCCTCTCTGTGCCTCATTTGCTTCATCCAGAAAGTGGGGATAACAGTAGCTCACCCACGGATTAGGATTCTGAGGATTAAATGAGTTAATTGGGCAGAGAGCTTAGGACTGTGCCAAGATCACAGTAAGCATCCAATCGTGGTAGGTTCTTGGTCACTCTTCTTACCCTGCCTCCTTCATTGTCTCTTTGGCCCACTACTCAGGGAGTTTCATGAATGGAACTGTGTGTGTCTTGGTCACTGCTGTGTCCCCTGGGTCCAGCATAGGACCTGGTATACAGCAAGTGCTCGATTAAGGAAGCAACAAGTGTGATACGAGCCTCCCTCCACCCCTAGTCCTATACCCAGCCTCATCCAAAGCCTGAGACTGAACTGTCTCAGCCTGTCCAGAGCCTCACCTGGCTGATGCTAAGACACTGCTGGGAGGGGGCCGCTGGGACTCCAGGATCCTCCTCTTGAATTCCTCCAGCCCAGCTGGGTCTGCCGAGAGAGGGAGGGGTCAGCCCCGACCTAATGCCTTAGTAACCCCCACCCCCTCCAGGGTCAGGGAATGGGCTGGCAACCCAGGATACAAGGTGGAATCCGTCCCCCTTTCCTGGCTCTGCCCTCTGTCACTCACCAATGGGCGGGGGATTGGGGGCAGGGCCTGCAGGTCTTGGCAGTGGTATTGGCTGCGACTGTGGGAAGAAGGGTGAAAGGAGGTTGGTGGAGGCCAGGGCTCCCAAACACGAGTCCCAGGGAGTTTCCTGCCACTCCACACCCTTGGAGACCTGAGTTCCTTCCAGGGCAGAAAAAACAGACAGATACCCATGCAGAAGGACACATGTGATGATGGATATATAATCACCTGTAGACACCTGCTTTCAAATGACTGGAGACTGCAGGGACCGGCTTCCCTTGGCAGCCCCCGGAGACCCCACTCTGCAGGGGTCCTGCCACGGTCTCCATTACAGCCTTGGCGCCAGCCTGACTCCAATCCAAGACCCCAGTTGAGTCCATCCACCCAACCCAGCCCAACCCTGAGAGAATCTTTCCAAACCTGAAATCCCAAACCAGTTCTGAACTCAGTCACCTAAAATTGGATCCCAACCTGAAAACTGAACCTCCCTTAGAATCAAAGCCTGACCTTAACCCAGTCTCAATGACAAACCTGATCTGATCATAACTTTACATCTAACGCTGACCATAACCCATCCCCTAGACCCAGCCGCTATGAAAAATCTACCCCCCACTCCCATTCCCTCAGCCCCAGCCCTGCACTCCACTACGACCACCCATAAATACCTTCCCAGTACCACACTCAACCCCAGCTCAACCTTAGACCTCAGCCTCTACCTGAGTTAGAACCCCAGCCCAGCCTCAGCCCAAGATCAACATCCACCCGGCTTCTACGCTAGACCCAGTCTTGACCTGCACTCGAACCCCAGGCTCACCTAATCCTTCACTTCAAATATATCCTAACACCAGCCACCCTAAATGCAACCCAATCTCAACTCGTAGCCCATGGTCAATGCCAATTCCAATCTTAATGCCCATGAAGTTCTGAATCCGCCCTTGGCCCCAAACTTCTAATCACCTCCAGGCCCACCAGCCACCTACACCTGCCTGAACCTCAACTCCAGCCTCAACTCAATGCAATCCCAAACCCACTGAAACCCTAGATTCACTCTTCACCAAATCCTTGATCCAAGAGCCACCCTGCATGTGACCCCTGACCCACCTTTTAACCTTGCCTCACAATCCAAACTCCAAACTCAACCTAATTCTAAGACTAATGAAATCTTACATGGAACCCTAACCTTAACCCAAATCAACTCTAGACACAGGAGTCACCAAGAACTCACCTTGACCCAACTCTAACCACAAATTTAGAGACCACATCAAGCCTTTCTCTAGACCTGCCTTAACCCTCACCCTGACCCCAGTATCACTTCCAATCCTCAACCTGGTGCCCCCTGATCCTTCAACTCAACTCAAACCCATCCCAACCCTGACACCAACACTGGATGAGTCCCGAATCCTAACCTTAAGCCAATTTTGAGGCCCACCTGCCTTCCTAAACTCAACCCCAATCCTTAACCCTTCCTTAATGTCATTCCCAACCCAAACTCCACCCCAATCCTAATGCCAACAAAATCCTTATGTTAATACATAACCATAATCCTAAAGCCAATTCTAGACTCACAGTCACCCATGTCTGATCTCAGCCTCAAGCCTAAATCAACCCTCAGTGTCTCAGCTCACCCCAATCCCAAAGCAACCACAATCCTAGATTTGCCCCTCACTCAACCCTGGACCTGACAGCCACCCGACCTCCAACTCCGGTCTTAACCCGACACCTTTTCTCAATGCTGATCCCCATGCCAAGCTCTGCCTCAATCCTAACATCAGTGAAACCAGTGAAATTCTCAAGTGAGTCTAAGTAACCCAACCTAGACCGGGAAGCCAACCTCAACACCAAGATTAAAAAAAAATAAAGAAAAGAAAAGAAAAGTTCAAACCCAACTTCAACATCACCATCAACTTGGCCTCCAGACCCACCCCCAACGCAACCTGAAGCCAGGGGCCTCTGGCACACCTTTGCCTTGATGCAGGTGTCCAGGGCCGAGTTGCTGACAGCCAGCTGCATCTTGAGCTGTTCAGCCTCCCGCTTCTTCTCCTCTAGCTCCTTGGCCAGGTTGTCACGCTCCTTCCGCAGCACCGCTTTCTCCTCCAGGGCCAGTTGGGTCTGCCGGGCACATTCAGCCTGGAGCTTGACCTCCCGGGCCTGGGCCTCCTTCTCCACCTTCTCCTTGGCCTCCTGACTGGCGCGCAGACCCTGTTCGGCCTCCAGCTTCTGGCGCTGGAGGTCCGAGTTCTCACGGGTCACGCGCTCGATGCCAGCCCGCAAGCTCCGGGCCAGCTCCTCCACCTTGGAGCTCATGAGGGTGGGCATGTGGTCGCAGATTCTCCGGATGGAGGTCAGTTCTGAGCCGATGGGATGGAACATATTGTAGCCCAGGCTGTCAAGGGAGCGCGGGATGATGGAGTCCCTCCAGAGGTTGCGCAGCTCCATCTCGAACTTGTCCTTGTCCAGCGGGAGGCAGAGGTCCTGCACCTTCTGCAGCCGGTCCTCGGCCAGCTGTCGCTCCTGCCGCTGCTGCTCCCGGGCTTTGCTGCACTCGGCCAGCTGTTCCTCCATCACTCGCTTGCCCAACCCCAGACCGTCCTTGTCTTTGGTACATACCACTTTCTCCTTTGCCAGCTCCACCTCCAGTGTCTTGGCTTTCTGGTTCAGTGTGAGGACCAAAGCTAAGGGTATAGGACCGTAAGAGTCAGCAAAGGTTGGGGGTTGCCAAGAGACTGGGTGGGGAGTCAGCTACCCTTCTCTCCACTGTCCATAACTGTAACCCTAACCCTAACCCACTCACCATCGCAGCTCTTGTTAGTTTCCTTGAGGTGTTCTTGGCATTGTTTCTCGCTCAAGATGATGGCAGCCATGTATCGCTGGTTGTTCATGTAGATCACCTGTCCGGATGAGACACAGGACAGAGCTCAGTGTCCGGCTCCTGTGGGACCCCCCTGCCCCCGGTGCTGCCCAGATTCTCAGGGCTGGGGCCCCAGATCCAGCACCCAGCTGGTCTGTGTTGGCATAGTTCACAAGGACACGGCTTCTCTACAGGGGATGCTGGTCTGATCTTCAGAAGTTGTTATGATTATAGACAATGGAATACTACTCAGCCATAAAAAAGAATGAAATTTTGCCATTTGCAGCAACATGGATGGACTTGGAGGGCATTATGCTAAGTGAAATAGGTTAGATAGAGAAAGACAAATACTGTATGATATCACTGATATGTGGAATCTAAAAAATACAACAAACTAGTGAATATAACAAAACAGAAGCAGACTCACAGATAAAGAACAAACTAGTGGTTACCAGTGGGGAGAGGGAAGAGGGGAGGGGGAATATAGGGGTAGGAAATTTAAAAAAGGGTATTATGGGATTGTATGAAATCATGTGTGTGAAACTTTTGAAAACTGTAAAGCACTATAGAATTTAAAGGATCTTTCATTCATTCAATTAAAAAAAAAGTTACAAGAAACCCCACCTGAACTTCCCTGGTGGTGCAATGGTTAAGAATCCGCCTGCCAATGCAGGGGACACGGGTTCGATCCCTGGTCTGGGAAGATCCCACATGCGGTGGAGCAACTAAGCCTGTGCGCCACAACTACTGAGCCTGTGCTCTAGAGCCCAAGAGCCACAACTACTGAGCCCACATGCCACAACTACTGAAGCCCATGTGTCTAGAGCCCGTGCTCCGCGACAAGAGAAGCCACTGCAATGAGAAGTCCGCACACCGCAACGAAGAGTAGCCCCCGCTGGCCGCAACTAGAGAAAAGTCTGCGCGCAGCAATGAAGACCCAATACAGCCAAAGTAAATTAATTAATTAATTTTAAAAACCCCACCTCTTTCCCTAGGCATTTTAGTCAACCAAGATAAAAATAGTTATGATTAATACTATTTGGCAATAAAAAGGAACAAAGCACTGATACATTCTACAACTTGAATTAAACTTGAAAACATTTACGGCCAATTAAAAACGGATTTTGGTTGCTCTGTGTGGCTTGGGGGATCTTAATTCTCCAACCAGGGATTGAACCTGTGCCCTCGGCAGTGAAAGCGCTGAGTCCCAACCACTGGACCGCCAGGGAATTCCCCAAAAAACAGATTTTTTTTTTTTTTTTTTTGACAAGAATGCTGTTATGGGCTGGATTGTGTCCCCCACCCCAAATTCCCATGTTGAAGCCCTGATTCTCAGGACCTCAGAACGTAAATGTATTTGGAGACAGGGTCTTTAAAGAGGCAGTTAAGTTAAGATGAGGTCATTAGGGTGGGCCCTAATCCAATATGACTGGGGTCCTTATAAGAGGAAATCTGGACACCCAGACATGCACAGAGGGAAGATGATGTGAAGAAACAGGGAGAAGACAGCCATCAACAGGCCAAGGAGAGAGACATGGAACAGATCCTGATAGGCCTGGGAAGGAAACAATTCCGCCAACATCTTGATCTTGTGCTTGTGCGACAATAAGTTTCTGTTATTTAAGCCACCTGATTTGTGGTACTGTAAGACAGGCCTAGCAAACTAATACAGGTGCCAAGATCATTTCATGGGAAAGAAGATTCTCTTCAACAGATGGTGCTGGCACACCTGGACAGCCACATACTAAGGAATGAATTTGGACCCCTACCTCACACCATATACAAAAATTAGCTCAAGATGGGTCCAAGACCTAAATGTAAGGGCTTAAGCTATAAAACTCCTTAGAAGAAAACAGGTGTTAACGCTGCATGACTTTGGATTTGGCAATGGTTTCTTAGATATGACACCAAAAGCACAAGCAACAAAAGAAAAAGCAGATAAAAATTAAAAACTTTTGTGCTTGAAAGGACAACATTAAGAAAGGGAAAAAAACAACCCATAGATGGGAAAATATTTGCAAATCGTGTGTCTGATGATGAGAATAGTAACCAGAATATATAAAAGTAAACTCTTAGAAATTAATAATAAAAAACAACCCAATTGAAAAATAGTCAAAGCATCTGAATATACATTTCTCCAGAGAAGATATATAAAAGGTCAACCAGCACATCAAAAGGTGTTCATCATCTTTAGTCATCAGGAAATGCAAATGAAAACCGTGATGAGATATCACCTCACAACCATTAGGATGGCTATAAATAAAACAAAAAACAAGAATGGACAAGTGTTGGTAAGGATATGGAGAAACAGAATTCTCAGACAGTACTGATGGGAATATAAAAATGGTGGAGCCACAGTGGAAAGCAGTCTAGCAGTTTTTCAAAAAGTTAAACATAGAATTACACTATGACCCAGCAATTCCACTCCTAGGTATATATACCCAAGAACAATGGAAGCATATGTTCACACTAAAACTTGCACACAAATATTCACAGCAGCACTAATCACAGTAGCTAAACGGTAGAAACAACCCAAGTGTTTCATCAACAGATGAATGGATAAAACGTGATCCATCCATACAGTGGAATATTATTCGACTATCGAAAGGAATGAAGCACTGACACACGCTACAATGTGGATGAACCTTGAAAACATTATGCTGAGGGTGAGAACCCAGACACAAAAGGTCATATAGTGCATGATTGCATTTAAATGAAATATCTAGAGTAAGTAAATCCATAGAAACATAAAGCAGATTTGTGTTTGTCAGGGGCTGGGTGAGGGGGAATGGGAAGTGACTGCTGATGGGGTTTCTCTCGGGGGTGATGAAAATGTTCTAAACTGAATTGTGCTGATGGTTGCCCAACTCTGTGAATGTACTAAAAATCATTGTTATGTACACTTTTTTCTTTTTTTCTTCATCTACACTTTTTTTTTTTTTATTATATACACTTAATTATTACTATCCTTTTTGGCCGCACCACACGGCATGCAGGATCTTAGTTCCCGGACCAGGGATCGAACCCGTGCCCCCTGCAGTGTCCTCTGCATTGGAAGTGTGAGTCATAACCACTGGACCGCCAGGTAAGTCCCTGTTGAAATGGGCCAATTGTATGGCATGTGAATTACATTTTAACTTCATAACGTTTTTTATGTCTTTAAAACTTTGGAACAGAACGCTCTGCAGAAATATAACAAGTAAAGGTATGAAGGGTGAAGAGGGTTTGCCTTTCTGTCACTTTTTGTCCTTACTCCTTTGGAAGCTGGCCCTGTCCTAATGACCTGGGGATGGGGGAGGACAGAAATAGCTCTGGAAGCTCCAGTGACGTCTGTTTTCAAAAGCCTTATCTACAGAAAGGGAAGATCTCAGGGTGTGAGTTGCCTCCAAAGATGAAGTGAGAAAGAGGTTTTCTTCCAGTTGGAGGAAATGGCTCCCAAAAATACAGAAGTATTTTTCTGCACAGGTTCTCAGATGTCAAGATGATGAGAAGAATATTTACTTAGAACTAGTGCAATCTGACAATACAAAAAAAAAGTATCTTCTCTTGTTAAGGAGTGTTCAGGTACATCTTTATGAAGCAATTCAGGAGTCTCTCCCTCACTTTCCAGTAGCCATGGTTGCCCTGGACTCAGAGGAAGAGAACTAATTGATTAGTGAACAAGTATAAACAATCCGAAGGGTTTTCTGGAATATTTGTTAGGACATAAAGCAAGGAAGCTCTCAAAGACTAGTGGAGTTCCATCAAAAGACACAGGAGCCAGATTGCGGGTGTTCCTACGGCCTATTTCAGGATAATTTGACCATCAAAAAGATTATTACGAATGCTGAATGAAGAAAAATCCATGAAAAAAAAAATCTCTCCCGCATGCATCCTGGGTGGAGGTGCTTCCTTGACCCAGGCAGAGTGGGGCATACCCTAAAAAAACCACACTGAGTTAATCTCCCCTTTCTCTCCCAGGGTCTCAGAGCCAGAAATGCAGCTGCATTTGCAGAGAATTTAAGAAAAAAATCTGTCTCATAGCACCACCAGGATCAGGGAAAGATCAAAATTCGTACTTGGTACCATCAGACATGTGGGGCTGCCGTGGCAGGGGTGGGGCTACTCCCCATCATCAGTGCCCGCTTCCTGGGGGTCCTTGGAGAAAACCCTGAGGGGTTCCAGGACAGAGGAATTTGTCACCTTGGGGCGGGGGAAGCTACGATTTTCAAAATTTAAAGTTGTAAAGAGGCAGATTCTTAGATTTCTAATATTCTATGATGGGGCCGTCTGGGATTCGGAGATGCGTGTGAGTGTCTAAAACTTTATGATAAAAACAAAAAACACCCCAAACCAAAAACAACAACAAAAAAGGGATTTCCCTGGCGGTCCAGTGGTTAAGACCCTGCGCTTCCACTGCATGGGGCATGGGTTCCATCCCTGGTGGGGGACCTAAGATCCTGGCGCAGCACGGCCAAAAACGAAAAACAAAAACCAAAAAACAAAAGAATAAAACTTTATGATCCTGCGATTCCTAATGGCTCCTGGACCGGAAGGCCATGTGTGTCCTGAAAGATCCAAAAGGGCCAATTCCCAGGAACTGAGAAGTCTGAGGGGGCTGCCCTTGTCAGGGGTGGGGAGGATTTGAGGGGGTACATGGTCCAGCCCTGTGGTCTGAGGGGGGACTTGCCTCATTTGGGGGTCTGAGGGGGACTCGCCTTATTCTGAGGATCTAAGGGGGACCTGCCCTGTCCTGGGGGAATGAGATGGGGAGACCTCACCCTTGCCTGGGCAGTTCTGAGGGGAGCTGAGCACATCCTTCCTGCCCAGTGGCAGGGGCTGGGTGGTCTGAAGCCCCAGAAAAGGCCTTTTCTTTCCACGGTCCCCTGCCCCAAACAGCCCAGACACCTCCTGTGGGAGAAAGAGAGCCTGCCCCTCTCCCCAACCCTTCCCTTCCCCTGCCCACCCCTTCTCTCACCCCGTTCCAGCCAAAGCCTGAGGAGGCACCCTCTCTTCAGTGTCTCCCAGGGACGGGACCTCCTCAGAGGAATTGTGTATGTGTGAGAACATGGGGGATCTTGTTGAGTGCGTTTGACAGGAGTTGGGGGTACGAGGTGGGATGACAGTCTCCACGAGACCCAGGGTTGCCTGTTTCTGCTCCCTGATGCCCCCCGCCCCCCAACAAGCCACCTCTTCTCTTAGGCCTCCATTTCCCCTCTGCAAAACGGTTTTAAATCTTCTCCCTACCTCCTGGGATTCAATGAAGAGATAATATTTCCTAAGCGGACATCCAGCCTCAGGCAAACCTGAGCCATTCATACTAATTACTAAGAACCCAACACTCTGAGCGTTTATTAAGCCAGCTCTTATTTGCAGCTAGTGTGTGCTGGTACATTCTGGGCGCTTTATACACATTAAGCCATGGGCCTAGGTCTGATAACAGACCGGATGCCCAGTTCAACTTGAATTCCAGATAGACCACAAATCATGTTTTAGTCTAAGTATGTCCCAAATATTGCATGAGATATACAGACCAAGTACGCATTGCTTCTCTACATGGGCTCGGCACGCAAAATGTAGGGTCCGTGACAGTCCCTGTCTCATGAACGAGGAAAGTGAAACTCAGAGGGGTGAGGTGACCAGCCCGGGGTTCCCCGGGACGAGTGGCCGGCCTGTGGACTTACCCGGTCGGCCTGACACTGGCGGAAGCTGGCGTTGATTCGGTCCAGGTCGCGGCGGGCGTTTAGCAGCATCTGCATGATGGCATCCTTGGCACGGGAGGTGAGGTTGAGCTCCTTGGACAGGTTGGCCTGAGAAGCTGTGAGCCCCACCACCTGGCCGTAGAGGCCGTCAGCCCGGCGCTCAGTGGCCTGCAGGTTGGATTCGGTACTCACGTGCGCGTTGCCGTAGACCATAAAGAGGACAAGGCCCAGGATGATGAGGAACTGGATGAGCGAGACAAAGAGGAAAAAATAGCGCAGATAGTACCAGCAGCCCCTCGGGCTGCCCCCTGCCCGTGAATAGGACCCCCCGTGCTCCATCGCCAAGCCCATCTCCTCCCAGCTTCTGCCCGGTGCACTGGCACTGCTCTGCTGGCTGGTCTGCTCTGGGTGGTGGCTTCTGCCCCTTCTAGACCTTGCCACGGCAGGGGGGAGGGGGGAAGTGTTTATATTACTCCTCTTAATACTTCCTTTGCCTGGCTCCTTCCTGGCCAGGAGGAAACGGGGGCTGTGGGTTATCACAACACTCCCACCCGGGCTGTGAAGGGAAGGGGGGAGGGCACCAAGTCACGTCTGGGCCTCTCTGATTAACACTGGGTGGGGCACCGGCTAGGTGACCAGGCGTCCTTGGCCTTGCTGAGCCTCAGTTTCCTCACCTGCCCTTGCTTTGTGCCCAGAGCTGGTCTCACCTGCCTATGACCTCATGTCAACATCCCCGTCGTGGGGAGGAGGGTACCGAGACGAAGGGAGGAGAAAGGACCGCTTGGGTGTCTCAGTCTGGTCGTTCACAGAGCTGGACTCACCTCCCCTCAGGGAGGGCTGGCTACAGATGTGTGCTCATCTTTTTTTTTTTTTTTAAATTAATTAATTAATTAATTAATTAATGGCTGTGTTGGGTCTTCGTTTCTGTGCGAGGGCTTTCTCTAGTTGCGGCAAGCGGGGGCCACTCTTCATCGCGGTGCGCGGGCCTCTCACTGTCGCGGCCTCTCTTGTTGCGGAGCACAGGCTCCAGACGCGCAGGCTCAGTAATTGTGGCCCAGGGCCCAGTTGCTCCGCAGCATGTGGGATCCTCCCAGACCAGAGCTCAAACCCGTGTCCCCTGCATTGGCAGGCAGATTCTCAACCACTGCGCCACCAGGGAAGCCCTGTGCTCATCTTACATGGCAGTGCTGATTACAGGAGCAAAATTGTGCGGAGCGCTTAGCTGAGGGCCAGGCACACAGTAGGTGCTCAGTAATTGGCACAGGAAGGCCTCACAGAGGGCTGATGGGTGGGTGGCGGTGGCGCAGGTTCCCCTAGCCGTCATCCCACCCAGTGCCCGGCTCATGTAGGCGCTTAGTAAGCACAGGCAGCAGTGAACCTGGGGCCAGGGTGAGCTTGAGTGAGGGACTTCTCCTGTCTGTGTCTCAGTTTTCCCCTCTGTGAGATGAGGTGGGCACAGTACCAGGTCCCAGGGCCGGGGAGGGGGCTGGGAGAAATGATTTGCCGTTGCTATTATTACTACCATTTCCTGCTGGAAAACTCCTCTTGGGGCTCTGTGAGATGGTGAAGGGGAAGCGCCAGATAGAGGGGGTCAAGCTTCACTGTGGGTCACCCCCAGGTGGGCAAGGAAGGGATTTTGGGACCAAGGAGCAAAGAAGGATTCTGGGTATGCCCTCTTACCCGTCCCCCCAGATCCAGGAGCTCCAGGGAAAACCCCTATGCTGGGTGATGCCAGAGGCCCCACCAAGAGTCCCAGGCCTGGCAGTGAGGGGTCCTCAGACTTGGGGAGACAGAGTGGGACACAGCCCCTAGCCCCATGGGGTCAAGGCTGACAGGAGGGAGGGACAGGATCCGAGGGGAACGGGGCAAGGGGATGGAAAGGAGGCTGGACCATGGGTGGGTGACAATAACACGGTTGCTGGCCACTGCCTGTGGGGGGCACAGCAGGCTGAAGGCGGTGGCATGGGGACCCATCCCCCTATTAGCCAGGGTAGTGGAGTGGGGGGTAGTTGAGCGGGGAGGGGTCCTCCAGGGTGGTGATCATCAAGGAGGTGGGAATTGGGTCCGGAAGGAGGAAGTTCCCAGGGATGGGCAGGAAACCCCTGTCTGACCTTTGGTCTTTGCAGCTACCCATTGATTCCTGATTCCGGACCCTTCCCAGCCACTACTGGGAGGGAGGAGGGTTGGGGGCTGCAAGTGGTGCCCAACCAGCTATTTCTCTAGGTTGGTCAGGCCCACCCAGAGTCCCCTGGAACCGGGTAGGAGGAGGACATCTCCCTTCTGCATTAATGGGGAGTCATGTAGGCAGAGTGAATACATGGTTTCAATGCAGGCCTCTGGAGTTAAGTTCTGGCTGGGCCACCTACCGCTGTGAGACCTGGGACAAGTGATTTCTCCTCCTTGAGCTTCAGTTTTCTCCTGTCTAAAGTGGAGGCAACAAAGCCAGTTGTGAAACACTTGTCACGGTGCCTGGCACACAGTCAACCTTAATAAATGGTGGTATTTTTTTAAGGTGGGGCTGGATCATGTGCAGCCTCTGATGTGAGGCTGGGGAACTGAGACACAGGGGAGGGACACTGTCCCAGCTGCTGTTGCCCTGGGCCTGTGGGATCACCAGGGGAAAGGGGGCATGACAGGGGTAGAGCCTGGGTGACAAGGGTCCAGTTGAGAGCTCAGGCATGCGGGCAGTGCTTAGGCCAATGCCAGGTGGTGTGACAGTCTTGGTGTGAACTTAAGATTTTGGCTATTTTCACTGTATATTGAAGATGTTGCATATATGTATGTATGAACATGATATCTGTTGTCAAGGGAAAAGAAAGGCAACCATAAACTCCTAGAAAACGAAAAAGCCACTCTAGACCTGATGTGCTACAATTTTGAGCAACTGTCACAGTGTAAGGACAAGAGTTTTCAATATACACACTAATGTCTTTTGTATCAAGCTCAAAAATAACATTCTTTTTGGCAATTTGATCTCACAACTTTGATTTGTAATGTTTCTTTTTCCAATAATTTGTTTTAAAAGCTAGATTTTTTTTTTAAATGGAAAAGGTAATGATGAAACTTCCTCTTTTTGCTCAACATTATGACTTTGAGATTGATTCCTTTTGACTGCTGTTTAGGTTTTCAGCAAATACATTACCATAATAATTACCAATGGACACTTAGACTGTTTCTAAATTTTTTGTTTCAATGAACAAAATAAGACTTGATATCAAATCTCCACAAGTGAAATTGCTGGGTCCTAAAGCAATAACATTTTACATTTTGACAGCTGTCATCAATTTGTCCTCCAAAGAGGTTGTTTCCATTGACACTCCTGCCAGCAGAGTCTAAAATTTCTAAAAACAGACTCTCTGAACACGTTCTGCCTGAATTCCTGGCCAGAAAATTCCAGAGGGAGGAGGTGAGCAACTGGTCCTCGAATTCACATGAGGTCAAATGCATCGAATGATGTGAGCATTTGGTTTTTCCCTGAAAACCATTTGTCATAGTCACAGGAAATTTTGTGCATGAATCTCTCTGCATTCCTTTGGAGGGTCATCATAAAACCTGACTTCGATTTTAATTATTTTTTTCTAAATTAAAAACAAGCCATTTGGTTTATTTGATTGTTTGGGCAGAGACGGGAAGACTGTCATGAGGAAGTCAGCTCTGTGTCACTCTGAAGACCGACATTGAAGTTCTCAAGGAGACACGAGGTTTTTAAAAACTCTCACAGAACTTCAGGAAGGTTCTGGAGGAAGCGATATTTCTGGCGAAGAAAAATTTCAGCAAAGTTTAGAAAACCCTCCACTTTTATGCCAACGTGTTTGGGTTTTGGTTAAATGCAAAGGAAATTAAGTTTTGGGCTTTTGGAGTTGACAGAGGAGGCAGGGAGAGCCCTTTGTGGGGGGGAAGAGCCTGTCATCTCCGGGCATCCGTGTGTCTTGCTGAAAAAAGGTGACCCACTTTCTTACCTGGGACTGGGGGCCAACAAGGTCAGGCTGCTGCTGTCCCCAGTGCCCTCCACCCAGCTTGTGCCAGGCTTCCCCTTTCCACCCCACCTCCCACACACTCCTGTTTCTGTAGCCATGGAGGGACCCCAGGGTGACCATGAATAGGGGAGGCCAGGGCAGGGACCTGGGAGAGTGTGCTGGGGACAAGGTGGAGACACAGAGGTAAAGACTCGGAGACAGAGGGACAGACAGAGACTTTGAGTGGTAACTGGACAGGTGGAGACAGGGAGGTACAACAGAGCAAGGGCAGGCTGGGGGCTGGCCCTGTGGGGAGGGAGGCAGGTGGGGTCTGGAAGGCAAGGCAGCTGGGGGATTCTCCGTTCTGGCCGGGGATTGGGGCCTGTTCTCTCCAAGTTGCCCCCAGTTCTCACCCACTCCCTATCCTATGGCCTCCCATGGAGATCTGCAGCCCCCAGCCTCTGCCCCCCCTCTTTTCTCCCAACTGTCTCTGACACCAGATCTGATAGTACCCTTCCTGCTCACACCCCCCCCATGGCTCCCCATTTCCCTGGAGCTGATTTTCAGGGATCTGGCAGGTATGGCCAAGGTGAAGCTAGCAGAATAAGTGAAAAGTAATGATAATATTTTAGGTCCCATTTACAGCCCTGAGCCCAGCCCTTTGTGTGCATCAGCCCTGGACCCCACGGTGAGGGGTCTGAAGTCCCTGGGGCCCCAGACAAGGCAAGGCCAGTCTCAAGCCCTGGCTGACTCCAGAAGGAGAAGCTGTTTCCTGCTCACTTCTGGATTTACGCCAGAGTTGCAGGGGGAGGGGCGTGTCTCAGACCCATCTTCCCAGCCTCTCAAGTTCTGGGCCCTCAGCCAGCAGCAACCAGGTCTGCAGACTGGGGCGACCCCTGGTGGCCAGCAACGGAACAAAGCGGTTAGACTCTCATCCCTCCCCTCAGCCTCACCTCCTCCTTTGGGGGGCGGCCCTCCAATTCCACCCCCCCACCCCAAGTTGGTCCTCTCCCAGTAAAGGCCCTGATCAGGCACCGCCAAGCCACCTCCAAGGTGGGTGGGGGGATAACGAGCAGGACTGGCTGAGGGGGGGGATCAGAGTTTCAAGTGCTGCTGTTCCCCGCCTTACACCAGCCTCTTCAGAAATTTTTCCAAACAAATTTTAATTACTTTAAGGGTAATACATGCACATGATTTTTAAAATGCAAACTTTACAAAAAGGTATACAGAGGAACATGAGACTGCTTCCCCCGCCGATCCCCAGATCCCTGATTCCTTTTCCAGAGGCCACAGCTGT
Source organism: Balaenoptera borealis (assembly GCF_965194805.1). NCBI lineage: Eukaryota > Metazoa > Chordata > Mammalia > Artiodactyla > Balaenopteridae > Balaenoptera > Balaenoptera borealis. The sequence continues at coordinate 173,359,574 of NC_138867.1, read as the reverse complement.
GACCAGTGTTTCCTTCAGAGATAATTTGGATAAAAGTTTCCCCCAGTCCCGAATTTTAAAAGACGTGCACAAATTATTGCTCTCCTGCTTTTTACATTAATGTGTCTCAGAGAAGATCAGCTTTGGCCTTTTTAACAGTTTTTTTTTTTTTTTTTTAATTTTATAGCTACTTTTATTTTTATTTATTTATTTATTTTTGGCTGTGCTGGGTCTTCGGTTCGTGCGAGGGCTCTCTCCAGTTGCGGCAAGCGGGGGCCACTCTTCATCGCGGTGCGCGGGCCTTTCACCATCGCGGCCCCTCCCGTTGCGGGGCACAGGCTCCAGACGCGCAGGCTCAGCAGCTGTGGCTCACGGGCCCAGCCGCTCCGCGGCATGTGGGATCCTCCCAGACCAGGGCTCGAACCCGTGTCCCCTGCATTGGCAGGCAGATTCCCAACCACTGCGCCACCAGGGAAGCCCCCTTTTTAACAGTTTTATAGTGGGAATTCCCTGGTTGTCCAGTGGTTAGGACTCTGTACTTTCACTGCTGAGGGCACAGGTTCAATCCCTGGTCAGGCAACTAAGATCTGCAAGCCGGGCAGCTTGGCCAAAAACAAAAAATAAAAAACCCCACACAAATCAGTTGTATAGCATTCCGTGGTGTAGATGGACGGACACTCATTTTAAACAGTCCCCAACTGATGGACACTGAGGTTGTTTCCAATTTTTTGCAATTACCAAGGATGTGGTAATAATGTCTTCACTTCTCCTCTCCCCCACCCTCATCTTTTTAAAAGTAAACTTTTAACTTTGGAATACGTTTAGATTTACAGAAACTTTGCAGAGATAATACAGAGAGTCTCTGAATAGCGCTCATGCAGGTCCTTCCAATTTCTTTGTCAAAACCAAGAAACTAATCTTTGTATATTACTATTAACTAAACTCTAGACTCTACTTGATTTCCTCACTAAGTGTTTTTCTGTTCCGGGATCCGACACAGGATTCTCCACTGCATTCAGTCCATCATTTTGTATGCATTTAAATATGGCTGTAGATTAAAAATTGTTTTTAATTAAAATAATATGGTTGCAGAAAAATTGCCTGAAGAGGAGTTGATGGGTCAAACAATATGTGCACTTTTAATTCTGAGAGATTCTGGAAAACTGCCCTCCCAAGTGGTTGTACCAATGAGCAGTCCCACCAGCAGTGTGTGGGACTGCTTGCTTCCCAACAGCAGTGCCAGCACAATGTATTCACAAACTTTTAATTTGTTTTTTATTTTTGTCTTTGACAAACTAAAGGGTAGGAAATGGTATCACATTTTTTTCAGTTTGCATTTCTTCCCTAGCAGTGAGATTGGGCCCCTTTTTTGTATATTTCTATGCCGGTTGCCCATGTTCTTTGCCCATTTTCTACTGAGTTATTTTTTGAAAAATTAATATAGAATAGATCCTTACATAATAAGGAACGTAGTTTATTCCTGGATATAAAACACTATCTGAAATGGATCTTTCTTTTCTTTCTTTGAAAGGATTTTCTACCTAGTTGTTTAGATATAGGAAAGTTTCCATTAATTCTCTTGGGTTTTCTATATATAGTCATACCAACAGCAGATAATATTATTAGGTTGAATTGTTTCTGAGGCATTCCTGCCAAAAATGCCAATTAATCATGAGGAAACATCACAAAAACCCAAACTAGACACCACAAAATGACTCGCTTGGGCTTTTTAAAAAATGCCAGTGTCATGAAAGGCAAAGACAGATTGAGGAATGTTCCAGGTTAATACAATGTGTAAGCCAGGATACTCTTTTGTTACTAAGGACATTATCAGAACAGTTGGCAAAATCTGATTATAGTCTGGAAATTAGAATCTAAGTGTCCATCGATAGATGAATGGATAAAGAAGATGTTTTATATATATATATATGTATATACACACACAATGGAATATTACTCATAATATTCTCATAAAAAAGAAATCTTGCATTTCAACAACATGGATGGATCTAGAGGGTATTATGTTAACTGAAATAAGTCAGGCTGAGAAAGACAAATACTGTATAATCTCACTTACATGAAATTGTTGCTATTTTGATGATCTTTTCAGAATTTTTCTCATTTGATCCATTAGTATGGTGAATTTTATTAACAGACTTCCAAATATTGAACCATCTCTGCACCTCAGGCATAAGTCACTTTGTTATGGTGTATCTTAAAAATGTGTTATTTGGTTTTCTGCTAAAATTCCATTTGGGAGTTTTGTACCCTCTTCATAGGGAGAGGGGTCTGTAGTTTTCCTATTGTGCCATTTTTGTCAGCTTTTGGTGTCAAGGATATGCTGGCTCTCACCATTCCGATCACTCATTTTACAGGCAAGGTAAACTGAGGACCAGAGAGGAGAAGTAACCCCTTCAGGTCACTCCCAGGTCAGGGGTGGACCCTAAGTCCTCACGTCTGTGGGATGAGGGCAGCACTGTCCTTGTCCTTAGAGGGGACTTAAGTCCCAGCTCTGCACTATCTCACCTTGTGACCAAATGGACCTCAATTTCCCCATCTGCAAAATTAGCACTAGATGGTCAAGGAGAGAGGGTCGGGTCTTCTTTCTGCACAGTTTCCGTTCAGGGCGGCTGTCGGTCGAAAGCTGGGCGTTGATGGGTGTCGACTGAGCATCTCATCCAGCGTGGGTACCTCTGTAAGTGTCCCAGCAGGGCCCCCAGTGTCTGTCCTCCTGGCCTCGAGCCCTGATCCAGCTGGGGTCTGACTCACCCTCGTGCGCGCCGCGCTGGTCGCCTGCAACCCCCGGAGGTTCCCGGGCGAGAGCGCGAGCGGGGGCTGGGCCGAGGTCGGGACCCGGAGCGGGTCCGGGGGTGTGGCACTCTGCGCTGGGGACCGGCCTGGGCTTCCAGGGTGTAACTGCCGGGAAGGAGGGAGGGTCCCGTCAGCACTTGTAACCCCCTTCCCCAGAGACCCTCCAGCATTCTTCCGCCTTTCCTGGGAACGCCCCCTCCCCAGAGATCCCATGCTCCAGGATCCCTCATCCCTTCTCCACCCCTGGCCATTTCCAGGACCCCTCCCCAGGGACTCCCAGCCTTTTCCCCAGAAGCTCCGCCTCCAGGCCCCCGGCCCCTCGCTCGATACTCGATTTTTCTTGCATCCTCCACTTGCACTCCCCGCCCTTGCCGGAGTCCCCAGTAGCGCCCGACCCCAGGGACCCGTGCCTCCAGAGTGCCCGCGCTAACGTGGGGGATTCCCGTCCCCAAAGAGCGCCTCCCCCGCCCCCCAAGTTCTAACTCCTGACCTTCACTTTGACTCTCCACAAGGCCCCGCCCACATGGGCAGGGGCATGGGCTCGCCCTCCCCCGGACCCTTCCCGCCCACCCCTCACTCACACGTGCTCGCGCAGCGCCGCCTCCCGGGCTGCGCAGGCTTCACCCTCGGCCTCCGCCGCGCTCGCGCGCTGCTGCACCGCGGCCAGCCGCTGCGCAGACTCCGTGGCCGCCGCCTCCCAGCGCGCCAGGGCTTCTGCGGGCGCAGGGGGCAGGATCAGGCTGGAGATCAGGCTCCTGCCCCTCGCACACCAGCTCCGAATTCGTAGTCTGCCTACTATTTGCGTGGTTTATTTTATTTGAATTAAGTTTGTGTGCTGTTTGCCTGACCTTTACGTGTTATTTGCATAGCTTTTCATAGGTTTACATTACTTTTGGGAATCTCTACACGGCGTGTGCATATTTTGTTGTATTTGCATTGTTTTCTGACATTCGCATGACCTTTGCGTATTATGTGCATTTCTTTCACAAGTTTTCGCGTTCGTCTGCTTTACGTTTGCACCTGTACGTGTCATTTGCGTAGCTGGGAACCTTCTAGGCTCCTCCCACCTCTAGACCTGCCCACCACTTTGCACCCCAACACACCTGTCAGCGCCCCGTTCTCAGCCCCCATCTGGGTCCCCTGAGCCTTGGCCTCGTCCATCTCAGTCTTCAGTGTCATCAGTTGGGTCTGAAGCCGACTCTGCGGAGTGGAGGGGAAGTGAGGGGGGGAAGGGAGAAGGAGTGAATTGGCCCCGCCCTTTCTAGGGGAGACTGAGACTACACTGGTGTTCCTTGAGCTTTATTTGGACCTTTGGGGTCCTGTAGTTGTAAAACACAGACGTGGCCTCTGAAGTCTGGGGTACCGAGTGGTGACAGGTGCCTGCCTGGAAGGAGATCTTTGTCCAGGTCAACCGGCCCCTACTCTAGGCCAACTAGATGTAGAAAAGGTTTAGCTCTGCCGACAGGATCTGGTTCCAATCCTAGCTATATCTAGACTCGCGGACTGGGGTTTCAGACCAGCACAAGCCAATTTGGTGGTTGACAATTGGGTTTCTAGGGTATACTTAGTCACCTCTGTGAGACTGTTACAGTAGAAGTGGAAAATGGCGTTTTTCTTTCCTACTAACAAGCCGGGAAGACAAAGGAATGAGTGAATGGCTATAGAAACAGCAAAAGCAGGCCTATAAAAGTTAAGCAATCCTAGTTTCACTTTAACTGTTACTAATCTGTAGTGCATGCAACTAGAATTGTCCTACACAAAGCTAATTCCTTAATCACTCTCTGACTCTATGTGAATTATATCCTGCACCTGGCATTCTTTTCTCCCACACTCCCTTGTAACACTCCCTTGTAGCTTTCTTCATTTCAGAGAGAAGGTCACCAGCGATAATCTTGGAGATGACCACACCCAGTTACGGAGCTGCCTGATGTCAGCTGTGGCCGTTTTGAAATTTCCCAGAAGAATGCAAGCCCATCACTGCCTTGATCCTTATCAGCTACCCCAGACTACAAGCCCTGACTATAAGACTTCTCCCTATTCCCCCAGAGAGGGGAGCATAGTTTTTTTGAGGTGCTAGCCTGCTGTGTTCCCTCTTTGCCTGGCGAAGAAATAAAGCTACTCTATCTACTTCCTCCAAAACTCTGTCTCCGTATTTCTATTTGGTACTGGTGTACAGAGGCCGAGATTTCGGCAACAAGACATTCTGCAAAACCACTGGCCTGGCTTCCTCAGAGAATCCTCCATGGAGAGGCAGAGACAGAATTTGAACCCAGTGCAGGCTGCTCTTAACCTCGGCTGCCCCAGGCCTTTCTTTCCCTTAGGCAGTCAGGAAAGGTGTAGGGATGAATTTTCAAAAGACATGAATTTTCAAAAATTCATACACTGCCCAACCTCTGCTGCGCCTGGGACACAGGGGTACACAGTAGTTACTCAATAAACATGAATGGTTGGGACATTGAGGATGATTCTTCTGCGAGGCCCAGGGCTGGGAAGGGTTAAGGAAGGGTTTGAAGGGGGTGGCAGGAGGAAAAGGGAGGACCTGGCTGGTACCTCCCCCAAGAGGCCAACTTTAGCCTCCTAATTACAGGTGACATGAATGTCCCTCTCTCGAAATAGGGCTGCTGTACACTGGCTGGGAGGTGGGATGTTGAGTGGGTACCTAGGGGGAGGGTTAGCACAGGGCCTCCCCAGGTGGGCTTAGGGGTCTGAGGCTTCCCTAGCCTCCACCAGTGATCTGGCAAATAGCAGAGGACAGTGGCACCTTCTTGGTCAGAAGGTAGACTCAAGGATGAACTGGCATTGTAGGAGTTGGAAGGAATTACGTGTGTATTCTTATTTGCCTCCCTCAATTGAAGAATGGCGGAAACCAAGGCACAGGGCGTGGGGGGGGGGAGCCCCAGGGATGTGTGTGCACCCTCTCCCCCCCATATTCTGGATTCCCCAGCCCCCCACCCTGCCCACCTACCTGGCGGCCCTCACAGGCCCTTAGGGCCTCCTCCAGCTCCTGTCGGACACCCTCGGCCTGGTTCAGCTGCCTGGTCAGGGCCTCCTCGAGCTGAGCAGCCTCTGCCAGCCGGCGCCGAAGTTCCTCGACCTCGGGCACCAGGTCTCCAGGCGGCGCCGTGGTGTTGGCCCCTGGTTCTGGGCAGCGAGGCCTCCGGGAGGCCGAGGCGGCCAGATTCCAGGCCAGCAGGGCTGCTCCAGCCGCCACCGCTGCCAGGAACACCGCGGCCCCGCACAGGGCGAACACTCGCCTGGCGCGCCCCGGCTCCGGCCCCGGCTCGGCCATGCCGCCGCCATCCACAGCTCTGGCCCCAGACGGCCACGAGCATTTAATTGGCACCTTGGGGCGCCAGGGACACCCACGGTTCCGCCCTGCCTGGCGGTGGCTTCAAGTTTGTTGGGAGGGGCTGGACCCACGCCAGGGGCCAGGCCAGGCTAGTGGAGCCCAGGACAGGACTGGGGGGGTCCTGGATTCCAGTCTGGCATCTGCATCCCACGTGACCCTCTGAGCCTCAGTTTCCCCCTCTGTGAAGCGGAGATGACAGTAGCTCCTGCCCCGTAGGGCTTTGTGGGAATCACTTGAGCACATCTGTGCAAAAGCACCCATTTGCACAGGGGGCTCTTGGCGAGGGTCTGGGGGTATATTGTCCCTATTCTGTTCATGGAAAGACCAAGCCTAGAAGACGGGAGGCTACTCGAGCATTTGAGGTCGGCCTGGCTCAGGCTGCCACACTTTTTGTGACTGGCTGTGAGAACCAGAGGGTCGACGCAAGGGTGGATCGGTCCCATCTCCCTGCCCGTTCTCCATTAGGCCACCAGGGGGCGATCTTACAACGTGAATCAGATCCAGGCGAGTTCACACCGTTCCCCAGACTTCCCTGAGTCAAATCTTCCTCCTCCCCCTCCGCCCTCTTTCCCCTTATCTCCTCTTGGCCCTCCTCCATTTCCACCTCCCTTTCCTCCTCCTCTTCTTCCCCAGCAAGGCCCCTAGCAGGTCTGTGATGTCACTTCCTGCTCTTAGCCCCCTCCAGCCCTTCTCAGCGCTCTTCAGGCCAGCGCATTCCTACCCCAGGGCTGCCTGAGAGCCCTCTCCTCCCTCTTTGCCCAGTTAACAGTTCCTACCAGCTCTCCCCTGTCCACCAGTGTGTCTCCTCCTCCAGAACCCTCCCCCTTCCCCACTAACTCAGGCCCCTTTTGATCAGCTCTCTCAGCTCTGCTGTCATTTTACCTGTGTTTGATTCCTGGCTGCCTCCCCCATCATACTGGGTGAGCCCCTAGAAAGCAAAGCCTGCACCTGCCCTGTTCACACTGCCACCGTGTAGGCCTGGCACACAATAGTTGTGCAGAAATGTGAGCTGAGTGAACACTATGAACTAGAATCTGTGTCCCTCCCTGACCTGCCCCGCCCCCGCCCCCCCCCCCCAGTTCCACATTAAGAAACCAGAGCCCAGAGAGGCTAAGTCTCAGGCCAGGGACACACAGCAGCCACAGGTCACTGCCAGATTCCTGCTGAAGCTGCAATCCCCCCAACAGCCAGCCAGGGAAGAGGGGCATTTTTAGGAAAGAGAGACGTTTATACCCTGGCCATTGGGTGGGAATTTAGGGGAAGAAATTGAGCAGGTCAAACCCGTAATATTGGGGCAAACCTGCCCCCTCCATCAGCGAAACACAGCCCAGGTATGGTGGGGGTGGGAGGCGGAGCTGTTTTGGGACTTTCCAAGCTGGGAGCCCAAGCTGGGAGTTGGGGGTGAGGATGTTGAGTGGGGATGGGAAAGGACTGAGGTCATGTGAGAAAGGTTTGCTTCCCGGCAATCAAGAGAACCTGCTGGAAGCAGAGGGTTTCATTGCCTGAGCAGCTGAGAAACCCTGAGAGAGTCCAGTCACTTCTCTGGACCTCAGTTTCCTCATCTGTTAGATGGAGCTGCCGATGGAGGGGGTGGTGAAATGACTCAGTCATTGTAAAGGGACTCCATGGGAGCACCTGCTGAGCCCACCTGTGAGCTGGGGACACAGAACTGATGGGGACCCAAGCCTCACCTTCTAGAGCCGAGGTTCTCACCGGAATTGATTCTGCCCCCCAGGGGAAACTTGGTAATGTCTAGAGGCATTTTTTTTGTTGTCACAACCTTGGGGTAAGGTGCTATGGGCCTCTAGTGGGTGGAAGCCAGGGATGCTGCTCAACGTCCTACAGTACACAGGGCAGGCCCCACAGCAGAGAATGGTCCAGTCCAAATGTCAAGAGTTTGGAGGCCGAGAAACCCTGCTCTAGAACTTCAGAGTGGGGAGCTGGTGCTCCGAGCAGCGGGTGGAGACTAGCTGAGGCCATGAGGCAGGAAGGAACTTGACAAATCAAAATGCAGAGAAATGGTCACAGGGGGTGGAGCAAGAGGAAGTTAGGGGCCGGGGGTGGTGTCGGGGGGCATCAGGGGAGGCCTGTGGCAGGGATGGGGTTTGGGGGGCCCTGGGAGGACAGCGGGAGCCATGGAGGAGGGGGCCCGACCATCTGGGCTCGGGACCATGTCGAGGGCAGTGCAGAGTTCTGGGAATTCTGGGCAGATGCAAGGGACCTGCCCCCACCCCCAGCCATACACAAGAAGTTGCCCGGACAATAGTCAGGATTCCAGGGGAACTTGGAGGAAGGAAGATAACAGAGGAGGAAGGAATTATGGGCCATGGGAGGATCCAAGAAAGTGGGTTGGAGGGTTTATCAGACGGTAGGCTTCAATTTTGAACACCTTCCAATTTTTTTTTTTTTTTTGGCCGTGCCATGCAGCTTGCGGGATCTCAGTTACCCAACCAAGGACTGAACCCGGGCCACGGCAGTGAAAGCTCAAAATCCTAACCACTAGGCCACCAGGGAACTCCCAGTGGCCTTCAATTTTGAGAAGCAGAGAGGCTTTCTGGAGGAGGGGCTCCCAGAGCTGGGTACTGCAGGATGAATAAGAGTTTGGGGGATGGAGGAGGAGGGGGCATTGTGACACAGGCCTGTGTGTGTCTGCAGATCCAGGTTTGATCCCAGCCCTGCACTTTCTGTGGGAAGGGATTGGGAACCAGGACAAAGTGTCCCTCATCACAGCCTTGGTTTCCTCATGGGACCACCGCCATCAGAAGATCCCGGCGAGATGAGAGCAGAACACTGCAGGCAGGCTGATGAGGGTGTAGAGTTCTTTAAGACGATCCAAATGGAGAAGAGGGCTGGGGAGGCAGTGGGGTGGTGACTGCCAGAAATGCAGGGATTCCTGAGAACATTCTAGAGCAGGGAAAGCTGGATGTGGATGTCAATGGGTGTCCACCCTGGCCCGCAGGGCAGGCCCCAGATGCTTGGGGGTGACACAATAACATTCCAAAAACTTGAGAGTAAAGTTTCCCCCCCTAGAGGGGTGTTTACTTTTTTGGAGCCCAAAGACCCCAGAAGAAAGTGACTTTCTAGAAACCGTGTCAGCAAGAAGCAGGTGCCCCACTTTCCACCCCCATGCCCTCCTCAGCTCTAGGGCAGCCTTGGGCCAACTCCGCTACTTCTCCATGCCCAAGGTATCCCTCCAGAGCTGCCCCATGGACCCCTTAGGCTACCCCATCCCCCCTCTCCTCCCCACAACCGTGTTGCCATGTGGTCCCCTCAGAACGGGCCAGGTCAGGAAGCCTCAAAGGGGGAAGCAGAGAGGGAACCGGACCAGTCCAGGTTGTGGCCTAAAAGACATCAAAACAGGGACTCAGAGGCAGATACAACACGGGCTCCGCCCCCCCAAGCCCTGCCCCGCTCCAGGACGGCCCCCCCCCATCCCCTCCTTGCTCACTGGGCTCTCCCTCCCTCTCCAAGATTCTTCTCCTCCTCGGTGCCCAGCCCTCTGCCCCGCAGGTAGGCCACCTCCCCAGACCGTGACCCATCCCCGACTCCCATCCTTTCCCAGCTTTCTTCTCCCCCGAGCTGCCCCCTCCTTACCGGCCGGCTTTCTGGGACCTCAGATCAGCAGAGCCTTGAGGACCACGACCACGACCACAGCGAACAGGACGCTCCAGCAGCTAGAAGAGTTGTTCTCAGCTGAAGCCTCACTCCCTCTTCTGGAGTAGAGATCGGGACAACTCAGGCAGCTGCCGGGCCGGCTCCAGCAGCTGGAGGCTGCGCCCCGAAGAATCTCCACTCCTCCCCCACCAAGTCACTGGGGAGGAGAGCTGGCAGCGGCCAGCCCATGGCTGTGTGACACAAGGGACAAGGCTGGGACTTAAACTTTGCCCCCTGAGCAACGGGGTTTTTCGAAGCCAAGGGGGTCGCCAGTCTTCGGGGTGGGGTGAAAGGGGAGTAGCCGGGGGTGGGGGGTCGTCTCGGACCTTAGTCGCTGCACCTCCTCCAAAGTGTCCTCCAGCTTCCGGTTCAAAATCTTGACCTCTCCTGGTGGGGTCGGGTACAGAATCAAGGGGCGCGTCAACACACTGACCACGCCCACTCACCTGGCTCCACCCCGGGACAAGTCCCCGCCTCTAGCCCCGCCCTCATTCAACCCACGCTGGGAAACCTGGCGTGCTCACCCCTCCCCTACTCCAGATGGAATCTGGCCCCATCCCTCCCTCCCGACCCCAACCCTGGGACCCTCCCTCCTCAGTCCTCTTCAATATCTGGCCCACCCCTCGGAGCCGCCTCCGTGGAACGCTGGCCTCGTGCTTTTCTCACCCTGAAGCTCCACCACCCGTGCCTGCTCCATCTTCAGAGAGTCCCTCAGGGTCACCTGCGACGCGGGGGTGGGGGTGGGGTGTGGGAAACTGGACTTCTGTCCTTGGGCCCTGGACCCCTCCTTAGGCCCTGGGATCAGAGGAGCTCGGGTCCAAACCCCCTTCAGTTTCCACTCCGACCGTCCCCTGCACCTCAGTCTCCCACCTTGAAGAGTGGCCACAACCTCCCACCCTCCCAGGGCCACCGATAAGGGTGTGATCCTCGAAATGGGAGTTTTGAGGCCCTCCCCAAGAGAATTTGGAAGCTCCCCATGCCCAAACTCTAGGAGAAGTTTCCAGATCCCCCGGGCTATTGCCCGAGAAGATTGAGAGGTCCTCCCAAAACCAGAGCACAGGGGGGATTTCGGAGTCCAAGTAGAGGTCCAGTGGGAGTTTCAAGGTTCCCCCATATCAGGACACAGATGAAAATTCCAAAGTCTCTCAGGATGCAGTGGAAGTATCAAGAGCCTCTTCTTTCTTTGGGACCTGGTGAGGTCCCGATCCCAACCCCTAGAGGGGACTTCTGCTCCCCCAAGACTGGGGCCCGAGGGGAGTTTCTAGCTCCCACACATCAGTGCCCTGGAGTCTGGAGATTCCCCCATATCCTAGCAGGGATACTGAGGCCCCTGATTTGGGTGCTCTGGGAAGTTTTAAGACCCCACCCCACACTAGCACCCTGGAGAGAGTTTAGAGGTCTCCAAACCCTGGTGGGGACATCCAGGGGGGAGTTTTAAGGTCTATCATCTTGATCTCCACGTAGACCCTGTAAGAACCCCCGCAAGTACAGGGCCCTCTCTAGGGGGTGCAGTGGCTTACCACCGTCTGGTTGCAGGTGGCGGCCTGGACCTCCATCTTGTGTAAGACTTCCTGGGCCTGGGTTAGCTGGTGCTGCACGTGTCGAGTGAGGTTCTGACACTCCCGCTCTGCTTGGAGGCCATCCGTGCAGTCCTTGCTGTCGGCCCTGACAACGAAGATGATCAGGGGCACGAGGATAACCATCAGTGTGACCAGAAGCAGCAGGAAGCACACGCACCGTGGCAGCTTGCCGCAGCGCAGCACCGACTCATTCAAGTGGTCAACCATGGGCACAGGGCTGTAGTGATACAAAGTAGGTGCCCTCCAGATCTGCCCGTAGGGACTGGACGGGAGTTAGGGGAGGGCGCTGGAAACTCCTCTGGGCTGGGGCTATCCACTTATTAGCATAGGAGCTGTGCCGACCAATGACAAGTTCCAGCAGGATCCTCTGACTTGGAGATGCTTGAATGGGGAAACTGCAGGCTGAGCAGAGCCCAGGCTTTCTGTTTCAGTTTCCTGTTTCGCTTTCCCAGAAAAAGAGGTGGGTTGTTTCTGCCTAATTATGGCCTCGGGACTTTCTGGGTTGGTTCCTGGCCGGTGAGATCCTGTGGGAGGGAACTGGGGCTACCTGCGACACCCCATCTCAAGTCCCTGCCCTTCTCCTTCATGTTTCTGAGGGTGACAACTGCAGTTACTGAGTGCCTAGTGCATGCCAGCTTTGTATTCATCTGTACCACGACCTGAAGAGGCCGAGGGCGTTTTTGGTTCCCAAGTCCCCAGCTGGGGAAACTGAGGCTGAGAGGTGACTAGTGGACTGGGGACAGGGTCTGGGTCTGACTGAAGAGGCTGGGTTTTCAATTCAGGGGTCTCCCTGGTGACCTAGCAGGGGTTCACTTAGCATCCCTGCCACTCCCCCCCCCCCCCACCAAGGGGACCATAGGGAGCCATGGAGGGTGTCAGAGGAGGGACCATAGCCTGTGGGAGCGGGGAGACGATCTGGATGGACCCATGAGACTAAGGCTTTAGTCCCCCCATTTGGCCACCAGAGGCTGCCGCAGCCAACAAACCAGGTCCCTGTTCTAGCTCCACCCAGGAACCAGCTGCTACTTCCACAATCTGCCCCTACCACCCCAGGACTCCACATAAACCCTCTGAACTGTAAGCGAGCAGGACCCTATGGGGCCTTCCCTGGGCAGGCTCTTCCCCCATATCTTCTGCTTCAGCTCCTCTCTGAAGTACCTAAATAACAGTATCTAATGCACATTCCTGAGTTGTTTTTACAGAAGTGAAACGCCTCCCTCACCAAATGGAAGATGTTAACTACTTGATGACCATGAGCATGTAGCCCCCAGGCCTAGTGGTGCCTGAGGATTGATCATGTTAACCCCTGTGACACCACCCTGTTACGTCACCATCAGCCAATCAGAGAATTGTGCACGAGCTGATCACAGACCCTGTGACCAACACCTCCCACCCACCCACCGCCCCCATACCTGGCCTTTAAAAATGTTTTGCTGAAACCCCGAGTTCACGAGCCACCCGCCTCCTTGCATGGCCCTGTGATAAACCTTTCTCTGCTCCAAACTCTCACTTTTTGGTTTGTTTGGCCTCACTGTGCGTAGGGCACACGGACTTGTGCTAAAAGAACCTCAGTTTCCTCATCTGTAAAGTGCGGCCATAACAGGGGCAGCCTCAGCAGGAGGGGCCCGTGAGGAGTTCTGAGTAAAATGCTTTGGCATCCAGTAGGCACTCAATGGATGTGTGGACGGCTGTGTGGCTCAGGGCAGAAGGAGAGGTGGGTAATGCAGAAACATGGCCATGGAGCGAGGAGCACATTTTGAGGAAAGATGATCATGTCCATCTGGAACATGCTGAACCCAGAGGGCCCGGGGGGGCGTCTGGGGAGAGGCCTCCAAAGGGGGTTGGACCCTGGAGTGAGGTTCAAGGAAGCTCAGGCCACACTGATCTCCCCTCCATGTGGCCTGGGGAGCCAGAGCTTCCTGCTGGAAATCGGCTTGATTACAGGCTTCCAGTTGCCGGCTGTGACCTCTGGAAGGCAGCTGTGTGCTTTTCCTGTGGCTTCTTCAGCCGCAGCCTGACCACAGCCCAGATTCTGTCGCGTCAGCCATTTGCCGTGTTTGCAGTCAGCTGGGTCAGGTGGTGCATGGGGCCAAGGCCAGGGGCCCAGGGCCCCAGTTGGACATCCCTCTGCCTAGAAGACCCCCATTAAAACCACTCAGCAGCCAAATTGACAAGGGATCAGTGATGATCTTGCTGAGGAGGCCCAGGGGGAGCTTGTGTGTCCCATGAGTAGGGTCCTCCCTTCCAGGCCAGGACTCCAAGTGCAAAGACACGACCCTTGGCAAAGCTGACTTACTGGAGCCCCACAGTGCTGGCCTTCCAGACTTTAGGGTCAGCTTGGGACCATGATTTCAGGTAGAGGCCAAGATTGTGTATGAGCAGCCCTGCCTCCCTATGGGACCCTGGGCAAGTGATTTCCTCATAGCCTCAGTTTCCATAGCTGTAAAATGGGGATGATCATAATAGAACTTTTGGGTGCCCCCCATTACATTCTGCAACCAAAGCAAGTGCCTTATTCACCTCACTCTAGTCCCAGTGCTGCAAACAGAAAGTCTGTGGGTTTTCCCTCTAAAATTCCCAATGGAAATAGTTATGCCACCGTGCTGCTGATTTTAGCTTTGCCATTTTTTAAAGAATCAGTTTATTTTGGTTTGCAGAAATATAGCGAAGATAGTACAAAAACATTCCATAGACCCCACACCCCATTTTCCCCTACTTTGACCCTCTTACATCTGTATGGTACATTTGTTACAATTAACGAACAAATTCTGATTGATAACATGATTATTAGCTGAAGTCCATGCATTATTCAGATCGCCTCAGTTTGTCCCTAATGTCCTTTTTCTGCCCCAGGATCCTCACGGGACATTTATGTCTCTGGGCTGAGACAGTTTTTCAGACTTTCTTGGTTTTGATGAACTTGACAGTTTGGAGTCAGGTGTTCTGTAGAATGGCCCTCAGTTGGGATTTGTCTGGTGTTTTTCTCATGGTTGGACTGGGTTTTGGAGAGGAGGACCTCAGAGGGGAAGTGCCTTTCTCATCACACATGTGTCCAGGGCACGTGCCATCAGTGTGACTTATCCCTGTGATGTTGACCTTGATCACCTGGCGGAGGCGGTGTCCGTCAGGTGTCTCCACCATAAAGTTACCTTCTTCCTCCCTCTCTGCGCTGTGCCCTTTGAAAGGAAGTCACTATTTACAGCCCACACCTAAGGGATGGGGAGTTGTGATCCACCTCCTTGAGGGCAGAACATTTGTGTAAATTGTTTGGGATTCTTCTGCCTGGGAGATTTGTCTCTTCTCCCTCATTTATTTATTTATTCAATCATTTATTTATATCTGTGTGGACTCGTGGATATTTATTTTACACTTGACGTTATTTATTTTGTCACTCAAATTGTTCCAACTTTGGCTCTTTGTTACTTTTGACATTGGCTCTTTGTTACTTTTGACAAACTTAGTTCCACCAAAACATACTGGAACATTCCTTGTAGGCAAGTAGAAACCACATGCTCATAAGGGGTTCAGTTAAGAGAAGGCCACCATCATTCTCTGGGGCAGGCAGGGCAGAGACACTATTTTAGGAGCAGGGAGCACACACAAGGGAGATTTTTCTTTCTTTTTCTTTTTCTTTTTATGGCTGTGCCTCATGGCTTGTGGGATATTAGTTCCCAGACCAGGGATTGAACCCAGGCCCTCAGCAGTGTAAGTGCAGAGTCCTAACCACTGGACTGCCAGGGAATTCCCATAGGAGATTTTTCTTTTTGTGGTTAATTATAAGAGAATAATGTAAGACATTAAAGAAACACATTTCGTAAAGGACAAAAAGCTCATCCATAATCCTTCCTTCACTTAACTGCTTTATTTCTGTTCATGAAACTACACATGTATTTCATTGCATTGACAGAACACCTTACTTTGGGACATTGAGGTGTTTTCAGTTATATATGGCCATGTGCGGGCGACAGAGGACATCGCCATGCTTATAGGAAGGCGCTGGCCCAGGGATGATTCCGCCCCCAGGGGACATTTGGCAATGGCTGGAGACAGTTTCGGTTGTCACAACTGGGGGAGGAAACGCTCTGGCATCTAGTGCGTGGGAACCAGGGCTGATGCTCAACACCCTATAGAATACATAGGACGGTGACCCCACCACTACAGAGGATGCTGGGTCTCAACAGTGCCGAGGGTGAGAAGCATTGCCCTGGAGGGTCTTAGGTGCAGCTTAGGAATCAGATTCGACCTCAAATTCCATCTTGGCTCTGGACCAGCTACTTCACCTTGCTGAGATTGTGCTTTCTTTTTTCTTTTCTTTTCTTTTTTTAAAAATATATGGTTATATAGAATTAGCTTGTCTTTTTAAAAAAAAAATTATTTATTTATTTGGATGCGTTGGGTCTTCATTGCTGCGCGCAGGCTTTCTCTAGTTGCGTCCAGTGGGGGCTACTCTTCCTTACGAGGGGTGGGCTTCTCATTGCCGTGGCTTCTGTTGCCGAGCACGGGCTCTAGGCGCACGGGCTTCAGTAGTTGTGGCACTCGGGCTCAGTAGTTGTGGCACACGGGCTTAGTTGCTCCACAGCATGTGGGATCTTCCGGGACCAGGGATCGAACCTGTGTCCCCTGCACTGACAGGCAGATTCTTAACCACTGCACCACCAGAGAAGTCCCAGATTGTGCTTTCTTATCAAATGGGTGTGATATCAGCTCCTTCCCAAGTTGTTATGATGATGAAATAAATCAATATATCAAAAGTGTTTAGCTCAATACCTGGTGCCTTCTCACGCCCCTGTGAGAGTTCATCCCTGTCACCATTTGATAAGTTTTGGATTCAATTGAATTCTTTCCTTAAATTGAGTTCCCAGAAATGGGGTTACTGGGTCCCAGGGGAGGCACGTCTCCCTGGCTCTTGCTTTCCCTAAAGAGGAATCCAGAATTTAATCTATTGCCTGCCCCTGAGTGGATTCTTGTCTCTCTGAGTATGTCACAGTCATTCTTGTTTTCCTTCCAGCTCCTTCCATGGTCCCTGTTCCAGCAGCTCCTCCCTCTCCTGTAAGACACACAAGCTCCAGAGTGTCCTCCACCCACATTGGACATTTCCCTGGGTCCACAGTTCAATCAGCGCCCCTTTCTCAGTCCCAGGGCTGAGTGTGGGCATTCGAACCATGTTCCTTGTTGCAAGAGGTCACCAAAAGGATGTGACCACCGGTTGAACTGGGAGCTGGACCGGGGCAATTGGAGGCTCCATATCTCTTCCTTTATCCTTGGAATGTATATTCTGCCCACTTTTCTCATTTCAAGTCACTTCAAGACACAACCTTGAGAAAGTAATGCACTTTTGAGACCATCTAGATGATATATCTGATTGTACCCCCATTAAGGCCTCTATATAAACTTGTAAGATTCTGGTGGGTGGGTGCAGATATCTACTCATCTTGCAGCCACACAAGACAAGCCTCATAAGTAAGTTCCCTTGCTTATTAAACCTGCCACCTACCCATCTGGAGTGGTCTGCCTCTTTCTTCCATCTCTCCTTACCCTCTGTCTATAGGGGCCAGTTTCAGATTTCACTCAAGGAATTCCAGAGGTTGAGAACCAACAATTGGTGAGCCAGCCAGGAGACTGAAAAAATGGGCCTTGGGGAAGAGGCATTGCAGGGGAAATTACAGGTTGGTCATCAACCTCTTCGTGGGGAAGAGTGGCCTGTATGGAGATGCTCATGGACCTCTGCATAAGTTCAGGGATGTCCTGAAAACACCAACTGGTCTGATGTTCTGTTTGAGGAACTGTGGAGAGTGCACTTCAGGAAAGAAGGGAGATTAGTGGCTGCCACAGGGGGCTGGCCACTGATGCCCAGCTAGAGGCTGAAGTTTGAGTTAGAAGTTGAGGGAAGAGCTGAGGTTAGAGAAGGATGTGAGGTTGTTCACTACTCTCCTAACTTTGGGGCTGATGGACAACGTGAGAGAGCAGGATGTTAAGTTGGAGAACTGAGTGTGCTGTTTTGCAAAGCAAGGAGGGTGCAAGCTGTCTCAGATTAAGGTCAAGACACTTGTGACAAAGCCACTAAGAGGTAGGACCCCTGGGAAAGTGAGGAGATTGAAGGGGAAGATGTTGTGGTGATTGACAGTGAAACAGACAGAGCATTCTGTGCTGTCGGACCCCTAAGACCAAGGAAAGCAAAAGTACAGCAATGACAAACTCAGCCAGTGGGGCAGTTCCCAGTTCAGGAAACATTCATGATGAGAGAATATATGCCTGCTGAGCTTATTGATATAACGTCTGGGAAAATTAATAAACATTTAATTTAAAATGGAGTGGGGAGGTCTGAAAGACGAGCTCTCATACCTTACCCCTCAGTGTCAATTCTGCAACAGAAAGAGATGGTACCTTTGCATCTCCAACAGGAAGAAGATTACTACTTTGCTACCCAGCAGGTGGAAGGAAGGATTTCTCCTTGCCTGGCAACGGCCCAGCCAATGAGAGACTGTCACAACTCAGCCAAAGAAAAGCCACTACACTTCAAACTCCCAGTTTCCTCCAATGGATTCTTTGTTTATAACAGCCCTTCCCAACTCCCCCACTTCTTGATAAAAGAACGTTTCTCTCCTACGTCTCCAGACTTGCCTGTGGTTCTCCATAGATTGCATGTCCCAAATTGCAATTCTTTGCTGTTCCCGAATAAACCCATTTTGTTGGTAAAATAACTGGCTGTTTTATTGTTTTAGGTCAATATTACTTGGTATCTGAGAAGTGGGGTTCAGAGAAGACCCCCAGTGGCTCTGAGGCTGGTGAGCAAAGAGGTGTTGGTACCCACAGAGCCCATTGAACTCCCTGCTTCCTTGCCAACCCTTGAGTTTGAGGGTAAATTTTCTCCTGGATTCAACCTCTGCGCTTTTTGCATTTTGAAAGTCTCCAGGCTTTATTTGGGAATCTGCTTATTGTATTTATTAATTTATTTATTTGCTTGTTTATTTATTTATTTATTTTGAAGCCTTCATCCTTTCTGTTAAAGGCTTTGTCCTTTCTGTGAGTACTCATTTGGCACTTTGGCCTGACTTTTGAAATCAGGCTATTTCTCCTGGAACTGTGCTAGTCTTCAGTCTAATTCCTTTTGGAACCTGGCTGTTCCTATTGGAACTGTGCTGTTTACTCCCCAAGGTGGGGGTCAAGCTGGTTCTTTATTTATTTATTTATTTATTTTAAAAATTTTAAAATAAATTTCTTTATTTTATTTATTTATTTTTGGCTGTGTTGGGTCTTTGTTGCTGCAAGCAGGCTTTTCTCTAGTTGCGGTGAGCAGGGGCTACTCTTTGTTGCGGTGCGCAGGCTTCTCATTGTGGTGGCTTCTCTTGTTGTGGAGCATGGGCTCTAGGTGTGCAGGCTTCAGCAGTTCAGGCACGCAGGCTCAGTAGTTGTGGCTCGTGGGCTCTACAGTGCAGGCTCAGTAGTTGTGGCGCACGGGCTTAGTTGCTCTGCAGCATGTGGGATCTTCCCGGACCAGGGCTCGAACCCGTGTCCCCTGCATTGGCAGGCGAATTCTTAACCACTGCGCCACCAGGGAAGCCCCAAGCTGGTTCTTTAAATGGGGTGAAGGTGAGGGCGGATCGGTGGGTTGGGCAGAGGCATACTTAAATGGTCTGTGTACCACCTTGGTGGTGCTGTGTGCAGGAATCATGTACAGTACCCTGCTTTCACTGGCACCACAGGAATGGCAGTTGGTGTGCGGCCTTGCTGTATCTTATTGTTCGTAATTGCCCCTACTGAGCATGTGTGTAGTTATTTTTAGTCCCTTATATTATAGTTTCTTTGTATTCTGTTGCTAGAGGAGACATTTGTCCAGGTGCAAGCCTTCCAGTAAAGGATCCCAGGTCCCAGCCTGTCTCAAAACTTACCAACCTGGTTTTCCAGATCTATATCAGTTAGTCCACATGCTTGTTGGTGAGGGTCAAGACAAATATCAGATGAAACTAGACAAATGGGAACATCCTCTGAAAGAGATTTAGAAAAATAAACCCCTACCTTTTGGCAAGAAGCTAGAACATTTGCTGGAGACATCCACTGATCAGTTACAGGAGCTTTTCCTACACCTATTGACTGGAACAAAATTTAGGCTTGCACACAAAAAGCTGATGGACCTGTTCATGACTATTATAATCAACTTCAGATTGTTTTCAAAGAAAATTCTGGTCTTCCTTCAGATGCTGAATCCACTTGGGTAGCCTTTAACTCTTATGTTTATTAGTGTGCTGAACTGGGATCTTTCTCTTTTAGTTAAAAGGACCAGGGTGGAGGGGGAAACTATGTCCACTCCAGATTTAGTTAACTTGGCAAATCAGCTCGCTCACACCCTAGATGAGTCACCTAAAAGAAAGACCTCCAAAATTCTTAATTTTCAACTCTGAAAAATGAAGTTCTCTAAAGGAAACCAAAACTTTCTAGTTTCTGCTATTATTGCAAAAAGCCAGGACATTGGAAATGAGATTGTTACAAATTTAGGCTTTCAGACATCTTCAGTTTTTCTAACCAGCCTTTCTAATTCCCAATGATGAGGCTCCAAGGAATTACATTGGCTCTTCCCAATACTCTGTCTTAATCTGCTCAGAGAAACAACTCTCCAGACTGGGAATGAACCTCTCTCTGCTCTTATTTTTTATTTATTTATTTTAAATGTTTACCTACTTTTCTTTTTTTTTTTTAATTAATTAATTTATTTATTTATTTTTGGCTGTGTTGGGTCTTCGTTTCTGTGCGAGGGCTTTCTCTAGTTGCGGCAAGCGGGGGCCACTCTTCATCGCGGTGCGTGGGCCTCTCATTATCGCGACCTCTCTTGTTGCGGAGCACAGGCTCCAGACGCGCAGGCTCAGTAGTTGTGGCTCACGGGCCTAGCTGCTCCACGGCATGTGGGATCTTCCCAGACCAGGGCTCGTGTCCCCTGCATGGGCAGGCAGACTCTCAACCACTGCGCCACCAGGGAAGCCCTCTCTGTCCTTATTGACACTGGAGCCACACTCTGGGTGTCCAATCCCACTGCTTTAAAGCAGCCCCTGCCTCGGAGAACCGAAACAGTTCAAACATCGGGGATCTCTGATGAACCTCAAGAGGTTCCTGTCTCTGCCTATTCCCTTTTGTTTAGGTCCCTTGAGGGATACCCATCCTTTTCTCCTTAGTTCCTCTGCCCGTATTTATTAGGCTGAAACTTCTTAGAAATGTATCATACCAGAAATTCTTTCTCCCAAAATGGGGAAATAATACTTGAATTTGACAGTAGCAATCAAAATAACCAATCAGGTGAATTAAATAACCCTTCAACATCTTTTATTTGCCCCATTTCTGACGATACTGGAGCTGATTCTGGAAACCCTGATCATTTGTCCCTATTGATTCAGCTACCACCCCCCTTATGGGCAAAATCTCCAACTGGTGTTGGCAAAATCCACAGTGCATCTCCCATTGATATTCAAGTAGATCTCTCAAAACCTCTCCCCAGAATTAATCAATACTCTATAAGTAAACGTGCGCTTCAAGTTATAAAGCTCATAACAGAAGATTACAGGGATCAGCACCTTATTATCACACTCTTATTTTACCCGTGAGAAAACTCAAGGGCTGAGGATGGAGGTTTGTCGAGGAGCTCCGAGCAATAAACAACATTGTTATCCCTTGTCACCCTGTTGTTTCTAACCTGTCCACACTACTAACATTCGTTCCCACTGAAAGCAAAAGTTTCACCATAATTGATCTATGCAGTGCATTCTTCAATATTCCAGTTGATAAGGCTAGCCAATATCTTTTTGCCTTCACCTGGGAAGGACAACAATACACCTCAACAGTAGGGCCCCAGGGTTTCACAGAGAGTCCCTCTTAACTTTTCACAAATATTTATTTATTTGTTTGTTTGTTTGTTTGTTTATTTATTTATTTGCCACAGTGCACGGCATGCGGGATCATAGTTCCCGGAACAGGGATCGAACCCGTGCCCCCTGCAGTGGAAGCATGGAGTCCTAACCACTGGACCACCAGGGAAGTCCCTTAACTTTTACACAAAATCTTGAAAGCTGATTTGGATAATGCAAAATTTTCTTCAGACTCTACTTTGTTGCAATATATAGATGATTTGCTCCTATGCTTCCTTTCTCAATCCTCTTCATGGGAAGATAGCACCCACCTGTTAAAACTTTTGGTCTTGGGAATTCCCTGGTGATCCAGTGTTTAGGACTTGGCAGTGGCCCAGGTTCAATCTCTGGCCAGGGAAATAAGATCCTGCGGCCAAAAAAAAATAACAAGAAAGAAAGAGAAAAAAACAAACAAAACAAAACAACAACTTTTGGTCTTATAAATTCTCCAAAGAAAAATTGCATTTCGCTCAAATTTCAGGTTTGATATTTAGGGCACCTGATCTTGGAACGAGGACTACATTTGGATCCAGGTAGGCTTCACGGCATCCTGAACTTCCCCAAACCTAAAACTAAGCAGCAATTATGAGGTTTTCTTGGGCTAGCTGGCTACTGTTGAAATTGGATTCCAAATTTCTTTCTTATGGTCCAGCCCTTATATGCTTTAAAAACATATAAACCAGCAAACTTGACCCCGTTATTTGGGGAGGTCAGGATGACATAGCTTTTGGAGCCTTAGAGAAAAGCTTAATGAGACCACCTGCCCTTGGACATCCTAATTATCAGCTTCCCTTTTTCCTTTTTGTATTTGAGAAGGAAGGGAATGCTCTTGGAGGACTCATCCAAAAACATGGGGACCGTCATTGACCCATAGGGTACTATAGCAAATATCTGGACCCTGTGTGCCACAGAATACCCACCACCTTTGCTTTAGAACCATTCCTGCTACTGACCTTCTGGTTAAGGCCACCAAAGAAATAATTATGGAATCCCTCTTAACCATCTTTGCACCCCATGCAGTAGAACCCCTCCTGAATTCCCAGCACACTCAACACTTTTCAGTTGCTTACATCCTATGAAATCCTTTTGCTAACTGCTGTTCACATAACTCACGTTGTTGTAACCTCACCCCTGCTATTTCTCTCCTCTCCTTCACTGATGCATCCCCTCATGACTATTTTTTTTTAAGCTCATTCTTTTTTTTTTTTAAATTAATTAATTAATTAATTAATTATTTTTGGGCTGTGTTGGGTCTTCGTTTCTGTGCGAGGGCTTTCTCCAGCTGTGGCGAGCGGGGGCCACTCTTCATCGCAGTGCGCGGGCCTCTCACTGCCACAGCCTCTCTTGTTGCGGAGCACAAGCTCCAGACGCACAGGCAGTTGTGGCTCACGGGCCCAGTTGCTCCGCGGCACATGGGATCTTCCCAGATCAGGGCTCGAACCCGTGTCCCCTGCATTGGCAGGCAGATTCTCAACCACTGCGCCACCAGGGAAGCCCGCCTCATGACTATTTAACACTGACAGATCACCCTTTGACTCTCTGTAATAATTTACAGGAGACTCCTCTAACCAGTGTCGATAGTTCATGGTTTACTGATGGTTCCTAATTAAAGGATGACAATGGTAAACATCGTGCTGGGTATGTTATTACACCTCTTAAAATTGTTGAGGCAGCACCTTTATCTTTGGCTACTTCGACCTGACAAGCTGAATTATACACTCTCACTCAGACTTGTACTTAGGCAAAAGCAAAACTGTAAACATTTACACCAATATCCAGTATGCCTTTGGGGTAGCCCATGACTTTGGGATATTATAGAAACAGCAAGGTTTCCTTACCTCTAATGGGGAAAATATTAAAAATGGCTCTTATACCCAAAATCTATTAGATGCCATGCTCTTGCCAGCCGCTTTAACTACTATTAAGGTCCCTGGGCATTCCAAGCTTGACTCCCTAGAGGCTAAAGGAAATCAACTCACTGATATTTCTGCCAAAAAGTGCTCTCAAAGGAACCAATGGCCAAACTTCTGTCATGGTCCAAAGGGATGCTCCCTAAGATGATGATCTAGAAAAATTGACAAGAAATGCCCAACCATTGGCCCCAGAAAAGGAAAAGCAATGTTGAAAATCTAGTAACTGTTCATTTGATAAAAAGAGAGAACTCTCGTTTGGGTTAAATAACAAATAGGTCCTACTGGAAAATCTAGGATTCCCACTTCTTAGATTAAACTGTTATATAACAGTTTATTTTATATATATATATATGTGTGTGTGTGTGTGTATGTATAATATATATATATACATATGTATATATTACACATATGTATGTATGTATGTATAATTCCTATTTCTTACATCAAACCAATGCATTAAACCATTGGTCCACTGAAAAAATGATAGCCCTCATGAACAAATATTGGTGGTGAAATATTAATAAGGCTGCAAAAAGTACTCACCTCACTTGTCCCATCTGTCTAAACTACAATCCAAGGAAACCTGTTAGCGCTGCTCCTGGACATTTTGAATTGCCTAAGGGCCCACTGGAGATATGAGAAATGGATTTCATACAGCTTCCCCCATCTTGTGGATATAAATATATTTCAGTTATTGTCTGTATGTTTTCTCACTGAACTGAAGCTTTTCCTTGTAGACAGGCCACTGCTTCTGTGGCTAAAATTTTGTTAGAAAAGATTATCCCTACCTGGGGAGCCCCTCTTGAACTTTATAGTAATAGAGGAACCCATTTTACTGGTCAGGTTCTTTGACAAATGTGTGCTATTTGGCCAGTTTACAACAGTTTTATTGTGTTTATCGTCCTCAATTTTCAGGGTTAGTCAAATGCACTATTAGCACTATTAAGAGTCAATTGGCAGGGGCTTCCGTGGTGGCGCAGTGGTTGAGAATCTGCCTGCTCATGCAGGGGACACGGGTTCGAGCCCTGGTCTGGGAAGATCCCACATGCTGCGGAGCAACTGGGCCCGTGAGCCACAACTACTGAGCCTGCGCGTCTGGAGCCTGTGCTCCGCAACAAGAGAGGCCGCGATAGCAAGAGGCCCGCGCACCGCGATGAAGAGTGGCCCCCGCTCGCCGCAACTGGAGAAAGCCCTCGCACGGAAACGAAGACCCAACACAGCCAAAAATAAATAATAAAATAAATAAATTAATTAAAAATAACCAAAAACCACTGTTTGCGGTATAAAAAAAAAAAAGAGTCAATTGGCAAAATTTGTAGAAACCCTCCAAATACCTTAGCCAAAAGCATTGCCGCTGGTCCTTCTAAATCTCAGATCAACCCACTTTTAAACTCATAAACTCTATTCATTGAGGTAGTCATAGGACACACAATGCACCTGGCCCCCACCTCTTGATCTATGGCTGATAAACATAGATATACTTCAATATTGTAACAGCCTAATGGCTTCTACTAAAAATAACCATGCTCCGGTAGGGCAATCTTTTCAAAGTGTGCTCCAGGGAGAGGAGGACCTTAAACATCACACCTTGTAACCTGGAGGTTTCATCTATTGGAAAAGACACCTCCAGAAAGACTCTTCAACGTCACTGGAAAGGCCCCTATCACATACTGCTAACCAACCCTTGTGCTGCCAAACTCCAGGGAACAGACTCTTGAATTCATGTGACACATCTAAAGAAAGCACCAAATCCTGACTGAACTTGTACATCATTTGGTGACCCGAAGGTAAAGATATCCCAGAATTGAGGCAGACGACATCTGGTGAGAAAGCTTTCCCAAGATATTCAGGCTCAAAAGTTTAGAATTCACAGAAGCCTCTCTCTTTCATCTGGACTCTTAACTGACTCTGGATTCTTATCCAAATCCATGGCCTCTGAATTTGCAAACTACAGGCTGTATTATTGATAAAACATTTAGTTCCAAATAGTTCTTTTGAGATAACAATATTGTTTTTTAAAAACAAGTCTTTGAAGTTTTGCTATTTTTGTGAAAAGTCCATCAATTATTGCTTCTTGTTTAATCCTGCACTGTCTTCCCAAACCACATGTTTAATTTTCAGTTTTGAGTGTCCTCTTGCTGTTCTCACTACTCTAAGATACAGAGTTTAGATGGGAAATGCCTGAGAGATCTCCCTCCTACTCCCCCTTGTTACTCGAATGTGACCTCAATAGGTTTCCAATCTGTGCACTTTTCCCTCCAGCTTGGGCCATGACACCCAGGAAAGTTTTCCTGGCATCAAGGGACAAAAGGTCACTGAATCTGGAAAAAAATCCTGACTCTTGATCAACACTGTTTTCAGAGAAAGATTTTGATCAAGAGGGGAAAATGTGAAAATTAACAAACAAAAACCTCACTTAAAATGGAGTCAAGGGCTTCCCTGGTGGCGCAGTGGTTGAGAATCTGCCTGCCAATGCAGGGAACACGGGTTCGAGCCCTGGTCTGGGAAGATCCCACATGCCGCGGAGCAACTGGGCCCGTGAGCCACAACTACTGAGCCTGCGCGTCTGGAGCTTGTGCTCCGCAACAAGAGAGGCCGCGACAGTGAGAGGCCCGCGCACCGCGATGAAGAGTGGCCCCCGCTCGCCACAGCTGGAGAAAGCCCTCGCACAGAAATGAAGACCCAACACAGCCAAAAATAAGCAAAGAAAGAAAGAAAGAAAAAAAAAAAAAAAAAGAAATGCTTAGGGAAAGAAGAAATTCGCAGAGAAAATTAAAAAAAAAAAAAAATTGGAGTCAAGAGGCCAGAATGGGGAGCTCTCACGGGCTACCACTCCTTGCCAATTGCAGATCCAACAGGAAGAGATGGTATCTTTGCATTTCCGACAGGAGGAAGGTTACTACTTTGCTACCCAGCAGGAGGAAGAAAGAATTTCTCCTCGCCCAGCAATTGTCCAGCCAATGAGAGACTGTCAAAACTCAGCCAATGAAAAGCCACTACGCTTCAAACTCCCAGTTTCCTCCGAGGGACTCTTTGTTTATAGCAGCCCTTCCCAACTCCCTCGTCTATAAAAGAATATTCTTCTCCTTTGTTTTCCAGACTTACCCGTGGTTCACCGTAGATTGATTGCACGTCTCAAACTGCAATTCTTTGCTGTTGCCAAATAAACACATTTTGTTGGTAAAATAATTGGCTGTTTTATTGTTTTAGGTCAACATAGCCAAGTTCCAGCAAAAGGCCAAGGAAAGTATCCAGATGTGGTTAGTGTGGCTCTAGGATACCTGGGGTCGTGGCATTTTTCTGACTGGCCAGGAGGCAGAGAAAATGAACAATATCACCAGCACCCTGCCCTCTAGCAGCACCTGCACATACTTGGGGGTTCAAATTACTCACTCCCTTATAGATTGGATTATTCCAGCCTGCAGGGCCCAGTGAGGGAGATGTCCCTGGGCATGTGGGACCCTGAAAATCTATAGAGGAGGTACAACAAGTTCTTAGGGAGCTGGGAATAAGGGAGGCCATCTATGCTCTTGTCTTTGAGGGTCCTAATTGGGCCACATTCACTGCAGAAATGAAAGCCAAGATACTCCAGTCCGCCCCCAGCACCTGGTAGGGACTGGTATGGGATGCTGATATCCATGCTGAGCTAAGTCCTGGGAATGGGTACGGGTCCCCGAGACAGAGGGGGAACTAGAGAAGACAAAAAGCTATCCCAGTTGGCTGTAAAGGGTTCAGTAAAAGTAACCCAGGAGCAAATGTGGTTTAACCTCATTGCTGCCAGGACCTCAACCTGAAAAGGAAGACCAGCAACCCAATGCTGTGTTAGTCAACCCGTGGAGAGCCTTAAGACTGGAATAGTTCAGACCTGCCCTGACTATCCCTAGTGCCCTGTTAGCTCTCATAGAAGCCTCAGGGATACAGTCCTATTTGGGATGGGTGCCTCCCATGCCTTAGGTTTAGGATGCAGGACAAAAATCACCTCCAGGTGAAGCCTATTGGGAGCAATTGGAGGCTCCAAGTTGAACTGACTATTCACTAGTCCCCTTGAAATAAATAAAAGGTGATGGCTCTGGTTGACACTGGAGCCAAATGTACTCCACTACATAGCCACACTCAGAAGTTTTCAGGCCCCCTTGGTGCCACTGATGATTATGGAGGGCAATGCCTTTGGTTAGGAAGGTCCCTTTGACATTGTAAATGGGGTGTTCTCCCCACCGAGAATACGAGGTTTTTCTCTTTCCAATACCAGAGAACATATTGGGTATTGACATCCTACAAGTTCAGTCTACAAACCTCTACCTGTGAATTCCACATTGAGGTTAGAGTAATCAAACCAATGCTGAGAGGAAATGCCAGCTGGGAACCAGTAAGTCTACCGGCCCCCTCAAATAGTGGTTACTGTCAAATGATGTAAATTGCCTGGGAGGCATAATGAAATAGGAGAAACTATCCCCAAACTGCACCAAGTGGGTATTGTACACCCTGCCCATAGTGCTTCCAACAGACAGGTATGGCTTGTAAAAAAGCCAGATGGCTCGTGGTGGGTGACCGTGGGCTATCGAGCATTGAACACAGTGGTGTCCCCCATCCATGCGGTTGTGCCCCAAATTGCCACCATCTTAGATACCTTGGCCATAGTCCTAGGAGTGTACCATGCTGTGCTGGACTTAGCAAATGCTTTTTTTCAATCTACCCCTGGCCACTGAGTCACAAGATCAATTTGCCTCCAAGTGGGAGGGGCAACAATGGACTTTTCAAGCACTTCCCCAAGGCTACCTGCACAGCCCCACCGTATGTCATGGGATGGGAGCCCCAGACCTGTCCCTGTTCTCCTTCCCCACATCACTAAAATGAGCCCATTACATTGACAATATAATGTTGACATGTAAAGACTTGCCTCTGCTGCAGGACACCCTGCAGATTTTGCTGGAACATCTGTGAGGGAGACGATGATGTGGATGAACACACAGGAAATTCAAGTCCCAGGCACCACCGTAAAGCTTCTGGGAGTCATTTGGTTGGGTGAGAGGTACATTGTCCCAGAAGCCATGATTGATAAGGGGCAACCCCTAAGAATGTGAAAGAGGTGCAAGCTTTCATAGGGGTTTGGGGGTTTTGGAGGACTTTTATTCCCCACCTGATGCAACGCCTCCATCCTTTTTAGAAAAATTTTATTGAAGTACAGTTGATTTACAATGTTGTGTTAATTTCTGCCGTACAGCAAAGTGACTCAGTTATACATATATCTATATATTCTTTTTCATGTTCTTTTCCATTATGGTTTATCACTGGATATTGAATATAGTTCCCTGTGCTATACAGTAGGACCTTGTTGTTTATCCTTCCTATATATAATAGTGTCTCCAGCCTTTATACCAGCTTTAAAGTGAAGAAAAGGCATGTGGGGATTAGAGCAACAAGCTGCCTTTGAGAAGGCAAAAATACTAGTGAAGCAGATGAAAGCTCTGGGCATCTCCCAAGCAGGGCTACCATTTGAGTTTGAGTTAGATGTATCTGTGACTCCGGAAAGTATGGGCTGAGCACTGTGGCAGAGACAGCAGGAGAGAGGACCCCTAGGATTTTGGTCCCGCTCTGGAAGGGGGCAGAAACCCGATATGCCCCCATAAAGCAATAGCTGCTAGCAGTCTACGTCACCCTCCTCCAAATAGGACCTCTCGCGAAAACCAGCATATCATGGTAATAACATCCCTTCTTATCAAGGGGTGTATTGACAATATGTTCCATTGACCCATCTCTGCCATGGCTCAGACTCCCACGCTGACTGAGTGACAGCGCTTTGTGCAGCAGAAGAGCATCCGGTCGGCCAGCCCACTCTCTCTAGAAATGCGAGCGCTCCCAGGCTTTGTAGAGTATGTAGATCCTCCAAACACCCGCTGCCCCCACCACCTCTATTCCTGTGTAGCCCCTGCAACCTGTAGAGAGGAAGTCGGGGAAATTCCTGCTGATGCCTGCCTGCTTCACCTACGGGTCTAGTCGGGCAACCGGTGACAGGGATTGTAGTGGCTATTCAGCTCAACACTGACACCATCTGGATGGCAAACGAACTGCAGCAGCCAGTGGGCTGAATTCAGAGCGATTTGGCTGGGGATCACTCAGGAGCCCAGGCTGTTTGCTAACCTTTGCACTGATAGTTGGACTGTTCTGAAGAGATTAACCCTATGGCTTGGACAAAGGGAAGCAGATGATCGTGAATAAGCCCTTCCGGGGTGAGGATATGTGGACAGACATTTGGGTTTGCTTCCAACAGCCTGAGGCAGCCCTCACTGTTTTCCATGTCCCTGGTTCTTAAGGTGCTGATGCCCCTGGCAAATGGGAAGCTGATGCTCTAGCCCAGTATGAGCCCTAATGGACCCCTCAATAGATACAGCAGATGGGGCGCATAGGAACTGCAGCCGCCGCAGTCCCTGACTGGGATGGCATATTGCCAAGGATGCTGGATTGCCCTTGAAATAAAGTGACCTGGTTAATGCCATAACAGCATGTGTGTTCTAAACAACACCCCAGGCAACTGCCAAAGGAATCTGGCGCCATCCACTGGAGTTCCCAACCAGTGAGGGATTGGCAAATTGATTATATTGGCCCCCTCCCTCCAAGTGAGGGTTCTAAATGTCTTGGTTTATGTGGACACGGCATCTAGCCTAACCCAAGCTTTCTCCTGTGTCTGCCCAAACCAGGTTGCCACCATTAGGGGATTAGAGAAACGGAGTACAGCTACCCTCTTCGAATAGACAGTGACCGGGGGTTACATTTTAAGGGTCATGTTGTGCAAGATTAGGCAAAAGCACATGATGTGGAACAGAAGTTCCATTTCCCCTAAAAGCCACAGGCAGCAGGGTTGGTAGGAAAGAAGGATGGAATTTTAAAGCAGCAGATTAAATGACTAACAGGTAAAACCACCTTGGCCGATTCGACTTAAGTACGATCCCAGGCTTTAAGACGTTTAAATGATTGACCAATAGGGCCTGTTGCCTCATATGCCAGACTGGGGAGCCCTGCCAAGACACCCAACACTGTAAAGTTACGGAAGTGACGGGAGACAGCCACTGCCCCGACTCTCATCGTGATGGATCACCACGCTGTGTGGCTGAGATCACCAAGCCCCGTCACACCTGAGACAGGTGTTATGTACCGGACTTTGCAGTGGGGCGTCCCATAGGGATGGGTGAGTTAGTTCACATCCCCAGGTGAGGAGGAATCCCATTGTCCCTGCTACAAGCTGCGCCCATGGAAATGCATTGTCCCTGCTACAAGCTGCGCCCATGGAAATGCACTGTCCCTGGAATGGAACACGTACCACTGAGAGGGACGAAAAGGTGGTGGTCCTGGTCTGACATATCCCACCCCCAGTCCGTCTCACGCTTGACATTGCCGCCCCTGCTGGCCAACATATATGCTACGTACAACCAGGTCAAGTTCCTAAAGCTGCAGCCACGTTAACATCTAAGGATCAGGCCACAAGTGTAATTCTTCTAGAAGGGAAGACCTCCCAGTACCAGTTCCTACTAAATAATCTGTCTTTATGACCTTAGACTTCTGCTGTTCCTATGGTGTTCGGTCACAGGATGGGGACATGATGGAAATACCTTGCTACGGTGGGCCCACAAATATGCCCAGCAATCAATCCAGCTGTTGGCTATGTGGGCAGCTGCTCCTCTCTAGTTCACTGGGATCGTCATGGTGGGTACCAACACTCCAGGAACGAAATAAGAAGGCACTAAAGCAGTACGTGACATTACAGAAAAACACAAATTAGGATGAATGCTCTTAATTCATCTGATATTACCAATATTGCCTGGAGCACAAACCGTCAGTACCACTGGACATGGGTATTCTTTTTCTGTCAATCAATCAACACAGGCAGCCCAGCCAACTGCTGACCAGAAAGGTCCTAAAAACACCACCATCAGAAGCATGGGTGGCTACGCTCAGATTTGGAATGGATTCATGTGGCTTACCCCGGGTTAGGGATATTTGAGCACCTAGGCACCCCTATGTTGGGAACAGAAAAAACACTTTCAACAGAACCAACCCAGTTGTACCAGGAATATGGGGAGGATATCATTGGAACTGTGCAGGTATTCTGTCATATTAAAGAACAGCAACTGGTCTGGCACTGACTGGTCATGTCACTCACTTATTTATTGGGTAATCCTAAACAGGACCCAATGATGTGTGGGAAAACTCTTTGGCCGTGGCTTCCACCTGGATGGTTGGGCTGCTACACCTGGGTATGGGGAGAATCCACCCTACAGTAACAAAAGTTGCCAACTTCCCTCCCCTCATCTGCTATCTCCCAGGTGGGCAAGTTCTGTTTTCCACTGGTATGATCATTTGGCCACTGTCTTTATTCCCTCTGTTGGCCTGGAGGACGTTATAGCACACATAGAAGCCCTTAGTCAATACACCCAGCAAGCCTTAAAGGAGAACAGCTGTCCTCCAAAATAAGATGGCCTTGGACATCACTACTGCCTTGCAAGGAGGCACTTGGGCCGTTATCCAAGCAGAATGTTGTGTGTTCATACCTGCTGAGTCTGCTAATGTAGCATCTTTTTTTTTTTTTAAAACATATCATTAGTTCTCCTCTATTCTTAATTTATTTATTTATTTGTTTTTGGCTGTGTTGGGTCTTCGTTTCTGTGTGAGGGCTTTCTCTAGTTGTGGCGAGCTGGGGCCACTCTTCATCGTGGTGCGCAGGCGTCTCACTATCGCGGCCTCTCTTGTTGCGGAGCACAGGCTCCAGACGCGCAGGCTCAGTAGTTGTGGCTCACGGGCCTAGTTGCTCCGTGGCATGTGGGATCTTCCCAGACCAGGGCTCGAACCCGTGTCCCCTGCATTAGCAGGCAGATTCTCAGCCACTGCGCCACCAGGGAAGCCCTAGCATCTTTAATAAAGCACATGAGGACACAAGTGAACGCCCTGAGTGCTTCCCAGCCTCAGGGACTCAGTAAATCAGTGGTTCAGATCATGGTGATTTCGAACACACACAGCAGTGAGCGGTAGCTGGCAGTGAGCAACAGCTTGAAGTGAGATCTTAGTTCCCTGACCAGGGATTGACCCCTGGTCATGGTGGTGAGACTGCCAAGTCCTAACCACTAGACCACGAGGGACTGTGGCTAGAGTCTAGGCCCCAGTCTTTGTCTGCCTTGAAAAGAGAACATTCTGACAAGGAGACAGAAGGTAGAGAGGAAAGTAAAGCGTCTTTTAGAAAAGCAGAGTACATGTGGACAGACGGACGGGTGAACTCAGCAAGAGAGTCGTGCCTTTGGGAAGTTTCAATCCTTTATAAGGGGGCAGTCTTCTGGGTCTTTGTTTCCCCTCTGGCCAATCATCTTGCTTTGGGCCCATGGCTGATTTGCCTCAGGACCCTCCGTAGGTGCGCACAGCCCTCAGACAAGATGGATTCTAACGCAAGAGCCTCTGGGTGAGGGGGGGAGTTGACATGACTTATTACAGTCTGGTGTCCCCTGGCCGCCCCCCCTTTAAAAAAATTTATTTATTTATTATTTATTTATTTTGGCCGCACTGGGTCTTAGATGCGGCAGGGGGGATATTTGTTGAGGCACACGGGATCTTTAGTTGCGGCATGCGGACTTCTTCATTGCAGCATGTGGACTTCTTAGTTGCGGCATGTGAACTCTTAGTTGCGGCATGCATGCGGGATCTAGTTCCCTGACCAGGGATTGAACCCGGGCCTCCTGCATTGGGAGTGTGGAGTTGTACCCACTGGACCACCAGGGAGGTCCCTGTCCCATGCCTTTTGATGCCCCAAGAAGCCTTTCAACACATGTGCAGTGTCTTTCTTGCCCAAAGGATGGGAAATATGTGACCTCTTGATCTATTATATTTTTAAGATTTATTATTTTTTAATTTATTTTTGGTTGTGTTGGGTCTTAGTTGCGGCATGCAGGATCTTCGTTGAGGCATGTGGGATCTTTTGTTGTGGCGTGCGGGCTTCTTTCTCGTGCACGTGGGCTCTGTAGTTTGCGGCACATGGTCTCTCTAGTCGAGGTGCACCAGCACGGTAGTTGTGGTGTGTGGGTTTCATTGCCCTGCGGCATGTGGGATCTTAGTTGCCTGACAACGGATTGAACCCGTGTCCCCTGCATTGGAAGACAGATTCTTTACCACTGGACCACCAGGGAAGTGGCCAAGCTCTTTTTCTTTTTTTTCCTGTTTGGTGTTTTATTTATTTATTCATTTATTTATTTATTTATTTATTTATATTTTGGGGGACTGCGTTGGGTCTTCGTTGTCACGCGCAGGCTTTTGTCTAGTTGCAGTGAGCGGGGGCTACTCTTTGTTGCGGTGCGCGGGCTTCTCATTGCGGTGGCTTCTCTTGTTGTGGAGCACGGGCTCTAGGCACGTGGGCTTCAGTAGTTGCGGCATGCGGGCTCAGTAGTTGTGGCTCACGAGCTCTAGAACACAGGCTCAGTAGTTGTGGCACACGGGCTTAGTTGCTCCGCGGGATGTGGGATCTTCCCAGACCAGGGCTCGAACCCGCCTCCCCTGCATTGGTAGGCGGATTCTTAACCACTGCGCCACCAGGGAAGTCCCTTAGCAAAGAAAATCCAGGCTACACACTGCTCTGGGGTCATAAGGCTTTTTAGCTTCACTGTGCTGGACATGAGTAAGAATCCTAAAAATCCACTGGCACAGCAGCTGCCATGGAATCTATAGAAATACAGGAACGGAAAGTCCAGGACGCTGAGGAGATCACCTGTGGGGTGAGATGCAAATGCCAGGAGCACCACACTGAATAGATAGTTTAAGTACTGCTGGTCATTGTCACTTAACACGTTGGTTCTCTGGGATTTCTGTAGTATCTTATAAGCCCCTATGCAGAATAAGTGAATTACAGCCCAGAAATAACCATCTGGATCAAACTGGGAGTCGCTGAAGAGCAGGCACCCTGCGGCAGCCAGGAGGAAGAGGGCACTACAGATCTTTGCAGGAGATGTTTTCTCTTTCTGAAAACACTTCTGGTGCCCACAGATGATAACTTCGGCTACATTATGCAAAATGAGAAACACAGGAATGGCCAGTCTGGACAGTGCTCTGGACCCAGCACAGATGATACCCACAAACAGCACTGAAGCAGGAAGCCATGTCAAAACATCAGATCTTGAACTGCTGTTGATCTCCGCCCAGCCGTTTCCATGACACATGAAGCAAAAGTCCACCAATTCATGTCTGACACCCTTGGAATAATGTAGGGTAGGTAAATTTCAAGACAGACAGGACATACTTGTTCGTGAGGTAAGAAGCCAGGTAGCAGGTACAAAACGGGAGGCCGACCAGGCACCTCCTCATGCACATCTGTTAATTTGCGCCCCTTCCCCAGGAACCCGCGGGAGCCCCAGGGCCGCCGTGCAAGCCGGGCCACCCAGTGGCCAACCTCTTGATCTTTCAGTTAAACAGGGCATAGCTTCTCTCTGTCCCTGCCATAACTGTTATCTTAAAGTGTCCACAGGAGACAAAGTCCAGCTATTTACCCTGTTCCTGTTGTTATTTCCATCTCAAAGTGCAAACAGGAAGCCAGTTGTAAATACCTAGCTGGAGCCCACCTGCCTCTTGCCTCAGGAAATGTAAACAGAAGGCTAGTTGTAAATGTCCAGCCTGGAGCTCATCTATCTCCTGCCTCAATGGGGCTCTTGGTGGGAAAAATTGTTACTTATTTTGGGCATCGTTATCTTAATCTCTGTTTCCTCTCGCACATACCTATGTTGTCGCTGTGCTATCTGCCTCCGGAGCAGCCAGATAGCCGCCTATGAACCACCTCCAGTGCTAATGAAATCCCTGGCTGACGACTCAGTGCACGTTGTGGAAGAGGGGGGCCATGTGAAATTGTAAGAGCCGGTCATGAGGAGTGGAGTGTTGGAGTGTAACCAAGGGTGGGGTCCGGCTGCTCACTGCTCAAAAGCCAATAAAGAGACAAGGTTGGTGGAAAGGAAAGTTTGCTTTATTTTGGATGCCAGCAACCGGGAGGCGGGGAGGATGGACTCCCGTCCAAAGGCCAACTCCCTTTCAGGTCCCTGCGTGTAGGGGCTGCATGCAGAAACTGCACAGTCAGCTCTGACAGTCATCTTGAAATTGGTCATGCGGTGGTCTGACCAGCATCATCTTGATTGTTTTAAGTACAGTTAATCTTCAGTTCCAGGGTTTGTTCCCATTTCTTTGAGGCCAGTTCTTGGAATTGTGTAAATCGGAGCAGCTTATGTCCTGGCTGCAGTCTGCTCATCACGTAGTTAACTTCTTCCACCTGGTGGGGGGTTTCGGTATCTACAAGACAGCTCACAGGATATGGCTCAGAATATTATCTATAGCCCTTGAGAAGGAACTGAAAGCCCTTGACTATGCTTAATGACTAAACTATTATTATTTAGTCTTGCTAGACTGTTTTCCTTTGTTTCTGCATTTTCTCATTTCTCTGATTAAATTTATTCTTCGACTAAAGTTTTTCCACAAACAAAAGGCAGGCTGAGGACATGGGGGGGGGGGGAAGGACTGACTACAGGGTCCTGCTCCGTTTCAGGAGGAGGTCATTGAGAGGACATGGCCACCAGTTGACCCTCGAGGTGGACCCAGGGAACCAGAGGCCCCTCAGCCCCTCTCCATCCTTGGAATGTATGTTCCACCCACTGTTCTCACAAAGGGAGCCATTTTCAAGGATGCAGCCTTGAGAGAGTAAAGTGTTGTTGAGACAATCTGAACGGTATATGCGACTGAATCCTGTTAAGGCCTTTATATAAACTTTTAAGATTCTGGTAAGCAGTGTTGCTGCAGGAGAGAAAGTGGGGTGTGAGAGGATGGTCACGTCCTAGGTCTTAGGTGAATCCCTGGGACGGCCACCAAGTGTGGGTTCTTGGCTTTGCACAGGAAAGAATTCAAGAGCGAGCCATAGTAAAGTGAAAGAAGGTTTATTCAGGGAGATACACATGCCATAGACAGAGTGTGGGCCATCTCAGAAGGCAAGAGGCCCCAGGATATGGGGTTGTCAGTTCTTATAGGGGTGGGTAATTTCATAGGCTAATGAGTGCGAAGATTATTCCAACTATTTTGGGGAAGGGGAGGGGATTTCCAGGAATTGGGCCACCGCCAACTTTTTGGCCTTTTACGGTCGGCCTCAGAACGGTCATGGCACCTGTGGGTGTGACATTTAGCTTACTGATGTATTATAATTAGTGTATACCGAAGCTCAAGGTCTAGTGGAAGTCGACTCCTCCGCCATCTTGGACCTAGTTGGTTCTAACTGAGGTAGGAGATAGATGGGCCCCTGGGCTGGGCAGCTGGTGTTTGTCAAGTGGAGTAAAATTGAAGCTTTGTTCTCACCCAGACACTCCAAGGACAAAGCTGGTGGCAGAAGCTGAGCTCTGCTGAAGTAAAGAGATAAGATGACAACTCCTGAGGTTAAGGAAAACTTCCCTGTCTGCACATGCTCAGGAAGGCTCCTTGGGGGGTCAAAAAGGGAGGGG
Organism: Balaenoptera borealis; assembly: GCF_965194805.1. Lineage (NCBI taxonomy): Eukaryota > Metazoa > Chordata > Mammalia > Artiodactyla > Balaenopteridae > Balaenoptera > Balaenoptera borealis. The sequence goes on along the minus strand of NC_138867.1, from coordinate 173,322,905 downwards.
GCACCACCCCATAAGTGTGGACATGCACCCACAGTCCTTTGCGGTGGGATCCATCTTAGCAAAAAGTTGTGCACGCGTGTTGGGGAGTGTCCTAGAACAGGTCAGGTGTGGGAAAAGAAATGAGATAATTGGCCAAAGATAAACAAAGACCCGGAAGGACTGTCCTATATAAGGGATTTGTATCAGCTCTTTACTGCGCTTTTCCTCATTAGAAAGGATGCCCACACCCTTTCTCTCTGGGTGTGTATTTCTGCCTAGCTTCTGACTTAAATAAATAAACTTCTTCTCTGTGTGCTCTCCCATACACGGTGCTGTGTCTCTAACAATAAACTTTGTACCTGTTTTTACAATTTTTGCCTCCTTGAAACATTCCTGCTTTCAAACGGGGGAAAGAGCCAGGGACCCTTTGCTTCTAGCCTCTAGCCCCTGGTGCTATAGTGGCTAGGATTCCTGGTTTTCATCCAGGCTACCCAGGTTCAATTCCTGGGCAGGGAACTGAGATCTCTCTTCAGGACCACTCACTACTGTCTCTCCGAGATCATAACCAGTTAATGTCGTGTCCTCAACGGCTATGTCATTCTTTTAAAGGTTGTGCCCTGCCCCTTTCCTATCTCAGTGTGGAGATCGACTCATCTTGTGGCTGCCTGAGACAAGTCTCGTATATAAGTCCCTCGTTTGTTAAACCTGCCACCTACCAATCCGGAGTGGTCTGCCTCTTTCTTTGGTTTCTCCTTGCCTTCTGTGTATGGGGGTCAGTTTCAGATTTCACCTGGGGAACTCCTGGGGTTGGGAACCAACGTTCCTCCTAAGCAGTGGGAATAATGGGGTACTTCAAGAGGACCCCATAGTCTTGAGATTGTAACGTGAAAGAAAGTCTTTCAGAAAGTTCTGAAGACTGTTCCACCGGTTAGAGGTCAAAGTACAGTTGTATAGTTTTTGAGTCAAGGTTTTGAAAGTTTATGTAGTCCAGATCTGCACGTACAAGGTGAGTAGTGGGTTATCATGACACTTTACAGGATTGAGAAAGAAATGTTATCTCCTAAGGAGCTACCTTCCTGGTGCCAGAAGAAAATCCCTCTTTTCTTTCAAGCAGGCATTCCTGTGTTCAGGATATCTAGTTATCGTATAATGCAGATGCGCAATGCACGCTAAAGGGGAGCAGGTAGTGGCCCAAACGGCAGAGAGAATTACTTTATTTTATTTTATTTTAAAAAAATTTTTTTATTTTTGGCTGTGTTGGGTCTTCGTTTCTGTGCGAGGGCTTTCTCCAGTTGCGGAGAGCGGGGGCCACTCTTCATCGCCGTGCGCGGGCCTCTCACTGTCGCGGCCTCTCTTGTTGCGGAGCACAGGCTCCAGACGCGCAGGCTCAGTAATTGTGGCTCACGGGCCCAGTTGCTCCACAGCATGTGGGATCCTCCCAGACCAGGGCTCGAACCCGTGTCCCCTGCACTGGCAGGCAGACTCTCAACCACTGCGCCACCAGGGAAGCCCGGCAGAGAGAATTTTATGTTAAAAGTTTGTTTGTCCTGCCTTAAAAACAATTTTATTTAATCACAAATATAAAAACCATTTTTTTTTTTTCTCACAGGTGGTACAAAAACCAGGCAGTGGGCTAACCCAGGATATCGTAAAAAATTGGAAAATATACAGGAGTAGATAATATTCTGTTCCCTAGTTTTCCATATTTCCCCCTGAGGCGTGTAAAAGCATGTAGCCATGCTAAATACTTGTATACCATTAAAAAAAAAAAACCTAACTGTATCTGTGAATAATTCCTCAAGTTACATCAAGATTTCATGGCTCAAGTTGGTCCATATTTTTCGTTATTTAAACTAATTGCAGCATAACACATGAAAGTGTCCTTCTGGATGACCTGCTGGAGCTAGAATTGCGAGTTTTTCATATTTCTCTCCCAAATTTCCGTGAAACACCAACCGTATCTCTGCAGTAGAGGCTGATAACGCAAGGAATTCTGGGGAATGTAGTTTTGGTTTGCAGCTAGCGAGACATTTCCGGCAGAAGTTGCTGGGCGTGAGAAGAAAGCGAGACAGTTTTCCGCAAACGTCGCTCAAAGGCCCACCGTGGGGTTGGGGGTGTGTTGGGGGGGAGGGTGGGCATGAAGGGTGTGGCTGCTTGTCCCTACGCGATTGGCCGGCGGCTTTTCCGGCACGCTCATACGGCGCTTCCGGGCCCCCGGTCTCGCAAGGCCGTCTGGGAGTTGTAGTTCAGACTCTTGCCCGAACTCCGTAGTCCAGCTGCGGCTAGGAGGTCAGAGGCTGTCCACCGCCTTCGGTCCTTGGCTTGGAGGATGGATCCGGGGTCCGGGGCCGAGGCGGCCCCGTTGGCTGGTTTGGCCTGGTCGTCGGCCTCGGCGCCCCCGCCTCGGGGATTCAGTGCGGTGAGCGATGTCAGGGGACCAGGGACGAATAGGGAGAGAGGCGGCGACACCAGGGGCCGGGGGTTGAATAGGGGCAGAGTCGGCTGCGGCCGGGTAAGAGCCTGGCGCTGACCCGCGTCCGCGCTGTAGATCTCCTGCACTGTGGAGGGGGCGCCCGCCAGCTTCGGCAAGACTTTCGGGCAGAAATCCGGCTACTTCCTGTGCCTCAATCCTTTGGGCAGCCTTGAGGTAAGGGGCCCTCACCTTCGGAATCCCCGGGGTCCTCCCACTCCCCCTTGTCCATTCGCTGGGCTCTATGCTAGGCACACGGTCCCTGCTGCTGAGTGATTCTCGATGTATCCCCCCCCCTCCGCCAGAATCCACAGGAGAACGTGGTGGTCGATATCCAGGTCCTGGTGGACAAGAGCCCCCTCCCGCCGGGATTCTCCCCGGTCTGCGACCCCTTGGACTCCAGTGAGTCCCCTGTCGAAGGCGGGAGTGGGGTGGGGGGTCAGGGGCACGTTCGCGTCTCTGCGGGGAGGGTCCAGGAAGGGAATGGAGGGACCACAGGCGTGAGATTTTTGAATTTTGGCCACCCTCTCGATGCACTGGATAATGACAGTGTTGACTGAGAACACAGAGCCCTGGTCTAGGGCGGGACGATGTACCCCGCCCTGCGTAAAAATGTGCGATTGGTACAGTCCCTGTTCTAGAGTAAGTGTTCAGTCAATGCGACCTGTTTTATTACTGTTGCTACTACGCCTTCTTCTTACACTGTAGCTAAGCTGATCCACGCGCAGTTCTATTTTCCACTTCCACGCTTTTGCACACGGGCTCCGGTTGCCCTGGTGCTGCCCTCCCAGCCCCGACTGCTCTGCTTTCTAACCATCAGGCTCTCCCTGACTCTCATGCCCTCTCCATGTCTTGTCATTTATATTTGGCTCTCAGCATATATCTATTGGTACTGGACTTGGCAAACTTTTCCTGTAAAGGGCCAGGTAGTAAATATATTAGGCTTTCCAGGCCAGATGGTTTCTGTTGCATATATATAATATATATCCCTTTAAAAATGTAAAAGCCATGCTTTGCTCATGAGCCAGACCTTGGGCTGGATTTGGCTCATAGGTTGTAGTTTGCTGACCTCTGGATTAGAGGGCTGAGGGAAAGTGTGTTTGGAGGGCCAGGATGGGTACCCAGTTCTGTCTGATCCCACAGCTACCCACCCTCCCTGTGGTGCCCATGGCCACCCCATGAATGCTCCTCCATGTCACCAAAGATGAGGCTGGCCCAATGGCTCCTAAAAGCTTCATGGATTCCCCTCCTATGGCTTTACCATTCAGGATTTAATCACTGCCCCAGCGCCATCCAGATGGCTGCCTTAAACAGCACCTTGGTGAGCATTCTCCTGGAGCCATCTTTGGACCCCCTTCCTGCTTCTCCCCTTTTCTCATTCCCCTGTCCCTCACTCCCAGAGGCCTCCGTGTCCAAGAAGAAACGCATGTGTGTGAAGCTGGTGCCCTTGGGGGTCGCAGACACAGCTGTCTTTGACGTCCGGCTGAGTGGGAAAACCAAGACGGTGCCTGGATACCTGCGAGTAGGGTAGGGACACCCCCCAGCCCTCCTTCCTTGCCCTCCCAACCCCCATACCTACCCCTCTGACCCTCAGGGACTCCCATGAGTCCTTCCGTCCCTTCTGCCACCTCTCTGTGCCTCAGTTTCCACATGTTAAGGTGGGGACAGTTGTACCAATCTCGTAGGGTGCTGGTGAGGAGTAAATGAGTTGGTGTGTCTGAAGCACCCGGTACGGTGACTGCACCCAGCATACTAGTTAGTATGTTGCCGAGCGTGTGGGCTGAGATGTGAGGTCACCGGAGGCCTGCCTTCCCCTGGCAGCTATTCTCAGCCCTGGCTGCACATTGGGCCAGAGCCCCTTCTCTCTTTTCCCCCTCCTCTAGGGACATGGGGGGCTTCGCCATCTGGTGCAAGAAGACCAAGGCCCCGCGGCCAGTGCCCAAGCCCCGAGCTCTCAGCCGAGACATGAGAGACCTCTCCCTGGGCCCGCCTGGCCAGCCCAGGTGAGTCCTCGGGCTCAGGGATGGGAGCGGCCATGGTGGGGGGCAGTGGATATCAGGCCTCTGACTTGGGTCATCCTGCCTCCACCAGCAAGGGTGGCTTCCCGGAGCGGACGCTTTCGAGGCTGGGCTCTCGGGCATCTACACTTCGGAGGAGCGACTCCATCTACGAGGCCTCCAACCTCTACGGCATCTCAGGTGACCGCAGAGCAGGGAAATTGAGGCACTGGGGTGGGGGTGGGGCGAGACTGGCCCGAGATTGTACAGCCAGGAAGGCAAAAGGGCAGGGATGGACCAGGCCTGGGCTTCCCCCATTCTGTCAAGACTGGGAAGAGCCGAGACCTCCAGGATGGGCTTCTCGGGGTGGGGAGCGGGCAGGCCTCAAGTCTCCTGGGCCTCAGCTCCTTCCCCCCATCTGCTTTCCTCAGCCATGGATGGGGTTCCCTTCACGCTGCACCCCCGATTTGAGGGCAAGAGCTGTGGTCCCCTGGTGAGTCCGGTCCCGGGGAGTCTGGGTCTGCCCCTCCCCATTGCGTTTCTAGGCAACAGGAATCAGGGAGCATCGTCTGTGCAACCAGCACCTCAGCACAGAGGGGAGTTCCTGGGTGAGAGGAGGCTGGAGGCCAAGGCAAGGGGGCGGGAGGGCCTCCTGGAATGGGGGAGTCAGGAGGGGCAGCTGGATGCTGGGGGCGAGAGATGGTGGCAGGAAAGGGGAGAGGACATTGAGGCACATATTGAGGGGGCCCTCCTTGAAGATGAGGGAACGGGGGCTCCACGCTGGGGTCCCTGCCCGAGACTGACCTGCCCCTTGCCTGCCAGGCCTTCTCTGCCTTTGCTGATCTGACCATCAAGTCACTGGCGGACATTGAGGAGGAGGTGGGTGCAGGGTAGGGAGGGGGTGGGGTTGGGGGGTGCAGGGCCCCCGGTCTCCCCTGGGTGCCTCTTCTCTCCCAGCTATAACCCACCTCGAGGGCTCCAGATCCCCCAGTCCCTAAGTGCCACCCCATGCCCCACCATTTCTCCGGTACCCCAGTGGCTCCTCCTTTGCTCTGTGCTCTCCCCTCACCCCACTCCCCACCCCCCAGTACAACTACGGCTTCGTGGTGGAGAAGACAGCAGCTGCCCGCCTGCCCCCTAGTGTCTCTTAGCCCCTCGCCGGCCCCAGGGAAGAGTCCCCTTCCTGACACCCCCGGACTGGCAGCTGCCCACCGCATTGAATCTCGGGAGCCTTGGTGGCACAAGGCATTCTGGACCCTCGGCCACCCAGCAGAGCAGCAGCCCTGGAGGAGGGGCTGGGAGCGGTCTGCTTGGTGATGGGTCTCCTGCCCCCCCGGGCCCTGATGGGCAAGGCAGGGGGAGGGGCTGGACGGAAACCAGTGCCTTCAAGTCATTTGTGTCAAAACTTGCTGGTGCCTGGAGGCCACGCGGGCGTCCTCCCTCCAGGAAATAAACACCACGCTGTCCGGGCCGTCTGTAGTCTCCATTCTGACTGTGGGTCTCTGTGGCTCGCAGGAGCCAGGGACGGACGCACACCCAGCAAGCGGGTGAAATCCTGGAGGGGAGGGGGCGCTGCCACCACTCCCATTCTACAGAGGGAGAAACTGAGGCTCAGCGAGTGCCTGAGCCGGGATTCCGAATCACAGAGGAGACTGGGTCCCGCCCCTCCATCATTGCGCGTAACAGTAATAATAGTAACAGCTATCGTTTATACTCCGAGGACCTCCTCACCAACACCTGATGTACAGTATCTCATTTAGTCCTCCCCCAGCTCAGTGGGAAGCCATGGTTGTGTGGCCATTTCACAGATAGGAAAACCGAAGCAGGAGGCGGCTAAATTCACAGCTGGGATTCCAACCCAGAGCCTGCTCTCTTAACCACCAAGCTGTTCTGTTCTGTGCGTCCCTTTTCCTCCGCTGTGTGGTAGACACAAACGGTGGATACTCATGAATCGCGGTAGTTACCTCCTCTAAAGTAGTGTGAAAACTGAATTAGGAAATACTGTATTCCTCGAGGAGATACGGGTAGGTTCTTTTTTTTTTTTTTTTAAATTTATTTATTTATTTTTGGGTGTGTTGGGTCTTCGTTTCTGTGCGAGGGCTTTCTCCAGTTGTGGCAAGCGGGGGCCACTCTTCATCGCGGTGCGCGGGCCTCTCACTATCGCAGCCTCTCCCGTTGTGGAGCACAGGCTCCAGACGCGCAGGCTCAGCAGCTGTGGCTCACGGGCCCAGTTGCTCGGCGGCATGTGGGATCTTCCCAGACCAGGGCTCGAACCCGTGTCCCCTGCATTGGCAGGCAGACTCTCAACCACTGCGCCACCAGGGAAGCCCAATGGGTAGGTTCTTGTAAGCCTCTGGTCACATTTTGGTCAAGTAATCAATACATAACCTTGTTTTCTGTGCATTTCAAGACACCTTGGGTTTTGTTTTTTGTTTTTAATATGACAGCTTTAATTACAATTCCCCTCCTGTTTTTTTTTTTTTATGTGTTACTATTGTGTTTTTTTTACTGCCAGAAGCAGTCGTTTTTTTTTGTTTTGTTTTTGTTTTTTAAAATTTATTTATTTTTGGCTGTGTTGGGTCTTAGTTTCTGTGCGAGGGCTTTCTCTAGTTGCGGCGAGCAGGGGCCGCTCTTCATCGCGGTGCGCGGGCCTCTCACTATCGCGGCCTCTCTTGTTGCGGAGCACAGGCTCCAGACGCGCAGGCTCAGTAGTTGTGGCTCACGGGCCCAGTTGCTCCGCAGCATGTGGGATCCTCCCAGACCAGGGCTCGAACCCGTGTCCCCTGCATTGGCAGGCAGATTCTCAACCACTGCTCCACCAGGGAAGCCCGACACCTTGTTTAATATACATGCTGCCGATTCGTTAACGGTGAACTCACGGCCACCAGCCATAGAACTCACGTCTGAACAAAGCTCATCGGAGAGTATTTGCTCCCGGAGGCACATCCCAGCCTTCTTGCACCTGGGGACACTAGATAGCTCTTCAGCACTACACTTGGGGGCCTTTGCAAACAGCAAAAATCACCAATGAAAAAGCACAAAAATGCAAAATAGGCCACTGGCTAGACCTCAAGAAGGATGCCTGTTTACAGTCAGAGCTGGAACAGGAAGGCAGAACATCGCCTTGTCCTACCACAGCTGGGAACATGCACCTCTGAGGACTCAGATTTTTTCCGGCACTGTGCGTGTCCACCAATAGCCACAAAAGCACTGTGAGTATTGATTTGGGGGTCACAGATTTGAGCCAGTAGGAGAATTGGCAAATACGGACTCCACAAACTGTATTTGTGAAATGAACCACCCCAGGCTCACACTGTCTCTCCCATGCATGTGCTTCCTCTTCTGCTCTCTCTTCCCCAGGTACCCATAGCATCAGGGTGGCCCAGATCAGGAACATTCCCCAGATCTCTGGAGCGTAGGAAGGCTAAGGCTTATTTCTCGTCCACATCACGTGCCCATGGCAGGGCGGCAACAGGCTGCTGGTCGTAGTTGCAAGGAAACGCACCCGAAGGGGTGGCCAGCATCTCTCCAAGACAGTGGGGATGGACTCAGAAGGGTCTCACGCTGTCACTTAAGTGCTCTGGCCTTGAAGTGCCTTGTCAAAGTTCTGCTCACAGCTCATTGGCCAGAAGGAGTCACACGGGGTCCCAAGGGGATGTGCCACCCACCCAGGCACTTGTGTCTAATGACACTGCCCTGGGGACCTGAAGGGGGAGACACTGCCCTGCACAGGGATCTGAGGGAAAAGAGTCCCCTGCCCTGGGAGTCTGAGGGTGGAGACAGTGAACTATCCTGGAGGGGAGGGTTGGGGGAGATGATACCCCCTCCCCCACACACTTCAGCTGCCTTGGAAAAACTAGGCCTCTGATGCTAAGATATCTCCCCGAATCTCTCCACTCTGGGCGCAGCCAGCACCTGCCAGGTCCCACCCAGGTTGCTCTGGCGCCGGCCATGGAATCCGATCCAGCTGGGAAGCAAAGGCTGTTTGTTCTCTCTGGTTGTGATCTTGGCCACCCCGAAACCAGCCCCAGATCACTTTCCAGGGCATCTGTGTGTGACCAGGGGCCCCCGGACGACCCATACTGGCCTTGGGTCCGACTGGATCAACCATCATTGCCAGGTCACTGACTCTGCAAAATCCCAACCCTCTTGAGTGCAACAGGGCCTGGGAACAGCCTCACAAAGGGGCCAGAAAGTCCTGGTGGAGCCTGTCCCCTTAGCCCCCAACTCCTGACTTGGGCCACATCAATCCTCACAGCTCCAACTAAGCTTGCATCCTCTTGGGCTACAGGGAAGGGAGAAGAAGAGGAAGACTTATCCTTCTGCCTTTAGCTGGCTCTGAGGTGCTGAGACCCGGGCATCACAGGGGCCTGGGGACTGAGAGGGACATTTCTGGGGAGATGTGGTCCCAGCTCCAATGCTCACTAGCTGGTGACCCTGAGCAGTGGCTTAACCTCTCTATACCTCAGTTTGTCCATCTTTACAATGGGAATCTCAAAGGTCCTCACCTCATTCGGTAGTTCTGAGGGAGAACTCTTGTGGGACTGTGTCTCTCCGCTGCCTCTGCTGACTGTTGCAAAAACTCTTCCTGGCTCTCAAAGTTCTTCTCAGCTGGAAGCCTTCTGCAGCCCAAAGTGCATGCAGAGTGAATGGAAGATGCAAGTCCTAGTGGCTTCTACTAGTGGCATACCCCCACACTTCTTGTATTCAAGTGTTCCAGAGCCCAGCTGTGGCCCCTACTGCTCTCTCCACCCCCAGATCAGAGCAATGATCTGTGCCAGCCTTCAGCATCCCCTTGGACACCCTCCCACCCAAACCCCCAAAGCTGCTGGCTTCTACCCCATCATTCATTCTGCCTATATTTTTGTTTGTTTGTTTGTTTTGGTTTTGTTTTTTTTTTGCCATGCTGCTTGACTTGCGGGATCTTAGTTCCCTGACCAGGGATTGAACTTGGGTCACTGGCAGTGAAAGTACTGAGTCCTAACCACTGAACCACCAGGGAATTCCTTTCTGCCTGTTCTTGAACTTGAGCTAAGTGCAATGCCCAAACAAGTCCTCTTCTCTTCTGAGCCTGGCTAATCATATTCACTGTTAGGTCTGAGACATTCATCTGTGTTGCCTGTACCAGTAATTCCCTCTTGTTAATTGCTGAGTAGTATTCCATTGTATGGATGTACCAGAGTCTGTTCATCTGTTGATGGACATTTGGATTGTCCCTAGTTCTTGGCCATTGAAAGAAATTGCTCTGAGTACTCTTGTACATGTCTTTTGATGAATACACACTCATTTTTTTTTTGATTCTTACTAGTCGTATATATTCTTTTTTTTTTTTAACATCGTTATTGGAGTCTAATTGCTTTACAATGGTGTGTTAGTTTCTGCTTTATAACAAAGTGAATCAGTTATACATATACATATATCCCCATATCTCTTCCCTCTTGCATCTCCCTCCCTCCCACCCTCCCTATCCCACCCCTCTAGGTGGTCACAAAGCACCTAGCTGATCTCCCTGTGCTATGCGGCTGCTTCCCACTAGCTATCTATTTTACATTTGGTAGTGTATGCCACTCTCTCACTTTGCCCCAGCTTACCCTTCCCTTTCCCCGTATCCTCAAGTCCATTCTCTAGTAGGTCTGCGTATTTATTCCTGTCTTGCCCCTAGGATCTTCATGATCATTTTTTTTTTTTTTTAGATTCCATATATATGTGTTAGCATATGGTATTTGTTTTTCTCTTTCTGACTTACTTCACTCTGTAGGACAGACTCTAGGTCCATCCACCTCACTACAAATAACTCAGTTTCGTTTCTTCTTATGGCTGAGTAATATTCCATTATATATATGTGCCACATCTTCTTTATCCATTCATCTGTTGATGGACACTTAGGTTGCTGCCATGTCCTGGCTATTGTAAATAGAGCTGCAATGAACATTGTGGTACATGACTCTTTTTGAATTATGGTTTTCTCAAGGTATATGCCCAGTAGTGGGATTGCTGGGTCATATGGTAGTTCTATTTTTAGTTTTTTAAGGAACCGCCATACTGTTCTCCATAGTGGCTGTATCAATTTACATTCCCACCAACAGTGCAAGAGAGTTCCCTTTTCTCCACACCCTCTCCAGCATTTATTGTTTGTAGATTTTTTGATGGTGGCCATTCTGACCGGTGTGAGATGATATCTCATTGTAGTTTTGATTTGCATTTCTCTAATGATTAATGATGTTGAGCATTCTTTCATGTGTTTGTTGGCAATCTGTATATCTTCTTTGGAGAAATGTCTATTTAGGTCTTCTGCCCATTTTTGGATTGGGTTGTTTGTTTTTTTGATATTGAGCTGCATGAGCTGCTTGTAAATTTTGGAGATTAATCCTTTGTCATTTGCTTCATTTGCAAATACTTTCTCCCATTCTGAGGGTTGTCTTTTGGTCTTGTTTATGGTTTCCTTTGCTGTGCAAAAGCTTTTAAGTTTCATTAGGTCTCATTTGTTTATTTTTGTTTTTATTTCCATTTCTCTAGGAGGTGGGTCAAAAAGGATCTTGCTGTGATGTATGTCATAGAGTGTTCTGCCTATGTTTTCCTCTAAGAGTTTGATAGTGTCTGGTCTTACATTTAGGTCTTTAATCCATTTTGAGTTTATTTTTGTGTATGGTGTTAGGGAGTGTTCTAATTTCATTCTTTTACATGTAGCTGCCCAGTTTTCCCAGCACCACTTATTGAAGAGGCTGTCTTTTCTCCACTGTATATTCTTGCCTCTTTTATCAAAGATAAGGTGACCATATGTGTGTGGGTTTACCTCTGGGCTTTCTATCCTGTTCCATTGATCTATATTTCTGTTTTTGTGCCAGTACCATACTGTCTTGATTACTGTAGCTTTGTAGTATAGTCTGAAGTCAGGGAGCCTGATTGATGAATACACACTCATTCTTGTTGGGTAAATACCCTGAGTGGAAATTCTAAGTGGTAAGAGAGGCCTATCTTCAGCTTAAGCAGATACGGCCAAGCAGACTTCTAAGACTGTTGCACCAATTTACCCTCCCACCCACAGCAAATGAGAGTTCCAGTGGCTCCATGTCTTCACCAACACTTGGCATTGTCAGTTTTGTTAATTTTGGCCATTTGTCTCACCAGTTTGAATTTCTTAGGTATCATGTACACTCTTGCCAGCTTAGAAATCTGAACTGGAAAAGCTGACCCATGCTGTATAGAAAACACCGCTTTCTCATCTTCCTTATCCACCTGCCCTTTTTATTTGTCATTGGGAAGAGCCCACAGGGAATTTACAAGACATTAAGTAGTTTCTGAGATGGTTCCCTTTGGGAACATTTTGTCTTGGTAACCTGGTGTTCAGGCCTGTGTAATCCTCCGCTTGAGGGCAGGCTGGATCTGGTGTAGACTCACCTCTCACCAATGGAATACAGTAAGGGTGATGGGACTTCACTTCTGTGAGTAGGTTTAAAATACAAGACTTCCATCTTGTTGGCTACACTGATGCACACTGCCCTATAAAGAGGCCCACATGTCACAGAACTGAGGGCAGCCTCTGGCCAACAGCCAGCAAGGAACCAAGGACTTAGTTCCACAGCTCATAGGGAATTGAATCGTGCCAACAACCACAAAGTGAACTTGAAAGCAGATCCTACCCTTGTTGAATCTTTTTTATTTTTCTTTTTATAAATTTATTTATTTATATTTGGCTGCATCGGGTCTTCGTTGCTGCGCGTGGGCTTTCCCTAGTTGTGGCGAGCGGGGGCTACTCTTTGTTGTGGTGCTCAGGCTTCTCATTGCAGTGGCTTCTCTTTGTTGTGGAGCACAGGCCCTAGAGCGGGCGGGCTTCAGTAGTTGTGGCACGTGGGCTCAGTAGTTGTGGCTCGCGGGCTCTAGAGCACAGGTTCAGTGGTCGTGGGGCACGGGCTTAGTTGCTCCGCAGCATGTGGAATCTTCCCCGCCCAGGGCTTGAACCCGTGTCCCCTGCACTGGCAGGTGGATTCTTAACCACTGCGCCACCAGGGAAACCCTTAAAGTGTTTTAAATAAAGTGTTCCCTGGGGGAAACGGGCCCCTTGTTTGCTCTGAGCAATCTCCCTCAAGGTGGCATCTGACCTTCTGTTCTAAATGTCACCAGCACAGAGGACCCCAACTCCATCTGCCACTTTCAGAAGATTTTACCTGCAGAAGTAAAGGAGGGAGACCAGTGGGTGTGATGAGGGGGCAACAGTGGTGACCCTCGTGTGAGTTAGGCAGGGTGTTGGCACATGGCGGGCATCGAAAAACCAACAGCTCTTCTCAACCACAAATAGCACAGTTAAGTGCTTTCAATATCCCATTTATGCCTGCTGTTGCAAAAATGCCATGAAGCTGGAGCAGATGCTATCTGTGCCTCCCTCCCCTCTGCAGCAAGTACCTGTGACCCTGCCTGGGGCCTCCTGTGACCAGAGGAGTGTGTCTAGCTGGTGCACAGGGAAGGCTAGAAGTGTGAGGGGTCAGTCCCTCTGGGAACAGCTCTCAGCTAATGCCTGATGGAAATAGGAGGATAAATATCCCAGCCCCCTCGCCCCTGGGCTGGGACCAGCTGCCATGTGTGCTCTATGCTGTCTCCCTGGGGTCCCCAGGGGGATGGAGCCCCCGTTGCCCTTAGCACCATCTGCTCATTGGCGCCCCCTGCAGGGTTCCGGGGCGTCCTGGGGTCACTTCCCAGGTGAACAACATCTTGGCAATCATCTCAGCCTTTGGTTCTGATGACCCCAAACCAAGGCAACATCTTTTTTATAATTAATTAATTAATTAATTAGGTTGTGTTGGGTCTTAGTTGCGGCATGCGGGATCTTCATTGTGGTATGCGGGATCTTTCGTTGCAGTGCACTGGCTCTTCGTTGCAGCGTGCGGGCTCAGTAGTTGTGGCGCATGGGCTTAGTTGCCCCCACGGCATATGGGATCTTAGTTCCCCGACCAGGGATCAAACCTGGGTCCCCTGCATTGGAAAGTGCATTCTGAACCACTGGACCACGAGGGAAGTCCCCAAGGCAACATCTTTAACAGATGTGTCTACACCTCAAAATGTACCAGGATGCCGACAGCTATTTGTGTCGGTGAGGCCCGTGGAGCTAACGGAGTCACTGAAACTCTTTCCGATTTGGTCCTCACAGCTGTACTATGATGGGGTTGGGGGATTAGCCCTATTTTATAAAGAAAGAAACTGCAGTGCAGGTCGCATGACTGCTCCCTGAGCCAGGTCTGTCCAAGCTGCCCTCTTGGAACACAAAACCCTCATCAGGTGCCCAGGACAGGGAGCGACCAGAGCGTTTGGCTCCAGCCCTAGGACCAGCCTCTTCCCTGCTCGCCAGATTCTGATCAGAATACAAAGGTGCTCAGCACCCCATCCAGGGCGGTGTCGACAACAGGGCCAGGTTTCAGCAGGGACTGTGGGCAGCACTTCCAGCCAGCCTCCCACGTTGTAACCTTGCAGACTTTCCAGGGCTCCAGTTCTTGGTCCCAGGGGGGTTGTGCAGAGATCAGACTGGGATGAGGCTAGTGAGCACGTAGGGCCCACATTTAAGGAGGTGCTCACTTCAAACTTGGGGCCCACCTGCACGTGAAGGAACCTGAGAGTGAGTGCCTCCTTAAATTTTCTTTTTTTTTTTAAGTTGAGGTGAAATTCACATAAGATGAAATTCACCAATTAAAAATGTACAGTTCAGTGGCATTTAGTGCATGGACGATGTGCAACCATCACCTCTATCTAGTTCTAGAACATTTCCATCACCCCAAAGGAAACCTCATCCCTATTAGCCATTACTCCCCATTCCCCCTCCCCCAGCCCCTGGCAACCACTAATCTACTTTATATCTCTATAGATTTGCCTGTTCTGGACATTTCATATAAATGGGATCATACACTATGTGGCCTTTGCGTCTGGCTTCTTTCAATCAGCATCATGTTTTCAGGGTTCATCCATGCTGTAGCCTGTGTCAGAGCTTCCTTCCTTTTTATGGCTGAGTAATATTCCACTGTATGGATGGATCACTTTTTGTTTATTCATTCATCTATCAATGGACATTTGGGTTGTTTCCACCTTGTGGTGATTGTGACTAGCGCTGCTATGAATGCACATGTACAAGGATTTGTCTGAACCCTTGTTTTCAATTCTTTTGAGCCTCCTTAAATTTTGTACCTGCACCCTAGTCCTGGCCTTGAAGATTAGGCCTAGAGGTCTAGTTTCTAATTCTCCTGACCAGTCCACCAGGTACTCCTCACACACAGCCAGCTTGGGTCCTTCCTCCTCAACTCTCTTGCCCACCCTCAAGAGTCCCCAGGGCCTCCCCCATTCCAGAGAGTTCTCAGAAACTGGAGTCTCCAGTGTTTCCCGGGCACTAGCTATATGTCCTGGTGTCCTACGTGACAGGGTTATGAGGTTCCAGCCATCACCACCGCCGTGTGTTCTCACATGAGTGGCCTTGCTTTTCTGGCCTCAGTTTGCCCATCTGTGAGTGGGGTTGTCCTAAGGATTAACTAAAGCCCGAAGTGCCTGGTGTGTGTCTGCAGTACTAGGCATGTGACACGATATTCATTCTGACTTGATCCTCTTCATTGATATTTTCATGCTCACTGAGAGCCTGTGCTTCCTGGGCAACCCCTGTGACAGGTGCCATATGGGAGGAGGAGGTCTGTGCAGCCTCCCAGGGGCTCAGGAAGGAGGTGATCCAAGCCAGTGGGGCACCCAACTCTGTACCTGATCATCAGAATCCTTACCCAAGGTCAGGTTTGGGGACCAGCCTCCCTGCTGGGTGCTGCCACCTCTCTGCCCATGGAGATGGGTCCTGGGGGACTTCAAGCCACTGTGTGGCTGAGCTTCCTCCGCCCCTGAGTCCCTGTGTGGCCCAGGAAGGGACGGGTTGGGAGACTGCTGGGGACATTTGTCCATTTGGGGTTGGGGCAGGGACCAGGCCATCCCCACACCCTGTGAAATGTATATGCATGAAGATTTGTGGGGCATGGGCCCCAGACTTGGCTCTACAAGGGGCACACTCTCTGTCCCCTGACTCCTGCCCTTTCCACCCCAACTCCTTTCACTCTACCCCTCATCCTGGGTCTGCACTTGGCCATGCAACATGTTTGGATATGGCTCAGATGACATGGAAATAGTGACATGGAGTTTATTTTCAGGTTGTGCAGGACGGGGGTGGGGCCAGGGCCTCCAGAGACCCCCTGAGGCTCTGAGTTATCCACTCCAAGCCCTGTCAGTTCCAAGAGTCCCAGAAACTGGCCATCAACCCACCTTTTCCTGCCACCAGGCACCCCGACTGACAGAAGCACAGGTTGACAAGCCTTGAGGACCTGCTATGCACAGGCCCCCGGAATGGCTCACACGGAGTCTCACGGGAGGCTTAGGAAGAGGGACCGCTTCCGTTCCCATTTTACAGACCAGGAAACTGAGACACAGAGCAGTGAAGCCCTCAGCCACAGGCCCACAGCCAGGAGTCTGGGTCCAGGCCTCCAGGTGCGCCCATGGCCCTGGGCTGCTCTGAGCTCCGCACACGCAGGTTTCAAACGCTCACAGCCTGGAAGGAGTCGCAGAGTCTGAGACTTGCACTATCAGCAGCATGGGGGTTACAGGACTCGGGTTCGAATCCTGGCTCTGATGCTCAATACTGGCCGTGGGACCCTTGGTGAGTCACTGCCCCTCTCTGGGCCTCGGTTTCCTCATCTGTAAAATGGACGGAGATGTTTAGAGAAACGTTGCCTGAGCTCTCCCCTCCCCTCCTGCCTATAACAGAATCTTATTCATTCTGGGCAGCTACATTTCCTTGTCTCCTCTGTATTGAAGTGTGACCACATGACTCTGTTCTGGCCAATGGGGTATAAGCAGAAGTGTCCCAAGGCCTCCCAGGAAAACTTCCAAAATCTCCTGAGAAGTCCTGGCCTCTGCCTTTCTCTCTGAGTGAGGAGGTAAAGGTTGGAGCCCTGGCAGCCATTTTGTGCCATGAGGCAACCTTGAGGACACAAGTCAGGGATGCTGTGAACTGAGAGAGAAATCAAGTTATACTGCTACTGTGGTTGAGCCTGGAGCTATCTCTACAAGAGTCCTCTTCCTGCTGCCTGACACTAGGTCTCTATCCTTGATCTTTGGGCTCACACGAGAGTGGAGTCCTTCCCCGAACCCCCTGGCCTGTGGCTCAGGATGCTGCGCATCTCATGCGTGACCTCTTCCCAGTGCCCCTCACTGGCAGACAGTGTCCGGTGCATGCGAGATGCAGGCAGGCTGCCCTCCCGGCCTCCCCCTATGGCTGCAGGTGCTGTGGCAGTAACCATGGATCTGAGGGAGTCCCCAGGTTTTGGGCAGGATGAGTAGGGGGTCCAGTGATGGGTACCCTGCTGGGGCTGAGCCCTGGGGCTGGCCTTGGAGACTTCAGCAGGGCAGACAGGGTCGTCTTCAAAGTGCGGTGGGGACAGCTCATGGAGGCCACGGCGGGTGGCCCGGGCGGCCCGGAGTAGAGTGTGGGTCAGCGCCGCCACCAGGACCAGAGCACCCAAGCCAAGGATGGAGGCAGCTGCTGCACCCGTCTCGATCTCGAAGAGAAGCAGGGCGTAGATGGACAGTGCTGGGGAAGGAAATGGCTCTTATTCAATGTTTGTTCTCCAACCCCTGGGAGAGCTCCCCCAAATGGAGAGCAGTTATAGAAAATTGTACATTATGATAGGCACATAGACTAACTCATCGAACCCTTTCACACCCGACAAATACATCATCATCACATCTGTTTTACTATAAAATGGTAAATTGTGTGTTATGTGTACTTCACCACGATTGAAACAACTCAGATCTCAGGCTTTCTGAATCCCTGTGATTGACCTTGAGTGAATCACAGTCTCTCTCTGGCCTCAGTTTGCTGATCTGAACAACAAGACAGTTGGCGGGGACTTCCCTGGTGGTCCGGTGGGTAAGACTCCGCCCTCCCAATGCAGAGGACCTGGGTTGCACCTCTGGTCAGGGAACTAGATTCCACATGCACCCCACAACTAAGGAGCCGCAACTAAAAATCCCTCATGCCGCAACTAAAAAGATCCCACATGCCGCAACTAAGACCCAGCGCAGCCAAAATAAATAAATAAATTAAAAAAAAAAAATCTTAAAAAACAAAAAAGACAGTTGGCGACCTGGCCTTGAGGACCTGTACTGGTTCTCTGTTGCCCTGTCCGATGTCCAGTTGGCACCACCATTCTTTTTGGTGGGAACTGTCCTGTGCATTGTAGGACATTTAGCAGCTTCTATCCACCAGATACCAGTAGTACCCTCCCCCTGCCCTATTGTGACAACCAAAAATGTCTCCAGATGTTGATTGCCAAATGTTCCCTCAGGGGCAGAATCAGCCCCCATTGAGAAGTGCTGGTCCAGTCCCTACCCCTACCCTGGTCACTGGTCTAGAAGGACTGACCCACCACTCTGGCATCAGTGACATGTATGGTCCTAGGCCAATCAGAGCACTGCTTCCCCTGATTATAGTGATTGGTGCATGGCTATCACATGACCCAAGCTCAGCCAATCAGAGTCAGCCCTGGGACCTTTGCTTGGCCTATGAGGACAGGGTTATTTTCTAACTGCAGCCATTAGGGAATTGGTAGGAGAGAAGCCCAGAGCTGATGGAGGACTTCTTGGCACTTTGTGGGCTGTTTTAATGCTTTCTCCAGCTCTGTACTCTTGCTTTTGAAGATGCCACAATGCATCATGTCTGACATATTAAGGCGAGGCCAAGGACTTTTTTTGCTCTAAAAAAATTTTTTTTTTAATATTTTTATTTATGTATTTATTTGGCTGTGCTGGGTCTTAGTTGCGGCATGTGAACTCTTAGTTGCAGCATGTGGGATCTAGTTCCCTGACCAGGGATCGAACCCAGGCCCCCTGCATTGGGAGCATGGAGTCTTAGCCACTGGACCACCAGGGAAGTCCCTGCTCTAAACATTTTTGAAAGATCTTTATAACTATTATTTTGGCTCTGGTTAGCAATGAATGAATGATTGGCTGGACATGCTCAGGAATTCTTGCTGAGTGAGGTCACCTATCCTCAAAAAGAATCTAAATGGGAGCTGAACAAATTCTTAATTTAATGCTTAATGAGGCTGACATAGTTACCTTTTATTGCCCTTTGTGAGTTTTCTTGTATTTTAGAATAAGAATATTTTATTCTCCAAGTCTCCAACATTTTTGTTGGCTTATGAAAAGGCTTGAGATCATAGGTATTGTGTTGAAAGCGCCTACAGAGACAGGCATCTTTCTCAGGGCACGGCAGGTGATGAGATGAAGTGAGAAGCATTTCTGAAGACCTCATTTGAGTGCCTGGATCCAGCCACACCTGAGGCCAGTAACCCCTGATCTTTTCAGATACACGAGTCACTCCATCCACTCTCCTTTTTAAAAAACCCACATCCAGAGCATTTTTGTTTGTTTGTTTGTTTTGTTTGTTTTTGGCCATGTGACACGTGGGATCTTAGTTCTTAGTTCCCTGACCAGGGATGAACCCACGCCCCCTGCAGTGGAAGCGCAGAGTCTTAACCTTTGGATCGCCAGGGAAGTTCCACACTTAATAAAATCCAGAGCATTTTATGAAGTCAAACAACAAGAGTTATGCAGAGTTCGCTGCACTGTACATACAAATTCCCACAATGAACCCTAGGCTCATATCTCATAAATAAATCTTGTAAACTTATCTTTCTCTATTGTGGTACTAAGGAAAAATAGTAATAGCAAATCCCTTGTTTTTCAGTCAGCTGATTTTTTTTTCTTCCACTGAAACAGGTTGTTTATAGGGCTGCCAAGGATCTATGTATGATTCAGCGCTGAGTCTCCAGCACCAGCAACATATTTTTCAAGATTAGAACAAAATACAAGATGTCAGGAGTCTCTTTAAGAAAGGTGATGATTTGATTCCTTTACCAGCATGTGTGGGTGGAAGAATGTTGATCAAAGAAAAGTTATAAGTCGGGGAAGGAAGAAAGACAGTGCAGTGTGTCCTTCTGGCACTCAGGTTATTAGTTTTTACTCTGCTTCATGTTTTGGGATTTAAAATTGCATATCTGGTTTATGAAGCGTATTTTCTTCCTTAAGCCCTTCTTGAGCTGGATTCAGATATTTGTGACCAAAACAGTTTTTGCTAAGGCCAACCTACGAAACACTATCTCCAGAAACCACCAAGGACTTGGAAACTTTTATTCAAACCAAATGTAGAAAGCTGATGAATCAGAAGTGTGATGAAGACAACTGCCATTTATGGAATCCCCACTGGGATCAGATGCCAGCCATGGGCTAAAGTGTCAGAGCCAAGAGTGAAACAGGCAGGCTGCCTCTGGAGCTGACCCCAGTTGTGGGGCTATTACCCCTGGTCACCCCAACCCAGGGCCCTACACCCCATGTTCTATCCTGAGCACATACCTGCTAAGTAGACGGAGACCCCACAACAGAAGAGGCCGAGGGCCACATGTCTGAGGAGGCGGCAGTCATAGAGAAACCAGTCAGACCTGGCAGGGAGGGGGGCAGGAAGAAAATGGGCTCAGGAGGCAGAGCTGGTGGAATAAGGCTGGGGAGGAGAGGTAGGAGGAGTGGTCCAGCTTTGGGGAACTGGAGATCTATGTGAGGACCTAGCCATCCACTCATCTATCCCCCCACTCATTCATCCTTTACCATCCATCCATCCCCATCGATTATTCAACCATACAGCCATCCATCCATTTAACCATGCTTTGTTCGTCCATCCACCCATTTATTTAAACATCCGTCATTATCCATTCATCCATTTGTCATCTGCCATCCATCCATCCATCCATCCATCCCCCCCACCCATCCATCCATCGTCTGTCTCCCAGTCACCATCCATCGAGCAAACCAACCATCTGTCCATTCATCCATCCACAGTCACTATCCATTCCATTCCCCTCCCCCGAAACCCATCCATATACATCAGTCCATTCGAACATCCGACACTAACGAAGCAGCTATTGTGTACGGACACTTGCTAAACATCTGACCTCCATTATTTTACAGACCATAAGCTTATTTGGGGGTGAGAAAACTGAGGCTAACTTGTTATCAGTGACAATAGAAACAGAGATTCCCAAGAGCTGACGTGGATTGAGGACTCAGTTTTGAGCCCAGCCCCATGCTAAGTGCTTCCGCTGTGTGCATGCCCTTCTCCAGTCCTGTGAGATCAGGAAAAGGAAGCTCTGAGAGCTTCCATCATCACTCACCTCCCACCAATACCATGGAAATGGCCTCCTCCCTGGTCTGCCTTCCAACTCCCCTCCTGACCCCTTTTCTGCACAGTGGCCAGAGTGGGTTCTTTCAAACTTAAGTCAGATCACATCCCTCCTGGCTCACAACTCTCTCAGTCAGAGTAAACCCAAGGTCTTCACCACAGCACAGCAAGCGCTATATAATCCAGTACCTCTTGGACTTCCTTGGTGGTCCAGTGGTTAAGACTCTGTGCTTCCACTGCATGGGGGGCAAGTTCAATCCCTGGTTGGGGAACTAAGAGCACACATGCCACAGGATGCGGAAAAAAAAAAAAAAAATCCAGTACCTCTCACTTCCTGGCCCTCATCTTCCTTATGTACCCTCCAGCCACACCAATCACCTCTATCACCTTCTAACACCCTAAGCTCATTCCTGCTCCAGGGCCTTTGCACATGCTGTTCCCTCTGCCTGGATCACAGTCCCCCAGATCTTCTGCCTCCTTTCCTCCTTCAAGTCTCAACACAGGCCTCCCCTGATGGTCCCATCTCATTCCCCACCCTGTCCTCCTGCACCACATCACCCCATTTTCATCCATTTCCGGCATTCATCATCATTTGACATTACTGATCCGTTTTGTATCTTCATTATCTGTGTCCCCATGAAGGTGGGTCCAGGTCCTCCTGGTTCCTGCTGGGTCGCCAATACCCAATGCTGGGCTCAGCCCCCGGCAGGTGCCCAACACATATTTGTCAACTGGCAGAACGCATGCTTTTCAGCACCCCTTGAACTATCAGATGGAGGGTGCACAGTTTGGATGGGATCAAATGGTGGAATTTCCCATCCGCTCAAATCCATGGAATCCTGGACAAGGATCCCAGCTCCCCTCCCCCAGCGTCCTGGAAGGAAACACTCAGATATGGGACAGCCAAGTCCTTGGCTCAAGGAAGGTTCCTCACTCCACATGCACCCCCCAGCCACCCTGTCCAGTGCCCATATCTCCGAGGTCAGGTGCCTGACAAGGAACCCCACCCAGGGCCAGGGCATATGTTCTGGCTCTACCAGATTCAAGTTCAAATCCAGCCCACCCCCTTCCAATCCTGGCAGCCTAGAGAGAGCAGACTCTTTTTAACACACTGTTAAAAAGGGAGATAATAACAGCACCAGCCACCCAGGGGGCTTCACTGTGTTAATCCACATTAAGTGGGGGGCACCTAGAGCTTAGGGTTCCATAAATGACAAACACTATCAACACTGGGGCTAACTGACCCCAGGCCCTCTCTGAGTCTGTTTCCACATCTTTGAAAAGGGGGTCCCAGCTGTAGTTGTACCTGCTGTAAATTTTCAACAAATATAGGATGGAGGGAGGGATGGATGGAGAGGAGAGAGAGAGAGGGAGGGAGGGATGGAAGAAAGGAGGAAGGGAAAGATGGATGGAGGGGGTGAGGAAGGAAAGCTCTCCCCCAACCTGAGGCCCAGAGAAGGGCAGCGGCTCCCCCGGGCTTGTCCAGCCCTCAGCCGCGTAGAGGGGCCGGTCCTCCTACCTGCCGGGGCCCGGTGCCCGCGCCATCTCGGCGCCCAGGTGGCCGCAGAGCGCGGCGAGAAGCAGGCAGGTGAGACCCAGCACCAGGGCGAGCGCGGCGAGTGCGGCTGCCAGCGGCAGCAGCGCTCCGGCCGCGTCCTCCGGCAGCCCAGGGCCGGCGCCCAGCTCCGGGCCCAGCCCGTCGATTCGCGGTCCTCGAAGTTCCGCGCGGCCCGCCTGCAGCTGGAACAGCAGCTGCGCGCCCAGCGCCGCCAGCACGGCCGCGGGGATGCCCAAAAGGATCATCGCGGCCAGCACCCGGCCGCCGTACGACCTGGCCATGGAGGGGTCCTGCGGGCCTAGGGGACAGTTGAGGAATCAAAGAGATTTTAGGGGGCAGGGGAGTTGAGGGGCGTCCGAGGGCCCTCGGCGGTCCAGAGGGGGTGGGGTCGCAGGGGGGTTGTTTCTGAATATTGTCGGGGCCGCAGAGGGCTCGGGATGCCAGTCGCGGTGAGGACAAGAAAGCTCTGGGAAAACTTGAGACAGAGTCTTTTCTTTCTCTGTGAGCGACAGCTCTTGGCCTCAGAGTTCTGGAGGGGCGTGGCCGGCGCGGGGCGGGGCGAAGAAGGGGCGGAGGCGGTCCCACGTGGGATAAGGGTGCAGTGGCGGGATCCAGAGAGCCTCACAAATCCATAAACTCATTCAAGTACCCCCATTTTCCCCTCCCGCTGCCCCAAGCACCTGTTTCATTGCTGTCTTTTAAGAAAGAAAAGAAACTTGAACGAATTTTTAAATAATTCGCTCTGGTATGTGGTCTCTACCCGCGGATCCGGCAATTGGCTGGAATGTCCTCTCTGCTCACCTTCTTTCAAGGCTTTTCAGAAACGTCAGCCACATCAGAGAGGCCCTCCTGCATCCCCTCCCCAAGCAGCACACCTGTCCTTCGCTGCTAGCCTTTGTTCTTCCCACGACACATTTTGGGGGATATTATTTATTTTTAAGTTTTAAAAATTGAGGTGAAATTTACATGACATAAAATTAACCATTAGAAAGTGAACAATTCAGTGGTATTTAGTACATACACAACGTTGTGCAACCATCACCTCTATCTAGTTCTGGAATTTCCATTCCCCCCACCTCCCCCATTAGCAGTCACTTCTCATTCCCCCCTCTCAGCCCCTGGTAACCACAAATCAATCTACTTTCTGTCTCCAAGGATTTGTCTTTTCTGGACATTTCATATAAACAAAACCAGACAATATGTGGCCTGTTGTGTCTGGCTTCTTTCCCTGAGCATAAGGTTTTGAAGGCTCATCCATGTTGTAGCACGTGTCAGTGCTTCATTCCTTTTTTATTTTAACATCTTTATTAGAGTATAATTGCTTTACAATGGTGTGTCAGTTTCTGCTTTATAACAAAGTGAATCAGTTATACATATACAAATGTCCCCTTCCCTCTTGCATCTCCCTCCCTCCCACCCTCCCTATCCCACCCCTCTAGGTGGTCACAAAGCACCGAGCTGATCTCCCTGTGCTATGCGGCTACTTCCCACTAGCTATCTATTTTATGTTTGGTAGTGTATATATGCCCATGCTTCATTCCTTTTTATGGCTGAATAACATTCCATTGTATGGGTGGACCACATTTACTTTACTCATTCATCTGTTGATGGACATTTGGGTTGTTTCCACCTTTTGTCGATTGTGAATAGTGCTGCTATGAACGTGCACATACAACGATTTGTTTGAGTCCTGTTTTCATTTCTTTTGGGTCTGTACCTAGAGTGGAATGGCTGGGTTATAAGGTAACTCTATATTTAACTTATTGGGGAACTGCCTGTTTTCCACAGCGGTTGCACCATTTTACATTCCCACCAGTAGTGCACCAGGGTTCCAATTTCTTCATTTCCCTTCCAACACTTGTTATTTTCTGTTTTTGTTTTTTTTTTTATAACCATTCTACAGGGTGTGAATGGGTATCTCATTGCAATTTCGATTTGCATTTCCATAATAACCACTGAAGTAGGGTGTCTTTTCATGCCCTTGTTGTCTATTTGTGCATCTTCTTTGGAGAAATGTCTCTTCATATCCTTTGCTCATTTAGATTGTTTGTCTTCTTGCTTTCCTGTAGCACTGTGCATCTCTGGCAGCGCACCATATGCATTTTCCCACTATGTGTGGCCCGGTAGTGGGGGAGGGGTGGCTGCTCCAGACCGCAGAATGTCTGCTTCAAGTGTCCACTGCTGTGTCCCCTTTGTGTCTGGGTCTGCACCTCGCACACAGTAGGCTCTTAATAAATGCTTGTTGCACGCATGAGTGAACGGATCGCTTTGTACTCCTGCTCTGTAATTCTTGCAAAGTTTGAAGTATCAAAACTGAAAATGGTTTCAAAGTTAACGCATTCCTGATAGACCCAGAATATAAGAGTGAATGAGGTCGACATGGCCTCCTGCAAGCAGGGCTCTGTCTTAATGCATTTGGGCCTGAAAGACAGCATAGTCATCACCTAGGCTTTACAGATGAGGAAACTGAGACACAGAGAGGTTGAGTAACTCCCTAGGTCACACAGCAAACACAGACAGCCTGGCTCCCACCCACTGCTTTATATTGCTTCACAGAAATGTTATAGATCCCACTGGTTTTGAATTTCCAGGTCTCTTCTCTAATTTGGGGAGTCATTTTTTTCAGATTTCGAAATTTTGGGGTCTTCTGGGAACCGTTTGTGGGCCTTGAACCCTCAGCCCAGTGCCTGATGGGTAAAATGACCCCAGGGGAGAGAACAGGGTGACCCTTCAGCAACAGGTGGCTTCTTCCTTTGCTGTGTGGCTTTGGGTAAATCCCTTAACCTCTCTGGGCTTCCTCATCTGTAACAGGAATCAGTTCATTCATTCATTTATTCACTAGGCTTTGGTCCAACACACCCAGCCTTTTTCATCATCGCCAAAGTTAGAGTGAATTTTCCATGTTTTACAGGTAAGAAAAAGTCTCACATTGGGATAGCTGGGACTCAGTGATTCTTTTGGAACAGAGTCCTTGCTCTGTTCTGGGTGTTGGGGATACACAGATGTAAGATAGTGGCATTTATTCATTCGACAAACATTGATGAGGACCCGTGCCCCCCTGGCTCTGGGGACCCAGTGGTGACAAAGGCAGGTCCAGCTTGCCCTTCTGGGGAGGAGGTGAAAACACACGCTAAACCAGCCAAATAAAGGGACAATTCCATGCAATGGCCAAAGGTCATTACAGCCCTCTCTTAGACGTCACAATTATTTGATGGAAGCTGGGGGGTAGTGTCACAGATACCAAGACCTGGCACCCCCTTTGAATATGGGGGTGATTCTCTGGTTTGGAGGTGTCTGGCTTCAATTTGGAAATTTAACCCTGCAAGTTGGCAACACTCTGTAGGTGACACTCTGAGAGTGATCTTGTCTGCCTTGGCCAGGCGCCAAGCTGTCCCTTCCTCACCTTAGCTGTGACAAGCAGGAGTAGAGATGGGGATGGGAGGTTTGATCCCTATCTACCAGTAGGGAGACTCAGAGAGGGCCAGTGACCTGCCCACATCACACAGCCCGACAGGACAGGGAGCGGACTTCCCTACCTCACTGCCCAGGTGGCAAAACTTGGCCACTCTCATTCCGTGCTGGCTGAAATAATAGTAAAGATATTGATGGGTTGTGTGTCCTGTGGTTTGCTCTCGGGAAGGATGTTTTTTAACTTCTTTTAAAGGCTGTCGGTGAGTCAGCGACCTAAGAATTTAAGAGCCATTACCACACAGGGTTTAACACAACCATTTCACAGATAGGCCTAATTAAGGTCCACGAAGGGCAAGATGTGTCTGGAACCAGAGCAGGTGGCATCACCGACCTGAGCCTCAATTTCCTCACCTGGAGATTGGGGGTTAGGGGTGAGCAAGAAATGAGGCACTTGTCCAGTCCCTAGGCCTCTAGGGCCTCCCAAATCCCGGAGTCGCACCGCCCTCCTAGCACACCCTTTCCGGAGACTGGGAACAGGTGTGGATTGCACCTCATTTGCATGTTTGGCCCCGCCCCGAGGACGCACCTCCCGATATCGCCGCCAGGCGGCGCCAGAGGCAAAATGAAGAGGTTCGTGCGCGGAGCGAGCTTCGGCTCTGGGTCCTTGGCTGACCTGCCAGGTAGGACCTTGTCTTATTGTCATTTTCCAGAGGAAAGAAAGGAGGCTTAGAAAGGGGAGGTGACTGTCCTACAGTCACACAGCCGGGAAGGGGCTCCAGACTAGAGTTTTTGATTTCTATATTCTGCTGTCTCCCTCGTGAATCCCCAGGGTTCACCAGGGACAGGGAGACTCTGAGCCCTCGCTGAAGGTCCTGGACCCAGCGCACACGGCACCAAATATTGAACCGCATCCCGTGCAAACTACAAATCTGTTGTTAAAGGATTGCTGTAGTTTTGCGCATGAAGCATGTGAACAACGCATTTAGTGCACGGTGGGCCGAGCGTTCTCAGCACGATCATTTGATTTTAGTTTGCATTTTCCCATTTTGGAACCTGTAACCACCCCACCTCCCCAAGTCTTAAAAATATTTCTAGAGGCCCTTGAAAAGGTCTCCCTGCTTCACCACCCCGGCCTGGAAGGCTCAGACATGCCGCTGGAGAACCAAGACAGGTCCTGGGCCTGCCAGGTCCTGGTGGGGGGGGTGGGGGTGGAGGGGGTCCTCACATAGAAACCTCCGTCATCGGCCCTGCGCTAGGTCTCACCCTCCACCTGTGGCGGGGGTGGCGGCGTCCGAACTGACTAGCTCAGGTCCCGCCCTGCTTCTCCCCCGTTATCTCATTACACAGCCCCTCGCCCTCGCTCAATCCTGAAGGTGTGGAGGGTGGGCCGCAAAAAGACCCTTCCTGCTCCCCACTTCTCGGCCTTTACTCTGCATCCGGGGAGCTCAGAGCAGCTCCACCCTCACCGCCCCTCTGCTCCTCGGGCTGGGCTCAGAATAGAGACCGCCTCCCCAGCCCGCGGCTCCGGCCTGACGCTACGTCCCCTCCCTCCTCCTGGCCTGAACTCAGAACGGTCCCCTCCCCTCACCCCGCCCCCACTTCCCGCCCCGCTGGGGCTCATCAGAGATTCTGCTTGCTCTACCCGTCAGCCTTCCACCTTCGGGGCTCAGGACAGCCCCCCGGTCCCGCCCACTACCGGGAGGTGGTGGTGGGGGATGAGGGCTTATCACAGACTCGCCCCTGTCTGTCTGTTCTCTCCTACCGGGGGGTTCAGAACAGACCCCCACCCCCTAACCCCACCCACGCTAGGGAGGGGGAAGGATTCCTCATAGACACGCCCCTCTCTGTTCTCTCCCACCAAAGGGATCAGAACAGCCCGCTTCCGCCCCGGCCCCGCCCCCGCCCTCCTCTTGGGGGTTTCATCATAGAACCCCCAGTCCGGTCCACCCCTCCAGGGGTCAGAACAGCCCCACGGCCCCGCCCTCGGCCCCGCCCTCCTGCCTGGGGCCGCCCCCTCCACCCCGGCCTCGTACGCCCCGCGCAGCCGGGTCCACTCGGTACTTGCAGCGGCGCAGTGGTTCGGTGAGGCTCCGCGGCGCGGGGTCTTCCAGGTCCTCTGGCAGCAGAAAGCTGCGGTCCAGCACCTCTGCCGCCTCTTGCCAGTTGGCGAAACAGGCAGGGCCCAGGCGCCGGATCTCGTCGGCCGCGTCGAGCGTGAGCACGTCCCCACTCGGCTTGAGCACCACGACCGCCGGCAGGCGCTCCACGGAGAACCGGCGCCCGAGGTCCCTGCGGGGCGGGCGGGTCAGTCCGGTCGGACCCTCGTCCTTGACCCTATGCTGAGGAGCCCCACATCCCTCCTCCCAGTACTTACTGAGCGCCTTCTGTGTGCACTGTCCCATGCCGGCCTCTGGGGATGCCCAGGAACCAGAACAGGCCAGGCCACACTGGCCTTCGGGCTTTGGCTCCAACACCCCAGACATGCTCCCACCACAGGGCCTTTGCACTGGCCATGTCCTCCGCCTGGAGCACTCTCCCCAGACATCTGCGGATTAAGACCCTGTATGCTGCAGACACCTAACCTTAAATCTCAACGCCTCTCTTCCTCTCTGCTGATGCGTGGCTCTCAGCATCCAACACACTGCATAGTTTATTTCTCCTGTTTGTCATTTTCTCCCACAATAGAAAGTAGCTTCACTAGGGCACGGATTTCTGTCCCTATTCACGAGTGTCCCCAGTGCCTGAAACAGTGCCGGGCACAGAGTAGATGCTCAGGAAATGTGTGTGGGATGAATGAACAAATAACTGACAGATTCCGTAAAGAGATACTAAACTGGGTAAAGGACTTATGGTCAGAGAGGATCTCTCTAAGGAGGTGACCCTGGAGCTGAAATGTGCAGGAAGAGGAAGGGGAGAACTGGGGAAAGTTTTCCCATGCAGGGTGCACAGCTGGTGCAAAAGCCTGAAGGTCAGAGGGAGACTGGAGTGCAGCATTGATCATAAAGGCCCCGCAGGGCCATGGTAAGGAGTTTTTGATTTTGTTTTCTGTATGAGAGAGCGCCAGTGAAAAGCCATCCACAGGAGACCCCCCCCAGACCAAATCTCCCATCTAGGCCAAAACCCCACACAGTCATCATGGAATCAAGTAGGCTACCAGCCTGGGCCCATCACCCATGATTCTTAACTTCCACCCACGGGGTTCTTGGGTGGCCCTTTTCCAGGCCTCCATACAGAGACACATAGTATTGATACTTACAAAATCCCACAGGAGTAGGTTGCCAGACTTAGCAACTAGAAATACAGGACACCCTGTGTGAATGAATTTGAACTTCATGTAAACAACAAATAACTTTTTATAAGTATGTCCCTGCATTATGTGGGACATAGTTATACTCAAAATTCTTCATTGTTTACATGAAATTTATATTCAACTGGGTGTCCTGTATTTTATCTGGCAACCCTGTGTGTGGGAGGGGTGGGGGGTGGGGACTCGCTCACTCTGTCTGGATACTTGCCTGGGTGAAGGTTTTGTTGAGAGGACCCTGCCTCAAACAAGGTCAATGTTTGGCTATGATGCCCTTACAGCTGGCATTTCTTCCCCCAGGGGAGGGAAATGTTCACCATTTGGGGAAAAGAACCTCCTCAGCTGCAGAAGGCTGTGGGAGTGAGCAAGTGTGCCAACTCTGATAATGTTGGGTAGGGATGAAGGTCTCCATGACCAGAAACTTCTAAGTTTTGTAACAAAACTGATGACATCAGTAAAATGTCACAAAGTCTGCAACTCACTTTGAAATGGTTCAGCACAAACTCCGCGTGCATGGAGATAAAGCAAATGGCAAAAATGTCCAAGGGTTTCATTGTGTGCTCCTTCCAACTTTTTGGTATCTTTGAAATTTTTCTTTTCTTTTTTTTTTCCTTTGGCCATGCCACATGGCTTGCAGGAAACTTTTCAAAGTGAAAAATTGGGGTTTAAAAAGAATGAGGGACTTCCCTGGTGGCACAGTGGTTAAGAATCTGCCTACCAATGCAGGGGACATGGGTTCAAGCCCTGGTCCGAGAAGATCCCATATGCCGCAGAGCAGCTAAGCCCGTGCGCCACAACTACTGAGCCTGTGCTCTAGAGCCCGTGAGACACAACTACTGAGCCTGCATGCCACAACTAGTGAAGCCCACGCACCTAGAGCCCGTGCTCCAACACAAGAGAAGCCACCCCAATGAGAAGCCCGGGCACTAAAACAAAGAGTAGCCCCCTGCTCGCTGCAGCTAGAGAAAACCCGCGCACAGCCACAAAAACCCAACACAGCCAAAAATAAGTAAATAAAATATAAATAAATTTATAAAATAAATAAATAAAAAGAATGAAAGTCTCACTGTTGAAAAGGGGAAAGTTTGCAAATAGCCACAAACGATCACACTGTTTATTGGGCAGCTCCTTGGACAGCTTGAACTCAACCACCTCTCTCAGCTCCAGTGCCCTCCATGGCTCCCAGCTACTCTGAGGATCACATCCACACTCATTAGGTGGCATTTGGGGCGCTGCTCCACATGCTGCCTTCTTACTCCTGGTATTACTGTTCCCTGAATTGCCTGTTCTTTCTCTGAAATCCTCCGAGCCTTTGTCTGGGTTATGTCCTCTGCCTGGAAACCCTTCCCTTTCCTCACTCTTTACCCTCCTATCCTCCTTGTCCTTGGTGGGGGTGTGGGGGGTGTCTCTCTTTAAAGCCATTTCCTCTGGGAAGCATCCCCTGACCCCCAAATCTCAGCAAGGTCTCCCCATGATATTTCCACATGACATCCTCCCTTTGTCCTTGGGAACTACTGCAGTTCGTTATTATGTATTTATTTGAGTGTTTGAGTCTTTGATTCACGTCTGTGCTCCCCCCTTCCCAGGTTGTAAACTCCCCAGGGAGCTGGATGGAAATGGGCATATGTACCCCTCCCCCGCCCCTCCCCCCCAATTCTCTGTTCTGATTGGCCCACAGAGGGTGCTCATCAACTTCAAATGGAACAGATACGTCAGTAAACAAATACTTCACTTTCAGCAGAAACAGCCCCTCCTCCAGGAAGCCCTCCCTGACCTCTCCTCTCACCTCACCTCCTCAGGTCATCCTCGAAGGGCAAGAAGAGCCACTTCTTGGGCATGTCCCTGAGGAACAGGTCCTGCTGCTCCTCTGTCGAGTCCTGGGACACGTACACCAGGGCCAGCTGGGCTGCCCGCAACACGTAGAACTCATCCGTGAGCTGCACAAAGAAGTCCCTGAGGATGGGTGCAAAGGCCTGGCACTTCGGGCACGAGCCGGCACCAAAGAACAGCAGCACCAGTCGGTTTTCCAGCCGGCGGCTGAGCTCAGCCTCCGTGTCCAGCTCATCCTGGTCACTGTTGTTTCGGATCAGGACGCGGCCAGAGAACAGGCAGGCCATGGCAACCCTGGCTGGGTGCTGGGGACAGGGCGCAAGGACCTTGTGTGACCCCGACCCCGCTGGCTGGCTGCTGTCCCAGGATTAGGAATTCTTAGGAGGCCAGTTTAGAACCTCGCTAATCTGCCTAACCTCGACCTGATTCTTTGCTGCCTCTGAGGGCAGGGGGCCAGCTGCTCATGGGCCTGTCTCAGCAGACAGCTGCTAAGGCATTAAAAAAACAGACTGACATACTGGTGTGAAAATATTTTGTTAAATTGTGATGTAAAAAGATACGTGCCTCTTCATGGATGCATTCGGTAATCCTAAATCACAGGGCTCGACTAATTAATACCAGTGATTTCTAAGTCGAGATGAGCATAAATGATATTTCAAGGTGTCTGCCTGCCATGACCAGGATGTCCTGTGAAATTATCTTTGATTTACACGGGTGACAAAGTCACAGAGCTGGCCAATATCTGCTTTGATAGGACATAAGAAAACATGCTAAATTCCAGTTAGAAATTAATAAGAATAAACTTTTTTTCTTCCCTTCGCCCTCCTGAATTCTGTCTGAACAGCCCACCTTAAGATTCCATGGTGAGTAAGAGTGAAAATCATGGTCACAATATTTTGCAGCCCTCTCCCACCAAGCGCTGGGAACTAGTTCTCCTCTCCTTGAAGCCAGGTTGGCTCCTAACTTGCTTTGACCGACAGAATGTGGTGGAAGGTGTGAGTTCGCAGGATAAGCCTTATTCTCACCTCCCACTTTCACTCTTTTGGAATGTGGCCTCCAGACGCCCCCATGTAAGGAAGCTGATCTAGCCCAGAGGTTGGCAAACTTTTTGTGTAAAGGGCCAGGGAGTAAATGTTTTTGACATTTTAGGCCATAGAGTCTCTGCTACAACTTTGAATTCTCTTATTGTGCAAAAGCATCTCTAGACAATATGTAAATTCATTTATGTGTCTGGGTTCCAATAAAACTCTATGTACAGACACTGAAATTTGAATTTCATAGGATTTTCATATGTCGTGAGACATCAATCTTTCGATTTTTGTTTTCAACCGTTTAAAAATGTAAAAACCATTCTTAGCCCACAGTGAGCAGGATTTGGCCTGCGACCTGTTCTAGCCTATTGTTTGAGAGGCCACATGGAAAAGAGCTAGATGCCCAGCCACCAGCTGGCACCAACTGCCACACATGTGATCTTCCAGCCCAGCCACTGACAGAATGTAGCACAGTGACTCTGCCAGGTGAGACCTGCAGAGGGACCGCCCAGGTGTTACCGACCAGGGTTCTTGGCCTCCTTAATCAATAGGAATTGATCAGAGGCCAGACAAGAAGTTCAGGCAAGGCTTTATTTGGGCCCCTGCTGCAGGGCCCTACTTGCAGAACAAGTAACAGTTTCCCTCGCTGGCTTGCTTGCTGAAGTGGGGGCGAGCTGGTTCCTTATATGGGGTGAGGGGAGGGGTGTGTCCAGGGGCTGGGCCGGAGGGGTGGCTTAGGTTGTTTGCCCACCCCTCTGGTGGGGTTGTGTGCAGGGCGCATGCGCAGTACCCTGCTTTTGCTCCCAGCTCTTCAGAAGTGGCAGTTGGGGTTTTTTGGTCTGTTTGTATCTTGTTGTCCATAGTTTGCCCCAACTGTGCGTGCAAGCAGTTCTTTTTAGTCCCTTATAGTTTCTTTATATTAATATCTTGTTGCTTGAGGAGACTGTTGTCCAGGTGCAAGCACTGCAGCAAAGGGTCCCAGGTCCCAGGTCCCAGCCTGTCTCACAGGCAACCCATGGGATCCTGAGAAATAGTTGATTAGCCTTGTATGAAGCCACTCAGTTTGGGGTGATTTGTTATACAGCAGTAGGTAACCAGAACACCAGGTCTTGAGGACTTTTCTGGACCTAGGGAGACGTGAGAGACAGAAAGAAACTTAGTATTGGCTTTAAACAATGAAAAAGAAAACCACAAAATCCTCATCCTCAAGAGTTTAACCTACCTTGTCAAGGCTTTGTGACTGGGCCCATCCCTGATGGGTCCGCCTTTCATTCTGATAGGGATAGAGTAAGATACTTACACAGCTAGAAATCCCACTAGGGGAAGATAGATAGAGAGGGACTTCAGGAGATCACTGTAAAATAGACACCAACCAGGAAATGCCCAGGTCATCTGGCAGCTAAACAACAATCAGAACGTTTTGAAACTAAACAGACTTACTTGGGCCACTACCATGGAAAAAATGGATACAAGACCTGCATTTGGCTTTGTGAGCTCTGTAACATAACCTGCCCTGAAAAGCGGCATACCTGCAGGTAGCTTACAGAAGAATATGGGGGAAAGGTGAAAGAAACTAGGGGAAAGGTGACATTACACTGAAATCTGAGATGAATTACCATATTTTAGTATATGTTACCACCTTTTTACTAATACATTAGGTTGGCCAAAAAGTTCGTTCTGATTTTTCTGTAAGAGGCTATGGAAAGACCCGAACGAACTTTTTGGCCAACCCAATACATATGATTTAAGTAGCGCTATGACAGTCCCAGTTAGACCACACAAGCTTAAAGGAGCAGCTAATGAGGTAAGCCTTGACATCTACCCAAGAATGAGGAAGAAGGGGGTCTTCTTCCCTCCCTGCTTTTTCTTTGATTAGGAAGATGTAGCCCCCTTTGTTCTCAGGACAGCAGAGCTCTCTTGCCTGCCTGCTTGTATCCTTCACAAGAGTCCTATACTATTAAAACCACTTCTTGGGACTTCCCTGGTGGTCCAGTGGGTAAGACTCCGCACTCCCAATGCAGGGGGCGTGGGTTCGATCCCTGGTCGGGGAACTAGATCCCACATGGATGCCGCAACAAAGACTGGCGCAGCCAAAAAAAAAACAAAAAAAACCCCACTTCTTACCTATCACTTTGCCTCTCGTTGAATTCTCTCTGCACCAAGATACAAGAACTGGAACTTCAGTAAGCCCTGAGACCAGGCGTGAAGTTTCAGCTGGGAGATTGTGGGTTCAAGTCCCATCTGCCAGAGACTGTGGGTTGGAGTCCCATCTGAGGTGTGCGGTTTCAATTCCGTTTAAAATTTCCTGGTTAGATTTTCCTCTCTCTGCCAGAACCATGCGAACTCCCAAATTATTGTGAATTCAAGAGATTACTGAGAGCAAAATTATCTCAACAGTGGAGAACTCTTCTAAGATGTTTACAAGGTATGAAAATAAAGGGAAACCTCACAAAAATGGAGCTGGGAGGCCAGAGAGGGAGCTCTCATGCAGTATTACTCAAGGTCAATTACAGGAAGAACTGTCAATTACAGGCCCCAGCAGAAGAATCATCAATAGGAAGGAATCACCAATTACAGGCACCAAAAGAAAGGATGTATATTGCATCTCCTACAAGAAATCAACTACCCCAGGAACTCAGCCAATGGGAAACTCTTATCACCCTGAACACTCACTTTTCTCCAGTGGATTTTCCTTCCAAACAATGCCTCTCAACTTCCTCCTTTTTCTTTTTAGTACATTTTTTTTTAATTTAACTTTTTATTTATTTTTGGCTGCGTTGGGTCTTCGTTGCTGCGTGCGGGCTTTCTCTAGTTGCGGCGAGTGGGGGCTACTCTTCGTTGCGGTGGGTGGGCTTCTCATTGCGGTGGCTTCTCTTGTTGAGGAGCACAGGCTCTAGGCACACAGGGTCAGTAGTTGTGGCTCGTGGGCTCTAGAGCGCAGGCTCAGTAGTTGTGGCGCACGGGCTTAGTTGCTCCGCGGCATGTGGGATATTCCCGGACCAGGGCTCGAACCCGTGTCCCCTGCATTGGCAGGTGGATTCTTAACCACTGTGCCACCAGGGAAGTCCCCTCCTTTTTCTTTATAAAATAACGTTCCTCTCCTTTTTGTTGTCGTTGTTGTTGTTGGACTTGTCTATGGTTTTTGCTGTAGGTTGCTTGTCCTGAATTGCAATTCCATGCTATTTCCCCATAAACCCATCTTTGCTGGTAAAATAACTGTTTTATTTTTCAGGTCAACATAGGTGCCAGGCTTGTGTGCTCAGAACAGCCCTACAAGGCCTGTATGGTTTTACTCCCTTTTACAGGTGAAGCACAGAGCCTGGGAGAAGTCACCCAGCAAATGATGTCTGTCAGGCTGCAGAGTCCATTCCAACTTAACTGGGCCTTTCAGCTATCCCAGAATTTCCAAACTGTAGCCCCCTTGCAGTTGGGGCCAGGTCATTCTCTGTGGTGTGGGGCTGTCCTGAACATGGCAGAACATTTAGCAGTATCCCTAGCCTCTACTCACTAGATGCCATAACACCCCTATCCCCACCACACCTGGTCCCACGTTGTAACAAATAAAAATGTCTCCAGGTGTCACCAAGTGTCCAAAGGAGCAGGATTGCCCCCTAGATGATAATCACTGCTCTAACTGGTTACCCTGCTTATATTGGGTTGACTGGTGGCCCTTAAAGAGATATATCCAAGCCCTAACCCCCAGAACCTGTGACTGTGACCTTATTTGGAAAAGAGTCTTTGCAGATGTAATTAAATTAAGGATCTCAAGATGAGATCATCCTGGATTATCTAGGTAGGTCCTAAATCCAATGACAAGTGTCCTTATAAGAGGCAGAAGAGGAGAGGACACAGACACACAGGGAGAAGGCCATGTGAAGATAGAGGCAGAGATTGGAGTGATATGGCCAGAAGTCAAGGAATGCCTGGAGCCACCAGAAGCTGGACGAGGCAGGGAAGGGTCCCTGGAACTTTCAGAGGGAATGAGGCTGTTGACACTTTGATTTCTGACTCCTGGCTTCAGGAAGAACTGAGAGACAATACATTTCTGTTATTTTAAGCTACTCAGTTTGTGGTACTTTGGTATGGCAACCCCAATAAACTAATACCCCTACTGTAGTGGGTACTTGAATTTGGTGCAGAGAAATGGCTCCCTCCCACACGGTGCTCATGTTCTCCTGATAGTGCAATTCCCATGCTTTGATCTTCCGGTTATTTTATTTCAACGTATGCTTCATTTCTCTTGTTCTTCCAGAAAGTTCCAAGAACTCCCTTTGCAGTGGCCTGCAGACCCATGTGGTCAGCCGGGGAAGGGAGATACCCATCATTCTGTGCCCCCCACCTACTGTGTGCTTGCTTACTCTCCAGATGAGAAGCCCCTTGTGAGCCTTTCTGCACAGCGCGCGGGAGGTGGGCGTTACCACCCAGAGGGCGACCAGTGTGCTGACGGGAGAGGTGACCTGCCCAAGGCCACCCAACTGGAGAGGCTCAGAGCCTGCTTTGGCCCTGAAAGCTGAGTTCTGTCCCCCTGTCCAGGCCTCAGTTTCCCCTCCTGTGAAACAGGGATAGGACCGTTCCTTAACCAGTCATCTGGAATCCCTGGGGACAGTTACGTTTTTGGAATTGGGAATTTTTCAGATCTTAGGAAGGTAACAGGGTGAAAGCTGCCATGTGTTGTGTGATGTTCCTGGGGGGTGTGGGGAAGCCCCCTATGTAAAGGGATAAATAAAGGATAAACAGGGGTAAAAAGGGATCATTGATCACTGAAAACAGCCAGGGTCAGTGCCGGGCAAGTGGTCCCTCCGCTGGAGTACTGGCACTACCTTAAAAAAAAGTTGGGTTTGCAGAGCCTTTCTGGGGATTTGGGGATTGCTGACTGAGAAGAGTATCTCCGTGCATGGCATTTGGGATCTTAGTTCCCCGACCAGGGATGGAACCTGCGCCCCCTACAGTGGAAGCACAGAGTCTTAACCACTGGACCACCAGGGAAGTCCCACGTGTACTATTTAGTCAGGGCTCAGTAAACTTGGTAAGATGGAGGGAGGAAGAGAGAGAAGAAAGGGTGAAGGGGAGAAAGGGAGGGGAAGAAGAAAGAAGAAGAAGGGAGGAGGAAGGAAGGCAGGAGGATGGGGGAAGAAGGGGAAGAGGAGTAGTGGGGAGGAGGAAGGGGGGAAGGGGAAGGAGGAGTGGGTGGAGGAGGGGGAGAAGGTGAGCAAAGGGGGAAGTGGAGGAAGGCTAAGGGGGGGCCTTGAAGAGGCGAAGGGGGAGGGGGAGAGAGGGAGGAAGGGGGGAAGTAGGGGGAATCAGGGCAAGATGGAGAAGAGGGAGAAGTTTAAGGAAGACTGAAAGGGGAGGAGGAGGATGAGGAAGGGGAGCAAGCTCTCTGCCCACATTTGTGAATGAATGAATCTCAACTCCAGCTAGTGTGACAGTTCCAGGCCTCAGTTTCTTTACCTGTAAAATGGGGTGATCACAATAGTGCTACCTGGCAGGATAAGAGTGCTGCTGTAGTTACTGGGCATTGCTGACTCCACTGACCCCCGGTTGAGAAAGTAGGGGACCAGTGACTGGCTCTGGGCCTGTCCTCCGGATCTGCCTCCTCGTCCCCATTTTACCCACCTTAGGTGGCCCGCAGGGACCAATGGCAGCATGGGCGTGTGCACGTGTGTGTGTGTGTGTGTGTGTGTGTGTGTGTGTGTGTGGAGGGGAGCGCCTGCCCGGTCCTGTCCTCTAAATGGTGCTGGAAGCAGGCCCTGGCCACCTCCCAAGGAGAGTGCTGAGAAGGTCGGCCAAGCTGTGCAGAAAACAAGCAGGGTGGGGTGCGCAGAGGGGCAGAGGAAAGGAGAGCTTGGAGAGAAGGAGCCAAAGCAGAAGCCCACATGGGCACAACGCAGTCAGAGCAGGTCCCAGGAGTCTGCAGAAGCAGAAGCCCCAGAGGGGAGTCCTCTGTCTTGGACTCATTGTCGCTGCCCACCTACTGCCTGAGCTCTGGTAACCCTCGACAGCGCAGCTAAAGCCTGAGGGTCTGTGAGCGGCTCCAGGTCAGCCAGGGAACAGGGTGGTGGGCAGCGAGGCCAGCACTGGCCCGCACTTGATCAGGGGGAGGGCTTTAGGGTCTCTAGGTGAGCATTTAGGACCTTGGGATGCAAATAAGGGACTCTGTGGAGTTCCTGTGGAAGGGTGGGGAACTGGTGTGTGGATTTTGCCCTCCCTGGGCTGCTGCTGTGAGACTTAACTGACAAGATTTCAGGATATGGATTTGGAATTAATTGGGTCCTTGGAATATAGCTTTTTTTAAAAAAATTAATTTATTTATTTATATTTTTTATTTTTGGCTGCCTTCGGTCTCCGTTGCTAAGCATGGGCTTTCCCTAGGTGCTGCGAGCTGGGGGCCACTCCTTGCTGTGGTGCGTGGGCTTCTCATTGCGGTGGCTTCTCTTGCTGAGGAGCACGGGCTCTAGGCGCACAGGCCTCAGCAGTTGTGTCATGTGGGCTCAGCAGCCGTGGCTCGCAGGCTCCAGAGCGCAGGCTCAGTAGTTGTGGTGCAGGAGCTCAGCAGCTCCGCGGCATGTGGGATCTTCCCGGACCAGGGCTCAAACCCGTGTCGACTGCACTGGCAGGCAGATGCTTAACCATTGTGCCACCAGTGAAGTCCATTGGAATATATCTTTAAGATGAGGTAGGGGTTGGATATTCTGGGGCCCCTAGGCTGTGAGTTTAGGACTCCCCAGGTCCCTGGAGTCCGAAGAGGCTTTGGGGATTGGATTTAGAATAAGCTGGGGCAAGAACCCAGTACAGATAGGCCCTGAATGTGAACTGAGAGTTGCTAGTCCCCCGGGGTAGGAATTCTGGTTTCCATCTAGGGTTTGGGCCGGGAGCGCCCGGGAGCCACGCCTCTTGGCTGAGGGACCCACATGTTTCCTAATCGCCGCCAGGGATGGGACGGGGGAGCTGGGAGGCTGGCGAAGTTTGGTTGTCAGTGGAGACAGCCGCCTTCCTCGCCAGGCGTTCTAGCCCCTGGGTCTCGTTGGCCGTCGTCACTCTGGCCAGGGTGGCCTCTCTATGGTCGTGGCCTCCGGAAGGGGGCGGGCGTCGGCTATGCGGCTGTGCGGCAGAGCGGTTCTAAGCCAGACGTGTCGGAAGAGAGCCGGCCTGGGAGGGCAGGTGGGGTGGGGCCTAGGGTGCTAGGAGTGAGGCGGAGGGTGGTGACTGGGCCAAAGCCTGAGGGCGGGGCCGGTGACCGGGGTGGAACTTGGGCCTGGGAATACGGGCTAGGCCCAGGACTGGGGGCGGGGCTTGAGCTATTCTGGGCGGGGCCTGGCCCAGAGTGGGTGCGGCGTGGGCTTGTGGGCGGGGCCATAGGCCTAACCTAGGGGCAGAACCTGGTCCAGGGCGGGCGGGGCTCCGGAATGGGGCTTGTGCTTACGGGCGGGGCCGGAGACCTAACCTGGGGGCGGGGTCAAGCAAGTGGAGGTGGGGCGGATAGAGGTGGGACCTGGAGGAAAGCCCAGGATCTGGGTCTGTGGTGGGGCCAAGGTGGACTCTAGGCTTGAGGGCCAAGTCGTTATGATGGAGCTTGGGTCCAGCGTACAGCTGCTAAGTCGAGGCATGGGGTAGGGCTTGCCAGTGACTGACGGAATGGAAGAGCTGTGCCTGGGGGCGTGGAGATACACTAATGATTGGCAGAAAAGCCTGGGCCGGGCTAGGAGCAAGGAGGCCTGTGCCCACTTTGGGATGGGGCGGAGCCTGTCTGAGACGTGCCCAATCCCAGGCATGGGGGCGGGGCCCGGCTCGAAGCGGGAGCGGAGCGCGACTTCTGGGCGGGGTTGGGTTGGCCGTGGGGCGGGGCCCGGGAGGGCCGTGGCCTCAGAGCTCTCCGCCTCCACAGGATGCGAGCTCCAGGTGCGGGTTCGGCCTCCGTGGCCTCACTGGTGCTGCTGTGGTTGCTCGGACTGCCGTGGACCTGGAGCACAGCGGTGGCGCTCGGCGTGTACGTAGGCGGCGGCGGCTGGCGTTTCCTGCGCATCGTCTGCAAAACCGCGAGGCGGGACCTCTTGTGAGTGCAGCCCGGGCCTGATACAAGGGCTGGGGTAAGGGGCGGGCTGAGCGCCCAGGGGGGGCGGACAGAGGGGGCTGAAAGGGCAGCGTGGGGGACCTTGAGGGCTTGGGGGGGATAGGTTTTGGAGACTGGGGGCGGGGTTTGGGTGAGGGCGGGTCTAGGGGCGGGGCTGGGACCTGAAAAGAGTGGGTTGGGGGACTCCTAGGGCACCAGCAGGGGACATCTTGAGGGATTCCCTGGAGGGAGATGAGTAGATTTCAATGTCCTTGAGCCTGCGTGGGTGACCTCAGGGCTCTGGACGGCAACTTGGGGGTACTAGGGCAGCGAATAGGACTTCCAGAGAGCTGAGGCTGATTGGGAGGCCGTGCGTGTTTGGTGGGGTCTCTATGGGGCTTTGGTGACTGGGGGAGGGCTCTGGGGGGTCTTCAGGGACTCCGGTAGGTCCCTAGGAGTTCTCAGGGGGACTTTCTCAGGGAGAATGAAAGGGCTTCCTGGGGCATGTGTAAAGGGCTTTTGGAGTCTTTGAAGGGTGTTTTGTCTCCTCAGGGCCATTTACAGGTCTCTCTGTGGTCGGGGTGCTCTTTGAGAGTTTGAGGTCTGTGCGTGACTTTGGGGGTTGTTCAGAGTCTGTGGAGAGGTTGCTGTGTATTCCAAGATTTGCTTAGGGGTCTCTGGTGACTGAGAATCTCTGGGGAGGGGATTCTGGTGGTGTTTGCAGGCATCCTTGGCAGGTCTCTGGGGTATCTCTAGGGGCTTGCTCACAGAAGCTGTTGGGAGTCCTCCTGGAGTGAAATAAGTGCTTCTGGGCTTTACCACCAGAGCAAATCTCAGGAACAGCCTCCATGTGGAAGTCCCTGAGCACTTGCTATGGGTCTGCCAGTCTTGGTGCCCATGGGGAGGTGGGAGGACTAACCCATTGTTGGGTGAAGAAACTGAGGCTCTGTGAGCAGCAGGGATGGTGTGCAGCTGGGAAAAGTTCCACTGCAAATTGACTGGTTCTGAACCTTCTAGAACCTGACCTTTCTTTTCCACGCCCTGGCCCCTGCCCCTGCCCTTGGTTTTCTGACATGCAGATTGGACTGTGCTCTCTGTTCAGACACCTTCCACGATCTCCATCCTCTGCAGTAGAAAAGACTCAGCCTCCAGCTGGGTACTTGAGGTCCTGCCAATCTATTCCCTGCCCACTTGCCACTCCCCACCTCTCCATATGTTCATCTGGCCCCCAGATCAACTTGCTTTGTCAGGCTCAGGCTGCTTTCCTCTGTCTGGAATACACTGGCCCTCCTTTTGCCTGGCAACGCCTTATGATGTCGCCTCCCTCAGGGGACCCTTTGCTGAATTTTCCTGCTCAGCACCCTCCCATGGCTCCTTGTTGCTCTTAGAATCTAGACCACATGAGGTTTCTGACCATGTTCCCAACTTCCTGTCCTTTCCTTTGTCACTCTTCCAGCTACACTGGCCTCCTTGCTGTTCCTAAACACACTCGTATTTATTCCAGCCCCAGGGCCTTTGCATTTACTATACCCTCTGCCCAGATCACTCTTTCCCTGCTCTTCATTTTCATCATGCCATGGCTTAAATGTCACCTTGTCAGACAGCCCTCACCTGACCCTATGTCTCTGTAGACCCTCCCACCTTGTTGCTCTCTGGCAGAATGGCCAAGATTTACACAGGGCTTCCTCTGTGTGAGGCGCTGTGCTAAGCATGACTTCTTCAAGTCCTCCCAACCACCCTGAGAGGTGGGTACTCTCTTGTCCCATCTTACAGATGAGCAAACTGAGGCACAGCGTAGTTTTGTCACTTGCCCAAGGTCACACAGCTGGCCAGTAGTGGGGGCAGGATTTGAACCCAGGCAGTGTGGCTCCAGAGCTTGACTTGTAACCACTAGCGGCATCAGTCACTTGTAATTATCATATGTGTCTGCTTTCTTGCCTTTTAATTTTAGGGTCTCTTTCCCCCACTAAACTGTGGGCCCTGTTGGGGGGCCAGCACAGATGGAGACTGCGTTGGACTTTGTGCTCCTGTGGCCCTGGTCTCCCGTCAGGGCGGCACACAACAGGAGCGCAGGATATATTTTTTGGATGGCAGGTCTTCACTCCTTCCTTGGGCACCATGGGGCAGGGGATATCTGTGACCAGCTCTGTCTCCCCTGGGACAGGACAGAAGCTGGGTCCACTCCGAGTCCCCAACACAGAGCTTGACACACTTTCTGTAGGAGGCAGCCTGGAAGATGGCCCTACCTCCCAGTCTGCCCACCTTTGTATGATCCCTTCCCTTTGAGTGTGGACTGGACCTAGTGACTCACTTCTAATGAACAGAATACAGCAAAAGCAATGGGATATTGCTTCTGAGATTAGGTAATAAAAAAGACTGTGGCTTCCATCTTGGGTGCTCTCTCGTGGGTCACTCCCTCTGGGGGAAGCCAGCTGTCATGTAAGGCAGCTCTGTGGAGAGTCTCACATGAGTGAACTTGGAAATGGATTCTCTCCCAGTGAAACCTTGAGATGATCACAGCCCCTGCTGACACCTTGATTACAGCCTCACAAGACACCCTGAGCCAGAACCACCCAGCTAAGCTGCTCCTGGATTTGTGACCCACAGAAACTGTGAGATAATCAATGTTTGCTCTTTTCAGCTAGTAATTTTGGCTGCAATTTGTTACACGGCAATAGCTAACTAATGCAGCTTATATAACACCCACCCACCTCTGTACCAGGTTTTGTTCTAGTGTTCTCACAGTCCTGTAAGGAAGGAATGCTTACTAATCCCATTTTGTGGTTGGTGAACCAAAGCACCGAGAGGGGAGGTCATTTGCCCAAGAACACAGAGCCGAGGAGCGGCAGGACTCCAGAGTATGTGTTCTTAGCTGCTGTGTTGTGCTGGGGTGGTGGTGCAGGCTGGCTGCATTTAGAACCTAGGTTCAGAAATATTTAAGCACCCTGCCTCAGTTCTTCTAACTCATCTTGTTTTCCTCATGAAATCTGATCACATTCATCCTTGTTTATTTCTTCCTGCCCCGGTGCGCTGGAGCTCAGGGTGAAAGCAGGAAGGGGCAGAAGGAGCAGAGGGGCAAGAAAAGGCCTCAGGAAGGGCCCAAAGGTGGACAGTGGCCTCTTTGTCCCCAGGGTGGGGGTGGCTTGTGCTGCTGCCAGGCAGGGTGGCCCAGACATGTGGCTGGAGCCCAGTGCTGAAGTCCACTGCCCGCCTGTGTGGGTGTGCTCCAGAGAGGCTGGGGGCGAGGGTGGGAGGGACAGGCCGTGAAGACTGGGCCCCGCTGTGAATGCTTGAGTAACCCGAGCACGAGCCGCTGCAGCCTCAGTCGAGTTTCTTTGCTGTGCTGTCTGCGGACAGGGTGCACCCCTGTGGGAGCTGCTTCCTGTGGTTCCTACCCTTGCTGATGGCCCTCTCCCCATGGCTGTAACACTAGTACCCCTTCATGGGGTTCTTGGGGTGCTCTATTGAAGCTCTTAGAGGAGAGCTGGGCACATAGTAGGCACTCAGACTTGTTGGTGCTGATTGCCTTCACCCAGCAGTGGGTACCTCAGAGGTTAGGTGCTTGGTGGCTAGAGCCAGAGTGTCTAGCTGTGGCCCTCACTCTGCTCCCTGCTAGCCCATGAAACATCACCCTCTGAGTCTTAGTTCCTTCGTCTCTAAGAGTACACCTTGTGCATCCTCTCTTCTTTAAGAAAACGTGAATTGAGCACCTGTTGTGTGCAGCACGGGCACTTGGTCTGTCACGTGGTACATGGTGAATGTTTGGGGGCAAGCCTGAGGAGGAACAGAGGGACCCTGCCAGGGGGCCTGGTCTGGGTTGTTCTGTCCTCTATTTGCTGTGTGACCTTGAGTGTGTAATTCACCTCTCTGAGCTCCCAGCTCATCCACCATCTGACATGGGGATTTTAGAACCCTACTTTGGAGGGTGGCTGTAAGGTTAGCTCAGTAAATGCTGAGGCTGCTCAACTCTATT
The DNA here is from genome assembly GCF_965194805.1 of Balaenoptera borealis. Taxonomy (NCBI): domain Eukaryota; kingdom Metazoa; phylum Chordata; class Mammalia; order Artiodactyla; family Balaenopteridae; genus Balaenoptera; species Balaenoptera borealis. The sequence goes on along the minus strand of NC_138867.1, from coordinate 173,279,062 downwards.
TATTCGTTGAATGGTTGAGATATCAGGATCTGACCAGCGAGGTGGATGTATAAACAGCTAACTTTTAACATTCTACATTTTTCAGTTATTTTTTGGTAACAGTTAATACATAACACAGGTACAAAATTCAAATGTTAGAGAGAGGTTTGCAGTGAATGTTGCCCTCTCTCCGCTGCCCCCAGCCCTGCAGTTCCCCTCCTCAGAGGCATCTTGTGTCTCTTTCCCAAGAAATATATGCAGACCTCTTCTTGTTCTTGGTGCTCACAAAGGGCCACGCATTCTCCATCATATTCTTCACCTCCTGCTTTCTTTCCTCTCTCCACTTTCACTTGAAATTTTTGCTTTTATTAAAGTCACGCAGGCTTCGAGATGAAAGACTCTAAGCCTTCTACCTCAAGTGGCAGCTGCCAGCCCCACCCTCTACCCACATTTTCCCTTCCCTTCCAGGAGTGATTCTTACCTCTCCTTTGAGTCTTTTGGACTTCACCTCCACGTCTCTAAATGGCTTATGTGACAAATCTGCATTTTTTCACTTTAAGGCTTGATCTGTCATCTCACTCCATGGAAGATGAGGATTTGGCATCCCTTTATCCCCCTGTCCTCACTCTCTTTCTGTCCCTGTGCATGGTGTATACATACCCACCCTCATATGTACACAGACACACATGTTCTTCCATCCCTTCATTGTCCCAATATTATTACAGTTGATTCTCATTATTTGTGGTAGTTTTCTTCTTCTTCTTCTTCTTTTTTTTTTTTTGGAAATGCTGCAAGGCTTGCGGGATCTTAGTTCCCCCACCAGAGATTGAACCCGCACCCTCGGCAGTGAAAGCACAGAGTCCTAACCACTGGACCACCAGGGAATTCCCTGTGATAGTTTTGTTCTACAAAGTTGCTGCGAACATTGAATTAGCAAATACTGAACCATTGTTCCTAGGGAAAATACAGGGTTAGGTTCTTGCAAGCCTCTGATCACAAGATTTTCATCAACCAGTCAATACATAATCTTGTTTTGTGTGTATTCTGTTTAAAGACACATCATTTAATATATATTGTTGATTCATTACTATTGAACTCACTGCCAGCAACATTATAACTCATGCCTGAACAAAACTTATCTAATATGTGTATCTTCTCTATAAGGCACATCACAGCCTTCTTGTACTTAGGAACACTAGACAGCATTTCAGCATTATGCCTGGGGCCCATTTTAAACAGCAAAATCAACAACAAAAAGCACAAAAACACCAAAAAATGTGGCATTAAATAGACTGCCAAAAGCATGCTTGTTTATAATATGAGTTAAACAACTTTATGTATTTTTGTCTGGAGTTATTGATTGCCTTCGTATTGGTTAGTTTTCTATGTATTTATCTCTACTTCAAAGCCAGACTCCACAATATTTGTCTATCTCTCCTCTAATGTTTATAGCATCAGGTGGGTTTTCAGTTTCACGTTTTTGGAGAAGTCTCTCTTTTAGCCTCCAATCTGTCCAGGCTGGTCTAGTTGCTCTCTCTACCTGGTGGGCAGCCATCACACCAGGCTTGCTCCTACCCATCTTCCTGAGGATTAGCATCACTTCTATCTTGGGTTGGATACCCTATTTCCTGGGTCCCTGATAGTCCTCTTCCTTGGTTTACTCCTTTAATTAGTTGGAACACATCTTCATTAGCTTTGGGAGAAATCATGTATAGAAATTTAATTTTTTGAGACCCTCCATGTATGAAAATATCTTTATTTCCACACTCACACTTGACTGATGGTCTGGGTATAGATTTCTAGGTTGGATATTATTTTCCTTCAAAATTGAAGGCATTTCTTATTTTCTTCTCACATCATGGTTATTGTTGAGAAGACTAAAACTCTCTGATTCCTGATCCTTTGCAGTGACTTTTTTTTTTTTCTTTCTGGAAGCTTGTGGGATCTTTTCAAGATGGTGGGTTATTTCCATCCATTGTATGATCTGTTGGTGGGTTTCAGGTCAAGGAAGTTTTCTTGGTGTTATCATTGGTGATTTCCTCACCTTTATTTCCTTTGTTCTTCTTCGAACTCCTATTATTGAGTGCCTGGAACAGTGTCTAGCTTGATAACATTTATTGAATGAATATGATGTTGGATCTTCTGGACTGGTTCTATAATTTTCATATCTTTTTTTTTCTTAACATATTTATTGGTGTATAATTGCTTTACAATAATGTGTTAGTTTCTGCTTTATAACAAAGTGAATCAGCTATCTTTTTATCTTTTTTATTTTCCGTCTCTGTCTTTTTATCCTACTTTCTATGATATTTCTTCAAATATATCTTTCAGTCCTTCTATTAATGGTTAACTTATGCCCTCACATTTAAAATTTTTTATTATGATTATTCTTTGTTCAAATTAATAGACTATTTTAATTGATTTTTTAATTTTGTTTTTTCTTTTTTATATAGACTTCATTTTTTATTATCAGTTTTAGGTTTACAGAAATTAAGCAGAAAGTACAGAGAGTTCCCATATACCCCCTTACTCTCCCCTGCAGTTTCCCCTGTTTTTAATATCTCTTATTAGTGTAGTATGCTTGTTACAGTTGATGAGTCATTGTTGATACATGATTATTAACTAAGCCCCATATTTTTCATTAGGGTTCATGTGTATGTTGTACATTCTTTGTGCCCTCACATTTAAATTTTCCAGGATCTTTTTTTTTTCATTCCCTGAAAGCTTTTATATAGCATCCTATTCTTGTTTCATGGATGCAATATATCTTCTTACATTTTCAAGGATATTAATGACTTTATTAGTTTTTTTCTCTTTGCACAATCTCTTTTTCCTCAAAGATTTTCTTCTTTGTTTATTTTAGTCTCCATCATCCCTATTAGAGGAAATCCCCAGGAGTCTGGTAGTCCTTGGCTGTAAAGCCAATTAGAAGCTCTCAGCATGGATGTGTGTAGGGGCTGAGGGGGTCTTGTCAACTGAGCTTCATGATGGGGTCACCTGGCCAGGTGGTGCTTTGGGGAAAGTCCAGTGCAGTGTCTTTGGGTCTTTCCTCCAGGCCTGGGCACAGGCCCCACCAGCAGCATCCCAGGAACACAGCGGGGAAGAGGGCTGGAGGCTTGGCATCTGGCAGGTAAACATTCACTTAACACCCATTTGCAGGGAGGTGCCCCACCCAGAAACCCTCCTGTGGATGGACTTTCAATCTTCTCCTGGGTGGCCACTTTTTTTTTTTTTTCAATTGAGATACTGACATATAACACTCTTATTAGTTTCAGGCGGGCAACATAATGATTTGCTATTTGCATAAAGGTTTCTCATGCTACCCGAAAATAGAGCATTCCTCTGAAACCTTTCATAAGCCTAAATGGTGTAAAAGGAAGAAGCAATTACCTTAGGATGCATCTTGCTAACGGGTGCACAAAATAAATTGAGATAAAGTTCAGATGCTCACAGACACAGTTCAGAGCTATGGCAGCTTGATGCTGGGATCCTGAGTGTAGTTCCCAGGGAAGGAGCTCGGCAGTGCCTCTCTCACTGCTTTGGGTGCGCGCTGCCCCTATAACAGCTCCCTGCAGAACAAACACCGAACACTATTTTTACTTTTTGCCTTTTATTGTAAAAACGAAAATCCTCTTTGGATTTCTTTCGGTTAGCAAAAACAGGTACTAATTTTGGTCTTTCACAAAAGAGAAGCGGCATTAAAGTGAATTTTTGAAAAGTAAGGGATACTGGTATATTGTGAAATGATCACCACTGTAAGTCTAGTTAACATCCATCACGATACATAGTTACAAAAATTTTTTTCTTGTGAGGAGAACTTTTAAGATCTACTCTCTTAGCAACTTTCAAATATGCAATGAGGTGTTATTGACTATAGTCACCATGTTGTACATTACATCCCCATGACATTTATTTCACAGAGGGGCCTTCTTAAACAGATTTCCATCAATCCTCCACTGCAGCCCAGGATTCTGCTTTCCCCCTCCTCCTGGGGCCCCCACCTCTCATGTGCTGCTGCCCAGCTTCCCAAAGTGGGGTGATTTGGTCTCCACTTCCATTTTCCCAGTCCTTGTGAGTTCACACTTAAGTCCTTTTACTAGCCGTTTTGGGAGGCACCGTGAACAGTCAGTGTCTGAGTGCTCAATCTGCCATCTTTGCCACAAGGTCAGCAGTAACTTTTCCCATTTACCTGTAGGGTCCTTCCTCATCCCTTGCATTGGGGACACCATTCTTGTGCACAGCCTTCTGTTGTAAGCTTCAGCTCGAGCCATTGTTCATCTAACCCCTCGCTTACTGCAGGATGTTTGGATTCTTTCCCATCTTCTGCTCACTGGAAGCTACAAATGAACAATGCGCCGTCGTTTCCCCCGTGTGACTTTAATGTGTCAAAATCAGTATACCCGTTGATGGAGCGATTCAGAGCCGTGGAGAGACATTCCTGACCTTGGGCCGTCTCCTCCTACTCTCTGCTTTACTCACTCCTCTCCTCCCGCTGGCCTTTGCTCTCTTTTAAACCTGCCACTCTCCTTCCTGCCTCCAGGTCTTTGCACTCGTGGTGCCCTCCACCTGGAATACTTCCCCTCGAGCTTTACCCATGGCTGGCTCCTTCTCATCCTTCAAAGTTCAGTGCAAATGTTGCTTCCTCAGACAAGGCTCCCCTGCCCCATGGGTGAAGTCTGTCCTGGTCGTGCTTGATCACATCATCCTGTTGCTTTTTTCTTAGGAAACGTATAAAACTGTCATTGTTTTTGTTTGTTTTCTCCTTGATTATTGACTGTAAACCCATAGCGGCAGGGATCACGCCTACCTTGGTCACCTGTGTGTCCCCATTCCTGTCATGATGTCCAGCATGTGGTGGTACTTTGTTTGTGGAGGTGTGCTGCACTTGTGGATCAGCTCCTCTGGGGAGGTGTTCTCCATGAGGAGGCTTCAGCTGCAAGTAGTGGGAATCCCAACTAGAAGTGGCATCAACAGTAAAGCACATTTATAGCCATGTGCAATGGGGTATTGGGACATGAGGTGGCTTCAGGTTGATCAGTTTGTGTTCAGCATGTTATCATTGGCCCAAGTTCCTTCTGCCTTTCTGCTCTGGCATCCTTGCTTCAAAGGCTTGGCGTCTCCAGTTAGTTACCCTCATGGTCTCATATTGGCTGCTGTGGCCCCAGCCATCACATGCTGATAGAAGAAAGTGAACATGGGATTACCAGGCCCCATGTTGCAGGGGGTGTGAAAGGGGCTATTGTGATGGCGGGAGGTCTATGAGTTGGGCAGTGTTGGAGTTAGAGCCAGATTTCCAGAGCTTTGAACACAGAGCAGAAGACAGTCTTATGTTCCCAGGGAAATGTTCTGAGCAGGGAAGCAGCACAGCCAGGCTGGCCTGCATGGAGGAAGAGGGTGGCTTGGTGAGGAGGGTTTGGGGCAGCCAGGCAGGAAATGCACTTGTTCCCAGACAGGGGGAATGGAGACACACCCCCTCTGCCCCCTTGAATGGGGCACTGGGGTGAGAGCGGTAAGGAAGATAGACAATGGTGGAGATGAAGCAGAGTGTGTTAGTTTCTTGTGGCTGTCATAACAATGTAGCACAAACTGGGGGACTTAAAACAACAGAAATTTATTCTGCCGTAGTTGTAGAGGCCTGAAGTCTGAAATCAAGGTGTGGGCAGGGTTGGTTCCTTCTGGAGGCTCCGAGGGAGAATCTGTTCCATGCCTCTCTCCTAGCTTCTGGTGGCTTCTAGCAATCCTTGGCAGTTCCTTGGCTTGTGGTTGCATCACTCAGTCCAATCTCTGCCTCCGTCTTCGGATGGCCTTCTTCTCTATGTCTGTGTCTCCTCTTCTGTCTCTTAGAAGGACACTTGTCATTGGATTTAGGGCCCATCCTAAATCCAGGATGATCTCATCTGAAGATCCTCAACTTAATTACATCTGCAAAGACCCTTTTTCCACATAAGGGCTCATTCACAAGTTTGGAGGATCAGGACTCGGATGTATCTTTTTGGGGCCACCATTCACCCCACTACACAGAGAATGGGGCCTGGCTCAGGGTGGAGGCGGGAGACCAGAGGGAGGTGACTGCACTGCTTCAGGCTTGTGACGGTGGGGTCTTGGCCGTGCTTGTGAGATAACCAGATTCCAGCTAGTCTGCACTGGGGAAAGTCATTTGTTCTACCCATCCTTGAGGACCTCCTGTGCCCCACACCCTGTCTGGGCTTCGGGGATGCCATGGTCACCACGACATGCCATGAACGCACCAGATGATGCTTTTCCTGTCCTATGGAGCCCACAGCCTAATGAGGGAGAAGGATGCTCGAGAAGGAAATGAGGAAATAATTTAAACATCAAAAAGTGACAAGAAGAATACAGCACGTGGGGGAGAGGCAAGGATAGTGCATGACTACTGCAGCCAGGGCGGTAGGTGTGGGGCACCTAGCACAGGTGGTCAGATGAGAAGGAGCCAACCATGCAAAGACCTGGGGGACGGAAGAGTGCTCCAGGCAGAGGGAACAGCAGGTGCAAAGCCCAGAGGCAGGACCCGACCCTCCTGGGCAGAGTAACAATGAATCCCTCTTTTTCAACCCTTCTTCTTGGTTAGGCACTTAATACATTTGACAGGTATTAGGCCGAGAATTGCACTGTTCCCCCATTTACAGATGCACTGCTGTTCTGGACCCTGCTTCCTCTTTGTAAATAGGACAATGGCAGTACCTACACTTTGCTGAGCTGGAGAACACCTTGGAGCTTGTTATGTTCAGTCTCCTGATATTCCAAGTAAGGAAACTGAGGCCCAGAGAGGGCAGGGTCTGCCCAGGTGCCATAGCTGGTAAGTGGTAGAGGAGGATCTGAACCAAGGCCGTTGACTCCAGGGCACTTTTTCTTTCCTCTGGGCTCTGCTGGGGCTCACAGCTCCGGGACAGACACTTGAGGAATAAGTGTTTGCACGAGGCCCTCAGATCATGTCCTGCCTCCTCTCCTGGACCATTACCCCCAGGGGACTTCCTGGGCTGGCCCCCCCCTCTTGGAACTTGCTTGTTCCTCTTTCTTCCTTACAGGGTAGGTATGAGTCAAGTTGCTGGGCAGATAAAATGCTAATTCAATTCTGTTTTCATACTGACAGTGCATACCTCCCTGGGGAGAGGATAGCAACAGAGTTTATTGAGAATGTAGGACACGCCAGGCCCTGTCCTTAGAAGTCTCCATCCATCTCTTTTATCCCATAATGACCTGGAAGGCATGGGATCTTATTGTCCCCATTAACCAGGAGGCCCAGAGAGGGATGTACCCACCCGTGCCCACTGTATGAGTGTCCTGGGGCTGCCGTAACAAATTACCACAATCTTGGTAGCTTAAAACAAAAGGATTTTGTTGTCTCAGAGTTCTGGAGACCAGAAGCCCAGAATCAGCTTCTGGGGAGTCCAGGCGTCCTTGGCTTGGCTTGTGGCTGCATCACTCCAGTCTCTGCCTCTGTCTCCTCAGAGCCTTCTCCCTTGTGTCTCTGTGTTCTCTCTCCTTTTTTTTTTCACTTTTTGGCTGTACCGCGCAGCATGCGGGATCTCAGTTCCCCACAACTGAGGGTTGTTGAACCCACAACCCCTGCAGTGGAAGTGCAGTGTCTTAACCACTGGACCACCAGGGAAGTCCCTCTCTCTTCTTGTAGAGATACCTGTTATTGGATTTAGGGCCCACCTAGGCAATCAGGATGACCTCATCTCATACTTACCTTAATTATATCTGCAAAGGCCCTGTTTCCAAATAAGGTCATAGGCTGAGGTTCTGGGTGTACATGAATTTTTGGAGACACTCTTCAACAGCTGCAGTCACACAGGCAGAAGAGACTGGGCTGCATTTGAGCCAGCCTGTGGGACACCAGCATCGTCCTTACATTCTAGGCCCTGTTTCTAGTGCTGGGACTACAGCCCTGCACACAATAGACAGATAGACAGGGTGCCTGCTCTCATGGAAAAAGACAAAGAATTCAGGAAACCCACAAAGGAAGATGGCAGTTTTAGATTGTGATGATCACTTTGAAGGAATAAAACGATGGTGGTGGGGGGGTGTGGGTGCTGGGAATGTATCAGTTACCTATGGCTGTGTAACAAATTACCCCTGAAACTAGGGGCTTAAAAAATGATCATTATCATCTCCTATGTCTAGGCTTCCTTACAGCTCAGTGCTGGGTTCTCAGGGCCAGTGTCCTGAGAGAGAGGGAAAGCGAGAGGGCATGAGGGCTCCTGCGTGCTGGGAAGAAGGTGTGCTGACTTTGTGCCCTGGGCTCGGAAGTCACATAGCATCACTTCTGCTACATTCTCTTCCTTAGAAGCAAGCCCCTCAGTCTGCCCATACTCAAGCGGATGGGAAATAGAACCCACCTTTCGAAGGGAGGACTGTCAAAGGGTTTGCAGGGATATTTTAAAATAGCCATACTGATCCAAGCTGGGCAGGGCTGGGAGGACCCCTCTGAGCAGGTGTCATTGGAGCTGAGAGGTGAAGGATGAGAAGGAGCCGAGATGAGGGGCCTGGGGCAGAGTATTCCAGGCAGTGGGAGCTGGGCGAAGGCCCTTGGGCAGGAACCTCTGCCCTGCTGAAGATCAGGGAAGGAGGCAAGAGCAAGCTGGGGCAATGGAGGGTGAGGAGGTGGCCAGATGCATGCAGCTGGGCCGTGCTGGGCCTCACAGGCCACAGGGAAGTCATTTGATTGAAAAAACAGTGGGAGCCTTTGGAGGGTTAAAACATTATTTTAAAAAAATTTTTTTAATTTTTGATTTTTTAAAAAATTTTTTAAAATTTAGGGAATTCCCTGGGCGGTCCAGTAGTTAGGACTCCACACTTCCACTGCAGGGGGCCCATTCCAATCCCTGGTCAGGGAGCTAAGATCCTGCAAGCTGCATGGCGTGGCCAAAAAAATAAAAATTTTTTAATTAAAAAATTTTAATTTTTAAAATAAAAAAATTTTTTATTTAAAAATTTTTTAAATTACAAATTTTAATTTAATTTTTAAATTTTTATTTAAAATTTTTTTATTTTTAAAATTTATTTTTTTATTTTATTTTTTAAAAATCTGTGTTAAAAACATTTTACTATGGAAAATTTCAAGCTTATAGAAGTAGAGAGAATAATGTAATAAACCCATGTGCCCATCCCCCAGCTTCCGTGATCTTCATATGATTGTTTCCTCACCTCCACCCACTTCCTCCTCTGTCTGAATGTCAGTGGCACATCTTTCTATCTGTTAGTTTTCCAGGGTGTATATCTGGAAGGTAAGGACTCCTGTTTTTAACCTTGCCACAGACAGTCTTCATGAGTTTCATTCATTCATTCATTTTTGTGGTAGTAAAACGCATATAATATAAAATTTACCATTAGCGACATTGAGTACATTCACAGTGTTGTGCAACCATCAGCTCTATCTAGCTCCAGAACATTTCCATCACCCCAAAAGGAAACCCTGTCCCCATTAGCAGTTACTCCCCATTCCCCCTCCCCCAGCTCCTAGTAACCACCAATCTGCTCTGTCTTCATGGGTTGTTTTTGAGGTGTAATTTACATATAATAAAATGCACCCGTTCTAAGTGTTCATTTAGGATTTGGGGAACCACCCCCGGGTAACCTTCCTGGGGGCAGAGTGAGGACTGCCTGTCTCAGTCAGGGCAGAGCAAGCTGCTGTAACAAACAGGTCCCCACTTGACAGTGGCTTAACCCAGCACAAAGTTACCTCTCAGAGTCAGGTGGCAGGGCAGGGAGCCAAGTAAAGCCAGAAGACCACTTGTTTCTTGAGCTCCTGCACTGAGAAATTCTAGCTTTCTTGGTTCTGTGATCTAAAGCCATTTCTGTTTGCTTAAAACAACAGAAACAAGTTCATGTCTCACTCATCTGACAGCCTGGCATCATCAGTGATGGCTGCTCATCTCCACAGGGTCATTCAGGAACCTGGCTCCTTCTACGGGGGTTCTGTCTTCCCCTGGGGCCTCTGATCCCCTTGTCTCTACTAGCAGGTGGTGACAGAGGAACAAGACACCTGCCCTCAGGGCCTCTCGCTAGCCCGTCTCTGGCCTCACCTGGGGCAGAGGCACCTCCTCCCCTGGGTGGGGGCACACGTGCTGGATGGCTCAGCCATCTGTGCCTAGTGCTATTGAGTAACTTGGGAGTGGAACGGCCCCCCAGCTCAGGGGGTGGACCCCAGGGCCCAGTTGAGGCAGGCGGGGCATGAGGAGTCCAAGCTGGAGGCAGTGGGGGGTCAGCATGGGGCACTTGGGCTGCCCCAGGAGAGAAAAACAAGGAAAGGACTGGGCCTGGCTCCCTCAGGGTCACCAAGCAGGCTGTGGTGGAGGAGGACAGGGTGACTCTGATTTACACTGCATGGCCTGGCCAGCTGTGAGAATCCGCCTACTTCTGGGCTGACTGGTAAATGGCCCTTTGCCCTTAGTTTCTCCAAGAGACCCAGCAACCCAAGGGTTCTCATTGAACACTTGCCACCGTTGGGAATACAGGGACCTTTTCCTCCGCTTTCTCCACGGGGGGATGCTGAGGCTTGGGGTGGTCTCCTGGAAGCTGGGCAGGACACTCAGTGACACCGTCCCCTCGTCCCCCCTCCCAGCGGCCTCATCGTGCTGATGCGCGTGCGCCTGGAGCTGCGGTGGCACCAGCGCGCCCACCACACCATCCCGCAGATCTTCCAGGAGGTGGTACGGCGGCAGCCTGAGCACCTGGCGCTGGTGGACGCGGGCAGCGGCGCGTGCTGGACCTTCGCGCAGCTGGACGCCTACTCCAATGCCGTGGCCAACCTATTCTGCCAGCTGGGCTACACGCCAGGCGACGTGGTGGCCATCTTCCTGGAGGGCCGGCCTGAGTTTGTGGGGCTGTGGCTGGGTCTGGCCAAGGCGGGCATGGAGGCCGCGCTGCTCAACGTTAACCTGCGGCGGGAGCCCCTGGTCTTCTGCCTGGGCACCTCGGGCGCCAAGGCCCTGGTCTTCGGACGGGAGCTGGCAGCGGGTGAGGCCGGGTGTGGGCAGCATCTCGGTGGGGGCCTGGGGCCGCCCAGGGCAGGGAGATGGTGCTTCCCCGGGCCTGGGAGGGGACCTGCCCATCCTTGACCGTGACATATGTTTTGGGCCGCAGTGGTGGCCGAGGTGAGTGGACAGCTGGGCAAGAGCCTGGTCAAGTTCTGTTCTGGAGACTTGGGGCCCGAGGGTTTCGTGCCGGACACCCAGCTCCTGGACCCGCTGCTGAAGGAGGCCTCCACAGCCCCCCTGGCCCAGCCCCCTGGCAAGGGCATGGATGGTGAGTCCAGGTGGGATCCCCTCTGCCGATGCCCACCCAGTCCCCTCGTCCCCCTCATGCCAGCCTCCGGTCCCCAACACCCACATCTCTCTTAGATCGACTCCTCTACATCTACACGTCAGGGACCACGGGGCTGCCCAAGGCTGCCATCGTCGTACACAGCAGGTGAGGGGCCCGTGGGCATTGCCCCCAGCGCAGGAGAGCCACTCCAGGTCCTCTCTACGGCCTGATCCCCCCGACCTCCAGCTCCTGTTGGGGTCTTGTGGGCATCTTGATCCCAACTGGGTAAAACCCACAGCCCATCTCAGGACACCATGCTGCCCTCTGCCCCTCCTCAGTCTCCTCCTGTCCCCACTCCTGCCCCCAACAGTCCCCTTCTCATCAGCGACCATAATAAGGTTTAAAATCCTAAATCAGACCTCCTCTATGCCAAACCTCCCTGTACCCTCCTTGGCCCTCAGAATAAAAGCCGTATTCGTGTTGTGCGGCACCCACCACTTCTCTGATGCCATTTTCCTCCTCTCCACCTCTCACTCGCTCCCTCCCTCCTCAACCCCTCACACTTCCTCAAACCTGCCAGACTCCTTCTGGCCTCAGGACCTTTGCATATACTCTGTGCTTCACCTGGGTGCCCTTCCCTAGCTCACCCTACAGCTCCTTCTTGCCGGACCTTAACTCATGTGTCACCTCCCCAGGCAGGTTACCCCACCCTCCCTGGCTTTGTCCCCTTCAGCCTCTCTCTGTCCCTTTGCTCTATTATATCCCTCGTGGCAGCAAGCACCGTTTTCTTTATTTGTTGCATGTTCCTCTTCTGCCAGCCTATAAGGCCCCTATGAGCTGGGCTGGCTCTGCCTCAGTATGCAGCTCGCTCCCCCAACTCCATGCTTTTTTCGTGGGTGTGGGTCCCAGCCCCTGCACTCCCTGCCCCTGCAGGTACTACCGCATAGCGGCATTTGCCCACCACTCCTACAGCATGCAGACGGCAGATGTGCTCTACGACTGTCTGCCCCTGTACCACTCGGCAGGTACCACAGGGAAGCTTGGATGGGGGAGGGGGCGGGGGATTGGGGACCCCTCATCGAGCCCACTCTCTGCAGGGAACATCATTGGCGTGGGTCAGTGTCTCATCTACGGGCTGACCGTGGTCCTCCGCAAGAAGTTTTCAGCCAGCCGCTTCTGGGATGACTGCATCAAGTACAACTGCACGGTCAGGCCCCGCCCCCTCTCGCACCTCCAGCCCTCCTCCCACCCTTCCAAGTATATGGCTCTGAATGGCTGCCTCCCAGGGACTCGGTGGGGCTGGGAGGGGGCAGTCAGTGCTTCGCTCAAGGCCCAGCCCGAGGCTAAACCTTGAACATGTAAACTCATTGGACCCTCATAGCTGCTTGGGAGCGGGCAAAGGCCTCATACCCATTTTGCAAGTGGAGAAACTGAGGCTTTTAATGCAGCTGGGATTGGACACAGACTGCCTGAGATCCTTAAGATGCTGCCTTCCCTACTCCCTGTGCCCCGAAGGTCTTCCCTGCTGGTGGCTGTAGGGAAATGGGTGCAGTCACCTCGCTGGGCTGGTTAAGGCCACAAAGCCCAGGGCTTCCCGGTGGGATAAGCATGAAGCAGAGGTGGAGGGCATCCACTATGCTGCAGAGCAGGTAGGGGTTAAGACAAGTTCCTTCCTCTCCTCTCCCCTCCACAGTGAGAGGAGAGCAGGCCAAGGATTTCAGTGCTGTGATGGGGGTGGAAATACAGGTGCCTAGTACCTTCCTCCAGGTGGAAGAAGGAGTGAGGAGGGGAGAGAAGGGGGTGTGTCCAGGGACTGGCAAATTGGCAGGTGCTGAACCTTGAAGAGGTGGGACCCAGAGACGTTCAGCCACTTGCCCAGATCACACAGCTGGCCAGGGTGGGGGCTCTGGGCTGGGCATCCTGGGGGATCCCTCAGGGCGATGACTCTGCCCTGCTGTGCTTTTGAGGATTTTATGTTCTGCTTGGGGTGGTGGGGGGTGGTCTGGGGAAAACTGCTAATCTGAATCTTGAAAATAAAGACAGTCCATTTATTAACTATTGAGAGTTGCAAATATACATAAATGTGGACAGAAAAGTTTAGGGGATTCCCAGGTATCCATCACTCGGCTCCAAAGGACATCAGATACCCTATCCTGCCCCCTCCACGCCCCCAGCACATCCCTCCTTCTGGGTTGTTGTGAAGCAGCCCCAGATAGCAGCGTGTTTCCTGCATAGATATGTCAGTAAAACCTGAAAGATGAGGATTGGTCTTTTTTTTTTCAATTGAGGTGAAATTCACGTTAGCTTTTTTTTTTTTTTTTTAATTTTTGAACTTTTTAGTTTTATTTATTTATTTATTTATTTTTTGGCCACGCCTCACGGCATGCGGGATCTTAGTTCCCCAACCGGGGATGGAACCCGTGCCTCCTGCAGTGGAAGGGCGGAGTCTTAACCACTGGATCGCCAGGGAAGTCCCCAAGATTAGCTATTTTAAAGTGGACACTTCAGTGGCGCTTAGTCCACTTACGGTGTTGTACAGTCACCACCTCTATGTAGTTCCAGAACATTTCCATCACCCCCAAAAGGACATGCTGTCCCCACTGGCAGTCATTCCCCATTCCCCTTCCCCCAGCCCCTGGCACAACCATGAATCTGCTTTCTGTCTCTATGGGTTTGCCTGTTCTGAACATTTCTTATAAATGGGATCTCTGTGTGGCCTTTTGTGTCTGGTGAGGGCTGTTTTTAAAACAAAAGATTTGGGACTTCCCTGGTGGCGCAGTGGTTAAGAATCCGCCTGCCAATGCAGGGCACTCGGGTTCGATCCCTGGTCCGGGAAGATGCCACGTGCCACGGAGCAACTAAGCCCGTGCACCACAACTACTGAGCCTGCACTCTAGAGCCCGGGAGCCACAGCTAGTGAACCCTCATGCCACAACTACTGAAGCCCGCACGCCTAGGGCCCATGCTCCACAACAAGAGAAGACACCGCAATGAGGAGCCCATGCACTGCAACAAAGAGTAGCTCCGGCCCGCCGCAACTAGAGAAAGCTCACACACAGCAACGAACACCCAACGCAGCCAAAAATAAATAAATTAATTAATTAAAAAAAAATGAAACAAAAGATTTGAAAGCAGTGTCTCAAAGAGATATTTGTACACCCATGTTCATAGCAGATTATTCACAATAAATAAAACATGGAAGCAATCCAAGTGTCCATCAGCAGAATGAATGGATAAGCAAAATGTGGTTCATCCCTACAGTGGAATATTATTCAGCCTTAAAAAGGAAGGAAGTTCTGACACAGGCTACAACATGGATGAACGTCGAGGACATTATGCTGAATGAAATAAGCCAATCACAAAAAGACAAATACTGCATGATTCCACTTATATTAGGTACTCACAGTAGCTAAAATCATAGGAAGTAGGATGGTACTTGCCAAGGCCAGGGGAGGGGGGAATGGGGAGTTAGTGTTTACTGGGTATAGAGTTTCAGACTTACAAGGTAAAAATATTTTTGGGGGGGAATTCCCTGGCAGTCCAGTGGTTAGGACCCGGCACTCTCACTGCTGAGGGACCGGGTTCTATCCCTGGTCAGGGAACTAAAATCTCAGAAATCACGTGGTGTGACCAAAAAAAAAAAAAAAAATTTATGGGGATGGATAGTGGTGATGGCTGCTCAACAATGTGAATGTATTTAATACACTGAACTGTACACTTAAAAATGGCTAAGATGGAAAAGAAATGGCTAAGATGGTAAATTTTATACTGTGTGTATTTTACCCCAATAAAAGAAAGAGTAAAAAAGAAGGAAAAAACCCCCACGAACACATACCTCAGTATCATTATCACAGCCAAAAAGTGCCAGTGATTTCTCAATTATCAGGAATCCGGACAATGGCCTGATCCCCAGTGTTTTACCATGTCAAAATATGGGGTTTTTTTGTTTCTGTATTTTTTAAAAAATCAGTTTTTAGGTAAGACCCACACATTGCAACTAGTTGATGTTTCTTATAAGAATCCTTTCATCTGTAGGTGCCCCTTGTCTCTCCCTCATTCTCCTCCCACCCCTCCTTGTAATTTATTTACTGAAGAAATGAAGTTTGGCCTGTAGTGTTTTCCCAGTCTGGGTATTGCTGGGAGGTCCTTTGACATGCTTCTCTCTCCCTGGCCACTTCCTGTACCCTGGGAGTAGGGTCAAGCATAGCGTTTTTTTTTTGTTTTTTTTTGTTTTTTTAACTACTTTTTAAAATTGACATATAGTTAATTTATACAATGTTGTGTTAGTTTCAGGTATACAGCAAAGTGATTCAGTTATATATATAAACATTATATATATATATATTCTTTTTCAGATTATTTTCCATTTTCCATTATAGATTATTACAAGATATTGAATATAGTTCCCTGTGCTATACAGTAGGTCCTGTTGTTTATCTGTTTTACATATAGTAGTGTGTATATGTTAATCCCAGACTCCTAATTTATCTGTCCCACCCATCCCCTTTGGTAACCTTAAGTTTGTTTTCTATGTCTGTGAGTCTATTTATGTTTCATAAACAAGTTCATTTCTATCATTTTTAAAGATTCCACATAGAAGTAATATCATATGATATTTGTCTTTCTCTGTTTGACTTACTTCATTTTATATGATAATCTCTAGGTCAGTCCATGTTGCTGTAAATGGCATTATTTCATTCTTTTTTATGGCTGAGTAATATTCCATTGTATATGTATGTACCACATCTTCTTTATCCATTCCTCTGTCAGTGGACATTTAGGTTGCTTCCATGTTTTGGCTACTGTAAATCGTGCTGCTATGAACATAGGGGTGCACGTATCTTTTCAAGTTAGAGTTTTGTCCAGATATGTGCCCAGGAGTTGGATTGCAGGATTATATGGTAACTCTATTTTTAGTTTTTTGAGGAATCTCTATACTGTTCTCCATAGTGGAAGCACAGCATCTCTCAACCACAGCAGTGTGGATATTTGGAGCTGCATCATTCTCTGTGGTGAGGGCTGTCCTGTGCACTGTAGGTTATTTAACAGCATTTCTGGCCTAAAATCACTGGATGCCACTAGCACCCCACCTCCCAACTGATAATTAAAAACGTGTCCAGACATTGTTAGGTGTCTTGACTGTGGTTGAGAACCACTGATCTAGATATTTGATTGCTTCCAGTTCTACTTTTTTGGCAAGGGTTCCCTGTGGGTGGTGTCATGCCCTCCACCGGGAGTCCTGTGGTGTCTGGCGGTCCCTCTCTTTGTCTTTGACATGCTGTGTTGCATTGGGCTTTGTTCACTGTCTCCGGGCCCCTGAAATTCCATTCTGTTTCCTTGAAGGGGTATTTCTGTGACCAAGAGAAGGCACTGAGGGGCTCTTTAAGGAGTAGAGGATGGAATCCTCAAAGGTCAAGTTTAACAAGGATGCCAAAAGGACTTAAGAGCATGCGTTTGGGTTTAGAAATCCCATCTTGTGGCTGGCTGTAGGATGGCGGAAACTGTGTGGCTGTTTTATTTGCAGCAGTGGGCATGGCCCAGATCAACTGCCCAGCCATCCTCCTGGGAGGCGGCAGGCTGTAATCTAGCACTCGCCTTTCTTAGCGCATAAAGCAGATGGGCAGGCGATAGGTAAGTCAACCCATCATCCATCCATGGGTGTATAGTTCCTGTGTCTCCCCATACCCACTTGGGTGTGTACATTTGGTGTACGAGGTCACCCTGACTCGGGAGTTGTAGTGGGGGTCCCAGGTTGACAATTCGCTGCCAGCGTCTGTCCAGGTGCTGCCCTGCAGGCTGGAGGTCTCGGCTGGGGCACCTGGTGTCTGCCTCTCTGAGCTGACCTGAGTTGTCTTCCCTTCAGCCCTGGGTCTGTCCGAGGGCCCAGGCCAGAGTAAAGATCAGCTGTTTGGCTCTCAGTATGTAGATGTGGCCTCAGGGCCACAGGGTCATTGAAACCTTCAGCTGCCTCAACTGTGGCTGTGTTGTCCCTTCCCCAGCCTGGTTTCTGAAGAGGACAGCTGAGAGCTGCTCAGAGTGTGGCTGCGTCTACCTGTGATGGTCTGGAGGGCAGCTATGTATTTAGGCAGGACTTTGTCAGTTGACAGGTAAAACCAAAACCCTGAACCCAGCCCTAACCTAAATTCTGGCTTTCTTGAGGAAAGAGATTTATTAGCTTATGGAACTGAGGAGGCCACATGGTGGACAGTTTCAGGCACACCTTGATCAAGGAGGGCCTCTCTCTCTCTCTCTCTCTCTTTCTCTATTTCTTGTTTTCCTCTTCCTCTTGTTTTCTTCTTTCCTTAGTGGGTGGCTTCCTCCCCACCCCTGCTTCTCCAGGAGTGTTCCCTGCAGTTCTAGTTGAGAAAGAGCCTGTCTTCCCACCAGTCCCTTAAAAGTCTCAGGGCTGATTCTCATTGGCTTAGCTGTGGTCACATGCTTATCCTTGAACCAATCAGTGTCTGGGGATGGACTGGACTGATTGGCCAAGCTGTATGACTTGTTCTGTCCTGGAGATGGGGTGGGCTGGGCCACACCCAAGGCACATGAGGGAGCCTGGGGGCAGAGGGAGAGAAACCATCATGGTCTCTGATCTTACCTTGCCCAGGACTTGCTTCCTGGTCAGCAGCTGGTGATCTTGGGCCACCTGTGTCCCCTCTCTGGGTCTCAGTGCCTTTCTCTCCAACATGGGGTCTCAGGAAGATTAAACAGATGAGCTCTCTGCTTGGCTGGTAGTGAGTGCTCAGTGCGCTTGTATTTATCAGATACTTATCAAGTCCTGCTCAAGGAATACCTCTCAGTCACGGTGACATTTGAGCCGAGACCTGAGGACCCAGGTGCATCTGGGGGAAGAGTGTTCTAGGCAGAGGGCACAGTATGTGCAAAGGCCCTGAGGAGGAGACCCACGTGGCAGAGCCGAGTGAGCATAGGAGTTAGAAGGAGAGGGGGCAGTGAGGGCGGCAGGGCCAGATGGAATTGATCACGGGTCGAATTTTGTACTTCATCTGGTGAGTACTTTGAAGCTGTACTGATTGCCATGGTGGTTAATTCTGAACATGTAACTGCTTCATTGAGACTCTGGAGCCAGGATGCCCAGATACATATCAAATTTTACCACATTATCAGCCTTGGTGGTTACTTACTGTCTGTGAACCTCAGTTTCTCCATCTGTAAAATGGGGAGGGTATCATTAAGAAGCCATCCTGGAGATGAGGACTCAAGGGCACCTGGGGTATCTGGGACTTGACCCCAGGGAGTGGCGCCACAAGACAGGGAGAGAAGGAGCCCTGGCGGCGGTGCGGGGGCGGGGGCAGTGAGTAGATGACTCCATGAGCAACTGGGGCTGGGTCCCTGCTGTGACTTCAGGGAGGCAGCGAAGAGCATGCACCTGAGAGTGGTCCCACCCCAGGATCAGGACTGTGGGCACCCTGAGCTCAGATGGTTGGGGCTCTGGGGGACAGTGTAGAGCACATCGCCTCTGGGCTGAGGGTTGCCCTGTGGAGTGTCAACGCCACGGCTCACCTTCCTGCCTGCGTGCACCACACGTGGTGTCCCCAGAAAGCAGCGGAGGGGATAGAGGGACCGCTGGAGGGGCATGGGGGACGCGATGCATCCACTCAGATGGAAGGCGCGTTGGGGATTGAGGGAATGGATAGGCCTGGTCTGTTTCCTTGCTATTATCAACTTTAAGGCCGTTTTGTTCCTAGTGCCCAGGTTGGAGTGGGGGAGGTCGCTGGGTCTGGGGGTCTCTGGCCCGCGGCAGCCTCCGCCCCCAGCCGGCTCCTCTCTGCTCCAGCGCAGGCGCCCACTGCTCGCTTCCCACCCACCTAGGTGGTCCAGTACATCGGGGAGATCTGCCGCTACCTGCTGAAACAGCCGGTGAGCGAGGCGGAAGGGCGGCACCGCGTGCGCCTGGCGGTGGGCAACGGGCTGCGGCCAGCCATCTGGGAGGAGTTCACGGAGCGCTTCGGCGTGCGCCAGGTCGGCGAGTTCTACGGAGCCACCGAGTGCAACTGCAGCATCGCCAACATGGACGGGAAGGTGGGCGCGGGCGGGGCGGCCCGGGCAGGTCTCGGGGTTCAGGGGTCGCTGCTACCTATGCGTCGCCGGCCCCGTGTCCCCAAAGAACAGCCTGGATTGTGGTGGGCAGCTCGGCCAGGGCACTCGGCTGCTTTCTTCTGGCTTGCCCAGTCATGTGACTGTCGCCCCTGAGTTCAAGTTCACAGCGTGACTGTGTTGCCCTGGGCAAGCGCCTCAGCCTTTCTGAGCCTCAATTTGTAGCAGTGGAGGTGGCAGGGGAGAGCAGGGCTCTGGGGGATCCAGGGCCAGGAATGGGGTGCTGATCTCCTCCTACTGGGCAAGTCACTCAGACTCCTTGGGTCTTTGTCTCCTTATCTGTAAATGGGGTTAACAACTTACTAGGTTTGTTCTAATCACCCAACATCATGAGCTGAGCACAGCATCCCTTCCCCATGCAGCAGGCACTCTGCAAACAGATGCTTTTATGATTAACAATTATTATCTCCACTCTGCCCTCTCAGGACCCTCCTTCTCCCTTATCAAGCCCTTCCCATCCAAAGTCGGGAACAGAGAATGAGAAGAATAATAAAGCGCCCTAGGGGGTAGGGGTTCTTTCTGTCTCTCGCTGCTGGGTCCCCAGCACCTGAGGACAAGGCACAGTCCCCACCACGCACATCTGTTGAATGGACAGCCCCAGAGCACACTGTGGCTGTACCAGCAGAGGTTGCCGCTGTAACAAACATACCCAACCGTGTGCAGCGGCAGAAACCCATTAGGCCTTCCTGCTCATAGAACTGAGCCAGGCAGGGTGACATGCAGTGGGCAGCGGGCAGAAGCTCTGCCAGCGTCCCTACGTGGCTTCAGGATCACTTTGGGCATCCACTTCCTGCCAGCCTGGAAAGTTTTAAGGACCAGGAAGTGGCGGCCAGCTGGCAGGTCTCCTCACATGACTGCAAGGGAGGCTGGGAAGGTGAGAGACGGGGCATGATTCCTGGCAGGATGCTGCACTTAATACCCCCCTCTTTCAGATCAACCAAGGTCACAGAGTTGGGTGACACTAGGAGCGCTAATTCCAGGCCCTGGGGCAGGAGAGGCAAGGTGTGTGTGTGGGGGGAGGACACCGTGTCACCCTGGGGCTCCTCGTTGACTCGGCTGGCCGCATCCCAGGTCGGCTCCTGTGGCTTCAACAGCCGCATCCTGCCCAATGTGTACCCCATCCGCCTGGTGAAGGTCAATGAGGACACCATGGAACTACTGCGGGATGCCCAGGGCCTCTGCATCCCATGCCAGGCCGGTGAGCAGGGTCCCGCCCAGTCCCCCGGGGAGCTGGGGCCCCCCACCTCCTGCCCACCCAGCACAGCCTGAGCGCTGCCTCCTCCCCAGGGGAGCCCGGCCTCCTCGTGGGCCAGATCAACCAGCAGGACCCGCTGCGTCGCTTCGATGGCTACATCAGCGAGAGTGCCACGAGCAGGAAGATCGCCCACAGCGTCTTCCGCAAGGGTGACAGCGCCTACCTCTCAGGTGTGCAGACCCTGGGGGCTGGCTGTAGGGATGGCAGGTCACCGTCTTACCTCCCCCTCTCCTCTCTGCCAGGTGACGTGCTGGTGATGGATGATCTGGGCTATATGTACTTCCGGGACCGCAGCGGGGACACCTTCCGCTGGCGTGGGGAGAACGTCTCCACCACTGAGGTGGAGGGCGTGCTGAGTCGCCTGCTGGGCCAGACAGATGTGGCCGTGTACGGGGTGGCCGTGCCAGGCAAGCTGGGGGCTCTGGGGGTGGTTCTAGGGTCCTGGGAGCAGCCCCAGAGGAGCCCAGCCAGGAGGAGCTTGGAGGTACAGGTACCCTTGTAGGCAGGAGCTAAAGCAGTGCACAACCTGGACAACTGCACCCGACAGGGTGGCGGCCTGGATCTGGAATCTCTCCTCGTGCCTGATGTTGAGCCTCAGTTTCCTCATCCAGAAAATGGGCTCATGAAATCAGCTGTGGCTCAGGGCTACAAGGAGTGCAGCAGGAGCTCCATAAAATGTTTGCTGCTTTGGCAAGCATTATTCCAGGTGGAAGGGCCTGGAGATCAGAAGCCAGGGGCCACCGTTG
Source organism: Balaenoptera borealis (assembly GCF_965194805.1). Taxonomy (NCBI): domain Eukaryota; kingdom Metazoa; phylum Chordata; class Mammalia; order Artiodactyla; family Balaenopteridae; genus Balaenoptera; species Balaenoptera borealis. Next base: position 173,257,696 of record NC_138867.1, on the reverse strand, counting down.
GAGGGTGGATCTGGTCCCATGGAGGGGGGAAGGGTGGTGGTCTCAGCCAAACCTCTGTCTCCAGGGGTGGAGGGCAAAGCAGGCATGGCGGCCATTGCGGACCCCCACGGCCAGCTGAGCCCCAATGCCCTGTACCAGGAGCTGCAGAAGGTGCTGGCGCCCTACGCACGGCCCATCTTCCTGCGCCTCCTGCCCCAGGTGGACACCACAGGTGCGGCCCCCTGTCTCTCCGTGTATCCATCTGTCTGTTAGTTCCTCAGTCATTTACTTATTTGTCCTGGTTCAGTCCCTGTGCCAGGTCCGACATAATGGTTCATGGCCAGCCAGCACTGTGGGCTAAGCCCTTTTCTTGTTTTATTTACATACTTATTTCTTTCCATTTCTCACTCCCTCTCCCACTGGGCATCCTGCAGTATTTGGTGCATTTCTTCATATTCAGCATTTTGTCTGATGACTAGGAAGTTTGAGCAAATCATCTCACACCTCTGAGGTTTCCTCTGCTGTAAATCACCCTTCTTCGTATCTTTGACCCGTCTTTGTATTGCCTCATCTTTCTTTGTGATTTACGGGAATTTCCCATAATAGTCTAGATGTTAATTCCTTAGCGGTTTCAGACCTTCTAAATCTCTTCTGTTTTGGAATCTGTTAACTCTGTCCATGGTGCCCTTTATTGAAAAGAAGCCTCTAATTTTGATACAAACTTAAACACCACCACCACTACCACCTCTGCGTTTTCAATTTTGTGGTTTGTGCTTTTGGAAGGCAGCTATGCTCACCACTCTGCCACCAATGCACACAGGTTTGTGCTTTTGAAGTTTCATTTGAAAAGAAAAAAAACCTTCCCAACTCTAGAGCACACAGGGATTCTCCCTCTATCTTTTTCTACCAACCCTAACCCTGTCTTTCACAAAACCCTTCTTTAATAGTCTACCGCAGGGAGTGCAAACTTTTCCTTAAAGTCCCAGATAGTAAATATTTTCAGTTGCGGGCCACAGCTTCTGCAGCAATAATTCAGCTCTGCAGCTGTAGGGCAAAAGCAATAGTAAACAGTGTGTACGTGAATGGGCGTGGCTTCCTCGTATGGTGGGCCGAATCTGGCCCGTGGGGTGGGCCGTGGGCCTATAAGTTGCTGACCCCTGACCTACTGTGTGACAGACCCAGCCCTGTCACCTTCTTGGTCTTGTGGGGTGTCGGCACGTGACCAGGCAGGGGGTACACAGAGTTTCAGGCCATGATGAGGGTGGTTAGGGAGGCCTCCCTGGAGGAGAGGGCATGAAGCTGAGATCCAAAGGCCAGGGGGGAGTCAGGCAGGCAAAATGGGGAAGAATGTTCCTAGCAGAGGCCTCTTCAGAGGCCTGGAGGTGCAGGACAGGATGGCGAGTTGAGGGGGGGGATTCCTGGAATCCCCCTGCCGAGTCCCCATCCCCCCCCCCACTTCCACCCCCATCCCCACAGGCACCTTCAAGATTCAGAAGACGAGGCTGCAGCACGAGGGCTTCGACCCACGCCAGACCTCAGACCGGCTCTTCTTCCTGGACCTGAAGCAGGGCCACTACCTGCCTCTGGATCAGGGTGTCTACACCCGCATCTGTTCAGGCGCCTTCTCCCTCTGACGCTGTTCCTCGGCCCACCAGAGACTGCACCAGGCCCAGCAAGCAAGAGGGGCTTGAGCCAGACAGCCCTGCCCTGTCCTGGGGGCAGAGAAACTGGATCCCGGGAGGAGCCTGTATTTCCCGCCTTCACCCTCCTCCTCTCCCCGTCTGGTTGCCCCCTGCCTGTCCTCCACTCCTGTGTCTGTGTGTGTGTGTCTGTCTCTGCTCCCTGCTTCTCGGCCTCCCTGCTGTCCCTGACTGCCCTCACCGCTCTCCTCCATCTTTCCTCCCCTGCCCTCTTCCTGCCGAAAGTAGAACAGACATTTCCTGGGAGCTGGGGTCTGTGCGGAGGCCCAGCTGCCCTGGGGGCCTCCGCGGGTCCTCCCCACTGGGTGGTAAACCCGAGTGGGGCCTCTCCGCCTCCCTCTCAGCTGTGCCTTAACAAGGCCCACCCAGCCCAGACCTCCCTAGGCTGCTGGATTCCAGGACGTTGTAGCCCTGCATGAGCTCCAGGCAGGCCCTCCACTCTCCTTGCTGAACTGAGGAGCCGGGGGTGGTCCGCCTGGCCAGCCCGGGGGCAGGGGGGCCTCGGCCAGGGATGCAGGTCAGCAGGAAGTCTCTCCCTGGCCGGGCCAATTGCCTTTTGCCCTTCCTGTCCCTGGTGGGTCTCCCTTGCCTTGCCTGCCCTTCCTGATACCCCAGAAACTTGTGGAACTGACTGTGACCACTTGGATGTTTCCCCTGCCCAGACGTCCCTGTTCAGGCGTCTGCACGGAGCTTCTGCTGGAGGGGCCCTGAAGATGGCTCTGGGTGGCCCACTGCTCAGAGGCTCACCCTGGCAGAGGCCTCTTGGGGATCCTACCTGGTGTGGCTGCTGGAGGGACCCATGGGAGTGGAAGCAGTGGGGTTGGGGGAAGCCTCCGGGCCAGGGGTGGCATCTGAGATGGTCTCTTGGGCCTCAGGCGTTCCAGCCTGTTGAATGTCCCGCTAGCCTTGCTAGTGACAGCTTGGACCCTGGGTTGGTGACATCCCGAGACAACCCTGCCAGGATGGCTCGGACATCCCCATCAGCTTCGTCAGTGGCCCATCCCGGACAGCCATCGTTGGGGCCCGCCACCCAAACTGCCCCTCTGTCCCTCCCTCCGGCAGCACCGTCCCGCACCTAGAACAGCAAGGCCAGTAGCAGGTGACCCCATGCTGTTTTGCATGGGCCTTTCTAAGCACTGAGATTTTGTTTCCTAGCTGAATTTAAGAAATAAACCTGCGGAGTGTCTGGTGCCTGATGGGAGCTCAGTCACTCACCATTTGTCCCCACGTGGCCCAGAACCCTGTGTGTTTCAGGCCCCTCCCCGGGGAACACACAGTCATCAGACATGAGGAAAACACACTCAGCCTTTGCTTACAGCTCCGGTTGCCTCTTCTCCACCTGCAAGGCTTCAGGGGTCTGGGGATGGGGGCGGGGGGTGGGCACAGGGGTTAGCGTTCTCGCCACCTCCCTGCAGCCTCTGGGTCCTCCCGGAGCCCCGTGCTGACCTTGATGGTCCCAGGAGAGGGACAGCCTATCTGCCTATGGGTTCCGGCAGGTGCACAGGATGGCCGGGGACAGAGGGTGTGTCCTGGCATGTCCGGCTGCCCCAGGAAGGGTGCCCCTCTGTGTGTGGGGTCAGCACATATGGCCATAGCTCTGGGCGAGAACCACTGAGCCTGCAAGGGTAGCTGTCTGAGATGGGATTTGAACCCAGGACCTTGTGCTCCAGAGTTCATACTCTCAGCTCCCACCTTCTGCTGTCCCCCCTCCAGAATTATAATGTCTGTCTCATCTCCATTTCAAAGGACAGAGGAAGAAAGTCTTATGACAATGGAGCATTTGCTAGGAAGGAGCACCCAGGGGGCGACCCTGGGGATGGTTAGGGGGGTGGATGAGTTCTCGGCCAGCTCAAGGATGGATGAACCATTGATGTGTGGCGCTGGTCCTTGGCTGCCCACAGTGCAAGGAGGGGGATGTAAGGTATAGCCTCTGAGATGCCCAGTGAGGGTGGGAGAAGGATCTGTTGCTGGTGGGGATGGAGCTCCCCTGGTGTGCTGATAAGCAAGTGCATTCTGGGTAACGTCCCTTCAGACATCCAACCACCTCCAAAGGTATCATCATGGTCCCCGTTCGTTGTACCGATGAGGAAACTGAAGGCACAGGGAGGGGAATGAACTCATTGTCAGGGGCTCTGGTGAGAAAGTGGCCCAGTGGGGACCTTTCTCATTGCAAAGCCTGTGACGCTAGCTGCAGCAGTGTAAGAAGTTCTCTCCAGACCAGCAAGAAAATAATCCTGATGCCCCCTAGGATCAGGCTCTGCGTTTGTTTGCTTTTTAAAATTAATAGGGACTTCCCTGGTGGCGTGATGGTTAAGAATCTGCCTACCAATGCAGGCAACACGGGTTCAATCCCTGGTTCGGGGAGATCCCACATGCTGCGGAGCAACTAAGTCCGTGCGCCACAGCTACTGAGCCTGTGCTCTAGAGCCCGTGCTCCGCAACAAGAGAAGCCACCACAATGAGAAGCCTGCGCACCGCAATGAAGAGTAGCCACGGCTCGCTGCAACTAGAGAAAGACCGCGCGCAGCAACGAAGACCCAACGCAGCCAAAAATAAATAAATAAATAAACTTATTTAAAAATAATAAAATTAATAGGTTTTACTTATTAGGGCAGTTTTAGGTTTACAAGAAAATGAGCGGAAAATACAGAATTCCCATATACCCTCTCACCTCTGCGCCACTGTTTCCACTATAATTAACATCTGGCATTAGTGGGCTACATTTGTTACACTTGATGAACTAATGTAGATACATTATTATTAAGCCAAGTCCGCAGTTTACATTAGGGTTCGCTCTGTTATACATTCTGTGGGTTTCAACAAATGCATAAAGACATACATCCACTGTTATAGTATCACAAAGAATAGTTTCTCTTGCCCTAAAATTCCCATGTTCCATCTCTTCATTCCTCCTACCCCAACCCCTGATCTTTTTACTGTCTCTACAGTTTTGCCTTTTCCAGAGTGTCATGGACTTGGAATCACACCATGTGTAACCTTTTCAGACTGGCTTCTCTCAGCAAGATGCATTTGATGTTCCTCTATGCCTTCTCGTGGCTTGATAGCTCTGTATTTTTTATACCAAATGAGAAGCTCTGTGACTTGCCCCTGGGACCCTCGGTAAATCAGGAAGAGAGCTAGGATCTGAAGGTGCTGTGCCCTGAGCCTCTCCTTTTTGGAGGGGCCCTGGAAGGATGTGCACAGAGGGGATGTCTTTATTTGTGTTGTGGGAAGAAAAACGCCCCAGCCTGGCGTTGGCAAGTACACTGAGAGGCAGGGGCTGAGAAGTGCATGAGGGACCAGGAAGGAGGAGCAGCTGCCCGAGAGGGCACATGGAGGAGGAGAGTTGGGGGCCAAGAGCTTCCTGAGGATGGGCGGCTGCAGGCTGAATCCCTGCCCCACACCCCTTGAGGGTCTCCATCACTCTGGGGAAGATTCCAGGCTCTGGCTAGCACTGTCATCCTGCAGGCTTTTTTCCTTGCACCACGGATGGTTGTTTCCAGCCTGTGTCTGGCCTCAGTGCCTTCGCTCCTGCTGTCTCATGTGCCTGAATCACTGGTTTATTTTTTAAGTGAGCTATTATTCATACACCATAAAATTCACCCTCTTAAGATGTGCAACTTAGTGGCTTTTAGTATATTCACAAGGTTATGCAACCGTCCCCTCTGTCTAGTTCCAGAATATTTTCATCACCCCAAATGGAGATCTCATGTCCCTTAGGAGTCACTCCCCATTCCCCTTCCCCAGCCTCTGGCAAGTACTACTTTCCATCTCTACGGATATATCTGTTTTAGACATTTCATAGAAATGAAATCATATAATATGTGGCCTTTGGTGTCTCACTTACTTCACTCAGTATGTTTTTAAGATTCATCCAAGTTGTAGCTCATTTCTTTTTATGGCCAAACAATATACCATTGTATGGATAAACCACATTTTGTTTAACCATTCACCAGGTGATGGACACTGAGTTATTTCCACTTTTTGGCTATCGTGAGTAATGCTGCTGTGACCATTCACACAAAAGTTTTTTGTGTGAACATGTCTTGAATTCTCTTGGGTATAAACCTAGGTGTGGAAGTGCTAGGTCACATGGTAACGCTATGTTTAATCTTTTGAGGAACTGCCAGACTGTTTTTCAAAGTGACTGCATCATTTTATATCCCCACCAGCAGCAGTGTGTGAGTTTCCAATTTCCCACATCCTCATCAGCACTACTTGTTTTATTATTGTAGTCATTCTAGTGGGTATGAAGTGATATCTCATTATAGTTTTGATTTGCATTTCCCTGAGGGCTAATAAACAGGACATCTTTTCATGTGCTTATTGGCCATTTGTATACCTTCTTTGGAGAAGTGTCTATTCGGACCCTTTGCCCAATTTTTAATTCAGTTGTCTATTTGGAGTTGTAAGAGTTCTTAATATATTCTGTATACTAAACCCTTATAAGATATATGATTTGCAAATTTCTCCCATCCCGTGGGTTGTCTTTTCACTCTTTTGGTAGTATCCTTTGAAACACAGGTTTTCATTTTGATGAAGTCCAGTTTATGTATTTGTCTTTTGTTGCTCGTGCTTTTGGAATCATTGTCTAACCCAAGGACAGAAAGATTTTTGCATTTGTTTTCTTCTAAGAATTTTTTAGTTTTAGCTCTGACATTTAGGTCTTTGACCCATTTAAATTTTTATACACGGCATGAGGTATGGATCTGTATTCGTTTTCTAGTGCTGCTGTAACAAATCACCACAAACTTAGTGGCTTAAAATAACACCAATTATAGCTCTGAAGGTGAGAAGTCAGAAATGGATCTTACTTGACTAAAATCAAGGTTTGGCAGGGCTGCATTGCTTCTGGAGCTTCTGAGAGAATCCATTTCCTTGCCTTTTTCAGCATTTAGATACTGCCAATATTCCTTGGCTCGTGGCCTCTTCCTCCATCTTCAAAGCCAGCAACAGTGGGTTGAGTCTTTTTCATGCTGTCAATTCTCTGGTCCTCCTTCTTCTATTTTTAGTGACCTCTGTGAGTACATTATGCTCATCCAGGTAATCTCTTTCAAGGACAGCTGATTAACAACGTAATTCCATCTGCAACCTTAATTCCCCCCTGCCAAGTAACCTAACATATTCACAGGTTTCAGGAATTACAGTGTGGACACCTTAGGGGGACCATCATTCTGCCTACTACAAGGTTCAACTTCATTCTTTTTTTTTTTCTTTTTTCTTTTCTTTTTTGCCTGCACCATGCAGCATGTGGGATCTTAGTTCCCTGACCAGGGATCGAACCCATGCCCCCGCGTTGGGAGCAGGGTCTTAACCACTGGACCGCCAGGGAAGTCCCTCAACCTCATTCTTTTGCATGTGACTGTCTAATTGTGACATCATTTGTTGAAAAGACTATTCTTTTCCCATTGAATGGTTCTGGCACCCTTGTTGAAGACATACGGTTTGTTGTTGCTGTTTTTCAACTCAGTTCTATTCTATTTATATATATGTCTATCCTTATGTCAGTACCACAGTTTGGTTACTGTAGCTTGTAGTTAAGTTTGAAATAAAGAAGTGTGAGTCCTCCAACTTAGTTCTTTTTCCAGATTGGTTGGCTATTTGGGGCCCTTGCAATTCCATGTGAATTTTGGGGTCAGCTTGTCAATATCTACAAAAAAGGCTCTCAGAATTTTGATAGGGATTGCATTGTATCTATAGACCAATTGGGGGAGTGTTGCTATCTTAACAATATGAAATCTTCCAACCCATGAACATCGGATGTTTTGCCATTCATTTAGATCATCTTTCAACTTTTTTCAGCAAAGTTTTATAGTTGTCAGTGTACAAGTCTTGCACCTCTTTTGCTAAATTTATTAAGTATTTTATTCTCGTTGATGCTACTGTAATGGAATTGTTTTCTTGCTACTTCTTTTAAAGATGCGCTACCTATGCAAACCTCATTGCACTTACTACACTCTCCTAAACTCTCTGCTTCTGAGACGTGGTCCAGCTGCCTTGACCCACCAGGCCTCCTGCCCCTTCCAGTCCTCCCTGCCCATGTTATTCCCTGAATATTCTATCTTATCAGCCAAGGCCCACTTGCCTCACTCTGGGAGCTTCTCCAGGCAAGAGCCAGGGTGGAGGACTCTCTGAGTCCTCAGAGAGACACAGAGGTCTCCAGAGAGAATATGCAGGAGAAATTCAACAAGTGTATTTTCAGCCCCTACACTGTGCCATAGTTCAGTGGGCTTTGGAGGACTCAGTGAACACAACAAATATCCCTGTCCTCATCAAGTCTATATTTTAATTAAAGAGAGAGACAACAAATACCAGCAAGACAAACATAAGTTCAGGAATGCAAAGTCCACCAAAATGCGCCCTCCTCCAGGAAATCCCCTCCCTCCACCCGACCCCAGGTCCCCCTCTTCCCGAACCTGGAAGCTCTGAGCTCCCTTCTCTGGCCCCGCCCTGATACCGGGAGCTTGAGCGCAATTGCACCTGCTCCGCCTGCTGCAGCCCAGGAAAGAGTTCGATGAGCGTGCAAAGAATCAATGAGCGCGGCCGGACCGGCTGCCCGACCCCGCCGGGATTTCACTCGTGGGACTGCGCATGTGCTACAGGCAGCCGCCCAAAGGCAGCGAGAGCTGTGTACCAGGACCAGGCTTTGCGCAGGCGCACTGGCGGCTGCCGGGAGGGCTTCCGCCTTCCTGTTGCCGCCGTAGCCATGGCCGCGCCGGCCCCTGGCCTCATCTCGGTCTTCTCGAGCTCGCAAGAGCTGGGCGCGTCGCTGGCACAACTGGTGGCGCAGCAGGCAGCGTGCTGCCTGGCGGGGGCCCGCGCCCGCTTCGCGCTCGGCCTGTCAGGCGGCAGCCTCGTCTCGATGCTGGCCCGCGAGCTGCCCACCGCCGCTGCCCCCGCCGGGCCCGCCAGCCTCGCGCGCTGGACGCTGGGCTTCTGCGACGAGCGCCTCGTGCCCTTCGAGCACGCCGAGAGCACGTACGGCCTCTACCGGGTGAGAGCTACGGGGGCCGCTGGGGGTCACGTCGAGAGGGCCGCACCCGTCGCCTGAACCCGGCTACGGGGGCCACCGGGGGTCACTTCGAGAAGGCCGCGCCCACCGCCTGAACCAGGCTACGGGGATGTTGCAGGGTCACACCGTGCCGTCTGCCTCTATCTGGACTGGAGCTGGGAATGGTCTGCTGGGTGCCCTGAGATCCCATCTGGGCTGCACCTCCACTGCCACCCGGGTGGAAAGTGGGGACCTTGAAGCCTCTCTTGATGCTTTATCCGGTAGCCAGGTAGAGGGAATGGCATGGGCAAAGGCGTGGAGGTGAAACAGTGGTCCATTCCAGGGACCTAGAGAAGGTCAGGCGCCGCAGGCTCGTAGCGTGCAAAGGCAGAGTTAGGGAAGAGCCAGGTAGGAGGGATCTGGTGTGGAACCTGGGCCTCAGTTTCCCCATCTGTAACCTGGACGAGTTCTTGATGGTCTCCACACAGCTTGTGGCGCTGATGACTCCGTGACTGGTTATCTTTGGCCTGGGGCCCCGGACTCCTATAGAATCAGGGGACCCCCTGCCCGCCGTTTTACAAGCAGGAAAACTGAGGCTTGGAGGATCTGTGGTCTGAGCTGGGTGCCCACACCTCCCCCCGAGCCCCCCGCGTCTCAGTCAACTCTTCTTGCCATGGATGGAGGAGGAAAACCCGCCCAGGAAAGTGTGGGAGGGGCAGGTTTGGCCAGAAGCCTCAGGTCGCTCAGGTCCTGGATGTGTTAAGTTCTCTTCACAAAGAAGCTTGAGCTGGTAGTTTTTTGTTTGTTTTGGTAATAAGCAGGAAGGTTTACTGATTACCAAGCGCTTTATCCATCACCTGATGAAACCCCACAATAGCCTATGAGGCGGGGGCTGTTAGTACCTCCATTTCATAGATGGAGAAACTGAGGCCAGAAGAGGAGAGTCACCTAGTGACCAGTGAGGGAGCCGGGGTATGAACCTGCCTGGCCCAGCCCCCCAGATAGCACCTGGGACCCATAGCAGGGACAGGGGCCACCCTTAAGTCTGCTTTCCTGTGTGTCTTCCCCCAGAGCCTAATTTAAAAGTGGGCTCTTGTTTCTTTTTACTTTGCGTGACTTTGAAAGACTTTTAATTAGAAAAGCCGTACTTGCTCAAGTAACAGAATTCTAACAAAACAGTCAAAGAGAAAGTTGCACGGATATTCAATGCGTGTCCATGTATCCAGCACTAGGGACAGGTCCCTCGCAGGGCTCGTCGTGGGGCAAGGGGCACCAACACACAAGGCAATAAATAAGGGAAATCCACTCAGAGCCATAACGTAATGCAGTTTGGACAAAAGATAATAGTGTAAGATGATAGGAAGTGCCGGGGAAGAGGGGGGAGCATCTTTCAGCCAGGATGCTGGGCATTGGGGGGCTCTGAGGAGGTGACGTTTGGGCTGTGACCAGAAGGATGTGAGGAGCCCGCCACAGGTGAGCTGGGGCAGAGCGTAGAGTAGAGGCAAAAGCTGTGCGGTGGGAACAAACGTGGGGCGAGGATTTGCTCCTGCCATTTCCCCCGTGAGGGGAATCGTATTAGTTCCCTGGGACTGCCGTAACAAAGTACCACCAAATGGGTAGCTTAAAACAGCAGGCATTGATTCACAGTTCTAGAGGCCAGAAGTCCAAAATCAAGGTGTTTTCAGCAGAGCTATGCTCCCTCCAAAGGCTCTAGGAGAGGATGCTTCCTTGCCTCTTCCAGTTTCTGGTGGCTCCAGGCGTTTCTTGACTTGTGGCTGCATCGCTCCAACCTCTGCCTCGGCTTCTACATCATCTTCTCCTCTGATTTTCTCTTTGTGTCCTCCCTTTATAAGGACACCAGTCATTGGATTTAGGGCCCATCCTAATGCACTGTGACTTCATCTTAACTAATGACAACTGCAAAGACCCTCTTTCTAAATAAGGCCACATTCTGAGGTTCCAGGTGGACATGAATTTGGGGGGGCCACTAAGCAACCTGGTACAGGGATGCAGAGGTATTCCTCTCCTTGAGGATGGACCCCGGGCACCTTGGGGCTCTCTAAGCGTGAATGGCTCACCCTGTTCTATGGGCCTTCTGCTGTCCAGGCTGGGAGGATTAGCTGGGGCCACCTGTCCGGGGATGGTTCCTCAGCACCTACAAAGTGTTTAGAGAGAGCCCACCCGATCAACCAGCAGTTCCACTTCTAGGAACCTGCCCAACCGATGCCCAGCCTTGGGCTCCCTGGAAGTCCAAGCTGAGGAGGAGGGAATGGCTCTGACCCTGTGGGGGAGGGCAGCTAAGGAGGGGACTCACGTGACAGAAATGGGGCACCCGTACTCCATCCGGCTTTGCTCAGTACAATCCCCAAGGGTGTGTATAGATGGGGACCTTGGACAAAGCAGGTCTTTCCAACAATGGATCTGATCGTGCTCCTCCCCAGCTCACACACCCTCCTTGGCTCCCCATTACCCTCAACACAGAGCCCACACTCAGGCCAGCATTCAGGGGGGGTCAGCACCATAAGTTCTGGTGGGTTTATCCCATGTCCCTGCCGCCTTCCCCCACTGCTCCAAAAACTATATTGTTTACCTGCTTTTACTTTGTGGTTCAGCTCAGCATTGCCTGGGCTGAGCTAGTCCCTGCCTAAAAGGAGGCACCGAGGTGGGGGTTGCCAGCGTCCATCCCAGAGCAGATCCAAGGCTCTGGGGCTCATCTCATGAAAGAGGGCTAGAGCCCTCTGCCTGCGGGAGGCCTGATTCCAGGTGCTTCTGCATTAAACCCACGGATCCTAGGTTGGGGTGCCTGCTATGTGCTGGGCACGCTCACCCCGTAGTGGCAGCCCGGAGGAGAAATCAGTGCTTTTCACAATTACGTGTCACGCCACCAGGCAGCAGTATGGGGGAGGTGCAGGCAGGAGTGGCTGCTCAGACGAGGCAGCTTGAAGGATGTGTAAGAGTTTCCCAGGCAGGGTCAGCAGCTGGTGTACCCACTGAGGCAGGAAGGTCAGCAGGGCCTCGTGGAGGGCAGAGAGGGGCTAGGTTTTATCCTGAAGGCCCAAGGACCCTGGGGGTATGTTTGTTTGTTTATTTACTTTTATTGGAGTATAATTGCTTTACAGTGTTGTGTTAGTTTCCGCTGTACAGCAAAGTGAATCAGCTATATGTACACATATATCCCCTCTTTTTAATTTTTATTTATTTATTTTATTTTATTTTTATTTTTATTTATTTATTTATTTATTTTTGGTGTTGTTTTTTTTATCCCCTCTTTTTTGTATTTCCTTCCCATTTAGGTCACCACAGAGCACTGAGTAGAGTTCCCTGTGCTCTACAGTAGGTTCTCATTAGTTATCTGTTTTATACATAGTAGCGTGTATGTGTCAATCCCAATCTCCCAATTCATCCCACACCCCCCTTCCCCCACCCTGGGGGTTTAGGAACAGGGCTGTGGTGTGGCCACACAGGTGCAGGCTGGAGCCAGGAGACCCCCAAACACCATGGACTTGAAAGACCCCTGGCGGAATGCCGCTGGGATCCACTGGGATCCTCACTCACACGGGAAGTGGGTATAATGACAGCCATGTCCTCACCTGGAGGATCCAGGCAGTCATAGGTGCAAGTCCCACGCCACCACAGACTGTGTGTTTCTGTTGGTGACACCGTGCCTCTGTCTGCCGCAGACCCACCTGCTCTCCAGGCTGCCGATCCCCGACAGCCAGGTGATCACCGTTAACCCCGAGCTGCCCGTGGAGGAGGCAGCTGAGGACTATGCCCAGAAGCTGAGACAGGTGAGTCCCTCGGAGCAGCTGCGGCGAGCCCTCGTCCATCCGATGGCCTCTCCCAGAGTGCCGGAGCCGCCCCGCTGCGGGCACTGTGTGCTCATCACTGGCAGAAACTCTCCCTGGGGGCGGTCAGCAGACCCAGCCTCACCCTGCAGAGCCCCCTTTGAGAATCCCCGCTCTGAGAGGCCACAGCCCTGCCCTGGGAGACCCCAAAGGTGGCCTGGTCTCTGACACCCTGGTAGTGGGCCTGGGTCTTCACATCTTGGGGACAGTTGTATACCCACACTGTCAGCCAGTTGGACAGTGAAATGTGGAACCTTGTAGATAAGAGTTCCTTTTTTTGCAGGTGAGGCTGAGCGTTTCTCACTGGGTTACAGCGACTTGTTTTTCTGACAACTGTTTCTTTGTGTCCTCTGCGCCCTTCCCTCACAACTTCTTGGGACTGTCTTCTTTCCTCACCCAGGCCTTCCAAGGGGACTCCATCCCGGTTTTCGACCTGCTGATTCTGGGTGTGGGTCCCGATGGCCACACCTGCTCACTCTTCCCAGACCACCCCCTCCTGCAGGTGAGCACACCCACGAAGGCCCTGCTCATGTCTGAGCCCCAGCCTCTGCCATCTGGGGCTTCCAGAGCGCTGGAAGGTGCCTACAGCATGCTGTGAGTCAGCCTCTGCCAACAGGCATGCCCACTGGGCTTGACCGTTCTGAGCCTCAGTTCACCCATCTTAAAACGGGAACCTTAAATCAAGTACCACAGGATTAGCAGGGCGGGATGGAACGATGGATGGACAGTACTTGGCATGTGTGAGTACTCAAGAGGTCAAGTGACATTGTCCTCCTGTCTCTACCTTGGGCCTCCCTCCCCAGGAGCGGGAGAAGATTGTGGCCCCCATCAGCGACTCCCCGAAGCCACCTCCACAGCGCGTGACCCTCACACTTCCTGTGCTGAACGCAGCTCGAACTATCATCTTTGTGGCAACTGGAGAAGGCAAGGCAGCTGTTCTGAAGGTAACAGCTGAGGGCCCCCTTCCCAAGAAGGTTGTAGGCATAGAATATGGCCCTAGACACTACTGTGCTGAAAGCACCAGATCCCAGGATATTTCAGTAATTCTTGGGTTGAAGGGGAGATGAAAACTGCAAATACAGGCTAGTTAGGAGTTAACAATTATGAAATGAAATGGACGAGATGAGACCAAAACTGCTCAGAGGTAAATTCGTAGCACTTAATGCATATACATATATATTTAATTGTTAAATAGAAAACCATTGAAATAAAGAAATCAAGCACTTTAGAAAGCTGCTTTTGCCCTGTAACAGCAGAGCTGAGTAGTTGCAACAGAGACGGAGTGTGATCTGCAGAGCCGAAATTGTGACTCTCTGGTCTTTGTAGAAGAGGTGTGCTGACCCCCATATTAAACAGTCACAGATGATAGAAAGGAAGAGACCCCATCCCTCCTGATTGCTTGAAGCTAGGACATCCGGGATGGGCGATATCACCTCTTGAGGGTAGGAGAGGTCCAAGGGTGCCGGGGTGCGGGCAGGGCCCCACGCTCCTGCCCTCTCCACACAGCGCATTTTGGAGGACAAAGAGGAAAACCCGCTCCCCGCCGCCCTGGTCCAGCCCCGCACTGGGAAACTTTGCTGGTTCCTGGACGAGGCAGCAGCCCGACTTCTGACCGTGCCCTTCGAGAAGCATTCCACTTTGTAACTGGTGCCGAGATGCTACAGCTGGGACCACGCACAGCCCGAGTAGGCTGGGATCTTTCCAGTCTGGGCCCTGCTGCCAGCCCACCCCAGGCTTCATTTTAGAAAAGCCGAGTGGTGCCACTGGAAGCCGATAGGGTCTGGCCACCAGCCCTGCCCAGGGGCTCAGCCCATGGGCCGTGCCTCTGGGTGACTCAGTTATTAAAAGGAATATCTCTTTGAAGTCTCCGCTGTCTCGTGGTCCTTGGTGGGCAGTGGGACCGTTGGTCCCCGGGTGGAGGGCCTGACCTGCAGCCCTCATCCCAGCATGTGGAGGGCAGGGAAGGGCACCCTGGATGAGTGTCCTGGGGCTGCCATAGCAGAGTACCACAAACCAGGTGGCTTCGAACAACTGAAATTTATTGTCTCACAGTTCATGAGGCCAGGAGTCTAAAATCAAGGTGTCAGGAAGGTTACATCCTTCTGGAGGCTCTGCAGGAGAATCTATCCCAGGTCTCTCTCCTGGTAGCTGCTGGCAATTCTTGGCCTTCCTTAGCTTGTAGACACATCACTCATCTCTGCCTCTGTTGTCACATGGCCTTCTCTTTGTGTGTCTCTCTGTGTCCTGTCCTCCTTTTTTTTTTTTTGTCTTGTTTTTTTGTTTGTTTGTTTTCTTGGCCATGCCGCTCGACTTGCAGGATCTCAGTTTCCAGACCAGGGATTGAACCCGGGCCACGGCAATGGAAGCCCAGAGTCCTAACCACCAGGCCACCAGGGAACTCCCTCTTGTCATCTTCTTTTTTTTTAAAGATAAGATTTTTTAAAATATTTATTTTATTTATTATCATTTATTTTTGGCTGCATTAGGTCTTCGTTGCTGCGCATGGGCTTTCTCTAGTTGTGGCGAGCGGGGGCTACTCTTTGTTGGGGTGCGTGGGCTTCTTATTGTGGTGGCTTCTCTTTTTGTGGAGCATGGGCTCTAGGCGTGCAGGCTTCAGTAGTTGTGGTGCGCAGGCTCAGTAGTTGTGGCTTGCGGGCTTAGTTACTCTGCGGCATGTGGGATCTTCCTGGACCAGGGCTCAAACCCGTGTCCCCCTGCATTGGCAGGTGGATTCTTAACCACTGTGCCACCAAGGAAGCCCTCCCTCCTGTCCTCTTCTAATAAGGACACTTGTCATTGGATATAGGACCACCCTAAATCCAGGATGAGCTCATCTCAAGATCCTTAACTCATTTTGTGTGTAAAGATGTCTGTTCCAAATAAGGTCACACTCTGAGGTTCCAGGGGTTAGGATGTGGACATATTCTTTTTTTGTAAACTGTGTTAAAATACACATAACATAAAATTTACCATCTTAACCATTTTTAAGTATACAGTTCAGTGGTATTAAATACATTTACAGTTTTAAGCAGCCATTACCATCATCCGTCCCCATAACTCTTTTCATCTTATAAATCTGAAACTCTGTACTTATTAAACACTAACTCCCCATTCTCCCCTCTCCCCGGCCCTGGCAACCACCATACTATTTTCTGTCTCTATAATTTTCACTACTATTAAGTGCCTCGTGTAATTGGGATCATACAGTATTTGCCTTTTTGTGACGGGCTTATTTCACTCTGCATAACGTCCTCAAGGTTCATCCATGTTGTAGCGTGTGTGAACTTCCTTCCTCTTTAAGATATGATATACCACATGTTACTTATCCATTCACCGGTCAGTGGACACTTGGGTTGCTTCTGTGTTTTTGCTATTGTAAATAATGCTGCTGTGAACACAGGTGGATGAATATCTCTTCGAGAGCCTACTTTCAGTTCTTTTGGATATACGTCCAGAAGTGGAATTGCTGGTTCATAACGCATATGGTAGTTCTATTTTTAATTTTTGGAGGAGTCTCCATACTGTTTTCCACAGCAGTTGTATCATTTTACATTCCCATCAACAGTGCCCAAGGGTTCCAATTCCTCCTCATCCTCGCTAACACTTGTTTTCTGTTTTTTTGATAGTGGCCTGTGGACATATCCTTTTGGGGGACACAGTTCAATCCCCTGCCCACTCACTTGGCCGAGCTCCCATTGCACACCCAGGGCCAGTCGTCACCTCTGCACCTGGCCATGCTGCAGTCCTGCTCAGAGCCTTGAATGCGCCGAGGTGCTGCTTCTTTGCGTCAGGACTGCAGCATTTGCCCAGAGTGTGTCTGCTCATGGCCCACCCATCAGCTCTGCCTGGCTCCAGCGACCAGGGGAGGCTGGTGGGCGAGGCACGTGGGAATTGAAACCTTAAAGCCGAAACCACAGAAAGTGAAGTTTCCTTCAACATCTTGTCTGGGTTGATCACTCAGATGTGAGAGTGAGGAAGTGGGACGGGGCTGAGTGGAAACAGATTGAGAAGAGCAGAGTAGAGGGTTGGAAGGAAAGCAGCCTGGCCGTGCTTGGGCAACAGCAGGTGCCACTAGCGGGAAGACCCAACTAATCCGATCCAGTCCAGGGCTTTATGCGCCGATAGAGAATGGACTGGCGAAGCAGGAACCGAAGGGAAGCAGCCCACGAGTCCACGGCACAGCAGTGGCTCCCCACCCGCTCCCCCTACCCCAGCACTGACCCCAGGGCCCCGGCGTGTCCGTCCACTTCTGTCTTCCCAGCCTGGTGCTGGACCTGGGCTGGATCCTCTTGGGATCCAGAGTCACCCGGCAAGGGATAGGTACAGGATTTAGCTGCCCCATCTCTGCCCAGCCCCCCTTCCCTGCCACCCCACACCAACAGCTGCTCTCAGGTCCTGCCAGATACCTGCCCTGCATCTGTCCTCCAAGGCCAGCTAGGACTTTTGTCTCCCACCACCCCGCCTCCCACCTGGGGCAGCCCCTACAGAAACCACCAGTTCTAGGGAACTTGGCCACAGGGGAACTGGGAGGACACAGGTGCAGGGTGGGGCGGGGCAGGGGGCGGGGCAGGGCGGGGAGCAGGCATCCCACACCTCACCAGGACCATGCTCTGGCTTCTGACCCCAGGCATTGGTCTCCGCAGCGCCCAGGCCCCTCAGGTCACCTTGCTCCCAGGGTGCCCCTGAGCCGAGGAACCTGGGGGGTTGTGGGGAGGAGGGGCGTGTTTGCTTCACTCTCAGGGGAGCCCAGGACACAGTAGCAGGATGGGTGGGCGGCCCTCGAGCCCCTTGGACAAGCGACAGCAACAGCACCTGAGGGGTGAGTGGAGTGGGAAGGAGCCAGATTTTGGCGGGTGGGGTTTAGGGCTGGGTTGTCAGGTACACAGGATGCCCTATTAATGTGAATTCTAGAGAGGCAATGAATACTTTTTTTAGAATAAGTATGTCCCAAATTTTGCATGAGGGCATACTTATGCTAAAAATGTATTCCTTATTTACCTGAAATTCAAATTTAATTGGTGTCATGTACTTTTATTTGGTAAATCTGGTAACCCTACTCAGGGCATGGGTTTGGGGTGGAGGGCATAGAGCCAGGTGGGAAGTGCCCCAAGCCTAGCCAGATCTTGTGGGATGATCCTCCCAGGTGGGCAAGGACCAACAGGCCACTCAGTGTGGACCCCAGGGACTAAGTCACAGTTCTTGATTTGAGACAAGTAAGGGCCAGTGTCCTCCATCCTCCACACACACAGTTGAGCACTTACGGTGTGCTGGGCACTGGGGATATGGAGGGGGGGCTCATGATCTAGACTAAGAAACAAGGCCAAGTTGTCATTACATGAATGGATTTAATAAGCTACTCTGCAAAGTGTTGGAATTTTTTTTTTCTGTAGTGGCTTAAACGAGATAAAGATTTGTTTCTCTCTCCTATAGAGGGGAACAGTGGCAGGCAGCCTGATAAAAGTCAGACAACCCAACCCCTTCCATATCATGGTTCTAACATGTGTGGCTTCTGTGCCTGAGGTCACTTCATGACTCAGAATGGCTGCTGAAGCTCCAGTCATCGGATCCACATTCCAGGCAGCAAGATAGATGTGTTTTACACACAGTCAAGTGCACACATATTAGGGGAACAGCTTAAAGAACTTTAACACTTGTGTAATCACCTCCTAGATCAGGATACAGAATACTTCTATCACCCCAGAAAGTTCCCTTGTGCTGGGTGAGGTTTTTAAAAGATTTTGAAAATCTCCCCCAGTAAGGGGCACAAGGAAACTTTGAGGTACAGTTGATCTGTTCTTTATCTGGGTCACGGTGATGGTGTCACGGGTGTGTACATGTGTCAAACTCATTCATTTCTATGCTTTATACATTTAAGGTGTGTTGTACATTGTTTATAAATTAAGCCGGAATCCTTTAACTCCCCCGCCCCCCACCAACCCCATGTGGATAAAAACAGGCAATGGAGGGTTAAGGGTGAATGGAATTGGAGCATGTCTTCTGGGGCAACTTTGGGGTGCGGATAGGAATCCATAAGTGGCTTTTCTGCCTGTTCTGCCCCCACCTCCGGCAGGTTGGGGGGGACCTGATTCAGCCACGTCACCATCTTCTTGTCCCTGCAGGCCAGGTAGACACCTTGCTGAGGAACTTCCTGCCCTGCTACCGCGGGCAGCTGGCAGCCTCGGTCCTGTGGCAGATCTCCCGAGAGCTGGGCCCCCAGGAGCCAGCCGGATGCCAGCTGCTGCACAGCAAAGTGGGTGCCGCAAAGGGGGAGGGGGTGCTGAGTGGGCGAGGCTGGGGAGGCCGTTCATTCGTTCGTTTGAGGGTCCCTCCTCACACCTTTGTCCTTGCTGGTGCCACGACCTGGCGTGACTATTAAAAATTCATTCTGGGACTTCCCTGGTGGTGCAGGGGTTAAGACTCCGAGCTCCCAATGCAGGGGGCCCAGGTTCGATCCCTGGTCAGGGAACTAGATCCCACATGCATGCTGCAACTAAGGAGCCCGCCTGCCACAACTAAGACCCGGCGCAACCAAATAAACAAATAAATATATAATATATAAAATAATAATAAATGCTTAAAAATTTTTTTTTAATTCATTCATTTTTTTTTTTTGGCCATGCTGCGTGGCATACGGGATCTTAGTTCCCTGATCAGGGATCGAACCCACACCCCCTGCAGTGGAAGCGTGGAGTCTTAACTACTGGACCACGAGGGACGTCCCCAAAATTCATTCTTTGAGCAAACATTCACTGTGCATCTACCGCGTGCCACACCCCTGGCTGGATGCTGGGGACACAGTAGTGACTGAGACAGATCCTGCTTTGCCCTCCAGGGCTCACAGTCTAATTGGGGAAAATGACCAGTTTGTTGTCAAGTTAACATATCATGATGCAGGATAACTTCTGATAGGTGCTAGGAAGACAAAATGAAGGGCGGTGTTGGGGGCTGGAAGCTGGGGTGTAGGAAGGTCCTTCTGAGCTGAGACGTAAAGGATGAGAAGGAGCCAGACTTGAAGCCCAGAGTGGGAAGGGCATTCTAGGCAGAGGGCACAGGCAATGCAAAAGCCCTGAAGTTGGAAGAGGTGTGGCCTGGCTGAGTGCATCACCCAAGGGCACAGCATGCCCACTGAACGCCCAAGCCTTTGCATGTGCCACCCTCCCCATTCTATCCCATACTTTGTCTGCTACTTCTTCCAAGAAGCCTTCCTTGGCTACTATTACCCCCACCTGAGTCGGGCACCTCCTCTGTAACCCCTGTCTGTCTGCTTCTCCGACGCAGCCCGGGCTCACACGTCTGCCACCTCCATTTGTCTGCTTTGTGAGGACAGGGTCCAAGCCTTATTTCCCCTTCCCCCTGACCCCTTGTGCCCACATGGTGCCTGCACTTAGTAGGGGCTCAGGAAGGGCTTATCGATGGAACAAAAGAGCTTGGAGCTGCCCAGCCCCAGCTCCAAAGGTCTCCTGAGCTGGCAAATGGTGTCCAGGATCTCCATGTGCCCTGTACAACTTAGTTCTCACCAGCCCAGGGGATGGGTCTTTGACCAATGAGGAAACCAAGGCACAGAGGGGTGAAGCGACCTGACTGAGGTCACACTGCCAGCAAGATGCAGAGGCGAGATTTGAACCCAGAGCCCATACTCCTTACAAGGGATACTGGGTCCCCTGTCCCGATCAGGGCTCTGAGATTTCCTCTCTTGGACACCCCTTCTCCCAGCTGTGCCTGCCCTGGGGTGGGGGCTCTGTGGCACCATGGACAGAGCCCCCTGCCACCTGGGACTCCCCCTGTCCTGCTTGGGGCATCATGGGGCCTGGGCATCATCCCCACCTGCACCTTCTGCCTCCTGCTGGTCCCAACCCCCTGGGCCAGGGCACAGCTGACGTTGGGGTTCAAGCAGCGTGGAGGGATTTCCCCTCACTTCAGTTGAAACATTTTCTTTAATACTTGTTTTATCTATTTGCATTATGTATATCATTTCTATTATAACATTTTAACACTATTACTATGAAAAATCTCAGACCTAGGAAGAGAGATGGAGAATTATTTAATAAACCTCTGAGTTCCCACTACCTGCTGAAGAATCAAAACATCACAAATGCTGTTTATTTAGTCATCAAATATTTACCGAGCACCAGCTGTGTAGCAGTAGCTACTCTGGGACCACTGGTGAAACAAACGCACACAATTCAGGTGGCCAGGTAGTGAGAAGAGGGACAAAGAAAACGAAACAAGGTGATGTCCCATCCTGCCTGAGGGAGGGGTCTGTGGGCAGAGGCCTGGCCATTTCTCATAAAGTTAAACTACACCTGATCCACGCCCTAGCAATCCCACCTGTATCAGTTAGCTATGCTGTGTAAAAATACACCACCAAATCAATGCTTCAAACAACACGTTTGTCATCTCAGTTACTGTGGGTCAGAAATCTAGATGGGGCTTTGCTGGGTCCTTTCTTTCAGGGTCTCTCACAGGCTGCAATCAAGATGTTGGCCAGGGCTGGGGTCTCATCTGAGGCTCAACTGGGGAAGGGTCCGCTTGCAAGTAAATTGGAGATAACAAAAGTGTCTGCCTCAGTTCATATTTGGAAGTGTAGGCTGTGAGCGTGCTTGATAAAGAATATAACACCACACAAGCAGCGCCCAAGCACCTGTACGGTAAGTCCCCTACATATGAACCTTCAAGTTGCGAACTTTCAAAGATGTGAATGTGCGTTCCATCAGCGTCAGGTGTGAGTCAAATTGCAGTTTGCCCTCCGTCTCCTATTGCTGATGATCCTTCAGCTCTACCATCTCCCACCTCCTCTCCCTCCTCCAGTCAGTCACTCTTCTTGCCTGTTCACTCGATGCCAGCCCTGTATGCCAGCTGTTGTACTGTACTACTGTACTTTCCAAGGGATTGTACTGTAAGATTAAAAATGTTTTATTTATTTTTTTGTGTTTGTTTTTTATGTATTATTTGTGTGAAAAGTATTGTAAACCTACTACAGTACAGTACTATAGAGCCGATGGTGTTAGTTGGATACCTAGGCAAACTCTGTTGGACTTACGAACAAATTGGACTTACAAACTCGCTCTCGGAACGGAACTCATTCGTATGTAGGGGACTTACTGTACTTGGTGGCACCCGGGACACAGGAGGAGCTGTCCAGGTGGTCTGGACACTGGGACACTGGCCCATGTTCTTGACATCCGCCCGCCCCTCCTCCCACAGAAGCTGCCCCAAGTCCGGGAGCACCGAGGGCCCCTGACCCAGCTGCAGGGCCACCCACCTCAGTGGCAGCCAATCTTCTGTGTCCTGCGTGGGGACGGCCGCCTGGAGTGGTTCAGTCACAGGGAGGTGAGTGAGTGGCCGGCAGCCCATCTACCTCTGGCGTCTCCATCCCACCCTCCCCAGTATGGGTTTGGGGTCCAGTTCCCAGCATAGCCCCCCTCCTTTCTTCAGTCATCAAGTAGGGCCAACCTGTAAGCTTGGCCCTGGGTGGCCGACCATCTCCTGCTGTGCCAGGTGGATAAACTGAGGCCCAGGGGTAGGGGCTCACTCATGGTCATCAGCAGAGCTGAGGTTGAAACCATGCAAGGCCTTTGCACATGCCACCTGTGCCCTGCTTTCCAGCTGGGGAATTCAGGCAGGTCACTTGTCTCCCTGGGACTCAGTTTTCGCCTCTGTGAAATGGGATGATGATGGTCTACGCCACATGGGGCTGTAAGGATTCAATGGGTTAGTCCTCATATAGCACTTGGGACTGGCCTAGCACACAGCAGGTGCTGGGTGCTCTACTACGGGGAAGAGAAGGAGGGAGGGATTGAGGGAGGAGTGGAGGGAGGGGTGGACAGAAGGAGGGAGGGTGGAGGCAGGGAGGTAAGGTGGAGGATTTCCCCAGTTAACCCAAAACCTTCCCCTGATCCCACACTGGGATATGGAAGCCACAGTTTAGACCTGTCCCAAGACGGTTCTTTGGATGCCTTTTGCAGGAATATGAAAATGGGGACCGTCCCCTGGGCTCCACAGTCCTGACAGGGTACACGGTCCTGACTTCCCAGAGTGAATATCTCCACCTGTTGGACACTCTCTGCCCAGAATCCTCAGGTAAGGCTCCCGGGGACCCCAAGAGCAGGTTTCTCTACTTCAGCACTGTTGACACTGGGGCCAGATCATTCTTTGCAGTGGGGGCCACCATGTGCTTCACAGGATGCTGAACAGTAGCCCTCGCCTCCACCCACCAGATGCCAGTAGCACTCTGCATCCCAAGAGCGACAACCAAGTATATCTCCAGACATTGCCAAGTGTCCCTGGGGGTGGCATTGCCTCTGGGTGAGCAGCCTCGCTCTAGAAAGAGAAACGCCTATTCTTGTCAGGGTGAAGGAGTTAGGTCACTGGACCAGAATCAAAGCAGCAAAGCGTACAAACGATAAAATATGGTGTCAGCAAGCATGTGGGGAGATGGGCAGTGGTGGGCAGGAAAATTGCACAGACTTGTTACAGCGTGTAATTGGTCAGTCCAGTGTTTCCAGGATGGTTCTCCTTCCTTCCCTCCTCCTCCTCCTCCTTCTCTCTCTGAATAGGCAAGGAGCAGCATAAGTGGGCTGGCATGCATCTGATGAGGGCCTGCATCATCTCATTGAATCTGGCCAGGAGGCAGCCCCATCAGTAACCACCCCATTTTACAGAGGGGGACACTGAGGCTAAGGACTGTCACACAGTTAGTAAGGGACAGAGCCAGAATTACACCTTTTGCTTCACTGCACTGCTATCCTGCTGTTTAATCATGCAAAGATGTAGCAACAAGAACAGTCTGCAGAAATGTTGATGATGTCGAAAACATGGGAATCCACCCAAATACGCATCCTTTGGGGTTGATTAAATAAATTACAGCCTGACCCTTAGGAAGGAAAGCTGTGCAGCCTCTGAAGGTGTCCCAGACATATGCAGGAGGCAAAAGGCCAGTTATAAACCAGAAAACTCCACATTGTTAAAAAAAAAAAAGCACTCCATACAGCTTTGTGCAGATTTTAAAATCTGGAATAATGTCCCCCAAACTGTTAACAGCTATTATCATCTCTGGGGGCTGCGATCGAAGGGCTGGATGACAAGGGATGTCCACCTTTTTTCTGTATTATTATTTTTAAATTTATTTTTGGCTGCATTGGGGCTTCGTTGCTTTGTGCGGGCTTTCTCTAGTTGCAGCGAGTGGGGTCTGCTCTTCGTTGCGGTGCGTGGGCTCTAGGCGCGCGAGCTTCAGTAATTGTGGCACGTGGGCTTAGTAGTTGTGGCTTGCAGGCTCTAGAGCGCAGGCTCAGTAGTTGTGGCGCACAGGCTTTGCTGCTCCGCGGCATGTGGGATCTTCCCAGACCAGAGCTCGAACCCGTGTCCCCTGCATTGGCAGGCGGATTCTTAACCACTGCACCACCAGGGAAGCCGTTTCTGCATTATTGCATTTTACTGCAGTCTGTATGTATTACTCTGGAAATCTGAAGAAAACACTGAGGATTTGGGAGACTCCAATTTAATTCATCGAAATAAATTCACTCATTTTTGTCCTCCCAACAGTTCTAGGTCATTGGCATCACTTTTCAGCCCATTTTACAGGTAGGAAAACTGAGGTTTTTCAGGGAGATGAAAATCTGTGCAAAGAGCTAGAAAATGGTCTGGCCAGGTTTGAACCTGGGCCTAGCCGACTCCAGCGCCCCACAGCAAGCAGGGCTCAGACCACATGCCAACTAGGAGAGATTGTTGGTGGCTGCCTAGGGCTGCTGTGTTAAGCATGTTGCTGAGGCTGGGAAACAGTGCTGGGATGGATTGCTGATGTCTGCCCTGGGCACACCTCCTCCTGGGACTGAGCTGAAGTAAGGGTTCTCTACACATTTCATGGTTATTGTCTCCTAGTGAATGAATGATTTTAGAGTGAATGAATGAATGAAGATGCGACCTCCTCTGCTTTCAGGACACCATACACAGGAAGAGCCTGACCCCCTCTTGGAAATGCCCGTGAGTTTCCCCCTGTTCCTGCAGCACCCCTTCCGCCGGCACCTCTGTTTCTCTGCAGCCACGGCGGAGGCGCAGCGCGCCTGGAGGCTAGCCCTGCAGGGCGGCATCCGGCTTCGAGGCACAGGTGGGTCCTGGGAAAGGGCAGGCAGTGGTGGAGCACAGAGTCTGGAGTCGGAAGGTTCTGCTCCTGCTGGCTCTGGGATCCTCTCCAAGCCTCAGTTTCCTTATTTATCAAATGGATCGTGGGGGATGACAGGGGGGAAACAGGCAGTTATGCATGGCCAGGGCTGTAATGAGGGCACAGCCCCATGGGAGCTTAGCCTGGGGGATCAGGGAGGGGATGTCCAAACTGGGGTCTAAAAAAGATGAGGGGCCAGCCAGGTGAAGAAGAGGAATGAGGACGGACACATCTGGGCAGGTTGTTGACTGAACAAGCGTACCTAACTGGAGAGGCAACTGGAGACCGCGGTGGGATCTGGGCTGTGACTGCCTGCAGGGGATGCCTTTTCCACAATGGTATACAGGCCCCTCACGGGCTGGTGATAATCTTAGGGGAGCGTGTTCCCGGCGGAGGGCACTTCTCTGCGCAAAGGTCTGGAAGTGGGTGAGACTTAGCTGTCTGGGACCTGGCGAGGAGGCGGAGGGCTTCCTTCTCGGGCGACGAGGAGCCAGGCAGCCTGAGAGCAGGGGAGGGGTGGGCGGGCACTGACGAGCCGCCCCTCAGTCCTGCAGCGAAGTCAAGCCCCAGCCGCCCGTGCCTTCCTGGACGCCATACGGCTCTACCGGCAGCAGCAAGGCCACTTTGGCGATGACGACGTGACCCTAGGCTCGGACGCCGAGGTCAGTGCCGCGCAAGGCCGCACCCGGGACCCCCCGGACCCCTTCTCGGCCCACCGAAGCACCCATGGTCACCTCCCCCGCAGGTGCTGACTGCGGTACTGATGCGGGAGCTGCTGCCTGCGCTGCGAGCCCAGACCCTGCCCGGCCTGCGGGGGGCCGGCCGCGCCCGGGCCTGGGCCTGGGCCAAGGTACGCATGGGGTCGAGGAGGTGGGGCAGGGACACGCGGGAGGCCGCGGATGGGGATAGGAGCCGGACCTGGGTGCTCAGCTTCGCCCTCCCTGCGACTGTCGCCCAACCTCTCCGCCCATCTCTGTGCGTCTGTCTTCTCTCTGTCCTCCTACCCTCGCCCCATCTCGTCTCTCTACCGCGCCCCTGGCCCGTGTGGGGTCTCCTCGGCTGATCTGGGCAGCTACTGGACGCCGTCCACGCTGCAGTCCTGGCCGGGGCCTCCGCTGGGCTCCGCGCCTTCCAGCCCGAAAAGGAGGAGTTGCTCGCCGCCCTGGAGAAGACTATCCGCCCAGACGTAGATCAGATGCTGAAGTTGCGGGAGCGCGTGTTAGGGAGGCTGCAGGGTGAGGTCCGGGGGCGTGGCCTGGATGTGAGGGGCGGGGCCGGGAGCCTGAGAGGAAGAAGGGGAACAGCTTGGGTGTAAGGGAAGGGGCCCAAGGTCTGGGACCCGGTGGAGGCAGGGCTGGAAAAGAAAAGGGTGGAGCCTAAGTGGGAAAATGGGCGAGGCCTTGATGCTTTGGTGGTGAGACTAGATCTCAAGACGGGGTCAAGAGGGAGGGCGGGTGCTTGGGAGGCGGGAAGGCCAGGGATGGAGCTGGGGAGCCCGGAGACCTGAGACTGGGTGGGGAGAGGGGCAGAGGCGTTGGCAGTAGCAGGCCTGACTCCGGTTGTGGGTTGTCCAGTCAGACGGCGGAGATAGCTCTCACTCAGCTCAGTAACAAAGAGAACAGAGTTGGAATCCTAACTCTGCCTCTGTGTGCAACTTTGAGCCGAACCCCATCGCACTTGGCCTCGGTTTTCTATTCTGTATGATGGGGTAGAGGAGGGTGCTCAGAGTCAGCGCTCCCGTCTACCTCACCCTGTTGAGCCCATGGCCTCACTCCGTGCCCCCCACCCCCCAATTTGCGGAGCACCTCGAGGAGGAGGAGATCCAGGCCAGTGTCTTCCACTCGCAGCCAACGTCCAGGGTCCCCTCGAGTCGTGCCTGCGCAGGAAGGTGGATGCGCAGCTGCCCCGGGTCACGCAGTCGCTGCTGAGCGCCGTGGAAGCCGAACTCGCGGCGGTGCAGACCCTCCTAACCCAGGGCATGGACCGCCTGTCCCGCCACCTGCGTGGGAGCCCCTCCAGCACCCGGCTGCGGAGGGAGGTGAGGTCCAGTGGGTCGTGTTTCATCGGGCCTATGGGCAGTGTGTTAACTTTATAGAAGAGTTGCGTGAACCTTGAATCTTTCTTGTTTGAAAACCTTCTCTTTTAAAAATCTCTGAACTTTCTTCTAGGCTGCATTTTACTTACGGTGGTCCACTATGCTATGGTCACTGGGGCACGGTTAATAACATGGGGGGGAAGGAGTAAGGTGACAAGATTAGCATTTTAGTAACATCAGTCTGGAGTCACCTTCCCCACAAATTGTTCCTCCTCCCATTCCCTTGTTTGGCCACAGCCCACCCCATTCCCTGGGACAGAATTCTGCTCCACGCAGGTCAGCTCTTTTCTTCCGATATTAAATGAGAGCATACTATGTGCCAAGAAACCTTCAACTTGTTAAGTGTCTGTTGACCTTTAAAATGAAACAGCCAGTTATTTTATCAGCAGAACATTTTGGGAAGGGAGGGCAGCATGAGAATTGCAATTCGGGACATGCAGGCTATGGCAAAACCAGAGGCAAGTCTGGCAAACGAAGGGGAGGAACATTACTTTATAGAGAAGAAGGAGAAAATTGGGAGAGGCAGCTTTGAAGTCCATTGGAGGAAAGCGAGAGTTCAGGGTGGTGACAGTTTCTCATTGGCTGAGTGGTGGTAGTTTCTCATTGGTTGGGGCTGTTACTGCATAAGGAGAAAATCTTCCTCCTGCTGGAGTGGTAAAGTAGTAACCTTCTTCCAGTTTGGGGTCTGCAGAGGGCAAGGATTGGCACTGCACGAGAGCCGCCCCCCCCCCACCCTTTCAGGGCTTAATGATTTCAATTTTATTTATTTATTTATTTATTTGGCCACGCAACTTGTGGGACCTCAGTTCCCTGGCCAGGGATTGAACCTGGGCCACAGCAGTGAAAGCGCCAAATCCTAACCAGTAGACTATCAGGGAACTCCCATGACTTTATTTTAAATGAGGTTTCCCTTTATTAATCTTCACATCTCCATTTCATAATCACCTCCTCCAGGAACTTTCCCTGGTCCTTTCTGCATCTGCAGCTGCGCGTGCTTCCCTCCTCACAGAAATATTAACACACCACTACAGTTGTTTGTCTACAATCTGTCTCCCCCAACTTTTCTGTGAGCAGTTTGAGGGCAAATACCACTTTGGATTACTGCACTTCTGCAGCCCCAGGATCCAGCACAAAGAGAACATCAGGTGGGACAAGGGCTGAGTGTGCCCATTTCCCCTCAGCCATGCCAGCACCACATGTTATCATTTGTTTCAAGTTTTACCATTTTATGTCCATCACACCATACCTCACAGTTACTTTTATTATGCATTATTTTGG
Source organism: Balaenoptera borealis (assembly GCF_965194805.1). Lineage (NCBI taxonomy): Eukaryota > Metazoa > Chordata > Mammalia > Artiodactyla > Balaenopteridae > Balaenoptera > Balaenoptera borealis. Next base: position 173,229,651 of record NC_138867.1, on the reverse strand, counting down.
TGACAACTGAGGCGGGATGTGTTTCTATTTGTGTTTCTTCTTTGATGAACTGTCTATGAGGTCCTTAGCCTTGCTCTTCCATTGGCTGGTGGTATTTTTCTTACCTGACTGCTATGGGAACACAGGTTTACTCATTTGGGGAGATGCCATGGGACCCAGAGCTGATGCAGACCTGCTACCGAGAGGCGGAGCAGAGCCGGGGGCGCCTGGGGCAGCTGGCAGCACCATTTGGCTTCTTTGGAACACAGAGCCTGGTGTTTGGGGCCCAGGATCTCGCACAGCAGGTAAGGGTGAGTGGGAGGCTGGGAGGAAGCGAGGCAAGGATGGCAGCCTCCAATGAGTAGGTGCCAAGTGTGTGCCAGGGAGACCACGATGACCCAGACAGACCTGGCCCTCCCTCGCTGGACTCCCAGTGTCACGCAGACATGAGCTCATGACCAGGCAGGCAGTAGTCACACGTGATGGACAGGGCTGTGATGGGGAAACACAAGGTGCTACGGGAACCCTGAGGAGGCACCTGATCCATCTCCAGGGTTGGGAAGGCTTCCAGGAGGAGAGGACTGCCAGGCTGGGGCACCTGGGGGAGGAATGGGAATGGGGGCATGTCCTGGGTGGAGGGAACAGTGTGGATAAGCCCTGGGAGGTGTGAGAGCATGTCCACATTTGGGGAAAGTGAAGCAATTTAGAGACATTGGCTTGTAGATTTCAAGGGAGGGCAAAGATGTGAGAGATATGCCAGCGAGGTGGGGGAGCAGATGGGTCAGGGCCTTGAGTATGGGGCTCAGGGGGCTGGGCTCTGTCCAAGGGCAATGGGAGTCACAGCAGGTGTGTGAGCAGGGGAGGGGCATGGCCAGATTCAAGGTTTTTTAGAAAGCCCTGCCCGCCCTGGGGAGCAGGGGCTGTCGGGGGCAGAAGCGGAGGAGGCAGGGAGGAGGTCTGAACCAGAATGGGTTGGTGGAGAGGCGCAGGGTGTGTTTTGAAAGCCAAGGGGTTGGGACCTGCTAATCGACATGGTGACTGAAAGAGACAGGGATTGAGAAGACCCAGTGCTGCCCGGCACGGTTGTTCAGTTTGTATACTGCACAAGGGCGCTCAGCCAAGGAGCCTGGACTATGGACGGCTCTCTGCTCCCCATGCTGGGCCTCCTGGCACTGACTGGATGAGCCCCAAGTCCTGAGAGGAAGAGAGTGCTGTTTCTTGGGACAAGAAGGAGGTTGGAGGGAAGCAGTTGGTCAGGGCAGGCTGGATGCTGAGAAGGGTTCAACCGAGCAGGCGTAGGGCCCAGAAAGAGCATGGATTCCCAGGGCTCATCCCAGCATCTCTTCCCACAGCTCATGGCTGACGCCGTGGCCACCTTCCTGCAGCTGGCCGACCAGTGTCTGACCACGGCTCTGGACTGTGCCCAGGCTGTCCAGCAGCTGGAGAAAGTCAGGGGGCGCGTGCTGAAGGTGGGGTCTGCGGGGAGGGCCTGGCAGTGGGCCTGGGTGCTCAGGGGGCTGTCAAACCAGCTGCCGTGCGTGTCATGCAGAAATTCCAGTCGGATAGCGGCTCAGCGCGGAGGAGGTTCATCCATGGCTGGCTGCTCTGCATCTTCTTGCCCTTTGTGTTGAGCCAGCTGGAGCTGAGCTGCAAAGCGGTGAGCTGACGGGGGACGGGTGCTATAGAACAACCAAGCATCTTTCTGTAAGACTCATAGAACCACCTTGATGACTAGAGACTTTTGTTCCCTGAGCCAAGGGGCTGGGTCGGATGGCTCTTCTGGGACCTCACAATGCCCTCTGCTTCTCCCATGACAATGCTGTGTCTGCAGAGCTGGCGTGGGGTCCCGTGCATCACATAGCAGCAGGTGATACAGGCTTCAGAGAAGGGAGGAGGCAGAGGGGGAGTGTATGTGTGTGTATGGTGAGGGTGCTGAGTGGTTAGGGGGCCTCTCTCTGAGAAGATGATGCTTGAGAAGCAGTGAACTAAAGGCATGAGCCATGTCCTGGGGAAGGGTATTCCAGGCAGAGGGTACAGCATGTGCAAAGGTCCTGAGGTAGGTCTGTGCCTGGTGTGTTGGAGAAACAGAGAGGAGGCGAGTGTGGCTGGAGCTTAGCGAACAAGGGGGTAGGAAGTAGACGAGGGGAGAGGTCACAGGGGCCTTGCTACCCAGGCTTAGGGGCACCATGAAGGGGTCTGCATCAGGGGTCAGGCAGGAAGTAGCTGTGAGGGGTCCCAGCAGAAACACCTGTACTATTCCCATTGAGGTGTGACGTGCTTTGTTTCACCAATTCTCACAACAACCCGAGGGAATAATGAGTCAAGGAGTCCATTTTAAAGATGAGGAAACTGAGGCCCAGGTTCCCCTAGCTAATCAGTGACAGAGCTGGGGCTCAAACCCATGTCACACATAGCCCACCCCTCCAGCCCAGCCCCTCACCTGCATCGGTTACAGGAGCTGCCTGAGTTCGAAGGGGACGTCCTTGCTGTGGGCAGCCCTGCTCTGACCATTGAGGGTATTTATGAGGATGTCATCCGGGGGGTCCTGCTGCAGAGGATCAATCGAGGTGAGCCCCACCCCCTACGGCTCAGGGGAGCCTGGTGACCCCTGGCTGTGTATACTGAGCCCTACCAGGGTCCCCATCACCTCTCACTGCCTGTGAACACTAGTCCTTTGACTAAGGGCCAGGACTGGGACAGAGGGGGTCTGGGGTGGGCGAGCCTAGAGGGGCAGTGATGGAAACTCCCTGAAGGAGGGGGCATTGGAGTGGGGTTGTGACGGATATGCAGGAGTTCTTAGGATGAGAGAAGGGAGACAAAATTTAAAAACTGGGGATAGACATTTACATTTACTCATTCAACAACCTCTCCATGTTTTATTCTGGGCTGGCATTGAGGCCTCAAGAGTACTTGGACTTGGGGTAGGCCTCTTAGGATTTCCTGGGCTGGGAAGAGGCTCCTGACTGTCTCTTCTCCCTCCTGCCTTGTCTGTTCCTTCCTGACCCAATGCCTATGACTGCTGAGACGTGTACTAACAGGGGAATGAGCAATGTGTAATGGTTATTCAGGGAATGTCACAGCTGACACAGAAGGAAGGAGAGGAGGCTGCCAGGGCAGATGTGCAGGGCCTTAAATGACAGGCAGAGGAGTTTAGACATTTTGTGGCAGGCAATAGGGAGCCACGGAGGGTGTGTGAGCAAGAGGGCAACAGTGGCTAGACCGGAAGCCAGAGAGGAGGCTGTGGGCCTGGTCCTTGGGGGCAAAGGATGGACTCGAGCAGGGACAGCAACCAAGGAGACGGAGACCAGGCCTGAGGATGAGACGGAAGTCAGAGGTTGTTGTTGGCCTGGGGTGTCACTGGGTGCATGGGAGGGACCACAACCCTGGGGATGGTGTAGAGAGAAAGGAGAGGAGTCCCAAGGAGCCTGGATTTGAAGGACACAAAGAGGAAGAAGGGATGCAGAAGGAGCAGTCAGAGAGGTGGGAGACCCAGAGACAGCAGTGTTCTGGGAGCCAGGAAGTAAGCGTGAGAAGTGTCCTTGTTCTGTGGGTGGCCAAACGAAAAGAACCGAGTTCCTTTAGAATAGGGGACATTTTAAATGGAAAAAGGCTAATCTCTAATTGGAAAAAATTTTTCAGAAACAGGTTTCCATTCCTAGAAGTTGTACATGTACTGCAGGCAGGGTCGGGGTGGGGTGTTTCCCTCCTCTATTGATTTGTGATGTCTGCTTGAAGCATTGTGCCGGAAGGTGGGGTAGGTAGCATCCAGGCTCAGTGAAGGTGTGGGGATCTGCTAGCAATGTCTGCCATGGGCACAGGTGTGGAGAGAGGCTCATGTGAGCCACTTGTTTAGAGTTCCTGGTTGAGACATTTCTTCCATCCTTTGCCCTCTTGTGGCCTCTCTGGGAAAATACATGGAAGCCCTGGGATTCTGGGGCTTATCCAGGTGGGTCCAGGGGTTTATCTTTTTATTTTATTTTATTTTTAAATTTGTTTATTTTTGGCTGCGTTGGGTCTTCGTTGCTGCGTGCAGGCCCTCCCTAGTTGTGGCGAGCAGGGGCCACTCCTTGCTGCAGTGTGCAGGCCCCTCACTGTGGTGGCTTTTCCCGCTGAGGATCATGGGCTCCAGGCGCGCGGGCTTCAGTAGTTGTGGCACGCGGGCTCTAGAGCGCAGGCTCAGCAGCTGAGGCACACGGGCCCAGCTGCTCCACTGCATGTGGGATCCTCCCAGACCAGGGCTTGAACCTGTGTCCCCTGCATTGGCAGGCAGACTCTCAACCACTGCGCCACCAGGGAAGTCCCTATCTCTTATTTTAGAATTGAAAAATGCCCTTGGTGCCAGCAACATGTCCTGCACTCTGGATGGCTGCTCGGAGCTTCCATGGGACCAGGCAGAAACAGGTGAGGACCTCACAGGTTCTTGGCCCATGCCAGTGAATTGCCAGGATCGGGGGGCCTGTGCTGGGGATACAAGAGGGTTGTGAGTGTGGGTTCCTGGATGGAACAGTATGCACCTTGTCTCCTGACTTGGCCAGGTTGGCCAAGCTCATGGTGAACTAGGGCAATGGGGAGCCACGGAGTGTGCCTGAGTGTCAGAGGTATCCTCTGACATGCATATGAATTTGTGTCCCATCTCTTCTTGCCAGGCCTCTATAGGGCCTCTCCCAATGGCTACCAGTTCCCAACACTGGTGGGGGAGATAGTGGTGATGGGAGCCTTGGGTTCACCTTAACAATGGGTGCATGGAGCTGTGCTCAGGGCAGCCTGGCCTCCTACTATAGGACCCTACAGAGACCTCCTTGTTGCAGCAGTAAATGTGTGTAGGGCTGAGGTTGACACTGCTGGTGGTGCAGGGATCCTGAACTCCATCCCTAAGACAGAAATGTTTCATGGGGACTTCCCTGAAATGGGACAGAAAGCAACTGGTCCAACTAGAAGCGGACCAGTGGGCAAGATGTTTATAATCTGGATGTTCAGGACTCAGGGCAGATGCAGGTATTCTGGAGCGGCTCTCAGCTCCTCAACCCCCTTGGGTATCATTGTTATGAGAGCTTTGTGAATCCACCCAGCTAAGTGGCTCCCACATTCTTCACCCACAGAAACTCTGAGCTAATAAACATGTATAGTTTTCAGTGGCTAACTCTGGGGGTCATTTGTTGTGGGGCAATAGCTAACTAATACACTGCCTAGCTGATTGGGGGCAGCATCTCATAGTCAATTGCTGCAGATAAACTGATGAATATTCACACTCACTGGAATACGTGAAGATTAAACAATCTTAGAAAGACTTCTGGGTGTCATAATATTCGGGGACTTGCAACTGGGGATGAAGGATTGTGGATGGGCTCCTTAATCTATTTAACCAGAATTTAATTGATGATGGGGTTTTGCTTCTAATCTTTTGCACTAACAGCTAACACCATAGTGAATGACCTTTTACATACTTTACATGCAAGGGGGTAAATCCCCCAAGGTGAAATCTCAGGGTTTAGAGCATGAGTGTTTGTCATTTCAATAGCAGTCTTGAGAGTGCTCTCCACCAGAGTGGTCTCACCTGGTGCCCCCTCATCTGTGTGGAGGTGGCCCATTTCCCCACCCGCTGTCAGCTGACTTGGGATTCCCAGATCTTCTGGGTGAAAAATGTTGTCTTGGCATCATTTTAATGAGCATGTCTTATTGGGGATGAGGTGGAGAGTCTTCTCATGTGTTTAGGAGCTTCTCTGTGAACCTCCATTTCTCTCCGTGGCCCACTTATCTTCTGGGTGCTTTTACATTTCTATTAAATTATTCTCGCTAAGCTTCCAATTACTGAGTATTTATTATGTGCCAGGCATTTGATGTGCCCAAATGTTTTGGCATCCTTATGACACTTTCCATTTTACAGATGTGGAAACTGAGGCTCAGAGAGGCACTTGCTCCAGGCAACCAGGCTCCAGCACCGAGGTCTAGCCACTCTGCCCACTGCCTCCTCCAGGGACATTCCAGAGCTGAAGCTTGGCCCACGTTCATCGTCATTCTCAATGGATAAATGTCTACTAGTGGAATTTCTGAGTCAAAGCATATGTACCAGTTCAAGGCTTGTATAATCCCCACACCTCTGCCTTACTCCTCTCCAGAAAGGCTATGCCTTTTAACACTCTCACCAGCAGCATTTGTACATATTCTCTTTTCCAAACACTAGGACTTTTCATAAAAGGAAAAACTGCCAGTTTGATAGACACACACACAGAGTGCATTGTTTTATTTTAAATTTCTTTGATGACTACACTGAACCTAAAAATATGTTTATTGACCATTAATATGTTTGTGTGTTTCTTATTTATTTATTTTTGGCTGTCTCGGGTCTTAGTTGTGCCACGTGGGATCTTTCGTTGTGGTGCGCGGGCTTCTCTCTAGTTGTGGCATCTGGGTTTTCTCTCTCTAGTTGAGGCGCCTGGGCTTAGTTGCCCTGTGGCATGTGGGACCTTAGTTCCCCGACCAGGGAACGAGCTCGTGTCCCCTGCATTGGAAGGTGGATTCTTTACCACTGTTTGTGTGTTTCTGTGTTTTCCTTTCTTTTCTTTTTTAGTGAATTGCCTGTTCATAGCTTTTACCTACTTTTCTCTTCAGGAGAATTTATATTTTTCTTCATGATCTCTAATAACTCTTTGTATATTAAGGATAGTAACACTTTCTGATATACACTACAGATGTTTTTTTCTCAGCTTGCTGTGGGCCTTTGGGTTTGTTTACTTGCTCCAAAATCTTAACTTAGTATCAAGTTTCCCAGCTGAGAGTAGAGCTTTTACTGCCTTCCTGTTTGCCAGAAAAGTCATCTGTCCACCGGAGGCTGGCAGCTTCACATCACAAGACTTCCAGTTGCTTCCGGAGTAGGTTCTGGGAGGGACTTCCCCAGTGTTTTTCTCAGTTCAGCTTTCAGAGGTGGGTAATGCACACTCCATGGTTTCCTCCCCCAAGAGAATGAGATTTTCCTCACCTTTCCTTCCTAACTTTTGCCCAACTGTCTCTTGCACACACTGAGGACACACGATCTGTGCCCTGAATTTTACTTAACAATATTGAGCCCCCACCCCCACCACTCACGTTAATAAATAGATATCTGAGCATCACAAAAACGATGAATTAGAAAACACATTAGATTACTGGAAAACAGCCCCCTCGTAGCATTTCTTTGGAAACGTCCACCTCCCTCCCGTTCCATCTTCACACAAGCCTGCGGGGTCGTTATGACTCCATTCTACAGGTGGACAAACTGAGGCTCACACAGACGGCCCACGCGGGGACTGGATTTGAAGCCAGGTCTGGGGACGCCAGGGCCCACTCGCTTGGTACTCAACAACCCTTGAGGACATCCCAGGGAGGTCGAGAACTAGAGTGGTAAAACCCATGTTGCAGCAGAGGAAACTGAGGCTCAGATCTTGAGTCCCAAACCAGATCCTGACTATCCAGGTTCGACTCGTGACACAGCCGGGTCTTATACAAATGGAAGTTGGATGGCGAATCAGGCTGGGATCCTGGCGGGAGCAGTTGCTCGGTGGCAGGGCAGATTCTGAGCTCTGACACCTTTACCGCACAGACCCAAGTTCAGAGCGCTCAGCGTCTTGGGGTGGGGGTCGGGGTCGGCTGGGCTTCCCGGGCAGGCCTGCAGATTGACGTCACTTCGAGCGGGCCGCTGCGGTGGGTAGGAGGCACTTTGTGTCTTTAAGACCGTTTGGAGGCGGGCCCTGACGGCTGACTCCGCCAGGAGCTCTCCTCCCCTTTAAGGCGCGCGGCAGGGGCGGGGTCCCGACGGCCCCTTTAAGGCGCCGTCCGCGTCCGCCGGCAGAAAAGCGGCTTAAAGGCGACGCGTGGCGCGATGGCGGCGACCCCACGCGCATGCCGGGGGCACGGGCGGCCCCTCCCGGTGCTGCTGCTGCTGCTGCTGTTGGCGCTGCCGCCTTTGGAGGGCCCGCCGGGCGCCGCCGCCTACTTCCCAGAGGAGCGCTGGAGCCCCGAGTCGCCGCTGCAGGCGCCGCGCGTTCTCGTCGCGCTGCTGGCGCGCAACGCGGCCCACGCGCTGCCTGCCACGCTGGGCGCGCTCGAGCGGCTGCGGCACCCCCGGGACCGCACAGCTCTGTGGTGAGCGCGGCGCCCGCGGCCCCGCATCCGGCCTGCTGTCCCCATCCCGGCGGGTCCACGCCGCGCCCCGCCCGCTGTCCTGGCACCGGGCGGGGCGGGCCAGCCCCACGCGTGCCTTTTGCTTGCTGTCCCCCATCAGGGCAGGACAAACCTACGCGTGCCTTCCTGCTTGCTTTTCCCCTGCCGCATTAGCACCAGCCCGAACGGCGCTTTGCAAGCTGGCCTCTTTAGGGTGGGGCGGCCCACAGCTCTGCCTTCTGGCCCCCACATTAGGGCATATCCGGGATCACCCGTGCCACACTGCCGGGGACTAACCCGCGAATCCACTTGGGAGCACACACAGCTTCAAAGGGAAGCTTGAGAACCCGCCCCCACCCCCAGTTGGGGCGTTGCAGTGGCCCACATTGCACGGCTACTAACTGAACGTCTTTCCGCTCCTGCTGCTGTATTGCTCCCTGAACCCAGCCTGAATCGGACCTCCTGCCTTCTGACTACTGGAGTGGGTGGGTGGGGTGTGCGACGGATGGCGGAAGGTTGGGGGGAGTGGATCCTTCCTAGAAGCAGAATGGGGCAGGGCCATGAACAAGCCTGACTGGTGACTTACCGCTTCCTACCTCAGTTTCTTCATCTGGAAAATGGGGATACAAATACAATTCTAGTTGGGTTGTCTCTGAAGATGAACAGGTTACTGAGTGTGAAGCCCTTGCGCCTGGCATCAGTGACCAGAGCCGTGGTTATTATTATCATTACTGTTATTATTGTCATCGTTGCTATCCTTGTTGTTGACTAAATAACAGTTATTTTGGGAGAATAACTCTCAGCTGTTGGTCACACTAGACTTCCAAATATTCCTTTTCCCTCCAGGCCGGATAATCCAAGCACACAGTTGGTGTTTAAGAAATGTTTGTTGAATGAATGAGTGACCACAGCCCACTCCAAAGTGGTATTGCTCATAGGAGAGAATTGAGGAAGGTGGGGCAGGGCTGCGTGATATATATGTATTTTTATTAAATCTCACATATTTAGCAGTGAATGTGGTTATAAGATCCTAGATGCCCCATACTACGAACATCATCTAATGTGTGTTTCCAAAATTAGCTTGTTTAATCCCCTCTGCAGCCCAGTGAAGTGGGCCCTGTCCTCACCCCCTGTGTCACAGATGAGGAAATTGGGGCACGGAGCGCGGAAGTGTCTTGCCCAGGGCTGTGTAGCTGGTGGGAGGCCCAGCCAGGTCGTGGGAGCCCTTGTTGCCTTGCTGCTGCTCGTCCTGCCTTGGTCTCCCTAACTTCACTCACTGGCCTGTGCTGTCTGCAGGGTGGCCACGGACCACAACTCAGACAACACGTCAGCCGTGCTTCGGGAATGGCTGGTGGCCATGAAGAGTTTGTACCACTCTGTGGAGTGGCGGCCGGCAGAGGAGCCCAAGTGAGTGCCAGGCCTTGCCCTGCCCCCTGCCCCCAGCTGGACTTGGCTGTGCCCCTGCTCACACACCCTCCATGACTCCCCATCATCCTGGGCCAGCCCCCCGCCCCCAGTCCCTGATGCTCCAGCCCAGCTCTGCAGCCTTCAGCGCTAGCTGTGGCTACTCTGACCCTACCTCAGCTTCACCAGTGGGTCAGAAGCCTCCCGTTGGACCTTTGCCCCCGCCGTTCGCTCCACCTGGAATTCCTTCATTCCTTGGTCTTTGTGGTGGACGCCCGCTGCTTTGTCCCCTGTGTCACTCAGCTGCAACATCAGCTCTGCTGCTTAGCGTGCCCGTGAGCCCCTGAGTGATGGGGACTGCGGTTCCTTTCACTCTTTCAGGATTAATGTCTGTACCCACCCACTGCCCAGACCAGATTAGGAGTCTGGGAGGACAGGCTCCGAGCTTTCTTGTGCTTTGCGTCTTCTCTCCTGGTGGCTCCCCCTCACCCTCAGGGATGTCTCTGCAAGGCAGTAGAGGCCCTTTCCCCTCGCCTCTGGGCCTTTGCACATGCTGTGCCCCCTACTGGGGACACACCTCCGTTCTCCTATTTTCTCCGTGCTTCTTCCCAGCCTTCAGATCCAGCTTACACATCCCCTCTTCCAGGAAGCCCTCTCTGACCACCCCACATTCAGCCAGCTCAAACCCTCTCTGGGCTCCAAGAATGCCCTGTGCTTCCCACATCACAGCTGCCTCTCTGCAGGTCCTACCCAGACGAGGAGGGCCCCAAACACTGGTCTGACTCACGCTATGAGCACGTCATGAAGTTACGCCAGGCAGCCCTGAAATCGGCCCGGGACATGTGGGCCGATTACATCCTGGTGAGTTTCTTGGCCAGCCAACCCATGGGTCCCCAGCCGAGGGTCTGGGGTATCCAAGGGAAGGCAGAGTGGCGGGATTCGGAGACCAGCCTTAACCCCATTTTACAGAGGGGAAACTGAGACTCTGAGAGGGGAAGTGAGTTGTCAGAGGTAACACAGCAAGTTAGCGGAGGAGCTGGGATTTGATCCTCGGCCACCTGGATTCTTAATCATCAGGAACGAATGGGCTTTTGTGTCCCCAGCCGACCCCTGTAGTTGCACACTTGGGTCATCTCCACTTTTATCAGCATCACCAGTGATGTGAGTTCTCTCTGCAACCACGATGATGACCTCGGGTCACTCCGAGAAGCAGGAGGATGGGGCGGGGGCTGGGAGATGTTGGCGACACTGAGCTGCTGAACCCTGACTTTTACTTCCTCCTTCTGGGCTTCTGGGAAGAGGGGAGCGGTTGAGGTTTTGAATGCAATGTTGGGTTACATGCCCACAGATCACGGGTCTCCTGTGAGCTCCTTCAGCCGGGTTCCTTGACCTGGGCATGGTCCCCTCCCCTGGTGCGATGGGCAGGGCATTGACAGCTGAGCCTGGTTGACCATGGAGGTTGAATGCAGTGATGCCAGTTTGACAGTGCCCGCGGTCGGTTTCCATCTTCGTGCCAAACCTCAAGCTTTGGTCTCTACCTTCTTAATTTATTAATCAGCATATATCTATCGTCCACTCCCTGTGCCCTCCTCGTGCCGGGCCCTGGGGACCCAGTGAGGGTCAGCACAGGCTGAGCCCCACCTTCCTAGCATCCCAGGAAAGGTGGATGTGACCAGAAAACAAACAAAACTGAATGAGGAAATATCAGAAGGCGGCCAGTGCTGTGAAAGGCACTTGATGATATATCAGTGTTCTGGGGCTGCCATAACAAAACACCAACACTGGCGGGCTTAAAACAATGCAAGTTTATTGTCTTGCAGCTCTGGAGGCCAGCAGTGTAAATCAAGGTGCAGGCAGGGCTGCACTCTAGGGGAGGATCCTTCCTTGCCTCTTCCAGCTTCTGGGGGCTCCAGGTGCTCCTTGGCTTGTGGCTGCATCACTCCAGTCCCTGCTTTTGTGGTCACGTGGTCTCTTCTCCTTATAAGGTCACCAGTCACTGAATTTAGGGCCTACCCTAATCCAGTATGAACCCCATCTCTTTTTTAAAGTAATTATTTTTTAATTTGTTTATTTATTTTATATTCTTTTCCATTATGGTTTATCACAGGATATTGAATATAGTTCCCTGTGCCAGACAGTAGGACCTTGTTGTTTATTCATCCTATGTATAATAGTTTACATCTGCTAACCCCACACTCCCAGTCCTTCCCTCCCCCATCCCCCACCCCCTTGGCAACCACAAGTCTGTTCTCTGTGTATGTGAGTCTGTTTCTGTTTTGTAAATAGGTTCATTTGTGCCGTATTTTAGATTGCACGTATAAGTGATATCATATGGTATTTGTCTTTCTCTTTCTGACTTACTTCACTTAGTATGGTAATCTCTAGTTGCATCCATGTGGCTGCAAATGGCATTATTTTTTCTTTTTTATGGCTGAGTAATATTCCATTGTATATTTATACCACATCTTCTTTATCCATTCATCTATCGATGGACACTTAGGTTGTTTCCATGTCTTGGCTATTGTAAATAGTGCTGCTATGAACATAGGGGTGCATGTATCTTTTTGAATTACAGGTTTGGCTGGGAATATGCCCAGGAGTGGGATTGCTGGATCATATGGTAATTCTATTTTCAGTTTTCTGAGGAACCTCCACACTGTTTTCCATAGTGGCTGCACCAGTTTGCATTCCCACCAACAGTGTAGGAGGGATGAACTCCATCTTAGTTTACATCTTAATTACATCTGCAAAGACCCAATTTCCAAATAAGGTCACGGCCACAGGTACCAGGGGTTGGGGGCCTCCCTTAGGAGGGGGCCCTAGCAGAGATCTGAAGGAGCCAAGGAGCCAGCCTCAGCGGGAGCTGGGGGCCAGCGTCCGTCCGAGGCAGAGGAAACAGAGCAGGGAGCAAGCCTGGGGCATTGAAAGACTGGCGAGGAGGCCAGTGTAACCAGAGTGGAGTGATGGAGGGGGTAATGCTGAGGTGGTAGGTGGGGGCCGGACTATTCAGGCCAAGGGAGGGATGCGGCTTTTACTTTGAAGGTAATGGGGAGCCATGGAGGGTGTGTGAACAGGAGAGGGCTAGGTTCCGATTTCTGATTTCTGATTTTCAGAAGTCCCTGTGGCTGCCGTGGGGAGCAGGGCCTGTGGGGCAGGAGGGGGGGCAGCAGGAGGCCAAGGTGGGGGCCTGTATGGGACTGTGGGTTCAGGATGCGTTCTGAGGCCAAGGGGACAGGCCCTGCTGGATGTGTGGGTGCCGGAAGGACCTCACGTCCTGGCCTGAACCTTGTGGGGAGGACGGCACCATCTCCTGGGAGGAGGAAGGATGGAAGAGGCTCCTCCTGGGATCCCTGTGAGTTGGCGCCTTCTCAGACCATTTTATAGATGGGAAAGTGGAGGCTTAGAGAGGGAAGTGACAGCCTGCTGGGTGGGGTCTCAGAAACAGTGAAGAACAGAGGTGGAACTCGAACCTCCCAGAACCGTCCAGCCCAGGGCCACCTTGTCTGCTTCCCTGGGTTTTGCTTTCATGGTTTGACGTTGGCTGGTTTTCACTTTTTTCTCTCAGCAAACCTGGGTGGAACTCAAGGTTTTGGTTCAGAACTCAAAGCAGCTTTTGACATGCCGTATATTTTTGTAATCGGGGACTTCAGTAATCCATATTGGAATGTGAAATCATTTGTCTAGTGTTTTTAAATTATTATTAAAATGGCCTCTTTTTTTCTCTTTTTACAAACACTGTGGGTGTTACTTGTAAGAAAATATACAAGAAACAACAAGAAGCTTGGAAAGAAAGAAAAAAATCATACCTTGTAGTCGTACCTCCCAGAGAGGCTTGCTCTCTGGCTGCGTTTTTTCATTGAGGTTCAAGTCACATAACATAAAATTATCCCTTTTCAAGTGTACAGTTCAGCGGCATTTAGTACGTTCATCATGTTTTGCACCACAACCTCTATGTGCTTCCAAAATTAGTTTCCATCACCCCAGAGGAAACCCTGTGCCCATGAGCAGTCACTCTGCATCCCCCTCCCCCAGCCCCTGGTGACTGCTGATCTGCTGTCTGTTCTGTGGATTTGCCTGTTCTGGACATTTCACATAAACAGGATCATGCGCCATGTGGCCTTCTGGGTCTGGTTTCACTCAGCCTGATGTTTTCTGGGTTCATCCAGGTTGTAGCGTGTGTCAGTGCTTCACTCCTCTTTCTGACTGAGTGATATTCCATTGTATGGATGGACCACGTTTTGTTTATCCATTCATCCATCAGCGGACGCTTAGGTTGTCTGCACAGTTCGGCATCTGTGGATAAGGCTGCTATAAACGCGGTGTGCAGATGTCTGTTCGAGTCCCTGTTTCCAGTTCTCTCAGTCTGTACCTAGGACAGGAATTGCCGTAACTCCATGTTTCACTTCCTGAGGAACTGCCAGACTGTTCTGGCTGTTTCCACTGCAGCTGTATTCCAAGGTCACAAATTCACATGTCCGCAGGGGTCTGGGCAGGAACATAACAGGACCGCACGGCTTGTCCCAAGGGACAGCCACCTCCCATCTCCAGCTGGGGCGTGCCACTTGGGAATGCCCTTCCCGCGTTGCTGGAGAAGGCAGGGATTCTAGTTTTTGCTCTTGTTTATGGCAAGTGATTCATACATTCTAAAAATCCTGCATGGGGGGCTTCCCTGGCGGTGCAGTGGTTAAGAATCCGCCTGCCAATGCAGGGGACACGGGTTGGAGCCCTGGTCCGGGAAGATCCCACATGCCGCGGAGCAGCTAAGCCCGTGCGCCACAACTATTGAGCCTGCGCTCTAGAGCCCGTGAGCCACAACTACTGAGCCTGCGTGCCACAACTACTGAAGCCCGCACTCCAAGAGCCTGTGCTCCGCAACAAGAGAAGCCACCGCAGTGAGAAGTCCGTGCACCGCAACGAAGAGTAACCCCTGCTTGCCGCAACTAGAGAAAGCCCGTGCGCAGCAACGAAGACCCAGCGCAGCCAAAAATAAATAAATAAAATAAATAAAATTTTTTAAAAACCCAGAAAAACCCTGCATGGGTAACGGAAAGCATATCTGTGGACCAGATGCATTAAAAAAAAAACCCACCTCCTAATAATAGTTGTATAATATATCATGCCGTGTGTGTTTTCACATCCCAGTAGACAGGAACGTCCTTACCTAATTGTTTCCTGTGGCTTGATTTTTCAGTTGTCTCGACACATTCTGCAAGGGGACAGCAGGGCAGGGCCAAAGTTTCTGTAGCTGATTCTCCACTGCTAGACTCCTGGGTCGTTCCCAGTTTGTGTGATGACCAACCCTGCCATGAATATTCTGGTGTGGCCTTTCTGGAAGGTGTTGGTGACATACGGTTTTGGGGGGGCAAGCAGGCACCCCCCACCATGATGACCCTATTCATGGGTTGGTGAGTTTCCTTCCAGGCTGCAGCAAACAAGTTATCATCTTTTTACCCCAACATTCAAGGTGTTAAAAAAAAAAAAAAAAGCCTTATGTAAAGATCCCATTTTTACGAATTTTTTTGTTGGCATTTAACTTACATAGAAAAAAGTGTGTTCCAGCCCCGACTGTCCTCCTCATTGACCAGTGCTGCCCATCTTAAAAGTTCCCCTAAAAGGAGCCACATGATGCACCCGCTGTCACTTCCCGTGGCTCGCCAGCACCGTGTGTGGGACCCATTTGTGTCGCTTCGTGCTGTGTGGTCCGTCCCTTCTCTTGCAGTGTCGTGTATTTCATTGTGTGAACGTAACTCTGCTGGTGACTTAGGCAGAGCTGTCCGTTGAGGAGCAGGTGGCTTCCAGGGCCGCATGTGCTATTCCAGGCGCCCCCCTCCCCAGGGCTCCGGCCTCTGCCCCAGCTGTTCCAAGCTGTGGCCTAGCCTGGCTCACTCTGGCGGCCCACACTGATGCCATGTCGGGTGTTTTGCAGTTTGTGGACGCGGACAACCTGATCCTCAACCCTGACACGCTGACCCTGCTCATCGCTGAGAACAAGACGGTGGTGGCCCCCATGCTGGATTCCCGGGCTGCGTACTCCAACTTCTGGTGTGGGATGACCTCCCAGGTCAGGGGGTTACCGTGGTAGGGCAGGGGCCTGGGGGTGGTGGGGGCTGGATTTGGAGTCTAACTTATCCTCACACTGCCTCATGGTGAGCATCTGATAAACACTATTGTGATAATCCTTAAATAGACCTTGAGGGAGGGTCTACGATTGTGTGCCCCCTGCCCCTACACCCATTACTGAGGCAGAAACACAAATGCAGAGAGAGGAAGCGACTTGCCTGCGCTCACATAGCTATGACGTGATGGTGCCAGGATGGGACTTCAGGCACAGCTTGATCCAGGTGTTCAAACAGTATTCCTCTTCCTCCATGCCTTGCGTGGCTTCATTTCCAAACTCCTGGGGAATGATCCCAGCAGCATTCAGCCAAAGTCCACTCTGATAGAACCTTGTCCAGTCTCCTCCTACCCCTGAACCAATTACTGAAGTCAGGAAAATGTCAGGCTCTGATTGTCCCACCCAGTGATGAGGGTGGGGTTTTAGGCAAAGCCAGGGAGAGTGAGGGGCTGGTGATGGAGCAGGGCTGTGCCAGGGGAAGGGGGCTGGGTGGCTAGAGCCAGGATACTGATCCATCCTATCTCCTCCTATCTTTTTGTTTTGAATTGATGTGTAATTCACAAAATATAAAGTTCACCATTTTAAAGTGAATAATTCAGTGGTTTCTATATTTTAAAGTATGTCATAGAAATCTAAATGTTATATGCTAACAATTCCAGTTCATAAAGGATAGGAGGAAGAGAGAGGACTGTTCCAGAAGCTTCTAAAACTTCTCTTCTAAAAGATTGCCCCCCGACTTTCTTGAAGTCCCACTTCTGATGTTTAATTTTAAAATCAAAGGATCTCAAATATCCAGTCCCTTTTTCAGCTTTTTAATTTCCTTTCTCAAATGCTGCTTTTCTGATCAGAAGTATTGAGCTGGGTCTGCCAATGAGTGGCTGTTTCCCTGTGTTTCTGTGCCATTGCCCAGCAACTGAGACTCTGGAGCTGGAGACTGACAGGCCCTGCTCAGAGCCCTGCGCTCAGGGAATGCCCACCACAGCCAGAAACTGGCACCCAGTCTTACTCTCCGGGTGTTCTGTGCCTCCTGTTGTCCCGGGCCTCCAGCCTCACCTTTAGGGACCCCCATGCAAAACTCTGCCCGCCTCCCCACAGGGCTACTACAAGCGCACGCCTGCCTACATCCCCCTCCGCAAGCGGGACCGCCGGGGCTGCTTTGCAGTCCCCATGGTGCACTCGACCTTCCTGATTGACCTGAGGAAGGCGGCATCCAGGAACTTGGCGTTCTACCCTCCCCACCCCGACTATACCTGGTCCTTCGACGACATCATTGTTTTTGCCTTCTCCTGCAAACAGGCAGGTGAGCCCACAGGGGGTTTGCCATCATGGGGTGTCTCTCTGCTTCTTTGGGACCAGTGCTGAGCCCACAGAAGGTTCACAGAACCAGAACTGCAGGGTGTAGCGATGACTTCAGGTGCAGCTGTATCCAGGTGTTCAGATGATATCCCCAGGATATCTCTCCAGCCCTGGCTTTGCTGGGTGGCTTCACTCCCCAGGTCTTTAAGATTTGCTTATTGAAAGTTATTTCCATCTTGATATTTTCCTATATTCCCCCAAATATCTGTGGTTGAGCATAATTGTTCCCTAGTGGTATACTTCGGGCAAAAAAAAAAAAAGTTTAAAGAGGAAGAAAACATAGCCATATGCTGACCTGTCATTTATTTTTAAACCACGGTCAGCAAACTATGTCCCATGGGCCAAATCTGGCCCACTATCTGTTTTCGTATGGACGCAAGCTAAGAATGCCTTTTGGGTTCCTGGACCCAATTCCTATGTGTGTAGGTTGGAGGTGGGGGTGTATTCCCCACACCGACAAGCAATTCTGGGACCCCAGCAGGGTGTCTGAGAATTCAGCTCAATTCCAACTCGGTTCTGGCTCTGTCTACTTGGAGATAGCCTCAGATTCCACAGGTTAAGGGCTCAACCCCACAAAACTATGTCCCCCACCCCGCTTGAGATGCTGATCGCAAGTCCAGGTTGTCACCTGTGCTTCTGACCAAATGGCTAGAAATCAAAGGTTCCCGCGACTCCTTCCTTGGGTTCTGCTAATTTGCAAGAGCAGCTCACAGAACTCGGGAAACCTGTTTACTCACTAGGTTACTGTTTATTATAAAAGGATATAACTCAGGAACAACCCAGAGGAAGAGGTGCACGGGGCAAGGTTTGGGGGAAGGGGCGCAGAGCTTCCACGCCCTCTCTGGGCACGGTCCGAAGGCAGACTTGAGTTGTTGAGACAGAACTGTTTGGCCCACAGACCTAAATATTTACTGTCTGGCCCTTCAATGAAAATCGTTTTCGTTGGGTTTATCACTTTAAAAAAAGATATATACTCATTATAAAATTTGAAACCATTCAGAAAAGCACTAACACAGAGATAATGTTACTCATGGTTTGTCCAACTGCATCTCATTTTTGTGCATAAATGTGCATCTTTACTGTTCACCCGCAGTTTTGCGGTTTGCCTGGTCGTGGAATCCTGCAGGGACTGAGTCAGTACCGGTGCAAGGCACTCGTTAACAGTTCTGGAGTTTTTTGTCTTCTTTCCTGGCACTGCGAACCCCTGTTCTGGCTCCAATTCCCAGATGGAGCACCGAGGGGGGGCGGTCTCTGCCGGTTGCTGGGAACAGCTGGACCCATTTTACGCTCTGGCCCCATGCTGGGCCGTGAGGCTAATGCTCTGTTCGGAGGTTGCCTCCACTGCCTTATTGCTCTGTTTTCAATTTTGATTGTTGTTTCCTTGGCCCCAGAGGTCCAGATGTACGTCTGCAACAAGGAGGTGTATGGCTTTCTGCCGGTGCCACTGCGGGCACACAGCACCCTCCAGGATGAGGCCGAGAGCTTCATGCACGTGCAGCTGGAGGTCATGGGTGAGTCTGCCTGCGCCAACCTGGGAGGGCTGAGTCGCCTCCCTCTCCCCGCCATCTCGCGTCTGTGAACACTGACTGAGTGTCTGCTGGGCGCCAGTCTCTTCGCCGGGCACTGGGAACCCAGTGTGAACAGGTGGACGGCTGCCCCCCCTCTCACAGAGTGCTGGCTTGCAAGCAGCTGTGCACGGCATGCTCGGGGAAATGAGGGTGGGCTTTCTGGCGGAGGTGGCGTTAAGATGCAGGGTGAGTAGGAGTTAGCCGATAAGAGGATTGCAGCCGGAGGGAGCAGCACGTGTGGAGGCCGGGAGGCTGGAGGGGCTGTGAGCTCAGGAAACAGGTGAGGTCGGCGGGACAGAAGTGGGGCTGGTGAGCTGGGCAGGGCTGGCAGGCAGGGCCAGGGCGGGGGCCTCAGACATTCGGCTGAGGAGCGGGCCTTTTCCTCCGGGGCAGTCAGGAGCCATGGAGGGTGTAGGAGCAGTGAGGGCAGCAGGTTTCACTGATGGCCCTGCATGTGCGTGGCAGCATCTAGGACACAGCCATTTCGGGCCATTTTGTCACTCATGTCCCTGCCAACCTCCAGACCCACTATTGTTTGTTTAATATCTATCTTAATGGACACTTTTTTTTTTTTTTAACTTGAATACATTTTAAAAAGGAGACTATACCTGGTCCTGGAGACTACATACTTTTACCGTGGTTGCAAGCTCATGTCTTTCTAACACATATACAGATAGATCCGTAGACTATTAAACTAGCAGCTGTCCCTCTGGTGAGGTGGGCTGAACGCACAGGGCCGAGCTGCCATTGATGCTGCTTGAGGAGGGGATTCTGCCCCGGCTGAGGGTCTCTGAAGCAACCGGATAGTGGTACGGCGTCCTCTTCCATAGGGGCCTTGCCCTGTGCTGACCACATCCCTGTGAAGGCCTGGGAAGCAGCATGGCCGTTCCTCCCACTGCACAGATGGAGAGGGCCTTGGAGGGCCAGGCCCCTGCCCTGAGGTTCAGTCCGTGCCCCACCCCCTGGGCCCGGCTCTGATCCGTTTCTAGAAGGTTCTGTCTGTGGCTTCCCCTTGTGGCTGAAGATGGAATGACACCCTACCTTCTTTGTTTTGTGGGGGCTTTGGGGTCTTTTGAGGTGACACCTGGAGGCTGCAAGGTCATCAGTGTGAAGACCCCCGCGACACCCAAGTGTCTGTCCCATGTAGTTGCCCAGGCTCAGCCTGGCAAACCCACCAGGCTGTAGTCATAAGAAGTGGGTCTCTGCCTCTTGCCAACTCCTGTGGGCGAGCGGAACCCAAGAAGCTTCTCCAGGCTGCCATAGTTTTCCTAGTTTAACTTTTCACATATATTTCCCTTGTTATTTTTGGTCAGAAGACTGTTTACGCTGCTGTTATAAACGGAAGGCACAACAGAAGCGTGAATATTTTCGTGTTTCTCAAGCGCCAGAGCAAATCACACAGAACAGACGGAAGGAGGGTCTGGAGGTTTCAGATATTTGTGCAAATCCTTCCTTACAGTTCTAGTGAAAACCACCTTTTTTCTCCACCTCTGTGTGGGTACCTGTTCCAGGGCTGTGCATGTGATTTTTCATGTGTTCAAAGGTCTTTCGGGACTTCCCTGGCGGTCCAGTGGTTAAGACTCTGCGCTTCCACTGCAGGGGGCACAGGTTTGATCCCTGGTCGGGAAACTGAGATCCCGCAAGCCGTGCGGTACGGCCCAAAAAAGAAAAAAATCTTTTTTACAATGAAATTTCAAGCTTAGAGAAAAGCTCAGAGTGATGCCCTCTGTGTGTGGGGAATCCAGCAACTTCCTTCCCTACCTGCTCATGGACTACGGGGTGTCTTTCCCAGTTGGCCCCATAAACTTGGCTCAGTGTAAATCCTGTTCTTTGAGTTTTAGCATACACAGCAGTGACAGGTCATATGTGTGCAGCATGATGATTGTTTTTATTTTATTTTTTAATTTTTTTATTAAAAAAATTTTTTTTCAATGTTATCATGTTTTTATTGATCAATCTGTGTCCAATTAAAACATAGACAACCAAAAAAATACCCTTATCTAAAAGCAAACAACTCAGGAACATCCAGATGCAAGAGGTGCATAGGGCAAGGTATGTGGAAAACAGTAAGGAAGCCTGCATTCCCTCTCGGAGCTCGCCGTTCTCTGTTTTTAATATCCTTGTCACCAGACACGGACCAGGCTCTGGCCCTCCCCAGGGTCCCCCACTGTCATGATTCCACCAGCTGACGGTTTTTTTCCCTTTTTGTGCTTCTCATCAGTCAAGCTGCTCAAGTGCGGTGTCTTCTGCCCCATGTCCTCGTCTGTGCTGTCACCGGGTGCTGCGTGTGGCTGTGGCTCGTTCTCTTGTCTTGCTGTGTAGTATTCCATGTAGATGTTCAGCCACCGATTCATTCACTCTTGGCTGTGTCATATGTCACTTTACCAGTCTTCTCCTGAGCGGCATGGGGGTGCATTTCCCATTTTTCCCAACATTGCCATGTGCGAGAGAGTTCTAGACATGCATCAGTGGGTGCAAAGTTAGGGAATATCCACAAGGTTGCCCTCACTTCTTACACCAGTTGCAAAATCTGGGGTCCCCAAGACCATGCTCAGGTTTGATAATTCACGAGAGGGACTCAGAGCTCACTGGAAGCTATTATACTCACAGTTACAATTTATTACAGCCAAAGGACACGAATTGAAATCAGCAAAGGGAAAAGGTGCATGGGGCAGCATCCAGGAGCGCTCCAAGCACAGAGATTCCTATTGTCCCTTCCCCGTGGAGTCATATGGGCAGTGCTTACTTCTCCTAGCACTAGTATGTGACAACATGCATGGTGTACTGCCCACCAGGGATGCTTCCCAAGCCTCCATGGCCAGGGTTTTTACTGGGGCTCCTACACACAGATACAGATGATTGCCACGTGGCTAACCTCCATCTCCAGTCCCTGCAGAAATTGAGCCAATACCAAGTAGCCCAAGACCTCCACCCTAAATCACACTGTTGGCATACATACCCAGTATGGCCCAAGCCCTGAGATAAACAAAGACATTTCCAAGGGCTTCAACCTCCCAGGAGCTGGGAGCAAAGGCCAGACCTCTCTGTGGTCAAGTTTAATTCTTCACCCTATGATGGGTCTAGGGGTGTTGCAGTTTTTGACATGGCTCTCTGGAAAGGCTGCATTGTGTTGCTCCTTCTGGACCCTAATGTGCTCCATTTTCCCAGAACTGATAAGAAAGGATGAAGAGATACCCCCACTTCCCATCAGCAGGTCCTTTCACCATCCACACCCCAAGTGGGCAGGCAGAGGCTGAGAAAGAGAGGGAAAGGGCACCTGGGATTTGAATTTGGGTCTTCAGATCCCAAAGCCTTGCCCTTGGGTCCTAGGCTCCCCTGAGGAGGACGGGGTGGCAGGGAGCTCTGACGGGCCCTGGATAGGAAGAAACCCCAGGGCACAGTGTCCCTGGAGGAGGCCCTGGCTGTGAGGTGGGAGGTGCCAGGTTGACCCTGAGCCTCGCCCAGGCTTCTCCCAGACAGAGGGGCCTGTGTCTGTCCTTTGAGCTCACACAGGGCCTTTGTTCTTGGGGAGGCAGATGCCACACTCACCTTTTCTGGGCCAGCCTGGTAGATGACCAGGAGCCTCACCAGGCCCACAGTCCCCTGTGGATCTGATCCTTCTGTGGGAAACCGTCAGGGATGTACCAAGACAGGGCCCAGGGATATGGTCTGAGCACTGCTCACAGCAGCTAAAAGGGGAACAATCACGAACACCCTGGAATTCTTGGCATACCTGGGCTCGTAGGTGTGTCACTCCAGTCACATGGCCATCTTCTCCCTGTGTGTCTTCACACTGTCTACCCTCTGTGTGTGTCTGTGTATCCGAATTTCCCATTTTTATAAGGACCCCAGTCAAACTGCTTAGGACCCACCCTAATGACCTCATTAAAGATCCTATTTTCTAAATAAGGTCACATTCTGAGGTACCGGGGTGTCAAGATGCCAAAGTATCTTTTTGGGGAAGATACAGTTTAACCCAAAACAATGTGTGTGATTTCATGGCATCTTATCATGACATAAACCTCTGAGAGATTTATTAGCCCATTTTATAGATGAGGAAGTTCATTCCTTTGTTCATTTTATGAGTTTGTGCCGAGCTCTGTGTTGTGCGTAGGGAGCCAGTGTG
Organism: Balaenoptera borealis; assembly: GCF_965194805.1. Taxonomy (NCBI): domain Eukaryota; kingdom Metazoa; phylum Chordata; class Mammalia; order Artiodactyla; family Balaenopteridae; genus Balaenoptera; species Balaenoptera borealis. Next base: position 173,206,967 of record NC_138867.1, on the reverse strand, counting down.
AGTGGACAGACCTGGTATCCGTCTGGCAGAACTCATGGGAGATAATCAGGGAGCCGGGGAGGTAGGACAGCAGAATGAGGCTTTGACGGAAGCCCAGGCGCTGTGGGGACCCCCGAAGAGGTACCTGACAGCCTGGGGAGGTCGGGAGACTCCTCTGCTGCCACCCGCCCACCCCCCGCCCCGTCCCAGAAGGCCTCTTAGCTGATAACTCAGGGGGAGGAGGGGAGGAAGGAAGGGTATTTCAGTAGAGGCCCAGTGTGTGCAAAAGTCCAGAGGTAGGAATGGGGGATGGGTAAGTCTGGAGCAGTGCCAACAGCCAGCGTGGGTGGGAGGCGGAGGAGAGAGACTAGCACTGATGCTGTGAGTGGGGCCGTGTCGGACAGGGTCTCCAGCACCAGGCTGAGGAGCTCGGGATGACGGAGCCACGCAGAGGGTGGGGAGGGGGCGTTGGAAAGAGGCTGGACACCCCCCCACTTCCCAGTGACCCCCGTGACCCCTCGGCTTCTCTCTGCCGCCCAGTGAAGCACCCACCCGCGGAGCCCTCGCGGTTCATCTCGGCGCCCACCAAGACGCCAGACAAGATGGGCTTTGACGAGGTAGGCTGGGCCTTCCCTCAGGGGTGGGGCCGGGGGCCGACCTGGAGGGTCCAACCGAGGCTCTGGGCCACAGGTCTTCATGATCAACCTGAAGCGGCGGCAGGACCGACGGGAACGTATGCTGCGCGCGCTGCAGGAGCAGGAGATCGAGTGCCGGCTGGTGGAGGCTGTGGACGGCAAGTGAGTCCCACCCCGGCGGGGGAGGGGCGGCTCCACGTGTGGGTGTGTAGACCTCGCGGGTGGCGGCTGTGGAGCGGATGTGAGTCTGACCCTGCGCGGGGTGCTGGCAGGTCTGCGCACATGGTATAGACCACGCCCTGGCAGCCCACATTGGGTCCAAGAGGGGTGCGCAGGTTGGGGGGTGGTGGCAAGGGGGAATGTCGCTAATGGTGGAATTGTGGGCAGAGAGAGTCTTCCACTGACCCCCTCCTGACCCCCCTTGCAGAGCCATGAACACCAGCCAGGTAGAGGCACTGGGCATCCAGATGCTGCCCGGCTACCAGGATCCTTACCACGGGCGGCCCCTCACCAAGGGCGAACTGGGCTGCTTCCTCAGCCACTATAACATCTGGAAAGAGGTGGGTCCCGCAGCGGGGCAGGGCCCTCCTCAGCCTTCTTAACAGCTCAAGGAGGGAATCACCTGCACCCCAGACAGTCTTGTCTCTTTAGTGAATGTGTCACCTGAACCCTGGGTGGGTGAGCTGCCGTCCTTCTCCTGTGCAGATGTGGAGCCTGAGTCTGGGGAGGGTTGAGCCTGACTCTAGAAACAGGTAGGGTCTGAGGCCCAGGACCTCGAAGCAAAACCTCTTTATGTCCACCCACTGTCAAATATCTAGAGCCTTGGCACCGTGCTCAAAGCTTACTAGTAGGAGTAATAGCCATGGTGACGATAACTAATGCAGACCCCACACATTGTTACCCCATTAGCCCCAGAGGCTCATCACACACCCTTGGAAGGAAAGGTTATGATGGGCGAGGATGCCAGGCACGGGCTGGAACCTGGACCAGCAGGCGTGAGGCCAGATGGGGCATTTGGTGTTTGAGGCGACAGGTGCTCAGCCAGGTTGCCCTCCTTTTCTGATATTCATCATGGAGGTCATGGGGCAGGGATTGCAGTGTCCGGGAAGCTGTAGAGCCAGAGGGGATCTAGGTTCAAGTCCAGCCCTGCCTCTGAGAGGGGTGAGCTCTGTGAGCAAGGAAGGCATTTCCCAATCTGAGCCTCAGTTTCCCCAGATGATGGAGTCAAAACTTCAGGGGCAGTCGTGAAGATTCTCTAGTTCATTCATTCTGGGAATATTTGTCAAGGACCTACTGTGTGCCCAGCCTGCTGCTGGTGCTGGGGACACGACAGCCACCAAGATAGACCCAGCCCCCTTCAGGGGGCTCACAGCCCTGGGAGGTGGGGAGACTGATGATAATCCACAAAGAAATGAATGACAATGAAATAAGTGAGAGGCATCTACAGGAGAGGCCCAGGGTTATGAATTATCCTCAACTGGCAGCTTTGGGTGATAGTCAGGGAGGACCTCTTGAGTAGGTGCCAGGTGAGCTGAGGCCAGAAGGGTGAGAGGGAACCTACCTGCTGCTGTGTGGGGGAAGGGTGCTCTGTGTCAAAGGCACAGCGTAGGCCCAGGCCCTGGGTTGGGAAGGAGCAGCCAGGCTGAGGTGAGGCTGTGGAATCTGCTGCCAAGTTGTGAGGAGGAAGTTTTGGCCGGGAGGTAGATCCAAACTGGTGGTGGTGTGTGTGTGGGGGGGGATGGGGTTTGCTTTTCTCCTGGTGCCCCAGAGCTTTTAAGCAGAACTGGCTTCGGGGTCAGGCCTGGCTTTGATCTCTCCAAGATCTCAGCAGGGCCTCCTCCCTCAGGTTGTGGACCGCAGGCTGCAGAAATCACTCGTGTTCGAGGACGACCTGCGCTTTGAGATCTTCTTCAAGAGGCGTCTAATGAACCTTATGCAGGATGTGGAGCGGGAGGGTCTGGACTGGGACCTCATGTGAGTGGGGCCTGGGAGGGGCCAGAACTCAAAGGTGTGGCCTAGAGCCTCTAGGTCGGAGGGCCTTTGCAGGTTAATGTGTTGGGCCAACTTTTGGGAGCTTGGCAGGAGGACTTGTTCTTGACCCAGAAGTCTAGGGACCTGGTGGAAGCCTGCCAGCTCGTTCAGGGTTTGGAGACTTGACTGGAGCCTGTGGGGTAGAGAATAAGGCTAAGATTTGACCCGGAAGCCTGGGGAACGTGGCTAAAGAACTTGGGGTGTGGCCTGGGGTGGGTTTGATCCGAGCTTGGCTGCAGGGCCAGAAGCCTGGGGGCTTGGCTGAGTGGGGTATGCCCACGGGAGCCTGGGTCTCAGACCAGTGCTAGGTAGAGTATGGCCAGCATGTTTCTGGAACAGTCCCTTGGCATCTCATGTAGGTGGGTTGGTTCATCCTCCCCACCCCACCCCTGCCCCCACCACCATGTGCAGGGCCCTGATGTGGGTTCTGGGCCTCAGACTCAGGACCATGCTATTGATAGGAGCAGTAGCTTCTCCCCTTCACTCCTGACTGCTCACCCTATCCGTCACCTTGCCCACCTGCCTCACAGCCCTCTGAACCCAGAGCAGCTCCCCTCTCAGCTCCGCTCTCCTTCCTGTGGCACAGCCTCCCCAGCTCCAGATCCTCCTTGGCGCCCTCAGAAAAAGCCCCCTCTCCTCCCTGCGGCCCCAGACCCCTGTGGGCCTGCTCTCACCCCGTCCAGTCACACCAGCCTCCTCATTGCTCCCCACCCCCCCAGGGCCTGACAGGGGCTCAGTGGATCTCTGCGTTAGCACTCTTGGGTGGGCAGGTGGGAGGAAGGTGACAGGGCCCCCATCCTGCACCCCAGCTACGTGGGCCGGAAGCGGATGCAGGTGGAGCACCCCGAAAAGGCTGTGCCCCGCGTGAGGAACCTGGTGGAGGCCGACTACTCGTACTGGACGCTGGCCTACGTGGTCTCCCTGCCAGGCGCCCGCAAGCTGCTGGCTGCCCGGCCGCTCTCCAAGATGCTGCCCGTGGACGAGTTCTTGCCGGTCATGTTCGACAAGCACCCAGTGTGAGAGGGGCTGGCGGTGGGCAGGCGGGCTGGGGTCTCGCTGTGGAGCTGGCCTGGGTGGGGGCGTGAGGCTCGTGGGTCCCAGGGAGGTGGCTTTCCCTCTGCCTGCTTCTTCCTCCATCTGGTCCCTCGCCGCCGCCCTCCCCCCACCCCTGCCACCCACTTCTGTCTCCATTCGTCTCTCACCCCCCAACCCACTGCGGCCCCCGTGCTCCCCTCCCCTGCAGGTCTGAATACAAGGCCCACTTCTCCCCTCGGGACCTGCGCGCCTTCTCCGTGGAGCCCCTGCTCATCTACCCCACACACTACACAGGGGACGACGGGTACGTGAGCGACACAGAGACCTCGGTCGTGTGGAACAACGAGCACGTCAAGACCGACTGGGACCGGGCCAAATCCCAGAAGATGCGCGAGCAGCAGGCCCTGAGCCGCGAGGCCAAGAACTCTGACGTGCTGCAGTCCCCGCTGGACAGCGCTGCCCGGGATGAGCTCTGAGAGCTCTGAGGGGCGGTGGCCATGAATCCAAAGCAGCCTGTCGCTGGCCCGGCCCCCGCACGCCCGCCGGGGACAGCGGGGCCCCTGTGGACCCCTGGCAGGCCAAGGAGGGCTCCCCACACAGGGCGGCGTCCAGCCAGCTCTTGCTCAGCAATCACGTGCACGCAGGCAGCATTAACGGAGGTGCCTGCTGTACGCCAGGAACAGGTGGATTGGGTGGCAACAATTCGTGCGCCCAACACTTTAAGCGAGTACTGGGTACCAGGTTCCTGCGTTCCGGCAGTGAACGAGGCATGATTATTCCCTCCCTCGGTGACGGATCCAGTCGTCAGGCATTATCGATCCCCCATCAAGAAGCAGGCGCTAGTGATACACATTCACTGTTTGAATTCATTCGAGTATTTATTGAGTGCCTACTGTATGCTGGGCACCATTCCAGGCTCTGGGACTAGTGAGGTAAACTTTCATTTATTCAGAGACATATTGAGCACCTACTATGTGCCTTGTACTTGTGACACAGAAGTCCTTACTGACTCGGTGCATTTATTGAGTGCCTGCTGTGTGCTGGGAGCTGAGCTTTGTGCTAGGGCTGAAGATAAACAAGATGCTTTTCACTCCTAATTGGTTTCTTCCCCACCCATCCAGAGAGCATCTCCTGTGTGCCGGGCACTGGTGATACAAAGCAGGATGACAGCTGTTCAGTCAGCATCTGATCACCAACAGAGATGAAGGAGTCCTTTCGTTTCTTCATGCAGCAAGCATTTATTGAGTGCTGGCTGTGTGCCTGACCTCATGGACTCCCAGTGGGGCTGACTGAGTTTGATTCCTCATTTCCCGCCACCCCCCTTCACCCGAGCCGTGTGCAGATAACATCCTCTGTCCACCGCCCAAGAGAGGGGGTGGCTCTTCCCTTGCCAGGGGCAGCCATGGGTTCCAGCAACCCCATGTCCTCATGCAAGGCCCCCCTGCTAGACCCAGCCCCCCTGGAGCGGGTGAGGGGTGAAGCTGGGGGCAGGGTCTCCCATGCCCACTCCTGGTCTCAGTTGCTTGACTGCCCTGCCCTGCACGTCAGGTGTGGTCTCTGCCTGCTCGATGGCGTTCCTCTGTCCAAGCCTTTGGTGGGATCATGCATTTGGGGCCTCGCGTGGGCTCCGCTGCACTGGGGTGCTACCCACGGCCCGGGCAGGACGTCCCCCGGCACAGGCTGGAGGACTCGCTGGGTCTTCAGCCTGAAACGAATGTCAGAGCCAGCCAGCGGTGCCTCATTCTCTGAGGGATAACTAACTGCTGTCCGGGTCGGGTCCTGGATAACTTGCTTATTTTTTTATTAAATGTTCCTGGTTGGTTTTCACATACATTTGTGTTCCCTTCTTGGCCCAATGCTCTGCTCACCACCTGTGCACCACCCACACTCCCCACCCACCCCCCCGCTTCAGGCCAAGATGTGGGAGGAAACCAGGTGCGGCGGGGGGAGTGAGACCCCGGGGTTCCAGTGTGCCCCATAAAACTTCCCCAGAATAGCCCGGGGGCGACAGATGGTCAACTTCACTCTGTCCTGCGGGGTCAAATAACAGAATGAAGAGGGGGGCTGTCATAGTTTGGAGTCTCCAGAAAACAGACCCCAAGATGAGGATTTGAATTATCCGAGAGGTGACCCCAGGAAACCCTGATGGCGGTGGGGACGTGAGGCAGAGAGGGAAGGAGCCCTTCAGGGGGTGCCAGTGAGCAATTGGCGGGGTGGGGGGAGGCAACTGGGGGGCAGGGGCAGCATAGAGCATGCACCTCAGAGTGGTCCCACCCCAGGGGCGAGGGAGGTGGGGCATTTATCCATCCTCAACAGCATTTGAATTTTCTGGGTCAAATAAGGGTTCTCAAGATTCTCAAGCCCTTTTAGGGTGTGCAGGCATATACCTGAGGCTTTTACAAAATAACGGATGGTGTGTGATCCTCGTGGAAAAACGAGAACATACAGCTAAACAAACCAAAAAAAGCAAAATTAAATCACACGTCCTCAGAGACGACAACTCCTAACTTTTTAGTGACAAACCTTTCAGTCTTACCCATTTGCATGGTACAAATATATACATGTTTTGAAAAAGAGGATTCGTGTTACATAAACTCTGTTACAACCTGCTTTTTTCTTTTTCTCCCACACAACACATTTTAATTTCATAAACACGGGATCAAATTGTACCCGGATTTTTTTCAGCAATTTTCTTTTTAAATTTAACAACATATTGCAGACATTCTAATCAGCGCAGATGTCTACCAGGTCTTTTTGGATTGTTACAATAAAATAGGCTGTGATCAGGATGGACCAGCATTTATTCAATCATCCTGATGGAAGAATATCACAGCCTGGCAGTGAACAGTATTATACAATCCATCTTTCCTCCTGGAGTGTTTATTTCAGTTGGGTAAGTTGATACAGGTGGGATTGCTGGGTTAACAGAAATGTGCCCTTGAAGTTTCAGTAGAGGCTGCCATGTTTTCTCTTCTTGTTAAATCTTAGCTATTCATCATGTATCTGCGAGGGTGGATGATCCCAGTTTATTAACCAGTCTCCTCTCGTAGAACACTGGAGTCGTTTCTCATGTGTTACCGTTACATGTTATGTTTCCAAATCTTATTTTAACCTGGTGGATCTCAATTGGGGGGGGGGGGCGTGGATTTTGTCCCTCAGGGACATTTGGCGATGTCTGGAGACGTTTCTGGTTGTCATGACTGGGGGTGGGTGCTCCTGGCATCTAGTGGACAGAAATTAAATTCCCTGAGTGCACAGGGGGGACCCATAACAAAGAATGATCCGGCCCCAAAAGTCCACAGTCCCTACACACAATTCCATTCAGCCCTTTGGGGACAGAAGTCTCTAGAAGAGTCTTCTTCGTGGCATGAGTGAAATTTCCTTTGCCATGAAATGTCTCTGATTCAAACGTAGATTCTTGGGCTCTGCCTCCAGACTGAAGGGGTCAGAAGCTTGGAGGTGGTGCCTGGGAACCTGAGTTTTCTTTCGATGCCCCCATCCAGTTATCTAACTCTGATCTCCCCTTTGCTCTCTGAACATCTGGGAGAACCGCATCCTTCCTTCTAGAACATTCATACAGGAATGACTCCACAGAACTGGCTCACCGGGGGAACTGAGGCGCCCCACGCTCACAGAAGGCGGACGGTCGGGAGGTCCTTGCAACCTCCAACTTGGGGCACACACCCTGTCTCTGTGATTCAGGAATAGGATGCTGTCTTTGCCTCCATCACAACTGCTTTTCAGTGCCCTCCAAGCTTGTCACTGAACAAGGGAATTTGGATTCCAAACTATCAGATGCTTCCATGCCCTGCTGCCGGCCCAGTGAAGAGGAAGCAAAACCAAGACAGCTCCGGTTTCTTCTGCCTTCCAAACCGCCCCCAGGACACCTCTGGCCGGTGGACCGGAGCACAGGCACAGCTGCAGGGACCTCTTCCAGCGTGCAGCTTCTGCCCAGAAATGGGTTGGGTGGGAGTGGGTGCTGACGTCAACCCACCACTCCCCCTCGTTTATGACTGTACGCTGTGGTGATGGTAAGAATGACGGTGAAATTGCAGGCTGCGTAATCATAGCAACCATTCTATGTAATTGCAGGGTTAGGAGCAGAATAATTATAATGCAATCTAACAAATTATGGAATGAAATGTAATCTTACGTAGGTCGTGAATCACATAATTGTGTTACACCCTCCAGGAACTGACTGTGCATTTTGTTGACATTCCCTGGGTGGTCCTGCCCTGTTGGCAGGTGCCGCGAGGAGGAGGCTTGGGTAAATAGTGGGGGCGGGATTACAGTAGTTTAAGGCGGGTGGGGGAGGGGGGAGGTGGGGAAGCTGAACCAGAGGGTTCAGGTGAGACTGGAGGGTGGGGTGAGCGTAAGGGTGGCGGTGCTAGAGTTTAGCTTAAGGTTGGGAAAAGTGGGGAGAAACAGGAGGGGAAGTTGAAGAAGAATGGATTAAGTCAGGGGTTGGCAAACTATGGCCTGAATCTGGCCAGCCATGTTCTGTTGTTTAAAAAAAAAAGTGGTTTTTTTATTGAGATGAAACTCAGGTAACATAAAATTGACCATATCAAAGTGTGCAATCTCATGGCAGTCGATGTACTCGCATTGTTGTGCAGCCATCACCACTAACCATTTCCAAACTTTTTCATCCTCCCAAACTGAAACCCTGTCCCCAGTAAAGACTAAGTCGCCGTTCTCCCCTCCCCCAGCCCCTGGCAATCACCCTTCTACTCTCTGTCTCTATGAATGTGATGGCTCTAGGGACCTCATATAAGTGGAATCATACAGCAATTGTCATTTTGTATGTAGCTTCTTTCACTCAGCATAAAGCCCTCCGGGTTCATCCATGTTGTAGCAGGAGCCAGACTCTCCTTCCTTTTTGAGGCTGAATAATATTCTGATCTTGGGCGGCCTCGGCCGGCAGTGGCTTGAAGCAGGATCTCAGTTTCCCCGACCAGAGACTGAAGCCAGGCCACAGCAGTGAGAGCGCTGAATCCTAGCTCCCAGACTACGAGGGCCAGTGGCTGGTGACAAGTCCCTGGCTTGTCTGCTTTGTGGAAATGAATTTCAATAATGGGACGGAAAGTAGTGAAAAAAGTAAAGTGTTTACTAGCAGGAAAAAAAGAGTACATGTGAATAGACACGCACGGGTGGGCTCAGAGAGAGAGTTGCGCCTTCGTGGTAGTTCAGATCATTTATACAGGGCATTTCTGCTGGGTTTCCTCTGGTCAATCGTCTTGCTTTGCCTGGCTCTGAGTCTGTATTTGGTATAACTCAGGGTCCTCCCCTGTGTGCACGCGCATCTCTTAACCAAGATGGATTCCAGCGTAGAGGCCTGTGGGAAGGTTGACACCATCTAATATGGGGTGGCGCCCCCCCCACCTCCTTTGTTGGCCCCCGAGGAGCCTTTCTGGGCTTGTGTAGTCGGGAAGTTCTCCCTGACCTTAAGAATGAGAAATATGTGGTCTCTTTATCTTTTATCCAGGCAGGACTCAGCTTCTCTCTCCCCCTGCCATTATCTATCTGTCCACAGGGGACAGCTGCTCAGCCTGGGGTCCATCTATCTCCTGCCTCAATTCCACTGCATGTAAGTATAGATCACATTTTGTTTATCCATTCATCTGCCAGTGGACACTTGGATGGCTTCCACCGTTTGGCTATTCTGAATAAAGCTGCTATGGACGTAGGTGTACAAGTATCTGTTCCATATTTGCTTTCAGTTCTTTTGGGTATACACCCAGAAATGTATTGTTGGAGCATATGGTAATTCTATGTTTAATTTTCTGAGGAACTCTCATCCAGTGTTCCATAGCTGCTACACGTCTTTTAAAAAATATATATTTATTTATCAGTGTTTATTTTGGTGAAATTCACATAATATCAAATTAACCAATTGAAGTGTACAATTCAGTGACATTTAATACATGCACAAAATTATGCAACCATCATCTCTGTCCAGTTCTGGGGTATTTTCAGCACCCCAGTGGAAACCCTGTACCCATTAGCTGTCACTCCCCAGTTCCCCCTCCCTGCAGCTTCTGGCAATCTGCTTTCTGTCTCCTCTGAACATTTCATATGAATGGAATCATATACTATGTGGTCTTTTGTGTCTGGTTTCTTTCACTCATCATGTTTTTGAGGTTCATCCACATTATAGCATGCATCAGTGCTTCATTCCTTTTTTAAAGCCAAATAATATTCCACTATATGGAATGCATTTTGTTCATCCACTCATCTGTTGATGGACATCTGGGCTGTTTCCAACCCTTGGCTATTGCGAACAGTGCTGCCTTGAACATGTGTGGACAAGGATTTGTTTGACTATAGCTGCTATAGCTGCTTGTTTTTCCAGGTGAAGTTTTCTGGGCACTGAGCCCCGCCATTCATTTATGTGTGTCTGCTTTCATGCTACAGCGGCAGAGTTGAAGAGTGGTGTCAGAAACTGTATGGCCTAAGATGTTTACTATTTGACTCTTTACATAAAAAGTTTGTTGACTCCTGGTTGGATGAGTTTGGGAGCTGGGTCGGCTGGCAGAAACGTCTAGTTTTTTTTATAATCAATATTTTTTTTTATTGAGATATAGTTGATTTATAATGTTGTGTTAATTTCTGCTGTACAGCAAAGTGATTCAGTTATACATATACATATATATATATATACATTCTTTTTAGAAAAATATTCTTTTCCATTGCGGTTTATCATAAGATATGAATATAGTTCTCTGTGCTATACAGTAGGACCATGTAGAAACTTCTACTTTTGCCCCAATAAGCATTCTTTTCTCCTATAGAACTATAACTTTGGTTGGGGAAATGGCTGCTCAGGGCAAAGAATACATTTCCCAGCATCCTTTGCAACTAGGCACATGCAGTAATGAGGTTCTGGTCTGACGACTCCTAGTGGAAGTGATGGTCACAGCCTCTCAGTCTTACCTAAAGGGACAAGATTTGCCCCCCTCAGACCCTTCCCTTTTACCACCAGCTGGAGCAGCCATCTTGCACCCTGAGCTGAAAGAAGCAAGATGGAAAGATGGTCCCATAGGGCCACGTCAGCCCTGGTAATACAATTTCACTGTGGCTCTCATTTTCACTCTCTGATTACCAGGAGAGGTGAGTGTCTTTCCATATTTTTATCAGCCATCAAGTTTTCCATTCAGGAAATGCCTATTCATGCTTTAGTCCATTTTTCAACAGGATGTGATTTGCCCCTTATTGATTCAGAGTTCTTTACAGATACTATTCTTTTCTTGGTCACGTGCGTTGCAAATATCTTCTCCCAGTATTTGCCTTGTCGTTTCACTCTCTTCACAGTGTCTTTCGATGAACTGAAATTCTTCATTTTTATGGTGTTGAGTTGATCATCTTTTCCTGTATTTTCCTTTTATGCTTTTTGTGTCTTGTTTAAATTTTTTTCCTTGTGTCAAGGTCATGAAGCTATTCTCTTACATTCACTTCTAAAATCTTTATCATTTTGCTTTTCACATTTAAATCTTTAATACGCCCAGAGTTGGGTTTTGTGTATACTTTCATGTTGGGTAGGCCAGGATGCTCAAATGCTTTACTTTTATTTTTTGACACAGAAACTCCATTTCTTTCTTTTCTTTTTCTTTTTTTTTAAATGAAAATCATCAGTGGAACCCTTGTAAACCAGTAGCAGGATTATCCTTCCAGTTTATTTCTGATGGGGGGTTGTGCTCTATTGTCATTCAATTCCAGTGCATTTGTTCCAGCAGAAAAAGCAGGCTCAGAAACCAAAGTCCTGTAAGCCTCAGGGTTAGGGCAGGAATTTGAAATCAAGGGGAATGTGGCCATAGTTAGGGAACCCCCGAGATGGCCCCCAATCATCTCTGCCTGGTTTTCAAGCCCTTGTGTAATCTTCTCCCCTTGACGTGGGCTGGACTTTGTGATTCCCTTCTAACCAATAGATTATGACAAAAGTAATGGGATGTCACTTCCAGGATTAGGTTACAAAGGACTGGGATTTCTCTCTCTCTCCGATGAAGCCAGATGCCATGTTGTGAGCTGTCCTGTGCAGAGGCCCACATGGCATTGTGTACTAAGCACTAGATCTTCATCAATATCATCACACACACTTCCCTGCTCCCTGTTCCCACCTCCCTGCCTCCCCCACTCCCCGAGGCAATCACTGCCCTTGGTTTTGTGTTTCTTTTTTTTCAATCCTTCATTTTTAAAAATTGTGTTAAAATACGCATAACCTAAAATTTACCATCTTAACCATTTTTAAGTGTACGGTTCAGTGGTATTAAATACATTCACAGTGTTGTGCCACCATCAGCACCACATCCATCTCCAGAACTCTTTTCACTTGTAAAACCGAAATTCTGTACTTGTTAAACGCTATCTCACCACTCTCCCCTTCCCCCAACCCCTGGAAACCACCATTATACTTTCTGTCTCTGATTTTGATTACTCCTGGGTACCTCGTATGAGTGGAATCATATAGTATTTGTCTTTTTGTGTCTGGCTTATTTCACTCAGCATAATGTCCTCAAGGTTCATCCAGCTGTAGCATATTGCAGAATTTCTTTCCTTTTTAAGGCTGAATAATATTCCATTGACCACATTTTGCTTATCCATTCTTCTGATGATGGACACTTGGGTTTCTTCCATGTTTTAGCTATTGTGAATAACACTGCTATGAACATGGGTGTACAAATATCTTTTTGAGACCCTGCTTTCTATTCTTTTGGGCATATACCCGGAAGTGGAATTGCTGGATCATTCAGTAATTCTATTTTTAATTTTTTAAATTGAAGTATAGTTGATTTACGATGTTTCAGGTATACAGAAAGAGTGATTCTATTTTATATATATATTCTTTTTCAGATTCTTTTCAGTTATAGGTTATTACAAGATATTGAATATAGTTCCCTGTGTTATACAGTAGGTCCTTGTTGTTTATCTATTTTATATATGGTAGTGTGTATCTCTTAATTCCAAATTCCCAGTTTATCCCCACCCCCCTTTCCCCTTTGGTAACCATAAGTTTGTCTTCTATGTCTGTGAGTCTATTTCTGTTTTGTAAATAAGTTCATTTGTGTCACATTATAGATTCCACATATAAGTGATATCATATGGTATTTGTCTTTCTACTTCTGACTTACGTCTCTTAGTATGATAATCTCTAGGTCCATCCATGTTGCTGCAAATGGCATTATTTCATTCTTTTTATGGCTGAGTAATAGTCCATTGTATATATACACCACATCTTCTTTATCCATTCATCTGCTGATGGACATTTAAGTTGCTTCCATGTCTTACCTATTGTAAATAGTGTTGCTATGAACATTGGCGTGCATGTATCTTTTTGAATTAGGGTTTTTGTCTTTTCCAGATATATGCCCAGAAGTGGGATTGCATGATCATATGGTAACTCTATTTTTAATTTTTAAAGGAACCTCCATACTCTTCTCCATAGTGGCTGCACCAATTTACATTCCATATTTTTAATCTTTTGAGGAACCACCATACTGTTTTCCACAGCAGCTATATCCTTTTACATTCCCACCTACAGTGCACAGAGGTTCCAATTTCACCACGTCTTTGTCAATGCTTGTTTTCTGTTTTGTTTTGTTTTTGTTTTTTGATAGTAGCCTGATGTGTATGAGGTAGAATCCTCAATTTTTTAACCATTAGTTTTATGCTTATTATTTTTTATTAATCACACAATTATCCTTAAACAAAATCTCTGTGGATGTATCTTGTATGTCTTTTGAGCTTTATAAACGTAGTGTAATGCTCTCTGAAGCCTTCTGGGACTTTTTTTTCACTCAACATCACACTTCATTCATGTCATTTGTCAGAATGCAGAAGCTCACTTCCTAGAGAAGTAAGCCTGTCCCTCATCCATAGGTTTGGAGTCAACTGTGGGACTCAGTGCATCAGAGCAAGACGGTTTATTCCTCACAGGGTAGCAAGCAACATGAGCCTCAGTCCCCAAGCCCCATGGGTGACACGATGGACCCCACATGCTGAGGGACACAGGGTCAAGGGCTGAGCACCTTTTGTAGAAGGCAGCAAACGAGCCAACTTCCCTCCATCAGGGATCAAACAGTTTCTCAGAAGTTATGCTGTGGGGGGGACTTCCCTGGCGGTCCAGTGATTAAGACTCCGCGCTTCCACTTCAGGGGGCACGGGTTCGATCCCTGGTTGGGGAACTAAGATCCCGTATGCTGCACAGCGTGCGGCAAAAAAAAAAAAAAAAAGTCATGCTGAGTAGCCTATGTGCTTAGCTACGGAAACGGCTTGGTCTTGGGAGAAGTATAGGTCTGCAGTCTGGCACAGTCAGCAAGAATGTGCAGGGAAGCTCAGGACCTGCAGGCTACCCCTTCTGACGTCATGCAGACACCTGTGGCTCATCCACTTCACACCTGTATCATATTCTCCCTTTGTGAAGATACCACGGCGTTGAGGCTGCTTCCAATCTTACCCATGTGCAAGAGTCTCTTGAGGGCAGAGTTGCTGAGCTACGGGTTATCCCTGTGTTTGTTGTAGTTTTTTTTTTTTTTTAATTTTTGGACGCACTGTGTGGCAGGTGAGATCTTAGTTCCCCAACCAGAGATCGAATCCGTGCACCCTGAAGTGGAAGCGTGGAGTCTTAACCACTGGACCGCCAGGAAAGTCCCTTTCTTTTAGTCCTTGTGTCTCTTACTTGCAGCCAAACGCACTCATCAGACTCACTCCCAGTGATGGATCCCATGGCCCCTGCCCTGGCCACTCAAATGTGGAAACAACTCCAGATCTTAGGAGGAAATCCTGTGCTGAATAAGATTCCGTTTCTGCTCCCTGGTGGGATGGGGGCTCAAAAGAGAAGTCAAATTCGGGTGTAGAAAAATGAAGCTTCCTTCTTTGCACATCCAAGTTTATGAAATGAGATTCTCACCTGCTACAGCAAAAAACGAAACAGAACACCTCCAAACATGGGGGTGTGGGTGGAATTTGAGTGTGTCCCTGGCATTTGTGTCCTAACTTGCTTGAGCTAAGAGCAACAGCTGCCCAGTGTCCTGGGTTCAGATCCTGGCTCTGCCCCTGGGACCTGTTTTCCTTCTCTGTAAAATGGGACCATGGTAGTTGTAATGAGTTGTGTTCGCGGGCGGGAAGTGTATTCAGCAGTGGCTGCTCATGGTAGATGCTACGTGATTTTTTTGCCAATAGGGGAGGGAAGGAGGCCACCATGCATCTGAGGCTGTGTGCTTTTTTTTTTAATGTCTGCTGTTAATAAAATATTTTTACAGAGACCAAAAATTCAGAATAGTGCAAAACATCTCAACACCATGCATTCATGACCACTTCTCGTTGATTTTCAACATTTGTTCCAAGTCACATATTTACAGAGAAATGGGGGCATCTGTGCAGATGCCGGACCAACGGGATGGAATTAAAACAGACAAACAGCGTCTTGAGTTCACATTTGCAATCACATGCTAAGAGAAGTGTGGAGGAAGAACCTCCCTGGACTGCGTGGCCGGGTTTGGGGGGGTCTTAGGGGGCCGGGGCCAGGGCTGGGGTCTGAATCCCCCTGGCTGCGTGGCCGGGGATGCATAGGGACCCTCTGCCTGTGACCTGTGCCTGGAGAGAGCCACTGTGGCTGGGTGGGGGTCAGGGGGAAGATGGAGGGGGTCTTACCTAACACCATCAACTTGATTTGTCTCTTTAAAAAAAATAAAAGGCAAAGAGAAGAGCAACACGTATCAGTGAAAACGACTTTGGTCCTTGACAATACTTAGGAAAGGATGTTCAGGGGACAGCAGGGGTCATGATGTGGACCAGCCCCCCAGTGAGCTCCCCCATTCTCTGCCTGCACAGCAGAGTTGGGGCAACTCCAGGCTGTCTCCACTCTGCCTCGTGCCTCAGTGTTCCCACCTGTAAGATGGACAGCGCTGGGGGGGACAGAAAGGTCTCTGAGGTCGCAGCTGAGAGAGGTCCCAAGGATTTCTAGTTGGCTAATTTTTTTTTTTTTTTTTTTTTCATCTGTGATGGAGGCATGGTGAGGTTTCAGGCTGTGATGCCTGAGAATCAGGACTTGGGCGCCTCCTCATTTTAGGTAAATCCTTCGAGGACAGACTGGTGAGAGCCAGAGAGAGCAGGGGACCCTCTTCCTTCTAGAAACCTGTTTTTGCTTTTTCTCCCTTCTCTGTCTCTGCATCTCCCCATCTCTGAATCTCTCTCTCTCCATTTCAAAGTTCTGGCTGTCTCTATCTGGCGTGATCTTACCCTCTTGATTTTTTCCTTTGTTCTTCTGTCTGTCCCCCCTTCTCTCCTTCCCTCCCTGCTCTTCTCTGTGTCCTTACTCTGTCTCTGTCCCTTCTGAGGGGGGATTGGCTCTGTCCAAGATGTCCCTCAATGTTACATCCCCCCAATCCCAGTACAAGCCTACTTTATTATTTCCCTGATCCATGGAAATCTGGGGCGAGCTCCTGGCATGGAGTGAGGTCCAAATGCAACCCCAAGACCCCACCTGAGCCCAGAACCCCAGGAACCTCAGGTGAAGTGGTGAAAGCCCAAAGGTATCATCTAATGCTGAGTGGCCTTGGGGAAAGCCCTGTTCCTTATTCCAATACAGGGACATCCTGATTTCAAGCACTTCCAGTCCCCTCTCGTCCTCTCTTCACCCTGTGCCCTGTGGCTCAGCCAGTCTGGCTGGAAGATCTCCTGAGTGCCCAGATCTGTGTGGGAGGGGAAGGCTGGTATGGACAGACACACATGTGGATGCATGGGCACTCACAGAACCCCCTGCCCGAGACACAATTCAACTAGGCATCCCCTCCCTGCCATCCCCCTGTGCCCAGAGAGCCTTTCACAGACACCCCTAGCCCCATGGCACCAGAGACAGAGGCTGCGGAAGGGACAGACAGAGGAGGAGGGACAGAGGCTGGGGAAGTCCTGAGGGGGATCAGAGAAGGTTTTCTACAGAAGGGAAAATTTGTACTGAGTTTCGAGGAATGAGTAGGAGTTCTCTGGGAGAAAGAAGAGGGAGGAAATTTCCAAAACAGTTCTAGCCTGGGAGTCAGAAAGTGTCATTCGACAAATACTCCCTGAGGCTTCCTCCATGTGCCTGGGCCAGTGCTGGGGAATCCTACACACACACACACACACACACACACACACACACACACACACACACACAAACACACACGCTTTGATCAGAGAGCCTCCCAATGAATCTTTTGGGAAATACCTTGGCTCTCTCCGGCAGAAGCTCAGCTCCCTCTTTTCCTGCCAGTCATCCAAAAAATCTTTCAGAACCCACCCCAGATCACAGATTACCTCCCCTTTGGGTGTTGCTGGTGTTTTCAATTCCAAGTGAACCGCCCAGCCCACCTCCACCTCTTGGATGGTCTGAAGTTCAAATCTTCCTCTCAGTCCTTTTGACCAAGACTCCATGTTCTCCCCAAGCCACCTCCCAGCCTGTCCCTTGCCCCTGGCTGGGACCCACCTCCCCCACCATCCTGAATGAGAACTTTCGTCCTAATCTCTGGTTCAGAACCTTCAGTCACTTCAACCTGCCTGAATTTAGAGGAACGCACAAATACTTCCAGGTAAATTAGAAAACAGTGTCGCTTCTTCCAGATTCTTGTTCACGGATGGGGAAACCATTATCATAAACATACAACACTCAGTTTGCACATGGCCTCCTTAGAGATGCTCAACCCCTCGGCAGTGCACAACTGGGACATCTGTACCCAGGGACCCTGGGGCTCATCTAAGGCAGAGTTTTAAATATATACTCCAAAGTCTTTCCAAAAATTAATTTCAGTGTCCTGAAAGCATTTTGTCCTCTCCCCCGCACCATCAGTCCATTCTTCATGACGTAGCCAGAGGGAGATTTCAAAACCTGAAATCAGACCCTCCTCAGCTTTAAAATCTCCTGGGTCCTTCTAAGCCTCTGAGGGTAAAATCAAAACTCCTCAGGGCAGCGTACAAGACCTGGTTTGATACCTTTGCAGGTGTCCCCAACCTCATCACCATCCCCCAGTACCCCACTCGCTGGCTCAGCTCTAGCCTCGCCGACCTGGCTATGCTTCAAGTCAGCCTGCCTCCTAGCCTTTGCACCTGCTGTTCCAGCTGCCTGGAGCTCTTTTCTCTCCAATGGGTGGTTCCTTCCCACTTTTCACCTCCAGAGAGAGCCCTCCCTCACCTTCCCCATCTGATGTAGCCTCCACCACTCCAAGAGCCCAGCTAATCCTCATCTCATCCCTCTGTTTTAATTTCTCCCTAGCACAGCACAATCCTGTATTTATCATTCTGGCAGAAAAAAATCCCATGGCATACACACGCTGGTCCAAGGTGGAAAAGCAGATTCTGGGCAAAGATAAGCTGTGCCAACCTTTCCCAAAATATTTCCCAAAATGCCTGCATGCGCTAAAATGGGGAAATTTGACTCTGGCCAAACTGCCCCAACATCCCTGCAGGAGGAAGAGTTTCAGGCAGCTAGAGGCCCCACCTGGGGTATCCTGTGACCTGTGTGTTTGAATGAATGAATGGGATTATGGGGAGGAAGCTCCCAGCAAGTTTATATATTTACACACACACACACACACACACACATACCCCTAGAGTTTCTGGTCTCTTTCTGTTCTTTCCTGACTGGAGCATTCTGGGGGACGAAGAAGGGGTTGGGTTAGGGGACTGGGTCCAGGGAATCCCAAATCTTCACTCTTTTTTGGCGGGAGGTCAAGAGTTCTCAGGGTATCTCCCCCTGGGGTCCCACTGGAAAGGGCTGAGGGCAGGGGTTTTGCTTGGCAACCAGAGGTGGGAGGGGGCACTGGGGGCCTTGGCCCAGGACCCCCATCCCTTTAAGGGTTGGGGGAGGTCCCCTAAGGGGGGTTAGCAGCAATGGGGAGCTGTATCGGGTCATCCGATCTCAGCCCACCCTTCAATGGGGCACACAGGCCAAAGGGAGTGGGGAGAGGGTGTGGCACTGGGACCCTCGGCATTGTCTCAGGCAGCTCTCCGGTCCTCAGTTTTGTCGTCAAATGGGTGGGTTGAACTCTATGATATGAGGATTGGATATGTGGGGGGAAAAAGGGAGGCAAACCCCCATAGGGAAGTGGGGGCGGCGCGGGTGCCCCAGAGCCGACCCCTTGGTCCCCAGGGTTTGGGCGCCCAAGGGCGCATGTGCTTTTGAAATTCCATCCTCCCCCCTTCCCTGTTTATTTTTTGCACAAACATCAAAAGGGACTCTGGTACACCCGGGGGCCCTCCAACCACCACCCTAGTCCCTCCAGGCCCCAGACCACCCTAGGGGGCGCTCCAGGAAGCCCTGCCCCTTGCCCAGGGCCCGCCCCTCGAGGGAGCTCAGAGTTCCATACTTGGCAAATTGATCTTGGGCCCCAGGGGTTGGGGACCCATCTTATGGCTTTGCCAGGGGGCAGGAGATAGAGCCTCCCGGTACCACAGCCCTGGGACCTGGCCTCCTTACTAGGGGGTGGGTTTTCCTCCCATCCCAGCTCGAAAGTCCCCCTAGACGCTGGAGGGGCGGCCTCAAGTAGGGGGACGTGGCTTCTTCCTTCCTCGCGCCCCACTGCGTGGCCTCCTGAGGGGGCGGGGCGTTGCCATTCACCTTTCCCCAGACGGGGAACTAAATCCAGGGAGCGGGGCAGCCCAACCTCAGCACAGAGCGCGGAGACTCGCCCTCTGGGAGGTCCCAGCGCGCGGACGCCGCCCCACTCCGCGCGCTCTGCGCAGGCGCAGCGGTGCCTGTCTGCGTGCCCCGCGTTAGGGGGCAGGCGCGGCACCGCCCTCCTCAGCGGAGCGCGTGTCCGACTTAAGCTTGACGAACTCCTTGGCCACCTCATCGTTGCTGCGTTGCGACAGGATGCGCAGCACCGTGAGGCCCGTGTCGTCCATGTGGATGCGGCGGCCAAGCGGCAGCCAGCAGGCGGCGCTCCCGCGCTGGACCAGCTCGCGCAGCTGCAGCACTGCCAGCCCCACTGTGCGGTCCTCGCGCGCGAAGCAGTAGTCCTTGACGCACACCTGCAGCTCATAGCACTCCGGGCCTGCTTCGGCGCTCAGCGTGCTGTGGGAAGGCGGGGCGTGAGGACAGGTCCCGCCCACTGACCAGCCACGCCCCTACCGGTGAGCCTCACTTTTCCCCACTGGCCCCCCCCCGTCACGCCCACACCCGGGCATTCTGAGCTGCGGCATTCTGAGGTGGGCCACTCTCACACTGAGTGGCCTCCTATTTTCAAAACCTGCCACTTAGGCCGGGCCCCACCCCTGACCCAGATGTCCGGCCCCATAGCCCCGCGCTGGGACACGCCCACATCAGCTGACAACTTCCATCCCCAGCACTGTCCCTGCCAAGTCTCTCCTCCTTCCCTCACCCAAGGACGCCCCCATCAAACTACTCCCAGCCTCCAGCCAAGGCACATCCCCACCCCCAAGAGACCCTTCCTCCAGACTCCTCTGGCTAGGCCATGCTCCCACCCCGTGATACCAGCACCCACACTCTCAGCCAGCTGAGCTGCTGCCTCCACCACCCTACCCCAGATATGACACCAAGAAGCCCCTTTACCAGGCTCCCATCTGAACCCAAGTTCTCCCCTTGACGTGACCCCTCCTACCTGCTCCCTAGCCTACCCTTCTTACACCCAAGATGCCTCTCCATGTAACCCTGCCAAGATGTCTCACCATGAGCGACTACCCACTCCAGCACTCCTCCCCCTCCCCCAGGCTACGAAGTCCCCAGTGCTGCTGGGTCCTGACCTGATGCTGGCTAGTCAAGAACTCGTTTCTTTCAGGCTACACGCACACCGATCCCTTGCATCTCCTGCCCAGGCTACATTCCTAGCCCTCAACTAGTTTGGCCCACCCCAGGAGACATCTGCCCCCTCCTAGGCGGTGCTCTTGCTCCCAAGTATTGCTTCAGGTGACCTACCTCTCCGAAGTCCTCTGACCAAGAGCTCTCCCCTCACAGGACTGGCCAGGCTCCTGTTCCTCAGGGGCCCCCACTTCCCCCCAGCCCTGATGCCCCCTTACCCCACTGTACTCTGTCCCCCAAGAACACCCCCCAATGTTACCCTGCCCCAGTGAGGCTCACACCTGATCCAAAGATCCGCCGACCTTCACCCTCACCCCCAGATAACCCCTCTGTACACCTTGATCAGACTTGTTTATGTTCCCCATAAATCATCTGCTCCTCTAGACCCTGATGCCCCTGACCTAGGAAGCCCCACCTAGATGTGACCACAGCCCTGCCCATATGACACATATCCGCATGACCTGGACCAAGCCACACTCCACTCTTGTCCCCCAGAGCAGACTCCTCCAGATGACCTGCCCCAATAGCCCTGACAGAGTTCATTGCTGACTCGAGCAGGTCCATGCCTATGCCCCTCAGCCCCTCACCCACAAGCCTCTCGCCCCATGATGACCAACCACGCCTCTTAAACAGACCAGAATCTCCAGCCCCAGAAATGCCCCTGCCCAACATGCTCCTTCTGGCCAGACTCCTCCCCTTCATGAGCCCTCATCATGCGGTTATATCACACTCACTGCCCTCTGGGACCTGTCTGCCCCCCAAGGTGGTCACCTCCATCCTGGTGTCCCCTCACTGATGTCACTCCTGCACTAAGGTGCCTCCCTTCCCAGCATACCCGCCTAGGATGTGATCCCTCCTGTTCCTGTCCCTAGGTACCACTGGCCCACCAGACATCCCTCCTGTCTGGTGGGCCCTGAGGTTCAGATAGCAGATGTCCCCTTGCCATTCTCCCCAAAGCATCCCAGACTTACAACTGGAAGCTCTCATTGTACTTTGGGGCCCAGCTGTTGTTCTTGGATTTGGTCGCAAACTTGCGTTTCTTGTCACTGAGCTGGGGCCCGATGATGTTGACCTCGATGAATGGCCGGAAAATGCCAGAAGTCTGCCACTTGAGGTCATTGGCAGCCACCACTGTTGGGGGAATTAGAAGGTAAGATTGGTTAGGGTCCCCCAGTACACAGTTGTGGTTTTCAAAGCCTGTCTGAAAGACTACATTTCCCAGAATGCTTCTGAAGCCAAGCGTGGCCATATGACTAACTTCCAGCCAATGAGATGTAAGAGGAAGTGATGCGTACAGCTTTCAGGTTGTGGCTTAAAAGGCAGGGAGAATGCCCTAAACTTTCTCCTTCTCCTAGCTGCAAGGTGGGATGCCGATGGGGGCTGAGTTCTTTGGGACCCTACAGAGGAAGAAAGCACATTAGGGATAAAAGTACAACAAAAGATGTCAGGGGCCTGGATCCCCAACACTGTGAAGCCTCTACATCAATTCTGGGCTGACTGTCCTCGGAGTTACCTCAGAGAAAGCTTTATTCCACCTATCTTGTTTAAGCCACCGTTATTTTAGGCCTTGGCTAAGACAGCCCAATCTGTGTTCTAATTAGAAAATAAAAGCCAACAAAAGGAAAGCGGAGCTGAGAGATCAAGTGGAATGAGTTCTGTAACACTCTTTGTACCTCTTCATCCAGCTATGCCTGAAGGTGGTGACTTCTGGAATTTTCAGTTTTATAAAAACATTTTTTTTTAATGAAAAAAATTTCTTCCTTACTCCAGTTTTGAGTTTGGTTTTCTGTCTTAGAACCTAGTGCATCCTGGCTGAGGCACTCTCCCTCCCACCTCAGGTTACTCACCTTTCACTGTGACCTTGTGTTCCCCAGTTCCTGGATGAGTGAAGAGCTCTACATGGACGGAGACTTCACCCACAGGGTCTTCCACACCTGAGCCTGGGCGGGGCAGGGGAGGATGCTTGGCATGAGCTTCATTCTTTCCCACCCACCAGAAAGGACCTGGACTGCCTCCCACCCACCATGTGCTGGCGGCACCAGGTCATCAGCCATGACAGGGTGGCACTGAGGGTGGGCTGGGAAGATGGGTGTTCTTAGGGAGGCCAAGAATCCTGGGTTCTAGCCTTTCACTGCCTCACTGTGTGATCTCAGGCAGATCTCTTAACTTCTCTGAGCCTAATGTCCTTTTTCTCATTCCCTGTCATTAAACTCAGCCTTCACCTTTCACACCATCTTGGCAGCATCTGATACCCTGGCTTTCTGTGCCTCAGTTTCTCCTCTTGGCTGCAACAAGGCCACACTCTTCAGGTTCTCATCCTACAGATTAGTCACTCCTTCTCACCCTCTTTTGCCATTTCCTCCTCCTCTGTTGATCTTCAGACTGTTGGGGCACCCGGTGCCTTAGTCCTCAACCCCTTTTTTGTTTTCATTTCCTCCCTAAGTACTGGTACAGTGGAAAATCCTGTCAGCTCTACCTTCAAAATACATCCAGAATTTGGCCCACGTCCTTGGCCTCCATCCTGGTCCAGCCCCCATCAACCTTCTGGCTCCATCTCACACTTCAGGTATGGCTAAATGAACCATGGCTGCCCAATCAGAGCATTCCCTGGCCATGGCTGCAGTGACTGGCTCAGGAATGGTCATGTGACCCAAGATAGGCCAATAGGAGTTGTCCCTGGGCCAACTAGGCCAACCTGGAATATTGCAGTGGCCTCCTCCCTGTCTCCCTGCACCCTCCTCTCAGCTTCTTTCCATACACCAGCCAGAGAAATCCTAACTCAGATCATGTCCCTTCTCTGCTCAAAATCCTCCCATGGCTCCCATCTCACTCTGAAATAATCAAAGTCCTTTTATGACCTTCAGTGTCACTCCTGATATGTGTCACTATTACCTCTCCTGCCTCACCTCCCTCCACTCTTACCCTTGCCACGTCGGCTCCAGCCTCACAGGCTTCCTCACTACTCCTCCAACACACTGTGATAACATGACCCAGAATCCTCAGCTCTCCTGAAGTGACAGCTTGTAGAGAAATCTTTCATTTTCCCTGCCATTCCTTTTCCAATAGACCATCTCAAGTTTCCATTGAGAAATGTCCCTACCTCACCTCAGACCTTGTGGCTCCATCTCACACTTCAGGTAAGGCTAAACGAACCACGGCTGCCCAATAAGAGCATTCCCCAGCCATGGCTGCAGTGATTGGCTCAGGGATGGTCATGTGACTCAAGCTGGGCCAATAGAAATTGGCCCTGAGACTTTTGCTGTAACTCTTAGGAAAGAGTCTCTCTCTGGTTAGGCTGGCAAGGCTGACTCTACCCAGTGAGGGGAGAGTCCACCCCACAGAGGTCTCAACAGAGACCAATGACCAATGGCATTGTTGGAGACTCTAGATCCAGCTATTACTGATGCCAAATCAATTCCTAATCTTTCAGTTACAGGTTCACAAATTCTCTAGTCTGCCTGAGTCAGGATAAGGTACGCTTTAGTTTCTGGCCACCACAAGCATCCTGGTTGATTAGTTCTGATGGGGATCATTGAAGGAGCAGTTTAAAAGCTTCTGTCCCCATTCCTCCCTCTGTGACTCTTGGGAAGGGCATCCTGTGGGGCCTGGGGACCTGTGACCATCAGCACCCCCACCAGTCCCCTCCCCTGCCCCTCAGGAAGCTCCCCACACCTGGAGCACCCCATGCATGGGGGGAGGAACAGGGGGAAAGGCAGGGGTGGGTGAGGGGAAGGAGAACGGGTCAGTCCAAGGTTGACCGGGTTACCTGTCTCTGGGCAGAAAGTGACCGAGGCTCAGGGGTCAGAGGGGCCTGAAGACCCTGCACACCCTCATCTTCGCTGCCCACCCCAGGCTGCCTTCCTTGTCATCTCAGGCTCCCACCCCCTTCCCCCAACCAGTCACATGCTCAGCCTCACCCGCCACCCCCAGGCTGATGCTTCACAGCAAGCTCAATCCGGGCCAGACTGAGGGGTGCCAGGGGAGAGTCGGACAGTAGTGGGTGGGGTGAGGGGTCAGATCATGGCCAAAGCTAGTAAGAAGGGGGAGGGGGGCAGTGCTGGGCACCCCCATCCCGTGGTTTGCTGGCTCCAAGGGGAAGGGTCTTTCGCGGGCTTCTCTGTGCTTTCCCCAACCCCATCCCCACTCCCCAAGTCCCGGACACCCCCTACAGGGGAAGGTTCCTTGGGCAAAGGGCTTAATCTCCTCTGAGACTCAGCTTCCTCATCTATGGAATGATGGACGCCCTGTGGAGCGACCAGGAGGAATGTTTTTGAGAATCCCTGAGAAATGCTTGGCACAAGGGCTGACCCAGAGTTAGAGCCTAAAAAATGTTGGTTTTCTATGCTCGGAAAAGTGACATCAATAATAATAATAATCATAATCATAATAATCATATAAACAATAATAATAAAACAACTAACAATTGTTGCCCCCCAGTACACGTCAGGAACTTTCCTGTCAGGAAAGTCTCAGGGCTAAATTTAATTCATCTAATCCTAAAAATAATCCTATGAATTAGGGTCCTTGACTGTTCCCACTTTACAGATGAGAAACCTGAGGCTCAGGGAGGCAGCCTGTTGCCAGAGGCGCCCAGCCATGGAGTGGCAGAGCTGTAATCTGAGCCCGCTCTTAACCGGGCAGGCGCCTGTCTGGGGGGACCGGGGATCTGGTTTAAGAGAAGCACCTAGGGAGAAACGGATTCCGACTCGAATCGCTTCTCCTTCCCCATGTGGAACCAGCAAGCCGTCCTTCCCCCTTGTCCGCCTCAGCCCCCTCGCAGCCAGTCGGGTCTGGGCGGGGCCCCGCAGGCCTGGGAGACGGAAGGACGGGCCTTTTACTAGCCGGGCCAGGAGGGGCGCAGGCACCGGGCGCGGGTGGGCGGCGGAAGCACGTACCCTTCTCAGGATAAATGTCTTCACTAAGGGTAAACCTAGTCCCTTTTCCACCATGGACTAATCACGGTGGGGAGGTGGAGAAAGGAGGGAAGGGAGGAGTGGTGGGGGGAAGAGACGAGCGAGCGAGAGGCGAGGATGGAGGGCGAGTGTGCGTGACGGGGAGCAGGGGAGGCGCAGAGAGGGGGCGGCGAGTGAGAGGGAGGAGAAACAAGAGAGAGAGAAACGTCAGCTGCAGACGGACAGACAGACAGCCTCCTGCTCCGGGGGGACACCAGGGACACTAAAAGCAGCAGCGTGGGCTGGGCACGAAGCCGAGGGCCCTAGGCCCTGGGTTGACTCGGGGGGAAGGGGGCCGCTTGCGGCCACAGGGTTTAGCTCCCCTCACCCCGGCCTCTTCTTCCACTGCCGGAACTAAACCTGGGTCAGCGGCCAAACTTCTCTCCCTTGTCTGCACTCTTAGGGCCAATTTTGAAAAGGGTGGTCCCCAGGGAGGGGAACTAGGACCCTGGAGTTCTGCCCCCCAGCCCCAGCTGCTGTGTGCGAACTCAGAGAGGGACAGGAGACAGAGGCAAGAGAAGAGAGAGAGAAAGAGAGAATTTGAGAAATGAGAACTCCCTCTCCGTCCGCCCCCTCCAGGTCGGGGTCCCTCCCATCTCTGGGGCTGTCATTCCTTAGCCCCTGACAGTACAGAGGTCCCTCCCTGGGGTACTTTCAACCATTCCCCCAGAGGTCCCTCCCCGGGAGCTGCCAATCATTCCTTGGCCGCATGACGTCAGAGGTCCCGCCCCTGCCAGAGCTGTCAATCACTCCCTAGTCCTGGCCGTCAGAGATCCCGCCCCACAGCTTTCAATCACATCCTGACCCCATGACGTCATGGATTTTCCCAGGAGAGATCATCCCCTCCTGGCCCAATGACGTCATAGGTTCCGCCCCTAAGAGCTGTAGATCGCTCATTGGCCTGGTGACACTATGGAGCTCAGGTGCGCCCCGGAGCTGTTAATTCGGCCCGGACCCATGACATCACAGAGGAGGTGAGTCAAAGGGGCTCGGCTGCTCCTGCAGGCGGGGATTGTCATCGCGTTAACCAGTGGCTCCTTACCCTGCGCCGACTGCGTCTGCACGAATGTCTTGATGAGCAGGTCGGTGGCCTGCGTGTAGAGGGACAGGGCGTAGCGCAGGGACTGCAGGTCTGGACTCTTCTCCAGGAAGGTTTTCTTGAGGCCCACGCCACCCGCATGGAAGTATTGCTGTGGGGAACAGGGTGGAGACAGGTAAGGCTGGCGGGACCCCCTACCCGCGCATCGGGCTGGGCAGCCCCAACTCCCCCTCCCCCACTCCGCTGCCCTCTGCTGTGATACGCCATGACAGGGCAGATCTTCAGAACACCCAGGTCCTGCTATTCCCTCACCTCCACCCCTGCCCCAAACGCGCCTGTGGGCTCCCAGCACCCTCAGAATAACACCCATGCCCTGCACCCCTCCCAGCCTTCTTTCCAAAAGTCTTCCCTAGAACGTACCTGCCTCAGGGGCTTTGCACTTACTATGCTCACTGGCAGGAAGGCCCTCCCAGCCCCACCCCCACCCCCTATTTTGCCATGGCTGGCTCCCTGTCTTTCTTTGATTAAGGTTTCAAGGAGTTTTCCTTAACCACTCCAACTTAATGTGTTGCCAACCCTGTTGTGCTGTAATTCTCCATTTCAACAAAACATTTCCTTCAGAGTAGTTTTCACGCTTTTTATTTCATGGAGACCATGTCCCCTTTCATGTCTCCATGTTTTTGCATGGACTGGTTCCCTGCCTAGAATGCTGTTGCTTTGCCTTGTGAATTTCTATGCATTCCTCAAACCCCACCACCTCCCACATGCCTTCTAATCCAGAAAGTCCTTACTGCCCCCTCCCTGGGCTCTCCCATCTCTTCTTCTACCCTGTCCTGACCCCACAGGGCTGGGGATGTCTACATCCAGCTGACATCCAGCCTGGGGCTCCTCAAGTCCCTGCCATCAGCCAGCCTGGAGCTGACATAGAAGGGTCATCAGGGAGTGTTTATAAATGGAATGAATTAAGGTGGGTTTGAGCCTAGGTCCATGTCCACACCAGCCACACCCTCTGCCTGCCCCATCTGGGATGGGCAGGGGTGTGGCCTCTCACCTTGATAGTGTCCAGGGCCAGCTCAACAACTGCACACTGCTTTGGGGTCAAGCTCTTGGCTTCTTCTCGTACCATGTGGTCCTGGATGGATGGAGAGAGTGTCCAGGTGGGCAGAGCAAATTCTGCCTTGGGGATCTGCCTATGGGTCTCATTCTTGCTAAACTCTGAGGAGTTGGATAGTGGGTCTGTCTTTTCATCATTGTGTTCCCAGTGCCTAGCATGTGGCTGGCACACAGCAGGTGCTCAATAAATATTTGTCAAATAAATTATTTGTATTCTTGATCAAGCTGTATCTGAAGCTGAACCTTGCACCTCTTTTCAATACACTGAGCAAATACATTGTGATTAAGCCAGTCTGAGTAGGGTCTCTGTCCTTTGAGCCTGCAAAGCATGCCACTATTCTGGGACCTCTTCCCTAAGAAGCCTCCCACCCCAATCTCCTGCCCCCACCCCTGGCCTCACCTTGAGTTTAGATAGCTGACCCAGCTCCTTGGCTGCATTGAAGATCATCTGGGTTCCCTGTAGGTAACAACAGACATAACCCGGGTGAGGGTGGGGGGTCCTTCTGCCCAGTGCCCAAGCCGCCACTGACACCCCAGCCCTGGACGCCATCTTGGTTCTTGTCCAAAGGCTCTGGGCAGGGCAATGGTGTGTCCTGGGGACAGAGGTCTGGAGCCCCCCAGGAAGTGCTGAGAAGGAGATGGTGACCTTGTCTCCAGAAATCTCAGTCCCGTGGGGTGCTACCCAGCCTGCCACCTCCACCATGACCCCAGGTTTGTGGGACAGAGAAGAAAACAGAGAGCGGGCTGTGATGGTGTTTGCGGGTATGGGTGGGGCTTGCCAGCCCCAAGTCATGGAGCCTTGCGAAAACTATGGGATGGGCTCTGTGTAGTGAAAACCACTACCCACCATGGGCCCATTCCCTCTGTAGAAGAATTCCCCCAGTAATCTGGGGGGCCTGTTAATCTGACCTTTTAAAGGAAGAATCCTCCCCCTTAACACACACCTCAGTACCCCGCCCCCACTCCTCCCCAAAACAGACATCAGCAATAAGACATCCTGGTTATGGCTCCGATGAACCGGGTGGGCATGGGTTCAAATCCCAGCTCTGCTATGTGGCCCTGGGCAAGTCATTTAACCTCTCTGACCCCCAGTTTTCCCATCTTGATGGGGGAAATCATATCCCCGCTTAGCTGGGACTAATCGCGTCTTTATTCAGTGTTCACGGTTCTTATCACTTGGTTTCGAGGTCACGGGCAGTGTTAGGGGAGACGGGGTCGTGGCCTGGAAGCTGCATGTCCTGCCTCCTCCATCACTATGTTGGGTGACCTGAGGCATGTCCTTGGCCCTTTCTGGGCCTCAGTTTCCTCCCCTGGCTAATAGGGGCACCTACACTAGCTTAGGGGATAACAGCTGTGGGGGGAGCTGAGTATCAGTGAAGTTATGAGTCCTGAATTACTGGGTCCTGGGGAGGTATGGGGGTCCTAGGCAGGGCTAGACAGGGAGGAGGGCCATTTACAGCTGGGATGTCTGGAATCACGTTGATGCTTTTCCAAGCTGGCCAGTGGGATCTGGTCACCCTGCCACTACTGGTATTATTATTAGCATCCTGGCTGTCGCTACTCTTCTTATTCCTTGTCTGTGATTCCCCAAGGCTGTCACAAGGCACAGTCACTCGGGAGCCCAGCCTGGGCCTTGGTTTCCCCTGCAGCACCCTCCTCCCCACCTGCCACCCTCCCCACGCCACCCCTCACGAACAAGCCAGACAGACAAAGGAAGAAGAGACCAACAGACAGGGTCACGGTACACCCCCAGATGGCACGGATCACAGAGGTGGAAGAAGGTACGGGGTGGGGTGGGGGGTAGGTAGGAGTTGGGGTGGGAGCCAGACAGACAGGGAGAGGCTGGTCTTACATCTGAGTGGCTTGGCAATTTCACCCTGCCCTGTGGAGAGAATCAGGCGAAGGTCAGAGTTCGGGTGGCTGCTGAGAGGATACTCAGTGGGACTTCCCTGCCCCCCTCAAAGCACAGCCCACGAGCTCCCTCCCAGGTTCTGGGTCTAATGCTGGACCCCCTCCCCAGCTAGGCACCTTCCCTTGTCCTCTGGTGGGGACCTGGGGCCAGACTCTGGACTGTCAGGAGGCTAGAATCAGTCCATCACCTGGGGACAGGTGCCCAATCCCACAGTCAGCCTGCCCCAAGATGGGGTGCCTTGGGGAGGGGAAAGAAGAGAAGGCTCAGAGTCTCTCCTCCCCCAACTCCCAAGACCTTACCCCAGCAGGCCTGACTCTAAAAGAAGCGTACTAACAGGTATCACCAGTTCACTCAACACATAGACACACACCCAGGCACATCCATGGGTGTGCAGAAAGTTTATGCACACACAAACCCCCAGATCAACATACGAAGACACACACATGTGCAGAAGAATTCACAAGCTAAAATACACACGTGCACTACTAAACACTTGCACGCACGTGCACAATTACACACATAAACCCACACACTCTCCACCCCCCACCCCCAGGGATGTATGTACATGTATATGGAGCCTGACATATTGCATGTGCTCCCCAAAGGGCTGGATGAGTGAGTTGGGAAGTCCTACAACCCATGTTCATGAAGTGGAGACCCCACTTGTATGCACACAGGCATGATAGCTCCTGTGTGACTGCACAGTAAGGGCAACTATTCACGTGTTGCCACGGCTCCTATCTCCTTATAACGAACACCCATTAGAATAAACAAAACAAAACAAAACATGTCTCAGTCCAGGGCAGTTGTCCAGTGTCTGGGCCCTTCCTGAAGCCACAGAATTTCAGCTGAGCCCAGGGCTGGGATAAGCCCTTTGGGTATTGTCATGAGAGGGCAGGAGCTGTCTGCGCACCAACACGCACACACACTCTAAGCCATGTCCGTGGGGAATCACTTTGTCTCTGACTTCCAGTTTTGTGGGACTTCGTTAGGATACCCTCCTCCTACCCATGACCCCCAGCTGGCCTTTCTGCCCATGCAAATGGACACACACATACACACACACACCCAGACGCCAGAGCTTGGGACCTCAGTGCAGACGAGGCCCTCATTACCTTTTCTAATCCCTTGCCATGTTTTCTCAAGAGGTTGCCCTGCAGAGACAATGTCACAAGGTGATCAACCTAGCAAGCTGTGTGGGATGGGAATCCAGAGTGATAACACATACTCATGGGGACAGGAAGTAAAGGGCATCTGCACTGCACAGAGGGCTGGTAACAGGGTTGCTGGGGGGATTGTGTGTGTGCCTTAATGACTGACTCTTAAAAAGGGCAAGAGAGTCAGAGAGACAGGAAAGAGAAAGAGCCAGAGAGAGAGAAGTTGCTGCCAAAATATAATCCATTTACATTTACTGTATATATGAGGCTCTTGGTTCTTGAGTCAACAGGAAAGCAAATAGGCTCCATATTCAGACAGACCTGAATTTGAATCCTGATTCTGGCATATATTTACTATATGGCTTTGAGCAAGTGACTCTCTGAGCCTCAGCTTTCCTCATCTGCAAAATGGGAATAATAATATCCATCTCACTCAAAGGGTTGTCATGAAGGTGAGCTGAAACAACAGCTATGAGGTCTGGAATACAGGAAATCCTCAATAAATGTGAATTCCCTTAGCTCTCTACCCACAAATGCATTGTCTGTAGTTGGGTACGCTGCCACCATGTAGTTACAGCCAAAGACCCACACTGCAGCCACAAGAAGTGAGATGAGCACTAGCAAACTTTTGACAAGGTGAAATCTTGTAACAGCCTTGTCTTGCCTACAAAAGAGGACTCTAAAGTGGTTTTAACTGATCTCTGCCCTCCTATGTGTCTACATACTACCACCACCACCAATAATATTAGTTCTAATTTAGTGAGCATTGCCTCAGTCTGTCACTGAGTCGAGCACTTTAATGCATCATCCTATTTGGTTCTCACAACAACACTCAGAGAGCTGCTACAATTAACCTCTTTTTCCAGACAAGGAAATGGAGGTTGGGAGGTGAAGTGACTTCCCAAGGTCACAGAGAGAATGGCTGGGCTGAGATTTGATGCCAAGTCTGCCTGACACCAAGGAGTCACAACATCGTCCCCCACCTGGGTGCCTGGGTGTGTGTCTGGGATTCTTGTGTGTTAGTATGTGTGGTGGAAGGGCGGTGAGCAGGGCTGGTGGTGGGGTCTGCACTGATCAGCTATACAGACCGGGGTGGTGAGGACCTGTATTTTAGGCGGCTACTAACAGTTCAGAGCTGAAAAGAGAGGTCAGAGGAGCTCCATTGACTTTGAACTTCCTTCTAGCTTCGGGGACCCAGATATCCTGGTGGTGTCTGAGCATGGGAGTAAGGGCGAATTCTAACTAAAGGATGTGGGCAGATGTGAAGGTGCCGGCCCGGGTTTTGGGAGGCGGGAGGTCCCTCCTTCGTACTTATAATTGGGGGTGGGCGTGGCCTCCCTCCCTCCCAGCCCCGCCCCTCCCCATGCCCCGCCCCAGACAGACACAGGCACATCTAGGCGGGAGGTGGGACAGTGGATGGGGGGGCCAGTGGGTGAGGAGGGGGCGCTGGGTGGGGGGGTGCAGCCACGCGGTGGGCCGAGTCCAGACACAGAGCGGATGGACAGACAGACGGACAGAGGGGCCTCTACTTACGATCATCTGTCAGCCGTGATGGGGGCAGGGCGGTGGGGGAGGGGGGAATAAGTCACCATGAGTCTTCAGGGAGGCCAGGGAAGGGGAGGAGAAGGCACCGAGGGACGGACCCGGACTCCGTGCCCCAGCCCAGCCCAGCAGCCCGGAGGAGGCGGGCAGGCAGCGGGAGGTCCGGCGCCTCCCCCATCATTGCCTCTAGGCGGAGCCCCGCCCCCCACCTCCCCCAAGCCTCTCTCATCCACCCAGGAATGTCCTCCCATTGTGTGTTGTGCCATCACTGTCCTCAGGCCACCGACACCTCCCGGCTGGAACCCACGCCCAGCCACACCCCTCTGAAGATGTCGCCGCCCCCCGCCCCCCCCTCCCCCCGCCAACCCTGCAGATCGCCATCTCTGGGCTGTTCCCAGAAGAGTCCCAGAGGCACGGTCCTGGTCTCTGGATGACCGCTGACCTCTGCTTGACCTCTACGAACTTGGGTGCTCTCCATAACCTCTGGTTGACTTCCTGGAGCTCTCTGTTCTGTTGGTCTCTGATCTTTGAAATCTGGGTATCTCCTCTCCTTGTCTCTTGATTGACCTCCAAAGCCCCCTGATGAACCCACTGGCCCCTATAACCTCTGTAACCCATGGATGGCCTTGATCCCCAAGCTGACCTCTCTGTTTTCTGGGTGATCTCTGACCTTTGAATAATCTCTTGACCCACATGTGACCCCTGTGTCCCCTAGACATCTCTTTACTTGACCTTTAAATGACCCCTGAATGACCTCTTTGATGCTTTGATGACTTTTGACCCATGTGTGACCTCTCTGATTTTTGAATGGCCCCACTGACCTCCGGTGGCTTCTATACCCTCAGATGGCCCTTGTGCCTGGATGACCTCTAAGCCCCCAATGCCTTTGATTCCAAGCTCTCTAGGCTCCCAAAGAGGAGGAAGCCCAGGTGTCCCCTCTGGCCCCCTGTGGGCCTCACCGTCTGGTCAGTGAGGGGTGGCAGGACGATGGTCTTCTCCATGGTGTTCATGACCAGCTTCCATAACTCCTTCAGCACCCGCTTCAGCACCGTCTTCTCACAGATTTTGGCAAAGAGAGTCAGGCTGGGGGCAAGGGACAGGGCTGAGAGAGTGCCCAGATGGACCTAACCTGAGCAGCCCCTTCCCCTCAATACATGGGCAAGGTGGGAAGGCATTCCATGGACACGCAAGAGGGCACAGAGCCTGTACAGGGACCCCTGGGTGGTCTGATGGGGCTATGATGCATGACGCATGGGGAGAAGAGTCAAAGGTGGTTGGACAGGTGAGCAGGGGCTAGACTTGGAAGGGGCCTCAAAGTCTAGGAGGAAGGCCTGGGCCTTAGCATGAGGGCAGTGGGGAGAGTGTTTAAGAGAGAAGGGACACAGCCAGACTTTCCTGTTTGAAAGAACATAGTGGGGGATGATCTGGAATAGGAAGGTTGGAGACCAGGGACTATGAGGGGGCTGAGGCCATGCTCAGAAGGGAGAGGAAGGGAATGAGAGGGAAAACAGAGTTCATGATTGACTGTATGGGATTGAGAGAGGGCAATCCACCATCATCCTTCCAACAACTGACCCACCCATCCACCAAACCATCCTTCCCGCAACCTTCTTTAATTCTTCCTCCATCACTTTTCCCTACCTTCCTTCTTTCCTTTCTTCCGTCCTCCCACCCAGACATCCATCCACCCATCCTCCAGTTATTCATCCATCCAAATATTTACCCAACTCTCCATCCATCCATTCATCTATCCAACCATCCTTTTACCCATACACCCTCCATCTAAGTTTCTAAGCATTTATCTTTTAATCTACACATCCATCTGCCCACCCATCCCTCATGTCATTTATCATCCATTCATCCATACAAATACTGACCCACCAATCCTTCCAATCATTAACCCACCCATTTTTCCATCCTTTCATGCCTCCACTCACCCACCCGTCCAAACCATTCAACCACCACCCAGCAAACATGCCCTGAGTGTCCTTTCCAGGCCAGCCCCCAGGTTTCTGAGGCCCGACCCCGGAGCCCTCCCTGGTGGACTCAGTCCACCTAGCCTGGCTCACTTGCTGTCCAGCAGGTCCATGATGGGTTGCAGTACATTGTCAGCATCCTGGGCCACGCTGCTGCAGGCACTGGCTGGCACATTGCCTGTGCCTTTCACCTGGCTAAGGATGTCACCCATCTGCTTGACACAATCTTCAATGTGTGGCTGGAAGCTGGGAACACAGAGAGGAGGAGCTCAGGTCAGACTCTCCTGGCCTCCGGAAGAAAGGCAGGATGAGGCTGATCTGTGGATGGCATATAACAGCCAGGGTGGGATTTAATAGCAGAAATGGACATCAGACTAAGATATTTACCTGTGTTGTTTATTTCATCACACAGTCCTACTCAGGTACTATTGTTATCATCATCCCCACTTTACAGATGGGTAAACTAAGATTCAGAGAGGTTAAGCAACTCACCCAAGGCCACACAGCTAGTAAGCAGTGAAGCCTGCATTGAACTCGACTTCATCTAACTCCTAGCCTGAGATCTTCGCCACTACATTTGCTGAGTCTCCAGATGCTGCAGGCTCAGAGGTCTGAGAGCTGCCCCCTCCCTTCTGCTCCCAGCCCTGGAGATGCCCCCACCTGGTAGCAAACACCCGGCTGAGCTCATCCAAGACGTTGTTGAGTTTCACCTGTAGCTCCTTCAAGATGTCACTGGCCTCAGCATCCAGCTGAGGAGGAAGAAGGCACATCAGGTCAGGTTTATAGGGCATCCACACGGATGGGGCATTTTCCCATCCAACCCAGGGAAAGGGATCCAATCCAGAGAAAGGGATACCAAGGGGCTGGAGAGGAAACTGAGGCCCAGACAGTTAAGCCGCTTGCTTGGGTTTGACGGAGTAGCTGAAGTGGAATTCATCAGGTACAAGCTCTGGGGCCTGCAGGGACATGGGGGATGATGGTGACCCCACGGGGGCCCTGCCTCACCTCCTTTCCTCCCATGGCTTCGAACATCTTCTCTAGCTGAACTCGCAGCTGCTGAGTGTTGTTCATGAGGATGCAGGGCTGGTGATGGGAACAGAGCAGGGAGTCAGTGCTCAGGACCCCTCCCCAGAGCCTCCCCTCCCCCGCACTGCCAGGGACCTCAGATGGTTACAGGGTCTGGGTCTGGAGGAAGCTGGGGTCCCATAGGGTCATCTGAGAATGGAAGACAGCATTTGGGATCAGATTTCTGGGAGTGTTGAGGGGGGGTGTCTCTGGGGACCAACAGGGGGAAGGAGGACTCCCCCCCGGTGGGCTGAACCTGGTGGGTCCAGGAGAGGGGCTGGACCTCTGCGAGTAGCAGGAAGGGGAGTTCTTGTTTGTCACATACCAGTATTCTTCTACATGGGCTCAAAACTTTGTAAGCTCAAAGTTTTGAGCTTATACCCTGAAGCATACACCCTGAAGGGTTCATTCACAACAACCAGACAATGACATGAGGGCACATCCCCTCACCTCCAGATACCCCCAGACTCACATAGTCTGACACAAAGACACACACAGTTGGAGACACATGCAGACACAGGTATCAGAGCCCAGGGAAGGATGGATCTCTGGGGGTATGGAATGGGGTTAAGGGGAAACAGGACAGGGATCCCCGCAGGTCACCACTTTCTCCTTCTCCTTGGAGCAGTAGGAGGCGAAGTCCTTGGAGATGATGTCCGCATACTGGAGGAGCACATTACTGATGGTCTGGGGGGGACACAGAGGGTGGGTGAGACAAGGGGCTGGGCTTGGATGGGCCCATCAAGAGCCACTAGTGAGATCAGGGATGAACCCGAACTCCTACTAGCACCTAAGATGGACCACTGGGCTGGGTGAATTCTCCACCCAGGATGACCATCATGGCCAAAGGGAGACACCACCAGATGAAGATGATTATTTTACATAGACCTAGCTCTTTTTAAAGCTGGGTTCAAGAGCAACCAACAATCACATTAACCCAGCCCCAAACACAAGCATAACTCAGTCCCAAATGGAATCCCAATTCCTATCTGCAGTCCTCAACTTCACCCCAGGTTAAAGTCAATCCATCTGAACCTCAACCCCAGGCCAATGGTCCCAACCTTCAAACTCGCCCCAACACTCACCCGCATTCTCCATAAATCCTAACATTCACTCCAACCTCAATGCCCAATAGAATCTCAGTCCTAATAGTAACCCTAAAACTAACCCCAACCTCAACCCCACCTCTAACCCTGACCCCAGCTCCAAATTCAACTCCAGCTTTAACCACAACCCTGACCTCAATCCCAACCTCAAACTCAACCTCAGCCCAAACCCGGATCCCAACTTCAACTCCAATCCCAATGATATCACCAGCCCTAACCTCAACCCAAACCTCAACCTCAAATCCCAACCTCAAACACAACCTCAGCCCAAACCCTGATCCCAACTTCAACTCCAATCCCAATGACATCACCAGCCCTAACCTCAACCCAAACCTCAACCTCAAATCCCAACCTCAAACTTCAACCACAACTCCAATCACTATGGCATGACCAACTCCAACACTGACCTCAACCCCTACCTTAATACCAGTGATAGCACCAGCTCCAACCTTGACCTCAGTCCCAACCTCAGTATCAACCCTGACTCTGACCTCAATCCTAACCTCAACTCCAACCCCAACTTTGACCCTATTCCATCCCCCACCTGGACCCCATCCATGCTCCCGAACCTTGGCAAAGCGTCTCATGTAGTGCCCCACGATCTGGGGGTCAGGACACTCAAGTTTCTTGATGATCTCAAAGCTCTGATTGAGCTGGGAGAAGACATCCACCACGGAGCAGGAGAACAGGGCATGCTCTGAAGTCTGTTGGAACTGCATTGGGAGGAGGACAGGAGGGAGGAGAGAGGTCAGAGCCAGACAGTTCCCAGAGCCCAACCCTCTTGCTCTCCACAGAGAGAGCCAGAATGCCCTGGGATGATAATGAGATGGACAGTGTGCAAGGTGAACTTAGAGGCGGACACAGGGGGGAGGGGTGGGGCTTGATAAACCGTCATTCATTTGTTGGATGAACAAAAGACCGTCAACACTGTGAACAAGACAAAGATGGCTGGCACCTTTCAGAGACTGGCCTCATCCCAAGGGCAGTTTTTGGCCCCCAAATTGGATCCCAATGGATCCCAGAAGTAGTGAGGCCACTGTGAGCAGACCGGGACCTTGGTGGTGGATCAGCCTTCTTACCCCGTCCTTCTTGTCTCGCTCCAGGGCTCCATGCAGGAAATCTCGGGACACTTCCTCATTCTCGTCCAGCCACTGGATGACGAAGGGCTCAAACCACCTGGAATGGCGAGACGGGATGGGGCCCTGCCGTCTCTTGTCCCCCTAACCCTCTGCTCAAACTCACACTATGGCCTGGGTGGCCACTCCCCAGCTCCCCTCCTGCACGAGGCCTTGGCTGCTTCATCCTTGAAATGAAGGATGTGACTATTGTCAGAGCAAGGCCCAGACATGTGGAAATCCTGGTGGATAAACTGCCCCTGGGCAAGTGGGTTTATTCTCTGAGATCCTGATACAGCACACAGTAGGTCCTTGGTAAATGGTGACCATCATCCCACTCTCCAACAAAGCCCTGAGAGTCACACATCCCGAGTTTGAATCCCGGCTCCATCACTAATTAGACATCGCCTTGGGCAAATCCTTCAGCATTTTATCCTCTATTTCCTAATCCACAAAGTGGGAATGACAACACTCCCATCTCCTTGAATTGGTGAAAGGATTAAATGAGAAAAGACAAGTGGGACTGCTCAGCTCGGTTCCTGATACTTGTGATCATTCATTGTCTGCCTATAGGAGTCCATAGTCCAATGACTGAGAATGGAGAACACTGGGTTTGTACCCCACCTGTGCCCCTGATGCCCAGGGAACTCTGAGGAGGTCAACCCTCCCACCCTGGACCTCAGTCTAGCTGTCAGCGCTACAGTTCTGGCTTGGGTTCAGGGCACAGGACTTACGCAGGATACTCAGGCACTCGGTCCTTAAAGGCAGGAAGCTCTGCCACATACTCATTGTAGAGCCATTTGACCTTGAAGTGGAGGTTCATGTAATCAGCACTCTTGCATAGGCGATGCTTATCGTGCTCTGGTGGGGGAAGCAAGGGGGCAGCTTAGCCGGGAGGGTCTGCCACTCTCTGTCTTGGTAGTGCCCACTCTGGCCATCACTGATGGCCTCAGGTATGAGGGTCCAGGGCACTCACAGCCTTAGAGGGGACACTGAGGCACAGCTACCTGCTGTAGCCAGGCTGGGAGATACAGGGGTGGGAGGACTCACCCTCCATTGCATACTTCATATCCTGGGCAAACAGATTCCACATCACTTCAGCGCTGATTTTACCCACGTTCAATTCCTGGGGAAACCTGGTGAAGGCCATGAAAGTATGAAACCTTGGCAGACAGAAGCCAGATGGCACAGGATGCTTTGGCCTTCCCAGCCCCAGAGGGTAGTGCGGGACAGGCAAGGGATCTGGACTCAAGTTCATTCATAGCTACTGACTTGCCGAGTGACTCTGCACTGGGGCCCTGTTTCTCTCTGAGCCTCCACCTACCCATCCCTCCATTCACTCATTAACCCATTCATCCATCTATCTACCTATCCATTCACCCACCCATCTGTCTGTTCACCCATCTGTCCATCTCTCCATCCATCCCTGCATTCATTCCTTTATCCACCCACCCATCCTTCCACCGATCTATCCATCCATCCATCCATTCATCCATCTGTCCATCCATCCATCCATCTATTCATCCATACATCTCCATTCATCTGTCCATCCATCCATTCATCCATCCATCATTTGGTCCATCCATCCAAAATCCCTCATCTTAACTCAATATCTAAGTAACCAAGAGGTGCTGGCACCCCAGAGACAGGAGCCTTTCTAGCGCTCACCTCAGGGAGCAGTAAAACACAATAGCTCATTCAGCTAACACAGGCGAAAATTCTACAGACATGTAAAGCCACAAACCAAAACTGTGCACACATTCACACATAATTACACAATACACAACATTGCACATTAAAGTACAT
The DNA here is from genome assembly GCF_965194805.1 of Balaenoptera borealis. Lineage (NCBI taxonomy): Eukaryota > Metazoa > Chordata > Mammalia > Artiodactyla > Balaenopteridae > Balaenoptera > Balaenoptera borealis. The sequence goes on along the minus strand of NC_138867.1, from coordinate 173,167,721 downwards.
TCCACAATTGTGCACAAATAACAATTAAATCCATAAACCACAACTATACACAAAATTATATATTATATATATGTGATGTACATGCAAAACATTTAGTAGAGTATCGAACATAGTAAATACTTGAACAACACGATCTATTGTTATTTATGAACCTACAGACACATATAAAATTACATACATATGTGCACAGTTACACAAATCAACACATACAAAATACATGTCTGATTAGACCAGTGATTGTGTACATGCACACAATTTTGTTTGTTTGCAAATTATGCCATATTTCATCCATGCACAGCCACACCCACAACTGCCCCCACATATACAACATTTCATATGTAATTAGATATGATTGCCTTTACACACAAGACACAAAACTGTGACACACATTCATGATGACCTCCAGATAATTAACTGCACAGACACAGAACTCACTGGTTGAGGCAGGGAGTGTACGAATTCTTGTCTTCCTCAATGATGGACACTATGAGAGTGATCAGCTTGGACCAGAAGTCGAGGTTCTTGATGCTGGGGCCCTGTTCCTCTGGGGGAACTTCCCCCTTCTTGGCCTGGAAAGAACAGTGGGGATGTTGGCCACAAAGGATCCAGGGGTGGGGAGCTCAGACATTTCATTATTGAGGGCCAGGAGGTTGGTGAGGAAGGGCTCCATTAACATATGTAAGTTTCAGGTGTGAGGTCTGCATGAAAAGGAGCTAAACTCACATAAACTGACCCCAACACAGCTCAACAAAGCTTAATTAGGCTCAACTAATAAAACTGAATGGAACTGAATTTAGTTGAACAAACTCAAGCCGGCTAAACCAAACAGAACTGAAATGAATGCAAATCAGGACCACTTAGTTTAACAGATGGCAGTTTTCAGAGTTAATTCAGTGGAACTGGGCCAATTACACTGAATTAGTGGAATTAAACTTAACTGGGTTGAATTAAACTCAAATGAACCCAATTGGATTGAACCTAATCAACTTGTTCAAGATCAAGATCAATCTAAATCAAAATAACGGAAATAAATCAACTTGAACTCAACCCAACCAATGTAATCTAATTCAACTCCACCCAAGTCAAGCCAATCCAACTCCACCTACTTATCTCAACCTAACATACTCAGGCCACCTCAATCCAACTTTAGTTAATCAATGGAAATGAAAGTAGTTAAACTCAACTGAAATAAGTCCAACTCAACCAAACTCAGTTGAACTCAACAGTACCTAATCCAACAACCTAGCTCATCCTAACTCAAGCCAACTCAACCCAGTCAAGAACAATTTCAATTCAAGTAAACTGAATGGAGATGAATACATTTTTACTCAGTTAAAGTCAACTCAGTCCAACTCAGTGATGCTCACTAATTAGCCTAGAGCAATTTTAAGTCAAGCAAACAGAAATAAATAGATCTAAACTGATCATAGTTGAACTAAACCCAGCCCAATTTAATCTACTTCATCTCAACCCAGTTAAGAACGACTTGATTTCAACTCAACTGAATGTAAATGAACAGGATGAAATAAAATTGAACTGAATTCAGCTTACGTGTTATCTCCTATCTGAAGCCCAAGCTGAGGAAGGGGCTCAGCTCCCACAGCCTCTTGCAATTCCTCCCTTCCAGTGCTAATCACCCCAGGTTGTAAATTTCCAATTTATACATTTTTCCCTCCTAATAGAGTATAAGCTCCTGGAAACCTTACTGACAATCCTGGGACATTATATGTGTACACAGCGTGTTGAAAGATCTCAAATAAATTGAGTTCAAGACTGAACTGAAGAAATTCAATTCAACTCAATATTTATTGAACAGGGACTCTATTCTAGGCACATTGTATTATGCCGGACTCAACTAAGTTTAACTAAAACTAAATTTATTGAGCTCCTACTGTGTACCAGGTGCTAAGCATTTAACTATGTTTCATCTGAAGCTTGTATCTCATTGAATCTCCTCCTTAATCCTGAGATGTGGGTTTATGACCCCATTTTACAGGCGGAGATACTGAGGCCCAGAACAGTTAAATCACTTGGGAAGGGGCAGATCTGGGACTTGGACCAGGGTCTGGTTGGAGTCCCCTAGTCCCTCCTGCCTCATCTGGGGTCCTCACCGGGTCAGTCTGGTACTCTCGACTGTAGAGTTCATGACAATTGTTGAAGATGTATTCATAAGTGGAGTTGAGGCAGGCTTTCACACAGTCCTTCACCACCTGGCTGGCTCGGGGTGGGCTCTGGAGTTCTTGCACCTGGCAGGAGGAAGTGACATGGGCATGGGTGTGCACAGTGGGGACAGGGGGTACCCAGGAAGTGGCTACAAGTGGAGCTGGTTTTAAGGAAATGTTGTAGCAATGTGAAAGCAGAGGGTCACTGAGAAAGGGCACTGCTTTCCAGGAGAAATGTTACTCATTTAGGAGCTAACAGTCCTGGAGTATCCTCCCTGGAGAGCTAATGGAACTGATTCCCCTTACCAACCTTCATCCGAAAGAAGGTGATGCTGGTGAGAAGATCCACCGTGGATTTGAGGTCCTGGAGTCTCTCTGGGCTGCTGGCTGGGAAGTTATTCTATGGAAGGGAGAAGAGAGGTGGGGTTATGGAAGAAGGCCGGGGGATGATGGGAGACAGCGTTTTAGGGGAGACACAAGAGCCTCCAAGTTTCAGGAGGTGTGTTAGGGGTCATTGAGAACACCTTGAAGTAACTGGGGGTGTCTGCTTGGATACACCAAACTTTTTGGGCAGGTGCTGCCCACATATGTGTACATGTGTCAGAGGAACACATTCTACATGTTAAGATGGGTCCTGCCATGTGCATGCCTGCTGGCAGCTGTCCCCTCCAGGCACACACATGCCTGGGGTGAGCAAATCATCATGCATGCTCTTCTCACCCGATACATGGAGAGGTCAATCCGCAAGGAGTTATGCAGCTGGTCCAGGAGCTTCACAAAGCGTTCTTTCTGAGGAGGCAGAGGAGGAGGAGAAGGTTGGATGAAAGCAGGCACTTGGGGATCAAGTGTAGCAGCTAAAGGTGGCTGCCACGTTGGCTAAGTGGTTGCTATACGTTATGTGTACCCCATCCGCTGTTGAACTGACCCCTCATAACATCCATTCAACAGAGGGGTAAAATGGGGCTCAGAGAGGGGAAGTGACTGGTGCAAAGTCACACAGCAAGTCAGGTCCAGATTGGGAATCTGGAAATCACACGAGGTGTGACCAGCACAGGGTCAAGCTCTCCCTCATCTCCAGGCCCCCACCCCTGGGACTGACCCCAAAGTTGGAGGCTGCGAAGCGGTCAGAGGCAGACACGTTGGTGGAGGCGGTGGTGTGCGCGTAATAGGCGTTGATGTTGGCAAGCAGGGTGCTCATGACGGCAGGCACCCCAGGACACATGTACTTGGAGGAGAGGCAGGCAAAGTGGCTGGTAGGAGGGAATGGGAAGCACTGGGTCTGGTGTCCAGCCCCCAGAATGCCTCTAAGACAGCCCTCACAACCCCCCAAACTGTCCCCTTTTCCTCTGCTTGATTCTGTCCTCTGAGTTTGTCTCCTCTCTGAATTGCCCTATCTCTGCCTCTTATCTCCAGCTCTCATCCTTGTCACTCTAGCCCCCAGCAATGGCACTTGTCTAACCTCCAGGGAAATTACATAACCCCCACCACACTCACTTCCTCTCTGGCTCCTCCTCCCAAGAATCCCTTCCACCCCAGATTTGCCAGTGTCCACTTGGTAACCACCCCTCCCCCCAGTTTCCTCCACCTCGTCCTCATGTCCACCACAGCCTGCAGCCTTACGTCATGGCTTGGTAGATGGACTCGACGCCATAGCGCATGGCAAACTCGTCCACGATCTCCTGGGCTGTCTCATCATAGTAAACCTTCCAGGCGTCGTCACCCTTGGCATCTGGGATCTTCACGACCCCGTTGTTCTGCACATCTGTCACGAAGTGGAACAGGTTCTGCCACCACAAGGGAGAAGGTGTCATAGAGAGTGCAAGGGGACACCGGGGGTCAGAGATCCCAAGTATAGGGCAGCTTACATCATCCATCTATCTGTTTATTCATTAATTCATTCATCTACCCTTTCAGCCGTCCACCACCCGTCCATCCATCCAACTACCCCAAATTTCAGCTATCCCTCATCCATCCTCCCAATAGTTCAACTACACACCCATCCATCTGTCCATCTGTCCATCCACCCATCTACCCACCCATCCCTCTAACCATCTACTCCCTTACCCATCAATCCAACTACCCAAAAATCCACCTGTTCACTTTATCCATTCTTTCAGTAATTCAACCACACATCCATCCATCCCATACATTTACCCGCAACTTCACCTGTCCATCCAATAATTCATCCTTCTACCCAATCAACCATCAATCCACCCAGCCATCATCCATCTGTCCATGCATCTACTCATCCATCCACCTACCCAACTACTCCAAAATTCTCCCATCCATACACCTGTGGATGGTTCAACCATACATCCATCCACCCACCCTTTCTTCCATCCATGCATCTATCCACCAACCTACCTACCCACCATTCCAACTACCCCCAAATTCACCTATCCACTCATCCTTCTGTCTAGTAATTCAACCACACGCCCATCTATCCCATCTACTACCCACAGCTTAATCTGTCCATCTAACTTATCAACCCATTCAACCATCCATCCATCACCTATCTATCCACCCATCAATTTATCCATCCATCCATCCTTCCATACTTCATCTATCTGTCCATCCATCTATTCACCCATCCATCTATCCAACTACCCCCAATTCACGCATCCAACTCATCTATACTTCCAATAGATCAAGCACACATCCATCCACCCATCCTTTCATCTTTCCACCCATTCTTTTATTCACTCAATACTCATTCATCCAGTCATTTATTCATTCAACATACTGAGTTCTCTCCAGGAACCCCTAGGCAGCTGGAAGAGACAAACCCAGGCACACAAAACCTAACCCTGAGTGTTCAGGGCTGGGACAGTTGGAAGACCTGGATTTCTGTAGTGAGAGTCTGCCTGGAGGTCATGGAGGGCTTCCAGAGGAGGGGGCCCTGAAGCTGGACCTTGATTGACGGGGAGGAGTTTTCTGAGCACAGAGAATGGCATAGGGGACAGTCTCAGAGGCCCAGGGGAATGTGAATGGTGTGGTCAGAAAGAGGAAGGAGGAGCTAGGGCAGGCAGGAATGGTGAGTGGAGGTAACGTGGGAGACAAAGGTGAACTTCAAATGCAGGGTGGGGCAGTGGGCCTCACCTCGTGCAAACAGGTATACTGGACATGGTAGGGGGCCACCTTCTCCTCGCCTTTGATCTCCACACTGATGTGTAGCCGGATGGCACCCGACACAGCAGATTTGTCAGTCCGCTTGTCTGCAGGGCAGAAAGGCATGGCAGTGTCAGAACTTCCCAATATAGCCCTGGACTATTTTAACATATGCGTAACTGCAGCCCTCTCAGACTCCCTGCATTAAGGCCTAGGTGTTTCTCCTCAGATTTGCTTCCTAGACTTGTGTCTCCCCCATTAGACTAGAATTCTTAGGCCCTGTCTCTCCCATCTCACTAGGATCCCAGATCTTGCTTCCTCACTCAGATTAATTTCCTTGGTCTGCATCTCCCTCTTTAGACTAGGAGCCTTGCTTCTTCCCCAGGCTGTGCTCCCAGACTCTGCCTCCCCCATCAGATCAAGCTCCCCAGAGTCTACTCATCTTCTTAGACAGGATTCCTGGGTCAGTGCCTCTTTCCTCAGACTAGGATCCCCAGGTCTTGCTTCCTGCTTCCCCCATCAGAATAGGATATCTAGATTTCCTCTAACCGAACTAAGAAGTTCCTAGACTCTGCTCACCCCTCTCAGACTGGGTTCTTCCTCTGCCCTCAGACTGGGCTCACAGATTCTCCTCATCATTCTTAGACAGGGCTCTTAGGTCTGTAGCTCCTTTCTCAGATTAGGAATCCCAAACTCTACCTCTTCCCTTAGACTGGATTCTCAAAGTTCAATCTCCTTTCTTAGGTTAGATTCCTGGGTCTGTGCCTCTCTCCTTACACTAGGGTCCTCAGGTCTTACTTCCTGCCTTCCGCATCAGAATGAGATATGGAGATTCTGTCCCTCCCTCACTCTCCCACACCGAAATAAGACAGTCCTGGGTTCTGCTCACCGTCTCAGCCTGGTGCTTCCTGCCACCATCAGACTGGGCTCACAGACTCTGCCTCCTCTGTTAGACTGGGCTCCTAGATTAACTCCTGCTGACACTGTCTCTCCGCTCCAGCTGGGCTCCCCACTTTGGTTGGCTTCCTGGGACCCCCTCCCCTCTCCCCTGCAGAACCCCACCCTTGCTCACCCAGGTTGTACCACACGTCCATCTCGCCACTGAGTGTCCGCACCTCGATGATCGTCTGCCCCAGGAAGTCATCGGATTCCCTCTTGAACCTCTGCTTCACGCGAGATTTGATGTCATCGTCCTCATCCCAGACACGCACCTTGATTCGGTCCGAGGAGTTGTGACATTCACTGCAGGGGGGGAAGAGGAGGTTGGGGCAGGGGGCTTTTTTTTTTTTTTTTTTGTCTGCGCCGGGTTGCGGCACGCAGGATCTTCTTTGCTGCATGCGGGATCTTTAGTTGTCACATGCGGGATCTAGTTTCCTAACCAGGGATGGAACCCGGGCCCCCTGCATTGGGAGCACGGAGTCTTAACCACTGGACCACCAGGGAGGTCCCAGGGCAGGTGTCTTGAAGCCCACCCTTCAGCTGCTCCAACAGGGAGCTCCATCTAGGGGGCTGGGGGCCCAGCCAGACACCTACAAGTGGAAGTTCTCCTCCCACACGGGGTTCAGGTTTCCATAGATGGTTTTTGTCCGTTTCTTGGTCTTCCCGACCTGGACGGTGACATAGGGGTCGCTGGATCCTGTCTTGTCCTTTGCCTGCAAGCCCTGGGCACAGACCACTGGAAGACACACAAAACAAATATAAATGTGGGCTCAAGGAGCAAGGCATGCCAAGAACAGACACTGTCACAGGCTCCACAGGGAACACCTGTGACAAGGACTGAGGGCTTTGTTCTGGCCACAGGAGCCCATGGACACACCCACTGGGCATGCTCGGCTTGCTAGAGTTAACATCCAGGGAACCCTCACCCAATGAAGAATATGAAGGTGCCCCAGGGTCACCCCTGGGGTGGGACACTCGGGTGTGTGCTCTACAGTGTCCCCCTAAGGTCCCCAGCAGGATTGAGCCCCCAGTTGCCCACAGTATGACATTGGCATCCTCTGCAGGACTCTTTACTTCCCGGCTCTCAAACTCATGTCTCCACTTCCCACTGGCACTCCCTGGGACCACCTCCTGGATACCCATCTGCCCTGAAATCCTCATCTTGGAGTCTGTTTTCAGGGAAATCCCAATGACGATGAGGAATGGATAAACACCACAAGGCCCCCACCCCTGGGAAGGACCTCTCAGCCCTGGGAGGTCAATAATGTCCCCCAGTGGTCCTAGGTGTCCACTGCTTCGCCTGCTCGGTGGCACCCTGGGTAGGGCTTATTCCCTCCTGGTCTCACTTCCCAATACCCCTGGGGGCTTCCTGGGTTCACCTCCCAGATAAACTGTGTGCCCTCAACTCCTCTTCTTGAGGTCTTGTTCTGGGGGCTACCAAGCGAGATGCACCCAGATAGTTTCATGCAAACAAGTTTGGAGGCATATATGCCCAGGTTGTGGGCACAAACGCATATACACCGACATGAGAAAGTCACGGGGACGCTCAAATATGTGCAGCAAAGGGAAGGAAGGGGCGTGGGAGGGAGCACAGGGGGCCGAGAAGAAGGGACCCCCGTGGCCGTCCCTCCCCCTCCCCCCCGCGGCCTCACCGGTGATGCTGATCTTGGCCGACCACTTGGACGTTCCATCCAGCACGCTCTGCTTGACGGCCTTCATCTGCTGCGTGTGCGCGGTCTTGGTCACCGCGAAGATCTCCTGGATGAGCTCGAAGATCTCGGGCTTGTTGCGCTCCCGGATCTTCATGCGGTCCTTGAGCACCATGATGATGTTCTGCGTCCGGTCCTCCGCCCCGTGCTTGGAGCTCTTCTCCGCCGCCCCTGCGCGCAAAGACAGCCGTCACTGTACACAGAGAACTCCCTCCCAGGAGCGAGAGCCCTGATTCCCGCTCCAGGGCTTCCTCATCTGCTGCCACGGACACAGGGTTCAGGTGAATCATCCCCCCAAAGCTAGAGCTACCTACCTGCTCTCTGAATCCTCCCCCAACCAGGTCTTTCCCCCTAAAGTTCCCACCCCCTGTCTTAGCCCCTCCAGTCCGCGTGAGTCCCCTTCCCCTCCGACACCCTGCCCTCTCCAAGCGCCTCCCCTCCTCGGACTCCTCTCCCCAACTTGAGCCCCCTCCCACCTCTGAACTAACCCTTACCCTAACCCTCTTTTTCTCCATAGAAACCGCTGCCTCCCATTAAGCCCGCCCCTTGAACAGTTTAGCTCCTCCCTGAGTCCCGCCCCACCTCTCTAGGACCCCTCTCACTTCTCCTTTCCCCTCCGGTCGCTCCCGTCCCGTCCCACGGCCCCGCCCCGTCCCACGGCCCCGCCCCTTGTCCCGCCCCCTCCTCCTCGTCAGAGCCCCGCCCCCTAACCATTAACAGTCCTGCCCCTCCGTCTCCGCTCCAGCGGGAGCCCGGCACTCACGCTGCAGACAGTCTGCGTTGAGCAGGTCCTGGCACTTCTCGTGGCACTTGACACCGCACTCGGTACAGCGCATACCCTGCCGCGCGATGCCCCACAATAGCCCCTCACACTCGTAGCAATAGGTGGGTGTGGTGGCCGTCCACACCTCGAAGTTGTGCGGCGTCGTGCACGAGATGGGGTAGATTAAGGCTTGCAAGGTCTTCTTGTAAACGTGGTTTTTCTGCGGGGAGGGAGGACATGCGACATGGGCGTAGAGCCTTAACCTGGGGGCACTGGCTTGCCCCGCCCTCATTCCCCCCGCCCCCCGTCCCGTTCTGAGTATGGTAAAGTCCCGGTCCGTCCCCCGCCCCACACTGTCGGAATCCACGGGTTCCTGTACACAGACTGTGCTCGCTGGCGGCTGCGTTGTCGGAATTCTGGAAAGCGAGGAGTGCCTGTCTCTGCCCCACCCCCTTCCTTTTCTCCGGGAGCCCCCCAGCCCCGCCCACCCTCCAAGCTGGGGAGGGGGAGGTGCCCCACGCACCAGCTCTTCGTTGTTCAAAGTGCTGGATGCCAAGGCCGAGGTGATGCCTGCTTTTCTGGACTGCACCAGAGACTGGAATAGGGAAGTCACCAAGGGAGTCAGAGGGATCGATTGGCACCCGGGGGGTTGTCACCGCGAGCAGAATCCCCAGCCATGGTTTGGGGCCACCAGCCACGGATTCAAGCCACAGCCACAAATAGGAAACAGGTCACAGCAGCGGGAGCAGAACCAGAAAAGAATTGGGAGGTGACAGAGGCTCCAGGTTAGAAGAGACCCTGGAAAGGGAGCAGCCCCACACCTCTGACTCACCCATTCCCCACCACCATGGACCAGACTGGGGAACTGCACTTGGCCGTGGTCAACAGCCACAGAGCAAAAGCACCAGCCAGGCCATGAACCAAGGTGGGGAGTCACCTGCTCTCTTCCCCACCCATGAACTGTTGGACATGGCAAGGTCCCCTCCCCAGAACCCATGGGATGGGGACCAGTTGGAAGATCCCAGTGGGGGGCGGGGGTCTCGGGAGGAGATTCAAGGGCCTGGGTTGCCATCACTCACCATGGCCTGAAGAGTCCATGCAGCACGCAGGGTAGAAATGAGATCACATTAGTCCCAGAGAATGCCTTGCCAGTCCCCAGCCCCAGTTCTGCCATGGGCAGTTGTACAGGTTGAGCACTGCTTGTGGCAGGGCTGCTCTGGTTGGGCGGGGGAGGGCACAGGCGCTCACCAGGTCGCTCACGAGTGGGATAGGCTTCCTCTTGCGGATGTCTGGCATGCTGTCGATGATGATGAGACCACCGCCAGGGCTGCAAAACACACCCAGGGACGTCAAGGGCCCAGGGAAGTTCCCCTTCCTCCAACAGACATCTCCTGAGGCCTGGGCAGGACACCTGATCTCCCCAGGTATTAAGAGTTGAATTGTGTCCCCCGAAAAGATACATTGAAGTCCTAACCCCCAGTGCCTCAGAATGTGACCTTATTTGGAAATAGAGTCATTGCAGATGTAATTAGTTAAGACAAGGTCATACTAGAGTAGGATGGGCTCCTAATCCAATATGAGTGGTGTCTTTATAAGAAGAGAGACACACAGGGAGAAGACAGTGGTGTGATAGTAGAGGCAGAGATTGGAGTGACTCGTTTACAATCCAAGGAATACCAAGGATTGCCAACAACTACCAGAAGCTAGAAAGGCAAGGAAGGATTCTCTCCTACAGAAGTCAGAGGGAGTGTGGCCCTGCCAACACCTTGGTTTTGGAATTCTGGCCTCCAAGAACTGCGAGAAGATACATTTTTGTTGTTTTAAGCCCTCTGTTTGTGGTAGTTTGTTATGGCAGCCCTAAGAAATGAAGACACTGGGCCTCAACTTCCTCATCTGAGAAATGGGGAGATGATACAGTTGCCCACGTTGAATGAACATTTGAATTAAGGCAAATCTAAATAATATGCAAAAATATCAATGAAATCTTTCTTTATGCTCAAAATTGGAAATATTTGTGTATATTTAAAGTCTATCCTGGAAGAAGTGATTTCAAAGCCCATGAGAAAGAGGGAACTGGAAATTGTATTTGTGCTGTTGCCTCTTGGCAGCTTTGCTGTAGCTGGCTAATCAGAATGAGGGCTGTGGCAGATGCTGCGGTGGTCTGTCCAAATCTACTTTACTGAGAGGTGCAGGTGTTCCCAGAGAGGGTTCAGGTGTGGCTCCTCTCCAGAAAGTTCTCAGTGGCCATTGAGAGTGACGCCTGGCAGCCAATGACTCTGGACAAGCCCTGGGGTGCTATTCATGCTCCAGCGCTCCCTGAAGGATCAGGCAGAGGCTTGGTGACTCCTGAACTACCTCTCTGCTTGGCTGTTTCTCCTACCTGGTCCCGCCTGCCTCACAGGCTTTTCTTTTCTTTTTTATAAGTTTATTTATTTATTTTTGGCTGCATTGGGTCTTTGTTGCTGTGCGTGGGCTTTCTCTAGTTGCGGCGAACAGGAACTACTCTTTGTTGCGGTGCGCGGGCTTCTCACTGTGGTGGCTTCTCTTGTTGCGGAGCACGGGCTCTAGGCACGTGGGTTTCAGTACTTGGTGGCGCATGGGCTTAGTTGCTCCATGGCATGTGGGATCTTCCTGGACCTAGGGCTTGAACCCGTGTCCCCTGCATTGGCAGGCGGATTCTTAACCACTGCACCACCAGGGAAGCCCTCATAGGCTTTTCTTGAGAGTGCTTCCTGTATAAATCATGCACACAGGAGCCCCCATCTCAGACCCCACTTCCAGGGCTCCCCACACGGGACACTTGCCCCTCTGGGAGTCACAGCTCCTGTGTCCCTGTCTCTGTTTGAAAAGGATGTACAAGGGAAGGCAGTCGCTCTCCAGCTGTTATTTAAAACATTAGTGTAATTTACAAATATCTTTTGCATCCCCTAACCTCACCACACAAGTGCTGAAAAAACACCCTGGAAAAGCAATAACTTAAGAAATTAGATATGACATATGCTCCATGTAAGACCAACAACTATCGTTATGAAACAGCCAGCAACTGTAGCAATAATCTGAGAAATGTAAAAGCAGAATCAAAGCAAAAAATTCACTCCAGGGTTGCAGATGTATCGTGCAGTAAATGGGTTTCTTCTTTACCTTACATTTATTTCTAGGGGGAAATGTTCTTGAATTATATGAGCGGCTTGAGCAAGGCCTCTCTGGACTGTTTCTCCATCTGTAAAATAGGGGTAGTGGGCCCCCCATGGGTTTGTTGTGAGGATTCAATGTGTTACTATCTTCGGCTCCTGCTGGTCATGAGTGCCTTATTACAGTGGCTACATTATTTCACTCATGTGCAATCTGTCCCCTGTCTAAATGGACCTTCTCCCTGCCCTGGCTGGGCTGAGGTTATGGTGCAAACCAGCCTTAGGCTCTGGGTTCAAAACTTCCTCTCCCTCACCCCCAAGATCTGATACTCACCCGCCTTTGAACCACAGGGATTTGGACATCTCTCCTTCTCCCCGGGCCTGCAGGACAGAAGACAGATATGGTCAGTGTAGCTGCCCCTTCCCAGGGCAGCACATGTACCACACCCACAACTGTCTCCCCTTTGGGTTGGGAGTCAGGAGGCCTGGGTCCTAGTCCTCACTGTGTGTCCTTAGGGAGCCCACTGGCTTTTTCTGGGCCTCAGTTTGTCCATCTGTAAAATGAGAAGAAAGGAGATACTCTCTGACACCAACCTCAGTGAACTTCACTCTCCTTGTCTGTCAAAATTGGGGATTTGTTAACATCATCTCGAACAAGAGCTCATGCTCTATAGTCCTGGGATTCTTAGGGGCTGGCTCAATACCCATAAGATCCTATCACTCGCTAAACTCCCCCTGCCTCACCTGATTATCTGATCTCATGCCCCAGGACCTTTGCCTGAGTGGTGCCACCTGTATATATGCTCTCCCACCTTCTGCACCCGACCAGCCTCCATCTATCATTCAGGTCTCAGTGTGGACCCAGAGTCAACACCCCCTACCATGCAACTAAAGGGTGGCATGGTGGTGGGGGGGAACAGGGAGAAGGGTCTGACACCTTCTTCTGAAATATTGTTTAAGTACTTTGGATATCACTTCACTTTAAGTGTCACCTCCTCCAGTGAGTCTTCCTGATTGACTTGGATTAGTTTTATGCCCCCTCTATGAAACCCAGAGATCCTGCTCATGTTTATTTTTCTTGTCATATCGCTAGTTCCATTACAAGGGTAGTTGCTGTCTTTTTCATTTAATTTGTTGACTTAGTGAAAGTTATTCAATAGATTTTTCACAGTGTATCTTCTACTGTTTGAATCTAGAACCATGAGACTGTATAGTAAAAGAAAATTCTACTGTACAACTGATAAGAAATTTGATTTGAAACTTTTGTGGCTCTGATAATTGATGGTCTAAGACTTTGGGAGTCTGTTTAGGATCTCCTCCTGCCAGCCTCACCCCAGTTTGGAAGGTCACCCCGGATAATAACACTGCTTGGTGTCCAGCCCAGAGCAGGTTGAGTGAATGAAGGAGTGAATGAACGGCCTCATTCCTGCTGCCCATCTGAACAGTCATCCTGACCCTGACGTTAATTCTATTTTTCACCTAATTTCTTCTGCAATACTGACCAGATCTCAGACCTTTCCCAAACCCCAACTCTGACACCCATTGTGAGCCCAAGCACTGACTTCTTCCGCTATCACCAAGTTTAACCCTGAACTCTGATCTTTGACTGCTGCCCTAACCCTGACCTATAACCCTAACCCTGACCTATAACCCTATCACTAACCTCTATCCCTATCCATGAACCTGGCCGCTGAACTTGGCCATAGCCATGACCTCAGCTTAATTTCAGCTCTAGGTTCCAGTTCGCCTCTCCTTCTTCCCCACTTAGAAATCCCAGGCTGCCCTGGGGGAGGCTGGACTAGACCTTGGTGGGGCCAGCTGGTTGCAGGGGAGAGTAGGCAGGCATGGGTAGGGCCAGGGAGGAGTCAGATTGGGCAGGGGTTGGGCCAGGAATGGTGGGGCTGGGGCCAGGGCAGGAGTGGGTGGGGCTAAGGAAGGGCCAGGCTGGGCACAGATGGGAACAGGTTGGGGTGGGCGGAGCCATAGAGGAACCAGGATGTATGGAGGCATGGTGCTGGGCGGAGTGGTGAAGTAGGCGTGGCCTGGTGGCTCATGAGTGGCATGGGCTAGTGTGGGCAGGGCCAGGGAAAGGACCAGAGTGGGTTGGGGCATGGAAGGAGTGGGGAAATGAGGGTGGGTGGGGCATTGGGCGTGGCCAGGCTGGGGGTGAGCCCACTGCTGCTCTCACTCACCTCCTGCAGCTGCAGCCGCACTTTGTTGAAGGCTCGCAGCCAGTTGGCCTTGGCCCTAGACATGGAGTCCTGACCCTCTTGGCCTTCCTCATCTTCTCGTGGCCTGAAACTGAGGCAAGGGGTTTCATGAGGCTCCGGGGCCGGCACTCCCTCCACCCTCCACCCTCCGAGTGATGCTGGGCCCTCCATGGCCTCCCTGGCACTTCGGAGACACAATGACCCACCTGTGACCCCTCTGACCAGCCTCAGTGATCCTCCCCCCCCTTCCCACATGCCCATCAGCTCTCTGACACCTTCAGGTCTCCTGGGTCCCTTTGCCACCTTCCTGGCCCCTCTGCAACTTTGTAACCCTATCCGAGGGCTCCTCTGATGCTTCTGTGACCTCTCTAACCCTGGCAAACCCTCCAGCCCCTCACAACCTCTAAGACTCCTTCATGACCCTGCTTGACCCCCTCTGACCCCACTGAGCCACTTCTGACCTCCTAGACCCATCCCGATCCCTTCAATAAACCCAGGACCCTGTGACAACCTCTCCCCCCATTCCCCAGGTCTACACTGACTCCATCATGGCACCACTGACCCTGTGACCTTGTGACAGGCCCTCAACCCCTTCCCGTTACCTCTCCTCAGCCTTGGGGGGCTCAGGCTGAGGCTCTTGCTTAGCTGCAGGTGCCTCCTCAGGGGCGGCTGACTCAGGGGCCACCTTGGCTATGTCGGGGACCTCGGTGGGCACGGCTGGGGCCTTGTCCTCCTTCCTGGGGGTGGCGGGTGGAAAGCTGACACGCTTGAAGTCCCTGGGCTCGGCCACGGCCACCTGCTCACGCTCAGTGTAGCCTCGGATGTCATCCGGCACCTCCTCCTCATCCTCTAGCTCTTCCTCGTCCTCAGGCAGCTCCTCCTCCTCCTCCAAGAAGTCCTCCAGGTCCTCATCCAGCTCTTCGTCCAGCTCCTCATCCAGCTCATCCTCATCCTGGTCCCAGCGTGGCGAATCCTTGTGGTAGCTGACCGAGCTGTGGCAGGAGTGGTAGGAATCCCGGTCCCGCTCGTCTTCCAGCTCAGAGCCCTGTAGGCTCTGTTCATCCGGGTCGAAGTCCTCGCTCAGCTGCGAACTGCCCTGACTCAGCTCCCCTGAGGAGGCGTAACGGCTGCTGCCTGTGGGGCTACAGGAACGGGCCAAGGGCTCAGGGGCTGGGGCACAGACCCACTGCCCATCCCAGCCCCGGTCACACAGGTTCCATCACCCAATCATTCCCTGGATTGGTCATTCCCTGGATTCCCAGCATTGGTGGAGCTCCTCTGGCTGCCAGGGAAACACAGCCGTGAACAAAAGACAAAAACACCTGTTCTTGGGGCGTTTACCATCTTGGGGGGCAGGCAATAAAACCAGATCACTGACATTAGTGATCATCGGTGACCTACCGTGCACCACTCCTATCCATGCACTGTGGAGGCTGCAAAGCCTTCACCCACATGTTTGGGACCCCGAATCAGTGTCCCTGCCACAGCCCCCTTGGAGACCTAGCGCTCCTGAAACAAACATAGTAGCCCCTGTCTCTTGATGTACCCTCTACCCTCCGCCTCAACCTGGTCCTCCCACTGCCAAGCCCCCTCCGTTCATCAGGGACCTGGGCCTCCCTGCCTCCACTCCTTCCCCAGCCTCCACTCACAGCTGATCCTGAGGCGGGTCCCTTCAGCTCCACCTTGTAAACATACGTGCAATGCAACCACTTCCTTGCACCCTGGGCCCCACCCTAGCCCAGGCTCCGCCATCTCCACTAGATGCTGCCCTACCCAACATCCACTTCTCTCCTGGACAGTACCTTTTTGCATAGAAGCCACAAAGGGGCTTATTGGAATCATAAACCCAAACACGGACCTCCCCTGTTCCAAACCCTACCACGGCTCCCTTGAAATAAAATTCTGTGCGTGTTCTGCATCCCTGTGTGGCCCAAATCCTCCAACGTCTCCATCCCCATCTCCTTCCATCCTCCCTTCTCTCCCCCTGCTCCAGCTACATCAGTATCCATCCTCGCTGTCCCTCCAGCACCCTAAATTGTGCCCACCTCTGGGCCTTTGCACTTGCTGTGCTCTCTGCCAGGAACATCCTTTCTTGCCTGCTTTATCTGGAAAAATCCTTTGGTGCCCACTGAAATAGCACTTCTTTGAGTGAGTCTCCCCCACCCTCCAGCCAGGTCAAGCCCACGCCCACACACATTATATGCTCCTTATATGTACCCTGGATCACACTCGACATGACCAGGAAGAAATATCTGTCTCTGCCTGAGGGCAGACAGCATGACACATGGGCCACCTCTCATCCCCCTTCTAACCACTCATTCAGTCATTCAATAAACAGCATTCCTTGTCTTAAACACTTTCTCCATTCTCAGTGACTGGGACCCTCTTCCCTGGCCAGTCCCTGGGATGCTGTAGGAATCAAACAGGGGTTTCATTCCTACAGTCCTTTAGTCCTTGTTTGCTAAGTTATGTATATGGTTGATTGCTTTTTAGTGCCTGTCTTTGTAGACAGCTGGGATGGGGGATCAGCAGGTATTATTTGCCTGGAAAGGACTCCAAACTCCCTCTGCTGGTGAATACCCCCGAAGTCCACCCCAGCACATTCTGGGGTCCCAAGTGAGGGGGGCAGCCTAGGACTGGGATCTCCACACAGGCCTGGATGTATCCATCTGTGACCCTGGGCGCCACGTAAACTGCCCCAGGCATGGGACCCAGTGGTCCCCGAGACTCCTCCCACCCCAGCTCTGACATTGGGGCCCAACACAGCTCTGACCCCAGGTGCCTCCCCTGGATGCCATGTCCTCGAGTCAGCCACCAAGGGCCTCCCTGCATGATCTGGCCCCGTTCGCCTCTCCAGCCTTTAGCTGAGCTGTCTTCTCTGCCTGGAATTCCTCTCCTAAGACTCTTCATTTATCCTTCAAGTGTTGGCTCCCAGGCACATTTCTCCAGGAAACCCTCCCTGCCCTTCCCCTCTGCCAGTGTGTCCAGCTGTGTCCCTCCCTCCAGTCAAATCCTGACCTGTGGGATGGAATGCCTGTCCCTCTGGGGGCCCAGCATCACCCAGCCCTGGGCAGCAAGGCCAGGGTGGCCTGGGATGGTGGCTTGAGTCACTCTCAGGGGAACTCTGCCTCTGCATCCCCTCCCCACCACGTGACTTGTTCACGGTGAGAGTGGAGAGTTCTCCTCCTTTTCCACTCCCCCATTCCGCCCCAGGAATGCTTAGAATAAATAGACTCCCCCCCCCAGGACAGACAGACACACCCAAGGCCAGAGAAGGACAAGACACGGCCAGGCACACAGGATGGGAGCCAATCTGGGAGCAGCTCTGTGCACATCCTGCTCTGAGACTCAAGCAGCTCGTTGCCACTTTTTGAGCCTCAGTTTCCCTATCTGTAAGATGGGCACTCTTCTGCTTTTCATCTCTGAGAGAGAAGACGTTTCCATCTACTAAAAGAGTTAATATTTTCTTAATATTTGATGTCTTACTCTCCTTTCAACTGTTTCCAGTGCATTGAAACTTTGTTCCAGTAATTGCTTAAGTCTGAGCCACCTTGAATGTGCAAATGAACGATGCTTTACAAATTGTAGCAGTCACAAAAATGGTAAGAGAAACTGTTAGGGAGACAGGAGTGCTTCTGAAGATAGTTTGAATAAGGAAGTCATGAATACAAATGGAAAGGGATCTAGTTCTTTGCTTTCAGGATAGCACAAGCACAAAGGAGTTGAATGAAGAATGCTAGAATAAATCCAGGGTAAGACTAATTCTACTCCCTCCTATGCCACTAAATGTTTTACCTTGAGTATGGCATTTCATTTCCTTGGACCTAAAAAATAAAGAGGTTAGACTAAATGCTCAATCTTTTTTTTTTTCTCATTTTTTGAAGTATAGTTGATTTACAATGTTGTGTTCATTTCTGCTGTACAGCAAAGTGATTCAGTTATACTATATACATATTCTTCTTTTTTATTGATTGTTTTTTTTGCCGACCGTGCAGCATGAGAGGTCTTAGTTCCCCGACCAGGGATCAAACCCGCGCCCCCCTGTATTGGAAGCGTGGGGTCTTTTAACCACTCACTGGACCACCAGGAAAGCCCCTATACCTTCTTTTTTTAAATATTCTTTTCCATTACGGTTTATCATAAGATATTGAATATAGTTCTCTGTGCTATAGAGTAGAACCTTGTTGTTTATCCATTCTATACATAATAGTTTACAGCTGCTAATCCCAACCTCCCACCCCATCCCTCCCCCAACCCTCTCCCCCTTGGCAACGACAAGTCTGTTTTCTATGTCCGCGAGTCTGTTTCTGTTTCGTAGATAAGTTCATTTGTGTCATATTTTAGATTCCACGTATAAGTGATATCATACGATATCTGTCTTTCTCTTTCTGACTTATTTCACTTAGTATGATAATCTCTAGTTGCACCCAAAATGCTCAATCTTTTAAAAAAGTTCCTTCTAAAACATTCTATCTATAAACTATCCAAACTTTCTATGGTATATACAAAACATAGGAAAATTCAAAATAAAAGTTGTTCAAATACCTGCAAAAGAATATTATATTGGATGATGGTAAAGACTGAGTAGGGGGCTTATGAAGGTTTTCTTCAAATTATGTTTTACCCAAACTCTCCACGGCAAATGGAAATGTTTTCTGTCCTCACCATCTAACATAGTAGCCACCGGCCACATGTGCATGACTCTTGAGCACTTGAAAAGTGTCCAGTAAGATGGAGGGACTGAAATTTTATTTTATTTATTTTAATTATTTTAACTTTAACTTTAAAAAGCCACATGGGGCTACCATGTTGGACAGCACAGCTCTGAAAGCTCATTTACCTTGATGGCACAAAGATAAACCATTTAAAATTTCTTTTCTTACTGCACTAGAAATAAAGCGATTCTGAGGGTTTCTCCAAATCTCAACCAGATGCAAACACTTGTTTGCATAATTAACCTCTTCGTCAAGAGTTGGAGAAGGTCTGCAATTCGGGAGCCTGGATAGCTATGTTTAATAGCGAGTTTGCCCCTGAATTTTTGAATGTGGGGTAACACGGGGGTGATTCTGAGATGCTGCTGGGAACACAGAGAACAGACAGTCTCCTTGGTTGAAGTCCTTTGCTGATGATGTAGAGGGAACATCACTTTTGTCCAGCTGTAGGACCTTGGGAGGCTAA
This sequence comes from Balaenoptera borealis, assembly GCF_965194805.1. Classification (NCBI taxonomy): domain Eukaryota; kingdom Metazoa; phylum Chordata; class Mammalia; order Artiodactyla; family Balaenopteridae; genus Balaenoptera; species Balaenoptera borealis. Next base: position 173,148,521 of record NC_138867.1, on the reverse strand, counting down.
CGTTGCAGGTCCCCAGGTGCCTTTTTTAGGGCTGAGAGGCAGTGTGGCGTTGTGGCTGTGGACTCAGAAGCCTGCTTGACAAGGTTTAAATTCTGCCTCAGCCACTTACTAGCTGTGTGACCTTAGGAAAGTAACTTAATCTCTCTGCCTCATTTTCCTTATCTACAAAGCCATGGGGAGATGAAGAGGTAAATTCTCACCTCATAAGATTGGTGTAAAGAATAAGCATATTATTTGGGACATATTAGAATACCTAGCACATAGTAAGTGCTCAATTAACCATCATTATTTTTCTTGCTTATACACTAGATATAGCAGGACTAGGATCAGAATGAGGTAGGTGAGGCTGAGGCCTGCAAGTGCAGAGTCAGATCATGTTTTAACTTAAATTTGTATATTTTGCTAGTCATGGATTTTTAGAAATTTCATTGAAGTATAACTTACATACAAGAACATCTACTCTTACAAAGGAACATTTTGGTGATATTTTTTTCCTGGATTTTTTTGGCATCCATTTTGATTTTTTAAAATATTGTATTAATATATTATTTATCTTGAGGACTGAGTTTCTTGGCACCCTCTTAAGTTTTGTACTTGAGGCAACTTCAAGCATACCATGCTCACCCCAGCCTAGTCCTGGACCTAAGTTATAGGGTTAACCTCCAAACCTGGTATAGCAAGGTCTCACACAAATAGGAGGCCCTGGTGTATGTGTGAACTGAGCCTAATATCTCAAAGAGATTTGGGGGGTCATATTAATAGCAGTATAAGTTCAATGTCAAGGGAGTAAAGAGCCCTCAAAATTTTCATCCTGCTCATACTTTAATGGAGGAAATGTATTCTTTGGGGAGCAAATATTTTGCAAGAAGACCCATGACACAAAATCCACTAGGCGGGGCTTCGCTGGTGGCGCAGTGGTTAAGAATCTGCCTGCCAATGCAGAGGACACGAGTTCGATCCCTGGTCTGGGAAGATCCCACATGCCGCGGAGCAACTAAGCCCGTGCGCCACAACTACTGAGCCTGCGCTCTAGAGCCCACGAGCCACAACTACTGAAGCCCACGTGCCTAGAGCCCGTGCTCTGCAATAAGAGAAGCCACTGCAATGAGAAGCCTGGGCACCACCACGAAGAGTAGCCCCCGTACCTACTCGCTGCAACTAGAGAAAGCCCGCGCGCAGCAACGAAGACCCAGCGCAGCCAAAAATCAAAACAATCAAAAAAAAAAAAAAATCACCAGGCCACTGCTTTCCACCCAGTGGGTTCACCATAAACACTAGTCTTTATGATGATTTACCAGCTGTGTGACCTCAGACAAGTGCCTTAACCCCTCTGTGCCTTGATCCCCCATCTATCAAATGGAACCAATAATACTCCCAACCAGAGAATGAAATGAGATGATGAAGGGAAGATGCTGGACCAGAGCTGGGCACATAGTTAGCTCCGAATACTACTATTTGCGCTGTTTATCTAACAGTCACTACGTAGCACTTTCAGGCACCACCCTAAGTGCTTTACAAATAGCCAACCTGTTTAATATCATGTTTGTTATTGTTCTGTTAAGAAACCAGGACTGGGGAGAGCAGGTCAGCGAGGGGTGGGGGGCAGCAACAGGCACAAGTTTCAGTCTCACAGGCTCAAGGACCAACACACTGCACCCTTGCAAGCCAGGGGACCCACCTGTGGGGTCGGTCTAGGGACAGCCTACTTTGAAAAGAGTAGTGATGGTGGCTGGACTGAGCAGCTCCCAGGTCACTGTGCCCATGCCTGCTGGTCAGGAACACAGAGTCAGGCGTCACCAGGAGGGCTAGGTAGGACCACCCCAGGACCACGAGCCAGCTGCTTGCTGGGAGTCTTTCCAACATCACTGTGCCTCACCTCCCACCCCTATTAACGCTCATCTCTTCCTCCTTTCACCTCCTCCCCTGAACAGTTAGAGAGTACAAAGGGACCAGGGGCTTTTAAGCGGAGTGCCAAAAAGCCCCCCTATTTCAGGGGAACCTCTCAGGGGCTTCTTGACTTCCGTCTCTTTCTTCAGCCAAAGCAGACCCCCTTTAATCAAGCTTGGGGAGTTTTCTTGCAAGATTTTGGGTAAAGGTTTTACTGCCTGTAAGAAAGTATGGACGCTGCTTTCCTAGAACCCACTTACCTTCACCCCCAGCTCCCTCCAACCCCCTATTCCTTTCTCCCCTCCAGGAGATAGAGCTGGACACACACACACACACACACACACACGAATCCTTCACTCCACTGTGACTACCTGAGGGCCCGCGGCTCAGAGAACTCCTCATAACTGTGCACGGAGTCACTGTAGGATTCCCGGGAACCCAGGGGCGGTGGTCGGACAGAATATTGGTGGACCGAGGCATTGGGCTGGGACGTAGTGTAATAGGGTGGCGGGATGCTGTTGCTCGTCTCGCTGCGATAGTCACTGTCACGGTCATCCACTGCACTGTCAGGGTCATCATCTGGAAGAGAGAGGAGGCGAGGGGAGAGAGTGAGGAGGGGAGGGAGAGGGAGAGCACGCAATGGAGGCCAACACAGTCTCTCAGGTTTAGGGGGTCTTCACTGATTGCTAACCCAAGAAGAGGAATCTACCAGAAGGAATGAAGGATCTTGGGTCATTTTAATAGAGGTATAGGCTTTAGAATAAAGGAAGTGACTACTGGGCATATACCATAATTCAAAAAGAGTCATGTACCACAGTCCTCATTGCAGCTCTATGTACAATAGCCAGGACATGGAAGCAACCTAAGTGTCCACTGACAGATGAATGGATAAAGAAGATGTGGCACATAGATACAATGGAATATTACTCAACCATAAAAAGGAACGAAACTGAGTTATTTGTAGTGAGGTGGATGGACCTAGAGTCTGTCATACAGAGTGAAGTAAGTCAGAAAGAAAAAAACAAATACCGTACATTAATGCATATATATGGAATCTTAAAAAAAATGGTACTGATGAACCTAGTGACAGGGCAGGAATAAAGACGTAGACATAGAGAATGGACTTGAGGACACGGGGTGGGAGGAGGAAGCTGGGGTGAAGTGAGAGTAGCATCAACATATATACACTACCGAATGTAAAATAGTTAGCTAGTGGGAAGCAGCCGCATAGCACAGGGAGATCAGCTCAGTGCTTTGTGACGACCTAGAGGGGTGGGATAGGGAGGGTGGGAGGGAGGCTCAAGAGGGAGGGGATATGGGGATATATGTATGCATATGGCCGATTCACTTTAGTGTACAACAGAAACTAACACAGTATTGTGAAGCAATTATACTCCAATAAAGATCTATTTAACAAAAAGAAGAAGGGAAGTGAAAACCCTGCTTTGCTGTATGTGGGTCAAACTGGACCTAGAGTCTGGGGTCCACGGTAGGTCCTACAATGTGAGGAGGACAGGGACAAATTGGAAGGTGTCTTTTGGCTCAAATGTGAAAATGGACTTTTAATGAAGTCCAGGGTCTCTGAAAACAATATTGGGTTTTCCATCAGGCTTCCCATAACAGGAGTCACACAGACTCTCATGGGGAAGTTGAAGAATCAAGAGCACAAGGTAGAATATAAATGCCCTTTAACCCTCAGAGATTCCTTGATATCCGAGGATGGGGACCCAAGCCCGGAACTCACATGCGCAGGAACAAAGAAGGGGCTCTGCCAAGGTGCTGCCTCCCTCAAAAAGATCAGATTCTTAGGTTGGCAAGACTACCACATGCCCAGAATCTATCACTCTAATGGAACAGGGAGGGGTTGCCAAACTTCAAGTGTTTAGTAAGAATTAAAGGATGTTTCAGTTCGGTTTGCTTTCCTTAGTAAATGGAAGACAGATTTTCTTTTTTAGGAAAAAGAAAACAGTCTCAAAGGATGTGGGACTGTGGTGGGAACAGGAAAGACTGAATTTATTTAGAAAACAACCATTGAGCTGAAAAGAAGTGAGCATCCCCCAAATTAACTACCCGACTGGGAAGCCCACGGTGTGCTTGGCCATGGTATCAATTTACTGGTGATTTTAAACACCAAGGGGGTGGCTTGTACTTTTTATGCCTTTAAGTATTTTTGCTCTTTTCCCAATTTTTTTGCTTGATTTTAACTTTCTAATTCTTTTCCCACTAATAGAGTCTATTTCTATATATTAAAAGAATAGGTCAAAAAATTTTAATGTGGTAAACTGTTAAAAAATTAATTTCATACTTCATGTAGATCTAGCTATTTGATTCATTCCCTATTTTGCCTTCAGAAAAACCTTAAATTCATTTTTAGCCAGCAAAGCCGGCCTTACCAAAGTAGCTCTGGTTTCCTGGTTTCTCATTTGACTTGAGCCATTGTGACCGGCAAGCTTTTTATCCTGTCGCTGCCATATGGCCACCTTCTGATGCGCTGCGCTCTGATAGCGCTGGCATCAAGGGCAGAAGCAGATGTGAATTTCCGCAACTCAGATTTGTGGGCGTCAGGGTGAAACTGTGAAGCCATAAAGGCCTAAAGTTGGGGATCATGAAACTGGGGACAACTTGTCAATATCACCAAATCGCCCCTCTCACCAAGTTGTTTTCTACCCAATTATTTGGGTTTATAGCCTACCATATTGCCCTTGACCGGACTGAGATGTTTCCAACCAAATCACATGAGGCTCTGTGCATGTTCCCCAAATTAATTTTTTCTGACAAATTGTCTGTTTTTGAGGGGCAGATTGCTTTCTCTTGGATTCTTTCTGCTTTTACCCAGACTCTGCTTTTTACCAAATCGTTTTTGACCAAATTGCCTGCTTCTGGATAAGGCATTTTCAGCCACTTTTGTTTTGACAAAGTGGCCTGCTTTTGGCCTAATTGTCTTGGCTCTTCTTGACCCAATTATGAGCTTTTGCTAAACTGGTTTTAATCCAAAATGTCTTTTTTTTTTTTTTTTTTTTTACTGTATTGTTTTTTTGTGGCAAACTGGTTTTGATCAAGCTTAGCTGTCTGCCAAATGCTTATTTTGGCTAACTTTGCTTCTGATTAACTTGTTTTTGACAAATTCTTCTGGATCAAAATACAGTGGACCCTTGAACAATGCAAGGGTTAGGGACGCCAACCCTCCGTGCAGTGGAAAATCCATATGTGATTTTATAATCGGCCTTCCGGATCCACAATTCTGCATCCATGGATTCAACCAACCAGGGACTGTGTAGTCCTGTAGTAGTATTTATTGAAAAAAATCCACATATAAGTAGACCCGCACAGTTCAAACCCATGTTGTTCAAGGGTCAACTGTATTTGTAAACAGTTTTCCTGCTCCTGGAGGGAGGGTGGGGCGCAACTTGTCCATCAGGATATGGGGGTGGGGTGGAAGGCCCCCCAGTTGATGGAGTAGAGATTAGGAGGTAGATTCACACTTAGACTAGAGGACTGGATTTCTCTGAAAAGGGCATGGGGAAAAGGGAGCTATTCCTTAAGGAGAAAAATGGTCATCCAGTTTTGGGGGAGGTAGCTTGTCTCTTTCCCCTGGGGGGAAATTGGAGGAAGATGTGTGTGTGGGGGGGGCGTTGGGAGCTGAGGTCTCCAGAGTGATATCTGTCTGGGGGGTCTCTGCCCAGCTGCTCTGTCTGAGACCCTCTTCCCTCCCTGCCCACCAGCCTCTGAGTGACATTGGGGCTGGAGGAGGGCTCCAGGTAGAGGAGGAAGGTGGGGAGACAAAAAGAGGAAGGGAATCACAGGAGAGGAGATGAGGTTATACATGGGGAGCAAGGGGGTGGGGGGCTCACAGTGCCCAGCTGGAGACAGGCAGGTTTCCCGTCTATATGCCCACTCCTCCCAGCTGAATCCTCCCACCCAGAGTGGCGTTACCCACTCCCCACCAGACAGAGCAGGACCCTCAAACAGATGTTAGTGATCAGGGGGCAGGAGGGCACAAGAGGGGTCGTGCCAGTCCTCTGGCCCCAGTGTGCCAGCCACAGGCTCCCCATTTCCCTGAGCAATGGGGCGGGGGCCTCAGGGTCGCCGAGGCGCCCACCTCCCCATGGCCTCCCAGAACATCAAGCTGAGTACTTACTCTGCTGCTCACCCCAGCCAAAATAATTCCAGTTGCCTACAAAGAGAAGGGGCAGAGATAATAAAAGGGAGAAGGCAGAGGGGGAGGCATGGGGAGGGGGGCTCCCGCATCCTCCCCATCTCCTTCTCCCAACCCAGGACCCCATCCCCTTCTGCCCTGTGTATCTTCCCCGAGTATCACTTTAACCACTGACTTTTGTTATACCTTCACTCACCACCCTGGGAGGAAGGCAGGATACCCCCATTTTTTGACAAGACCACAGGCTCAGCCAGGACGTAATAAAGAGGGCATTTGGACCCAGGGTTTTCCAACTCTGAAGTTTGGGGTCAGCACTCCTCATTCCTTCCCTCCCCCAGCCCCCAGATAATGAAAGAAACACTGAACTGGAAATCCTCAACTTAGAAACACCCCTGTTGGGTGGGTTTTTATTTTTAATCATTCTTATCCTTTTATAGGTGAAGAGGGCTCAGAGAGGTAGAGTGAAAAGCCTAAAGTCACACAGCCTGAGCATCAGGACCAGGCAGAGAACTACATCTTCATCACCTCATCCCCAGCATCTGGCATCTCAGAAAAACCACTTGGACCAGAATTCTGACTCCTCTGACACTTGGCTGCCTCCTTCGTGAAATGGGGATGGTAAAAGAGTCCCAAGAGAACTCAGAGGTAAACGCTGGGTGGTAGGTCTCCATTCTCAAGTTGAACCCACCTCTTGCTTCAAGTCACCTGCCCGGGTGCTGTTTGTCATCAGCTCCTGCCCCCGCCGTGCCTGGCTCTGCCCCCACCACAATCCTTCAGTGACCCCATTCACCAGAGAGGGGGTTTGTAATTTCTTCAGGGCAGTGATGACCCCTGCCCAGGCAGGGAAGTTAAGGGACTTTCTCCATATCACACCCCAAGTTAGTATAGGAATGAGGTCTCCCAACTGCAGTTCCCCCAGCCCCTCCCTCCACCAGGCTCCATCATCACATATCCTGGGCATATGGGGAGAGGGGAGGTGGACGACGGATACAGGGGAGACTGTGAGAGGGGAGGAAAGGAGGATGCGGAAGCAGATGGAAAAGGAGAAAGAGGTTGAATTGTGGGGTAGGGGCCAAGTGTCATGGGTGGGGGGTTTGTCCTGAGACTATATGATTTTCACTTCCTCCTCACTTCAGAGGACTTGGAGGGCACTTTTAGGAGAAAGTCATCTAGACCCGTGGAGACCTGCTCTGGGGGCATCTGAATGTCCACAGGAGGATAGACACTCCTGAAAATTTCTGCCTTGGTGGAGGGACAATATACAGAGAAACATGGTGATCATCATCATTATTAATAGATGTAGCACACTGGAGAGAGAAGCAAACTTGTAAGTCCCTCCGACCTGGGTTCAAACCCTGGCTCTGCCTCCTGCCAGGTGTGTGACTTTGGCAAGTCACTTCTCCTCTTGGGCCTCAGTTTCTTTATCTAAGTAAATGGGCGCCTATTATACATGTGTTGGCAGGATTGTCTGTCTGCACCATCTGAGTGTGGGCTGCTTGGCGGGGGGTCTGTGTTGGCCTCATGGAAGTTTGATGAATGAGTTATAAGTCCTCATCCAGGATCTAATGAATGGAACTGAAGAGTCTGCAAAGTGTTTTTCAAGCCTCCAGATGTTCTGGGCCCTTCCAAAAACCATCAGAATGCGGGGGGCTGTCAGGTGCCCCTGTTTCAAAGCGAGGGACTCTAAGGATCAGAGAGGGACCCTGACATGCCTGCGGCCACACAGTACGGCAGGACTCAAACCCAAGTGCCACATCCCTTTTTCTTTCCACTGCACTGTGAGGGGATACTGTGTGCTCTTAGGACGCATATCTCTGGAGACGAGTGACCCGTTCATTACACAGGACAGTCATGGGGTAGAGGAGGGAGGAGGCCTTCAGTTGAAGCCCAGGAAGGAATTGAGAAGTACTTACAACACTGGTTGCTGGGGACAGGAAGAGGCTTGTCTTGTTCATCCTGGAATGAATACTGAGGGGGAGGGAAGGAGAGAGGGTTTGTCTCAGGGGGGTGCCAGAAGCCAGGGGATCAAGATGGTCCTCTGTTCTGTTCTATCTTGACTTCCCCCGCCTCCTAAATCCTCTCCTTCTGGAGGAGAAGCATACAGATGTCCACAGAGAAAGAAAGAGGGAGAGAGAGACACAGAGACCATGAGAAACAGATATAGAAAAAAGAAAAAGAGACACAGATGAGGGAAAGAAACAGAGGAAAGAGAGAGAAAACACCAACGCGGGGAGCTGAAGAGCGGTGATGAGAACTCAGGTTGGACCAAAATTGCTAACATGTGAGCATTGCCCCTTTGCCCTCCACCTCCCGCTAAAGGGTGTTCTAGCCTTGCCTGCTATTTCTTCCCTGCCCTCACCTTCTGAAGATTGTCTTCTGGGCCACATTGGGTCTTTGAACTGTGAAAATATAGAGTGTAGAAGAAGGGGGATGGCATGGAAGAACAGAGGTACAGAGGCTAGGGCTGGGGCTGGGGGAGGAGAACTTTTAAGAAAGCCTGGGGCTTCCCTGGTGGCGCAGTGGTTAAGAATCCGCCTGCCAATGCAGGGGACACGGGTTCGTGCCCCGGTCTGGGAGGATCCCACATGCCACGGAGCAACTAGGCCCGTGAGCCACAACTACTGAGCCTGTGCGTCTGGAGCCTGTGCTCTGCAATGGGAGGGGCCGCCGCAGTGAGAGGCCCGCACACCGCGAAGAGGAGTGGCCCCCGCTCGCTGCAACTGGAGAAAGCCCTCGGACAGAAACGAAGACCCAACATAGCCAAAATAAATAAATAAATAAATAAATTTATAAAAAGAAGAAAGCCTGAAAGTGTGACTCAAGGAGTTGAGGGGTGAGGGGCAGAAAGGGGGTGTATCTCCTTGACGGTATTTGGTAAATACACAACTCGACTCGATTGAAATTGTCATGTCATTGGTGGACCGTATGTTCCTTGATGCCATCATTGGTTCAAGACTGGACCACATGGGTCACTGATTTAGTCAGGTTACAAAGAGTTAGAGACACAGACACAGGGAAAGACAAGTGGAAAGAGAAACAGAGACAGAGAGTGGAAGACAGGGAGAGACACGGAGAGAGAGCGGGAGAGAGAGAGAGAGAGAGAGGGAGAAAAGAGCCCCCATGCCAACGCTCACCTCATCCTGGTCCCGCATAGCATTCAGCTGCTCCAGCTTCTTGGCCCAGTAGCGTGCCTCCTCCTCAGGGATGTCTGGAAGCAGAGACCTGGCCATGAACCTGGAAGCCCCTCCCTGCCCCTCAGCCTCCAGCCAGGGCATCCTGCAGGCCTATGGGGCTGGTCTCCAGTGGGTGGGGGAGAGGAAAGGAGGACAGGAAAGGAGGACCCCTGACAACCCCCCTCCACCACACACCCAGAACTGCCTTGGGAATGGGTGGAGGATGGGAGAGGAGCTGCATCCTAGCATTACCAGGATGGGGACATCATGGGTTCTTGGAAGGATGATGTGGGAGAACTGAGCTGCTTCCAGGAAAGGTAAAGAGGCCTCTCTGTGTCTCTGCCTTTGTTGACCTCTACATGTCTCTCTCTCTCTCTCTCTCTCCATTTCTCTGTCTCTGTCTTTCTGCCTTTGTCTGTCTCTTCTCCATATCCAGCTCACTTCTGCAGCTTAAGACCTCACCAAGGACCAGCTAAGACAGCTCAGACCTGAGCCCCATAAGTTGAAAAGCACTTGCAGCCCACTGGTGACCTGCAAGAGCTGGAGTGTACTCTGCGTGCGGCAGGCATACATCTCTGCTGACTTGCTGTAGCCCAGGAGACTCTCCTCTTGGGAGGGGGAACCTCATCCTCAGAATAAAGTGTTGTCTGGACCCACTTAGACCTGACCATTCTCCTGGGGCTGGGTGAGGGTCCCACCCCACCCAACCCCCCGCCACACTCACCTAAGGGCAGTTCAAAGCGGGTGTCAAGGAGGATGCGGTGGAAGGTGGGGTCCTTAGTGCCGCAGATCTCACTGTCTGCCATGATGACTTGAGAGTCCAGGGTCAGCCACTCTCCGGGGCCCTCCTGGGGTGTGGGTGGGGTAACAGGGGTTAGGGTTCCGGGTGAGGCGTGGTGGGTAACGTATCTGCTGCACACCGAGCAACAGGCTCCCTATTCTCAAATGAAATGTCTCCCTCACCCCATCTTACCCTTACCCCAAGAGCAAGGGCCATGTCCCCACTTTAGATGAGGAAACCAAGATTCAGAGAAGGAAGGTCTCAATCCAGGGCAACATGGTGGGTCCAGGGAACCCAGAAGCAAGGACCCAGAGAGAGAGACCTGTAGGGTCAGGTAGGGGCGGTCCCGGCCTTGCACAGCACTCCTCATCCCTAATGAGGGGTTATGGGGCCCCGACCTCAGATAAAAGACCTGATCCTCCCACCATTCAGGGGGGATACCCCCTGAGTGAATGAACCAGTCCCCCTTGGTTCAGGGAAATGAGCCCTTAAGCAGGTGGGGTCCACTCTGAACCTCAGTTTCTTCATCTCTGAAATGAGAATGATGCTCTGCAGAATCTTCTTTCTGCAGTCCCAGGGAAAGGCTGGCAGTGATGGGGGAGTAGTCCAGGGTCCCTTGCATAGGTCATGGTTGTCCCAGGTGACTAGGCCTTCCTCACACTTGGAGGGTCACTGAGGAAATTTTGGGTCACCCACAAGCCTTCCTTTTGGACTCGTCTGGACTATTGCGCCTCTTTCCTCCATCTCCATTTATTCATTAAAAAATAAACCCTACCTGGTGCCTGCTCTAAGCTTGGTCCACATTGGGCAATGCCTGAGAAGCCCACAGTCACAGGAGATAGAGCCTGACACAGACACCCGCAAGTCATATGATGCCCGCAAGTCATATGACTTCATATGAAGTCAGGGCCAGGCCAGAAGGAGGGAGGGGAGGTGAGGGACCCAGGCAGAAATTAGGGAGGGCTTCCTGGAGGAGAGGGCATGGGAGCTGGGCTTAAGGGTGATGGAAAGGAGGACACTTGAAACCCAGGGAACAGCATATGTGAAAGTTCAGAAGCTATCCCTGGGGCCTGTGAGGAGTGTAGGTTGAGGTGTGGGGGAAATAAGGCTGGCAAAGTGGGTTGGTGCCGTCTGGAAGGTCTCCCAAGGGTGATGCGCAGGGAGGGCAGGATTAGATCTTAGGTACCAAGTGGAGAGGGTGAAATTTAAGGCCAGGAGGTTAGAGAGGAGGCCAAGGTTATTTTCTTTGGGACTGGCGTAAACTCCCTGATGCCCATCTGGGCACAAAGTGCTAGTTGCTTGCAATATCCCTTCTCCTTTCTTCCATAGGGATGCATTTCTAGCTGGGCCCAGGGCTACGCAGCTTAAGACTACATTTTCCAGACTCCCTTGCAGGTAGGTGGTGCCACATGACAGTTCTGGCCAATGACAGCCAGCTTCCAGTTTGGGCCCTTAATTAGGAGTGCAAACCCCTCCCCTGACTGGAATGCAGATGTAATGGTAATCCTTGAGCAGCCATCTTGGGCCATGAGGTGGAAGCCACATGAGGAGAAAGGCAGAGCGACAAGATGGAAGGAGTTTAAACCCTGGTGACTGGAGCTGCCACTGCAGCCCTGGATGTCTACATGAACATTGTCAGGGGATGGAGATAGATGTCCATCTTGTTTAGACCACTGACCTCTGGGCCCCTCCCAGGCACTCCTATCCAGCCCTCATCCCACCACTCACTTCGTTGGACTGGCGGATGGTCCGCAGAGGGATCCACACAGTGCCCACCATCGTGTCCCAGATGAGACCCTTGTTCCATACCTCCACCGTCAGCCCCAAATCCAGGCGGTTAATTTCACTGTGGAGAGAGGTAATGAAGACTCAGAAAAGTCAGGTCACTCGCCTTTGGACACATGACCAACTAGAATTCAAACCCAGGTCTGGGTGAGTCCTAGTCAGGAAGGTAACACAGTAGTTCTTGTTTTACAGAGGGGAAACTGAGGCCAAAGGACTAAGTTACATGCTCAGGGTATCACAGCTGAACCAGGATTCCAAGTTGAGAAAGAAGGAATGGGGACAGGTGTCACATGTCTCCTGTAGCCCCAAATCACCTGGTCCTTCCTCTAGCCCTCAGATCCTGAGAATGCTGGTTAAGTGAGGAAGAGGCTCAAATGCCCTCCATGGCTCCCTATTACCCCAAGATAAGGGCATTCGTGGTGCCTCCATCCTTCCCAGTGTCATCTCTATCCAATCATATGAAGACACCCTTGAGCATATGAATGATTACACCTCTAAGCACTTTCCCTGCAGGCCCCATCCTGGAAATATGCAGATTTGGTAGTAAACCTTGGTGAATGTTCAATTCACTGAATCTACCAATTTACCAAAGATTTATCTTAAGGAATGTTCTCCTTGAATATATCTGTTGACCGTGACCTGGTCATTCAGTAACTGGCTTTAGGGGGAGTTGGGGACCACTCTGTCCTGCCCCCTTCACATTTTCCTAGAATTGTAGAGCCAGCTCCTTTCTTCCTTCCCCAAGTGCTCCTCTGCTCCAGAATCCCAACTCTAGATTCCCTCATGGCCTCCACTAGTGACAGTCCCCAGCCAGGCTCTGCTCAGGGATTGAGGGCTGCCTGGGTCCAAATCCCAGCTCTGCCAGGTACAGGCTATATGACACTGAGCAGGTGGCTTTGCCCCTCTGGTCCTCTGTTTCCTCACCTGTAAAATAAAGATTATGTTAGCACCCTCCCTCCCAGGATTATAAGCAAAATTGATTTAATCAAAGCCTTAGAAGAAGGCATGGCACATGTTGGCCATCATCAGAGTAGGTGGGATGTAATAGGAGGCCCCGAGTAGCTCCAGGTTGAGGGGAGGGTCCAGGTTATGAATTCATTCAGTTATTAGACAAATATTTATCGAGCACCTATTGTGTGCCAGGCTCTGTGCTTGGCATGGAGATCACAGTGGGAACAGAGACCAATAGGGCCTTACCCACGTGGAGCCCATAGTCCAGGGGAAGGGGCCAGAAAGGTGTCAAAAATCACACAAATGAATAGAATAACAATTGGTGGCAAGGCGTGAAGTTACTGTTCAATTGCAGCTTGAGGGTGGTGGTCAGGGAAGACTTCCCTGAGGAGGTGACACAGCTGAGACCCAAAGGGCAGAAGGAGTCAGCTGGGATGGGGAGAGAGGGGGAAAGAAGAACAGAGCAAAGGTCCTGGAGCAGGAACAAGCTGGACATGTTGGAGGAACAGTGCAGAGGTGGGTGTATCTGGGGCAGGTGAGGCAGGAGAGATGAAGCAAGATACTGGTGTGAGGTCACAGGGGCCGGGCCTTGGGGGGTTGCAGGGACGAATATGGGTTTTGTTCTTAGGTTGATGAGCCACAAGCCCCAGGCAAGTTTGGAGAGTGACCGGATGTGATTTGCAATTTTAAAAATATCCCCCTTGCTGCCTGGAAGAGAACAGATTGCAGGAGGTGGATGGCAGCAGGAGGCCAGGGTGGAGGCTGGCGGGCAGAGGGGACTTGGCTGGTGGCCTCGGAGATAAAGGGAAGTGATTGGATTCGAGAAGTGCTTTGGAGGCAAAGCTGATGGCTGGACACAGGGCTGAAGGAAGAGCGAAGGGAGTCCCAGACGACACCCGGGGGTCCGGCTGTGCCCTGCAGGACCAGCAAAGTGCCCGGCTGTGCCAGGGGGTGTGGCCATTCAGGTCCAGTCGCTGCAGACTCACAACATGAAATCCTGCTCCCAGCTGGGCTGGCTGCCCCGTACGGCAATGGTCGTGCTCTTGACATTCTGCACCTTCAGGGTCACATATGTGTTGAATTTCTCTGTGGCGGTGAGAGCAGAGGTCAGTGCAAGGGCTCAGGGACTCCCTCATGCCCCTTCCCAAGCTCTCGATAACACCCCTATGATCCCCCAGGGGCTGTGAGTTCTTGGGCCCATCCCAGGTCCAACACCCTGAGGTGCTTCTGTGCCTCCACTCCCAGGCCAGGCCCCCAGAGCCCCACCCCCAGCCCCTCAGAGCACAAGGGAGGGGCCTTGGTGCAGGGAGATGTGGAATTTGGGGATACCTAATCCTGATGCTTAGAAATGACTACGTCCAATATCCTTGGACATAGGAAACTTCCTTTGCCTCTCTGAACCTCACTTTTCTCACCTGCAGCCTAATCTAAGTGTCCCCACCCTATCTCTTAGGATCCTGGGAAGCACCATTGGCTCAGGGTGAGCCTCACTCCCACTGGAGTCTTCAGGGGATGGCTGGGAAGACTGCTGGGACCCTAGATCAAGTCTGACACTCTCTGTGACACTCAGCGGACATAGAGCCCAAGTTCCCCGTCACTGGCTCAGACCCCCTCTCCCGTCTCTCCAAGAGATGGACAGACAGACAGACAACACAGGAGAGGACAGGAATAGAGGCCACTTACCTTGGGCACCATCAAACTTGGCTTTTTTGACTGTGGAGAGAGACAGAGAGAGGGAAGGGAGACGGGGAGAGAGTTGGGGAGGAGAGAAAGAGACAGAGAGACACATGAAAATAGAGACATAATGAGAGAGGAGAGAGATACAGAAAGAAAGAGACAGAGAGAAGAGAGGCAAAAAATAGAGAGCAAAAGAGGCCAATAAAGAGACCGAACAGATTTAAAAAACAAAACAAAATAAAACAACAACAACAGCAACAACGACAAAAACAAGATAAAGACAGAGGCAAAATCAGAGACAGAGGCAGAGACAATGAGAGGAAGAGAAATAGGGAGAGGAGGGAGGCAGGGATGAGAGGGAGAGAGAGAGAAGCCATCAGACAGATGAGCACAGGCAGACCTGGGTTGGAAGGAAGTTTGGACCTTGGGAGCAGTCCATGTTCCACCCTACTCCCCATCAAACTCCCCTAGAGCTCCCTCCCTCTGGTTGTGACTTCACCAAAATTGAACAAGATTCAAAAGAAGGAGCTGGGCAGGTGGCAGGAGAGGCTTCTTACAGGAAGTCCTCTAGGATTGCTTCAGAAGGAGGAGGGGAGTTGGGGAGGAGGCGGTAGGGGAGAAAGGAGAAAATAATCTCCAATGATTCCCATCCCCCTGTTAGACCAGTGAGACTTCTCCGTGAATTGTCCAGCTCAGCCTGTCCTACTGAATGCTTCCAGGGTTTAGAGTCCCATATTCAAAGGGGACTGGGCAAGGTGGGAAAAAACAACCCAGAGAGCTGACTCCGTAGTGCACATAGAGATATCCCAGTCCTGGCCAGTAGGTTGTTAGAGCTTGTCCAGCCCAACTTGCCCGTGAAAGGTGCAACCCAAATATACCTCAGGGTTCCACGTGGTCCAGTCTCTTCATATTTCACATAACCCCACAACCCCAAGTGATTCAAAGCAATTCCACTCTTTACTAGATTTTCTCACAGGACATTAAACTTTCATTTTCATTACCTCTCAAACTCTGCATCTGCCCCCAATGCATTTCTCTACCATTACTCTCTACTCGCACCTGAAACCTGCTCCCAAACTGAGACCTCTCTCTTGATTTCTGTATTTCTTCTCCCTTTAACATTTTCAAATGAATATTTTTGTCTGAGTAGGCAATACACCCACATTTTACAAAATCCAGAGCAACTGAAAGATCATACAATGAAGATAGGCTTTTTCTACTCCAGCTCTCACTCTCCCTCCTGGATGCAATCAACAGTACCAATTCCTTGTGGTACTAGAGATGCATCAGCAGTCATGTGCATATGTGCATTATTTTATTTCCTACACAAATGGTAGCATTCTACACCCTCTGCAGAACCTTTCTTTTTCTCAGTATGTCTGAAAGAGGGTGTGCTAGTAAGATGAAGGATAAATTCCTAGAATCAGAATTGCATTTCTATTCTTTCTTCTTTTTTTTGAGAGTCAAGTTCAGCCTTTTTCTGGGCAAGTGCCACAGCCTCCTATCTGGGATCCAGCCTCCCATATGGGGTTCATTTCTCTGTCCTCATCACTTGAATTTCTTCCTCTAAAAAGCACCTGAATGGAGCCAGTGAAGAGAGAATTCTCATCAAGTGTGGGGGAAGTAGAGTGGTTCTAAACACTTGTCAGTAAATACTATTTGTTCCTGTTGCAGACAGACTGTGGGGAGGATGAGGTTGGGGGTGGGGATTGATACCCAGAAACACTGAGTGAGCTCCCCAGAGTTGCAGAGCAGAAGAGGGAATGAGTGCCTTCCTATGCCAACACCACCAGCACCCCAAGACCCAGATTTTAAATGCAAATGGGTTGGGCATTATGCCCACCATACCTGGGTTTGGGTTTGGGAGGTAGAACGCAGATAGAGCCCTTGACTGGTCATCGGGAAAGGTGAGCCCTTGTTCAGCATGGAGTCAGGTGGGGCTGGGTTCAGATTATGGTGCTGTGTGACCCTGGGCAAGTGAACCTCCCTCTCTGGGCTTCCATTTCTGTCTCTCTCTTTCTCTTTCCCCCACATCCAAAATCAGTCATCGAGTCCTGTCTTCTCCACCTTCCCACTCAAGGCACATGACTGCACATGCAAAAGTCCCTCTCTTGCAGGACAGGGTCCCTACCCCTGTCCCACATGCCCCCTCTCATAGCCTCAGCCCCACCCAGACCACAGAGAGCTCAGCCACCCAGCCCCTCATCTCTGGGACTGAGTGAGGCTCAGGGGCACTTAGGACTGTGTCCAGCAGTAGCTCCAGGCCTCCCTCCTGGGGGACCTCCAGCTTGCAAACCTGATGACTCTGTGAAGGGGGAGGAGGGTGCAGGGGGAGGGCGGGGAGGGAGAATGATGGGAGAGACACAGAGGCTCAGAAAGGCACATACACGGAGGGACCAACATGAGGAGAGAAAGGAAAAGGAGGGAGGAAGAAGTGAGGGGAGATAAGACATGATAGTCAGAGACACAGAGAGACACACAGATTTTCATTAGGGAGGGCAGGCAGGGAAGATGTTGCAGAGAGGAGAGGCAGGATTGGGAGAGAAAAGCTGGGGGTGGGAACCAGAGGGGAGGTAGGTGCCAGGCCCTGGGAGATCTGAGGGACTCACTGGGGTATGACCGAACCTGTGCCCCACTCTGCAACTCCCTCTCTGTGTCCCTTTTTTACAGACCAGGGGCAGAGCTCAGAGGGGAAGCCAGTTGTCCAAGGTCTGTCCTCCATCCTCTCCTCTAGGGAGGCGGTCTCTCCCTGTCTCCTTCCTTCCGATTCTGTTTCTCTCCACCCCTGTCATCCCCTTGTCACGTCTTTCTGTCTTTCTTCTTCCCTTCCTCCCTCTGTCTCTGTCTTTCTTGTTCCCAGTCCCTTATCTCTCCCCCTTTCCTCCTCCCTAAGTCTCTCTGGGCCAGAGGGTAATGGGCTCAGTTGGGGTCCACAAGCAGTGGGAGATTGCCGGAGAGCTCTGGCTCTAACAGTGAGCCCCCGGGCCCCTTCAGAAAGTTCAGGGTGAGGACATCAATATATGTTCATCACTGGGGACTCAGAGGGAGGAGGGGCAGACTCAGGGTGGGAGACGGGGCTCAGAGAAGAATGGGGAGTCAGGGAAGGACCCTCAGAGTAGGAAGCTCATGGCGGGGAACAGGGTGTGGGATAAGGAGGAGGAGGGTAGGGGACTAAGGGAAGGGGGCTCGGAGAGCTGGAGGAGGCTCATGACGGGGGAGGGGACTCAGGAAGGGAGAGGGGAACGGAAGGTGGGTGGCCTCAGGGAAGGGGCTCAGGGGATAAGAGGGCTTGGAGGTAGGGGCTCGGGGCGGTGGGGGTCGGATGGGGCTCAGAGAAAGAGCCGAGTCTCTCTCTGCCTCTCTCTTCCCCATCAGCAAGCGGAACCCGAGTCATTGTCGCCTTCACCACCGTCATCGTCATCACATCTCCGCCCCGCTGCCTTCCCCCTGCCCGTTGCCTTCCTCTTGCCTGCGGTATCGGGGTCACCAGGGCGGAAGCGCCGCCCCTCCTTCACGAGCTCCTGGTCACAAGCACGAAGCTATTTATAACGTGGGCGCGGAGGGCGTGAGCGACGCGACCGCGGGGAGTGCTGAGTGGGGGAGGTGCCCACTGACGGGCGGGCAGGAGATACCGCGTCACGCCAGGTCAGCAGACCGCGCGGCCTCCCCGGTCCCCGCCCACCCCCCGCCCCCATCAGCGCTGACTGATTAATGTGGTTGCACAGGCGGCTGTGGCCCAGGGCAGAATCGGTGGAAGTGGGAGCAGGAGCTCATTGGCGCTGCCAGGCTCTGGGCTTCAGTTTCTGTATCTGGAAAATGGGGCAAGGCAAGCCTAGTTGGTCTCACTTTCTTCTCCCCTTCCTCTTCCCTTCTTCTTCCTTCCTCTTCCTCCCTCTCCCCTTTCTTCTTCATTATTATTAGCATCAGCATTATCATACTGTTATTACTACTATTATTATCATTACCATTACTAGTATCATTACTATTTTTATGATTTGGTTGAGTTCGAAGTGTGCCCCTGGCCTGGACGACCCTGGATTCTAATTGAGGTAGACTCCAGTCCTTGGGGCATCTGGCCCATAACCTGCCAGCCCTGGGAGTGGGAGTGGGGGAATAGAGAACTCCAGCCATCAGGGGAAGCGGCTGAAAGCCCACCCACAGGACATGCTTATCAGGTGTCAGAAGACACTACAAGTGGTGGAAGGAAAGCATAGAGAATTCAGAAATAGATTCTAGGATGTTTGGTATTTAATATGTGATGTCGATAGCAGACAAGGGCTTTGGGATAAGGACACTGGTCTCTCTGGCTTTGCATCTGGGAGAGAATAAATGAGGACTCTCATCCTCCATGGACAGAAATAAGCCAGAGCCAGACTGAAGCCTTAGATGTAAAACACACCAAGAAACTTGACAGATATTCTGTCTGTGTTGTTTACCAGGTACCACTTAGAACTAGACCTGGCATATAGTACGTGCCCATTAAATAGTGTTCACTGAAGGAATGACGTCATTGCCTCCTCCAGCAGCCCTACGCTAAGACCCGGTCCCGCGGAGCGGACGCTGTCCAATGTGCTGAACTCAGCGTCTCCTCCCTGAACTGTCCACGGTGCTGAACTTTTCATCCCTGCCCACTTACCTCCAAAGAATTGGCACCTCTTTTGCCCCCTATGTATTACTGAGCCCTCCTCAGGCCTGAGAACGCAGTGAGCTCTCAGGAAATGTCCTACACTCACGGACCTCTTTCCAGAAAGCTTTTAGTCCCCATTAATAAAAACACCATCACAGATTTTTCCTGTCTTTGGTTCACACTTATTGACCCTTTCCACAAGCCAGGCATCATGCCAAGTTCTCTGCGTGCCTCATATGACTGGAGAGTTCCAGCAAACCTAGGCAGCGGGCACTGTTAGTGTGCCCATTCTACAGATGGACACACTGAGGAATGAAGAAGATATGGGACTTTCCCGGAAGTAGTGGATTTAGGGATTCAAACCCAGGGCTCCTGGACTCAGGATGTCCTGGTTCACACCTCACAGAGGAAGCTCATTGTGTGTGGGAGGCAAGTGAGGTGCAAGATAGGGAGGTGGCTAAGATTGCAGCCCTGAAGATGAATCAGAGCCAACACCGGAGGCATCCTATGAGGTTGTTGAGAGCAAAGATCAGATGCAGGCCCCCCTGGCTGTGTGGTATCAGAAACAGGGCAGTAAGAGACAGAGGGATTTGTGAAGGCTTCCTGGGAGAGGGGCAGAGGAAAAGCCATGATGAATGGGGAGATCGTGATATGTCTGTTTGCTTAGTGGATGAAGGAAAAAGGTGATCCCAGGACAGATTCTCACCCCATGGTAGGGACTTAGGTGTCTCCAGGTTCTGGGGGCTGAGGGGAGGCTCGACCTTCACTTCTCACTCCCGGTAGGCTGTGGAGTCAGGCAGCTACACCTCTGGCTCTGTGGCACCAGGCGAGTTGTTGAACTTCCCAGAGCCTCGGTTTTCCTCATCTCTAAAATGGGTTGCTCTGAGGATTAAAGAGGGCAATGGGCATAAAAGTCCTCAACGGTGTGCCTATAGAATGCTGGATAGATGGGGCTTGTTGTAGATATTATTATTAGTTGTGCGGTAAACTCACTCTCAAACGCATTTGCTGATTTATATGCAATATTCAGTCATCAAATATTTATGGAACATTTTAAACATTGAGTGGCCTGGCAAAATGTCGTGATGCACATAGGAAAGTCTAGAACCAAATCCCTGCCACCACGCTTTTGCGCGTGCTGTGCCCTCCACTTAGAGCATGGTCTCCCTTCTGCTCTGTTCCCCCTCATCGTCTGAGACTCAGGCAAATGGTGATGATGGGAACAGGGTAGGCTTCCCAGAGGAAAAGAGCCATAGAAACGCTCCTCCCCATCTTCCACAGCCTTTCCCCATCTCTCCCACTCTGACCCCACCAGCATGAGGCCAGGAGTAAGGCTGGGTCCCCAGAGCCAGGAACAGTGCCTGACATATAGTGGGTGCTCAATGCTTGCTGAGTAAATATATGAATGAATTCACAAAGGAACAAGGTGGCACTTGCTTTTAGCAGCCTCAGAATTCTGCCAAGACTTAGCAAGTGGATTAAGGTGGAGGGGGCAATGGGGCTCCACATAGACAAAGGAATGAGAGGGGGCAGAGGCAAGGTCTGTACAGGGTGGTCTCCCATGTGTTAGTGCAGGATATGCACACAAGAACTTGCATTTGTGTGTTCTTGAATGTGTATTTGCTCGTGTTACCAGGGCAGGCAAGTGAGTGTATATGGGTGTATGTGTGCATGTGTAGAGGGACATGTACTCATGTGCACCATCTGGGCGCAGGTGAGGGTCTGCACGTATGTGCTGGGGAGTGGGGTGTGACTGTATGTGGGACAGGCCGGTTTGTGTGAGTTTAGGTACGTGCAGGTTTTTGAGTGATATGTTAGGTAGAAACACATGTTGGGGTGTGTGATATGCAGTTGTATAGCCTGTGTATTTTTGTTTACTTGCATACATGTACACACTCATGTGTGCATCATTATTCACCTATTCAAAGTGACTGCTTTGAGTGTCCAGGCAAGTGTTATCATGTGTGTACATATATGGCCTTGGCATTTGATCATGTGTACACATGTGTTTCTTGGGATTTGGGGCCCTAACAGGTATCTCTCTCTCTCTCTCTCTCTCTCTCTCTCTCTCTCTCTCTATATATATATATATATATATATATATATGTACATGCCTGAGGGGTAAGGCATGGGTAGACCTTTAGGCGACATGGCTATTGTGAACATTAATCACACATATCCGTGTGTGTGCATGTGTGCAGACACACATGCCTGTATTGTGGGAACAATGCCTATGGCATAGAGTGACTGTGTCCAGTATATATGTATGTGTGTGTGTTCAAATGGGCATGTGAACCTGTACATGTGTCCATGAATGTGCAGTCACAGGCACGTGGTCTTCATAGAGACTTGGTGAATTCTGAGCATTTCTGTCCACACAAGGCAAGTCTGGGTTTGAACGTACCAGTCCCAGTGTACGCAGATGTGGGCAATCATGGGTGGGCCCCTGGTTCGGGGGCAGGTTGCTTCCTCAACTCTGAGGATGAACTCAGATCCAAGAAAAGCCCTCTCAGCCTAGTTGCCTTGCTCCCTCTTCCTTCCCCCTCAGCCCTCAAGGTCTCCCACTCTGGGCATCTCCCCCACCCTTCTCAGCACTTCCCTCTCCCCACTTCTCCCAGTCTCCCCCCACCCAGCCTCTCCCAGCATCCACTGCTCCCTTTACACCTCAGGGCTCTGCCTCCCACCTCATCCCAAGCCTTGCTCCTCCCAGCGACGCCCCTCTACCCAGCTGGTGACTCCTTATAAGTTGCACAAAATCCCTATAAGGCATTCCACAGAATCATCCAACACTGTTCTTCCGCTAGGCCTCCGATTTAGGAAGCCTCACCCCTCTTACTGCCTCCGCTTCACACCACCCCTGCAACCAAGACTCCAGTGTGCATCACAGTTAAGGGTGAGATTCTAGAGAAGCCCCGCTCCGAAGACGGGGGTGAGGGGCAGAGGAGAGCAAGCTTGGAGGAGTCAGCCAGCAACCCACATACCCCCTCCTCCAGTGCTATCCCCTCCCAAGTGTTAGGCAGCTCAGAGGATGGGGAGGGGCCAGGAGGGGGTTTGGACGTTCACCTCCCCCTCCCCTTGGGCCTAGTCTGTGAGGGGTTCATGGGGGTCCACTCCACCTCCCGACTCCCCTAGTTCCCTAGGCTAGGGGCTGAATGAGTTGACTTTTGATCTTACTGGCCCTTCTCCCACCATCAGCCCCGACCGTTGGGAACGAGCTCAGGGAAAGGAGGCCCCTGTCCCTTTAAGAACACCCGCGTCCACGCCGGCCCAGCCCCGCGCGAGCAGCACACGGGAAGCCACCGCGGCGGGGAGCGGGCGGGCGGGGCTGGGTTTGTGAATGGAGAGGCACAGGAGGAGGGGGGAGGGGGGAGGGGCAGTGGGGGAGGTTCCCGGCTCCTGGGCCTGCCCACCCGGGTCCAGGAGGAGGCTGGGGTCCATATCTCTCTCCCTCTCTCTCTCTCTTTCTCTCTCTCTCTCCCCCAATTTCTCTTTCTCTTTCACACACACACACACACACACACACACACACACACACACATACACACACAGCACACTCCCGGCTGCCTAAGGTCTCCCTAAGCCTGCCATCTCAGGCTTGGCGGATACACCCCTTCTCCCACCCCAGCCTTCTTGAAGGGAGTAGAGGCGAAGGGGGTGGACCCCAACCCTTAAAATCCAAGGTTGAGACGTCTATTAGCCTTGAGCCCTGCTTCACCACCACCCCTACCGCCAAGGTCCCCTGCTGAGAACTCAGAATTGCCCCAGACGCCTTGGTCCAGGTGGGCTGGCTTCTCCCCCACCCTGCCTCCGGGGTGAGGGGGGCGCAGTGATGCCCCTCCCGAGTCTCTTTCCCTCCACCCACCCCAACGCAGAGCGTGGGCCTGGGCGTGGGCCTCGATGCAGATGGCGTTCCGGCCCCAAAATAGCTCCACCCCACCTCTCCTTTCCTCCCTCCAGCGCAAAGTGGGTGAGGTGAGGATGGGTCGTGAGGGGTGCAGGTGGTACTGCACTTCCAAAGGGTCGGCTCCCTGCGGAGAAGGCCGGATTTGCGTGCGGAGGGGCCAGAGAGGGCGGGGAGGGGGAGGCCCTCCGGCGACCGCCCCAGCCTCCACTAGAGACGGCAAAGAGGTAACCGGAAAAGTGCCCCCAGACCCCCCAATCACAACCCTCTCATAATGCTGGAAGGGGTCTCCCCCACCCCAGTCCTCTCCACTCCCAGGGTGAGGGATACCTAGAGCTCATGGTAGTCCTAATGGCCAAGCCCCTCTACCCAAATCTTGCACGCTCAGGGCTTGGCGACCGCTCCCCCTGCACCCCTCTCCGAATTCCGAGCCCTGCCCACAGCCCAGCCCACAGCACAAGACTCCTTCCAAGTACCCTGCAAGATTCACTCGAACTACCCAGCCCGGCTCCTTCCACACGAACCCGCTAATAACCTGTTCTACACAGACGACCCAGTCTAGACCGTTTCCAGATGGAGCCCCAGACCCCTGCCCGCGTCCACACGGGCCTCCACGTTCAGCCGTGTCCACACGACCCCGGTAGCGGCAACCAGGACCCCCTGAGAGCCCAGCTGCATCTACACTGATCACCCTCTCAGGCGCCCTGACGCGTCTACAAGGGCTACCCCCTGAAAACCCAGCCGCGTGTACTCGGGTCACCCCCTCAGGAGCCCAGCCGCATCCACACGGACCCCGAGCCCAACCCTGGTCCACATCGGTTCCCCGCCCTGCAGCCTCGCCTCCTACCTCCAACGCAAAGTAGAGACATGTCTCCAGAGTCGCCGGCGGGCCGGCTCTGTCAGGCCGGGCTTAGCTGCCGCTGGGTTGGGGCATGGCGGGGGCTGCAGCCCGCACTCCGCTCACGCCGGGGCCCGGCCTCCGCCGCCTGCCATCTTGGTTCAACACCGGGGGCGCGGACAGCTCCTGACGTGGTGCTGATGCGGGG
Organism: Balaenoptera borealis; assembly: GCF_965194805.1. Lineage (NCBI taxonomy): Eukaryota > Metazoa > Chordata > Mammalia > Artiodactyla > Balaenopteridae > Balaenoptera > Balaenoptera borealis. Next base: position 173,124,537 of record NC_138867.1, on the reverse strand, counting down.
CTGGCGGGCGGAGCCTGATGGGGCGCGGGTGCTGCAAGCTCGGGGGTGGGGGTGGGGTTTAAAGGGCCGGAGCGGGGTGGGAGCTGAGGGCGGCCATCACGCAGGTTCCCTTCTGGTTCTGCGTGTTTTCGTCTCTCCTTTAGCTCTCAATCTTGAGTCGTTTGCTGTCTCTCTGCTCTCCCTGAGTATCTCTATTCCTCTGTCTCTATGTCTCGTTCTCTTTGCCTCTGTTTCTCTGTCTCTCTCTCTGGGTCTCTCTATTCCCCTGACTCTTTGTCTCCCCGTCTCTCCCGGTCATGTGTCTCCCTCTGAGCCTCTCTCTGTTCAATCTCTCTGTGTCTCTGCCATGTCCTGTTTAGGTCTCTCTCTGTGTCCCTGTTTCTCTCAGCCTGTGGATCTTGGCACACACTCGGACTGGATTCCACCCTTCACTCCTTTGTGTAACTGGCAAACTCCTATTCATCCATCAATGCCCAGTTTGAATATACTCTTCTCCAGAAAGCCTTACCTAATTCCCCCAACCTGAGCCCTTACTCCACATTTCTAGACTCCCCCAGACCCCAACTCTTCCTCTGGTTGGACCCTGACCCCAACACAGCTCTGCTCACCACCCCTCCCCACACATCTAACCAGACAGTTCCATGTGAGCCAGTGCCCTAACACACCTAATACACAAACCTGGTCATTGTGTATCTCCAGTACCTAGAACAGTCCCAGAGGCTGAGGCCCACAGAGTCCCCAGCCCCCAGCAGACATGACGGAGATTCATAAACACAAGATGTATATGGAGTTAGTCACAAGGGAGGCCTGTGTTCAAAACCCAACTCTGCCTCTAATCACTGGCATGACCTTGGGCAAGTCATGTGTCCACTCTGCCTGTTTCCCTGCCTGTAAAACAGAGATAACAGGACCTACCTCACAGAGTTGCAGGAGTTATTATATAAGTTAACACCTGAAAGCACTTGGAATAGTAATGTATAATGTTAACCATTGCTGAGATTCTCATTGCTTTTAAAATTTTTATTACATATTGATTAACCATAGGTAAGGAGTAAGAAGCAGCAATGACAGGCTTGAATAAAGAACAATACCATCATAATGGTAGACCCCATAGGCCACTGTCCCTCCCCAATCGATTGTCCCTTCCCTCTGAAGGAAGAGCTACGTCTAACTTTGTTTTTCATTCCCCTACTTTTCCTTAGAGTTTTACCACATATTTATCAGCAAACAATACAGGGTTTAGTTTTGTGTGTTCTTGAACTGTCCATAACTAAAATAAAACATTCACATTGTTATAACTTGGTTTTTTTGCACAACATGATTTTACTGATATTCATCTGAGTTTCTTGTGGTTAGCTGTAATGCATGCATTTTCACTGCTGTATAGTGTTCCTTTGAATTAGTACATCTTTGATTATCTATTTTCCAGTTGGTGGACTTTTTTTGTAATAAATTTATTTTATTTATTTATTTTTGGCTACATTGGGTCTTCGGTGCCGTGCGCGGGCTTTCTCTAGTTGCAGCGAGAGGGGGCTTCTCTTCGTTGCAGTGCATGGGCATCTCATTGTGGTGGTTTCTCTTGTTGTGGAGCATGGGCTCTAGGCACGCGGGCTTCAGTAGTTGTGGCACGTGGGCTCAGTAGTTGTGGCGCATGGTCTTAGTTCCTTTGTGGCATGTGAGATCTTCCCTGACCAGGGCTCGAACCCATGTCCCCCGCATTGGCAGGCCGATTCTTAACCACTGTGCCAGCAGGGAAGCCCCAGTTGGTGGACTTTAAGATTGTTTCCACTCTGGGATTATCACAAACAAAGCTTTTATAACCATTCTCAGGAAGGTAGGCTGGTGCACACGAGTAGTGATGGCTGGATCATAGGGCACCTATATGCTCAGCTTCATGAAATAACATTCAACTTGTTTTTGACGTGGCTCCGGCAATTTACATCGCATCAGCACCATATAAGCTTTCAGCTGCTCCACATCCTTGCCAACAGTTTGAATTGTCTGGGTGTTTGAATTGTTCCAAAATAAGAGGGTGAAGTGTGCCTCATTTTGGTTTTGATTAGCTTCCTGATTGCTCATGAGGTGGAACACTATGTGATTTTTTGGTTTCTTCTTAGGGTGAAATGCCTGTTGAAGTCTTTTATCTATTTTTTTTTTAATGTGACTGTGTTTTCCTATTGATTTATAGTTCTTTATCCATATATAGATATAAATCCTTTGTTAATTTCACGTGTTGTAAAAATCTCCAATTTTGTGGCTTGTTTTCATTCTATTCATGGTGTCATTTTCTGATCAGAAGCTCTTAATTTTTATCTTATTTTATTTTTTTAATTGGAGTATAGTTGTTTTACAATGTTGTGTCAGTTTCTGCTGTACAGCAAAGGGAATCAGTTATACATATACACATATCCACTCTTTTTTAGATTTCCTTCCCATTTAGGTCACCGCAGAGCACTGAGTAGAGTTTCCTGTGCTATACAGTAGGTTCTCATTAGCTATCTATTTTATATATAGTAGTGTATATATTTCAATCCCAATCTCCCAATTCATCCCACCCCCCTTCCCCCCATGGTAACCATAAGTTTGTTTTCTACATCTGTGACTCTATTTCTGCTTTGCAAAACTCTTAATTTTTAAAATAACTTTTTTATTTTGGAAAAATTTTAGATGGACAAAAAAAGTTGCAAAGGTACAGAGCTATAAAAGGCACAGAGCATTCCTGTATGTCCTTCACCCAGTGTTCCCTAATGTTAACATCTTACATATGGTTACACGGTACATAGGTCAAAATAAGTGCCATTAACATTGACACTTGTTATTAACTAAATTGCAGACTTTATATTTCACTTGTTCTTCCACAAATGTTCTCTTTCTAGCCTAGGATCCAATCCAGGATCGTAAATTGCATTTAGTCATCTTATCTCCTTGGTCTCCTCCTCTCTGAGTTTCTTAGTCTTTCCTTATTTTTCATGACTTTGATACCTTTGAAGAGTGCTGGTCAGATGTTTTGTAGAAAGTCCCTTGACTGTGTTCATCTAATGTTTTCTCATTATTAGACTGGGGTTATGGAGTTTGGGGGGAAGATCACAGAAGTGGGGTTCCCTCCTTGTCACATCACACCAGAGGTCCCTGATGTCCACATGACATCACAGAGGATGTTAATTTTGATTACCTGGGTAAGGTGTTGTCTGCCAAGTTTATCCACCGTCAAGTTATCATTTTTCCCTTTCCCTGCTCTGTTGTTAGTAAGCAAATCACTAAGCCCAGCCCATGCTCATAGGGAGGGAATTCATCTCCTGAGCGAAGTTTCTAGGAAGCTCTTAATTTTTTTAAAAAATTGTATTTATTTATTTATTTTTGGCTGCGTTGGGTCTTCGTTGCAGTGTGCGGGCTTCTCATTACGGTGGCTTCTCTTGTTGCGGAGCATGGGCTCTAGGCACGCGGGCTTTAGTAGTTGTGGCTCGCGGCCACTAGAGCGCAGGCTCAGTAGTTGTGGCTCACTGGCTTAGTTGCTCCATGGCATGTGGGATCTTCCCGGACCAGGGCTCGAACCCAGTCTCCTGCATTGGCAGGCGGATTCTTAACCACTGCACCACCAGGGAAGTCCCGGAAGCTCTTAATTTTAAATTCCTTTTTCTTATTGCTGTAAAATACACATAACAGGGACTTCCCTGGCAGTCCAGTGGTTAAGACTTCGTGCTCCCAGTGCAGGGGACACAGGTTCGATCCCTGGTTGGGGAGCTAAGATCCCGTATGGCTCAGCCAAAAAATATATATATATATAGATACACATAACAAAATTTACCATTTATATATATATTTTTTAAAATTTTATGTATTTATTTATTTATTTTTGGCTGCATTGGGTCTTCGTTGCCGCACGCGGGCTTTCTCTAGTTGTGGCAAACAGGGCTTCTCTTCGTTGTGGTGCGCGGACTTCTCATTGTGGTGTCTTCTCTTGTGGCAGAGCACAGCCTCTAGAGCGCAGGCTCAGTAGTTGTGGCACACAGGCTTAGTTGCTCTGTGGCATGTGGGATCTTCCTGGACCACGGCTCGAACCCGTGTCACCTGCATCGGCAGGCAGATTCTTAACCACTGGGCCACCAGGGAAGTCCCACCATTTATATATTTTAAAGTGTACAAATCAGTGGCATTTAGTATATTCACAATGCTGTGCAACCACCACTTCTATCTAGTACTAAAACATTTCCATCACCTGGAAAGGAAACCCCATCCCAATTAGCAGTCACTCCCCATCCCCATCCCCCAGCCCCTGGCAACCACTAATCTGCTTTCTGTCTCTATGGATTTAATTTTAAATTCTTCAACTTGATCAATATTTTCCTTTGCACACACTTCTTTTTTTGAAGCATAATTGACATGCAAGATTATATTAGTTTCAGGTGTACAACATAATGATTTGACATTTGTGTACATTTTGAAATGCTCACCACAGTGAGTCTAGTTAACGTCCATTGCCATACATAGTTACAGGGGTTTTTTTCCTTGTGATGAATGCACACTGTGTCTTGTTTAAAGAATTCTTTCCTGCCCTGGAATCATAAAGATATTCTCATAGCATCTTCTACATTTTTTGAGTTCTGTCATTTACAGTTGAGCCTTGACCTCTCTTGGAACTGATTTGGGAGTGTGGAGTGAGATAAAGTCCAATTGTGTATTTTTTTCCATGTGGGTAATCAGTCATCCGAACACTCTTTGATGAAACTGCCACAAAGCAACTTTGTGTGCATGTGTGGACTTAACAGTGGACACAGGTCAATCAGAGTGTATGCAGTGCTTCAGGATGTCTGCCCCACCCGGGGTCCGTTCTGGCTCTCTCTTCTGTCCTGGGACCATCTATCCCTGTTACAAAACTTTATACTAGTCTTTGATATCTGCTAAAAATGCCAGTCCCCCATCTTCAGGAGCATCTGGGTTATTCTTCACTTTTTTTCCTCAGCTTGTTGGGTTCCATGGAGAAACCTAGTTGGGACTTTGATTGGAATTGCATTGAATCTACAAACCAAATAGGGGGAGAATCAGCATCTTTTCTGATATTGACTCTTCTAAAGCATGAATACAATGAGTCTTTCCATTTATCTATCTTTCAATAAAGCTGACAACTTTCTCCATAAACCTTGCACATCTTTGTTTTCTAGATTTCTTTCCAGATGCTTTGTGTATTTGACTATATGAGTAAATGGCCTAAATTACTTTTTTTTTTTACCTGTTAAAAAAACAGGAGTTTAAAATGCAATTGTGGGACCTCCCCGTGGCACAGTAGTTAAGAATCCGCCTGCCAATTCAGGGGACACGGGTTCGAGCCCTGGTCCAGGAAGATCCCACATGTCGTGGAGCAACTAAGTCCATGTGCCACAACTACTGAGCCCATGTGCCACAACTACTGAAGCCCACGCGTCTAGAGTCCGTGCTCCACAACAAGAGAAGTCACCTCAATGAGAAGTCCGCACACCGCAATGAAGAGTAGCCCCAGCTTGCCGCAACTAGGGAAGCCAGCGCGCGGCAACGAAGACCCAACGCGGCCATAAGTAAGTAAGTAAATAAATAAATAAAATTTTAAAATAAATTAATAAATAAAAATAAAATGCAGTTGATTCTAGCATCTAACAAGCTTTCTTCACCTTTCGTAAATCCAGTAAATAGATATTCAGATTCTTTGGGGTCTTCATTGTATACAAAGGTGTCATAGGCAAAGACACTTTCATTTCTTCCTTTCCAGTCCTTTGGCCTTTCATTTCTTTTTCCTACCCTACCACACATGCCAGGGACTTCAGTACCATCTCAGACACCATGGTAAAAGGCATCCTTGCCTTGTTTGCAACCTTGAAGAAAACATTTCAACATTCACCATTAAATATGATATCTGCTATAGGTTTTTAATAGAAAATGAAGTTAAGGAGGTCCACTTCTATTTCCAGCAGGTTAAGATGTTTTTCTTTATCATGAACAGGTGGTGAATTTTAGCAAATGCATTACCTACATCGGTTGGGACAACTATATAACTTTTTCACCTTTAATCTGTTAATGTGAATTACATTCTCTCAATATGTTTGATACCCATTGGTCTCTCTTGCTCTCGCTCTCTCTTTTTTAATAGACTTTATTTTTTAGAACAGTTTTTTTGGATTTTAGAACTTTATTTATTTTTTTATACAGCAGGTTCTTATTAGTTATCTATCTTATACATATCAGCGTATATATGTCAATTCCAATCTCCCAATTCATCCCACCACCACCCACCCCCGCCACTTTCCCCCCTTGGTGTCCATACGTTTGTTCTCTACATCTGTGTCTCAATTTCTTCCCTGCAAACCGGTTCATAGGTACCATTTTTCTAAGTTCCACATATATGCATTAATATACTATATTTGTGTTTCTCTTTCTGACTTACTTCACTCTGTATGACAGTCTCTAGATCCGTCCACTCTCTACAAATGACCCAGTTTTGTTCCTTTTTATGGCTGAGTAATATCCCATTGTATATATGTACCACATCTTCTTTATCCATTCATCTGTTGATGGGCATTTAGGTTGCTTCCATGACCTGGCTATTGTATATAGTGCTGCGATGAACATTGGAGTGCATGTGTCCTTTTGAATCATAGTTTTCTCTGGGTATATGCCCAGTAGTGGGATTGCTGGATCGTATGGTAGTTCTATTTTTAGTTTTTTAAGGAACCTCCATACTGTTCTCCATAGTGTCTGTATCAATTTACATTCCCAACAACAGTGCAAGAGGGTTCCCTTTTCTCCACACCCTCTCCAGCATTTGTTGTTTGTAGATGTTCTGATGATGCCCATTCTAACCTGTGTGACATGACACCTCATTGTAGTTTTGATTTTCATTTCTCTAATAATTAGTGATGTTGAGCAGCTTTTCATGTGCTTCTTGGCCATCTGTATGACTTCTTTGGAGAAATGTCTAGTTAGTTCTTCTGTCCATTTTTGGATTGGGTTGTTTGTTTTTTTAATATTGAGCTGCATGAGCTGTTTATATATTCTGGAGATTAATCCTTTGTCCGTTGATTTGTTTGCAAATATTTTCTCCCATTCTAAGGGTTGTCTTTTCGTCTTGTTTATAGTTTCCTTTGCTGTGCAAAAGCTTTTAAGTTTCATTATGTCCCATTTGTTTATTTTTGGTTTTATTTCCATTACTCTAGGAGGTGGGTCAAAAAAGATCTTGCTATGATTTATGTCAAAGAGTGTTCTTCCTATGTTTTCCTCTAAGAGTTTTATAGTGTCCGGTCTTACATTTAGGTCTCTAATCCAGTTTGAGTTTATTTTTGTGTATGGTGTTAGGGAGTGTTCTAATTTCATTCTTTTACATGTAGCTGTCCAGTTTTCCCAGCACCACTTATTGAAGAGACTGTCTTTTCTCCATTGTATACCCTTGCCTCTTTTGTCATAGATTAGTTGACCATAGGTGCATGGGTTTATCTCTGGGCTTTCTATTCTGTTCCATTGATCTATATTTCTGTTTTTATGCCAGTACCATATTGTCTTGATGCCTGTAGCTTTGTAGTATAGTCTGAAGTCGGGGAGTCTGATTCCTCCAGCTCCGTTTTTTTCCCTCAAGATTGCTTTGGCTATTTGGGGTCTTTTGTATCTCCATACAAACTTTAATATTTTTTTGTTCTAGTTCTGTAAAAAATGCCATTGGTAATTTGATAGGGATTGCACTGAATCTGTAGATTGCTTTCGGTAGTATAGTCATTTTCATAATGTTGATTCTTCCAATCCAAGAACATGGTATATCTCTCCATCTGTTTGTATCATCATTAATTTCTTTCATCAGTGTCCTGTAGTTTTCTGCATACAGGTCTTTTGTCTCCCTAGGTAAGTTTATTCCTAGGTATTTTATTCTTTTTGTTGCAATGGTAAATGGGAGTGTTTCCTTAATTTCTCTTTCAGATTTTTCATCTTTAGTGTATAGGAATGCAAGAGATTTCTGTGCATTAATTTTCTATCCTGCAACTTTACCAAATTCATTGATTAGCTCTAGTAGTTTTCTGGTGGCATCTTTAGGATTCTCTATGTATAGTATCATGTCATTTGCAAACAGTGACAGTTTTACTTCTTCTTTTCCAATTTGTATTCCTTTTATTTCTTTTTCTTCTCTGATTGCCATGGCTAGGACTTCCAAAATTATGTTGAATAATAGTGGTGAGAGTGGACATCCTTGTCTTGTTCCTGATCTTAGAGGAAATGCTTTCAGTTCTTCACCATTCAGAATGATGTTTGATGTTTGTCGTATATGGCCTTTATTATGTTGAGGTAGGTTCCCTCTATGCCCACATTCTGGAGAGTTTGTATCATAGATGGGTGTTGAATTTTGTCAAAAGCTTTTTCTGCATCTAATGAGATGATCATATGGTTTTTATTCTTCAATTTGTTAATATGGTGTATCACATTGATTGATTTGCGTATATTGAAGAATCCTTGCATCCCTGGGATAAATCCCACTTGATCGTGGTGTATGATCCTTTTAATGTGTTGTTGGATTCTGTTTGCTAGTATTTTGTTGAGGATTTTTGCATTATATTCATCAGTGATATTGGTCTGTGATTTTCTTTTTTTGTAGTACCTTTGTCTGATTTTGGTATCAGGGTGATGGTGGCTTCATAGAATGAGTTTGGAAGTGTTCCTTCCTCTGCAATTTTTTGGAAGAGTTTGAGAAGGATGGGTGTCAACTCTTCTCTAAATGTTTGATAGAATGCACCTGTGAAGCCATCTGGTCCTGGACTTTTGTTTGTTGGAAGATTTTTAATCCCAGTTTCAATTTCATTACTTGTGATTGGTCTGTTCATATTTTCTGTTTCTTCCTGGTTCAGTCTGGGAAGGTTTTACCTTTCTAAGAATTTGTCCATTTCTTCCAGGTTGTCCATTTTATTGGCGTAGAGTTGCTTGTAGTAGTCTCTTAGGATGCTTTGTATTTCTGCAGTGTCTGTTGTAACTTCTCCTTTTTCATTTCTAACTTTATTGATTTGAGTCCTCTCCCTCTTTTTCTTGATGAGTCTGGCTAATGGTTTATCAATTTTGTTTATCTTCTCAAAGAACCAGCTTTTAGTTGTATTGATCTTTGCTATTGTTTTCTTTGTTTCTATTTCATTTATTTCTGCTCTGATCTTTATGATCTCTTTCCTTCTACTAACTTTGGGTTTTGTTTGTTCTTCTTTCTCTAGTTCCTTTAGGTGTAAGATTAGATTGTTTATTTGAGATTTTTCTTGTTTCTTGAGGTAGGCTTGTATTGCTATAAACTTCCCTCTTAGAACTGCTTTTGCTGCATCCCAAAGGTTTTGGATCATCTTGATTTCATTGTCATTTGTCTCTAGGTATTTTTTGATTTCCTCTTTGATTTCTTCAGTGATCTCTTGGTTATTTAGTAACGTATTGTTTAGCCTCCATGTGTTTGTGTTTTTTACGTTTTTTCCCCTGTAATTGATTGCTAATCTCATAGCATTGTGGTCAGAAAAGATGCTTGATATGATTTCAACTTTCTTAAATTTACTGAGGCTTGATTTGTGACCGAGGATGTGATCTATCCTGGAGAATGTTCCATGCGCACTTGAGAAGAAAATGTAATCTGCTGTTTTTGGGTGGAATGTCCTATAAATATCAATTAAATCTATCTGGTCTATTGTGTCATTTAAAGCTTGTGTTTCCTTATTAATTTTCTGTTTGGATGATCTGTCCATTGGTGTGAGGTGTTAAAGTCCCCCACTATTATTGTGTTACTGTCGATTTCCTCTTTTATAGCTTTTAGCAGTTGCCTTATGTATTGAGGTGCTCCTATGTTGGGTGCATATATATTTATAATTGTTATATCTTCTTCTTGGATTGATCCCTTGATCATTATGTAGTGTCCTTCCTTGTCTCTTGTAACATTCTTTATTTTAAAGTCTATCTTATCTGATATGAGTATTGCTAATCCAGCTTTCTTTTGATTTCCATTTACATTGAATATCTTTTCCCATCCACTCACTTTCAGTCTGTATGTGTCCCTAGGTCTGAAGTAGGTCTCTTGTAGACAGCATATATATGGGTCTTGTTTTTGTATCCATTCAGCGAGCTTGTGTCTTTTGGTTGGAGCATTTAATCCATTCATGTTTAAGGTAATTATCGATATGTATGTTCTTATTATCATTTTCTTAGTTGTTATGGGTTTGTTTTTGTAGGTCCTTTTCTTCTCTTGTGTTTCCCACTTAGCGAAGTTCCTTTAGCATTTGTTGTAGAGCTGGTTTGGTGGTGTTGAATTCTCTTAGCTTTTGCTTGTCTGTAAAGCTTTTGATTTCTCCATCGAATCTGAATAAAAACACTGCTGGGTAGAGTAATCTTGGTTGTAGGTTCTTCCCTTTCATCACTTTAAATATATCATGCCACTCCCTTCTGACTTGTAGAGTTTCTGCTGAGAAATCAGCTCTTAACCTTATGGGAGTTCCCTTGTATGTTATTTGTTGTTTTTCCCTTGTTGCTTTCAATAATTTTTCTTTGTCTTTAATTTTTGTCAATTTGATTACTATGTGTCTCAGCGTGTTTCTCCTTGGGTTTATCCTGTCTGGGACTCTCTGCACTTCCTGGACTTGGGTGGCTATTTCCTTTCCCATGTCAGGGAAGTTTTCAACTATAATCTCTTCAAATATTTTCTCTGGTCCTTTCTCTCTCTCTTCACCTTCTGGGACCCCTATAATGCGAATGTTGTTGCGTTGAATGTTGTCCCAGAAGTCTCTTAGGCTGTCTTCATTTGTTTTCATTCTTTTTTCTTTATTCTGTTCCATGGCAGTGAATTCCACCATTCTGTCTTCCAGGTCACTTATCCGTTCTTCTGCCTCAGTTATCCTGCTATTGATTCCTTCTAGTGTATTTTTCATTTCAGTTATTGTATTGTTCATCTCTGTTTGTTTGTTCTTTAATTCTTCTAGGTGTTTGTTCTTTAATTCTTCTAGATCTTTGTTAAACATTTCTTGCATCTTCTCGATCTTTGCCTCCATTCTTTTTCCAAGGTCTTGGATCTTCTTCACTATCATTATTCTGAATTCCTTTTCTGGAATTTTTCCTATCTCCACTTCAGTTAGTTGTTTTTCTGGGGTTTTATCTTGTTCCTTCATCTGGTACATAGCTCTCTGCCTTTTCATCTTGTCTATCTTTCTGTGAATCTGGTTTTTGTTCCACAGGCTGCAGGATTGTAGTTCTTCTTGCTTCTGCTGTCTGCCCTCTGTTGGATGAGGCTATCTCTTGTTCTCTCTCTCTTACCCACACCTCATCTCCCTCCTTCTGCCAAAGCCCCTGATAAACTGATCACTCAGATCCAATTAATTTTTAAGTCCCAGTGTCCCATTTCACTACCACCAACAACTCAGCTCAATCCAAAGTTACATATTTGAGCTATCTCTTCCCTCCATTTAATTCTGCCCTGCTGTTTTCTCTTGTCCTCTCTTCTCTCTTCTTCCCTCTTTCCTTAGCTCTCTTCACTGTGCATCTACATTCATGTCTTTTGCAAACTCAGACTGTCCGTCCATCTGTCTGTCTGTCTTTCCATCTCTCTTAGCTTCTGATGTCTCACTTTCTCTCCACCATCCTATGAAATCCACAGATAAAAATTATTGAAAGAGAGGTGATGGGAGATAGTGCACAGACTGGTGAAAAGTACAGCAGACACACACATACACACACACACATGTGTGTGCAAAGAGACCCCCCCCCCAACTCCACCAAATGCACACACACATCCCTCCCAGCCATCCAAGCTCCTGACCATCCCCAGGGGCCCTGCTTTTATTAAAACTTGCCAATCCCCGGTGCCAAGAGAACCTATGGAGACATTTGGTCTTTGGATGAGAAAGTTCCTCCTCCACAGCATCTGCTGAGCTCAGCTCTTTACTGGGGAATGAGTGGAGTTGCTTCTAGAGTCCCAACACAGGGCAACATTGCTTGGTCTTCAAATAATCCCCAATCCTTGATGAGTACATGCAAGGTTTCTGGCACTGAGCAAAGCTCCATGGAGGAGACAGATATAAATCAGATGTCAATCAATTTGTTCAGCAAATATTTGTTGGCACCGTGATGCTGGGAACTACTCTTGTCAACAGGTTCCAACAAGTGACGTGGTCCCTAGCACGAGAGTTGGAAACAAACAAATAAGCATGCACAGAGGAAATCAAGAAAAATTATGAGGAAAACTGGGAGGGTCCCGCAATAGAGAGAAATGGTGGAGGAGAGGGTAACTGCCTCCTGGCAGAGGCAACACATGAGCTAAGACCCAAGGGAGGAGAAGGAGCCAGGCATGGGGAGAGTTGGGGGAGGGGGATTCAAGACAGAGGGCAGAGCAGATGCAAAGGCCCTGAGGTGGGACATGCCTGGTGTGCTGGAGGAATACCGAGGAGGCTGGTGTGGCTGGAGCAGAGTGAGAGACGGAGGAGATGAGCAGGGGCTGTGAGGAGCCTGGGGGATATGGGGAGGGGTCTGAGATGCAGAGAGAGAAAGAGACTGAGAGAAGGAGACTAAGTGAGAGGGAGACAGGGGACTTCAGCCCTGTGGGGCAGAACATAGGCCCAGCAGGACCCTAGGCTCCATGGACACCTTGTGGCCACTGAGGTCTCATCCTCACCCATGAACCCCTAACCCTAACCTTAACCCCAGACCCCTCTCTGGTGCCCCACAGGGAGGATTGTGGGTTTTCCTTGAAGGCCAATGGGTGGCCATGGGAGGGCTTTGAGCAGAGGAGGGACATGATCTGATTTATAATTTAAAAAATCTTTCTGAGGCTGCTCAGGGGAGCAGGGATGGTCAGGGTTTGAATGTAGGTGGAAGAAGGCCAGGGCAGAATCCAGGCGGGAGATGGCGGGACCCATGGGAGTGCAGGGAAGGTTCGGGTTCATTCTGGAGTCTGAGCCTACACAACCAGCCAATGGACTGGACATGTGGGGTAAAGGAAAAGAAGTGACAAGAATGAGTCCAGGGTTTGGGACCTGGGCACATGGGTGATGGTGGAGCCATCCATCTACCATGCTGATGGAGAAGCAGATCTCAGGGTGAGAAACTGGGACCAGTGCTTTGGACTTGCTGAATGTGAGATACTTACAAGGCACCCAATGAGAATACCCAATACTGTTGGATATTGGAGTCTGAAGCTCAGGGTAGAGGTTGGGCTGGTGATACAAATGGAAGAAACATCAACATGAGATAGAGTGTAGCCACTTGGGACCAGAGTGTAGACAGAGGGTAAAGGGCCTCCTGGCTTCTAGGACCAAAATCAAGACATCAAACCCAGGGGTCCACCCTCCACCTGTTTGTCTATCTCTGACTCCAGTCCCTGTTATCCGGGTAGCAAGCAATGGGATGTGTGGGGAACATGGAATTCAGAGCCCTTGGGACTGTCCTATGTGCTCATCTTCTTCCCCTGACAGTTCTGTTGTCAATGGCCTTGCCCTGGGGACTGGGGCAGGGTGGGGCATGGGGGAGAACTGAAGTAGATGAAGCAGGACATGAGTCCCGAGTCCAGGGTTCTCATAATTGGAGAGGAGAAGAGTATTCATGTGGTTCCTGAAGGCCTACTGTGTGCTTGGCAATGTGCTGGGTGCCTGCCTGACATATGTTATTTCCCTCGGTCCTCTGCAACCAGAGGTGGGTGCAATACTGTGCTCTTTTTGTAGATAGGAAGACTGAGTTCCTGAGAGATTGGAGAGACAAGGCTGGGATATGAAGTGAGGCTGGACCAACTCTCAGAATAGGCTGTTTCTGCAACACAGATATTCATGGAACCATTCATTCATTCATTCAACAAACGCAGCCTGGATCCATACTCATGTCCATGCCACGTCCATGGTCGGGGCGGGGCTGGGGGTAGGGGTCCTGCCTAGAGTCTGGAAGGAGGATGTGGGGCAACAGAACCCAGTCTCTGAGGTCAGTGCTGGGACAAAGGAAGGGAGATGACTAAGGGGCATGGAGACTCTGATTGGGATGTTGGGAAAGGCGTCCTAGAAGAGAGGAAGCTGGAGAGTGGCAAGGTCTCGCTAAGCACAGTGGAATTGGAGGAAGGCCATTCCTAGCAGAGAGCATGGCAAGTGCAAATGCTCTGAGGCTGGACCTTCTGATGGCCTTAGTTGTGGCTCTCAGGCCGGTGGTAACAAAGAGAAATCGATGAGGGCAATCTTGGTTTATCACCTATAAAATAGGGATAAAATAATTGGTTCCTAGAAAGCCAATGGGACAAGGTCAGCGCTGATCCCTTGCAAATTCCCAGCCCTGATCAGCGTCACTCTGGGGCGTGACTAACTCGAGGAAGTGAAGGGATTGGATTGGCCTGGAGAGTGCTGATAATAAAAGAGAGTGATTGGATTGGTCAAGAGGATGAGGCCTCGAAGGGGGCAAAGAAATGGAACTGGTTCAGACAGGATGGCAGAAGGGGCTCTGGCCTCCAAGGCGGGCTCAGCCCAAAGTCCCCAGAGTGACCAGCAGGGGGCAGTACTGGGCCAATAGACGATCCTAAGGCTGGGGGTCACCTGGAGCCAGGGACCACCTCCAGGGGAGTTAACTTATTCAGCAAGTGCCCTTAGTGTGCCAGGTGCTGCACAGAACCCTCCAAATGTTCACTCGTTTAATCCCCAAATTGATTTTACAGGCAGGGAAACTGAGAGCAAAATTGTTCAGTCTCATACCCAAGGTCAAACAGCAGGGAAGTGGCAGAGCTGGGGTGTGAACCCAGGGAATCCAGCTGGGACCCTTAACACCTACATTCTCAAATCCTCTAAAATGATAGTTTTGTTTGTTTTGCTTTGTTTTTGTTTGTTTGTTTGTTTGTTTAAAGTAAGGGCTCCCTCTCAACAATTATTGAGCTCTTCTTGTTTACCTTACTTATGTGCCATCTCTCCAGGTGTGTACAGTCATTTCCATTTTCCAGGAAAACTGAGGCATAAAGGAGTGACTCTGGGAGTTGAGATGGATGTATGTCCAAAGTGAAAATCCCAAGAGCTTGTGAGGCTCATCTGCAGTTGGGTCTGGGTCCAGCTCAGGGGAGAAGCCGGCAGGAACCCCAAGTCTCTGCCCTCTCCAGCCTCCAGGCCCCTGCTGCCACCACTGCCCCAGCCAAGCCCCTCGATGTGCCCCAACTCAGAGCTGCACCCCCATTCATGCCACCCCTCTGAGTCCTGCTTCCCCACCCCAGACTGGCTGAAGACCCAGTGGACTCCCGCCCAGCCTGGGGAGAGGTCTGAGAACACTCGACAAAGGGGCTTCAATGATGTCATCTTTGACAGGTGGGAAACTGATCAGACATGCCAAAGCATTTGCCCAAGCTGCGCAGATAGTATGAGGTACAGCTGGACCCGAAGCCACACCTCTAGGATAAGGCTGTGTCAGTCCCCAGGTGCTCAGGGCTCCCAAGAATGCCAGAGTCCTTTGAAAAGGTTTGAGACCCAGATGCGTACACACTTGGGCTCTAGTATGCAAAAGGGGAACTGCAAAGTCCAAATGAACTGATGTTTAACCATGTTTAGGAACAGGATGTCAACTTTATTGGGGTTAAAATGGATGCATCTGGAAAGAGGCCTGGGTTTGGAATGCTCTCCCTGGGAAGACCCCAGGCAGATGGCCTCCAGCTTCCTAGAGAGCTACATGTGGCCAGTCTATTTCCAAAGCAAAAAGATAAATTACAAGAATAACTAACTGGTGGACTTCCCTGGTGGTCCAGTGGTTAAGAATCTGCCTTCCAATGCAGGGGACACGGGTTCGATCCCTGGTCAGGGAACTAAGATCCCACATGCCCGTGGGGCAACTAAGCCTGCACAGTCTGGAGCCTGCATGCCACAACTAGAGAGCCCCAGTGCTCTGGAGCCCACGCGCCTCAACAAAGATCACGCGTGCAGCAACTGGGATCCCATGCAGCCAAATAAACAATTAATTAAAAAAAAAGAAAAGAACTAACCGCGTGAGCACTTGGCACATGCAGCATCTGGTTCTTGTTGGGTGTGTTTTAACTCCTTTAATCCCAACAGCGCCCCTACTGGGTGGGGCTGTTATGACACAGGTTCAGTTGATGGGGAAACTGAGGCACAGGGAGGTCAAAGAACTGGGGAGGGACACAGCTGGGATTTGAACCTCACCAGGCTTGGGGTCTGCACCCTTGATCCCTGTGCTGTCTTCAACCTTGTGTTTCACGGCGGCATTATTTTTGGGACGGGAGATGCGGATACAATGGTGACCGTTTGACTTGAATAGGGTCTGGATGTCAGGACACTGCACCGCTTGGGGGTCCAGATCTGGACGATGGTGGGAAACTGGGTCAGGACTCCTGTCAATCCCCTCCAGTCCCCGTCCTCCTCCCCGGATTGCAAGCCACCCAAGGCAGGTCGCCTCCGGCCCTGGACTGGATGCCTGACAGGATGTAGCTCCGCCCCTGACTGCGCCCTGTTGGCCGTCGCTGATTGGACCAGGACAGGTGTAACCGCTAGGGCAGTCCTTCATACAACAGCTGGTAGCCAATGAGAGGACGCACTTCGAAAGTTCTGCCCACAAGGCTCTTCTTGCGCAGTGATTGGCAACCGGTCTTCCCTTCTCTTGCATCCTCCTCCAGACTAGGCCTCCCTAAATATCTTTAATTCCTCCAACAGGCCTCGCCTGCCTGCTTTTGCATGCACTGTTCCCACTGCCAGAAACACCCCTTCCTTTCTCTTCTCCTGTATAAGCTACTTTCTCTCCCTCTCTCAACTGAAATGTCCCCTCCTCCAGGAAACCTTCCTTGATGCCCAAGGCTGGGTGGAGACCGCCCCTTGGGCCTTTGGCATCCTGTGTTCTCATACCAGTTTTCTTGTCTGTTTCCCAACCAGGCAGCAAGTTCTTTAGAAGCTAGAACGGGGTCTCAGAGGACACTGTCTCCCCATTGCCTAGCGTATAGGAGGTGCTCAAGAAATATATGTCGACTGGAATAATTAATGAATGAATATGGTATCAAAGATTAGGGAGCTCTCAGCCCTCATGAAACAGAATGGACCCTGTGGGGGCCTTCCCAGTGACAGACCCTTGTGTGCCCCACTTCTTGCTTGTAGAAAAAGCTTTAGTCTCTCAGGCCTTCCTCAAGAGCAGACTCAAGCAGTTAATGATTAGAGAAGTGGAAAAGCAGGGACAAAGGAGAAGCAGTCAAGCAGGAAAATAATAACAATAACTTAAATAGTAGGTCAGCCATAAAAAGAGTCACAGAGCCCCTAGTTTCTCCTTGAGGGATATGGATAATCTTCTGACACACATTTTTTTTTTTTATAGATATTTTGAATCGGAATCTTTTTTATTTTTTTCAATTTATTTATTTTTGGCTGCATTGGATCTTCTTTGCTGCACGGGCTCAGTAGTTGTGGCTCGCGGGCTCCAGAGCACGGGCTCAGCAGTTGCGGCGCACAGGCTCAGCTGCTCCATGGCATGTGGGATCCTCCCAGACCAGGGCCCGAACCCGTGTCCCCCGCATTGACAGGCAGACTCCCAACCACTGCGCCACCAGGGAAGCCCCTGACACACATTCTTAAGTTGTTTTTGCAGAAACCAGGATCCCACCAGATGGAAACTGCTGACCACAAACATATAGACCCTAAACTGGCTGGAGGCAGAAGATTGATGATTGAGATTCCTGAAACATCACCCTGTTACCTCACCACCAATCAATCAGAAAAATGTCCATGAAGTGGTCACACACCCTGTGATCCTCACCCCTAATGTTGCCTTTAAAAACCCTTTTCTGGAAGCCATTGCAGAGATTGGGTCTTTTGAGTATTAGCTGCCTGTTCTCCTTGCTTGCTGCCCTGAGAATAAATGCTGTACTTTCCTTCACCACAACCTGGTGTCAGTAGACTGGCTTTGCAGCGTGTTGGATGAGAGGACCCGAGTTCAGTTCGGTAACACTCTTGGGAGCACTGAGCTAGAAGCTCCTGATGAGGGCAGGACCGAGATTCACCCACTACTGGTCTGCCACTCAATACATGTGTGTGGAACAGAGGAGGGAAGGGATGCAGGTCATTTCTGAGGATGACATTGAATACAGTATGTGCTCAATGACTCATGGCTCCACTTCATGGTCCTCTGCAGCTCGCAGGGATCCAAGCCACTCTAGCCAGTCACCTCCCTCCCTACTCACCCTCTATCTAGGGCCTGCCCTGAGGTGAGATTTAGAGTGGCCCAAGGGGGAGGAAGTGGGGGGGCATTCATGTCCTGAGCTGCTGTTAGGTGTCCAAAGTGGGCTGTCTTGTCCAATCCTCTGTGGAGGTGGAGCTTGGCAGGACCCTGAGCTGGTAAGAGGAGAGGGGAGGTTACTGTCATTTGGGGGCCTCTTTGCACTAATTGGGGGATATGGGAAGGGGCTGAGAGCTCCCCCACCCAGAGAGGACTGGATTATAAACAAAATGGAGCCTCCTTCCCCCCATCCCACCCCATCTCCACCCCACCTCACATCCTGGTGATTTTATAGAATAAACTGATTGCAAGTGAGCACCCACCCCTGTCAGGGGACTCCCAGACCCCTCTTTCCTTTTTGCCCCATAGTGTGGTGTTTAAGAGCCCAGCCCCTAAAACTGAGGGCATATGGATTCAAATCCTGGGTCTGTCATGTGATGTCTGTGTGATCCTGGGCATGTGACTTACTCTCTGCAATCCTCAGTTTCCCCACCTGTAAAATGGGATGGATAGTTACATGTTAATGGTGTAAAATGCCTGGAACCAGTTCACGGTCCTTTTTGCAGTTCACTTTCCATGTCCCCTCTGCTCCCAAACCCTCCATGGCTCCCATGGCCCTCAGGGTAAAACCCACACCCTTTCCTGTGACCCTGCATGGCCCAACCCCCACCAACCTCCCTGGTTCCCCCTCCCTGCATCTCCCTGTCACACCAGCCAGCCACTCTGTGGTCCTCTTTAGTCTTTCAACACAGCCAGCTTGTTCTGGCCTCAGGGCCTTTGCACATGCTGTTCCCCTGCACAGGAAATGCTCTTCCTTCTCCACGTGCTTCTCCTCTTGTTGTCCCATACTCATGCTGAGGTCCTGACTGACTCAAGTGCTACTTCCCCTGGGAAGTCCTCCTAGATCCTTTCAGGTGTAGTTGAGACAACCCTGTTCCATTCACAGATCCCTGTTTATCTCAAATGCGTGAACCTCCATCCACAGGCAACAATTTGAGGTCCTCCTCTATCACCACCATGCCAGGCTCGTGGGTAAGGGGCTGTATGTTTTTCCTCCCATATTCCTCACTCGGGGAAACTGAGGCTCCACTTCTGGGAGGTGCCTTGGAGCAAATCCAAGCATCTCTTTGAGGCAGAATCATGTCGTCTTGGCCTCATTTAACCCAAGCAATATATTCCAAGACAAAAACATTCAGCATCAGCTCTTTCTGCTCTGGGGGAGCAAATTGGAGCCACGTCCTCCTCCCAGGAGACCCTTGCTGGTCTGCTGAAGAACTTCTATGTTCCTCCACCTGGGACACCACCAGCCCCTCCCTCCCCTTCCAGCCCATCCATGACCCTTTGGGGAGTCCGTGTCTGGCACTCTCTCCCCCAGCCTGGGGACTCCCTGGGACCAGGCTGAGGTGAGGTTGGCACAGAGGATTTAGCTGAGGGTGTTTGTCGAATTAATGAATCCATCATCTGCCTGATGAACTCCTGTGCACTCTTCAAAAGCCCAGCCTCAATGTCCCTTGTCCCAGGATACCTTCCCTGTCTCCCCACACAGAGCCTTCACTGCCCTACTCCTGACTCCTCCAGCTCCAGGTGCACCCTCTAGCCCAGTTCTGAATCCATAGCTGGGGAGCATCTGTGGCCAGCTCTTCTTCCTGCAGACTGGGGTTTCCTTGGGGACCAGGACTGAGACCTCTTGGAGGCACAGTAAAGTTGTCAGGAAGTGTTTACGGAATGGATGAATAAACAAATGAATAAACAATGAATGAATGAATGCCTCTTTCAGGGCCTGGAGTCACATACCCTGGGTTCACATCCCAGCTGGGGTGCTAGACACTGGATCTGTCCCTTGACTCTCCAAATCCCTTTTTCCCATGTATTAAGTGTGTTTTCGCAGAGCTTATGGCCCAAGTTGTTGCAAGAATGAAATGAACTGACATACCAGCATACAGCCCTTGGGCTCCCTCCTGTCCCAGATTGAGAGCGATTTGTACCCAGGAGCAAGGACTTTGTTCCTCTCCCAGCACTCAGAACTAGAGTGTTGTCAACACAAATGCTTAATGAATGTTGAAGAACAGGGTTGGTGAGAGAGATGGGGGAGGAAGGGAAGAAAGGCAAATATTAAAACAGCTGACATAAAAAAAGAATAAAATAATGCCATTTGCAACACCATGGATGGAACTAGAGATTATCATACCAAGTGAAGTAAGGCAGAAAGAGAAAGACTAATACCATATGATATCAGTTTTATGTGGAATCTAAAATATGACACAAATGAACTTATCTATGCGACAGAAACAGACTCACAGACATAAAGAACAGACTTGTGGTTGCCAAGGGGGAAGGAGGTAGGAGAAGGATGGATTGGGAGCTTGGGATTAGCAGATGCAAACTATTTTATATAGAAAGGATAAACAAGGTCCTACTGTCTAGCACAGGGAACTATATTCAATATCCTGTGATAAACCGTAATGGAAAAGAATATGAAAAAGAATATATATACATGTATAACTGAATCACTTTGCTGAACACCAGAAACTAACACAACATTGTAAATCAACTATACTTCAACAAAATAAAATAAAATATTAAAACAAACAAAAAAAGGCTGAAACCTAAGTGTTGGCAGGACATGGGCGGCATTGCCTCCCTCACAGGTTACTTGAGAAAATAGCCTGGCCATGACCTACCCCATGACCTACCCCATGACTCAGCCATTCCACCCCTGGGCATTTACTGGGGGAGAAAAGAGTATAGTTACCAAGAGACATGAACAAAAAGGCTCAAAACAGCTTTAACCATAATCGCCCCAAACTGGAAACAACCCAAATGTCCACCAACAGGTAAAATGGACAAATCATGAAAAATTGGCACCCAGTGGTTAAAATAAGAAAGGAAAAAATCCAAGTGTTTGCAAGGAGGTGGAGATACTGGAACCCCTGTACACTGCCAGTGGGAACGTAAAATGTTACAGCTGCTGTGTAAAAACAGTGTGGCAGTTTTCAAAAGCTAAATATAGACTTACCATATGACCCAGCAATTCCACTCCTAGGTATAGACCTAGAAGAATTGAAAGCGATGCTCAAGAAAAACTTGCATGTGAATATTCACAGCAGCACTATTCACAATAGCGAAAAGGTAGCAACAGCCCAAATGTCCACCAACAGATGAATAGACAAACAAAATGTGGTAGATCCACATGAAGGAATAAAGTGGTCACACGTGATACAACGTGGATGCACCTTGAAAACATTATGCTGAGTAAAGAAAGCCAGATAGAATGGCCACATATTGTATGAACTGTCCAGATGAGGCAAATCCACAGGGACTTCTTTTAAGTATTCTGGAGCTAGATACTAGTGAGGGTCATGCTACATCATGGATGTCCTAAATATCCCTGAATTATACACTTTAAATGGTTAAAATGATAAGTAATATGTTATATTTATTTTACCACAATATAAAAAGAAAAAAATGGGGACTTCCCTGGAAGTCCAGTGGTTAAGACTCTGCGCTTCCAATGCAGGGGGCATGGGCTCCATCACTGGTCACGGAACTAAGATCCCACATGCTGTGCATTGCGGCCAAAACAAATTTTTTTAAATAAATAAATACAACAAAAGAAAGAAAGAAATGATACCCAGGAATATTACATAACCATGAAAAGGAACAATTGCCTGCTCCACACAACAAGAGGAGCAAGAGAAGCCAAGAGTGGACACCCTGCGATCCCATATGTGAAATTCAAAATCAGGTAAAACTCACCAAAGTGATGGATGCCAGAGTAGTGGTCACCTTGAGGGAGGGGAGAATCAACTGGAGGGTCCAAGGAACCGGCAGGGGCTGGAAATGTCCTATATCCTGACCCAAGGGTCATCACCTCAATCAACCTCCAATCCTGACACTCATGAACTTGACCATGCCTGTGTTAAACCTCAACAAAAATGTTAAAAAGAGAAAAGAGGGGGGCTTCCCTGGTGGCGCAGTGGTTGAGAGTCTGCCTGCCAATGCGGGGGACACGGGTTCGAGCCCTGGTCTGGGAGGATCCCACATGCCGCGGAGCGACTGGGCCCATGAGCCACAATTGCTGAGCCTGCGCGTCTGGAGCCTGTGCTCCGCAACAAGAGAGGCCGCGATGGTGAGAGGCCTGCACACTGCGATGAAGTGTGGCCCCCACTTGCCACAACTAGAGAAAGCCCTCGCACAGAAACGAAGACCCAACACAGCCATAAATAAATAAATAAATAAATTTTTTTTAAGAAAAGAGAAAAGAGGGGAATTTCCTGGCGGTCCAGTGGTTAGGACTCCGCACTTTCACTGCCAAGCGCATGGGTTCGATCCCAGGTCGGGGAACTAGGATCCCACAAGCCGTGTGGTGTGGCCAAAAAAAAAAAAAAATGAGGGAGAGAGAGAGAGAGAAAAGAATTGCCAGGGGAAGGACACAAGAGCATCCAGCAGTCCTGAAGGTCGAGGGTTTTCCATTTTCCCCACAAATGTCATCACCTTATCCCTCTGGGGACTGATGACTTGGAAACAGGCATGGAGCTGGGGGTGGACAAAAGCAGGAGGGCAGTGACTGACTGGAGTCTGATGCCTGGGATTTCAGAAATGGTTCCCAGATGCTTTTTCATATCTTGGGAGATGCTCTCCACACTCCCCAGACCAGGGTCCCCAGACTGTGGGACACTCTGGGACAGGAAAACCTCAGGACTCCAGAACACTCAGAACATCAGCTCCCAGATCCCCTGGTAGAGACATATCTTGGCACCTCAGGGCCCTTTAAGACCAACTAGAATGAACACTAGCAATCATAACTTACAGCCTTGGGCAGAAGGAAGAGCATAGACTGCAGGCAGAAGGTCCTGGTTCCAGTCCTGACCCAATCAATAAATACACCTGAATGAATGAATGGATGGATGAATGGTGGATGAACTAGCTTTTCACCCCCATTTCACAACCCTTTATCATGCACTTCCCAGATACTCAGCCTTGTCCTGCAAAAGGCCAGGACCCCAGAGAAACCTCAGCCTGATCTGGCCTCCAACAATCTCCTATCCTGCTGGGGGAGACAGAACCTGACACAGATACTTCCATTCCCATTATTGCTGAGAGCAATAATAGGAGAAATCACAGGCAGGCAGGAAACAGGGAAGGGAGCCAAGGAGGAGGGACCAGGATAGAGGAAAGATGCCAGGGCCAAAAAGAGAGAGAGGAAGTGGAGCACCCAAATGTTAGACATTAGATGGCACGTGGCCAGCGACTGTTACACACTGACCGGGGAGGAAGTTGTGCTGAACAGATAATGAAGGGCAGTGGGAGGCTGATCCTTCTTGGCAGATCTTTTCATTTGTCTTGATTGGTTTTGTATACCTCCAAAGATGAGGAGCTCACTCCCCAGGGAGACAGCCCAGCCCTTCCTGGACATGGGCAACTGTCAAAAAGTTTGCTGAGGGGCTTCCCTGGTGGCGCAGTGGTTGAGAATCTGCCTGCCAATGCAGGGGACACGGGTTCGAGCCCTGGTCTGGGAAGATCCCACATGCCGCGGAGCAACTGGGCCCATGAGCCACAACTACTGAGCCTGCACGTCTGGAGCCTGTGCCTTGCAACAAGAGAGGCCGCGACAGTGAAAGGCCCGCGCACCGCGATGAAGAGTGGCCCCCGCTTGCCACAGCTAGAGAAAGCCCTCGCACAGAAACGAAGACCCAACACAACCAAAAATAAATAAATAAATAAAAATAAAATTCATAAAAGAAAAATGTTTGCTGCAATATAATTTTCCAGGTAGTGGCCACCATGGGTAAAAAGGCCAAATGCAATTGTCTGGGGAAGGAGGGCTACCCATGTGAGCCAGGCAGTCAGTCTCTGCCACAGACTAAATCTGGAATCAGACCCGCCTGGATTTGAATCTCTGCTCTACCTCTTATGGGCCTGGTGACTTCATCTCTCCAAGTCTATTTCCTCTCCATCCTTCTCTGAAATGACCGTAATAACAGTGCCGACTTCATAGGTTTATGCATGTATTCAGTGAGCTAATGGAGTAAAATGCCTGGCATATAGTACGTGCAGAATAAGTGTGCCCTGTTCCAGGCCCAGAGTGCTCTGGAATGTGTCTCAAATTCACATGTACTTTCCTATCTTTAAAACTTTGCACATGATCTAACTTATGCCTCACATGTCATTGTCCCATCACCCACACCTTGCAAACTCCTATGCGTCCCTCAAAGCCCTCAAAGGTACCCTTCTTTTCTCTGTTTAAGTCCTGACCTGGGGAACTGGGACCACCTGGGACCTGGTTCTGATTGGGCCCACTGTGATATGATGTGAGTTTCCAGAGGGCAGAGATTCCGACTGGCATGTAGTAGGCACGCAGTCAGAACTTGTTGAGTGAATGAATGAATGAGAGAATGAATGAAAGAGTGAGTGAATGAATGAATGAATGAATCAGTGGTTATTTGGGAGGGGTGCCCAAAGTGGAGACCCAAGCCTAGGCCAACCCTTAGGTGTCCATACCCCCATCTCC
The DNA here is from genome assembly GCF_965194805.1 of Balaenoptera borealis. Lineage (NCBI taxonomy): Eukaryota > Metazoa > Chordata > Mammalia > Artiodactyla > Balaenopteridae > Balaenoptera > Balaenoptera borealis. Next base: position 173,099,855 of record NC_138867.1, on the reverse strand, counting down.
CACGACTTCAATGGGCGGGAAGGGGCAGATAACGGGCGAGGAGGGGCTTCCGGGCGGGGTCTTCAGCCCTTCCGGTCCGGCCCCTTTAAGGGGCGGGGACAGCAGGGCGGGCGCTCGGAGCGTCAGGCCGGCGGGAAGATGGCGGTTTCGGTGGCAGGGCCCGGGTCGGTGGGGGCGCCCAGTTCACTGCTGCTCGTGGTGGGCGGCGAGTGCGGGTGCCCCGGGCTGCTAGCCTATGTGCTGGAGGAGCTTGAACGAGGTCGGGCCGGCCCGGGAACGCGGTGTCGGGGAGGCGGGCGCGGCGGCGCATCTCGGCCTAAGGGCCGGGGGATGGGGCGGGGGGCGGCTGGATCCGGGGGCCCCGGTGCCCCGATCCCCTTACCGTTAGGCACAGGGCTCAGGCAGAGGCCGTGGGTGCCCGCAGAGGAAACAGCGTTCGGGTTTGGGCTGGGCTGCTCCGCCTCGAGCGGGTTGCAGACCGGGGAGGGGATACGGGCCGAGGCTTTGGGACCCACGCGATTGGGCAGCATGGGCAACGGCTCCACTTCCCGCCCTCCGGGCCCTCCTCGAATCCTCGGGCCTTAGCAGCCCGGGCCTGGAAGTCCTGGAGGGAGGAGCAGGGATGGGGAGGCTGGGCCCGGAGCTCCGGGGCCTACTTTCCGCAACTCCATGAGGAACTGCTAATTGGGGTGTGGGCGGGTGCTGCCTGCTCAGGGGATTTGGCACCTGGGGATGTGAGTCATAGGTGCACCTGCAAGGTTTACCTGCAGCCACTTGGCACGGTGGGACCGGCAGGCGTGGTGCACCCCAAACCGTGATTGGAGGGCATTCATCCATCCCCCATCTCTCAGATCGGCAGGGCCTGCCGTCCGTGGCCAGTAAAATGGGACGGCAGCACACATCTCGGTTCACAGGATTAAGGAATGTCACCCCACAGGGCATCAGGGATAGCGTGGGGGACCATGGGCAGGCTCAGGCCTGCCCTCACAGGACTAATGGGTCTGGTTGTGGGGGCGGGTACCAAAGTGAGTGAGGAGATGGACCAAGTTTTAAGCTCAGATGGTTACAGGAGTGTTCAGAGAATGCAAAGGGCTGAGAGGACATGAAGGGTGGGGAGAAGGACCTCTGGGCAGTGGGAACAGCTCACGCAAAGGCTCAGAGATGGGAACTGTGCCTGGCAGGGCTGAGGAACAGTGAAACCAGTGGTGGGGGTGGGAGGATGACAGAGGGGACAAGATGACTGTTTAGGAGGCCGGGACTTTCTTTCTGATGTCCTGAGTCTTCTCTGTAAAATGCCTGAGTTACACTTTGGGTTCCTTGAGGGTGGATGCGGTGGGCTCCAAAGGCACATTGGATGGTTGTGAATTTCCAGGCCGTCATGTGCAGGGGCAGGTTGAGGGGAGGGGCCTGTGGCGGCCCTCGCCAGCCATCCGCTAGTTATTGAAATATTCTGGGAGCTGGGAAGCCCAGCTGATTTCCTACCTCGCTTCCCCCCTCTCCCCACCAGGCATCCGGTCATGGGACATTGACCCTGGCGTCTGCAGCCTCGATGAGCAGCTCAAGGTCTTCGTGTCACGGCACTCGGCCACCTTTTCCAGCATTGTGAAAGGTGAGGCTGGGGACCCTGCATGCCCCAGCTCTCCCCTTCGGTTCATTCAGTGGACAGGTGTTCTTTGAGTGCCAACTCTATGCCAGGCATGGGGGTCAGGGAACGGCTGTAAGCAGCAACAGTAATAATACAACTGAGATCTACTGAGTGCAGAGCAGGGGCAGGCCCTGAGCAAGCACTCACTTCCTTTGGTCATCAGCAACCCACAAGGCAAGAACTTGTGTTTTTGTTCCCAGTTGACAGGTAAGGCAGTGAGGTGTGGGGGACAGGGAGACCTCTGAGGAGGGTCTTTTTGGATGAGAAGCAGCTGGGGCTGGTGTGTAGGGTGGAGGGAAGGGCCCAGTCAAAGGGACAGGACATTTGGAAAGTGAGGGGCTGCTGAGCGGGAATGGAGGGTGGAGTGTAGGCCTGGCGTGGCAGGGACTATGTCTGGTTTATGCTTGTGACTCCTTCACAGGGCCAGGTACACAGTAGATGCTCAATAGATGGGGAGCTGAGAAAGCAAGATCGAGGAGGGAGTTGGGGTTCCTGGGCCAGCCCCACATGTCCTGTGGCTCCCTGGGGATTCTGGGGTGACCGGGGTGAACAGAGCAGCTGCTGGGCGGGGCCTGGGTGTCGCCTGCAGCTCCCCCCTGCCTCAGCCAGCCTGTTGAGTCACCTCCAGGCCGCTGCAGGAGGGGAAGGAAGTGTCCGTCGCCTCATTGTCCTAGTGGTTCTGGGTGGCTTCCTGACCCTCACCATTTGGGGGAGCTGGAAATCCCATCCGCTCTCTGTGGCCTTGGCAGCCACTTCCCCTCTCTGTGCCTTAATTTCCCCACCTGAATGGGGCAATATCCGCACGTGATAAGAAGCCCATGATAAACTGATAAAGGGTAACCAGCAGTAGAGGGTCCTTGCCTCTCCAGACGCAGGGCCGGGTGCTTCATGTTTGAAACACATCTGGTCTCTGGGGGACAGACGAGGGTTCGGATCCCAGAATCAACCCCACTCCCCTCTCCGTGGCCCATGAGGCCTCCCTGCCCTCGGCTGCCTCCTGCTGCCCCTCGCTGCAGCACCACCTGCCCCTTCCTGATCCTCAGGCACAGAGAGCTCAGTCCTGCCGCAGGGCCCTTGCCCATGTTGTGCCCTTTTCCTGGTGTACCCTCCTTGGCCCTCCCTGGGCTCAGGCTCCTTGATTAGCAAATGAGGGTGACAGTGGCGTCCCCCACAGGGCTGAGAGCTGTGAATTGGGCCCTGCCAGCAGTGGAGGCCTTGTTGTCACTGCTGTTTCCAGCGTGAGGCCTGCCAAGGCGGTTTCCTGTTCTTGCCTCATCCTGACCTGCAGCTCTGCCGTATGCCTGTTAATCCCTGGATGACCCTCTGGCTGGGGGTCCTGGGAAGCGGAGTCCTGGAGGGGCTCGTGGCCGCCTGGGGTCACACAGTGGGGCAGGGTTTGACCTTGCCACAGGCTGACCCCCAGGCATGTGGCTCAGCCCTAAACTCACAGGGCCCGGTTCCCCCACAGGCCAGCGGAGCCTGCACCACCGTGGAGATACCCTGGAGACGCTGGTCCTCCTGAATCCATCAGACAAGTCCCTGTGTGACGAGGTAGGGAAGGGTAGGCTCCTGGCGGGAGCGGGCTGCTGGGACGAGTGCCATCCCCTGGCCTCACCTCACGTGTCCTTGCCTTCATGCTGCCTGAAATCCTCTTGCCACCCAGCAGCAGCGAAGCGTCCCCCGATGACTCCAGCCTCGATTTATTCCCTCCTCAGAGCTGATGGTGGGAGCGGGTGGAATCAGAAAAGGCTGGAGTTTGGGAGGAAGGAATGAGATAGGGAAGGGCTGGAGGTGGGAGGGCAGAACCCAACCGATGTTTGCGTCCTGTGCGTTCCCTTGGGCTGGGCTCCGCTAGTTGTCTGAACTGACTTAATACTTCTAGCTTGTGGACATCTGCACTCTTCTCTCAATTTCCCATGAGAAAGATGAACAAGATAGAGCCCCGGGACACCCCTCCAGATACTCTTGTACAGGTTGATTCCTCTGATCAAAAATGCTCCCTTTTGCCCCCTGAAGGGGCTCTGGAGGAGACAGAGCCAGACACAGACCCCTCTTCCCCATGGCACCAGGGCTGGGCCAGAGGGAGAGGTGGGCCTCGGGGAGCCCAGAAAGGGTGTGCAGGGCTTCCAGGAGGAGGGGGCACTGGAGCTGGGCTTTGTAGAATGAGCAGGAGTTGGGAGCAGGGATAGGGGGTCGAGCCCAACAGGAGGCCCACAGGCTACAATCCCGGCTTCTAGTTTAGTACTGGCCAGGCCGTCATGGGGACAGGAGTGGGGTGGTTATATATAGATTAGGGGCTGGGGACCACCCCAAAGAGGGGTGCTGACTATGTCACTGCACAGAATAGGGCCTTGAACACTCTCCCCCTCCCTCAGCTCCGGAACCTTCTGCTGGACCCTGCCTCTCACAAGCTGCTGGTGCTGGCTGGGCCCTGCCTGGAGGAGACGGGGGAGCTGCTGCTCCAGACAGGGGGCTTCTCACCCCGCCACTTCCTCCAGGTCCTGGGGGACAAAGAGGTAAGCCGTCCCCTCACCATCCTGCCTCTGAAGCCTGGCTTGTCCCCACTGGGCTGAGTGGCTCCAGCGACCTGCTGTCCCCCTGAGCATCGCCCTTCCTCCTCTGTGGGATAATGGTGGTGGCGTGTGCTCCTCCTGGGCCCAGTCCCATGACCCACTACAGTGTGTGGGCCTGTAGATCAGCAGATGTCTCAGAGGCTTCAAGTGGCACCGCACATTCTAGGTCCCATCTGAATGGGGGTCCCTTCTGAATCCCTTAGTCTGGGTGGGGCAAAATGAGCAAAAAACTGGCAAACCATGTTTGGTTTGATAAGAACCAGTACACAGGGGTGGCGGGGGCGGGTGAGTGTAGAAGGTCTCTCTGGAGGATGCTGTGCTTTAGGAGTTGAGAACAGCAAGTGCAAAGGCCCTGGGGCAGGGAGAGTGAGAGAGGGTGGGGGAGGGTAGAGGTGGACAGGTGGTGATGGGCCCTTCTGGGCTGTGGGGAAGGCTGGGTTTTTGTCCTGAGTGTGACAAGGGCAGGCAAAGGGCCTTAGTTTTCCCAAGGGGCTGGGTGTTGCCTGGCTCCAGGTGACCCCTTAACCATTCCCCCCTCTACAGATCCGGGATCTCCTGGCCTCCACACCCCCGCCTGCAGACCCGCCCAAGCTCACCATCACCTGCCCGACCTTTGGTGACTGGGCCCAGCTGGCACCCGAGGTGCCCGGCCTCCAGGGTGCGCTCCAGCTGCGGTTGAACCCTCCAGTACAGCTGCCGGCCTCTGAGGGCCTGCGTGAGTTCCTGGAGTACGTGGCCGAGTCGCTGGAGCCGCCGTCCCCCTTTGAGCTGCTCGAGCCTCCGGCCTCTGTGGGCTTCCTCAGGCTTGCCCGGCCCTGCTGCTACATCTTCCCTGGCGGCCTTGGGGATGCTGCCTTCTTCGCCGTCAATGGCTTCACCGTGCTGGTCAATGGTGGCTCCAACCCCAAGTCAAGCTTCTGGAAGCTGGTGCGGCACCTGGACCGGGTGGACGCCGTGCTGGTGACCCACGCGGGCGCTGACAGCCTCCCCGGCCTCAACAGTCTGCTGCGGCGCAAGCTGGCGGAGCGTGATGAGGCGGCCGCTGGCGGGGGCTCTGGGGATGACCGGTTGCGCAGGCTGATCTCCCCCAACCTGGGCATCGTGTTCCTCAATGCCCGTGCCGCCGCCTCGCGGCTGGTACGCGGGGAGGATGAGGCGGAGCTGGCCCTGAGCCTCCTGGCCCGGCTGGGCATCACCCCCCTGCCTCTGAACCGTGGGCCGCTGCCGGCCGAGCCCACTGTGCTCTTCCAGAAGATGGGCGTGGGCCGGCTGGACATGTACGTGCTGCACCCGCCCTCGGCCGCCGCTGACCACACGCTGGCCTCTGTGTGCGCCCTGCTGGTGTGGCACCCCGCGGGCCCCTCCGAGAAGGTGGTGCGCGTGCTGTTCCCTGGCTGCACGCCGCCCGCCCGCCTCCTGGATGGCCTGGTCCGCCTGCAGCACTTGGGGTTCTTGCGGGAGCCTGTGGTGACCCCTCAGGACCTGGCGGGGCCTCGGCGAGCTGAGAGCAAGGAAAGCGTGGGCTCCCGGGACAGTTTGAGGAGAGAGGGCCGGACGACAGCACCCTCCAGGCCTGCCCAGGAGCGCCCCGGGGTGGCCCAGAAGGAGCCACTGCGGGCTGAGGCCCCTCGCAAGGCTGAGAAAGAAGCCAGGCCCTCCCGGGAGGTGAAGAAGGACCCCAAGCCGAGCGCCCCTCGGACCCAACCCCGGGAGGTGCGGCGGGCGGCCTCCGCTGTGGTCAGTGGCAAGAAAGCGGGTGCCCAGGTGGCTCCCAAGCCCCGCAGAGCACCCAACACACCCCGCCCGGGTGTCCCACCAGCAGAGAATGGGCCCCGCAGCCCACCTAGCTTCCGGTGCAGAGAGGCCAGCCCCGCCACGGAGGCCTGCGGCTCCCCGGCCCCCCGGCTGGTGGCCACGCCCAGCCAGGAGAGCAGCCTGGAATTGGGGCTGAGCCCAGCTGGGGAGGAGGGCGGCAGCTTGGAGGAGAAGACCCTGGAGCTGCTGTTGGCCACCAGCACCCCCGAGCCGTGCACACCCTCACCCGCCGGAGCCCACCAGGGCCCAACTGAGAGCAGCGGGCCACTGTCACTGAGCCCGCTGCGGGGTGGGGAGCCTGGGCCGGATGCGTCCCCCACAGTGACCACCCCCACAGTGACCACTCCCTCGCTGCCCGCCGAGGTGGGCTCCCCGCACTCCACAGAGGTGGACGAGTCCCTGTCCGTGTCCTTTGAGCAGGTGCTACCGCCACCACCTGCCGCCGCAAGTGAAGCCGGGCTGAGCCTCCCACTCTGTGGCCCGCGGGTGCTCCGCTCGGCCTCCCCACACGACGTGGACCTGTGCCTGGTATCACCCTGTGAGTTTGAGCACCGCAAGGCTGTGCCCATGGCGCCAGCACCTGTGTCCCCCGGCAGCTCCAATGACAGTAGTGCCCGGTCCCAGGAGCGGGCGGGTGCTCCAGGGGTGGAGGAGACACCACCCACGTCCGTCAGCGAGTCCCTGCCTACCCTGTCTGACTCGGACCCCCTGCCTGCCGCCTCTGGCACCGCGGACTCGGATGAGGACACAGAGGGCTTTGGGGCCCCTCGCCGCGACCCACTGCCTGACCCGCTCAAGATACCCCCGCCACTGCCCACCCCACCTAGTATCTGCATGGTGGACCCTGAGATGCTGCCTCCTGAGCAGGCCCAGCAGAGAGAGGGCCTCGGCCGTACCCGGAAGCCCCTCACCCGCCCCAGCCGTGGCACCGCTGCCCCCAAAGCCACTCCAGTGACTGCTGCAAAGACCAAGGGGCTGGCCAGTGGGGACCGGGCCAGTCGGCCACTCAGCGCCCGGAGCGAGCCTAGTGACAAAGGAAGTCGGGCACCCCTGGCCAGAAAGTCCTCAGTCCCCAAGACAACCACTCGAGGTCCATCCGGTAAGTACCTGGGGGTGGAGTCCTGCAGTGGGTTCCCTGCCCAAGTCCTCCTGTTCCCTACTTGCTGTGTGGTCTCAGCCATACGCACCACCCTCTCTGGGCCTCAGTTTCTCCAATAAAATGGAAGCTCTGGTCTGACTCTCTAAGCACTTGCAATTCCAAGGTGCTCAAGCAGTACCATCAATGGAAATGTAATGTGAGCAACATCCATCGTGGTGAATTTTCCAGTAGCCACTGTAAGCAAAAAGAAACAGGTGAAATTAATTTTAATAGTATATTTTATTAAACTCATTTGTGTGGAGGGTCCCAAGACCACCTGCAGGTTGGATGATTGCCTAGGAGGACTCGGTGTATGGTCATACTCATGAGTTTATTACAACAAAAAGATACAGAGCAGGGTCAGCAAAGGCAAAAGACATGGGGGAAGTCCCAGGGAAACCAGGCACAAGCTTCTGGAAGCCTCCTCCCAGTGGAGTCACATGTCATGTGCTTGATTCCCTGAGCTCCAAGCTGTGACGACACGTGTGAAGTGCCGTCGATCAGGGAAGCTCCTTAGAGACTCAGGGCCCAGGGTTTCTATTGGGGCTGGTCGTGCAGGCACCCTCTGTCTCACACATACGCTGGAAAGGTTTCCAGGATCCAATTCTTGGACACCAACCGGGTGTCCCACAGTTGCCCGCAATTCTGACACTGTCTACCCAGAGACAGAATCACATTCCACAGGTAAAGGGCTCCGTCCCCCGAGCACCCTCCGCTTCAGGTGCCAGTCACAAGTCCAGGCTGTTACCCGTGCTTCTGACTAACTGGTTGTAAATCGGAGGTTCCCATGCCCCCCTCCTTCGATTTGATTAATTTGCCAGGGCTGCTGACAAAACTCGGGAAAACCCATTTACTCACTAGATTACCAATTTAGTATAAAAGGCTCTTAAAGGATACAAATCAACAACCAGATGAAGAGATACATAGGGTGAGGTCCCAAACAAGGGATCTTATGTCCTCATGAAGCTTGGGGCCCTGCATGGTAGCACAAAGCGTTCTGGTTCCCTGGTGTGGAAGCTCTCTGAAAAAGGGCCAAAAAGCTGCCTTTTGAGGCTTTTATGGAGGCTTCATTACATAGTCATGATTGACTAAATCATTGGCCAATGGCGATTGACTCAACCTGAGGCCCCTCTCCCCTGCCCAGAAGTCAGGGCGCAAGACTGAAAATTCTGACCCGCTAATCACAAGGTTGGTTCTCCTGGCAACTAGCCCCCACCCTGGGGTGGGATCCAAAGTCACCTTCATTAACATAACCCGGTTGTGATGGAAAAGGGCTTCTTAATAACAAGACACCCATTTCACCTTTTTGGCCCTAAAGTGTTTTCTGGAACTGAGGACTAGAGACCAAATATAACAAAATATGCTCCCATTGCTCATATTGATCAGAAAATTCCAAGGGTTTTGGGAGCTGTGAGCCAGGAACTGTGGATGAAGGACCAAATGTATCTGAGAATGACCAAATATATGTATTTCTTATAAATCACAATACTGCAGTCCTCCCCCTGGTGGAACAGATCCCTTACAGCAAAGCAATCATACCTATCACAGCACTTATATTTGGGGTCGCATTTATTAGAACAGATGTAGCAATAGTACCGACATAACTAGGCCAGACATTTGGAGAAGCCGGTGTGGGGTAGGGATGGATGGATTGATTGATTTTTGGCTGCGTTGGGTCTTCGTTGCTGTGTGGAGTCTTTCTCTAGTTGCGGCGAGTGGGGGCTACTCTTCATTGTGGTGCATGGGCTTCTCATTGCGGTGGCTTCTCTTGTTGCAGAGCATGGGCTCTAGGCGCGTGGGCTTCAGTAGTTGCGGCACGTGGGCTCAGTAGTTGTGGCTTGTGGGCTCTAGAGTGCAGGCTCAGTTGTTGTGACGCACAGACATAGTTGCTTCACAGCGTGTGGGATCTTCCCGGACCAGGGCTCGAACCTGTGTCCCCTGCATTGGCAGGCGAATTCTTAACCACTGCGCCACCAGGGAAGTCCCGGGATCGATTTAGAGAAACGTCATTTGCTACTTGTACCTTACGATCAATTTGTGCAGAACTATTCAGCACAGAAATCAGCTGGTGATTAGCTAGATCCTGCTCCTCCTCAGGCCAGTCATTTCCCACAGGTATTACCTCCTGAGGAGGCTTTAACTCAGGCTCTCAATACATCATCAATAACAGTGTTACCATAAGACTCATTTACATGAGGTAGTTGAATCTTACCAACGACAAGGTTACGCCGTATCGAAATATGGTTACTGTACGATTCATTTTCATTACAGAACAAATCAGTAAGAGCTACAGACGTGTTCACTTTGCCTTCCCAACAGAATCTGCCTTTACCCGTATACCAGATGGTATTAAGGACAGAGGTCGTGACCACTGGCCACGATTCAGTTAGCTCTGGATTCCAAGGTAACCGGGGACAACAAGTTCACAAGCTTATACTGAGTCTGATTTCCATTGTGTGTTGTATCACAGGGCCCACCTCCCTCCTATGGGGAGGACACGAGTTGTATTTAGAATATTCCTATCCCAACTAACTGCTGCAGGGTATATTTTATTTCTAGCTTTACTGGAGGTGTGATCAGTCAGGGTGCATCTGTGTAAATCATAAATGTCCCCAGAGAACTTCCATAAGCTTGGAGGGCCGTAATATTCCCATAGGTGTGTTCGCCCCTGAGCCTCAGCAGCTAGGATTGAGGGCCACTGCCCCGGGCACTTCAGCCTGCATATGTATTTAAATAGTCAAGAGGCCTTGTTGGATCGGGGTGCACGGCTCTTCCCAGTGCTAGTTCTAGCATATCCAGCATTATTGGCAGAGTCTGCCTGACCCACTTTGCTAAAACCTCATTCTCTTTCCAGGCTGGCTCCCATCCTTCGCCTTCCACCTGGAAGAGAACTCCCCCTAGTCTGCCTATTCTAATTAATCTTTTTCCTCTGAATGCCACTCCTCCTTAAAAACAAATTCCATTGTTTAAAAAAAACAAAAAACAAAAAACAAAAAACAAATTCCACTTGTCCTAGGATACCTACTAGCACCTATTTACCCTAAGGCTGTTTCTGGCTTGTGGGTCAGTGTTGTTGAATCCACCAGAGATGTTGTTGCCATTGTGTACTAATGGCCTGGGTGCAGATAGGGTGCATGTTTTGCACCCCAAAATTTTGGGTCCCCCAGACTAGGCCTAGATGCGTGGTAAGCACACCTAGATGTAATTTAATTTAGTTTGAGTATGCCATGAGGCTTTCCATGGCCTGCCTTGTCTCTGGTAGGGCCGTACCCCAGGGGAACTTGAGCTACCATGTGATGCCCACTGCTTTAATCCCATCAGGGACCCAGTGTCTTTCCCTATTTTGATGAATCGTTTTCCATCCACAAAAACAGGGTGACATGTGCTTGTGCACAGCACACCCTCCCATGTTGGGCATGCTGCCATTATATTTTGTCCATCATAACCAGGGACCTTTCTAAGCAATTGATTGTCAAGATCTATAATTACACAGTGATTACATAGATCAGTCTGCTGGGAGCTATACATCACACAGTTTGAAGTCCCAGTAGGAAGCAGTTCCCAAATGTTATCCTTTGTAGTAGATGTAGCCCGAAAAATAGGAGTCAGAAGATACAGGCGCATCGCTAGAATTTCATTTAATCTTTTAACAGTTGGTCCTGTTCATTAATATATCTCAGGACCAGAACGTCTTTCCAGAGCAGTGCCATTCAGGTGTGCAGGCTGCTGTTCAATCTTGTCGGGTCCCAAAATCAGGGCTGATCTCAGCAAACTAGCTTCAGCCTGCTGGGCATCTGGTATGCTTCTGCTAAGAGATTATATTATTCTCTTGCTCTGAGGCTCTCTCCAGGTGCTAATAAAATGTTGGATTTCCCTCATTGCATAACCCACTTATTCATCCCTTTACCCTCAGCTGTTATTTTTCTTCTCCATTTGTCATTTATCTTTACCTACACTTTTCCACTCTTGGAAGGGACGTTAGTTTGGCCACCGTGCTGGTCCAGATTGCTGCCAGGACACTAGGCTGGCAGGTGTCTCCCCTGCCCCGTCCACTGCCGCTCACATAGAGTAGGGTTACACAGGTACAGAACTAGTGGGCTCTTGCTCTTGCAACCGCTAGGCAGCGCGGCAGCATTCACCGTCAGCACCAACTTTGCCAGAGGGGGTGAAGGCACATTCCGGGCCCATCAGGCCCTTAGGAATTCTGACATAAAGGTTTAAAGGTAGAGTTACAGTTTCTTGTTTAGGAATCATCCCTGCTTCTGGCCCCCACAGTTGCATCCCTGGTTCTGGGACCACTGCATCGAGTAGGAGAAGAAAAAAAAAAGTTGCTGTGATGCGGGGAAGAATGATACAGTCGCATCAGCATCTTCCCCCACCCTGACTTGCCCACACCCCCAGAAAAGTGGAGGAATCTATCCAGTGGGGACCCGCCCTCAGCCCCGTTCATGTTGAGTGTGGGTGCTCGTGACGGTGTGTAAGCCAGCCTCTCAAGCCTGTATCTCCCCTGGTTTTAGACAGCAAATGCTTCAGCCGCCCATTCCAATTTTCTATTAAACCATTACTCTGAGGATGATACGCAACACATCTGGTGTGAAATCTCTCGCCACTGTTGGACAGTATGGGCTGTAAAGTGCACCCCTTGGTCCGAAGAAATGTAACTCAGTGGCTCAAATTGTTACAGTATTTTCTGTTCCAATCTTTCAGTATTTTGAGCATTTGCATCTACCATCAGGTATGCAAACCCAGTGCAGGGTGTCTGTTCCCGTTAGGGCTCATTGATAGCCCCCCGCCCCAGGGCTACTGGCTTCGGTCCAGTGTAATCCACTTGCCGGCTATGTGTGGGGCCCTGCATTGCTGCAGCCCTCTCCCCATGCCGACTCATTCATGGACCGCCCTCCCAAAACGTTCACTTGGTGGTTCAGTGACCTTCCAAACCTGGAAGGGGTTCTCCTGGTGGGCATTGACATGTCCTACTTTAACACGCCCCTTAAATTCCCAGAGTGATTTCCATAAGGCCGCGCCCCATGCAGGCACCCCTTTAATAGTCCAGGTTTCCATTGCCCATCTGCCCGACCACACAGCCACGCCATGGGCCGCGGCCCAGGAGTAAAAACCCAAACATAGGGGCTTTTACCATTGCTCAATTCTTCCACCACTGCTAGGAAAACAGCGTGCAATTCAGCCCACTGAGCCGATTTGTTCTCGCTGCTTCCAATCAGAGTCTCGCCATCCCCTGGTCTTAATGCAGCCGCTTTCCAAGCAGGTTACTATCCATTCATCTTGAAACTGCCATCCGTAAAGCAACCGCGCTTTGTGGTTCAGTTGAGAGCCGTCCACAGGGCAAGGCCACGTGCCAGTCGGTTCCAGCAGCTCCTCAGGTGGCTCCAAAGTCGGTCCTAGAGGAAAAGAGGCTACGTGCTCATGATCCAGTGGGAGCCTCCCTGCATTCCCCTGGCAGCGTGCTCTCGGATGAACCATTTCTCTTTTTATTATGGAACACTTCTGGGCGCTGCGTTCACTGGAGTGTTTCTCCAACATCACCCAAGACACTATGGGCATCTCAGGTTTCATGATTATTTTATGTCCATCAGTAATCGAGGTGACCTCAGTTAATGCCCAATCGCAGGCTACTAATGGTCTCTCACATACTGTGTATGGGCGGCAGCATCTCGGAATTTTCTGGTCCAAAATCCCAGTGGTCACTGCTGGGAGGTGCTCGTGGGCTTTTGCCAGAAGCTCCAGTCTGCAGAGTATACAGAGTATGGCAGACACTTGCCAAATCATATCTGAGTTGGGGGTCGGCAGGGCCCAACGGCCAAGTTGAGAGGGCTGCCACTGTTTGTAATTCAGACACAACCTGCTCTCGTTCGGGTCCCCAACTCAGAGATTTCTTTCGGGTAGTCTTACAGATGGGAGCAACATTCCCAGATGAAAATCCAAATCAACCAACCGAACGCTGGGCTTCTTGTTTGGTCCTGGGGAGGACAGTGACAGCAGTTTATTTTTAGTCTCTTGTGGAATATCCCAGGTGGCCCCTGCCCAGGTTCTTCCTAAGAATTTGACTGTTCGGGCAGGCCTGGGGACCAGTGCTGGATTTACTAACCCACCCCAGTTGGTCATGTGCGTCACCATTGCACTCAGATCAGTCCTAGCCTGCCCTGTGGTTTCCGCTATCACCATAATGCCATCAGTATAGTGTATGATTACACTGGCGACCCGCATTAAGTCCACGTCCCTTCTGACCAAATCACAACAGTAAGCCAGTGAGTTCAGATACCCCTGTTGCAGCACAAGAAAGGTAAATTGGGATCCTTCCCATGTGAAGGCCAACTGCTGCTGGCTCTTTTCTGAGATCGAGACAGGGAAGAAAGCATTTACGCGGTCACTCACTGAGTAGCAGCCTCCTTGCATTTTCTGTGTGTCCGGAACGGCTGAGCCGATGGGTGGTACAACTTAGTTTAAGTCTCGATAGTCTACAGTTAGTCTCCATGAACCATCCTTCTTTTCCCCAGGCCACACAAGGCTACGGTACAGTGAATTCGTGGGTACCCACACTCCAGCTTCTAGCATATCATGAATTAAAGTGGTCGTCTCTTTTTGTCCACCAGGCGTTCTAGATCACTCTGTGTTAGCCACCTGTGTGTGCTCGGGCGGTTCTAGCAGCTCCCATCTGGCGTCGCCAATTAAAACTGGCCGGAGGGCGGACTTACAGGCCTCTGCTTTACAATATTAAGTAGGGGGGGCAATCCCCAGTCAGCCGTAATCTCCATCCCAGTAATACAGTCAGGTAAAGGAGATGTGACCACCTCACACAAAGTCTGTTCACTCACCCCAGTTTTCATGCCAATGTTCACCTTAATCCCATCAAGGTTTGCATCTCCAGTTCCTCCCAGTCTAACCTTAGCCCCCCCCCCGCCCCCCGGCCCCCAAGACTTCACCAACAGGTGTTGGAATCACAGTGCTTTGGGCTCCTGTATCTAGGAATCCTGGGAAAGTCTCCTCCCTCTCCTGGCCGTTTTTCTCCACGCCTGTGCAGATGGCCTTGGGTCCCCACCCCCGGGGTGGAGCCAGAAGATCCTGGCCTCTGCTTCAGTCTTTATCTTGATTAATCTTCCTAATCCTCACCCTCAGGGGGTTCCTGGTCAGGTTTCTCCTTGTAATCTTTGCCTCCTGGCTTTTGAAATTCCTCCAAACTAGAGTAAATAGTGGACTTGTTTGGGGCCCTTTAACAAAACGTTGGGGGCCGCACTGATCCACCCAATCTCTGGTAGTGCTGCATCTGTTGCCGAAAACTCGGCTTCTGTGAACCAGTGCCACCTCGAATCTTGCAGGGAGAGTTTTGGGTGAAGTAGAAAAGAATAGCTTTAAAAAAAAAAGAACAACTTTATTGCTTTGCCAGGCAAAGGGGGGCACAGTGGGCTCATGCCCCTGAAAAACTGTGTCCCCCAACCCAGGGGGGATTTGGTGAGGAGTTTTGTAGCAGTGGTTCAAGGGTGGGGTTGTTGATAAGATTAAGGTGTGTGCAGGGCCTGTACTCCTTTAATCCGGTCTCAGGTAATCTCTTGATGAGCTTCTCTGGTTCCTTTCATCTGGCCTCAGATGCTGTTCTCTGGAAAGAATAATGCTGACATCTTCCATTTGTTGGGGGTTTTAGTTCTGTAAAGAGCTCAAAGATACTGTTATGTGCATCTCTTGAGGTGGAACCAGGACCCTGCCCCAAGGCTGCACTATTGTTTCTTGGCGGCTCCTCCCTTGTCTCTGCATCCCCTCCCTTCCCTGATTAGCAACTGTTTGAATCTGCCCTTTGGGACTCAGGGAAGGTCATGGAGGCTGGAGTCTGTTCCCTACAAACAAGGAATGGGGGACACAGAAAGGCTTCCGTCCCCAGGAGCCCCACAGGGTCCTGCTCGGTTTCACCTGTTTCAACTCTGTCAGTGTCTGCTTTATTCATTCTACATTTCAGCAGCCATCTGAAGATTACCACTCCACTAGGTCAAGTCCCTTGACTCTCCCCTTTGTCTCTCCCCATTTTCTTAATTACTCTAATGTTCTTGGTGTCATCAGGGAAGCTGAGATAGCAGATCTGATAAGGCTTCTTGAACTGTTGTTCAGTTTTGTAGCAGTAAAGTTCCATGGGGTGCCCATGCAACAAGGGTCCCGTTAATCACAGCATTTACCAAAACCTGGGTAACAGGCATATTAAGTGGGTGAATGTCCCAGTTATAAAGCTAATCCCACATGGCTTGCATAGGAAGCATCTCAGCTGCTTCATCTGGGGTGTCCCACTTGGCATTTATGGGGTGAGTTGGGCAGTCCCCCCTCTCAGGATAAACACACGTTTCAGTGGCGTTTATCCAGTCGACCAGGCTGGTTATTCCTTCAGGAATAACCTCCTGTGTGTCTGGAACAATCTGTGATTGTTCAGTAGTGAGTTTCGGGTCCTGCATCAACCCAGATGTGCTCTTCTGCTCTGCAGCCTTCAAAACCAAAGACACAGCCCCCAAACTGGTTACTCCCACGATCCATTTTGGTAAAGGTTCTTCACGAAACTGATGATACCAGTCTACAAAGTGAGTCGGTTTCTTTACACTCTCTCCCCTGGTTTTAGTTGTTTCTTGGTTTTGCCCTCCCCCTACATTAACTACCTTCTTGGTGACCAGAGACCTTAGAGGTATTTCCTGTTGCCCCTGCATGATTTTTCCCTCTCTGAGCGGCTTTGAGGCTAATGGCCAAACCTCAGATCTACCCAAATCTGAACTTGGTTCAACATCAAGACCCGAACGAGCACTTTTTTAAACTTTCATTTTGGCTAATAGAGATAACAATAACCAGGAAGCTGTGTATTCAGCATGCTGCTTGCTTATTATTTTGCATTTCCTTATATATCCAGCGAGCCAACTCCTTGGGTGTTGCGTCTACTACCATTTCTACATTCCATTGGTAACTTTTACCTTTAGTAACTGGTCACAGTGCAGCTGCAGTTTCATACTGTGGGTGACTAGGTAGCTATCTGGGGATCAGCGTTTGCTCATTCCCCACCCTTTTATCCTTTCTCTTTAAAAAACACATGTTTCTGTGAGCGAGGGTCATTCTAGCAAATCCCACTCCTGACACCAACCGAAAAGGGTTCCTGGACCCAGTTCCACTGTGTGTGTGTCTGTGTGTAGGTTTCCCCACACCAACAAGCAATTCTTGGATGCCAGCAGGGTGTCCAGGAATTCAAATCAATTCTGACACTCTCTACCCAGAGATAGAATCACATACCACAGGTAAAGGGCTTAGTCCCACAAGACCACCCTCCACTTCAGACGCCAGTCACAAGCCCAGGTTTCTACCTGTGCTTCTGACCAACTGGCTGCAAACTGGGGGTTCTGATGACCTCCTGCAACTCAGGATGCCAATTGCAAGTTGAGTTTGTTACCTGTGCTTCTCACTGACTAGCTATAAATCAGAGGTTCCCATGACCCCCTCCTTGGGTTTGGTTAATTTGCTAGTGCAGCTTACAGAACTCAGGAAAAACCCATTTACTCCGTAGATTACCAATTTATTACATATAAAACACTGTTAAAGGATACAAATCAACAATCAGTTGAAGAGATACATAGGAGGAGGTCCCAAACAAGGGATCTGATGTCCTCAGGGAGCTTGGGGCCCCACACAGTGGCACGTAGAAGCACTCTGGTTCCCTGATGTGGAAGCTCTCTGAAAAAGGGCCAAAAAGCTGTCCTTTGGGGCTTTTATGGAAGCTTCATTACATAGTTGTGGTTGACTAAATTATTGGCCAATGGCCATTGATTCAACCTCAAGCCCCTCTCCCCTCCCCCAAAATCAAAGGGCAAGACTGAAAGTTTCAACCTCTTAATCATATGATTGGTTCTTCTGGCAACCAGCCCCCACCCTGGGGTGGGATCCAAAGTCACCTTCATTAGCAGAAACCTTGTGTTGGAAAGGGCTTGTTTTGAATAACAGACACTCATTTCACTTTTATGGCCCTGAAGTGGTTTCAGGAACTGAGGACAAGAAACCAAGTATTGTAACAAAAGATGCTCCCATTGCTCTTACTGATCAGAAAATTCCAAGGGTTTTAGGAGGTGTGAGGCAGGAACTGTGGATAAAGACCAAATACATCGGAGAATGATCAAATTTTATATGTATATTTGGAAGGGTTCCCACCATTTCCCAAATGATAAGAAGAGTGGCTCACCATGGCTACACTGCTTGTACAGCAATGTAGTTTATGCTGTAAACTTGCTCACCCCTTCCTGGGGAGTCTGGAATTTCGGAAATGGTGGGAACCCTTCTGAAATCCAAGTTCCCAGAAGGCAGCCAAGGGCCAACCTGTCAGCTTTCTAAGGATAGCAGTCTTGGGCTTGCTGTGCTTTTTTTTTTTTTTTTTTTCAAATTCTTAAAAATTGTGCTAAAATTAATGTAACATAAAATTGACTACCTTAAGCTATTTTTAAGTGCACATTTCAATAGCATTAAGTACATTCATATTGTTGTACAACTATCACCACCGTCCATCTCCAGAACTTCTTTCATCTTGTGGAACTGAAACTCTGTCCCCATTAAACACTAACTCCCCATTCCTCCCTGTCCCCAGCCCATGGCAACTACCATTCTACTTTGTGTCTCTGAATTTACTATTCTAGGGACATCATATAAGGGGAAACATACAGTATTTGAGGTTTTTTGTAACTGGCTTCTTTTACTTGGCATATTGTCCTCATGCTTTATTCATGTTGTAGCATGTGACAGAGCTTCCTTTTTTAAGACTGAATAGTATTCCATCATATGGATGGACCACATATTGTTTATCCATTCATCCATTGATGGATACTTGATTTGCTTCCACCTTTTGGCTATTGTGAATAATGCTGCTATGAACCTGGATATACAAATACCTTTTTGAGACCCTTGCTTTCAAATTTGGTGTATGTACTCAGAAGTGGGATTGCTGGATCTTACGGTGATTCTGTTTTTAATTTCTTGAGGAACTGCCATACTGTTTTCCACAGTAGCCGTACCATTTTATGTTCCACCAACAGTGCACAAGTGTTCCACTTTCTCCACATCCTTCCCATCACTTGTTATTTTATGGCTTTTTGATAGTAGCCATCCTAATGGGTGTGAGGTGGTATCTCACTGTGGTTTTGATTTGCATTTCACTAATGATTAGTGATGTTGAGCACCTTTTCACGTGCTTGTTGGACATTTGTATATCTTTTTAGAAATGTCCTTTGCCCATTTTTGAGTCAGGTTGTTTGTCTTTTTGTGGTTAGGTTGTGATAGTTCTCTATATATTCTGGATATTAATCCCTTATCAGATAATGATTTGTAAATATTTTCTCCCATTCTGTGGCTTGCCTTGTTACTCTGTTGATAGTGTCCTTTGATACACAAAATTTTTTGATTTTCATAAAGTTGAGTGTGTCTATTTTTTCTTTTGTTGCCTGTGCTTTTGGTGTCATTGCCAAATCCAGTGTCATGAAGCTTTTGCCTTATGTTTTCTTTTAAGAATTTTATAGTTTTAGCTCTTATATTTTGCTTTCTGAGTTAATTTTGAGTTAATTGTTGGATATGGTGCTAAATAAGCATTGAACTTCATTCTTTTGCATGTTGATATCCAGTTTCCCAGGGCCATTTGCTGAAAAGACTGTCCTTTCCCCATTGAATGTTCTTGGCACCCTTGTCACAAATCATTTGACCATATATGTGACAGTTTATTTCTGGGCTCTCTATTCTATTCCATTGATCTGTATGTCTGTCTTGATACTAGTACCACATTGCCTTGATTACTATAGCTTTGTAGTAATTTTAGAAATCAGGAAATGTGAGTCCCCCAACTTTGTTCTTCTTTTTCAAGGTTTCCTTGGCTACTTGGGATCCCAGTGAGCTTCCATATGAATTTCAGAATGTATTTTTTCTATGTCTGCAAAAAAAAAAAATCACTGGGATTTTGATAGGAATTGCATTGAATCTGTAGATCACTTTGGGTAGTGGTGGCATAACAATATTAAGTCTTCCAATCCATGAACATGGGATATCTTTCCATTAATTTATGTTCTCTTTAGTTTCTTTCAGTAGTGTTTTGTAGTTTTTGTGTACAAATATTTTACCTCCTTTTTAAGTTGATTCCCAAGTATCTCATTCTTTTTATGCTATTGTAAATGGAATTGTTAATTTCCTTGTTGAATTGTTCACTGTTAGCGTATAGAAATGCAATTGTTTTTTGTGTGTTAATATTGTATCCAGCTATTTTCTGAATTCATCTATTAGTTCTAACAGTTTCTTTTGTGTGTGTGGAATCTTTAGGATTTTCTACACGTAACACTATATCATCTGTGAACAGAGATAACTTTACTTTTTCCTTTCTAATGATTCTTCTTTAAATGTTTGGCAGAAACCCAGTGAAGCCCCGGAGGTTTTTATTACTGATCCAATCTCCTTACTATTTATAAGTCTATTCAGATTTTCTATTTCTTTGTGGGTCAGTCTTGGTAGGTTTTGTGTTTCTAGGAATTTGTACATCTCTTCTAAGTGATCCAGTTTGTTGGTGTATAATTGTTCATAGTACTCTCATAATGCTTTTTATTTCTGTAGATTGGTAGTAACATCTCCACTTTCATTTCTGATCTTACTAATTTGAGTCTTTTTCTTTTGTTTGTTTGTTTAAAATGGAAAGTTTATTTGCTCGGTACACCAAATAGAATGCAAGCACTGTCATGATAAATATACAGAAACATGCAGATCAACATAAAATAGTAATTTAGTTTAAATGAAGGGAAATCTCTTTAAATGTTATGACAACGTACTCCCAAGAATTTTTCAGTTAATTATACATTTCAATAAAATAAACAGTAATGAATTAAGTGGAAGTTAGCTTTATGAATTTTTCTTAAAAATAAAAATCCAACCCTATTAATCCATGCCAGTTAAACACTCTAAAATCTCCAAGTAAGTGCAAAAGGAGATGGAGTTAGTTACCTTTTTTGCTTGAACAGTCCCAAGGAAAGTGGTTATCACAAATACAGCAGGCAAACTGTTAAGACCAACCGATCTAGAACATAGTGTTGAACTAATTTCAGTCTCAAGTTGTGCTAAATGCTCATCATTAGTATGGCACAGTTTGGTCCATGATATGGTTTAATGCCAAGACAGATCCCAATTGGTTACAGAAACACATAGATTACTGTTGCTTTTTTTTGTTTTGTTTTTAAATATATATATATTTTAAAAGCCAGGTATACTTCCACATACAAAGGCAGGTTTTCCCAGGAGGAATTTACAGAAAGTAGCCAGGGGTGCACCGGGTCACATGAGGCTCTCCATGACGAGGTGCTGGGTCAAACTGAAGGAAGGAATACTTCAAAGTGTCATCTAATTCCATGATAGCAGCCTGGTTCCCACAACGATAACAGTAATTGGGTGCACTGAAAATGGTAACCACATTCCGATCGTGACACCAATTGTATCCCTCCATTACAAGTTGGTGAGCACGAGAAACCAGAGTGAAACCATTGGCATGGTTAAATGTTTCAGAAATATCTTGTCCAAATGTGTAGCCAGCACCGCGTGGTGAAATACCCCACCCACCACGATCATCTGGATCTGACCATAACGGATCACACATTGGACCCTCATGTGGAACTTCTTGTAAACGATCCAAGGCTCTTATATGATCCAGTGTATCTATGGATGGGGAAAGGCCACCATGGAGGCAGAATATCTGTACATCTACTAAAGCTGTAAGTGGCAGATAATCAGACAGATCTGTAAAGTATTTCCAAACATTGGCATTTCCATACTTTCACAGACATTCATCATAAAAGCTATATACTTGGGTAATTTGTCGGCTTTCGTCTTTTCCTCTCAATATTGTAATATGTTCTGGATAACGCACCTTTAATGCCACAAGAAGAGTCAGAGTCTCCACAGAATAATAACTTCTGTCTACATTCTCCACAGAATAATAACCTCTGTCTACAATCGGTGATTTCCCACCGATTCTAAAGAGTTCCATAAGATCATGGAATTGACCATGCACAGCTCCACAGATGGTAACAGGACAACGGACCTCTTGCACATTTGATTCTTTTGTTAAAATTTCCTTAGCCTGGTTCTCGTTAAGTTGTTTACACTCGTTCAGCTGCTCGACCCACTGGTGCAGCTCCTTGGTGAACGCCTTGTCGTCAATGGTGGCCTGAGCCCCTCCCCCGCT
This sequence comes from Balaenoptera borealis, assembly GCF_965194805.1. NCBI lineage: Eukaryota > Metazoa > Chordata > Mammalia > Artiodactyla > Balaenopteridae > Balaenoptera > Balaenoptera borealis. The sequence goes on along the minus strand of NC_138867.1, from coordinate 173,078,460 downwards.
GCCTCCGGCCCCCCTCCCCGCCCCCGCGCGCCCCAGCGCCGGGCGCCGCTCCCGTCGCCCAGCGCCCCCGCCCGCAGCCAGCTCCGAGCGGGAGTGGAAGGAGCCAGGAGCGCGACCCCGCGCCACGCCCAAGCCCCGCGGGCGGCTCCGGACACACGGCCCCCAGCAGACCCCCGCCCGCCCTGGCCCGTTGGACCGCGTGCCCCTGGAGTTGGTGAAAGGCGCGGGGAAGGTGCGGGTTTTCCACGCCGCTCCCGCCGGACAATGGGCACCTGCCGCCGCCTCCCACCTGCCGGCCGCTCCCGGTTCCCTTGCCCCTTCTCTCTCGCTCTTTCTCTCTTTTTCTTTCTTAGTCAATCTAACTAAAGATTTGTCAATTTTGTTAATCTTTTCAAAGAACCAACTTTTGGGTTTGCTCATCTTCTTCTGTGTTGTTTTTCTACTCTCTGTTAAAATCTTTCCTCTAATCTTTATTATTTCCTTCCTTCTGCTAGCTTTGGATTTACTTTTGGTCTTCTTTTTTCAGTTCCTTAAGTTGTAAAGTTAGGCTGTTGATCTGAGATATTAATAAAAGTGTTTATAGCTATAAACATCCCCTTTATCACTTCTTTCCCACAAAAAGATTCTCTTTGTCTTTATCTTTGAACAGTTTGATTATCATGTGTCTCAGTCTGGTTCTCTTTGAATTTATCCTATTTGGGGTTCGTGGAGTTTCTTAGGTGTTTATGTTCATGTCTTTCATTAAATATAAGAAGATTTGGGCCATTATTTCTTGAAATAATCTTTCTGCCCCTTTCTCTCTCTTTTTTCTTCTGAAACTCCCATAATGTGTATGTTGGTCCTCTTGATAGTATCCCATAGGTCCCTTAGTCTCTGTTCACTTTATTCAATTATTTTTCTTTTTGTTCCTCAGACTCAATAATTTCCATAGCCCTGTCAACAAGACCGCTGATTCTTCTGCCTGTTCAAACCTTGAGTGGAATCTTTCTAGTGAATTTTTCATTTCAGTTATTGTACTTTCCAGCTCCAGAATTTCTTTTGATTTACTCTTATGTTTTCTATCTCCTTATTGATATTAGTATTTTTTCCATACATTGTCTTCTTGGCTTTTTCCACATCTTCCTTTAGTTCTTTGAGTATCTTTAGGGCAGTTTTTTAAGTCTTTGTCTGGTGAGTCCACCATTTGGTCTCTCTTAAGGACGGTTTCTGTTAAATTTTTTTTCCTTTCACTGGGCCATACTTTCCTGTTTATGTACCTTGTGATTTTTTTTTTTATTGAAAACTGTACATTTGAATCTACTAATGTGATAACTTGAGATCCCAAATTTCCGCTTCCCCAGGGTTTGCTGTGGCTCTTTCCTTTGTTTGTTTATTGTGGGCTGTCTCTGTGCTGGGGATCAGTCTGTGGTTTAAACTTAGGGTGTTCTCATGTCTTTTCTGATCCTGTACCTTTCGCTGGGCATCTGTGGTTGCTTTCTAAATTCCCCTGTATAGTAGTTGCTTTTGAGTGTCCTAGTGCTTAAATGTTTGGCTCCCGAAAGGGGAAAAAGAAAAAAAATGAAAGGGGAAGAAAAGAAGAAGAAAAAATTTACAGTCCTTTAAGTCCCATGTAAGTTGCTTCAAACTTATGCTGAGGGGCTGCCAGCACAACTGTCTAGATGGGGAGCAGATTCTTGGAGCTTCCTACTGTACCATCGTCCCAGAATCCTGCTGTGTTCATTCTTTCCTGCATACTACTGTATCAAAATGATTTTCAGCATGTAATCAATATAAAATATTAGTAGATAGTTCCCTTTTCTCTTTCCACACTACATCTTGGGAGCCTGGTGCGTGTTTTGCACTCGCAGCATGCCTTGGCTCACACCACGTTCCAGTGCTTGGTGGCCACTGCATCAGTCAGAGCAGGTCTAGAATTACCGAGGGAGGGCTGGTGAGAAAGCAGCGCCAACGATGACAGTCATAATAACTCCAGGTCACGTTCACTGAACGCTTGCTCTGGACTGAGCCCTATTCTAGTTGCCTGGTGTGGTCCTGCCCTCCGGGAGCTGACAGGCATCTCCAGCTTCTCTCCCCATGTGGCTTGTCCTCAGCTCCTGGCCACCCTCGTCTCTTGATTGTCTTCTAGCCTCAGCGCCCCCCTGAGCCACCACTTCTTGTCTTTCCTGGGCAGATTCCAGGAGAGGCATCTGATGGGCCCTTGTGACCTTTGGCAGGTCAGGGGTTCCCAGCATAGTGGCAGGGAGAGAGAGAGGGTGGCCCCTAGGGCCCATGGACAAGGCTGGCACCCGGAGGCTGGAGATCATCTGAGACCTTCTCTTCCTGGGCATTTGGCCTCTTTCCAAAGGCCACAGTCTTGGCCACTCAGGGTCTCCTGCTCCCACTGCTTCTGATAAACCAACCATCGACATTAGTGTCAGCAAAGCCTGTCTTAAAGGGCCAGAGGGTAAGCATTTTCAGCTTTGTAGGACAGATGGTCTCTCTCTCAGCTGCTCAGCTAGCTACTCACTCAGCTAGGTGTTGTAGCACAAAAACAGCTCAGTAAGTACTCAGTGGGTGTTCTAGTAAAACTGTATTTCCAGAAGCAGGCAGTTGCCATATTTGGCCCACAGGCCGTAGCTTGCCGGTCCCTGCTCTACCCCTGTCCTCCTGCCCCATGGCTTCTGCCCACATTCCCTTTGTCTTCGCTTTGCTGTTCTGCCTCTGCTGCTCCTGTCCCCCTCTCGCCTTCCACAGCCACGGTGGCTTTCCCTTCCTGGGGCACCACTCAGGGTCCTCGACACCACTGTCCCCAGTTATGAGTGAGGGGCGCTACTTGCCCAAAGCTGGGGGTTTCATTCATTCTGCAAATGCCCCAGCAGCCCTCTGGGCCCACACCCTGGTCTGGGCAACGTTTATGATCTTAAGACACCAAACACCTGACAGGCTTCCTGTGCCCAAGACCTGACTACGTCCTCAATCAGTTAATGAGTTCACTGGCCCAGGAATGGTGGCCTTGTCCCCCTTGCACAGGCTTTGGGTTCAGGGCATGGACAAGGCCCTGAGAGCAGCTGCCCCAGCTCCATCCAGGCTGCCCAGCCTGCGTCACCCTCTCTCAGCTCTCCTTCCTACACCCACTCTGGCTCCCTGTCAACCTTGAGGGCAGGGAGTTTTGTTTGTTTTGGTCACTGCCGTGTCCCCAGGGTGCGGTGCCCAGGAGAGTTTGATAAATGCCCGATTGGCTCCCCTTGAGTAATTAAACAGGTGGATGCTGCTGAGAATTCCAGGTACTGCTGCTTTAGGAACTCAAGCTCTAAAACCCCCTCTTCCAGGGAGCCCTCCCTGGCTGCCCCCTCCCTCAGGCCCTGGGGATGTCTGTGTCCAGGGACTGGCCAGGGAGTGTCCAGGCACTGAGGGGTTGGCTGGGGTATTTGCAGGACAAGCCAGGGAGAGCTTGTCAACCATAAAACGGAGATCAGCCTTCCTGCCAGGGAGGGAGCCACTCAGAGAGGTGCAGGTGGAGCTGGGAGCCTTGTCCCGGGCCCTGGGTCTCGGCCCCTCCCTGTCCCGAGAGCTCACGACTGACCCCATCCCTCTTACCCACAGGGTCAGCTGGCAGTCGGCCAGGAGGGTCACTGGCCCCGCCGAGCTCCCCCGTCTACCTCGACCTGGCCTACTTGCCCAGCGGGGGCAGTGCCCGCCTGGTGGACAAGGAGTTCTTCCGGAGGGTGCGTGCGCTCTGCTACGTCATCAGTGGCCAGGACCAGCACAAGGAAGAGGGCATGCGGGCTGTCTTGGATGCACTTCTGGCTGGCAAGCAGCAGTGGGACCGTGACCTCCAGGTGCGTGACGACCCGGGTGTGAGACCGTCTCAATGACAGCAAATGTCACTGGGACATTGCCCAAGCTCTTGGCACTGGGCAGGGCCAGCGCTTCCCGGTGTCTTCCTGCTGAACCCACACTGTCCTGTGAGGTTGGTGTGACCTTCACCAGCATCCAAGGAGGGAGTGGGGCTCAGAGAGACTAAGCCATGCCCCCAAGGCCATGCGGCAATGAGGTCAAATGCAGGAGTCCCACCCAGCTCTCGGGACTCTGTTCCTCTTACATCCACTTCCTTGTCTGCAGCAAACCTGGGTGAGGTCGCAGGGTGGGGCTGGTTTGATCACCTCGCCTGACCCCTGGCACTGAACCTCCCTAATGTTATGAGAATCAGCCAGGAGGAATAGGTGAGATGTGTGGTGTCTACACAGCTAAGAACGTTGAGAATTGACCCTGAGGGCTGGGGTTGTCCCCATGGGAAGCCTTGAAATAGAACCTTGAAGGGTGAGGTGAATTTGGATAGAAGGAGCCTCCAGATACCTGGCCGCCCACTCAGCCTGTGAGTGTGCTGACACCCAGCCTTGCACACAGCTTATGGAGCAGCTGGGAGGGAGCGTCCCGGGCAGAGGGCACAGCGTGGGCGAAGGCCAGTGGCGGGAGCAAGCTTACTCTATTCAGGGAGCTGGAGGGAGGCCTGGGCAAGAGAAGAGGGGGCGATGGCAGCGGTGGGGGTGGGCGGGAAGCATGGAGAAGAATTCGCAGAAGAGTGGTCCGGTCTCCTGGGTTGTGAAAGGGTCCTTCGGGTGCCATGGGAAGGAGGAGGGACTTCGGGGACAGGCTGGCCGCCGGCTGCAGACATCCAGGCCAGAGGTGATGGAGGCGGAGATAAACGCGGTCAGAGAAGAGGGGCCTCAGATGCCTTGGGGCTGGGCCGGGAGGGCAGAGGGCGCTCCCCCTCACCGTTGGTCCATCTGTCCTACCCACAGGTGACCCTGATCCCCACCTTCGACTCGGTGGCGATGCACGAGTGGTACGAGGAGACGCACGCCCGGCACCAGGCGCTGGGCATCACGGTGCTGGGCAGCAACAGCACTGTGTCCATGCAGGACGAGGCCTTCCCCGCCTGCAAGGTGGAGTTCTAGCCCCGCCCCCAGCACCACCCCCCGCCCCGAGTCCGCCGCAGTCCTGAGGTGCACCTGTGTCAGAAATAAACCAGGTACTCCGCGCGGCTGTGGCCTCAGTTCCTTCTGCCGGCAGGAGACTTGGCAGCACCCCGGACGGTCATTGCTGCCATGTGGGTCCCCAGTTTTGGGGGGGGACAGCTTCCGTGGCATCCCCAGTAGCCTCCAGGTCAGGCATGCTCTGGCTTCCGTGTCACAGATGGGAAAACCCAGGCCCAAGGGAGGCAGTGCCTCTCAGGTGATGACCCCTGGCCAGTGGAGCTCGCCGCTGACCATGGCCCTCCAGCCCATCCCAGCGGCCGTGAGGGCCCCGTTCTATAGACGGGAAAGGCAGCTGCCAGACCCCGGCCACACAGACCATTTAGTGGCCTAGCAGAGATTTGAACCCCAGTCTCTGTGCTCCAAAGCCATTAAACAAAAGTTGCCCTCTGTTCCTAGGGATAATTGGCACTCGTGGCAGGAAAGTCTCACTCTACAGCAAGGTCTTAAAAGGTAATCTGAGGGAATTCTCTGGTGGTCCAGTGGTTAGGACTCAGTGCTCTCACCGATGTGGCCTGGGTTCAATCCCTGGTCAGGAAACTAAGATCCCACAAGCCACTTGGCTTGGCCAAAAAAAAAAAAAGCAATCTGAAACTTAAAAGCCACAAAACATCAATTTCCTGATGAACCCCCTCCCTGATCTCTCTATTCTGCATGTACAGAAACACCTAGATAGTGTTTTCAATAAGATGCCATCTGCACTGGGTTGAATGGTGACCTTAGAAAACTTATGACCAAGTCCTAACCCCTCAATACCTACCCCCCTTTTCCCACGAGGAGAGACTTCTTAGTCCAGGGTCTCAAGATGGGTTACTGTTTATACATGAGGTTGTATCACCCTGATTTTTCATCTTGGCCAAACTGTTGAGTACATACAGGTGCTGCCTCCTTGTTCTGATTTCATTTCTTTCCAGGGAGATTTTCTTATATTTATTTTCAATTAGCTGGTTCACTTTTTTTTTATTAGACATTTGTCTTTTTCTCATTCATATATCATAATTCCTTTTTTTTTTTAATAGGGACAACAAACTTGTTAAAAATTTTAATTGCAAACAAAAACACGTAACACAGGGACTTCCCTGGTGGTCCAGTGGTAAAGAATCTGCCTTACAATGCAGGGGACGCAGGTTCAACCCCTGGTCAGGGAACTAAGATCCCACATGCCGTGGGGCAACTAAGCCTGTGCGCCACAACTACTGAGCTCACGTGCCTCAACTAGAGAGCCTGGTGCCGCAAACTACAGAGCCCATGCGCTCTGCAGCCCGCGCACCACAACTAGAGAAGAGAACACCTGCTGCCACAACTGGAGAGAAGCCCGTGCGCTGCAACAAAAGATCCCGTGTGCCACAACTAAGACCTGATGTGGCCAAAAGTAAATTAAATAAATAAATAATAAATATTTTTTAAAAATCCTCAAGAAAATATTAAAAAAAAACCACACGCATAACATAAAATTTACCATCTCAACAATTAATAAACTTGCATTGTACAATTTTTTCCAAATTTACCTTTCAGCTTTGTTAATGAGTGGTTTTGCTGTAAACATTTTATTTTTACCATTTTCAAGGCACAGTTCTTTAAATGTCTCTCTTTTGTGCTTTTAGAGACCCTTCCACAGTTGGCACAAATTCTCCCAGGGTTTTTTATTTCTGTTTATTTTTACCCACCTAGGACTTATTTTGGGATGAAGAGAGAGGTAAGGATTGCCCCAACCTGGGCAATTCGATTGTTCAGTGCTATGTACAAATTTGAAACACTCCTTCCTCCCTGAAAAAGATCCCATGTGTGTCGTTGTTTCTTTCTAAATCTGTTCTAATCCATTGCCAACCTTTCTGGCCATCTCCTTGTTTTCGTTGGTATAGCTTTGTGTGCCTTAAGAGCTCACCAGGCAGGTTCTTTCTCCTTAATTTTATTTTTTCCTTCACAAAAAATTTTTACATTCTGATTCTTCTTGGAGTTCTAGAATCTCCACGGAGGGGGCCCAAACACATGCATAAGAAACGCTGTCAACTTCTGCTTCTCACCAGATAGTGGGCTAGAGTCCCAATAAAAACAACTAAAATTGCTGGGTAAAAATGAGTTAAGTCTTGATTAACATAATGTAAGGGTTAAGTCTTAATTTCTGGTTGCTCAGTGAGCAACCAGAAAATAAGTAACAGTCAGAGGCCAGACCAGTGCAGACAGAAAGCCCAGGAGGGAAGCGGCTTTTGTGTTAGACAAGGCAGGTTTGGTCTTCCATTTTCATGGACCTTCAGGATGGTGTGTCTGATAAGTAAAGACCTCAAAACATGAAGTAGAAATCAAAATAAGATCTTCCCAAGAATGGAAAGCAAACTTGGGCGGATGACATGGTTTAAAGTAGTCCAGGATGAGAGGGTGTGGAGAAAAGGGAACCCTCTTGCACTGTTGTTGGGAATGTAAATTGATACAGCCACTATGGAGAACAGTATGGAGGTTCCTTAAAAAACTAAAAATAGAACTACCATACGACCCAGCAAACCCACTACTGGGCATATACCCTGAGGAAACCATAATTCAAAAAGAGACATGAAATGCTCATGAAACTGCAAAACACTGTCAGGTGAAATGTGTAATGATTATGGCCAGTGCTTCTTTTTTAAACATTTTATTTATTTATTTGGCTACGCCAGACCTTAGCTGCAGCACGCGGGATCTTTGGTTGTGGCATGTGGGACCTAGTTCCCTGACTAGGGATTGAACCTGGGCCCCCTGCATTGGGAGCATGGAGTCTTAGCCACTGGACCACCAGGGAAGTCCGTAGGCCAGTGCTTCTTAAAGTGAGATCCACACAACACATTCTTCAGCATTTTTGAGTTCTGTAGGAGAATTTTTAATTTTAGTTTTTAATTAGATGCTAATTTAAAAGTTAATACAAGCATATTTCAAATTATCTGATACACTTATTGTCTGTTGAGGAGACAGGCTGAAAAACTACACTGACAAACAGTTTTAGATCACAGGAGCGCTCCGTATTTATGATTGCATTTATGCTGAGGGATCCACCAAAGAGTTTAGTTTTAAATGTGTTGGTAAGAATGTCCAGCCCTACTACACATCCTGATGTCAAGAAGGTAACACTTATCCCACAACTACTATTACACAACTCTTATTAGTTTCAAATACAGGAAAAAAATTTCACTCTTTTTTACAGTGATAATTTGCAATTGAAAATCATTTTCATAGAATAAAATGTTGATTTCTTATTTAGTGACTATGATACTATCATTTGACAATGGTACATAAAAGACCTGTACTCAGAAAACTATAAGACACTGATGAAAGAAATCACAGATGACACAAACAGATGGAGAGATATACCACATTCTTGGATTGGAACAATCAATATTGTGAAAATGACTATACTACCCAAAGCAATCTACAGATTCAATGCAATCCCTATCAAATTACCAATGGCATTTTTTTTACAGAACTAGAGCAAAAGATCTTAAAATTTGTATGGAGACACAAAAGACCCTGAATAGCCAGAGCAGTCTAGAGGGAAAAAAAAGGAGCTGGAAGAATCAGACTCCCCGACTTCAGACTATTCTACAAAGCTACAGTCATCAAGACAATATGGTACTGGCACAAAAACAGAAATATAAATCAATGGAACAGGATAGAAAGCCAAGAGATAAACCCACACACCTGTGGTTAACTAATCTGTGACAAAGGAGGCAAGGGTATACAATGGAGAAAAGACAGTCTCTTCAATAAGTGGTGCTGGGAAAACTGGACAGCTACGTGTAAAAGAATGAAATTAGAACACTCCCTAGCACCATACATAAAAATAAACTTAAAATGGATTAAAGACCTAAATGTAAGACCGGACACTATAAAACTCTTAGAGGAAAACATAGGAAGAACACTCTGACATAAATCACAGCAAGATCCTTTTTCACCCACCTCCTAGTGTAATGGAAATAAAACCAAAAATAAACAAATGGGACCTAATGAAACTTAAAAGTTTTTGCACAGCGAAGGAGACTATAAACAAAATGGAAAGACAACCCTCAGAATGGGAGAAAATATTTGCAAATGAATCAACGGACAAAGGATTAATCTCCAAAATATATAAACAGCTCATGCAGCTCAATATTGAAAAAACAAACAACCCAATCAAAAAATGGGCAAATAGACATCTCTCCAAAAAAGACCTATAGATGGCCAAGAGGCACATGAAAATCTGCTCAACATCACTAATTATTAGAGAAATGAAAATCAAAACTACAATGAGGTATCACCTCACACAGGTTAGAATGGGCATCATCAGAACATCTACAAACAACAAATGCTGGAGAGGGTGTGGAGAAAAGGGAACCCTCTTGCACTGTTGGTGGGAATGTAAATTGATACAGCCACTATGGAGAACAGTATGGAGTTTCCTTAAGACACTAAAAATAGAGCTACCATGTGACCCAGCAATCCCACTACTGGTCATATACCCAGAGAAAACCATAATTCAGAAAGTTACATGCACCCCAATGTTCATTGCAGCACTATTTACAATAGCCAGGACATGGAAGCAACCTAAATGCCCATCAACAGATGAATGGATAAAGAAGATGTGGTACATATATACAATGGAATATTACTCAGCCATAAAAAGGAATGAAATTGGGTCATTTGTAGAGACGTGGATGGACATAGAGACTGTCATACAGAGTGAAGTAAGTCAGAAAGGGAAAAACAAATATCGTATATTAACGCATATATGTGGAATCTAGAAAAATGGTACAGATGAACAACTTTGCAAGGCAGAAATAGAGACACAGATGTAGAGAACAAACATATAGACACCAAGGGGGGAAAGTGGGAGGGGGTGGTGGTGGGATGAACTGGGAGATTGTGATTGACATACATACACTAATATGTATAAAATAGATAACTAATAAGAACCTGCTGTATAAAAAATAAAATTAAAAAATTAAAAAAAGGGAGACATGTACCACAATGTTCACTGCAGCACTATTTACAATAGCCAGGACATGGAAGCAACCTAAGTGTCCATCGACAGATGAATGGATAAAGGAGATGTGGTACATATATACAATGGAATATTACTCAGCCATAAAAAGAAACAAAATTGAGTTATTGGTAGTGAGGTGGATGGACCTAGAGTCTGTCATACAGAGTGAAGTAAGTCAGAGAAAAATAAATACCGTATGCTAACATATATGGAATCTAAAAAGTTTGGGGGAGGGGGAAGGGTAAGCTGAGACGAAGTGAGAGGGTGGCATGGACGGATATACACTACCAAAAGTAAAATAGATAGCTAGTGGGAAGCAGCCGCATAGCACAGGGAGATCAGCTCGGTGCTTTGTGACCACCTAGAGGGGTGGGATAGGGAGGGTGGGAGGGAGATGCAAGAGGGAGGGGATATGGGGATATATGTATAGATATAGCTGATTCGCTTTGTTATACAGCAGAAACTAGCACCACATTGTAAAGCAATTATACTCCAGTAAAGATGTTAAAAAAAAAGTCTTAAGATTTATAGATTTTAAATAAATACTTATTGAACATATAAAAAAAAAAAGTAGTACAGGATGGTGGTGACCCTGGGGGTCTACTGGCAGAAACTTCAACCCCAGTCTTAAAGAATTACCCCAGTCACATCCCAGGAAATTAGAGCCAGAATCAAAACTCACACCCTATCAGTGCTAGCAGCAAAGACCTGGTATCTTTAATCCTGGTGTCTTTGCTGTGTTTAATCTTAAAAAGTGAACAAAGAGCAAGAGAGAGTAATATTTGTAGAAGAACCAAATAGAACTAAGAGAAATTAAAAAGTAAATAATTGGGTTGGGTCAACAGTGGATTTGAGATAGCTGAAGAGAAAATTGGTGAACTAGAAGATGGAACCGAATGAATTTCCCAAACATGGGAAGAGAAAAAGATTAAGAGACAGAGGAGAGAGAGCAGAAGCAAACTCTGAAGGGGATAATGGTGGAGAATTGTCTAGAACTGATGAAAAGTATCAATTCACCCGTATTCAGAAAGCCAACCAAATCCCAAGCAGGATATATAAAAAGACAACTGATAGTGCAGGAAACCAAAGTCAACAAGAAAAGCAGACCAAGAGCCAGCTCCTCAGCCCCACAACGTGAAGCTCAGGACACAGTGGGGCACCATCTTTAAATTGCTAATAGAAAATAGCAAGAAGTTCTCACGCAGCAGAAACATCTTTGGGTGAGAGAAATGAAGACCCTCACTGAAAGAAATTCTGAGGGAGTATTTTTTCAGGCAGAGAGAAAATGATCCAGGTGGAAGTGCTGACTTGCAGAAGGAAACAGCAAAAAAGCAGGAAAAACATTGGTGGCAGCTAAAGAAACATCACCATCATTAACAAGAATTATAATGTCCAATATGTAGGATTAAAAACTAAATTAAATTTAGGCAAAAATGGCAAATAATAAGAGCTGATTGGAGTAAGGTTTTTAAATCTTTGTATTGTTTGAGGGGAGAGTAACATATTGCTTAGCTGAGCAGAGTAGCAATATTAATAGTTATAGTAAATACTAGTAGAATAGAACTAGTCTATAACTTCCAAATTAGTAGAGGGGGAAAAATTAGAATGAAGAAGAAATAATCCAAAATAAGCCTTCCATAGGGAAGGAGGTACAAATAGAAAGCACAAAATAAGATAATGGAAATACATAAAAATTTTCCAGTAATTAAAATAAATGCAAATGGACAAAAACCTCCAGTTAAAAGACAAGATTTTTTAGACTGTATTTTTTTTAATTCAAGTTTTATGCTATTTACAAGAAACATCTCAACATGAAGGTGCTGACTATTTACAATAACCAGGATATGGAAGCAACCTAAATGTCCATCAACAGATGAATGCATAAAGAAGATGTGGCACATATATACAGCGGAATATTACTCAGCCATAAAAAGGAACAAAGTTGAGTTATTTGTAGTGAGATGGATGGACCTAGAATCTGTCATACAGAGTGAAGTAAGTCAGAAAGAGAAAAACAAATACCGTATGCTAACGCATATATATGGAATTTTAAAAAGCAGTACTGATGAACCTAGTGGCAGGGCACGAATAAAGACTCAGACAAAGAGAATGGACTTGAGGGCACAGGGGGGAAGGGGAAGCTGGGATGAAGTGAGAGAGTAGCACTGACATACATGCACTACCAAATGTAAAATGGATGGCTAGTGGGAAGCTGCTGCATAGCACAGGGAGATCAGCTTGGTGCTTTGTACGACCTAGAGGGATGGGATAGGGAGGGCGGGAGGGAGGGTCAAGAGGGAGGGGATACGGGGGTATATGTATACATATAGCTGATTCACTTTGTTGTACAGTAGAAACTAACACAACATTGTAAAGCATTTATACGCCAATAAAAATGTGAAAAATAAATAAATAAACATGAAGGTGCTGAAACTTTGAAAGTAAAGGATGGAAAAAAATAAACCTGGCAAATACTAAAGAAAAAATTAAAGCTGATAAACCCATACTAATAAAGTTATATGTTTGGTATAGTACTAGAAATAAGAACTATCAAATCAAAACTTTTAATTCACCAAGAAGATGTAACAGTTCCAAACTTGTATGCACCTAATAACAGGGCCTCAAAATAAATAAAGTGAAGAACCACTGGAGGGAATAAGTTTATCTTTAAAAAAAAAATCTATTAATAGGTTTTCTAACATTGATTTATCCTTACATTCCTAGAAAGAACTCCACTCTGATTTTTATTTTAATAAGTTGTGTATGTGTTGTGGGGAGAGGGGGGTCTGGGCTTTTGCACTCAACACTTGGTGGACCTTTCCCTGCCCTTCAGATTTCTGATGCTGCCGTGTTTCTCATCGCCCTCATTTAGCAGCCCAGCATGATGGAACTTCCACCGTCTAGAACATCAGGTGGCAAGACAGGAAAGGGACATGGCAAATCAGGCACCAGCTCCTAAGGGTTTCCACCAGGAAGTTACATGCCACTTCCACTCTCATTTCATTGGCCAAAGCAAGTGACATGACTCTGCCTAATCCAGAAGCTGAAAGGTATACTCCTCCCTTGTACGTGGAAGGAGGAGAATCAGAAATAGTGGTGAAAATCAATGAATAACCACTGACACGTCCCCACAGAGAGATAGTTTTGTCCTGGCAGGAGGTTGGCAAGCTCATTCTGTAAAAAAAAAAAAAAAACACAGATTTTTTTTTGGTGTTGTGGGCCATAGAGTCTGTCCAGACCTCAACTCTGCTGTTATAGCTGAACAAATGGAAATAAATGGCTGAATTCCAGTAAAACCTTATTTACGGAAAGAACCCAGTGGGCTGGATTTGGCTTATGGGCTGTGGTTTGCCAACTCCCGGTCTAGGGCATTACTCTGACTCTTTCCCATCTGCCTCCTAGAACAATCTGGGGCCTGGAGTTCCCCGCCCCCTCTTTCTCCTCTCTCTTTCTCTTTCCTCTCTGTGCCTCTCTTCTTCCTCTCCCCCAGTCCCTCCTGACAGCTGTCTGGCCCAGCCTCTGCAGAGCATGCGCTAAAAATATCCCGTCGGCAGCCGAAACACCTGGGGACCCTGGAGCATGCGGCAGGAGCCAGATGTGCGATCTTGACCCGGGCACCCACTCTCTGCGCTGCCTGCTCGTCGGCAGCCCCTCCCCGATACTCACCCAGAGCCTGATCCGCAACCGCCCCCTCATTTCTCTGTGTTGCTTCCACATCCACATCCCGCCTCCAGGCCTTTGCACCCGCGGTGTCCACTCCCTGGAATGCCACCATCCAGCCATTCATCAGTCAGCACGTACTGGATGCTGCCCTCGGGGGGCAAACAGTGTCAAGTAGGGGAGTCAGACACCTAGGTGGGGACAACAACCCACAATGACGGGTGTGGTGGGTGGCATGGGGCGCCAGAGCCCCCCAGGCCTGGGGGTCGGGGAAAGCTGCCTGAGGATACAAAGGATTAAGCCAATGTTAGGGGATGACAGAGTGCATGGCTGGCGGAGGGACCCGCAGAGGCAGAGGCTTGGTCTTTTAGAGGAACCGAGAGGAGACATAAAATTGAAGCTCCCGGAACACTGGCAGGCCAGGGGCGGGGCCGGCCCTACAGCTGCGTGGACACCCCACTGAGCAGTTGGGACTTCCCCTTCAAAGGACTGGGAGTCAGGGAGAGAGGGGTCCAAGCTGGGGAGCTGTGAGCATGCCAGGGTTGGCACTTGGAGTTGGTAGAGGTTCCCGAGGGGATAGAGATGGGGCTGGGGGGACCGGGTCCCTCGTGGGGCGTGGCCAGGGCACTTTTCTGGAAAGATGTGGACTCTTTGAAGGCCACGATGGAGGAGGAAGGGGTAGCCTTTCTCTGAAAGAGCAACGCAAAACCTCTATATCTTCCAAACCCCACCTGCTAGGGGCCCTTCTCCAGGAAGCCCTCCCTGTTCTTCTGGTCCCCACCTCCAGCCCAGGCCCTTCTCTGGCTCCTCCTGACCCACTCCCTTTAAAATGCTACCGTGTCCACCAGTGAGTCACCCTCTTGTGCTGCCTTCTGGTCTGTAAGCTGGGTTGCTGCTGGGCCAGGACAAGGTCGGCACCCCCCTACACAGTATGTGCCGTTCCCCTCCCTGGCACATAGTAGGTGCTCAGGAAATGTTGGTTGTGTCCCAGCTTGGCATCACTGGGAATGTGACCTTGGAAACGTTACTTAACCTCTCTGGACCCCACCGACCCCCCCCACCCCACACACAATCTCAGAAAATTGGCCTGAACCTCCAGGTACCCTCGGGCTGTATTGGAGGTGACTGGACACCTGAGTTTCCTTCCCCAACCCCAGACAGGCCTGTTCTGCATCCTGTCCTCCCCATCCTCACAGCATCTTTTGGGATCCAAGGTCAGGACAGGTGAGAGTTTAGGCATCAGTGCACCTGGGTCAAGCCCTGCCTCTGACATGTCTTCACTCTCTGACTTCAGAGAGTAGCCTCTTGTCCACCAGCCTTGGTCCCTTCACCTGTAAAACAAGAATCAAAGCCCCCTTCCCAACCTTGCCCCTGGCCCAGGCTTGAGGGAGGCTTGTATGGGGGTATGAATGCAGTTCAGACCCCACCTGGCTGGTGTGGGTGGTGCCGGGCCCCCATGGATCTCCCAGCTTCTGGCAGGGAGGGGGCCAAGCCTAACACAATGCCCCAGCCCTGGGGGTTATCACTGGGCTGAAAGGAAGCCAGACCAGAGGTTCCATGCAGGAACTGAGAGCTAAGTTACCAGTCAAATGGGGAACTGGGAAGAGAGCACTCCAGCTGGAGGCAACAGCAGGTGCAAAGGCCCTGAAGTGGGACTGATGGTGGTGGGACTGCCGCAAGGGGCGCGTGGCCAGACTGGGCTGGCCTGGAGGGCTTGGGGGGGGGGGGCGGGGGTCTTTACTGAGGGTGCTGGGCACTCAGGCAGGGTTTGGAGCTAGAGAGGCGGGTGATCAGTTTCTGTTTGAAAACCCCTCTGTGGGTACAAGTTAACATCCTGAAGCCACTATACCTGTGCCCCTGAATGGAATAATTAAGCGAATGGAGAGCGGTTGGTGGGAGCCAGGTTTCTCACTACTGGAGTGGGAGGTTACAGACAGGCAAGGGAGGAGGCTAGGAGGATCCATTTGGTAATGGTTAGGTGTAGACGTATCTGTATGAACTCATGTTTAACTTAATATAGATACAGTTACATATGGAAGTATTTACAGATCTGTGTATATACACAGGTTAGTATACAAACATATGTCCTTGCTCTGTCAGCTGCCTAGAAGCAACTACACCCCAGTAGTGATGAGCAAACCTACTACCCAGATCTTGGTTTCTAACAGTATTCTCCAATGAAAGGCACCAGGGTTGCTCCTTGGAGAAAGGCTGATTCTAGGACTGGGGCAGGAAATATACCAGATGAGCTTGGAGCATTTTGTAGTGACAACGTAAGGGAAGTGCTAAAAGAAAACAAACCAAGGATGCGATGGATGGGGGCATGTCAAAGGGACATGAGAGCCAATTGAATGAGCTTCCAGGGGCCAAAGCTGGAACAATTTGAGTAAGAAAATCAATAAAGTAGTATTGGATTATAACCCAAAGTGTAGAATAAATATCCATGAGTCCATACTGATATGAATGATTGAATAGATAAATAAATGGGGAGAAGAGACATATTTCCCATCAGAGGAATTCCAAATAATTTTTGCCCTCAAGGTGGGGGAGAGTGAATCCTTATCCCGTAGGTGTGGGCTGTAAATAGTGACTTCCTTCCAAAGGGTATAGCAGGGAAAGGGGGAAGAGACTAACTTGACAGTGGAGACACCTGACAGATGCTACCTCAGCCAGGTGATCTCAACATCAGAGTGAAAATTCACGTTGATGGCATATGCCCCGGGAGTTTCACCTCTGTGATCCTCTCCAAACCCATCACCCCAGTCTAACCCAGAGAAAAATATCAGACAAATACCAATTGTGGCAAGCATATTATGGCATATAAATGTATCAAATCCACATGTTGTACACATGAAATTTATACAATGTTATATGTCAAATAAAGTTCAACTTAAAAGAAATTTTTTTTAAATCCTGATTGAGGGGCATCCTACAAAACACCTGACTAGTTCTCAAAACTGTCAAGGTCATCAATACCAAGAAATTCTGAGAAACTACTTAGCCCAGAGGAGCCTGAGAGACATGATGACATGATGATCCCTAACAGGATCCTGGGACAGAAAAAGGACATTAGGGGAAACTGAGGAAATCTGAATAATGTATGTATTTTAGTTAATAATAATGTCTCAATATTGGTTCACTAATTGTGATAAATGTACCATATTAATGTAAGATGTTAATAACAGGGGAAATTGGGTGTAGGACACACAGGAACTCTCTGTATTAGCTTCACAATAATTCTGTAAATCAAAAACTGCTCTAAAATTAAAAGTTTATTAAGAAAAAAACCCTATAGTTGCCATGGGGAACAGGGATTGTCGGGGGAAGAGGTGGAGGCAACAAGAGGCCCAAGTAGGGCTTCCCTGGTGGCGCAGTGGTTGAGAATCTGCCTGCCAATGCAGGGGACAGGGGTTCGAGCCCTGGTCTGGGAAGATCCCACATGCCGCGGAGCAACTGGGCCCGTGAGCCACGACTACTGCGCGTCTGGAGCCTGTGCTCTGCAACAAGAGAGGCCACGATAGTGAGAGGCCCGCGCACCGCGATGAAGAGTGGCCCCCCGCTTGCCGCAACTAGAGAAAGCCCTCGCACAGAAACGAAGACCCAACACAGCCATAAATAAATAAATAAATAAATAAATAAATAAAAAACAAGAGGCCCAAGTAGAAGCCCAGGCAGCACCCAGGCTGGAGATGACTGGGCCCAGGCCACTGCAGGGTACAGGAAAGTTAGCAAATTGGGGGTGTTGCAGAGACACAGGGCCAGCAGGACCAGTGTGGATGATGAAGGGAAGAGAAGGCTCTCAGGGACTCCCAGGCCTCTGGCCAGCCTCCTGAGTGGCCTTTCTAAGCTGGGGAGGCTGGTGAAGGAGCAGGCCTGTGGGCAGGCAGATCAACCAGGCGTGGAGGTTTGAATGGAGGACCGGCAGGTGCTGTATAAATCTCATTTTATGAGGACTCACTTGAGGGCGACCGGACCCATTCAGATTTGTGACATGACAACATTCTTAAGGATGGTTCTCTGGGACCAGATCCTGAGGCTGCCCTCATAAGGCTGTGGACTTGCTATGTGGCCTGCAGGAGCTTTCTCTGAGCCTCAGTTTCCCCATCTGTAAAATGAGGATCAGTAATGTCCCGCTCACAGGCTTGGAATCAAATGAGTCCTTCTCAATGCTTGGCACACATTGGGAGCTCAATAAACTATAGTCACCCTTCCCACCCAGTCTCAGGTGGAAGGAGCGGGACCTGTCGCTTTAAATTATGGAGATTTAAAAAAAAAAAAAGGAGCCGCTTCTCCGACTCAGCCAATCAGCGCGCTGGGCTGGCGGAGCTGGCCTCCTAAATGGTCCAATGGCTGGCCGCGCGCTCTCAGAGCCCGCCCCTGCCTCCAGGCCGCCGCGGAGGTGGGGACTCTCCCGGCCACGCCCCAAAGGCGGAGCCAGCTGGCGGCCGCGCCGCACCGCGGAGGGAGGGGAGGGGAGGGGAGGGGAGAGGAGGGGCGGGGCGGGCTCGTGTGTCAGCGACCGAGCCGCAGGTGGCGGCGGGCGCGGGGCTCGGCCCGAGCTCGGGAGGTAAGTGCTGTTCACCGAGACACCCCCGACACCCCCTGGCCCGCGCAGCCCCCCACGCGCACCGCGCCTGGCAGCCCGGCGGCCCCGGGGGTCAAAGGCGCGGCGGGGTGTGAGGGATGGAGAACAGGGGGTGGGGGGGCTGCGCAGTTGGCGCCCCGTCCTTCCCCCCGCTCCCCCTTGATAATCGGGGATCCGCGGAGGGAGCTAGAGACCCCTCCCAAATCCTCCATCTCCTGGCCTAGAACTGGAGCGTGCAGCGGGGCAGCTATGAAGCGAGACCCCCTCCCCAGATCCCTTTATTCTAAGCCTGGATCTGGGTCTAGGTTCCGGGGCAGAGATGGGGACGCCACATTCCCTCCAGCCTGGGACCCAGGACAGCCGAAACGGGTCCCAATTTCCCTTTTCCCAGCTCTGGCCTGTAGACCCCTGGGACCAAGATGAGGAACCCCTTTTCTCTGCTATGAACCCCGATCTAGGCCTGGCCGAGGAGCTGGGGGTCCCCTGGTCCCTCCTCTAGAGTGTCCTTTTCCAGCCCCCCGAGCACAAGGATGGGCGGTGGAGGGGCCTTTCACTGGCGTCCTCTGCAGGGACCCCAAATTTGGAATTCTAGCGAGGGGTCAGTGTGGGGTCCCTTGCCTGGCAGGGCCAGGCCAGGCCAGGCTTAGAGAGACTTGGAGCATGGACTTGGTGGTGGTCACTGCTTCAGTGGGGGGTGGGCAGCGAGCATCTGTTCCCAGGGATTAAAATAAATCGTAAATTAGGATCTTGCTGGAGGCTGGCGGCAAGTGGAGTGCGGAGGAGTGTTGGGGGTGGGTGGCCCCTCCATCTGCCTCGGATCCCAGAATTCGCCTGCCCCAGCCGCAGTGGGGACCTGGAGGTGGCTTTGGATGGACCTGACTCACTGGTGACCTTGGGCAGGTGACAGACCTCCCTGAGCCTTGATTTTTTTTTTTTTATTTGAAAGTGGGCTTTGGAGCCTGTATTCTACAGATTCTGAAACCCACCCTCCCCATCTTTTGCCAAATGTAACTCCACCCTTTTGCTAAAGATGTTGGTGGTTGGAGGAGAGAGAGCAATAGGTTTGGAGATCTCCCCATATGCCTTGCTGGCCTCTGAGCCTCAGTTTACTGCACTGCAAAATGGGTTGATGGTCACATTCTGGCATTGCTGGAAGGGTTGCTCTGCCAGACAATAAAACATATTGCCAAGCTGCCATCATCAGAACAGGGGCTCCTCCACCCTGGTCGCACCCACTGGACTGCCCAGGGCACACACTGACCCACATACCTTCACCCACACCAGGGGCAAAGCCGGTACCTGGGCAGGATCCTGGGCAGGAGGAGGTGGGAGGCGCTGGGCCAGTCTATCCCCTATCCCTTGGGGCTCTTTCCCTGTGGTGGGGCTGGGAGTCCAACGCTCCCAGGTTCAAATCCAGCTCTCCTGTGCATGGCTTTGCCCCTCTGCACCTTGATGTGTTCTTCTGTGAAATGGGCTGAATCCCCCTTGGAAGATCAGAGCAGACTGTGAGAATGGGAGTGCTGCAAATGCAGACATGATCATTATAATACTACAATCATTATCATACAATATTATAATCATTATAATATTGTAATTATAATACTAATTACAATATTAGTGAGCATAAATGGGGTCAACAGCTGACTCGGGTTGGGGCAGGGGTAGGAGAGAGGGAAGTCTGCAAGGGTGTTGCCTGCTGTGTCTCCAGAGCTCGGTAGTCAGGTACACAGTTGGTGCTCAATAGGTGTTTTCCAAGTGAAGTGATGGAGAGGGAGGAGACCAGGGCGGGAGGACTGAAAAATTCCTGAGCGTGAGCTCAGATGCCGTTCACAACCCAGTCACTGTGTGACATGGGGCCGGTGCCTCAGTTGCCTCATTGGGGTAATGGCTGAGTTGAGACACTGCTTCCAAGTGCCATTGTGAGAATCATGCCAGATTGTGTAAATGGGCACAGCCCTGGTGGTCAGCCTTAGAGGGGAGGAAGCACATGACAGAGCTGGTCCTTGAAACAGCATGGCCAAGCGGCCAGTCACAGGAAAGGAAGAGAAAAACCCCAAACTGGCCCTACTGTGAGCAAATTGGAGTCCAAGGGGGAACAAAATGACAGATCCTGTTTCGCAGAACCTTAGAGGCCCAGAGAGGTGAGGGGCAGCCCAAGGCCACCGAGTGAGAGGTCAGGAGCTCCAGACAACCCATCAGGAACAGGAGCCCTGCCTTCTTTGCTGACTTGGTTCCTGTCTTGTTTTATCTGCTCCGAGACCTGCTCTAATGCTGAACCAGCAAGAAGCCCCAAGGTTTTGGGAATTGGTGCTGGGGAGGGTGGATATCTGGGCAGCACCCAGAGCCTGTGTCAGCCACCTCCCGGAAGGACTCTTCCCCACTTCCAGCAGCCAGAGGATGGGGGCATCCAGGTCCACTGACAACCTGCTGTGTGACCTTGGGCAAGTCCCTGTCCATCTCTGGGCTTTGCCCTGGCTCTATGGAGGCTGGGAGACCTGGGTTCACGCAGGGCTGACTTCATCAGACACAGTGACCACCATGTCTCAGGCACAGTATTTTAGAGGTCTGTAAAGGTGTTTTAACTTCTTTTAAAATCAGAAGGGGAAAAAAAAAACAAGCTTTGGGGTCAAAGAAAACATTTAATATATGGTATTAATATATTTGTCTCTATGCCAAATGTAGTTGTAAAATATAGTTTAAATTCTCTTTTTTTATTGGGGGAAGGGGCCCATGAAAACAAAAGTGCCTCTGGCCTATGAACGTCCTCATGCGGCCCTGGGTTCGAGTCTTGGTGCTCCCATTCATGGGCTGTGCAACCTTGGGCAGGTGGACTCCCCTCTCTGAGTCTTGGGTTCCCCCCCAGTGAAGCAGGCATCATTGGCCCACCTCAGAATGATGAGATGTGGAATGTTTAGCCCAGGGTTGGTGCTCAATTTGTGGGTACTATTATTTCACAATTGTTGTCAAGGTCATTTGCTCGGTAATAATAGCCCCGGCTAGGGGCCTCAGTTTACCCACCCAGGACCTGCACGGTGCCAGGGAGGTCCCATGGGTGCTGTCTGGAGGGGGAGGGGAGGTGGCAGTTGGGCCGTGGGCGGGGCAGGGTGAACTTCCTGTCCCCCAGGCACAGGGGCCGCTGCTTGGTGCTACCGGAAGTGGCAGGGGCCACGTGGCTGTCTCCTGGTGCCTGCCCCAGCTGACAGGGGCTCTGGCCCCATTCACTGTCTGGTGAGTTTGAGCCCAGGCCAGGAGGCCCCCACTGCCCCTCCTTGCCCCGCTCAGGATCAGAAGGGAGACCCTTCTTCCTGGCCCGGGTTTCAGGAGAAACAGTAGGTGTCACTTCCTGGGCCGGGCTGGGGCCTGCGCAGGACCACCCTCTGCTCTGCCACCCCGACCCCCATTACGACTCTTGAGTGGCGGGAGGGATGGCAGGGTGGTCGGGGGAAGATGGAGATCCAGAGCCACGTGTGGAAGTTTCGAACAGGAGTTCTTTTGCAGACATGTCAGGGACAAAATCATAGTGACCTGGGACCAGTGAGTGACCTTTCTGTGGCTCAGTTTCCTCATCTGTAAAGTTGGGATTGAGCCTCACGGTGTGGTTGTGAAGGTTGAATGAATGTGTGGTACCTGTGAAGAGCTGGGCACAGCGCCGCGCACACACTTGTGCTCAGTGTATGTGTAGGGGGAGGGGCAATCTAATGGGAGTTGTGAAAACAGTAGCAAGATGCTTGGTTTCTGGGGAACTTGGGCCCGGTGGCTCCTAGGATCCTCTAGAGCAGCACCGTCTAGCAGAACTTTATCTGTGCTTTCCATTTGGGTGGCCACCGGCCCCATGTGGCTCCTGAGCCCTGGAAACAAGGCTGGCACAACTGAGGAACTAGGGGTTTAACTGTATATAATTTTATTTAGTTTAAAATTAAGTTGCCACATGGGACTAGTGGTTCCCTTATCAGTTAGCCTAACTCTAAGGGATTTGGAGATGCTCAGGGTCTAGGTCATGGCCAGAAACTAAGAAATGAGATGGGAATTTAGGGCTTTTCCCCCTTGGGATGTCAGCTTAGCATGTCCCCAGCTAGGCTGGCTTTCCTCAGGGGCTACACTAGGAGCTAGAGTTTCTCAGGGGCCCCAGCATCACCCAGCACAGGGTGGTGGTTGGGAATGTTTGTTGAATCAAATAATTGTTTGCCTGGTGAACACCTATTCATGCTTTAAAACCCCAACTTCCACGCCCCCTCCTTGAGTCCAGGTCCCCCAGTCCTTGTTCCTCCATTTGGTTCAGCTTTGACCCTGCAGGACTGGGGTATCTGTGTCCAGCTCTGTTCTCCTAGACTGAGGGCTCCTCAGGGAGCAGGCCCGGGGCTGAATCATCTCATGGACCCTGGTATTGTCCTGGCCAGGTAGGCACATGGTGGGTGCTGGGTGACTTACAGAAGTCGAGTGACCAGGGGCTAGCTGATAATGGGTCGAATTAAACTCACTTTCAAGATTAGAAAACTGAGGCTCAGAAAGGGGCAGCCTTGTCCAAGGGCCTTGGTCAGTCCTTTCCTGGTGAGGCCCAGGGAGCTTTCCCATCCTGTGTTCACCAGCCCCGTCCCTGCTGCCACTGTGCCTCCTGGGCTCCCAGCTGCTGCTGAGCTGCCCTCAGGGTCATGAATTATGGATGAGGCTTACGGGCTCCAGTGACAAGCCCAACCTCAAGAACATGCCAAGGACACCAAGTGTCCCTCCCTCGCCTGGTGGCTTGGCCCTGCCCCCTCTGCAGGGAGGCCTGGGGTCCTCCAACAAGACCCCTTCTAGGCATTCCCTCTTGTTTTGCAGATGGGGAAACTGAGGCACGGAGCTGGACAGTGACTCAGATACCAGGTGAACACACTGGCTTCCAGGGGGCAGGGTTGGGACTCATGGGGGCACCAGTGTCAGCTGGGTCACCATGGTGAGGGATGAGCTTTCCATCACAGGAGTGTGCATGACATGGAGACTGTTGTAGAGGGATTCAGGAGACCCCAAGGGAACCTTAGGGACACTTCAAGGACCCCGACTGCCATGTGGCTGATCACAGTCCCATTGTCCACCTCTCACCAGACCCTCTTCCTACAGGAGCTGCCCAGCGTGGGGCTGAGTGCTCAAGTTGGGACTCAGCTGGCCCGAGTGCAAATCCACTGTCATTTCCTGGCTGTGTGACCTTGGCAAGTAGCTTCCCCTCTGGGAAGGTCTCAGTTTTTCCATCTGTGAAATGGCCTAGAGCTTTTCTACCCATCCCTGACCATGAACTCCCATTCATGCTTAAAAACCCCAACCCCTATGCCCCTTCCTCTAGTCTAGGCTCCCCTAGCCCGTATCTCTTCATTTAGTCTGACCCCACAGGGCTTGGGCATCTGTATCCAGCTCTGTCCCCCTAGGCTGGGAGCTACTTGAGGACCATGCCCAGAGCTGTATCATTTCAGGGGCCCTGGCATACTCCCAGCCTTGGGGTTTTTGGTTCCTTCTCCATCCTCTTTCTCCCTCCTCCATAAGGAGAGCAGTTGGAATTTCCCTTCCTCAGGCCCGAGCTGGCTATGACTACAGCTCAAACTTGCCTCTCTCTTCAGATAGGCACCAGACAGGAGCCTTCGGGGGTCTCCATAGAGGCCATCAGGATGTCGTATTTTGGGGAGTATTTTTGGGTAAGTAAGATCCGCTGTTACTTTGGTGGGGGCTCCTGGAAGGGCTGTGGGGGCTTTTATGGAGATGGAGGGACCTGGGGGCTTATGGGCAGAGTCTTGGGCAGATGGAGGGTCTGCAGGGGGTAGAAGTTAAAGTGGGAAAAGTCAGGCTGGGTTTGAATCTATACCCCCAGACGTCATAGGCCTTATGATCTTGGGCAAGTCACAGGTTGAACAGGGAGACTGAGGCCCAGAGTAGGAATCTCTCACCTGAGGTTGCCCAGTGAGAAAGTGCAGAGTCAGGGCTCAAACCCAGGGCCAGACTGAACTTTCAGTATCCAGGATCATTCCAGCCAGGGAATTTCCACATCTTCCCCATCCTGGAGAGTTGGGGGGTTTTCTTCACTTGACCCCTAGGGACCCCCTCACCTGTCTGCCCTCCAGGCTGGGGACCACATACTGTGATGCAAGGAGCCAAGTGAGACAGACTTGTTTTTATTCATTCACTCCCTCCCTCCCTCCCTGTCACCACCACCCCACACCCAGCCAACTCTGGGAGATGCTGGAGCCCCCAAGAGATTCCATCCAAGCCCTGACCCTGAGAAGCCCCCAGTCTGGGGGACACAGAGCCAGTAAGATACACCCAGCCCTGTAGGGTCAGGGCTGAACCCAGCCTTGGGTATGCCCAGAGGAGGAGCAAGGACACAGAGCTGTGTTTGCCATGGGCTTTGAAGGCTGATTTTCCAGGATGTCAGAAAGGCATTCTGGGCAGGGGGAACAGCCTGGGCAGAAATCCAGAGGTGTGACACTGGGTGGCCAGTTGAGGGCACAAGGACTCCTCCCGCAGAGCTAGGCTAATGGGGAGCCACAGAGGATATGTGAACAGGAGAATCAGGGAAGGACCAGGGCAGAAAGCCCCTTCCTCAGTTGCAGGCCCAGAGCTTGCAGAGGAAGCCCAGTTGCTAGGCAACTGGTTGCCCATGGCAACATGCCTTTCTCCCTCCCCAGCTGGGGCTCCTCTTACTAGCACTTGCTTTCTTAAAGGGGCCGCATCCCCTTGCCAATTGCGGGGGTGGGGGGCCGGGGGGACGGACCTCCACCTCCTTCCCAAGGGTCAGAGTCCTTGGATTTGCCTCTGAATGGCTGTGTGACCCCATCAAAGGGCTGCCAGTCTCTGAGGCCCTAGTGGCGATCTGTGTAAGGGGGTTGACCTGTTTGAGGATCGGTGGTCGCCCAAGTATTGGAACCCTGACAGCGGCACCTACATTTATTTTAAATTTCTCTTAATGGAATGCGGCACCTACATTTCTTTTAAATTCTTTTTCATTGTATGAGGCATGCAAGTTCGCTGCAGAAAATTCAGACCAGCAAAGAGAAAATAGAAGCCACCCCCAACTCCTCCTTCCAAAGATAGCCTGGTACACAGTGGATAAGAGCTTTGAGTTTGGGATTTGAATTGGGCTCTTCTGGGAGCTCTTGGGCAGGTGGCTTTGCATCTCAAAGCCTCAGTCTCTGCATCTGGGAAAGAGGGATGAAACTCCTGCTTCCCCAGGACTAAGGTAGTACCCCTGGAATGTCTGTTTCTTTTAAATAATGTTTCTTTTTTAATCTATTGTTAGTATTGGTGACTCTTTGCTGGGTGACGCTGGGGCCCTGACTGGCCTGAAGGAGGCTCCAGTCAGGGGAAATCAAGCCAGACAGGGATGCCCCGGTCTTGTTGGACCAAGTCAGGTCTGGAGGCATGGACGGCACTGGGGAGCCACGGGGGAAGTGTGAGCAAGAGAGGGACGTGATCAAGCTGTATTAGAAAGATCTCTCTGGGGCTGGCGTGGGAGCAAGATTGGAGTCCAGTGGTTCTGAAAGAAGACACAGGCCCGAGACAGCCCCTCCCAGGACCCTCGGCTGCCAGCCCAGCCCGAGGGAGCCAGACACTGCTGGGGGCTTTGCCAGGTCTGGGAAACGGGCCAGCAGTTGGCTGTGAGTCAGCTCCAGATGCTGGCCTGGGCGGCGGTGCCTGGTGCAGCCTCACCCGAGGATCCCCTGGGCAGGGTGGGCAGGGGCCTGCTGTGGCTGTTTGCTGAGCCCTCAGCACTGTGCAGGAGGCCCTGTGTCTTTTACCAGCCTCATCTCACCAAGACCTTTGGGAGGTGAGTGCTGTCATTGTCCCCATTTGTCAGATGAGGAAACTGAGACCCAGAGAGGTGAAGTCACTGGCTCAGAGTGACCCAGTGCATAAAAGGAGGATTTGACACTTGAGCCTTGAAAGTACGATTCTAGGGAATTCCCCGGCGGTCCAGTAGTCAGGACTGCGTGCTTTCACTGCCAAGGGTGCAGGTTCAATCTCTGGTCAGGGAACTAAGATCCCATAAGCCGAGGCCAAAGATAAAATTAAATTTAAAAAAAAAAGTATAATTCTAGACATGAGAAGAGAGAAAATATATTCCTGGGGAGCTGGAGGGATCAACAATGAATGTTTAGGGAAGTGGGGGTCTGAGGAGAGTCTAAGAATGTTCCTGAAGGAGGAGGGCCTGGCAGTGATCCTTGAGAGGTGGAAGAATTTGGATGGGTCGAAAAAGTTGCAGGCTAGTGAGCCAGGTGACAGTAACAGCCCCAGCAAAGATACCGTGGTGGGAAAGAGCAGCATGTCTGCACCATTTGCTATTTGCTGGCGAGGCCAAGAGGCTGTCCTGGGTCTTCCCCAGTCTTGGCCTCCATTTTTCCATTTGCACAGCAAGAGGGATTATCTGGTGGTGACTTCTGGCTTTATCCTTCAAGCTTCCAGGTAACTGGGAGGGTGAACCCCTCAGGTTGGAGGAGGATGGAGGACACCATCATTTCCAGAGGGTCTGTGAAGTGCTCCCAAAGGGATCACTTTAGTGATTTGTGTTGGGAATTAAATAACATTGGATCCCTCCATGAGCTTCCTCTTTCAGTCTAATTACCAGGCCCCATTTGGTGCTAAAATATCTCTACTTCCCTCCGACCCCAGCTGATCACCCTTTTTAACTGACAGCTCAGTGTTCAGACATGTTGCCTTTCACGTGTGACAGAATCTGGCTGGCATTAAAACATAGTTGTTGCCTTATTTTTTCCCGTCCCCTTCATTATGGCAAGGGGTCCTGGCTTTCCACTTAGAATAGTGGTAGGGACTTCCCTGACAGTCCAGTGGTTAAGGCTCCGCGCTTCCACTGCAGGGGGCATGGATTCGATCCCTGGTCGGGGAGCTAAGATCCCACATGTCGTGTGGTGTGGCCTAAAAATAAGAAAAAATTTTTTAAAAAAAAGAAAAAAGAGAATAGTGGTAAGCGTTGCCCTTTTAAATCAATATATTTGGAGAAGAAACAAGAGCAACCTTAAAGCAAAATGATAACTAAGTAATACCATGAATTAGCAAAAACTAGGGTTGCCTTTGGGGCTTTAGGGGACCGTGATGTGGATCATCTTGGTATTTACTTCATCCCCATATGAGAGGTAGGTGACTCCCTGCCCCCATCTTAATGAGGAGCCACTACAGGTTCAGAGAGAGACAGTGACTGATCTGGATCACACAGCACAGCCCTGGCCTCTCCCACCATGGTGACCCCAGAACTAGGAGGAAAGAGGTTTGGTGCAAGGCATCAGCAGGCACCAGGGTAGAGGCTCTGTTCCCACCAGTCCCAGGTAAGAGCAAAATAACTTTTGTCCATCTATTCAGCAAACTGAAATGCCCTTTCTGTGCCCCACCCTGTACTGGATATTGCTGGGTCCTGAGAGAGGCGTCAGACCTGCATCCTGCTTTGTGGGGTTCTCAGAGAGGGAGTTTTCATGTTGAAGAGAACAGAAAACACAACTACTACAGTGACTTAAGCAACAGGGGTCATATTAGTTCATAAAATTGAAAAGTTGTGCAGTAGTGTGGCTTTCAGGGTTGGTTTGATCCAGCAACTCTACTCAACACTTTTTATTCAGACCCTCTCAGGTTCAGCTTCTTTCCAGAGTTCATGGTTTCCGCTTGGTTGCCAGTATCTCCTGTGACCACATAATCATTTATGGAAAGGTAGAGAGAAAAACAGGGGAAGAGACTGATAGAGAAAGGAACAAACAAAGGCAGAGATACACACACACACAAAGACAGAAAGATAGTGACAGAGAGAGACAACCAGTGAATGAGAATGTCTCTCCCTCAACTATGGGAGAAAAATCCCAGGATTCTTTCTTTTTTTTAATTTTTATTCTATTTATTTTAAAATTTTGTTTATTTATTTATTTATTTATTTATTTGTCACGCCTCGTGGCTTGTGGGATCTTAGTTCCTTGACCAGGGTTGGAACCCAGGCTCCCTGAAGTGGAAGCGCAGAGTCCTAACCACTGGACCACCAGGGAATTCACCCAGGCTTCTTTCTGATTGGACCAAATTAAGGCCCATGAACCAATCCTTGTGACCAGGGGGAAATGCAACAGGCTGATTGGCTCAGGCCTGAACCAATCCCTACAACCAAAGGATGGACTTCTTCTGGTTAGCTCCTCAGCCCAGCCCCTGTTGCTAGGTAACCTTGATGTCCTCTCCATCCCCTTTCTCAATCTCCACCCCCATTCCCTGCAGGGAGAGAAGAACCATGGCTTTGAGGTCCTGTACCACAGCGTGAAGCAGGGGCCCATCTCCACCAAGGAGCTGGCAGACTTCATCCGGGAGAGGTGAGGTCCCCAAGCCCCACCCACCCCCTGGCCATGTCCCACAGTCCACACAGCCATGCTCATCTTGTGCCCCAACCCTGGTGCCCCCTTTTCCCTTGCCCACTCCATCCTCCCACCACACCACACCCTGCCAGAAAGGATCCAGGCCCCTGGGGTCTCCAGGAACCAAATGGGCTTGAAGACCCTCCAAACCAACGGTTCTCAATACTATCAGCCACATGCCCCATCTTAAATGACAATCACCAGGTTCTAACGCCTCCCCCTGAAGAGACGCTAATACGACCTACTTACAAGGAGAATTTTGAAAACTCAGTCTCGGGCCCTGAGTATGATAAAAGAAAAATCATGTATGATGAAATAATCTACATCTCAGCATGTCAATGCTCCGACGTCTGAGAAAACATAATAAACTCAAATTGCAAGGCAGCCTCTGCTCCCCAGCTTCTCAGCAGCTGAACGCCCGTTAAATCTGGGCAGAAAGTCCAAAGGATTATTAACCAGGTTTTTCTCTTTGTGGCTGTCACGTGGGACCTGTCGCAGCCATACAGGACAGGGGCCACTCTTTATTTTATGGGCCTTCAGACCCTGGGTCCATCCACTGTTGCTTATGCTACCCCATGGGTGCCTCTATCAGAAAATATCCCAATGGGTAACTGGTTTTAACTGGGCACACTGCTACCCCAAACAAAACTGAGGTTCTATTAGGATGAAAATGTGAGTGGATATTAGGTAGGCATTTAGCAGTGTCTGTCTAGAGGGAAAAAGGAAATATGAGTTTGTCTTCTGCAATTAAATGAGACAAAGCATATAAAACATTTATATTATGTGCTTACAAATTTTTTTATCTGCTGTTGCTACTGCTGCTACTACTACTGATGTTTTACTTAAGGATAAAAACCTCTCCCATGAATTTCCAGAACACCTCCCCCTGTCAGGGGACTGTATCATTCTCCCGGAGAGCCACTGCTCAGATGTTTGAGATGGGGAAACTGAGGCCCAGGGGTGTGGGGCCTTTCCCAAGTGTGCTCAGAACCTTCCCCATCCTTGCCTTGTCCTCCTACCCAGGGCCACCATCGAGGAGACCTACTCGAAGGCAATGGCAAAACTTTCCAAGCTGGCCAGCAACGGGACCTCGGTGGGGTGAGTGGGCTCTGGGTGGGGCAGGAGTGGCCAAGGGTGTGGGGCGCTGGGGGGCAACAGGAGCCTGCCCTTGGGTGGACATCTCTTCGTGCTTGTGATATGTGGAACAGGGAGTCATCCCCCTGCTTATGGGGCTCATTGGACAGAGGAATATAGTTCATTCATTCACTAGTTCATTCATTCATTCACTGGATATTTACTGAGCACATACTGTGTGCCAGGCACTGTTCAAGGCACCAGGGGGCCCGGGGCAATCAAGAAAGATAAAGCCTCCAGTCACCTTCATGCCCTGTTCATAGGTGTACATCTGGGATGTGTGACGAGACGGTTATTAACCACAAACATGCACAAAGTCCTTTCCCAGGGAGAAAAGTGCTGGGAAGAGAACAAAATAGGAGCATTAGAGGCTGGACACTATCTCTGGAGCCAAGACCTCAATAATGCGAAGGAATCAGCCATGGGGGTGTCTGCAGGACAGAGACCCAGGCAGGTGGCTCGGCTAGTGCAAAGGCCCTGAGGCAGCAACGCACCGTACGTGTTCAAGGAAGAGCAAAGAGGCTGGCATGGTTGCAGGGCCTGGACAGAGTGGAGATGAAGTAGGGGAGAAATACAGGGAAGGGGCCACAGGGCCCCAACACACAGGTGACTTTTAAACCAGGATGTGATGTGGTTCCGTTGGCATTGCAAAGTTCCCTGTGGCTCCTGTGGGGCAAAGGTTCTGTCGGGGGCCGAAATGGCGGCAGCAGAGAATGAAGGCAGTGGGGAGGCCAGAGTGGTCTTCTGTCGAGGTGGGAAAGCCCCGCAAACTTGATTTGGGCAGGTTGAGTCTCAGCTGCCTGTGAGTATCAGGCGGGGCCTGGAGTCCAGACAGAGGACTGCGGGGCCTGGGCCTGGGTTTAAATTCCGGCTCTGATATTCATTTGCTGAGGGCCCTTGGGTGAGTTATGGAACCTCCCATGCCTCAATGTCCCCATCTGCCACAGGCCCGCCTCACACAACTGCAGTGGGGATTAAATGAATTCATACGTGTTCATGCTTAGCAGGGCCCGGCACACATTAGATGCCTGAGCCAATGCCAGCCATGCTGTATGAGGGGTCCCTGGGGGGTTGGGCCTGCTGGGCCCGGGATGTGTGACCCCACCTGTTTCCAGGACCTTCGCCCCACTCTGGGAGGTCTTCCGAGTCTCCTCAGACAAGCTGGCGCTCTGCCACCTGGAGCTGACACGGAAGCTGCAGGACCTCATCAAGGACGTGCTCCGCTACAGCGAGGAACAGCTTAAGGCACACAAGAAGGTGTGTGCTGTGGGTACCGCAAGGCTGGTGGATGGGGGATGCCAGCGGCTCCCAGGATCCCAGGACTTCTGGGGCCTTGGAACCTCCAGCCCCTGGTGTGTGCCTCTGAGAATTCTGTTAATTCCACAACATCCAACTCAGAATCTCACAGACTTGAGCATTGGTGAATTTCAGTCTCAAAATTCAAGAGTAGGGATCTGCAAACTACGGCCCGCGGGCCACATCCAGCCCACCACCTGTTTTTGTGCAGCCCTTGAGCTAAGAATAGTTTTTCCATTTTTAAGTGGTTGAAAAAAAAAAATCAAAAGAAGAATATTCTGTGCTGTGTGAAAATGACCCCTGATCTAGAGCATCAGGAGCTACAGATCTTGTTATTTGACATTTCTAGACCCTGGAAGAGCCAGACCTTAGACTCTCGGGATCCCAAAATATTCGAAGCTTATAATTCTAGAGTCATAAAGGCTTTGCATTTACAGATCCCTAGAATCTGCAGGGGGTTTTGTTTGTTTGTTTTGTTTTGTTTTCTGGCCGTACCTTGCGGCATTCAGGATCCTAGTTCCCTGACCAGTGATCGAACCTGCACTCCCTGCGGTGGAAGTGCGGAGTCTTGACCGCTGGACTGCCAGGGAAGTCTTGAGTCTGTGGTTTTTAACCCCTATTAAAAAAGGGAGTTGGTAGTACTTCATACTGTACAGTTAAAAATGGTTACGATGGCAGCTTTTATGTTATATGTATTTTACCACCGTTTTTTAAAAATTGAGGAACAAGGAAGTTTTCTACAGGCTGACATGGAACAATCTTGGGAATGAATTATTAAGTGGAAAAAGCAGTGAGTTTAACAGTATGGACTGTTGCCATTTATCATAAAAAATGGGCACATTTGATGGTCCATGTGCCAGTTATTTCTGGAGAAGTATCATGGTAATAATGGGAGGTTTTTACCTGAACTCATCCCTTAAAACTTTCTGAAATGTGAATTATGTGTAAATATTACCTATTTAAAGAGTTAAAATTTTTGCAATTCATAGAATACTCAGAAAAAGTATTCTCTAGGACCTGGAATCCCACAGAGTTTGGGAAGCTGGGAATTTCACAGCATTCACCTGGGGTCTGCTCAGGTCCTGCACCCCAGCAGGTGGCTTCAGGTGGCCCGCATGCTCTTCTCCGCCCCCGACAGTGCAAAGAGGAAGCGGTGGGCACCCTGGACGCTGTGCAGGTCCTTGCAGGCGTCAGCCAGCTCCTGCCCAAGTCCCGCGAGAATTACCTGAACCGTTGCATGGACCAGGAGCGGCTGCGGAGGGAGAGCACCAGCCAGAAGGAGATGGACAAGGTGGGCACACAGCTGCAGGTCCCTCGCCACCGCTGGCCCACACAGGTCAGAGGAGTTTGCCGAGGGGTGACGGAGCTGCCTGCTGGGAGAGTGAAAACATATCACAGAGCGATGGTCATTGAACCTGCATGAACCACATACATGCGGAGCACCCCAAGGAGTCTACGTGCTGGGGGATGGGGCCGGGGGAAGTGCCCTGAGTGTCACCCTCTCAACCCCATCCCCTCCCCGTGCCTCCTAGGCAGAGACCAAGACCAAGAAGGCAGCAGAGAGCCTGCGGCGTTCAGTGGAGAAGTACAACTCAGCCCGTGCCGACTTCGAGCAGAAGATGCTGGACTCAGCTCTGGTAAGAACTAGGCATCTGTACCTTGGAGACCTACACATTCCTGGGCCCAGGATGCTCTGGGCCCCAGAAGTCCAGAACCTTCCAAACCCTCGACTCCGGAAGCCTTAGAATCACAGGCTTAAAGCCGTAGAATTCTGGAGCCAGTTAGCTATTGTTACTGTTATTATTAGTTCAAAAACCAAATCAGTTTTGTGCCTTAGTTTCCCCACCTGTAAAATCGGAGCAGTAATAGTACCTGCCTCATAGAATTGTTGTGAAGATTAAATGAGTCACCATGTGTGAAGTTTTCAGACTAGTACCAGGTGCATAGAAACCACTGTATGAAGTATTAGTATTATTATTTTTATTATCACTGATGAGGTTTTTAAAGAAAGACAGTGTAGGGTTTAGAAGCCAAGAGTCTCCTGACATGTCATGGTAGCTGAAAAGCCTGGATTCCTGGTCCAGCCTCCATCTCTCACCAGCTCTGCAACCTTTGGCAAGGCACTGCACCTCTCTGGGTCTCTGTCTACCCAAATGTTTGAAAAGCAGATTGGGAATCTCAGGATTAAGAATCAGATTTTTTTTCTGATTTTGCAGTGATAGAAAGTTGCAAGTGATAGAAATCTTCATTCAAACTGACAAGGAGACGTATAGGCTCAGGGAACTGAAAAGTTCAGGGGGCAGAGCTTCAGGTATGGCTGGATCCAGGTGCTCAAATGGCATTGGCAGGAAGTTGTGCCTCTCTGCTTCTCAAGTCTGTTTTTCTCCCTGAGGGCTTTACTCCCAGGCAGACATGCCCTCCCAGGTGTGTGTGTGTGTGTGTGTGTGTGTGTGTGTGTGTGTGTGTGTAGCAAAGTAGCCACCACACCAGCAGCCCCCACATGCATCCACCAACACACTGACTCAGGGTATGAAAGTGTTTTTTTCCATGGTTCCAGCAAAAGTCCCAGAGCTCTTCCCCAAACCAATCACTGAGGCCAGGGGATTGGAACATTCTGATTGGTCAGGCTGGGTCACATAGCCACTCCTCGTGGCCCCACCTTCCCATTTGCCCCTTCCCTCCTGCCTCAGCACTTCCAAGCCATGGAGGAGACCCACCTGCGGCAAATGAAGGCACTGCTGGGCTCTTATGCTCACTCAGTGGAGGACACCCATGTGCAGATTGGGCAGGTGAGTGGGACCAGGGGTGGGGAATGAAGCTGGGGTTCTGGGCAAGAGGGCCTTGGCCCTGCCTGATTACGCACTCCGTCCGCCTGGCCCAGGTACATGAGGAGTTTAAGCAGAACATAGAAAACATCAGCGTGGAGATGCTGCTGAGGAAGTTTGCAGAGAGCAAGGGCACAGGCCAGGAGAAGCCGGGTGAGTCTGGGCATCTGTGGGGGTTGGGCTGTGGAGCTGTAGGGAAGGAACAGGACTCAAGAGGGCAGAGAATGAACCTCTCTGGGCTTCGTTTTCCTCATCAGAAAAATGGGCTGATGACAAATCTAACTCAGCAGCCCACAGAGGAAGAGGAACTGCTGCCTGATCTTATGTGTAAATCTCTTACAACTGGATACCAGAGGGGCCTTGAATGCCAAGCTCAGCCTTTCAGACTTTCCCCTGAGGGCCCAAGGGAGCCATTGAGGGTTGTTGAGCAAAAGACCAATTTGAAAATGTCCAGATACAGAGTTGAAGAAGAATTGAGAGCAAAAGTTTTGGGGGTCATATCTGGGTTTGTGTCTTTTCTTTGTCTCTCATTGTGTGACCTTGGACGTCTGTCTTGCCTTCTCTGAGTCTCAGTTTCCTCATCTGTAAAGTGGGGATGATAATAACCCCCACCTAATGGTGTTGCGAATGTTCAGTAATTTGATGCAGATAAAGGGCAAAGTGTGTACCTGGCACATAGTAGGCACTCAGTAGATGCTGCTACACAGTTTACATCCCTAGCTCTAGTCAGCCACTAGGGTCTGTCTTTTCTCCCTCCTGTCTCTGTAGCTCAGCACCAGCTCAGGCCACCTCTCCTTGTGTGGGCCCCCACTCTTGCCCTTCACTGGCTCCAGGTTTGTCATGCCCTGCTCCTGCTCATATAACCTCTGTGGCTCCCCATCACCCTTGAGAGAGAGTCCCAGGCCATCATCCTGGCACCTGAGGCTCAGCCCACCGCACAGACTCATGGTCCATCCCCTGAACCACCCAAGTTCCACCCAGAAATGCTGGAAGTAGAAGAAATAACTCAGGCAGTGCCCCCCTCCAGTCCATCCCAAGGTGGTAACCATCCAAGGCAGGACCAGAACACTTGGCCCATCCCACTCATGACCATCTCTGGGGCTGGTTCAGCATCTTGGCTCAGGCCCTGGACCCTGACTGGTCTTGAGCTCAAATCCAGGTGCCACGGTGTGGCCAAAGGTATACTGCTACCCTTGCCAGGCCCAGTCTCCCTGCCCAGCTGAGTTTCTCAATCTTTTCTGTCTCAGGGCCTTTGGACTTTGAGGCGTACAGTGCGGCTGCCCTGCAGGAAGGCAAGTACGTCTGGGCCTGGATGCCCAGGCTGGACCACGGGGATGAGGGAGGCAGAGCTGAATGGGAAGGGGAACCCCCAGGGCTCAGCTGCATCCCCCTCATCTGTCCTCAGCAATGAAACGTTTGCGGGGAGCCAAGGCCTTTCGCCTCCCAGGACTGAGCCGGCGGGAGCGGGAGCCACCTGCAGCTGTGTGAGGAAGCCCCCCAACCCAGCCCTGGCCCAGGCTAACCCAAGATCCCTCCCCCTGCCCAGGGTATCCCAGAAGGCCCCTGCTTAGGGTAGCCCAGGAGAATCGTATTCCAGGCTAGCCCATGTGTCCCTCTACCCAGGCTAGGCCAGGAGCTCCTCTGTCCCAGACTGGCTCAATATTACCGCTGCCCAAGCTAGTCCAGAATTCTCCTTTTGCCAAGACTAGACCAGGGCCTGCCTGTTCCCCCTGCCCCGGCTGGCCCAGGATTTCTCCCTTTGTCAAGGCTGGCCTTACTGTTTCCCCACCTAATCTAGCCTGGCAATTCTTGCTTTGTTAAGACGAGCCAAGAGTCTCCCTGCCCAGACTAGTATCACATTCTTCCCTATGACCATGGTCTCCCTGGCTAGCCCAGGATTACCCTTGCCCAGGCTAGCCCAGGATTCTTTTCTTTGCCAAGGCTAGCCCCATTATTTCCCTGCCAAGGTAAGCCCTACATTCAGACTAATTCCAGGGTTCCTCCCCTTCCAAGTTGACTGAGAACACCCCATGCTCAGCTAACTCCAAATTCACCGCCCCGGCCCCAAGCAAGCCCCAAGTTCCCACCACCTGCAGGGCTAGTTTGGGACAACATAGCAGCCCAGGGGCTGGCCCCAGGTTCCATGTCCGGTGTTGGGGGCAGAGGGGAGGGCCAGAGGAGGTGGGGGAGCTGACACTGACACCTCCTTCTGCATTCCCAGAGATTCCCTGGAGCCCGATTCAGGGGTGAGTGCCATGGGAGGGGCCAGGCCGGGCTGCAAGTGGGAGGGGTCCATCCCACCTTGGCCCCTGACCCAGACCTGGAAGCCAAGCCTGGAGCTCAAGGGGCAAGAGGTAGCACAGCTTAGGGACCAAGTTCAAATCCCACCATGGCTGCAAACTCCCATGGACCACGTGGGAGGGACCGATGTCCCCTCTTAGCCTCAATTTGCCCCTCAGGACAGGTTGCGGCATGTTCTGTTCCTCCAAGAACCTGCCCACAAACTGCGAGAAGATCGTTATTGCCATTGGGGTTATTTCTTGGTCTGAGTCAGAGCCCAGAGGTGGAGGGGGGGCATGGCAGGGTGAGATGGGAGGTTTGGTACCAGAAAAACTAACTCACCACTTGTCCCCCCAGACATGTCCAGAGGTGGATGAAGAAGGTTTCACTGTCCGGCCTGATGTGACCCAGAACAATATCCTCCTGGCGCCTTCTGGGGGCAGTTGTTGGCACAGCAAGGACAAAGCTCTGTCCACAGTGATCCACCCACCATTAGCAACCCTCTCTGTGTACATCCTGAGGGGAGCCTCCAGTTGTGAACCAAGCAGATTCAAATGCAGACACTCACCCTGCGGGGTCAGGGCTGAACAAGAGGGAGAGCGGGGAGCTCGGTTACCCCAGAGGGGGAGCCAAGGGGACTTCCTGGAGGAGAGGGTCACCGGTGTTGGGGTTTAGCAGCTGAATAGGAGTTTACTAGTTAGGACAGGGCATGCTTGTATGAAGGCTAGTGGGGGGAGGAGAATGGCAAATACATGGTGTCGAGGCAAGGGTGGCAAGTGGTGAGAGATGGAATTGTGCAGCGCCTCGAAGGGATGTGAGCAGGAAGAGATGGATTTGAGGGCTGACTGGAGGGAAACCCGGTGTTGGAATCCGCTTGGCCCCTTGACTGCAGTGCACGTACAGCGGAGCCCTCCCGCTTCTCGTCCAGCGACTCCGATTTCGATGATGAGGAGCCCCGCAAATTCTACGTGCACATCAAGCCCGCCCCGGCCCGGGCCCCAACCTGCAGCCCCGAGGCAGCCGCAGCACAGCTCAGGGCCACAGCCGGCAGCCTTATCCTCCCTCCTGGCCCCGGGGTGAGGCGTGGGGAGGTGCTGTG
This sequence comes from Balaenoptera borealis, assembly GCF_965194805.1. Lineage (NCBI taxonomy): Eukaryota > Metazoa > Chordata > Mammalia > Artiodactyla > Balaenopteridae > Balaenoptera > Balaenoptera borealis. The sequence goes on along the minus strand of NC_138867.1, from coordinate 173,041,221 downwards.
TGGGGGGCAGGTGGGGCTGGCTGGATGCCACTGACCTGATGCCACCCCTTTGTCCACAGGGCACCATGAAACGCCATTCTTCACGTGAGTAGCCTGTTAAGGGGTCTTGAGTTTGACGAGGAGCACGTGGAAGGGAGACTGGGCCTGGAGTGTGGGTGTGGGTTTGAATTCCAGCTCTGCTCTGTAACTTGGGGCAGACTGCTTACCCACTCTGATCTCCTTTTATAAAATGAGGTCATTATGAGAATTAAATGAGAGCCAGAAGGGATCGCTGGGGCTGGGAAAGAAGCCAAAAGCTGGAGACAAGTTGGCTCAGGTTCGAACCCCTCTCTGCCTGATTTGCTGGTCACCTTGGGCAGCTGACTAGACAGCTCCAAACCTTGGTCTCCTTGGTGTGTGGAGTGGGAAGCAGTGCAGGTCTGGCGACAGAAAGGCTCAAGGAGGTACATCTCTTGCAGGGGACACTGCTGGGAAACTACAGAGGCCTCGATCTGCCCCAAGGGCTGGCAGGTGGGTTCCATGCGAGGTGGGGCATTGGGCCCACATGAGTGGGCAGGTGAGGGCCGTGCCTGCCTCTCTCCTCCTCCCCTGCTGCCTCCCCATGTCTCTGACTCCCCTTCTCTTATCCTGGCAGGGAGTTAAGGGCGTGCCATTTTTGAGGGACCACTTAGTCATTCACTTGATGAACATTTATTGAGCACCTTATGTGTACTTGTGCTATTCTGGGTTCTGGAGATAAATGACCAAGACAGGTCCTCCTTCTCAGGGTCACGTTCTGGAGGCTCAGATTTTTAAAACAGTAAATAAGTTAGAGCATATTCGATGCTTCCAAGTGCTGTGAAGAAACTAAAGCAGGCAATGTGATGGAGAATAGGAGTGGGTGACTTGAGTTGGGGCCGTGGTGGAGGGGTAGCAGAGGAGGTGGGGAGGACTTTGAGCTGAGCCCTGAAGAGGAGCAGGAGGGGGCTGTAGGGAGATCTGGGGGACAGAGCTCAAGACCAAGAACAGCAAGTACAAAGGTCCTGAAGTGGGAGGAGGCATGGAAACACCCCTCTTGTCCATTCCCTGTCCCCAGCTGTGCAGAGAAGCTGCAATCGGATGAGCAGGTTTCCAGGAACCTCTTTGGGCCTCCCTTAGAGTCCGCCTTTGACCATGAAGATTTCACAGGTGATGGGGGTGGGGCTTCGGGGACGTGGGCGGCCAGCAGGAGGAAGGGTGGGGCCACTGCAAGGATAGGAGGCTCCGGTAGTCAGGACCGTGGGCCAGGCCGGAGGGAGGACGTGGCGGTCCTTTGTGGGTCAAAGTGAGGGTGGGCGAGGCCATGGCACGAGTGGGCGGAGCCGGCGAGAAGGTGTGGCCTTCGTGGGAGTGAGGATGACAATGTATAGGCAGGCATCAGTGGAGGTGAAAGTAGCCAGAGAGCATGGCCTGGGGTGGAGGGGGGGTGGGGGAGACATCGAATGGGGGCGGACCTTCCTCAACATGGGCGTGGCCTGCGGGAGGATGGAAGGGACTCCGTGTGAGTGGGGTCTGGAGCTGGCTGCCCCCTTCCCTCCCCCAGGCTCTAGCAGTCTCGGCTTCACCTCCAGCCCCTCGCCTTTCTCTTCCTCGTCGCCCGAGAACGTGGAGGACTCCGGCCTGGACTCACCGTCCCACGCGGCACCCGGCCCCTCCCCGGATTCCTGGGTTCCCCGCCCGGGCACCCCACAGAGCCCACCTACCTGTAGGGTGCCGCCCCCAGAGTCGAGGGGGACGCAGCCCATGCTGCCATCAGACTCACCACAGCCCCTTGCACCATCCCCGGGTCCCTGGGGGGTGGAGGCTGTGGCTGGAGGAGGTGAGTTCCTCCACCCCTAATCTGAGAGTTATCTGAGTCCTGGGGGAGGATTGAGCACCTAATGTGGCCAGGGTCTGAACAGGGTGCTGGGGACACAGCCGGGACCCAGGCAGGCAGAAACCCTCACCCTTGCAGGGACAATAGTGATATGGATATTTAACAAGGCAGGAGGTGGCAGGTGCCTGGTGAGGACTCAGAAGGGTAGGGCCTCCCTGAGGAGGGAACATCTGAGCTGGGATTTGATGGAGGTGAGGACGCAGCCATATGGACATGGGGGGAAGGGCATTCCCAGCAGAGGGCACAGCCTGTGCAAAGGTCCTGGAGTGGAAACAGGCAAGACCCTTTGAGGAACAGTTAGGAGGCCAGTGTGGATGGAACAGACTGATGACAGGGAGAAGGAGGGAGTGGAGGGGGAGATGTCGGCAGGGAGAGGGGATCAGGTGGGGGCTGGTGGTCCCAGGGAGAAATGTGAGTTTTACCCCTAGCAGGGTCAGAGCCACAGGAGGGAGGGCTGTGAGCGAAGAAGGGGCGGGACCTGCTCGGATTGCAGGCTCTCTGGCCGCTTGGTAGGTAAGGATGAGAGCCAGAGACCAGGGAGGTGAGTCCAGGTAAGCGGTGATGGGGTAACAGTGGGGAGCAGGCCAGCAAACAGTCACGGGACCCAGAGAGCAGAGGAATCAGGGCAGAGGGCCTGAGGGCAGCTGAAAGGAGAGGGAAGGGCAGAAAGAGCAGGGAAGATGGGGCGGAAGAAGCTGGGGTGGGGGCATGTCAAGTCTGGGCCTTTAGGTGTCAGGTGGGTGGGGAGGCCAGGCTGGAGCACCCTGTGGACAGCTGCATGAAGACATCATCAAGCTGAAGTGGGATGGAAGGCTGCCCAGGGAGAGGGTAGGAGAGCGCCCAGGGTGGAGCAGGGGCAGGGCTAGCGGGGGGAGGAAGGAGGGGATTGGCTACTGGTTGGCTCCTGGGGGCCTGAGTCAGAGGGACTGTGGGCTGTGACCACATGAGGTCCCCAGCAGTGGTGACGGGGTGGCGGGGGGTGGGGGGCTTGGTACCATCCGTGGTTAAAGAAAGAGCCTGGTTGGAGCTGGTTCAAGGGAGGGCTCAGGGGAGTGAGTGTAGACCATGAGTGTAGACAGATAAAGTTGCCTGCGCTTTACTGTAGAACTAAGGTTCTCAACTGGGCCAGTTATGCCCCCTCAGGGGCCACTTGGCAATGTCACCACTGTCACTTGATTGTCACCACTTGGGGGTGGGGTATACCTGAGGTCTGAGGGGTGGAAGCCAGGGAGGCTGTTCAACACCCTACAGTATGCAGGACGGCCCCAGCATCATGAAGGATCCAACCCTGTTGAGAACCTTGGCACAGCCTGGGGTGTAGGTAGGAGGGGAGGCGAGCGTTTGTAGATGGAGCAAAGCAGGGACATTAGGGAAGCAAGAGAGCGAGGGGAACCTAGGTATTACACCATGATTAGTTAATTTAGAAGGGTGTGACTCAGACACAAGCCAGGGTGGGAGACTACCCTTGGAACTGCCAAATGTTGGGTAAAATGCCTCTGCCAAATCCCCACTCCCCCGTAGAGTGCCTGCCTCCTGAGCATCCAGCCCTTGCTTGCATACCCCCAGTGATGGGGAGCTCACCCCTTATTGAGCCACCAGTCTGGTGTCTGGGAGACTCAGGGTTGCAGATGGTGTCTACAGTCCTGTCCAGCACCTTCTCTGTAGCCCTAGGACTCCCAACCATCAGGGTGTCTCCTCCTATAAGCCCGACTCCCAGTTTGGGGCTGAGTTCCTCCCCTGGGGAGGTTGGAGAGGCCCAGGCAGCAGCTCAGCCATGTCTGTTCTTATGCTCATTCCCCAGACTTGATGCCTGTACCTGCTGACCTTGCAGCCAGGGAGGGCCTGGCAGCCCCACCCCGGAGACCTCGCTCCAGGAAAGCATCCTGTCCCCTCATGCGCAGCAACGGGGATCTGGTAGGGTGAGGGGGGGTGGCAGGAGCCGGGCTGGGGGTCGCCTCCAGGGTCAGCATTGGGGCACTGCTGCTAGGGTGTTCACAGGCCGGCCTATCTTCTTCCCTTCCAGTCTCGTTCCCTGAGCCCCTCCCCACTGGGCTCTTCAGCCCCCAGCACCATCCCAGAACGGCCCAGCTTCTCATCCCAGGCAGGACATGGTACGTGGGTCCTCTCTGGGCCTCAGTTTCACCTTCTCTGGTCCGGGTGTGTGGCTTAGTGATACAATGGAGGCCGTGTCGGCAGAGGGCGGGTTCTGGAGCCTGGGACCGGTGCTCACTCTGCCTGTCCCTCGTTCCCTCCCTGCCACCCCCAGGAGTCTCCCGGGGCCCAAGCCCTGTGGTCCTGGGCTCCCAGGATGCCCTGCCCGTGGCCACTGCCTTCACTGAGTATGTCCACGCCTACTTCCGTGGCCACAACCCCAGGTACACAGTGGTGGGGCACAGTGCAGATGGTGACAGGCAAACAGGGTTCCCTGGGGGCTGTGCATCTAGGTTCCGGCAGGGACAGCTTTCAAGTGGGTTTCATGATCTGCTTTACCGTGGAACAGCTTCGAACACTGAGCTGAACAACCAGACCCATCCTGAGGGGTGTAGGAACCATGGAAGGCGTTTGAGCAGGGCTAGGCATTGATGTAGCCACGGTTTAGAGGAACTCCTCTGAGGCTGCTGTGGGCGTCAAACTGAAGGGAGCAAGACCAGAGGCCAGACCCGTGGAGGGGGCAGGTTAAGGGTGAGTTGAGGGACCAGGGATAATCTGGGGGCGGTGCCCAGCCAAAAAGACCTTAAGATCAAACCACAAAGAGGAGGAGAGTATTGGACCGGAAACCCAAGCTGAGGACAGTTACGAAACTGAATGTTTTGCTTTGAGCTTCCTGGTGGCCTGGGGAAAAGAGAACTGGAGAAGGGGGTGTTCCTGTCTCCTTCAGCCCAGTGTGGATTCTTGCTGGTGTCTGGATTGCTGTCCAGGCAGGGACACAAAAGGTGGAGGCTCGGGCTAGGAGGCTGGCCATGGTCAGAGCCTTGCTGATTTTGAGGGACCTGGTGAGCCACAGGCTACCGTGAAACTAGGAGAGAGGGGAGCGTGAGGTGCCAGGCAGAGCCCTGAGCCAATGCCCAGTGCCTTCACCACCCGCCCCCACCAGCTGCCTGGCTCGAGTAACTGGGGAGCTGACCATGACCTTCCCTGCTGGTATCGTGCGTGTGTTCAGCGGAACCCCACCCCCACCGGTCCTCAGCTTCCGCCTCGTGCACACGGCCCCCATTGAGCACTTCCATCCCAATGCTGACCTGCTCTTCAGGTACTGTTGAGGAAGGGGAGAAAAGTTAGGGGGTTCCAGGGACTGGTGGGGGCCAGGAGCGCCCCGGCTCTGAATTCCTGTTCTGCCTCCCGGGGTTTGCTGTGTGACCCTGGGCAAGCTGCTCTCCCTCTCTGAAACTCACTCTCCTTCCGTCTTTTGCTTCCCACCCTCGCCCTTCCCTGGGAGTTATGCTTTACTGGTCCCAAGGTTAGCCTGGGAATCTGCATCTTTAGGAAGCCCTTGGTGTAGGTGGGATGCTGGAGGCCCTTGGGACGGCATCTCCCGAGGGTTGGGGTGATTATTCCCGGTCTCTGCAGTGACCCCTCCCAGAGCGACCCTGAGACCAAAGACTTCTGGCTCAACATGGCGGCTCTGACTGAAGCCCTGCAACGTCAGGCAGAACAGAATCCAGCTGCCTCCTACTACAACGTAGTGCTGCTGCGGTACCAGGTGGGCCAGGTGGATGGGGCGGGGCAGAGGGGGCAGGGAGGGGATGATGGGTGGGGAGAGGGTGAGCAGGCGGCAGAAATGGAGGCTGATAGCAATGAGCGTGGGGTGAGCTGTAGGCGGGGTGGGCAGTGTAGGGGGGCCTGGCCTCCACTAGTGCAGATGGCCCCATCGTGCAGATTAGAAGAGGTCTGATCCCAGGACCTGGCAGCTGGCACCTGTCCCCAAGACTTTGTTAGAATGGGGCACTCTTCTGCCCTCTGCTGGAGATGTGTTGTAACACAGCCTCTCATCAACAAAGAGCCCCTGGGGTGTCCTAGGCAGTGCAGTCAGGTCGGTTGAATGGCGGGTGGCGTGGCAGGGGCAGTGTGGCTGAATAGCGCGCGGTGTGACAGGACAGGACGGCTCAAGCCGTGTCCTCTCTCCTGTTCTCCCTTCCCCCAGTTCTCCCGCCCCGGTCCCCAGTCCGTGCCTCTGCAGCTGAGCACCCACTGGCAGTGCGGGGCGACCCTCACTCAGGTCTCGGTGGAGTACAGCTACCAGCCTGGTGCCACGGCCGTGCCCACGCCACTCACCAATGTCCAGATCCTGCTGCCCGTAGGGGAGCCTGTGACCAACGTCCGCCTGCAGCCGGCTGCCACCTGGTGAGGGCGTGTGGGAGGCCTGGGGAAGCTCAGCAGTGCCCCCAGAACCTAGCAGACCTCCCTTTGATACGCCAACTGAAGGGTCCATCTTAGGCCTGACCATTCACTGTGGGCTCACCTTGCTTGGAGCTAAGGGTGATATTACTAGCAATAATGATGTCTGACACCGAGAGCTTCCCACATGTCAGGCTTGTTCCATGTGTTCTGCACACACTGACAGGCTCGGGGCTTTTAGCAATCCCTCAAGGGGTTGGCCACCATCATCCCCACTTATGGAGGGGGAGCTGAGGCACACAGAGGCTAAGTCACTTACCTAGGTCACACCAGGATTTCAACCCAGCCACCCACTCGTGGCCCCTGGCTTTTAGTCACTGCACAACGTTGCCTTTGTTTTGTACAAAAGGTAGAACCTGCCACCAAGAAGCCAAATTAATAGGGCCGAATGCATCATCTAAAAGTGCTGCAAGGCTGTAGAGCCTTCAGGAACCAGCTGCTCCATACCCCACCCCCATTTCACACATGGGAAAACTGAGGCCAGGAAGGAGACCCGGCTTTCTCGGGTCATGTAGCCAAGAGGCAACTGAGCTGGGACCCTGGGCTCCCAATGTCCTTTCTGGTGGAGACCGGACCAAGCTTCTCTTGATGCCAGGAACCTGGAGGAGAAGCGGCTCCTATGGAAGCTTCCGGATGTGTCCGAGACAGGGGGTGAGTTATGGTTGTGCCCAAGGTCTTGGGGGTCTCAAATGGGAGAGGCTTATTTCAACTAGGGGAGAGGGAATTCCCTGGCAGTCCAGTGGTTAGGACTCCACTTTCACTGCCGAGGGCGCAGGTTCGATCCCTGATTGGTTAACTAAGATCCCGCAAGCTGCGCGACACAGCTAAAAAAATTTTAAAAACAAACTAGGGGAGGATTGGGGATGTGCTAGGAGCAGGGCAGTGTAGGCATCAAGGAAAGCTTGAAAGGGCTTTGACAAAGCTGGAGGAGAGGGCATCCCTAGGGGTGGGCACAAGGGGTGCAAAGACCCTGAGGCAGGATTCCTTTGCAAACCACACACAGCCCCGTGGGGCCAAAGGAAAAGGGTGCAGGACACAAGAGGAAGTCAGACGGAACAGACAGAGCCACAGATCAAAGGGCTCGGGTGCAGGGCTGAGGAGGAGCCCAGGTCACAGCAGGACTGGGGTCGGGGACGGGACACAGCTGACCTCAGACCTCCCCAGGCTCTGGCCGCCTGTCTGCCAGCTGGGAGCCATGCTCGGGGCCCAGCACACCCAGCCCTGTGGCTGCTCAGTTCACCAGCGAGGGGGCCACTCTGTCCGGCGTGGACCTGGAGCTGGTGGGGAGTGGCTACCGCATGTCGCTGGTAAAGAGAAGGTTCGCCACAGGTACGCCCTCGCCCTGCCACTGCGCATCCCCGGAGCCAAGACCAGGCCGCGCTCCGAGCCCCACTCCCTGCTTCTGCCAGGGTGCGGGGGTGGGAGAGGCATTTGGGGTGTTTGGAAAGGATAGGTGGGTGTTGGGGCCTGGAGACCCAAGATGGGGGGCACAGGTGGAGAGAGGGGTGGTCAGGGCCCCAATGAGAGGGATCAAGACGTGTCCCCTATGGGACTTCCCTGGCAGTCCAGTGGTTAAGACTCCGAGCTTCCACTGCAGGGGGCACGGGTTTGATCCCTGGTCGGGGAGCTAAGATCCCATGTGCCGCGGGTGCAGCCAAAAAAAAAGAAGTGTCCCCTGGCCGGCATCCTTGCAAGAACCCAAGGCAGGGAGCCAGAAGCCCCTCTGGTGAACCCATCCCTACCCCCATTCTCCTGTCCCCACAACGGGCTGCTGGGGTCCATGGGGCAGTGGGAACAGTGAGTTACAGGGGTGTTTTGAAGAGGATTGGGGGATCCCAGGGTAGGGGCAAGGGCCCCCCCTGCACCCCTCACAACCCTGCCTCCACAGGGATGTACCTGGTGAGCTGAGCCTGCAGAGGCCGACCAGCACCACTGGCCCCAGCTCTGCACTGCGTCCTGGTGCGCACTGACTGCTCCCTGCCCTCCTGCTAGACCCGAGGGTCCCCCACCCTGGCCTCCCCTGAGGCCCTGACTCCATGGAGAGGATCCCAACGCTCAGTCTGGCTGAGCCTGAGATCCACTCCTGCTCATGCCAACTCTCATGCAGGTCCTTGGCCTTTTAATGTTCTTTAAATAAACACTCTATTTTCTAATAAAATAAATAACAAGCCTTTTCCTGCTCCAGGAAGTTTCCTTCACATCGCCAGAGAGGAGAGGAAGAAAAGATGGATGGGTGGGAGAAATCTAATATCCTTAATGATCCTTATCCCTACCCCTCCACCCCCACCTAGCCTGTGCGGGGCGATACTGGGGGAGAAAAAGCCAGACGTGAACACCCCCAGCCCCATGGACACCTCCAGTCCTGTGGGCTGGTGGAAGAGAACAAGGACTAGAGGAACCTAGAGGGGGATGCCAGAAAGACTTCCTAAGCAGAAGGCATTATAAATGGGGCTTTGAGGTTTGAGTAGGAGTTTGCAGGCTGGATATGGGCATGCCAGGCAGAAGGATGGTGAGTTGTGAGTTCTGTGAGAAAGCAATTAGTCCACAAACACTGATTGAGCACCTACTGTATGCCAGGCTGTAGAGACACAGCTGTGAGCAGGAGAAAGCTCTTAGAAGCCGTGAGGCTGTGAAGTCAGAAGGTGTGCGTTTAGAGCCTGCCTGGCCCCCAGTGGCTGCGTGACTGAACCAGTGACTTGACCTCCCCGGGGCCTCATCTGTAACCCACCTCACTGGGTGGTTGTGAAGAGGTCACATACTTTGAAGAGTACCTGGAACAGAATAAGCACCCCAGAAGTGCTGGTATTCTTTTATTTATTGGGGGTCCTGGGGTGGAGGGTGGTCCTAAGTGCAGGTGGGCAAGGGGTAGCCCGAGGGGGGCCCAGGACAGGTGTGGTAATCAGCACGCTGTGGTGGAGAGCAGGTCTGAGCTTGATGGAAAGTCCTGGGTCCCAGTGGACATGTGGGTATGCTGGGTGCCTGACCCTGAAGACCATGCAGATTCCAGGGACCAAGCCAGGGCCAGATGGAGCTCAGGAAGCAGAAAGCAGGATTTGGCCTGTGTGCTCTGATCCTCCCACCCTGTCCTCCAAAGTCAGGGTGTGTGGGGAGAGGGGGGAGGGGCCCGGCTGTGCCTCAGTTTCCTCCTCTGTAAAATGGGGGGAAATTCTCTAGTTGGGAGAGGTCTGGGGAGCATCCTCAATTCAGAGCAAGTACACGATCAACACTGTCTGTATGAAGGGCAATTACACTAGTCCCTGCAGCAAATGGGGGCATTTCAGGCAGTGATGTCACCAGCACACACACTTCACTGCCTCCAACAGCTAGGACTTCGGAGCCAGTGGAAGTGGGTCCTTCCCCTTTCCGGCCCTCAGCTCCTCAGCTGCAAGTTCATAGTCCACACTCACCCTATGGGGCTCTGCGGTTCCCTGAGCTCATGGGCCCCATAAAGAAGCTAGAATCAAACATCTGAGCCTGTGGGATTGTCCCCTCCATCCAGGTCTTTGCACACATGCGTGCATGGGTGCGTGCACGCTCAGTGGCTTTGAGCCCTCTAAGATGGTCCCTTTGCTGGTCCTGTGGCTGAGTGGCTGGGGTGCCATATCCATGCTGTGGGCCACTGAGCGAGGAGACACTGTTTGCCACGGCTCTGGGCATTATCTGGGTTTGGGTTCTGGCCCATCTGATAAGAGATAGGAAAATGGCACCTCCTGGTGGCTTTCATTTGCTTTCTTTGGGTCACCAGGGAGGCTGGGCAACCTTTAAAACACAGAAGTCCTTTCTGGGCGTGGCCTCTGAAGTGCCCAGACATTCAGAGCTGGTGTGACATGTGCCTACCTGGCAGGGTGAGTCCCAGGAGGGAAGGTGGTATCCCCATTAAACTGGCCAACCCCAGGCAGGTGGGTTGTCGTTTGGTGGTTTACAACGCCCTGGTCTCCTACAGCTGGGATGCCCCAAAACCTCAGTTTGGGGCACAAAGCAATTAAGTGACCAGCCAGAGGCCACCCCCAGTAGGTGAATGGCCTAATTGAGATAATTTTTTAATTGAGGTGACAGTCACATAATGGAAAACTAATGATTTGAAGTAAACAATTCAGTGGCATATAGCACAATCACAATGTTGTCAACCATCCCCTCTATCTAGTTCCAGAACATTCCCATCACCCCAAAAGGAAACCCATTCTCATTAGCTGTCACTCCCCATTCCCCATCTCCCTCCAGCCCCTGGTAACCACTAATCTGCTTTTTGACACTATGGATTTGCCTATTCTGGACATTTCATATAAATGGGATCATACGCAATGTGGTCTTTCCAGTCTGGCTTCTCTCACTCAGCATATTTTGAGGTTCCTCCTCATTGCAGCATGTGTCAGTGCTTCATTCCTTGCTACGGCTGAATAATATTCCACATTTTGTTCATCCACTCATCTGCTGATGGACACTTGGGTTGTTTCCACCTTTTGGTGATTGCGACTAGTGCTGCTCTAAACATGGTGTACACCTATTTGAACACCTGGTTTTGATTCTTCTGGGTGGATACCTAGGAGTAGAGTTCCTGGTCATATGATAATTCTAGTCTGTATTTGAACCCAGGCCCTCCAGCCCCAGACTCTGACCTGACGCTTTTGAAGCCACTCTGGCAGTATAGCAGACTCAAACTTCTTTTTTTAAATAAATTTATTTATTATTTTATTTTATTTATTTATTGTTTCTGGCTGCGTTGGGTCTTCGTTGCTGCACGCGGGTTTTTCTCTGGTTGCGGCGAGTGGGGGCTACTCTTCGTTGCGGTTCGCGGGCTTCTCATTCTGGTGGCTTCTCTTGTTGCGGAGCACGGGCTCTAGGCGCGCGGGCTTCAGTAGTTGTGGCATGTGGGCTCAGTAGTTGTGGCTCGCGGTCTCTAGAGCGCAGGCTCAGTAGCTGTGGCACAGAGGCTTAGTTGCTCCACGGCATGTGGGATCTTCCCGGACCAGGGATCGAACCCGTGTCCCCTGCACTGACAGGTGGTTTCTCAATCCCGGCACCACCAGGGAAGCCCCCAGACTCAAACTTCTGACGAGGCAGATCTCGGTTTCCACGTTGCAAGCAGGGCTGGGTGTGACCCAGCTCCCAGGACCCTCACATTCCCTGGGAGATGACACAGGAAGGGGCCCTTGCCTGATGTGGAGGTAGATGGGTGGAGCCACACTCACCAGATCCGGTGTTTGATTCTGGCTCTTTTATGGGGCTCATGAACGCAGGAAAACCAAGGGGACCCCGTAGGATAGGAGAAGACCTTAAGCCCAGGAAACCTCAATGGGCTCCAAAGTTCAAGGGTTTGCCGCCACAAGAAAATGTATGAGCCAGGGCCTCTGAGGCCTGAAGTGTCCCCATATGATGCAGACATTTAATGTCATCGCCCTTCAACCGCTGTAGTGTACATCATGCAGTTGCTCTGTGCTGACCTTGCTCCCCAGACCTGTCCCAGCTAGAGGAACCGGGGTTTAGTTCTTCCACTTTACAGATGAGGAAACTGAGGCACAGCCAGAACCTGCCCCTTTTCCTCCACGGGAAGAAATCGCGATGGGAGAGGAAGCAGGGGATGACTTGAACCATCACCCGGCTCACACCTGTGGACCTGGATCTTCCCCCGCCCCAGAGCTCCCAACTCTAACGTGTCAACACCAGAAACTTCTAGAGACTCAGACGCAGCACACAGCAGGGTTCGAATCTTCACCAGCCCCAATCCCAAGAATCTTCCAATCTGACTTCTGAAAATGCCAGCCCACCGCATCCAGACGTCTGGGGTCTCAGGATAGGTTATCGGGTTCTGAAATATTCTAACCTCTTGAAGAGCCACTAGGTTCAACTTGCCTCCCTGCCCCTCTTTTAATCATTTCTTCATCGAACACACGTTGGACCAACCCTGCCCGGGGCCCTGTGCCGAAGAAGGCGCTGTTTGCACACCTCCAGCCGCAGGGAGCTCACTCCCTGACTGTGAGCAGGACTCAAGTGGGGTCGTGAGCCGGGATAGGGGCGGGGGAGGCTAGAAGCAGCCTGGGTGGTGCGATGCGGTCAGTGGAGGGGAAGGGGCGGGGCCGGGGAGGGAAGAAGGGAGGGGCCGGCAGGAGAACTTGTACTGGGCCCTGCAGAAACGGCCCAGCTGGGAGTGGGGGTTCCGGCGGGAGGCAGGCAGGAAGCAGCGAAGCCGGGAAGGGCGGGGGCACGTGCTCAGGTGAAACTCTTCCTCCTGCTCGCGAGCCAAGAGGAGCAGGGATAGGGGTCGGAGGCTGGACGGCTGTCTGGGGGTGAGTATTGGGGGCCTCGGAGGATCTAGCGGAACCCTGGTCGGGGGCGGAGTTGGGGCTCTAGGGAAGCCCCGGCCGGTCCCTGGGGTCGGGTATCTGCCGCGTTTACCCTGAAGAGGCAGGGAGATCCTGGAGCCCCGGGTCTCAATAACCCTGTTGCCCTCACCCATCGGTAATAGTACTCGTCGGCGTCCCAAGGCCGGCTCAGTCCTGGCCGGGAAGGAAGCCTCACCCACGCCTGGGGAATGGGGGGAGACCGAGGCCACGTGGAGCTGTGGCATCCCTGATCCTGGACAATGTCCCGTCGCAGTCGTGGACACAGTGAAGCGACCCTGGACCCCCGAACCCAGGAGTGGAGGGAGCTTTGTATGCGCTGGCCGTTACTATTACTGTTATCGTTATTGTTGAGATTGTTAGCATACTGATTGAGAGGGTATAGGCAGGAACAGCACCCGGGTTCCCAGGTTGGGTTTATTCTTGTTTCTTGAGGGAACCACTGCTGAACCCCAGCCCTGCCAGGCGGTGGACCAGGTTCCGGCCTGGGCACCCCAGTTCACAGTTTCCTCTGGGATCCATTCAGGTCCCTGCTCAGCCAGTGCCTGGCTGTGTTGCTTGCTTTTGATTGCTCCTGGTCTCTGAATGCACCTCAGTGTCCCCTCTGTGAGGTAGCAAAATGACCCGGCTTCCATGAGGATGCCTGCGGTTTTAGGCAGTGGAAGCTGTTATGATGGGGGCGCTTCTGGCCACTGAAAGACCTCAAGTGAGTGACTGTAGGTCTCTGAGCCTCAGTTTTGCTATGTGTCAAGTGGGGCTCATGATACGGAACTGTGGTGAAGGTGAAATAAGTCAGTAAGTGCAATGGCCACTCAGTGGGGCCCACAGAATGTCAGCCATCACCATAAGTATATTACAGTTACGTCATTAGCCACCTTTCCAGGTTCTCGACCAACTTTCTCTCTGGGTCAGATTTTTTTTTTCATGGCCACTGTTCAGATGGGGAAACTGAAGACCCCTCCCCCTCCCCCCAAGCCAACCCTCCCCTCCCCCCTCTCCCTCCCCCCTACCCTCACCTCCCACCCCCTGGGGCCAAGGCCTCCCTGTTGTCCAGATCTGGAATTCAGAGCCCAGAGGAAGTTCGCTGGATTTGGGGCTGGCCCTGGGGCCACCACTTTCTCCCACGGCCCTTTCAGTTCCCAAGGTGGCCACCGTGACAGGCAGGGCTGAAGAGTCCAGAGGAAGAGGTGTGGCCCCTGTGTCAGGTCACTGGGCCCCCACCTCTTAGCAGCCTAGGTGAGCAGCTCATGTTTGCCCAGCCTAGCCTGGACACCCTCCCTTCCCCTCTCCCTCACCCCCAGGGTGCAGAGAGTGATTCCTGCCAGGTACTCTGGGTGTGGGGGAACTGAGAAGGGGCCTTGGAGCTTCTCTGCTCCAGGCCAGAGCTTGGGGAATCCAGACAAGCCAGCTTGGCCCAGGGACCCTGGTGCTGGGCTGGGTTAGCCCAGGAGGAGGAGATAAGACGTCACTGAGCGTCTTCTCTTCCTGCCAACAGCCTCTGAGGCCCAGAGTGGGGCAATAACTTGCCCCCCACCCCCCATGGGCCAGGGAGAATGCCCATTGTGTTCCCTCCACCTGATGGGAGTCTGGCTCAGCTTGATTGCCCACCATGATAGGGGAACTCACTACCAAGATAACAAACTAAAGGAGGTCCCACTGGGTGGTGGTTAAAGGCGGGGATTGGGCTACCACTTGACCTCCCTTGAATGGGTTCCTTGACCTCTCTGTGTCTCAGTTTCCCCATCAATAAAAATAGGCTAACATAGCCCTACCTCCCAGCACAAGTGTGGAGTGTTGATGAGCTGATGGTGGAAAGGCTGCATGCAGGATCTGGTATAATCATATGTGACTCATTGGTGATATTTATCTTTGCATGAAAGAAATTATGTCGGGCAAAGCCTGGATGAGGGCCCTGACCAGGTGTGGAGGTCCTCCAGAAGGTTCCCAGAGGTTCAATTTGCACATCAGCCCTGGATCATGGGAAGATTCTGAGGTTGAACTGAGATGCACGGCCTGCCTCCCTAGCCTCAGTTTCCCCATCTAGGAAATGAGCCCAGAGATGCCGTTTGAGGCTCAGCTGGGCGCAGGGCTGGCATTTAATCAGGGGCCTACGTCCAGCCTCAGAATCCTTCCTGGACCCATCCTAGGTACCCCGGGCAGTTTCTGCAGTGGGGGAGGGCAGGCTCATCCAATGAGTCATCCGTTAGTAGCCCTGGGACCTGGAAACAGAGGACTCAAGGGTCTAAAGTGTGTGTGTCACCCTGCCCCCTCCCACCCTTTCTTCCACGCCCAGGGGTTCACCAGAGTGAATGTCGGGCGTACATTTGCATAAAACCCACTTACACACATGGTAAGCAGAGTTGGCCCATAATGAGGCTTCCTTACGAGTTATCATTACTGGGCTTTCTCTTCTTTTTTTTTCCTGTTTACAAAAGCAACTCATGGTCCTTGTAAAAAAGGGCCAGCCCGTCATTACTGGAAGGCCAAACTGGTATGAACCGGTGAGGGATCACCCACCGGTCCAGCTCGTCAGTGTTCAAATACCAGCAACCTGGCCGCTGGTAGGTGGGTGCCTTCTCTGTGCCTACCTTGCCCCCCTGGGAACTGGAACAGGGGACCTCCTTGGGAAGCTCAGTGAGAGCCACGGGGGCCCATCCACAGGCCAGTGGTTCGCACCCTCTCCTTCAAGCACCCCTGGCTCCCATCCTTGGGTCTTCATTCCTGGAACTTGCCCTTTTCTGGAAAATTGTCTCATTCGCTGCCTCTGTTCCCCATTAGCCCATTGGCTCCCCAAACATGGTGGTTTGTCTCCATCAACTTGGTTGGGTGCCCAGAACCTAGACCAGGGCGTGGTACACACCAGGTGTTCAGCTCAGAGCAGTGACCAGTGTGCAAGTGACAGTGGTAGCTGCTGCCGCCGATACTAATATCGTCATTGTTGGCACTTCGTATATGTGTGACTTGGAGAAAAGGTCCCCGCTTAGTCCTCTAGCCTTTCCCAGGGCTCAGGGGGTTATACACACAAATGGGGTTCTTCTGTCACCCCCCACCCCTCACCTCTCCTTTTGGCGGCCCCAGAATGTTCCAGGCCCCCATCCCCATCCAGATCCCAGCTGAGGGTCGCTGGGGAGTGGAGGAGCAATGAAAGCCACAGTGGAGCTGACATTTAGCACCTGCTGGGGGTGAACCGTGAGTGGGCAGTGGACACCAAGCAGCTTTGCAGATGAGGCTGCTGAGGCCTGGAGCGGGGAGGGGGGAGCTACTTGCCCCGAGCCCACAGATGCCGGGTCAGGCCTTCCTTCCCCGGGGGCCACGGTGGCTGTCTCAGGAGCATCAGCTCTCTTGGTCCTCACGGCTGCTGGGTGAGGGGGCGGAACGAGCCCTCATGTTCCTGATTCAAAAACTGAGCCCCAGTGACTGGGCTGTTTGGGAGCACCCAGGCCTGTGGGTCCCCGGAGCTGGGGTAAGGAGGGGGGCGGGTGGGTGTGTGTCTGACAGGCCTGGAGAGGGACCCAAGATTCACCCTCTCCAAGCCTCAGTTTCCTCATCTGGAAATTGGGAGCGTCGTGTGGGGAATCACCTTGATGTGATGGAGGCCTCCAAGTCAGTGTCAGGCAAGCCCCCACTGTCTGTGAAATCGTGCAGGGTGGGGATGGGGGGGGCTGGTCCAGGCCCCCCAAGGGTGCTAACGGGTAGGGCCTTGCCACCTGGATTGTGTGACATTCTCACTTCCCCATGTGTCTCAGCTTCTCTGCCTTCCTGGCCTCCCAAGCGGAGGTGAGGGGGACAGAGGTGCCTGGAGTCATATGTGCCTGGGTCTTTGATAGACCTTGGCTGTCACTTGGGGGTGTAGGCAGAGGTTGGGGGACTAGAGCACCGTCACCAGCCAGGGTCCCTCATTAATTCTGCTGAGTGGTCAGCCCCTTCCGTACATCTAGTGTCTCATTAATATTCAGTGAGTTATTAATATTTAGTACTGTGTTTATATATACGCAATGAATCATGACTATTCAGTGACTGTGTCTATTGGTGCCTCAGGGCTGTTTAGTGACTCATTCATATCATATTCATTGTACTAATATGCATATTCATTAATGCATCTCAAATGTGCCTTGCAACTATTAATTGTTGCCTTATAACTATTTCATATATTATAAATACTGGGTGCCTCCTGCATATTTAACAGATCATTAATATTCAGCACTTCACTAATATTCAGTGCTTCTTGCTCATTAAATGCATCCTGAATATTTCAGTGCCGTGAGTATTTGGCCCTTTAGCACATTAGGAATATTCGGAGTCAGGAATATTCAGTGCCTCTTGGTCCTGCCCCCTTGGCTCCAAGGATGTGCTTGCTGACTTATCAGGACTGAATCATCTGCATCCCCAAGGCCCCGGGTAGGGGACGGTGGCAGCTGCTGCCTAGAATGGGGTTAGCCTGAAGTGAGGCACAAGGAAATAGCCAATATGTGAGTCATGGTTAGCATTTTTCCTCATGCAACAAACAGCAGTGAGCACCAACTGGGGACACAGCTGTGAGGGCCAAGATGCTGGGCCCCACCTCTGGAGCTCCAGGCTGGCTGGAGAGATGGACAGGACGGAAGTGAGCAGTTTTGTCTAATGGTGGTGAGAGCAGCAGAGGAAAGCAGAGCCGGGGTGGGGTGTTTTAGCTGGGAGGTTGGGGCGTCTCTAAGGAGATGATGTTGGACGGAAACCTGAAGGTCAAGGAGAACCAGGGGGAAGAGCAGGAGAGAGGGGCGTCCGAGGTGGAAGGAAAGGCAGGTGCAAAGGTCCTGTGGCAGGGCTGAGCCCGGGTATTTGAAGGAGCTGTGAAGAGGCTGGTGTGGCAAGAGTGGAGGAGAGGGGGCGGTGGTCATGGGGCGGGAGGAGAAGGAGATTGAGAGCACCCCAGGGGGAGGCTTTTGGGTTGCAGCCAACGAAAACAAGTGGTTTTGCTGTGTGCGCTGCAGGAAGCAGGCTCGGAGTGATGGTGAAGTTGCAACAGTGCATGGAGGGCAAACAGCCCCGAGCAGGATTGGCCGGGATTGCAGTGGGGGGACCGGGTGGTGGGCCCTGAGAGTCAGCCCGACATCACTGCTGTGACTCTGTACACCGTGGCACTACGGTCTGCAGGGAGGAGCATGGAGGAGGCCCTGCCACGTGCAAGCAATATATGGATGTGTCCATCCATCAGATGCCTGATGGATCTTCCTGGTTTACATGGCATCGTGTCCCGAAGGCTCTCGCCCAGATACCACACCTGGGTCACCTGCTGCCCCATAACGTCCCCTTGTGAAAGGCTCGGAGACTTCTCACGTTTTGTTCTCCCTGGTCCATCCTTCTCTGTCCCCCACATCCAGGCTCTAAATTTTTTTTTTTTTTTTTTTGGCCATGCCACACGGCATATGGGATCTTAGTTCCCCAACCAGGGATCGAACCCATGCTGCCTGCAGTGGAAGTGCGGAGTCTTAACCACTGGACCGCCAGGGAAGTCCCAGGCTCTAAATATTGATGACTCCCTTCATCCTGTTTGCTGAACTCACCCACGTCCCTGTACCCCGCCAGCCAGCCCCTATCCAGGTCCCCAAATTCTTCTTCCTGGTTGCTGCCCTGGCCTCTAACTCCTGCCCTGATTGCCTTTTCCCCTTCACTGTCCACAGGGGACTTCTTCAAAGTATAACTCAATCTTGTCCTTCCCCTGCTCACACACCGTCCATGGCTCCCCATTGTTCCTCACCTGCAACATAAGAGCTGCTTTGTGGTCTGCCCCATTTCCTGAGCCTCCCCCTGCCATCATCTGGCAACCCTGCCTTTATCTCCCTCCTCCTCCACTTCTCCAACCACACCGCCTCCTCTCTCTCCCTTTGATAACCTAAATTTGTGCCCACCTCAGGGCCTTTGCGCTTGCTGTGCCCTCTGCCTAGAATGCCCTTCCCCTGGGGCTCTGCCCAGGTGATTTTCCCTTCATCCTTCAGGATGTCCCCAGGCTGGTCAGGTCCCTCCCCTGCCAGGGATCCCTCCTTCTTCAACAGAATTTATCGCAGCTGCGACTAAACAAATCACTTCCTCATGTATTAATATCATAAAGGAAGGGCTGGCTTGGCCATGGCTGTGTCCCCTGCACCCTGCATACAGTAGGTGCTTAGTAAATACTCTATGGCCCACAAGTCAGTGCAACAAGTAAAACAGTTGGATTCGTACATGTTCATAGACACTCCTGCTTTATGCTGAGCCTGAATATCCCCATCTGTAAGTGGGGGCACTAAAGGAGCCAGGACAATGAACCAAGGTCACTGGGTTGTCATTGCATAGTCAATGTATGCCAAGCCCTTTAATACTCAATAGAAAGTGACCCATTGTGTGTCTGTAGGGCAGGGAGTATTCTCAGCATTTCCATGTGCTAATGAGGAAATAGACTCCCAAGGGGAAGTGACTCACCAAGGTCAACTCAGAGCAAAGAGGTACCATTCAACAAGGAATCTGACCTCTCTTCTTCCTGCTCACACACCTCCATGGCTCGCCCATGCCCCAAGGAAACAGCCCCACTACTCAGCCTGGTGTTCAAGGTCTTTACAGGGTCTGGCCCCACCTCTTAGCCTCAGAAATCACCCCCTCTCCAAATTCTGCTTTTCAGCAAAATAAACTACACATGATTCCTTGAATAGGCTTTGTTTTCTTTCCCTTCCTTGCTTTTGCATTTGCTCTCTTTGCTACCTGAACTCCCCTTGGTGAACTCATATGCATCCTTCAAAACCTCAGCTTCAATATCCTGATCCATTCTCTGGCCCAGCCCTGATTCCACAGGTGTCTGGATTTGTCTCCCCCAGACTGAGGGCTTCTGGGGGGCCAAGCCCAGGGTTGAGGCTTCTCAATTCCTCCAGAACCTATTTGTTGAATGAATGAATAGTTTTCATATATATGTTTTGAGATAAGAGCCACTGAGACCCTTCTCAGAGCGGAAGGACTTGGAGACAGTGTGGATTTCTGTGGTAATGTGAGTCACCCACTGGGCCACCTTGGGACAAGTCTCTGAGCTTCACTTCCCCAGCTATGAAATGGGGGTGGGGATTCCCCCAGGGTTATTCAGACCTCACAAACTTCAGAGTGAGCAGCTGTTTGGGCTTCCACAAGCCCAATCCTTCCAGAACTGGAGAGGGTAGACAGGAGAATCTTGTGTGGGGCCAGGTAATCGAAAGCAGACCTAAGAGGAACTTCTCACCAGCCATACAGCCCCACCAGCAAAGTCCCCAGAGCTGCCACACAGTCGCTTAGGAGGAAGTAATACCAAGAGGCTTCCCGTCCTTGGCTAAGTGGAGCCCGTAAACCCCAGCTTTTCCCACAGTAGGTGTGAGGTCCCAGCCCATTTAGAAAGTAAGGCCTGTAAGGAGAGGTTGGGGACTACCTGGGATACAGCCCACTGAGACACCCAGCAAGGTATCCTGGACCAGTGAATCCCCAGCGCTCTCAGCCTGGCTGAAAGCGGGGCCTGGAGTTTCTTTTTTATGCCAGTCTGGATGTGGGATGTTGTGAGTTTGGAAACATTTGCTGCTTGAAGTTTTAAGGGGCCATGAGTTAGGGGTGGAGGTAGCCTTGGTGGATGGAAAAGGGAAGGGGATCTGGGATGCATTAATAGAGGTCTAGTGTAAGGGGAAGGGGACGTGAGCCTCCATCCCCTCCACCCCCAACTTGAGCTCTCAGACCCCAATCAGGAGCCTTATGGGGGCTGGGAGGGTGAAGTCGCTGTAAGATCCCTCCAGTTAAAGAAACCAGAGACCTGGCAAGAAAAAGTTGGGAATGCAGGTAGCCAACAAAGATTAAGTGTTTCATATACAAAGGGATCTTACAAATAAACAAGAAAGAAAATGCAAGGAAAAGAACAAGCATTAATGGATTTAATTAAAACCAAATGGCCACCCCCAAGAGCTTCTATTTTGCCCAGATACCCTGATCCCAGTGATATGAGCCATTTAGTCATTTTACCTCTTCTCACACCTTCCCCCTCCCCAATGTCCAGGTTTGGCTGAGTTGTAAATATTCCTATTTGTTGAGGTATCTTTCTTTGTTTTGGAGCTCTTGTTTGGCACTAAACACATTCCCAGCTAACAGATCCTTGGCCATTTAGGTTTGATTTTCTATTTAAATAGTAATAAATCTCATAAATACTCCATCTAATGAACTTAACTAAACCTATATCAAGCTTCTTTGTTCAGTCCCTCATTCTCCTCTTTGGATCCTTCCTCCTTTTGAGTTCTCTATTCTGGTTTCTGTGTTTATTTAGACCAGGATTATTTCTCAATCTTGACAATGCTGGATCATCGTCTGTCACGGGGCGGTCCTGTGCCCTATAGGATGTTAATTTAAGCAGCATCTCTGGCCTCCATCTGCTCGATGCCATTAGCAGTCCCATTTCTCCACCCTGCCCCAATCATGATAACCAGAAATGTCTCTGGACATTGCCCAGTAAGTATCCTGTGGGAGCAGAATAACCCCTGATTGAAAACTGATTTAGACTCTAAACTGCAGATGGGGTAGGGGGGAATCACCCTCTAAATTTTCATTGGATTCTGAATGAGGGTGTCTCTTAGCCAGAAGTTAGGGTCCCAGGCACACCCTTGTCTTCCAGCATCTGTGGGTCTCTGGCCACCAGTGTCACCGAAGATAATGTTGTGACATCTCTGGTCTTATTTTTGGTGACTTGGGCTTTCTACTGCAGCTCTTGAGTTTTTTCCCGTCCTCGGAGCTCAGGGATCTGCCAGGTTCACCTGGGAATGCTCCTTTCTTGTGGTCCACTCTGGACTCGGGCCCCTCTTCAGCTCAGGAAAATGTCCTTCTAGGATTCTGTTCATTCTTGCATCATTTGTCAGTTCACAGTCTCCTCTCAAGATTGTGATTTGCCTTTTTGGGTCTCCCAGACCTGCCCTCCAGATGGTGAACCACCCGCTGAGGCTGGTAGCTAACCCGGGGATGCCATGGAAACAAGACAGGCTCTGTGCCACCCGCAGACAGGGTGCCCAGCTGCTCAGACTCCATCAGCTCATTCCTACCTCAGGGTCTTTGCACCTGCTGTTCCCTCCCTGGGGATCTTTCCCTCACAACCTCAGCCATGATGGCTCCTCTGTGCCATTCACATCCCAGCTTAAGTGTCATCCAGACCTCAAAATCCACGCCCACCACCCAACCCCATTTCCTCCCGTGGCATTCATCCCCTTGTATCTCTTCACCGAGGTTATTATTTAGTGTTTGTTCCCCCTCAAGCATGTGAGTCCCAGAGTGGCAGAGACATTGAGGTATCCCATGCCTGTTCACCACTGTGTCCCCGCTCCCGGGAGGTGCCTGGCACACAGGAGAAGCACAGTAAATATTGGCTCGAATGAATGAATGTATAACTTCATTCTGAGAGTCAACATATATATTTTTTGGCCACGCCATGCGACTTCCGGGATCTTAGTTCCCCGACCAGGGATCGAACCCGTGCCCCCTGCAGTGGAAGCACGGAGTCCTAACCACCGGACCTCCAGGGAAGTCCCAAGAGTCAATATTTTTTCAGATGCTGTGGCATCCCAGCATTCGTTCGTTCATTCATTCATTCAACACACATTTACTGAGCACCTACTAGTCACCAAGCACAGTTCTAGGGGCTGGGGATAAAATGATGAATAAGACTTATTGCATGGAACTTGTATTCTGGTGGGGAAGATGGATGAGAAGCAGTACATTTTTTAAGGTTTTTTAAATTTATTTATTTATTTATTTTTGTCTGCGTTGGGTCTTCGTTGCTGCGCGCGGGCTTTCTCTAGTTGTGGCGAGCGGGGGCTACTCTTCGTTGCAGTGTGCCGGCTTCTCACTGCGGTGGCTTCTCTTGTTGTGGAGCACGGGTTTTAGGCGCGCGGGCTTCAGTAGTTGTGGCACACGGGCTCAGTAGTTGTGGCTCGCGGGCTCTAGAGCGCAGGCTCAGTGGTTGTGGCGCACGGGCTTAGTTGCTCCACGGCATGTGGGATCTCCCCAGACCAAGGCTCGAACCCATGTCCCCTGCACGGGCAGGTGGGTTCCTAACCACTGCACCACCAGGGAAGCTCCATTTTTTAAGTTTTTATTTTAGGAGGTGAAAAGTGCTGTGGAAGAAAGAAAAAGTAGGCTAGGGTGGGGGATCAGGGCTGCCAGTGAGATGGTGTGTCCTGAGGAGGTGTTCCTGAGAAGGGGACATTTGAGCAAAGACAAGGAGCGGGAGGAGGGAGTTGTATAGAAATCTGGAGAATCAGGCAGAGGAAACAACCTGTGCAAAGGTCCTGAGGCAGGACCATGCTCAGCATGTTTGAGGTTAAAATCCCAACCACACTCTTACATAGGGTTAATTCCCATTTTACTTTGAAGCTCAGAGAGGTCAAGCTTCTTTCCCAAGGTCACACAGCAGAACCTGTGGAGTGGGATCTGAGCCTCATTTCGGGGAGACACCTGGCTGGAGAGGCCTTGGCCAGGCAGTGTGCAGAGACAGTGATGGGCACGTTGGGGAAATGGCCTCATGGATCAGGGCAGGAGCCTCTGTCCCCAGCACCAGCACCCATTTGTGGCTCTAGATAAAATGGGAAACTACTCTCTTCTTGCTCCCAGGCAATTGCTGGGTGGGGTTGCTTGGAGCTCGAGGGGCCTACCAGAATCCACTGACTACCCCACAGTGTTTCAGGTGCCAGAGGGGAGAGCGAGGAGGCCCCAGACGAGCACAGACATCCTGAGGCACTCTGAAGTAAGTGCTGGGGTTCACATATTCATTCAACAAATACTTGTTGAATACCCACTAGGTACCAGGTGCCGGGAACTCCCTTCACACCTGCACAACCTAGTGAGTTGCTCAGATGCCCCCTTTATAACTGAGGAAACTGAGACCCTAGGTATGGAGGGCACACAGCCAGGGAGTGATGGAGGTGGGATTTAAACCCAGGAGTTGGGCTCCAGAGGGCACCTCTCTGAGGTGAGACAATAAGTGTTTACTGAATTAGTAAGTCCTGCCTTGGATCTAATCTGGCATTTTCATGCTGCGCTGGAAAATAGATCTTCAAATTTAGGGCTGGAACACAGCACAGATACCACCTTTCCAGACAAAGAGACATTGAGGGAGTCCAGGGAAGCCTGGGAAAGGAATGTGGACAGGAGACCAAGGGCTCTGCCTAGATATGGAAAAGGAAATCTTCGGCGGTGGGGGGAGGTGGTTGATGGATAAATAAAAGTGTGCCAGGCTGCTCTCACCTTCTGAGATGGCCCACACTGTCGAGTGTGTTTCTCTCTAAATAAATCCACTTCTTTTTTTAAAATTATTTTTTAGATTTATTTTATTTATTTAATTATTTATTGGCTGCGTTGGGTCTCCCGTTGCTGTGTGCTGGCTTTCTCTAGTTGCAGAGAGCGGGGGTTATTCTTCGTTGCGGTGCGAGGGCTTTTCATTGCAGTGGCTTCTCTTGTTGTGGAGCACAGGCTCTAGGCACGCAGGCTTCAGTAGTTGTGGCACACGGGCTTCAGTAGTTGTGGCTCATGGTCTTAAGAGCCCAGACTCAGTAGTTGTGGCACACGGGCTTAGGGCTTACGGCTTAGTTGCTCTGCGGCACATGGAATCTTCCCGGACCAGGGCTCCAACCCGTGTCCCCTGCATTGGCAGGCGGATTCTTAACCACTGCGCCACCAGGGAAGCCCTAAATCCACTTCTTACCTATCACTTTGTCTCTCGCTGAATTCTTTGTGACGAGACATCAAGAACCTGAGATTTGTTAAATCCTGAGACCAGAACTAAAACCCCCAGCAAATGGAAGATGTTACCATTCTTCACTCCAGAAAAGACCACCTGAGTCCAGATTAAAGGAACCAGAGAAACTCATCAAGAGATTACCTGAGACCAGATTAAAGGAGTGCAGGCCCTGCACACACCCTAATCCTTATCAGCAAGCCTGCCCTTGAACCATTGCCACATCCTCCTGGGTTGGGACACACGGTTTTTAGGGGCACGAGCCTGCTGCTTCCCCCTTTTCCCTGACAAAGCAATAAAGCTCTTCTTTTCTACTTCACCCCCCCACCCAAAAAAAGTGTGCCAGAGAGAAACTTAATGAATTTACTTTTATTCATAAATTCATTCACTCAGACACTCTCTGCTTCCCCCATGTGTTTGCCTCATGCTGGGCAATGCCAGGACCCTCAAGAAGCCCCCAGTCTTGGGAAGAAAAAGTCAGAGATCATGATGAAACCATACACCTCAGACTGGGACTTGAACCCACGCAGCCAGGACTCGAACCCGGCCAAAACCCACAGTCTTCCAACTGAGATCACACACCATATCAGGTAAGAAAGGCACCAGGGTATGGGGTTATCAGTTTTTATAGAGGTGGGTAATTTTATAGGCTAATGAGTAGGAGGAGTATTCCAGCTATTTTGGGAAAGGGCGGGGATTTCCAAGAATTGGGCCACCGCCCACTTTTTGATCCTTATGGTCGGTCTTGGAATTGTCATGGTGCCTATAGTGTCATTTAGCTTGCTGATGTGTTACAGTGAGTGTATACTGAGGCTCAAGGTCTAGTGGAAGTTGACTTGTCTGCCATCCTGGATCCATTTGGTTCTAATCAGTTTATGTCATGTCTGTGGGCTATGTCATTCTTTCAAAGGTTGTGCCCTGCCCCCTTCCCTCCTGTTTCAATGACCTAGCCAGAGAGGGAGACAGGGCTAACTAGGAAACCAGGACTCTTCCTGAGAGGTCCAAGAGGACTTCCCAGAGAATGGATCATTTGAGATGGGTTTTAAAGGAGGAAGAGGAGTTTGCCAAGGAAGATAGCTTTGTTTGAGACATGCTGGGCCTGAGGGTTCTGTGAAGAGCCAGGGCCCATGCTCAGCTCACAGGACCATTAAAAATAGTCAAGAAGGGCTTCCCTGGTGGCGTAGTGATTGGGAGTCCACCTGCCAGTGCAGTGAACACGGGTTCAAGCCCTGGTCCGGGAAGATCCCACATGCTGCGGAGCAACTAAGCCCGTACGCCACAACTACTGAGCCTGCGCTCTAGAGCCCGCGAGCCACAACTACTGAGCCCACGAGCCACATCTACTGAAGCCCGTGCACTCTAGAGCCCGTGCTCTGCAACAAGAGAAGCCACCGCAGTGAGAAGCCCGCGCACTGCAACGAAGAGTAGCCCCTGCTCGCGGCAACTAGAGAAAGCCCGTGCACAGCAACGAAGACCCAACACAGCCAAAACTAATAAATAAATAAACAAAAATAATAAATAAAATAAATTTATAAAAAAAAAATAGTCAAGAAGAATGAGTGATGGTTCTATCACAATCCCAGAAGCTCAGAGCTCCCTGGAGGAGCAAGTGAAAAGGGAAGCAGGAAGGATCCCAGCAGCTCTCAACTGCTAAAAAGGGAGTTCTCTGCCTCTCTCGGGGAGGCTCCTGGGCCATCTCTGAGAGGGGGACGTAAAGAGGACCAGCTTGGATGCGGGGGGTGGGGGGTGGGATTCTGGGCACACTGAATCTGGGAGGCTCACCTTGGCATCTCCATGCCTGTTTTCTCTGTAAATATTGATCCCCGATAGGGCCTGGGCAACAGTCAGAGCCAACATGGGGTACTGGAGGAGGTGGGAGCCGGGGGAGTCTCTGGGGGTGAATTTCAGTATTTTTCCAACTTGAGCAACTATAGGGCTGCAACCAGGTGTTGGGGTCCACAGGTAACTCTGGAAAAGTGCTTGGCCCATCTGGCATCTTCAGGCATCTTCAGTGAGTGTTATTGTCTGCAGAAGCTGCCCAGGGGTCTCTTCGGACCAATCCCAAACTCAGGCGGACCAGAATGAGGTGTTCTCGGCCCCTGCGGACAGAGGTGGGCCTGGCTGTGGCTCTGGGCACCTTCACCCTCCTCCTCCTCTTCAATCTGCACATCACCACCCACCTGCCCAGGCCTGAAGGAGTCGCCGGGCATCCCCGTGGCTCTGGTCTGGCCCTTGCCGCCCTCCCGCCCACCGCCCGCCCCCTGCCTGGCCAACATCTCCATGGCCGCCCTGTCGGACTTCGCCAGGCAGCTGCAGCACATCCGCAACTTCCTGCTGTACAAACACTGCCGCGACTTCGTGCTGCTCCAGGACGTGCCGCCTGACAAGTGCGTGCAGCCAGTCTTTCTGCTGCTGGTGATCAAGTCCTCGCCCAGCAATTACGAGCACCGGGAGCTGGTGCGGCGCAGGTGGGGCCGTGAGCGCCAGGTGCATGGCGTCCTGCTGCGCCACCTCTTCCTGGTGGGCACGGACCCCAACTCGCTGGAGGCGCGCAAGGTCAACCGGCTGTAGGCCATGGAGGTGCGGATGCATGGTGACATCCTGCAGTGGGATTTCTACGACTCATTCTTCAACCTCACTCTCAAACAGGTGGGCTGGGGGAGGGAGGGTGTCACCTGATTGGGGCCACCTCTCCTTCCTGCCCAAAGTTGCTACCACCTCCTCTGAGGAGCTCTGGGGACCAGAAACTCCCATCAACCTCGCCCCACCCCATCTACTGTCCTCATGGTGATCCGAAGTCTTCTTTGTCCAAGGGAGGCAGGGAGAAAGGACTTACAAGCCTGGCTCTCCAATCCTTGATGACCTGGGCTCAAATCCAGACTCCGCTTCTTATCTGCTGTTTGCCATGGATGATCATTCACCTCTCTATGCGTCAGTTTCCTCATCAGGGAAATGGGATATTAATTGAACTCACCCACCTCTGAGGGCTGCTGTGAGGATTACATGAGATGATATTCATAAGGCACCTGGACCAGTGCCAGGTGCTCAGATAACATTGGCAATGGCGCATGGGGAGCGCTGGACAGAACACATCTTATTTCTTTGTTCTGGTTCTGTCTCCCCATGAGGCCCAGGTCTGTGTGTTAGTTACTCAACAAAGACCTTTCTGATGGAAAAGAAACCATGAGAGGTAGATAGAATCTTGCCCATGCTCAGAGGAGGAATTGAAGGCTCCAAGGACCCACCCAGGATGTGGGGGGGTGGGGATGGAGTAAGCTGAGTAGAGACACAAGCTGAAAGGGGCCCAGTGCAGGTTCCTGCTCATAGTAAGTACAGACGGGTCTGGGTTCAAGACTTTGAACAACAGACCTTCTCTGTTGTATGACCTTGCTCAAGGCACTTTCTCTGGAGAGCCTCTATTTCTTCATCTGTAAATGAGACTGAAGACCACACCTGCCTCTTAAAATTGTATTAAGGATTCAAGGTAGGGCAGGCAGTGAGTACAGTGCCTAGCATGCAGCCAAAGTTATTATGGAGGTAACTGAAGCCAAGGCGGGTAGAGGGCCCAGAACCTCTTAACATGCCATGTTCTTAATGCAGAACACAAAAGCATGTGATAAACGTCAACTTGACAAACATGAATCCAGTGCCTACAAAGTGTTGACCCCATAATGGGTGCTGAAGAGATGGCACATAGGAGAGACACAGCTCCCACCCAGGGGGACCCCAGAGTCTGGTGGGGGAGGTAGATGTTATATAACAATCATACAAGTAATTTAATGGTAGTACTTGGCAAGGCAGAGTCAGAAGGAATAGCAATAAATGTAAATGTGACAATTTTCAAGCACTTCTTGGTGCTTTACAGAGCATCATCTCTGTAGATCCCCAACAGTCCTGGAGGCAGGTCCCATGATGTGTCCTGTCTGGGAAGTTGGAAACTGAGGCACACAGAGGGGCAGTTGGTTGCAAAGGACCACAGAATGAGTCCTTTAACCCAGAATAGCCTGAATGGAAAACACATCCTTGCCTGGCCTCACTGGGCTGGGGTGGCTGACAGGGACCCAAAGCTGATGGCCCCAGACATCAAGCCCGTGTGCCCTGTCCACTCCCCCTTGCAGGTGCTCTTCCTACAGTGGCAGAAGACACGGTGCACATGCCAGTTTTATGCTCAACTGGGATGATGACGTCTTTGCCCACCCTGACCACCACCTCTCAACGGGGCAGTTGACCCACAGTGTGTGCCCCGTCCGCCTTCCCTGGAGCAAGTACTATGTGCCGAAGGTGGTGACAGAGGAGGAACACTACCCGCCCTACTGCGGGGGTGGTGGCTTCCTACTGTCCCGCTTCACAGCCACCACCCTGCGCCACTCCCCCCCACCCTGGACCTCTGCCCCATTGTTGATGTCTTCCTGGGCATGTGCCAAAAGCAGGAGGGCTTCACACAGTGGTATCCTCACAGCCAGTGTTCAGGCCCCCTCCAGCTGCCTGTCCTCCTTTGACCCCTGCTTCTACCAAGAGCTGCCGCTGGTGCACCGCTTCCTGCCCTACGAGATGCTGCTCATGTGGGACGTGCTGAACCAGCCCAAGCTCACCTGTGACAAGCGGACACAGATCTACTGAGGTGGAGTCAGGGCCCCCAGCCTCGAGGCTACTGTCTCCATCCCCATAGAAAGGGCAGCAGCTTCCTCCCCGGAAGCTGAGACCTTTGTCCTCCTAAGTGGGCAGGACCTAGGAGAGTACCAGGGAGGTTGGATGAGTCTGACCGGTGAATTCCTACACATCCTTCAAAACTCACCTAGTACTGCCTAGACCGTGTTCCATCATCCTCCCTAGACTCTCAGCTGGAAGGACCATCTCTTTCCATGTCAGCTAATGGCAGAAGCACTTCTGCTAGGGTCCCAGCTGCTGCTGCTGCATCCATCCCTTTTCCATATCCCACTTCCTAGCCCTGACCTTGATCATGGGCTAAAGCCTAAGCAGTGACCAGCCTCTCCTTGGTTGTGAACCTGCAATGGTGGGTGAATTCCTGCAATGGTTCAAGGCCAATTGAGGACACCTGGGTCCACACGCAGCTGAAGCAAGAAGGAGTTTTCAGCTGGGAAGAGAGGGTTTCTGTTCTCCACCCCTCCCTGGATCTTGGACCCCTCAGATGGTGGGAGGGGCCAGAGAGTCTGGGAATGGGACCACCCCCTCCCTGCTTGTGGCTTCAAGCGCTCTTATGGTGGGAACATTGGGCAGAGGAGGGAGGGAGCTATCTGTCTCAGGCTATCGGAGCTCAGAGTTTCTGGAGTCCCTGACAGGACCCAGCCCCACACCGGTGCTCCCCGACAATACAGGAAAGAGTATTGGGGCAAGAGGGGTCTTCACTGGGCCCAAGGCCAGCACACACACCTTAGTGCCCAGAGAAGGGGGATATTCAGGTCCTTGGGGAACCCTAAGTTCTCGGGACCCAGGACTGGCCCCCGCCTCTGTGTGTCTCTCAGACTGGGGAGATCCAAGTGAACTGGTGACCCCCAGCCCTGCCACCCTCGGACAGGTGTCTGAGACAGGTTTCACAGGGATTGGGGCAGTGGTAAAGGGGACCTCACACAGCAGACTGAGGACTGGAGACCAGGTCCTCAGAGAATAAAATGTTTTGCAAAGACTTAGAGGTCTTTTTTTTGTTTTTTAAAGTGATTTACAAGTTTTAACTCAGATCAGTCTACATTCATCCTTAAAATCTCACTTCCAGAAGAAAATATACAACAGTAAAACAGGGCAAGGATGAAGTAGAGGCTATGGAAGCTTCTATCAGGCAGATCTCACATCATCCTCCCCTGCCCCCCACACACACACCCTCCATGGCTCCCTATTGCCCTCAGCTTATATTTCCCCCTGCAGACTGATTCTCACTGCCAGCTGATGGCAGGCTCCGGAGAGAGAGGCACAGGGGTGATACTACTCCTAGCTGCATGGGACGCTGGACCCACCTGCTTCTGGCAAGGCTGCTTCTGAATCCCGCCCCGCCACCACGCAGCCTCCCCTCTCTTCCCCGGGCTCATCTCCTTTCACTGGGACTACAGCTCTACTGTCCTCTGTCCCACTCCTTGTGTCCCTTCTTTAAGTATTTATTGTGCACCTACTGTGTGCTACACACCTTGCCCTGTACTCCTCCTCCCAGCCCCATGGGAACGGTCAGTGGGCACTGACCCACCTTATAGTGAGGACACAAACCTGTGAACAATGAAACAGGAAGTTACCAGAAGTGGTAAGAACTTTGAGGAGAATTAAAATGAGGTGATTGGACACACAGGGATGGGGACGAGAGCTAGCCAGGAAGTCAGGGGGTTGGGACTGCAGAGATGGGGCCTGAAGGAGGAGGTTATGGCCTTGGGGAGAATTGGGAGGAGGATGTTCCAGGCAGAGGATACAGCATATGCAAAGGTCCTGAGGTGAGATGATCTGAGAGCATTTAAATTGCAGCCAGGAAGCTGTGACTGGAGGTGGGTAAGGAGGAGATGGAGGGAGAGGGGACAAGAGATCACAGGGACTAGTCACGTGGGGCCTTGTGGGTTGGGGTGAGGAGAGAGGGTGTTATTTTGAGGGTTACAGCATCTTTGGAGCAAGGAAATGACAGGATTAATTTTATTTATTTATTTATTATTTATTTATTTATTTATTTTTGGCTGCGTTGGGTCTTCGTTGCTGCACGCGGGCTTTCTCTAGTTGCAGTGAGCGGGGGCTACTCTTGGTTGCGGTGCGCGGGCTTCTCATTGTGGTAGCTTCTCTTGCTGCGGAGCACGGGCTCTAGTAGGCTTGTGGGCTTCAGTAGTTGTGGCACGCGAGCTCAGTAGGTGTGGCGCACGGGCTTTGTTGTTCCACAGCATGTGGGTTCTTCCTGGACCAGGGCTCAAACCCATGTCCCCTGCATTGGCAGGCGGATTCTTAACCACTGTGCCACCAGGGAAGCCCCGACATGATTGATTTTTGTTTTAAGAAGCCCTGCAGCTGCCATGGAGACTGTTGAAAAGGAAGGTGGAGGCTGAGGCAGCCCCTAAGCCAGAGGAGACAGGCCTGGATGAGGCAGGGACTGCAGGAGTTTCTACCAGGGAGATCTGATCTCATCCTGCCCCTGCTCAAACACCTTCTGTGTCTCCCCATTGCCCTTGGGAAAGAGTGCTGCTCCCCTGCTGCACCGGATTGAATAGTGTGTCACAAAAGTTCCCATCCACCTGGCACCTCAGAATATGGCCTTATTTGGAAATAGAGTCTTTGCAGATGTAATTAAGGTAAGGATCAAGATAAGATCATCCTGGATTAGGGTGGGCTCTGAATCCAATGAGAGCGCTTTTAGAAGAGACAGAAATGAACACACAGAGAGACATGGAAAAGAAGACGATGTGAAAATGGGGGCAGAGCTTGGAGTGACGCACCTACAAGCCAAGAATTGCCAGTAGCCCCCCAGAGTTGAGAGAGGCAGGGGGACAGAATCTTCCTCAGAGCCCTTCAAAAAGAATCAACCCTGCCAACACCTTGATTTCTGACTTCTGGCCTCTAAAACTGGGAGGGAATAAGTTTCTACTGTTTTAAGCCACCCAGTCTGTGGCTGTTCCAGCAGCCTTAGGAAACTAATACACATGTGAACAGATCACATAGGCAAATACCCGAGCATTTTTTTCAAGAGGGTCAAATCATACGATTCCTATCTCAGGATGAAAGGAGGATGCAAGTGAAAAGAATGGTGAGAGTTGGATCACTAAATATCCACTGTGAGGGGAATTCCCTGGCGGTCCAGTGGTTAGGACTCCACGCTTCCATTGCAGGTGGCACGGGTTCAATCCCCGGCCAGGGAACTAAGGTTCCACAAGCCCCACAGCACCGCCAAAAAAAAAAAAAAAAAATCCACTGTGACTCATTCAGACATTCATGTGTTGTGTCCACTGATAAGTGGACGTTAAGTGAGGTTAAGGCCCCCCATGAGCCATGACAGAGACCTGGATTCGAATCCTGAACTTGGCCATTCCCTCCCTGTCTGACCTTGGCAAACAGCGAGCTCCCTTGGCCTCAGTTTCCCCACTTTGTAGTGTGATGATTCTCCAATTGTTATTAAGTTTCTGGAAGTGTTGGTGGGTCCACGGCTGCCAGTGGAAAATTCCACACAAAGGCTGACCCAGGCTTCTGCCTTTTTCTTGAGAAAATGCAAAAAGTTTCTTCAGATTCTGCAGACATCTTATTTATTTACTATTGATAAGACAGCAAGAGGGGAGTCAAATGCAGGGAGCGGGGTAACTGGGGCTCCTCTGAGGTGAGAACATTTGAGAACAGGTGTCTGGCATCTCCACAAAACCAAGGATCCTCCAAGGTTTTGGAGGAAACCAAGTTTCCTCCAAGGAAACTCTAAGGTTTGGGATCTGGTGTTTTCCCCAGTTGGCCCCCCAGAGGACAGGTGGCCTGGGTGAGGTGGTGAGCGCCTTGTCCTAGGAGGTAATCAACAAAGTCTCCCCCAGACATGGGGCTTCATGGTGCTGTGTGGCATCAGGAGTTCACCAGACCGGACCCCTGTGGGTCTCAGGCTCCCCCAAGGCCACACCCCAGGAGGGTTCAGTGGGGACAGAGGGTCAGCAGGTCTTGCCGGGTGCAGCCACTGAGGCAGCAGTGACGGACAGGGTTGGTGGCAGCTGCCCGGCGGTGGCGGTGGTGGTGATGGCGAGAGGCCTGGGGCAGGGGCTGTGGGGCGAGTACCAGCATGGGGTCCCCACTGGCCATCAGCCCATGGAGGAGATGTCGTCCTTCCAGCCACTGTAGCAGCTCACCTGGGGACAGGGAGGAATTCAGCATAGAGGGGGGACCCCAGAGGACCCCACTCACACTGCACACACAGCCTCCGCTCATCATGCACAGAAACAGAAAGTAAGCATTTATTGAGTGCCCAGTGTTTACCAGGCACAGATTGAATCCCCCATCCGGACGTGTGCAGTCTTGACCCACACCACACTCAAGTCCCCAGCTATGCACACTCCCACGTGTCACCTATGGTAAGAAGGCACAGACACTTCACAGAGCAGATGACAGAAGGGGTGACATACGACGTATACATGTACACACAGACGCAGGCGCACACCCTCGTAGCCCCTCCCACTTCCCTGCGCACCTCTGCACACCCATCTGTACCCGTGTCACACACACAGGACACACACGCATGTGACAGACGTTGTACACAAAGCTGTTTGATACTCCCTGCACCAGGGCCGGGACTAGGGTGAAGAGAGCCAGGCGCAGGCCTGGAGCGCACAATTTTAAGGGGGCGCCAAAAAACCTCAACAACCAAGATCAAACATATTGTAACGGAATATTTTAAAATTAAAATGAAGGCAGAAATTCCTGAAGATCAAAATATTGAAACTGTAAATAAAGACAGGATCTGATCTGGCTACGCACTTGTTCAGACTCGCTCGCGTCGCTCTCCGCGCACTGATTCCCGCGCCTGGCAGGGGGCGCATCCCCCGCGGACTTGCACAGACCCGCGCAGCCGGCAGGTGGACCCCAGAACATGCATGCAAACCCTTCTGCATGCACCTGCCCCACGCCCGGCCCCAGAGACCCCACAGCACAGTCCTCGCCCGCCCCTACTCACGGTCGCCGCCAGCCACAGGTCGCCCATCCTCGGGGGACCAGCGCGGGCCCCCGCACAGCCGCACCAGCGCGCGCACGAAGTGGTGGCCGCACAGCTTCTCTGGCGCTTCCTGGGCGGGGGCAGGGCCTAGGGCGAGCGCCAAGGCCGGGCCCAGCAGCACCAGCGCCCAGGTGAGCCGACGGGGGTCCATGGCGGCGGGAGGCACCGGGCCCCAGCGGGGATTCCCCTTATAGGCGCTGGCCCGCCCCAGCTGGGAGCCTTGGAGGGGGGACAGAGCATTCCTCCAGGACGGTCCAGGGAGAAGGTCAAGGGCAGGGTCAGGGCAAGCATACTGGAACCCCTGATAGTTGGGTTTCCTTTTTATTATGATATGAGGGCCTGACAACCTTTGATTGCCGAGGCATCGGCTTCATAGATGGCTCCCCAATAAATGTGACTACGTAAAGGGCCAGGCCACCTCCTCCCACTGACGCACCTATGTTTTACACGTCTCGGCTGATTTCAGTCGCGTACCACTTGGGCCACTTGGTTGCTTGTTTTGTTTTCTCTTCTTATGCTTTAAATTCCAACCTATGTTAAATTCACCAATAAAGAGTGAGCCCACAACTCTTAGGCTCCCACCCTTGACCCCAATAAAAGCAGGACCCCAGGCCCACACTGCTCTCTGTACCCAGGACCTTGCTCTGTGGCCCCAGGAGTGCTGTGTAATTTCCAGGTGTGCTGTGTAATTTATAAGTAATAAACCTTTATTTTCTCAAAGTTTCCTGATGGTTGTTGCTGAATGGCATCTTTCAATCATAATAAGAACTCAAGGGCCGGTCCGGCCACAACAGTGATTTTTTTTTTAATTAATTAATTTATTTATTTTTATTTTAGTTTATTTTTTGGGTGGGTTGGGTCTCCGTTGCTGCGCGTGGGCTTTCTCTAGTTACGGTGAGCGGTGGCTTTCTCTTCATGGCGGTGCGCGGGCTTCTCATTGCGGTGGCTTCTCTTGTTGCAGAGCACGGGCTCTAGGCGCGCGGGTTTCAGTAGTTGTGGCGCGTGGGCTCAGTAGTTGTGGCTCGCGGGCTCTAGAGGGCAGGCTCAGTAGTTGTGGCGCTCGGGCTTAGTTGCTCCGCGGCATGTGGGATCTTCCCGGACCAGGGCTCGAACCCGTGTCCCCTGCATTGGCAGGCGGATTCTTAACCACTGTGCCACCAGGGAAGCCCAACATTGATTACTGATTATTGATAGGCCGAGATCCATGGTCTCTCTCCCTGGGCCAGGGCCTTGGGCATATCTCTCCCAGGGAGACCACTGGTTGAGGAGTCTTTATTTTTTAACCATTTTAAAGAGGAGAAATAGATAAACTGAGAAATAATAATTCCATGCGATGGTGGCGGTGGGCATCCAGCCAACTGAGACCAGGTCCATTCAGAATCTTGTTGTCCTTATTACTGGACAAATAAGGAAACTGAGGCTCAGAGAGGAGACCCCACACTTGCACAAGGTCACAAGAGGCTGGGCCCTGGGGCTGCGAGTCTTGGTCAGTTCTGCCTCTCCCACATCAGGGTCTCCTTGGGTTGGGCAGGGGATGGAGGGCCTCTACCGGGTGCCAGTCTGGGTGCCAGTTTTACCAAGGAGGGAAACTAAGGCAGAGAGGGAGGTTACTCAACCCAACGCGGGTGAGACCCTGAGCTGAAAACCCTGTCTTGCAGCCCCTCCCCCTTTTCACCAAAGCAGGCTACGACAGTAGGCACAGAGATCTCTGTCTCTGTCTCTGCCCTGCTCCCTCTGTCTCTCTCTGAGTCTCTCTTGGCCTTTCTCTCTCTGTCTCTGTCATTCTCCAAATCTTTCCAGCATTCCTGAGGAGGAAACGAGGGACTGGTTTGGCCCCCGCTAACGTTGGACCCCTCCCCATAGCCTAACCCTCCCAACCAGGCCTTGCCCTCTGGCCCCCACTAGAGCAGCCTGTTCCCTCCACCCACCAAGAGCCTGTAATCAGCTCCCCAGGACAGTGCCAAGGCCAGCAGCTGGGGCTGGGGGGGAGGGCTTCTGTCCTCGAGGGCCCCATCCTCCTGTCCCTCCTCCCCAAGCCTGCCCTGAGGCTCCCATTGTGGCCCCCAGGGGTCTCTATCCCCCAGCCCTAAGCACATTCCTCCCCGGCTCACACATCCCCAAGGATCCCCATTGCCCAAGTCCAGCAACAAACCATCCTTTTCACTGAACTTCTTTATTCATTCAACAAACACTCCCAGCGTCCCCTCTGTACCCAGCCCAGCCCCCAAGGAGCCTCCAAGTCAGAAGAGACAGAGCTGGACGCAGACACCACCCCAGCCGTAGCGTCAGAAGTACAGGGCTGACTGGGAGTGGTGGGAGAACCCTAGGGAATGCTGCAAGGAGGTGATAGCTGGGGTTCTGAGAGATGAATAAGAGTTTTCCAGGGAGGCAAAAAGTGGCAGAAAAACCTTGCAGGCTGGTGTGAAGGAATGGTGGGGTAAGCTTAACCTGCACAAGATGCCTTCTCACAAGCCTCCAGAAGTTGACTCTGTATAGCCAAAGGGCCAACACTATTGCCCATTATACAGAGGATGGAACTGAGGCCCAGAGAGAGGAAGCAACTCTCCCACCATCACACAGCAAATAAGTGGCAGAACCGTGGGCTCCAACACCTGCGCGCTTAACCTCTGTACTCTGAGCCTCCTCCTTTCACCATGCTGTTCCCTCTGCCAAGAATGCCTTTCCTTCCTTCACCCGCTGAAAAGCTCCTGTTAGGGTCCATTGTCATCAGTTGTGTGATCCTCTGGTCTGGACAGAAAGGGCCCCAGTGTACAGGCAGGAAAACTGAAGCCCTGGGACACTCAGGTGCAGTTAGGGTGGACTGGGACCTCAGCTTCTCCTGGTCTCTTACACAATTCTGAACAGTCACACAGACTCCCCCCAAAAAGTGAATTTTCAGCCAGGGCAGCTCTCTTGTGCTTGGCTTCCTCCAGCTAAAGAGGGAGGGGGGAATAGAAGCCTGAGATCACATATTTAAAGCTATATAATGTCTTCTCTGGAAATGAGACAGGAAGCTCCAGGCCAGGCCCTGAGAGGTTGGGAAGATGGGGGGTACTTAACTCTGGTCCCTCGATTCTGGGGTGGGGGGGCTCAGTAGACCCCACCATTGTATCTGTCTTGAATCTTTACAAGTTCCCAATGCTGCGAGGCTGCTGTTGCTCTACAAGCCAGGGGTGCTCCCCCAAGTGCAATATCATTTGCCCCATGAGGAGGTCTCTGAAGCAGGAGGCCCAGAGAGGGGTAGGTCCCTGCTCAAGGTCACACAGCCAGTCAGTGGAGACCAGAACCCAGAGGTCTGTGTGCAGGAGATATAAAAAAGACAGAGAATGGGGTTCTCCCTCTAGACGAGCAGGGCAGGTGAGGGTCTCATGCCTCTGGACACTATCCCTGGCCTCCACTCCACAGTGCATCCAGCTGGGGGCCCAGGGCGCTGAATGGTGGCCGGTCTTGTGGGCTAGGGGCCCAGCACAGCTTCATGAGCTCATGAACCTGAGGTGGTGGGAAGAGACAACAGGGTCACATGTGAGTGGTAGGAAGGACATGACTCCTGTTCACAGTTTTAAAATATAAATTAGACTCCATCCCTCCCTTGCTCCAAAGCCTCCCATGGCTCCCTATGGATCTTAGAACAAAATTTCATCTCCTCCCTTGCCTCCCTCCCTCTACCATCACCTCCATCACCTCCTCTCTTGTTCCATGCAGCCACATCTGCCCCCATCTCATTTTGTAAATACACCAAACTCATTCCCACCTCAGGGCCTTTGCACCTGCTGTGTGCTCCACTGAGAATGCCCTCTCCCAGCTTTCCCCATGGGTGAGATCCTCTTTCTCCTTCAGGCATCACCCCCTCTAAGAGGCCATCCCTGACCACACCCCCCTATCTCTTTCCAGACATTGATCACCACCAGAATGTTCTTGTTAGCTTCTGCTGGACAGGGAGGAGGGGTAGTATGTCTTCTGTCCCCTGCTGGGTCCCCATCACCCAGCACAGAGCCAGCACACAGTCAGCACTCAATAAATGTTTGTGGCCTGAACAAATTAATTTGTGAATAACCAACCACATGTCAGACACTTCCACAAAAGCTGTGATGAGAAACTGTAAAAGTCACCATCATTTACTGAGCACCAACTGTATGCCAGGCTCAGAGCTGAGCAATGGAGAGATGTTAGCTAATCTGATACTCTCCCACCCTATAAGGCATTGTTATTCCCATTTTGGAGACAGGTAAACTGAGGCTCTGAAAGTGTTTGTGACTTGCCATACAGTGAGAGAGCAGCAAAGTAGAGCCAGAAATCCCCTTCAGCCTCATGCTCTGGTCCCTGCTCTCAATCAAGAGATATCTGTGGTGGAGAGACCCAGAGGGACCAGCGGGCTTGCCCAGGCCCCCTGGTGAATCTACAAAGTGGGAAACTGAGGCAGGCCCTCCAGTGCTCACCTCACCAGGACAGGCAGGAGGTGCGGGCAGCCTCTGGCCCTCGGCCAGCAGCTCCAGGAGGCGGCAGAGGGCTGGCGCATCTCTCTCACATCCCATCATCCGCAGGAACTCCTGGAGCCAAGGGGGAGGGCCCGAGGTGGGGGAGGAGCCATCCATGATGGAAGGGGGAGTGGCCGCCCGTGATGTGGGGGTCAGCCATAGTGAAGGGAGGAAGGGAATTACCCACCCGTGGTGGGGGAAGGGGCCCTCCTTAATGGAGGAGGAGGAATTGTCTGTGATGCATGGGGGAGGGGCTGCCTGTGGTGGTGTGGGAGGTGGGGGCCAGCCATAGTGAAAAGGGGTCCTACTGGAGCCTCTAATGCTGGGACCAGGGGACCCTGAGCAAGCGAGGGACGCGGGCATAAACAGGACGGGGGTTGGCCTGGAAGGGATTGGGGGGGAGGAGGGTATTGGGGATCCAGGGGTGCCGACTCACGGCTGAGGGGCTACAGCTCTTGTCACTGTAGGTGAAGAGCTCGTACAGGACGACCCCGAAGCTCCAGACATCCGACTGACGCGAGAAGATGTTGTCCGAGAGGGACTCTGGGGCGTACCTGGAGGGGAACAGGGAGGCCTTGGGGGCGACAGTAAGGCAGAGGACGGGAAAGGGCGCAGCCTCGGACTGGGGTAGCTGGTCACGGTAGGTGGGAGTAACGAGAAAGTCTCCAACCCTGTGGTGCCCCGGGGCGGGGCCTGGGCGGGGTCAGGGCGGAGCCAGAACAAGAAAAGGAGCGTGGTCGGGAAGGGGCCGCGGCCGTGGGGGCGTGGCCGGGGCGGGCCCCAGACCCTGGGGAGGAGGGGCGGGGCCAGGAAGGTGGGAGCAGGGGAGGGGCCTGGGTAGTGGGGAGGAAGGGTGGGGCAGGGGCGAGGTCTCTACCAGAAGATGGGGCTCTGGCCTGGCTCGCGGACCACGTAGTAGTCTTTGTCGAGCGGCAGCAGCTTGGCGAGGCCGAAGTCGGCGATTTTGACATGCGTCTCGCTCTCCACCAGGATGTTACGGGCTGCCAGGTCGCGGTGCACGCAGCGGCGGGAGCCCAGGTACTCCATGCCCTGCGGGAGGGCATGGAATATGGACCCCAGGATGACGCCGCAGGGGCCCCAGTCTGACATGGAATCCAACACCAGCCCCAATCCAGACCCCAAGCCTAACCCTACCCCTGACCCATCCTGCACTCCAGTCCTGACCTTAGCCCTAACTCAACCCCACTTCCAACCTGACCTGGACCCCAAACTTCAACCCTCAGCCTTCCTGGCTAATCCACGCAGACCTTCCCCAGGTCGAGCCAGGTCAGTTCCCGCAGGTCTGCCGGGCGCCCCGCCCTCTTCCGACCCGCACCTTGCAGATTTGCGAGGCGTAGAGGAGCAGGCGGCCAGCGTCAAGGCGCGCGCGGTGCCGCTGCAGGAAGTCGCGCAGGCAGCCGCTGGGCAGGTACTCCATGACCAGCCGCAGGCTCAGGCGGCCTAGGGGAGGCGGGGGAGGCAGGGAGGAGTCACCACAGGGCCTAACTTTGTCTACTCCCCCTCCCCATTCTCCTTCCCAGTTCAGAGTGGGACCTCGTGTCCCTCCCGCCTCAATATTGCTTTCTGTAAAATGGGAAAGGCAAGAGTGACGCTTATCGCTAATGTCTTTTTGAGTACTTTCTGCAATATTCATTGATTCTTTTAAACCTCATAATGACCCATTTTTTCCGGTGGGGAAATTGTCGATCCCAAGGCAGTCTAGATCTGGATAAACGAGACCAGTCAGGGGGATATATGTATATGTATAGCTGATTCACTTTGCTGTACAGCAGAAACTAACACAACATTGTAAAGCAACTATACTCCGATAAAAATTAATTAAAAGAAAAAAAAAAAAAAACAAGAGACCAGTCAGTAGCACCCGCACTGGCGTTCTCAGACCACCCTAAAATGGTACTGCAGAAGGATGAGGATGTGTGATTTGAAGAGCATCCACTTGGGAGGTGGCTTACCTGGGCCATAGCTGACACCCCGGTACTTGACAATGAAGTCACTGTGGAGGGCTTTGAGGATCTGGATCTCCCGCTGGAAGTCCCTCTGCTGTTCTGGCCCACTGTGCTGCAACTGCTTCACGGCCACCAGGGCACCTGTGTTGTCGCCCAGCGGGTCATAGCGGCACAGTTCCACGCTGCCAAAGTTGCCCTGGGGGACAGCAGGGCTGGTGTCCACGTGCATGGGTGCTACCTCACCCACCCCAGCCTAACCCTCCTCACCTTGCCCAGCTGTGAGATGTACTTGAGGTGTCTCTCCTCAAAGATGGTAGGGTCCTGGCAGGCATAGAGCTGGGCACCATTCCAAAGCCCATCACGGGGCGCCAGGGCACCAGGTGTGGGGTCTGAGAGGAGCTCATAATCTGCGGGGCACAGGCAGTGAGTGAGCAGTGCATTGGGCCCTAAGCCCCCACTCCTGACTTGCTGTGTGACCTCCATCTGAATGCTTAGCCTCTCTGTGCATTATGGCAGGGCCTCTGCAAGCCAAGAGGTACTTTGTGGGGCTGGGAAAAGGTGCTCTTGGGCAAAGGCAGCCCTCTTATGCAGTGCACATGCTGTACACAGACAGAAGGGCATTTCCCAGACTCCACTGCCATGGGGTATGGTCAAATGACTGAACTCAGGCTGATAGGGGACAGAGACATGCTGAATGCCCCCTTAGGCCCAGCCCATGGAAACCTAGGTGGGACCTTCTACACTCTCTCTCTTGTTTTCAGAGGATCCAGCAGGGGCCTGAGGCCATGGGATGGGGGGAACCACAAAGGGAGAGTTTCTTGTTGACCTGGACACCCTCATTGAATGAGAACTAAACATCCATCATGTTCAACCTTGAATTGAGGGGCCTATTTGTTACAGCAGCTGGTGAAACTTGTGCTGACTGTCACAGTCACCAACCATTCCAACCTTGCCAGGCACACAGGGCAGGCTCTACATGCAAACCTCGCTCTCCTACTGGGCCCAATACGACATGCCGGCCCTGCCCACCCTGCCTGGCCCAGTGGGCACCTGAAGTGATGAGGCTGTTCAGGTCACGGATGACAGCGCGGAAAGAGGGCCTCTGGCCTGGCTCATAGGCCATGCACTGTTGGATCAGCAGGGCCAGCTCCATCCACTTGGGTGCAGGCAGTTGCTGCCGTTCCTGGTAAAACTGGAGCTTCTGAGGGCAGGAGGAGGGGCTGGTCAGCCCCAGTGCACCCTCAGAAGGTACCCCCAGACACCCCCATCCTCCCCAAGCTGGACTTCAGTCTACCCTTCTGTCAAATGAGAGCTCTAGCAGCCAATACTCGTGCTCTGACCTTGGCAGGATCCAGGGTGCTGATGGGCATTGTGACACCGCTGAACACCTCCCAGACTGTGGCACCAAAGCCCCACTTGTCAGCTTCCAAGCCAAGTGTTCGGGCCTCCTGGAGACACTCAGGGGCCACCCAGGGGATCCTGTCAGTGAGCACTGGTGGAGGGGCAAGGATGGGGTCAGGGATCTGCTTCCTTGCCTCACTAGGCCCCTCCCTCCTCCACCCCTCAGCACTTACTCTCCAGGCTTAGCACAGTGGGGCTGACACCGGGGTCACTCAGCTTGATGAAAGGCAGGTTCCCGTCAGCCCCCTCCCGAGCCAGGAGCACCTTCCGGGCTGAGACATTGCCGTGAGGGAGACCTTTGTCTTCCTAAGTGGACCAAGCATAGGAAAATGCCAAGAATGATGAATGAATATTCTGGCTGGCGAACTCCTGCACATCCTTCAAAGCCCACCTGGTACTGCTCAGGCCATTCTTCAGCACCTTCCCTAGACTATTGGCAGTCCACCCCCCGTGTCCCACCCTCTTCTCCAACATTGCTCCCCCATCCCATGGCTCCCCACTCCCTTCAGGATAAAGTCAAAGTCCTCAGCCCGGCACTCAAGGCCCTTTGAGATCCAGCTCTTGTTCACTCTTCCCATGAGCTTCTCTCTCCCACATCTCCACCCTGTTCTCCTGCCAGGCAACCTGCCTGGTGCACACCAGGACAGGCAACACACCTTCTAAGCTGCAGCCTTTGCCCAGGCTGTTCCCTCAGCCTGACATGCCCTCCTTCCTTTCTCCTCTTAATGAACTCCTACTTAATCTTCAAGGTCCCAACTCTAATGTTCTTTCTTCTGGGAAGCCTGCCCCCCTGGCCAGCCTCATTGCTCACTACTCCCCTCAATTTCCATGAATTACAAGCTGTTCCCTTCTGCTCTTACACCTCTGAACCTGTTTATATGCTGTTCCCTCAGTCTAAAATGCCCTCCCCTTGCACCCTTGCCAAACTCCTGTCCACACGACAGAGCCCACTCTCAAAGCCCTGTACACTCTGTGAATGGAGGCTGGAGCAGCAGAGGAGCACTCACCAGATAGTTGAGGGCATAAGCCAGCTGTTTGATCACCTGTAGCTTCCAGCTGGCCGGCACCAGCTGGCCACACTTGCGCAGATATGTGTCCAGCGCTCCCAGGTATACAAATTCCTGCACCATTATGCCTGGTGGCAGTAGGGAGGGGCACGGTTGGGAGGTAGGACTGCACTTGTGTTAAACAGGCTCTGCCCCAGCTCCACCTTCAAGGGTCCCTTGAACTCTCAGCTCTGACTTTTCCCTCCCCTATTCCTCCATCCTTACCCTACTCACCTCTCTTCCTCCCCATTTCCCATCTCAGAACCATTTGTCTGAAATGCCTGGAAGGTGCCAAGCTCTCTCCATGACTCACTTCCAGCCCTTTGCATGTTCTGTGTTTCTGCCTGGAACATCCCTCTTCCTTCACTTCCCTAATGCCTATTTATCCTTGCCTTTCCAGCTTAGAACTTATCCTTGCCTACCCAGAACCATTGCTTGACCTCCAAGCTGGGTTAGCTGCCTCTGATCACCCACAATGCCCTGCGCTGCCCCCATCACACTAAATCATTTATCATCCTGCTCAGCTTATCGTGTTCTACGCTAGGCACCCAGCTCCTGGCACATACTGGGCTCCCAATATATAGCTGCTGAGCTGAACTGATGGAACCGAGGCTTGGAGAGGTAGCGTGGACCTTGCAAAGCTGCAACAGAGTGAGATTGGAACCCAGGTCTGCCTGACTCGAGATAATTTTGAGGGGCTGGTATTGGTGGGAGCCTGGAGTTGCTTGCGCAAGGAGTGATGATTCAGGGAGACGGGTACAGGCTTGGAGATTTGAGGGGGAGGGTGATAGACCCTGGTGGAACGGAGCCCCAGCCAGGGCAGGCTCTGGATGTGTACTGCTATTGCTGCTCTAGATGGGCTCAATGAGGCAGGGCAGGGGTGGGGCGGGGAATGTCTCTCACTGTCTCCAGCCATGCACACGCCATGGAGCAACACGAGATGCTGGTACGACACTTGGCTCATCAAGGTCGCTGCTTCCAGGAACGACTGGGGAGGAAAGAAGGGAGAGAAGATGCGTGGGTTTCTTCCACTTTAGGGTCAGACCAAGGACCCCAAACTTGCTGCTCTCACACCTGCCTTAGGAGACCTGGCTGCCAGCCTCCTTTGGCCCTGGAGTCCACCATTAGTGCACACAGCACTCTGTATCATGATTTTCTGATGGAGGCAGGAAGTCCCCACTGTATTCTACCTTGAATCTCTCACACAAGTGGGAGATTTGGGGGTTGAGAAGGGCTCAAACCTTCCTCTGTGTTGCCCAGCCCCTGCTGATGCCTCCATCCGCATCATTCCTCTCTTCTCCCTTGCTCGTTCCTCTCTGACCCACTGGCCTCCTTGCTGTTCCTTAAACCTGCCAGGCTTGGCCCTGCCTCAGGACCTTTGCACTGGCTGTTCCCTCTGTCTGGCGTACTCTTTCTGTTTGCATCTAACTTCCCCGACCCTTCTATATTTCATGGAGATGCTGTGGCTACATTTCTGTTGTTTTAAGACCCTGTGTGTTTCCGATTTCTCTGAATCCATGAGCCCCTCTCCACCCAGGCTCTGATCCAGGAGGCCTGGTCCCACCCTGCTCACCTCCATGCAGTTCTTGTGCTTGGCATCCATCACTTTGAGCAGCACCTCTGTCTCTCGGGCCTCCCCATCCACAACCTCATGGCGACAGCCCCGGTAAATCTTGGTAAAGGACCCGTGACCCAGGTTCTCATGCTGGAGAGTGAGGGGGCGACATGAGAGTCCAGTAAGGGGGCTCCCATGGATCCAATCCCCTAGCCCTGGTCCAAGCAAGGCACAGGTAATGGACTCATTTTACAGATGATGAACCAGAGGCATAGGGAGGTTACATCACATGCCTGAGGCCACACAGAAGAGATGGATGTAGACCTGGTCTCTATGGATCTCAACTGAGGTATCCCCCCCATTTCCTGGGGCCCCTTACCCACTCCAGGCTGTCAGCAGGGATCTTGTGAAATGTCATCTGACTCAGCTGGCATTGGGATTGGGGCTGAACAGGGGATGATGTGGGTGGGTTGCAGTCTCTCCGGACCACAATCAGATTGGACTTTTCTATCGGGAGTGGATGGAAGAAGAAAACC
Source organism: Balaenoptera borealis (assembly GCF_965194805.1). Classification (NCBI taxonomy): domain Eukaryota; kingdom Metazoa; phylum Chordata; class Mammalia; order Artiodactyla; family Balaenopteridae; genus Balaenoptera; species Balaenoptera borealis. Next base: position 172,996,231 of record NC_138867.1, on the reverse strand, counting down.
AGAGGTCAGAGGTGAAAGGTCCTCAAAGGTTTGCTCACTCCCTGTCTCAGTGTGGGGTCTTCTTCAGAAGCCAATACTAAGAGGAGGACTCCAGGGCACATGGTTTATTTGAAAGGAGACTCCAGGAAGTCCCAGTGAGGGGCGGGAGAGTGAGACAGAGAGGGAAGGAACCCTGCAGGGGGTGCTAATGAGCAGGTGATGCTGTGGGCAGCCTCATCTCAGTCCTGCTAGGGATTCTGGGAGGCTCTGGAGAACTCATCAGTCCTGCTAGGGATTCTGGGAGACTCTGGAGAACTCATCAGTCCTGCTAGGGATTCTGGGAGACTCTGGAGAACTCATCAGTCCTGCTAGGGATTCTGGGAGACTCTGGAGAACTCATCAGTCCTGCTAGGGATTCTGGGAGGCTCTGGAGAACTCACACCTCAAAGTTGTCCCATCGAAGGGGTTTGTCTGAGAGCAAAATTCACCCACAGGAAGAGGCAGGAGATGGACAGAGGCTAAGTGCTAGTGACATCACTCAGATCCAGCTGTGCTGGGATCTAACCATGCCTGAAAGCAGCCTCTATCCCACGAGTCCCGAATCACCGTTTTTTCCCTCCTAAACTACCTTGACCTGCAGTCTCTGCCACTTGCCATACAAGAGCTGGAACAGACACAGAAAGGCAGGGACCCAGATTGATCACTCAGCTCAGGGGAGAAGGCAGGCTCACCTTTGGGTCTGGGGCTGCAGCAGAAGGTGAGGTTCAGCTCAACCCCATCCACGTGCAACCCACCATCCCAATAGGCTGCCAGGAGCTCTCGAAGACTGCTGTGCGGACGGCCAAGGCCAGCCAGGGAGAAGGTTCCTGTGGGGTCGCACCGGATGAGGCAGCCCTTGTAATCAGGGCCCAGGGGGGTCTGCAAAGAGGAGTGGTCCCTGAGTGGGAGTGGGCGGCACCCTCCCCCTCAAATCTCCAAGTCTTTGCCTATGCTGTTCCCTCCACTGGGAATGCCTTTTCCCTCCCCTTCTTCAGGAAGTAATGCTCAAATATCATCTCCTCCAGGAAGCCCTCCTTGCCCTCCTGGCCCCTATGGTAGACTGACCGGGACACAGACAGTTAGGAGGTAGCTGTCGAAATCCTGGGGACTGCGGCGGAGAACGTAGGAGCCGGGAAGTGAACCCCCAGTCTTGAGTTTGTTGATGGCAAAATCCAAGCTGTGGGGAAAGGTGGGAGGGAACTGAGATTCGAAGATGGAGAGAAACAGAGAGATAGAGGCAGAGAAACCAAACTAAACCTGAGTTCTAATTCTGGTTTCTCTGAAGCCCTGGGAAGGTCACCAGGTAACATTCCCTCACTCCCTCCCATTTATAAATTGAGCCAGAAGTTGGGCTTCTGCCTCAGAGATTAAAGAGGAGGCTGCAGGTGAAGCCGGGCACCGCGAGCATCCCCAGAAAATGGCTCTGGGGCTTCGAGGAGGGAAGCGGCTGCCCTGGAAGCAGAAAGGAGACCCCAGCCTCGTTGAGCGCCAATGATGCACCTGGCGCTGTTCAAGCACTTGATCCCTTGTCCAGGGCTCCTGAAAGGCGAGGACACAGAGGCTCCAAGAAGGGGAGTGACCGAGATTCGGTCCCGGTGAGCCTGGCCACATGGGGGCGGGTCCTTACGTGATGGGGCCATGGCACTGCTCAGCCACCTGCTCCAGCAGCCGCGGCGGCGCCACCTCCTTGCAGAAGTAGTGCCCGGAGTCAGTGGTCAGCCGGAAGTAGCCATCCACGAGCGCCACGAAGGACAACGCTGCGGGCAGCCCCGGGAACTCGGCCTCCTGTGAGGATCCGCGTCAGCGCACGCTGCGGCCCGAGGGTGACAGTCCCGCGTCCCTGCCCTCGGGTAAGGCAGGAGGGGAACGGGGTCCAGCACCCACCAGGATCTGGTTGTCTGTCCTGGTGATGGTGACCAGGCGGTGCTCCCCGGCGGGGCCAATGCGCGGGGCCTGCTTGATGCTGATATCCACGATTTCTGGAAAGTCGCAGAAGGGCTGGAGGACCTGGGAAGAAGGGGGAGGACTGAAGCTGAGGGTCCCTCCCCCTCCGAGCCCCCAGTCCCTTTTGGAAGCCTGGACCCCACCAACCCATACAACCCATACTCATGAGACCCGCCCCTCTCAGCCTCACCCAGTCACATCCCTCTCCCACCCCACCAGTGCCAAACCCCGCCTCCTTCTCTCGGCAGGTCCCCCAGCCCACCTCACCCCGAGCCCCTCCCTCACTTAGCTCCACTTTATCTCGCGGTGTCTCTTAGTACAGTCGGGAGCCCCACCCACCCTCAGTCCTGCCTCTTCCCTCAACCTGCAGTTAGCCCCACTCTGAGCCCCGCCCACCCAACTAGCCCCTCCCTCTACACCCCGCCCATTTCAATCCCGCCTCCTCGCTCAGCCCTACACCTCACTCAGCCGGGTGCCCTCCCCCACAAGCCCTCTCACAGTCCCTCCTCTCTTAGGCCCCGCCCCTCAAAGCCACTCCCACTTCCTTGCCCCGCCCCCGCCGTTGGCCCTGCCCAGAGCCCCAACCCACCCGACCTCGCACCTCGTGTTCTCCCGGGCTCCAGGCGATGCCACTGCCGCCAGCCACGCGGAGCAGCCCCGGCGCATCCTGACCACCAGCAGCTCCGGGGAGGCCCACGCGGAAGGTCTCGGTGGCCCTGTCTGGGTCCAGCCGCTCGAGGTCCATGATGTACTTGGCCATGAGCGAGTGCTTATCAGCCTGGCAGGCGGCCAAGCGGCGCAAGGCCCGGCGCACTGTCCTTCGGATACGCCTCCGCGTCACGAAGCTCAGGCCCTGGATCAGGTCGCGCAGGCGGGGGGGCAGGCAGACCTTGTAGCTGCGAGCGGGGGGAGTGGGGCCCTCAATGTGGAGAGGGGCCTCCGCGGGGAGGGCAGGGACGTACATCAACCCAGACTTTAGTTGAGGGGCTGGAGTGTCGCCTCAGTAAGGGGGCACAGAGACGCACTCAGGGACAGGCATGGGCGTAGGGCCTCTATAGGAAGGGCCGTTGGGGCCCATAAGACAGACAGGGACACACATAGTCCTTTTAGCTGCCTGAAGCCCGACAATGGAGTCTCAGTGGGACTGTGTTGAAAGGAGGGGTGTGGGCTGGGTCACATGAACACACTGGCGGCTTGTAGGTGGGAAGCCCCAAGGTGGGCTTGGACTCTGGCAATGCTCTGGTGGAGCCATGCTGGCTCACTCCCAGGTAGAGGCTGGGCGCCACAGCCTGGAAGCCCTCACCTGATGGTCTTCAGCAGCTCCTCGGGCCGCTGACCCTGCTCGAGGGCCATCTGGGCCAGGTCCAGCACAGCCAAGCTGAGACACTCACCCTGCTCCTTGAGGCTAAGGCCCATCGGGAGGCGGCCGCTGACCAGGTCATTGCGGTGCTGCAGGCCGGTCACAGCCCACCCGTGAGCCCTGATGTTGCTCTGTAGACCCCCACACCTGGGCTGACCTCCACCCCTGGACTGCCACAGGGAGGGTCAGCCGAGGCTGCCCAACCACGAGCCCTGATATTGCCCCGTGGACCCCACCCCTGGGCTGAGCCCCAGGCAGACCCCTACCTGGGCAAAGAGGTGCTCCAGGACTGGCAGGTCAAGGATGGCACTGGCTAAGTCCTTTCGTAGCCCAAAGCGGTGGCACTTCTCTAGCCCAAACCAGTTGGGGAAGTAAAAGCTGTGCGAGAGGGGAGAACCTTGGAGTGGGGATACGATGGAGGGACTGTGCCAGGACCTCACAGAGCCCAGGTTATGCCACTGACTTGCTGTGTGACCTTGGACAAGTGACCCACCCTCTCTGGCATTAGTTTCCTCACCTGTGAAATGAGCAGTGATCACGCCCTCCCTGGGGCACCCACCAGGAGGTGTGTGGAGATGGTGATCGAAGGGTCACTGTTGTTTTAAACTCCCATTTCCAAAGCCCTCAGCCAAAGGCATGCCCTCTCGGTATCATTTAACCCACACCTGTGGGAGGGGTTGGGCAGGGGACACTTCCTACCGGAGCCTGTAGACAAGGACCTGGGTGCCCGCGTCCTCCACGGAGAAGATGTGGCTCGGGGGGAACCAACAGGACAGGTCCTCCAAGGCCAGAGCAAAGAGGGAGTGGTACACGGGCAGGATGCCTGAGGGGACGCCCCCATCAGTTCCCTCCCAAGTCTCCCCATCTGTCCCCTGCAGGGCTGCCATGTTATCCCCACGCAGCCCCACAGGCTTTTTCTCACCTTCAGCTCTGACACCATGTCCCACCCCTGCTCGCACCCATTCCAGGGCTCCCCATTGCCCTTAGGAGAGAAGCCATGTGCTCAGTCTGCTTCTCAGGGCTCCCTGCCCCTCTCCCCAGAGCATCTCTTTCCATGTACAGTTTACCTCGAGGGATGACCAGCTGTTTCCCCTAGTTTACCATCACGCCTCTGAGTCTTTGCACGTGCCATTTCCTGTGCACCCTCCTCCCTTACCACATCCCTACTCATCCCTCTAACCCCAGCTCCAATGCTGACTCCACTCGGCAGTTCTTCCAGCTCCCAATCTGTGTTCTGCACAGTCCTACCCCTCCCTCTGGCCAAGCCTTCTAGGGACCCACTCACCACTGGCCTTAGCAGCCCAAACACATAGCTCTTCAGCTGAGTGGTCCCCAAAGGAGAAGGAGAGGCACTGCGGGGGTCCAGGCCCCCGAGGGGGCAGCAGCACGTGCAGGGCACCAGCCTCTGAAGAGGAGAGGCTGCAGGAGCGCTGAGGGATCAGGGGTGTCTCCTCACTTGGAGGTGCCATGAGTGCCACCTGCCTGGACACAGAAAGAGGCAGCCCCTCAGTTGTGATCAGGGGACAAGGCTACAAAGCTTCTGGGGTGGGGTTGGGGACAGAGATGCTGATGGGTGAGGTAGGGATGAAGCCGGAGAAAGAGGGAGGAGACAGGGACAGAGAGAAACTCAGAGATGGAGAGAGACAGAGAGGGGGAGCTGAGTGTGCAAGGTGGGTGAGGAACCATAACCCCCCAGGTGAGGGCTGTGCTGGGAGGCTGGAAGACATTCACACAACTTTGTGTGAACTCACTATCCAGACTCTTGGTGTCCAGGGCAGACATCTCTAGTCGATCTCCAGCCTCCACACATACCACCTCCCAAACCCTTCTCCAGACAGGCATGACCAATCAATCACAGATATAGGGATTTGCTAACCAGAAAGCAGATAGATACTGGCCTGTGCACATGGGTGGGGATAGAAGTGGCCATCCCTCCCTGTGAAGCTGGAGGATTCAAGCACTTCTGAGGCTGGGGCTAGAAGCTTTTGCAGCTGGTGTGATGCATGCCTTGGGGGCAGATCCAGACTGATGACTCAGTCAACAGAGATCTCTGTGTCTGTCTCCCCTGCTCCCTGCATCTCCGTTCCTTTCATCACTCCCACCATTAGGTCCCCATAGTAGGAAGCCCTCCCTGGGATAAGCCCAGGAGGAAACCGCCCACCTTATTCCCAGGCGCTCTACACCAGCCAACTTCCAGACCTCTGTCGCCCTGGGGGACCCAGAGCTCAGGACCCCTGGCTGGGTAGAGGGAGGAGTTGGGTTTCAAACCCAATGAGGAAAAGGGGGGAGACAGAGAAGATCCACATAAACTGACCCAAATGAAGAAGATACAAAAAGAGAATGTTGGATAAAAACTATGTTCCAAAATAATAGCGGGAGTGGGGCTGATAGCATTAATGAGATTTTAACACACCCAGAATATAAGCCTGGGACTGGGGATAGGTAAAAACCCCAGGCTCTGGGTTCAAATCCCAGCCCCACCGCATTCTGGTTTCATGACCCCAGCAGGGCTCCCACTGCTGGGACACAGCTTTCTCAGCTGTGAAATGTGCTGATTCCCACCTGCTTCAGTGAGGTGGTTTGCTGAGCCCAGCCTGAGCTGTCAACACGTTTAATCCACGCTAAGTGGCACAAATCCTTGGTGACATGCCCAGCAAGCACTTGACAAATGCCAGATAAACCAGACAGGAAGGTCCCTTAGCACAGTGATTTGGGGGTTACCATCAGGGAGGCAGGGTGTGGGGGAGAGAGAACTTTCCCCAAGGGACAGTCCGTTGTCACCAGCTCCCAGACCAGGAATTGGAACGTTCCCGTCCCATGAGCTCTGACCCTCCCCGCCACCACCCCATCTTGTCACTCCCCACAGAGGTGCCCACAGTCTTATGTCTAACAGTCGTCCTGATCTTGCCCAAATTTGCACCTTTATGTAAATGGAATCACAGAGCGTGTCTTGTGTTTAAAGTAAATCTTAAAGAAACATGATTTTTAGGGCTTCCCTGGTGGCGCAGTGGTTAGGAATCCACCTGCCAATGCAGGGGACACGGGTTCGAGCCCTGGTCCAGGAGAATCCCACATGTCGCGGAGCAACTGGGCCCGCGAGCCGCAATTGCTGAGCCCGTGAGCCACAACTGCTGAGCCCACGTGCCACAACTACTGAAGCCCACGCGCCTAGAACCTGTGCCCCGCAGCGAGAGAAGCCACCACAAGGAGAAGCCCGCGCACCGCAACGAAGAGTAGCCCCCGCTCGCCGCAACCAGAGAAAAGCCTGCTCGCAGCAATGAAGACCCAACGCAACCAAAAATAAATAAATAAATTTATAAAAAAAAAAAAAGAAAGAAACATGATTTTTAAAATATTGAAAGTAAAAAAAGAAAGTCTATCTGGGGCCCAGAAAAATGCCCCTGTTTTAACACCAAAAGTCCCACATGCTGGGAAGGTTGGCTGGTCCCCCAGTGTTCCGGCCTGGGACCTGGGATTGTAGGGGCTTCGAACTGTCCCCTCAGGGACCGGGAGCCCTGGGCGCATGCGCAATGATTCTTTCAGGTCCAGGAAGCTAGGAATTCGAGGCCTCCTATGCAGGATGAAACTGAGGCCCAGAGAGGGGAGCGCTTTGCCAGAGGCCACACACCCAGCTGTCCCAGCTCACATCTGGCAGCTTTCCTCAGAGGCCTGAAAGGCAAACTTGCCTTTGTCCCCAGCTGCGACTGTCCACACAGTCTCCTCCCACGCCCATCCCCGACCAGAGCCCTGTGGCACCACCAGCTCTTACCTGGAGGTGAGGACCTCTGGGCCAGCTACGGGAGGGCAGAGGCGAGCAACAGCGGGAGGAAAGTCCCACTCGCTCCTTCCTGTGTGGGCCCCTCAGCTTCCTGAACTGCTGTCACTTACCGAAAGTCATGGCCATGTGGGCGATGGGGGGGGAGGGGGGCGGGGAGGGGCAGAAAGTTCCGGAAGCCTCTGCAGCAACCGTCCTGCTCAGACAGGCTGCTGGAGACCCCAGACCTAAGGGGAGGGGTGACAGCACAGAGAAGGGCCCAGGTCACACAGGAGTGTCTCACCAGGATCCAGGACTCACTCTCTGTGGGGCCCTGGCAACACCCTGGCTTCTCCAGCCTCAGTTTACCCATCTGTGGCATGTGTGGGTTGGGCACCTAGATGAACTAATTTCGCGCCTAAGGAAGGGAACTGGGCTGGATCTGCCCAGGAAGGAGGCAGGGAAGTTGCACCAGACAAAAGTCAAGTTCTCCTTCAAGGTATTTCTCCCATGAGACCCTGGGAGGGATAATAGCCCCCTATTGTGCTCTGTGCCCTAAGCCCAGCCTTAGAAACTGTGAAAACCAGACAGACCCGGACCTGCCCTCAGGCTCACCTCACTATCTGGTCTGGCAGGGAGGCAATTAATCATTATGGATAACAAAGAAAACCAAGGTAACAGGACAAGCACAGGCTGGGGCTCCGGTGCGGGCGGGTCGGAGGATCTGTGTAGAGGCCAGGATGGATCCAGCAGGAATCTGAAGTGGGACAAAGAGGGCTCCTGGCAGAGAACACTACGAGCGCAAAGGCCCAGAGGTGGGAGTGAGTCGAGCTGTTTATGGCCCCAAGGGTGTGGCTGGGTGCAGTGAGGAGGGAGGGGGATGGCAGGGCAGTCAGCTGGGGCCAGATCACAGCGGGGTCTGATGGATGCTTTTTAACACCCCTGAGGCTCTCATGAGTGGAGGAGTGGGGCAGTATCCAGGTCAGACCGGGGCCAGTGTCCTTAGTAGGATACAAACCCCAGAAAGTAGAGCTTTGGGGATAGATTTTAGAGGACCCTTTCATCTCTGTAATCCCGTCACAAGCCCTGGCACAAAAATGGCTTTGGTACGATTTTGTTGACTTTAATTCAGTCACCCACAGACACTTCTTGGGCACTTCCTGTGTGCAGGGCATTGGGGACACAGCAGGGAACAGAGAAGACCCAGTCTCTGCCTGGTGGAGCCAACAGTCTAGTGGGGGAGATGACAATAAATAAACTATCATCGAATCAGTGTTTCAGTGGCCCTCGGTGCCAGGCTGCTAGGAGAAACGCTGAGTCTGGGAGGGATGCGTGGAGGAAGTGACTTTGATACTGAGATCCAAGGACAAGTAGAATTAACCAGAGAGTGATCTGGAGGCGTGGGGAGTTCTGGCAGAGGAACAGCCCAGGCAAAGGCTGAGAAGCTGGGCAAGGTCACAGCGTTCCTGAGAAGGACAGGGTGGCAGGGAAAAGGTGTGCTGAGACGTTTGGAGGCATCAGTGGGGCCTTGTGGGTGGAGGGAAGAGGTATGAGTTGTGTCCTCAGCTCAGTGGGAGCCAGAGCAGGCTTGTGGCAGGAAGTGCTGCATAGGAGCTTAGCCATAGTATTTTTCTTTCATTTCCTGGGTGGCTTCAGCAAAGAAGAATGCAAACGTGTACTCCCATCCCTGGCCCTGAGAGGGAGGTTCCTGCCCTCCAGGAAGGACAGTGAGTCTCTAGGCCCCTGACAACTCTATGGTCACCGTGGTATGTTGAGAATGAGCAGAAGGGGAACAGAGTCAGGACAAAGGTGGCACCATCAGTCCCAGATAGGGGCATGGGACGCCTCCATGAGGAGATTGCAGGAAGCAGAGCCCAGAATTTGCCCAAGAATAAATTGGAGGGCTTCCCTGGTGGCGCAGTGGTTGAGAATCGGCCTGCCAATGCAGGGGACACGGGTTCAAGCCCTGGTCTGGGAAGATCCCACATGCCGCAGAGAAACTAGGCCCGTGAGCCACAACTACTGAGCCTGCGCGTCTGGAGCCTGTGCTCCGCAACGAGAGGCCGCGATAGTGAGAGGCCCGCGCACCGCGATGAAGAGTGGCCCCCGCTTGCCGCAACTAGAGAAAGCCCTCTCACAGAAACGAAGACCCAACACAGCCATAAATAATTAATTAATTAATTAATTAATTAAAAAATGAATAAATTGGAAACTTCAGTGATGCAAATATCCCAAATTTTCTCCAGGCAAAAAGCCATAAATACAAAGAATAAACAAATGGAACTGGAAACAAAGGTAAGCTCATGTCATGGATAAAATATCTTCATAATATAAGCAACTCCTAGAAGACAATTAGAAAATGCCAATGACTTAGCAGGATATGAATCCAGAAATCACAGAAAATGAAATACAAATAGCTGTTAAACCCAGAAAAAGATGCTCAGCCTCACTCATAATAAGAGAAATGCAAATTAAAAGCAGGATTGACCCTTGAATAACATGGGGTTGAACTGTGAGGGTCCACTTATACACAAATTTTTTTCAATAAATATGTACTACAGTACTGCACATTCTGCAGTTGGTTGAATCAGTGGGCCCTCAGATATGGAGGGCTGAATATAAAGTTATCCATGGATTTTTGAATGCATGGGGGTCAGCACCCCTAACCCCCCAAGTTGTTCAAGGATCAACTGTATAGTGAAACTATATGATTATTTTAATGGATGCAGGAAATGATGAAATTCAACACCTATTCATGATAAAAAGTCTTAGCAAACCATGTGCAAATGGGAACTTCCTCAATCTGATAAGGAATACCTACCAAAAAAGTCTACAGGTAATATTATACTTAATGTAAAAGACTGAATTGTGTCCTTCTGAGATTGGGAAAAAGACAAGGATGTCCATTCTCACCTCTTCTATTCAACATTGTTCTGGAGGTCATAACCATTGCAATGAAGCAAGAAAAATAAATAAAAGGTTTAAAGATTGGAAAGGAGGAGGTAAATTTGTCCCTGTTTGCAGATGATATGATTGTTTATATAAAAAATCCAAGGGAATCTATGACAACTACTAGAACTAATAAATGAATTTAGCAAGTTCACAGGTTAAAAAATTAATGTATAAAATTCAGTTGAATTTTTATATACTAGCAGGAAACAACTGAAAATGAAAACAATTTTAAATGCCATTTGCAGCAGCACCAAAAAGATAAAATACCTAGGAATAAATCTAACAAAAGAAGTCTAAGATTGTTATACTAAAAGCTACAGATATTGCTGAGAGAAATTCATGAATACATAAATAAATGGAAAGAAATACCATGTTCATGGGTTGGAAGACTCAATGTTATTAAAACATCAGTTCTCCCCAAAATGGTCTACAGAGTCAATGTAATTCCAATCTAAATTCAGCAGAATTTTTTTTCATAGAAACTGGCACTGACTTTAAAATTCATATAGAACTGCAAAGGGCCAAGGTGACTTTTAAAAAGAAGATAAAATCAGAGGACTTATTCTACCTGACTTCTAGGCTTATTATAGAGCTAGAGTAATCAAGACAATTTGGTATTGGTGAAAAGATAGGTAGATCAATAAAACAGAATAGATTAGAGTAACAGACTCATATAAATATAGCCAGTTGATTGTTGACACAGATACTAAGGCAACTAAATGGAGGAAAGGAAAGTTTTTTCAACAAACAGTACTGGAACAACTAGACATCATATGGGAAACAATTAACATCAACCCTTACCTCACATCATACATAAAATTAACTCAAAATGGATCACAGACCTGAATGTATAACCTAAAGGTATAAGACATCTAGAAAAAAACATAGAAGAAAAATTTTTGCAAACTGTGGTAGGCAAAGTTGTCTCAGCTAGAAAACATTGATAAGCTAGACTTCATCATTTTGCTCTTCAAAAGACACACAGAGGGACTTCCCTGGTGGTCCAGTGGTTAAGACTTCGCCTTCCAATGCAGGGGGTGTGGGTTCAATCCCTGGCCGGGGAGCTAAGATCCCACATGCCTCATGGCCAAAACAACAAAACATAAAACAGAAGCAATATTGTAACAAATTCAATAAAGACTTTAAAAATGGTCCACATCAAAAAAAAAAAATCTTGGGCTTCCCTGGTGGCGCAGTGGTTGAGAAGCTGCCTGCTAATGCAGGGGACACGGGTTCGAGCCCTGGTCTGGGAAGATCCCACATGCCGCAGAGCAACTAGGCCCGTGAGCCACAACTACTGAGCCTGCGCGTCTGGAGCCTGTGCTCCGCAACAAGAGAGGCCACGATAGTGAGAGGCCCGCGCACCGCGATGAAGACTGGCCCCTGCTTGCCACAACTAGAGAAAGCCCTCACAGAAACGAAGACCCGACATAGCCAAAGATGAATAAATAAATAAATAAATAAATAAATTTGAAAAAATATGGAACTCACCATCAAAAAAAAAAAAAAACCCCTTTGGTTTTTAAAAAAAAATCTTAAAAAGAAAAAAAAATCTTTTTAAAAGACACCACTGAGAAAACAGAAAGGCAAGACATAGATCAGGAGAAAATATTTGCAATGCATATATTAAATAAAGTACCTGTATCCAGAATATATCAATAACTCCAACAACTCAATAGTAAAAGACAAACAACTCAATAAGAAATCGGGCAACAGATTTGAACAGACACTTCACCAAAGAGGATGTATGAATGGCCAACAAGCACATGAAAAGATGCTCAACATCGCTAGCCATCAGGGAAATGCAAATCAAAACCACATGAAAATACCATCTCACACCCACTAGAATGGGAAAAATTAAAAAAGACAGACAATAACAAGTGTTGACAATGCACTGCTGGTGGGAACGCAAAATGATGCAGCCACTGTGGAAAAGAGTTTGGCAGTTTCTTAAAGCTGAACATAGAATTACACTCTGACCCAGCGATTCCACTCCTAGGTATTTAGAGAAAATAAAATGGATGTCCATGCAAGGCCTTGTATTCTACCGTTCATCGAAGCTTTATTTGTAATAGTCTTAAACAGAAGACAACCTAAAAGTTCATCAGCAGGTGAATGAATGAACAAGCTGTGGTCCAGCCATCCAGTGCAATACAACTCAGCAATAAAAGGGAATGAACTATTGATACAAACAACAACATGGAACAATCTCTGAATCATCATGCTGAGTGAAAGAAAACAAGCACGAAGCTTCCATATAAAATTCTGGACCGTGCAAACTCATCTTAGTGACAGAAAGCAGATCAGGGTTGCCTGGGGATGAAAGTGGAGAAAAAGCACAGCAAAGGGGTGCAGGATACTGTGGGGGATGGCGTTCATGATTTTTTTTTTAAAATAAATTTATTTATTTATTTTTGGCTGCATTGGGTCTTCGTTGTTGGGTCTTCGTTGCTGCACGCGGGCTTTCTCTAGTTGCAGCGAGCGGGGGCTACTCTTCGTTGCAGTGCATGGGCTTCTCATTGCAGTGGCTCCTCTTGTTGTGGAGCACGGGCTCTAGGCGCACGGGCTTCAGTAGTTGTGGCATGCGGGTTAAGTAGCTGTGGCTCGCGGGTTCTAGAGCACAGGCTCAGTAGTTGTAGCACACGGGCTTAGTTGCTCTGCGCATGTGGGGTCTTCCCGGACCAGGGCTCGAACCCGTGTCCCCTGCATTGGCAGGCCGATTCTCAACCACTGCACCACCTGGGAAGCCCGGTGTTCATGATCTTGATCGAAGTCATGATTTCATAGATTTACACACTTGTCAAAACTATGTAAAGTGTGCATTTTAAATAAGTGCAATTTTGTGGACTCCAATTATACTTCAGTCAAGCCGAAAAGATGGGTGGTAGGGAGGAAGGAATACCAAAGGGCCATTTCCCACCTGTCAGTCCATCACAGATGAAAAGTGTGAGAACTTGGTGTATTCTTGAGGGTCTGCAGGAACAAATTCTCGTTTGCTGCTGTCAAGAGTGGAAATGAGGGAATTCCCTGGTGGTCCAGTGGTTAGGACTCCTCGCTTCCATTGTTGTGGGTTTGATCCCTGGTTGGGGAACTAAGATCCTACAAGCCGTGCAGCACAGCCAAAAAAAAAAAGTGGAAATGACCCAGCCCAATGGAAGGGACCAGACGAAGCTGAAGAAATTGCCCCAAAACCCAGCAAGTCTCCTTCTAGTAAATGAGCCTTCCAGGAATGATACCTATGCACTGTTATTTATTCATCAAAGCACTCTTATAACAGCAATCAGTTGGAAACAACCTAGATGTCCAGCCACAGGGGATTCACTGAATAAACTATGGCCATTCTCAGCATGGAATATTATGCAGATATGCAAAAGAATAAGGTAGCCCAATGCTGACAGTGTGGGAAGACCTCCCAGATATTCTGTGAGGGAAAAAGCAAGGTGCAGGAAGTCTGGGCAGGAAGCTTCAGTTTGTATAGAAAGAGAAGAGACAATGAATATTTCCTCGTATTGGTGAAGACTCTCTTTGCAGGGAAACATAAACAACTTGTTCCCATGGTGTCCGCTGGGGCAGAGAACCGGGGAGCCATGATAGGTGAAAGAGGGAGACAGTTTATGTTGTTTACCTTTTTGTGCCTGTTGAATTTTGTATCTGTTAATAGTGTTTAAAAGTTAAGTGTTTGATCAAAAAAATGAAACATATTTAACTACATAGATTGCGAGGGGAAATGGGAATTCCTGGAGCTGCTGTTCGGAGCTTGACCATGAACCAAACCCATCACTGATAATGAGAACAGCAAACACGTATCAAGCACTCACCAGTACACCAGGCACCCATTGAGGCTTTTATTTTATTTTTTCTTTTTTTGTCTGTGTTGGGTCTTTGTTGCTGTGCGTGGGCTTTCTCTAGCTGCAGCGAGCAGGGGCTACTCTTCATTGCGGTGCGCGGGCTTCTCATTGCGGTGGCTTCTCTTGTTGCGGAGCACGGGCTCTAGGCGCGCGTGCTTCAGTAGTTGTCGCGTGCGGGCTTCAGTAGTTGTGGTGCACAGGCTCACTTGCTCCGAGCATATGGGATCTTCCCTGACCAGGGATTGAACCCACGTCCCCTGCATTGGCAAGCAGATTCTTAACCACTGAGCCACCAGGGAAGCCCCCCCACTGAGGCTTTTGACACATAGTAATTCATTTAATCCTCAAAACAACCTCAGAGGTGTGCACTGTGATTCCCATTTACAGATGGGAAAATTGAAGCTGGGGGAAGTGGACCCTCCAGCTTGCTTTGCTTCCCCACCTCACAACGCCCTAGGACTCCCCCACCCCAAATTAGGCTGAGAAAGGGAAATGGGGGTCTGGCCCCTGGGCGTGGGTTGGGGGGAGATAGCTGCACGGAGCCCACAGAGAGCACCTTCCTCACTTAATTTTTCTCCCCAGCACACACCACGCTCTGCTGTGGCATGCATTTTTCTTATTTATCTTATTTTTGTCCATTTCCCCCATTAGTATGTCAGCTCCCCCAGGGCTGGAGTTTTTGGTTATCCTTGTCAGGGCTGTGTCCCAGTTCCCGATACACAGTAAGCACTGATGAATGAATGAGTGAATGAATGAATTTGGCGGAGGAGCCCTAGGAAGTTGGGAGTAGGGACAATTGGGGACAGGAGAGGAGGGGGCAGAAGGCTAGGGCCAGGATGGGGTGGCACCTGGGGTACAAGGGAGTGGATGTCTTGGGGACGTTTTGGGGACAAAAAGACAGGAGCAGAACTCCTGCCAGCCGAGCTCTGGAAGGATGGAGGTGCCAGTAGCCGAGATGGAGAAGGGGGTGGGCAAGATAGGGGAGCTCCGAAGGTGACAGTCAAGATAGGAGGGGCTACTTGGTGATGCAAGCCGAGGTGCACCCGAGAAGCCTGGATTAACAAACTGTTCCCGGGTGCTCAGGGGCCGCCTCTCGAACCAGGAACCTGGCTGCACCTAAATGAATGGTGATGACAGAAACGGAGGGACGCCTGGCTTGAGATCCCCGGTCCGGCACCAGTTTATCCGGCTCGGGTTCCTGCGTGGCGCGAGGTGGGGGAGCCGGGAGGGGTGCGCAGGCGCAAGAGGGTGGGTCAGGGGCGTGGTGGAGACCATGGCAAAACTTGCCAGGCAGAACCAAAATGCCAAAAAAAAAAGGTTTTTAGGCAGAACACACACACACCCCACACGTTCGTTCCTCCTCCTAGCTGCAGGGGTCACCCTGACCCAGGCTTTGGAGAAAGAAGCGCCAGGTCCAAGGCCAGGGCTCTGCCTGTGACCCTCCCTCTCTACTTCATCCTCCTTCCCTTTCCCTTCTCCTCCCCTGTCCTTCTTACTTCCCCTCCTCTGGACCCTCTCCTGCCCTCCCAGGACTCGATTTGTGCCCCAGGCTCCAGGACCTCTTTCCACCGCCTGTTCCCTCCCCGCAGCCTGGGGAAACTGAGGCCTAGAGTTCAGGCACAGTGGGAAGGGCACAGCCAGCAAAGGCAGAGCCCCTGCCACCCCAGTCCAAACAATTACACGCCATTTAAACCTCCCAACAATCCTAAGAGCTGGGGACTATTATTAACCTCACCTTACGGATAGGGAAACTGAGGCCCAGAGCAGTGATGCGCCCGGAAACACTCGGTGGGATTCGAACCTGTGCGTATCCCACACAGATGTCACCGGCTATTGGCCTCGACCCGGCAAAGACGGGCAAGGGCTCTGCTGCCACCTAGTGGACACTTGCGGCAGCGCTGTTCGGGTGGAGTCGCCTCTCGCCTGTCGGACGGCCCAGGCAAGGGGCCAGAGCCAGGAGGGTGTAGGCCTGATGCCCTGACCGCCCTTCCTCCATCATGTTCTCCCGCCAAGTTTCCCAATTTTCACAACCTAAGTGTCCACCTGGAAGACATGGACTAACTTATCTCCTGCCCATGTTGGGATCACGACTTCTTCAGCACAGAAAGACCCCAAAATGCGGGGAGGGGGGGAAATAAAAAGCATTAATTGGAATGCATACAAAAAAATTAAAGACCACAGATTAAGGTAATTCTGTAATTATAATAAAGAGCATACATGCATATTTCTTCTCCTTTTGTCTCATCTGATTTTAAAAAGCGGGTGTATAAAAATATATATTAATTTTATTTGGGGGCCTATAACATATAGAAATGTAATATATTTGTCAATAATAGCGCAAAGGAGATGAGAGGAACAAAGCTGTATTGAAGTCAGGAAATGACACCAGGTAGTAATGTTACTGAAAGTGCAGTCCGGCTGCTCGCTGCTCAAATGCCAATAAAGAGGCAAGCTAGAGCTTCCCTGGTGGCGCAGTGGTTAAGAATCCGCCTGCCAATGCAGGGGACACGGGTTGGAGCCCTGGACCGGGAAGATCCCACATGCCGCGGAGCAACTAAGCCCATGCACCACAACTACTGAGCCCACGTGCCACAACTACTGAAGCCCACATGCCTAGAGCCCGTGCTCCACAACAAGAGAAGCCACCGCAATGAGAAGCCCGCACACTGCAACGAAGAGTAGCCCCCGCTCGCCGCAGCTAGAGAAAGCCCGCGTGCAGCAAAGAACACCCAACGCAGCCAAAAATAAATAAATAAACAAACAAACAAACAAATAAATAATAGGCAAGCTGGTGGAAAGTTTGCTTTATTTTGGATGCCGGCAACCGAGTGGCGGCGGGGGGGAGGGGGGTAACTCCTTCCAAAAGCCAACTCCCCCCAACTGATAATCAGTGGGCAAGAGCTTTTATAGACAGAGGGAGGGGGCTACGTGCAGAAATTGCACAGTCAGCTCTGGCAGTCGTCTTGAAATTGGTCACGCGGTTGTCTGACCAGCGTCATCTTGATTGTTTTAAGTACAGTTAATTTTCAGTTCTAGGGTCGGTTTGTTCCCACTTCCTTGAGGCCAATTCTTGGAATTGTGGCAGCTTATGTCATGGCTACAGTCTGGGCATCATGTAGTTAACTTCTTCCACCTGGTGAGGATTTTGGTACCTATAAGACAGCTCACAGGATATAGCTCAGAATATTATCTATAGCCCATGAAGAGGAACTAAAGGTCCTTGACTATGTTTATTGACTAAACTATTATTATTTAGTCTTGTTGGACTGTTTTCCTTTGTTTATGCATTTTTCTCACTTCTCTGATTAAACTTATGCTTTGGCTAAAGTTTTTGTCACAGACAAAAGGCAAGCAGAGGACATGGGGGGGAAGGACTATAGGGTCCTGCTCCATTTCAGTAACTCTAATCGACAAAAACAAAGGAAGAGAACCAGAAATTCGAAAGGAGAAAATTAATATAACAACTCTATAAATATATACTTGCCCTCCTTTATTTTCTTGGATTCTTTAACAGACATATAACTGCATGGAGTAATCATTATAACAATGTATTGTTTGTTTTGTAACATATGTAGATGTAATATGTATAACAATAATAACAATAATAGGACAAAAAGGGGAAGAGGAAATGAGCTATGTAGGAGCAACATTTCTGTATGTCCTTAAAATTAAGGCAGCATAAATCCAAGAAGATTCTAAGTTGAGATGTATACAGTAAGCCCTAAAGCAAGCACTAAGGAAATAACTCAAAAAATATAGTGAAAAAAATCATTAAAGGAAGTAAAATGTTACATTAGAAAATAGTTGCTTCATGCAACAGAAAGCAGTAAAGAAATAAACAAGTGGTACTATATCAAACTAAAAAGCTTCTGCACAGCAAAGGAAACCATCAACAAAATGAAAAGGCAGGGATTTCCCTGGTGGTCCACTGGGTAAGGCTCCACGCTCCCAATGCAGAGGACCCAGGTTCAATCCCTGGTCGGGGAACGAGATCCTGCATGCATGCTGCAACTAAGAGTCCACATGCAACAACTAAAGATCCTGCACACCAAAACGAAGGTCCCGCCTGCCATATCTAAGAGCCAGTGCAGCCAAAATAAATAAATAAATTTTTTTTTTTTTTTTTTTTTAAAAAGGACTTCCCTGGTGGTGCAGTGTTTAAGAATCCACCTGCCAATGCAGGAGACATGGGTTCGAGCCCTGGTCCGGGAAGATCCCACATGCTGCAGAGCAACTAAGCCCGTGCACCACAACTACTGAGCCTGTGCTCTAGAGCCCGCGAGCCACAACTACTGAGCCCGTGTGCCACAAATACTGAAGCCCACGCACCTAGAGCCCGTGCTCCGCAACAAGAGAAGCCACCTCAGTGAGAAGCCCACTCACCTCAACGAAGAGTAGCCCCCGCTCACCGCAACTAGAGAAAGCCCGCGCGCAGCAACGAAGACCCAACGCAGCCAAATTAATTAATTAATTAAAAAAAAAAAACACACAGTGAAATACCACTTCACACCTGTTAAAATGGCTAGCATCAAAAAGACAAGAGTGGGACTTCCCTGGCGGTCCAGCGGTTAAAACTCCGTGCTTCCACTGCAGGGGGCGTGGGTTCGATCCATGGTCGGGGAACTAAGATAGCACATGCCTGCGGTGCGCCCCCCCCCAAAAAAAAAAAAAAGACAAGAGGTAACAATTGGAGGTGAGAATATGGAGAAAAAGGAACCCTCTTGCACTGTTGGTAGAAATGTAAATTGACGAAGCCACTATGGAAAACAGTATGGAGGTTCCTAAAAAAAAATTAAAATTAGAACTACCATATGATCCAGCAATTCCACCTCTGTATATTTATCTGAAGGAAAGCAATAACACTCACTCAAAAAGATATTTGCACTCCCATTTCATTGCAGCATTATTTACAATAGCTAGGACATGGAAGCAACCTCTGTGTTCATCAACAGATGACTGGATAAACAAAATGTGGAATATGTATACAAGGGACTATTAGCCATTGAAAAGAAGGAAATCTTGCTATTTCCAGCAACATGGATGGAACTTGAGGGTATTATGCTTAGTGAAATAAGTCACACAGAGAAAAACAAATACTGTATGATCCCCACTTACATGTAGATACCACACATAGGTTCCATTTATATGTGGAATCTAAAAAAATGAACTCACAGAAACACATCTTCACCTTTTGCATCTGTGGGGTAGGGGAGATGGGTGAAGGGAGTCAAAAGGTACAAACTTCCAGTGACAAGATAAATAAGTTCTGGGGATGTAATGTACAGCATGATGACTATAGTTAACAATACTGTATTGTATGTTTGAAATTTGCTGAGAAAATAGATCTTAAAGTTCTCAACACAAGGGAGAAAAACTGTAACTATGTCAGGTAATGGATGTGTTAACGAAACTTATTGTAGTGATCATTTCACAATATATACGTATATCAAATCCTTATATTGTACACCTGAAACTAATACAGTGTTATATGTCAACTATATCTCAATACAACTGGGGGAAAAAAGGAAAGCAGTAAAGGAAGAATAGAGGAAAGACAAAAAAGACGCGGGACACATAGAAAAACAAAAAGTAAAATGGCAGATGTACTGTTGTTAAGGTGACAACACTCCCCCAATTGATCTACAGATTCAAAACAATCCCTGTCAAAATCTCAGCTGGCTTCTTTGCAGAAATTGATAAGTTAATCCTAAACTTCATATGAAAATCTAAGGGACCCCAAATAGCCTTTTTGATCTTGAAAAACAAGATCAAAACTGTAGAATTCATACTTCCCAATTCAAAACTTACTACAAAGCTACAGCAATCAAAACAATGTGGTACCGGCATAAAGGTAGATATATAGATCAATGGAATAAAATTAAGAAGCCAGAAATAAACACATTTATCTTTGACAATTCAAAGGGGAAAGAATAATCTTTTCAACAAATGGTTCTGGAACAACTGAATATCCACATGTGAAAGAATGAAGTGGACCGTTGTTTCATATCATACATAAAATTAACTCAAAATGGATCAAAAGCCTAAATATAAGAGCTAAAATTATAAAAGTATTAGAAGAAAACATAGACATAAACATCATAACTCTGGATTAGGCAGTAGTTTCTTAGACATGACACCACAAGCACAAGCAGCAAAAGAAAAAATAGATAAGTTGGACTTCAAAATTAAAAACTTTTGTGCTTCAAAGGACTCCATCAAGACAGTGAAACGTTAACCCACAGAATGAAAAAAATTTTGCAAATCACATATCTGATAAGAAACTATGAATCTCTAGAATATATGAAGAACCCTTACAATTCAGTTATTTTTTAAAAAACACACTCAATTTAAAAATGGGCAAAGAATTTGAATAGACATTTCTCCGAAGAAGATATACGTATGGCCAATAAGCACAGGAAAAGATGCCCAATATCATTAGTCATCCGGGAAAAGCAAATAAAAAATACAATGAGATACCACTTCACACCCACTAGGATGGTTATAATAAAAGACAAATAATTAAAAGCGTCAGTGAGGAAGTGAATTTGGAGCCCTCACACATTACTGATGGGAATGTAAAATGATGCAGGCATTTTATAAAATACTCTGGCAGTTAAACACAGAATTACCATGTGACCCAGCAATTCCACCTCTAGCAATACCCAAGAGAAATGAAAGCATACATTGACACAAAGATTTGCAAGCAACTGTAATTATCTCCTTATTTACAATAGCCAAAAAGTGGAAACCACGAAAATGTCCATCAACTGAAGAATGGATGAACAAAATATATCTACACAATAGAATATTATTCAGCCATAAAAAGAAATGAAGTACTGATCCATGATATAATGTGAATGAACCTTGAAAACATATGCTAAGTGAAAGAAGCCAATCACAAAAGATCTCACTTTATATGATTCCAATTATGTAAAATGTCTAGAATAGGGAACTCCATAGAGGTAGAAAGTAGATTCTTAGTACCCTTGGGCTGGGGAAGGGGGAGGGAATGGAAAGTGACTGCTAAGGGTAAGGGGCTTCTTTGGGGGATTATGGAAATGTTCCAAATTTTACGGTGACGTTGCACAACTGTGTGTGTGTGTTTATATATATAAATACATACACACATATATGTATCTGTAAATGCAATTTAAAAAAACCATTGAATTGTACAATTTAAATGTGTGAATTGTATGGCATGTGAACTATATCTTAATTAAGCCGTTATTAATTTTTTACTTAATAAAAAAAATTCTAATTGGGCTCATTTGTCACCTCCTCCAAGAACCCTCCCTCCTAAAATAAACCCTCCAATTTACCCTCTTTCCTCTTTGCTTTTCTTCACAGCCTGACATCGTGGGTTCTTTCCTTTTCCATTCTCGGTCTCCCCTCCAGGAGAGCCTCTTTTTGCCCCAACAAATTGCTAAGCCCGGAGCCCCTCAAAGGTGGGGCTGCACCTTGATCGGTTCTAGCGCCCCCCCCCCGCTCTGCACCCCCGTCCGTCGCTGCCCCAGGATCTGTACTGGAAGCAAGCAGATGGGGTTTGAATATCTGCTACTATGAAACACAAATCAGACACCCCCCCATAATAATAATAACTACCATTCCATCTCTTAATGAACGTTAGCCCTTGTTAATTGCTCTGTGCCTGGCGTTTTACACGAGTTATTTTATCTAATTTTTTTTTAATTTATTTTTGGCGGTGTTGGGTCTTCATTTCGGTGCGCGGGCTTTCTCTAGTTGTGGCGAGCAGGGGCTACTCTTCATTGAGGTGCGCAGACTTCTCATTGCGGTGGTTTCTCTCGTTGCGGAGCACGGGCTCTAGGCACATGGGCTTCAGTAGTTGTGGCTCGCGGGTTCAGTAGTTGTGGCTCGCGGGTTCAGTAGTTGTGGCTCGCAGGCTCTAGAGCGCAGACTCAGTAGTTGTGGTGCACGGGCTTAGTTGCTCCGCGGCATGTGGGATCTTCCCGGACCAGGGCTTGAACCCGTGTCTCCTACATTGGCAGGTGGATTCTTAACCACTGCGCCACCAGGGAAGCCCTATTTTATCTAATTATTGTAACATTTCCAGGAGGAAAAACACCAGTATTATTCCCATTTAACAGAAGAGAACTCGAAAACTCCGTAACACACCTCCGGGAGAAAAGAGACCCGGAGTGGGAAGAAGCGTCGCTACCTCATCATAGCCCCTAGACCACCCGAGGTGTACTTCTATATACATAAGTTTGCCAGGGAAGTGGAACCCGGAACGGGCCACCGAGACTTCCCAGCGTATCTACAACTCCCGTCATGCGCGCGCGCCGACGCTCCCTTACGTCGCGTTTGAACAGGAGGGCTAGTCTCCCCACGTCTTGGGAGTTGTAGTCTCGCCGCAAACGGAGGCCGGGCTGTGAGAGTTTGGTGGATCTGGAGCCAATGAAGAAGCAGATCTTATTGAGCTCGGGGCCGACGAGCCAATGGGCTCGCGGCCTCGAATGGGAGGTACTTCCGGCCACGAAGTCGAGTTGAGCGGCTGCGCGAGGGCGGTCACTTCCTTTTCGAGGGTGGCGGCGAGCGCGGATAGAGCGTTATGAAGGCCTCGGGCACGGTAAGACGAGCGCGGTGGGGCAGGGAGTGGGAACGCGAAGCGGACCGAATCGTGGGCCACGGGAGGAGGCATAGGACACGCGGGAAGTGCTTGTTCCGGCTAGGTCCCGCGCGCCGCCGTCCCCAGTTGCAGCCAACATGGCGGCCACTGCGGAGCCGCGTGGGGAGGCCGGTGCATGGTCCGGGCCGGCTCGGGGATCGCGGAGGCCGGGGAGGCCGAGTCTCCTTTCCAGGGGAAGGGACAAGTTGCGCGGCGTGGAAACATGCGCCGCGGGACCTCATCGAGCTTCCGAGCCTCAGTTTCCCCGTCAGCAAAGTGGACAAGGTGGCGGGAGGGCGGGGAGGGGAGGGATGGCAATAGAATTCTGTTTCTCCTGGCATGGCTGTGAGAGAAATAGAAGAAATGTGTAAGTCCGAGCTGACATGGAGAGTGCGAGCCTTATCGCTGTGGAGAGTGCTGGGCAAAATCAGAGAGTGTTAATAGCACAGAGATGGAAGAGTAGGCCCTGGGGAGAAACAGTATGGGTGGGTCATTTTCAGTTTTCCAGCCCCAGTTTCCACACTGGAAAAGGGGCCGACCGCATCGGTATCCCTTCCTGAATGGGTGGTCTGGGAGGCCGATGAGTCAGGTTGAGAGATAGAAGCAGGAACCGAGTTTGTGAGGTTTGGGGTTATTTTTTATTGATAGTAGTAAAATGGTGACGGGTCATCTTATGGAGGTGGCTCCTTTCTAGTATACCACAGGATTTGGACCTGGTAGACATCTTCACCTTCTGCATCTGTGTAAACAGGGAGCTTACACTTGGGAGTCCAAACCCCTTGGACTGCAGCTGGGAAAACTGAGGCAGCTGCAAGTCATGACAGCAGTGCAGGGAGCCCAGAGCTGGGCAGGGAACTGGATTCTTGTCCTGGTTCTGCCTGGAGTTGGCTGTGAGATCCCAGGCTGGTCGCTGTCTCTGGGGTCTGGAATGAAAGAGGATTTTGGCAAGTTACTGTGAACTGCAGAGATGCTCTGGAGGAAAGAGACAGCTTGACTGTTCCAGGCCAGCCCATAGAAAGGGAGAGGAAGGGAGGGGTTGAGACCCTCACCCAGCTTTCCTGAGCCAGGGCAGAGGGCACGCAGGCACCTTGGTCAATCCTCCCCACTCTCACTCCCTTTTATGTGGAAGGCTCAGACAGTGGCATGACCCACAGTCAGCCAGATTTCACATGGAGGCCCTGGGGTGGGACTTGCCCTTCTTTTTCCCCTGATCCAGTTGTCAACTGGCTTGGGAAGGGGAGCACAGTGAGTTTCCACAGTTACCTCTGGGCTTTGGGTGCTGGCCCCACCTCACCCCCATTTCTCTTTCAGCTTCGAGAATACAAGGTGGTGGGGCGCTGCCTGCCGACCCCCAAGTGCCGCACGCCGCCCCTCTATCGCATGCGGATCTTTGCGCCTAACCATGTTGTTGCCAAGTCCCGCTTCTGGTACTTTGTATCTCAGCTGAAGAAGATGAAGAAGTCTTCAGGGGAAATTGTCTACTGTGGACAGGTATGGGGTGTCTGAGGCTGGGTGGGATCCGGAGAGGATTTACACCCTCCCATGGGGCAGCTGTCACCCCACAGAATTAGCAGACTTTACAAACTCTGGTCTGTTCCCTTGTGCTCTTCAGGCCCTAGGTTGGGATGGAATAGGTGACTTGGTGCCCTTTTCCTAATGAGAAAGCCCAAGGCCCAGGGAAGGCCTGCTGGGACCCCTTGGTTGAGGCTGGGCCTCATCTGTAAAGTGTGGGGGGAGATGCTGGACTCTGCACTGTGAGGCTACACTGGGCAGCAGGTGGTTTTGGGCCCAGATGGTCCCAGGAGAGTTGTGTTGAGGGGTGGTCTGGAGCTGTGTCAGTCCCCATGGGGGAAGCATCTCGGCCTGGTCTGCTCTGCACCCCTGCTGTTGCTATGGGAATTTCCCTTGCACAGCAGATTTCTCCTCAGATGTCTGAAGGTTCGGGGACTGGGAAATAGGCAAGAGAGGCCTGGGGGCTGGGCTGTCCTTTGGAGTGGCGGGGCGGGGCGGGAGCAGAGGTTCAGGGATGGAGGGGGTCTGATTGAAGCCCACTTGCTGCTCTCGCCTCAGCTGGTCTCCTCTCCTTGGCAGGTGTTCGAAAAATCTCCCCTGCGGGTGAAGAACTTCGGCATCTGGCTGCGCTATGACTCCCGCAGTGGCACCCACAACATGTACCGGGAGTACCGGGACCTGACCACAGCCGGTGCTGTCACCCAGTGCTGTAAGCCGCCGGGTCCCCAAACCAGGTCCCTCCTTTAGGCTCACAGAGCAGGTACTTGTAGCTCAGTCTGACATCCTTCCTGCCAGACTGGACAGGAAGACGCAAGACAGGACAAACGCAAGAGCTTTCTTGGGGGTAGGTGGGAGTCCCAGGGATGGTGACAGGGGAGGCACAGGAGGTGTTGCTTTGGGGGCAGGAGGAGTGGAGAGGATGCCCCAAGCACACCTTTTTCTGGAACCTTGGCAGCAAGTGGACTTAGGAGATTGGAGGGAGGGTCCTCGAGTCATTCCTGAGCTGGTTCAGTCACCCACCACCAACTGCATCTGGAACCTCCTTCTTGAGGTTTGAGGTCAGCCCCTTGTGTAGAGACAACTGCTGCTCAGAACCTAGTCCAGCCCCTGTCCAGTGGTGGGACCTGCCATTCGCAGCCCCAGGTGCTCCCAGGGTGGGTCACCTACCAGGACCAGAGTCCAAGCACCTAAACCCAAGAACTGCTGTTTCTTGTAACAGTGGTTTAAACAGAGGTGCTAACAGCAAGTGGATCTTGTCGCCTTTGGGGGCCTGCAGCCATGCCCCTCAAAGTGAATTTGGAGGTTCTACACACTTGGTAGCCAGTACCTGCTGGGACCAGATGCTGTGGCCACTCGTTCCCCAAGTGCCCCCCTTTCTGATCCCTGTAGACCGAGACATGGGCGCCCGGCACCGTGCCCGGGCCCACTCGATCCAGATCATGAAGGTGGAGGAGATCGCAGCCAGCAAGTGCCGGCGACCAGCAGTCAAGCAGTTCCACGTGAGTGCCCTCGGGGCCCTGCTGGGCAGGCTGGGCTGAAGGGGCTGCCCTGGAACGCCAGACTGGCCTGGCAGCTCCTCCAGACTTGGGAGATGCAGTAAAGCACCGGGTTTGACGCAGGAGCCCAGTGGGGGTGGCCACACCTCAGTGGTCCTTGGGAGACAAGGTTAAGAGCCTCCCCCCAACACCCTTGCCTGCCTTTTCATATTACAGGACTCCAAGATCAAATTCCCACTGCCCCACCGGGTTCTCCGTCGCCAGCACAAGCCACGCTTCACCACCAAGAGGCCCAACACCTTCTTTTAGATGCAGGGCCTCCCTGTTCCCAGGTCTGCCCAAATAAAACTCGTTGGGAAAACCGGGCACTCAGATGCAGTTGTTTTCTTTGCACACCCTGCAGAACTCAAAAGGGTGCAGCCAAGCTGTGAGTGCTCGGGGAGGAGTCCTCCTCTCCTCGAGTAGGGCCCTGACATTGGATTCTCCAGAAGGGGAGCTCTAGGAATGGCCAGCCCCTGCCCCCCTCAGCTCTCTCAGTGCCAGCAGGCAGCTCTGTGCTGTGAGCTTTGGGGTATGCTGTAGGCCACAGGTTTGGCCCCCAAATCTTTCTTACCTGCCTTGTTAGACACAATTCTCAGCTCTGTGCGTCCCCCCGCCGTCCCCCATTTTTGTGGTGGTGAGATGACAGCTGCACCCTGAGGGAGATCAGGTTGATGGGGTTGGTTTCATTCTGTGTGTGGCCTTCCCCACCCAGCCTACAACCCTGGTCAAGATCCTCACAGCAGACACAAGGGGGCGTCCAAGAGGGTCATGAGCCTGCTGTGCTAGCTTGTTTCCCCTTCGCCAGCTGGGGGCCTCTTGAATGAAGCTGTCCTAATCCTGCCCAAGGAGGTCAAGGTTTCACAGTGGGCATCTGTCTCCTGGAATTCCAGGCATGAAGATAATCCCACCCTGGCCTGAGCTCCTCAGCCAGGAGGCTGGGGCACAGCTAAGAGCTCAGATGTTGGGAACATCTGTCCTTGGTGTGTCACCCTGGGCAACCCTGGCCCTTTGAACCTTGGTGTCCTCTTCAGAAGGTCTGGACACTGACCCGATTTGCTCAGTTGACAAGCCTTAGGGAGTCACACTGCTCTGCAGGCAGTGGGTACACAGGTCAACGAGGACCTGCCTTGTGTTCCAGAGAGCCGTCGATTGGGAAGAAGCTGAGGCACAAAGAGGTAGTCGGGGGGGGGGGGCGGGGAGAGCAACCAGTCCTGGAGGGTGGTCCTGGATAGGGGCACAGTCTTCCCTTCCCCACCTGTGGCGGTGGGACTAGTTGGCAGGATGATCCTGGGTGGTTTCCAGAAAACCAGCTCACTTCAAACCCCACCTGTTCTTGGAGAGGTGCCCAAGGCAGGGCTCAGGCACAGCTAGCCATTCTCATGGGAAAGACAGGCCCTGGGTCCTTGCTGGCTGCTTTGCCTGTTGCAACACCGGTGCCTCTTTCCCACCTCCCGGGCCTTTGCACTTGCTGAGCGCTGTGCCTAGACTGCTCTCCACAGATCCTCACTGCCTCGCTGAAGACTGAACCATTGGGTTTCTGTCCCCCACCAGACGGAGTCTGAGAGGGCAGGGACCACATGTGTCACTGCGTCACCAGGAGGAGTTAAGTAAGTCTGAGAAGAGTAGTGATGGCCAGTGACTATCCCTCTACCTGTATCTGCACCACGTGGGGAAAAGTCCTGGGTCTGGCAATGCTGGGCCAAATTTTTGATGTTAACTCTGCCAAAATGTCTTCCACGGATGTTCCAATTCATTCTCAACAGCACTTAATAAGGGGTCATGTTTTCCTCCAGCCTTGCCCACAACTTGGGTTAGCAAGCCGGTGGCTGAAAAAAAGCACATCTTAGGATTTGAATTTGCTTTTCCTTATGCAAAAGCATTCTGCCCTGATAAAAAAATCGTTTACATGAAAGAAAAAAGTCTTACAAAGTTGAATCACTTTTTAAAAGCTCTGGTATCATAATTCCCTGGCAGTCCAGTGGTTAGGACTCGGCGCTTTCACCTCTGGGGCCCGGGTTCAATCCCTGGTCGGGGAACTAAGATCCTGCAAGTCGTGTGGTGTGTACCCACCCCACCTCCCGAAGAAAAAGCTCAGGTATGTGGGGCGAAAGCCTGAAAAAAATCTCTACATATGTTGTAAATACTTTTTTCCTCAGGGTACTTTCTGATGTTTAAGGTATATTTTGGGGGGCCAGGCCAAATTTTTCTTTATGTTTCCCTAGTTGATTTCATTAACCCTGTGCTTTCTGGCAGAAATTCCTGGTTGCCCTAAATATTCCTTCTCTCCTTCCTCAGTAAAAGGAATCTCCATATCTAGATGCCAACCCAGAAAAGTTTCCCAGCCTTTTAACCTAGGGATGGGCATGTGATACTAGCAGTAGTGATGTGTGCCATTTTCAGGAACTACCATCTGGCTAGAATATAGGCACAATGGCTGGTACTCCAGCAGCTGTTTTTACCCTGGGTCTGCATGACTAGAACATGAGAAGTAAACACCTTTGTAGGCTATGATCTGGAACTCCTGATGCCTGTGCCTGGGGCAAGTCACGGCCCACTCTGAGCCTTAGGTTTTTCCTATGTAAAGTGGGAATAGTGATCCCTCAGGTCTGGGGGTGAGGGCTTCAGATGAGCTAGAGGTCGAGAGGCCAGGAGTGTCAGGTGGGAGAATGCGCCACCAGGAAAGTGGGAAGCCAGGGACCCGCAAATGTCCCCCATGCACCCCCATCCCTACCTTGAAGCTCCACCAAGGCTTCATCCACATTACAGCCTGGGAACCAGTTGGGAGGGCTCTGCCCCAGCCAGCTAAGGGATGGGGTCAGTCTCATTGAGGAGGTCTTGAACCAAGTGATGAGTGAGCCCCCAGTTTGCCCACACCCGTATTCATCCACCCACCCTGCCATCTACTCATCCTCTTGTAACTTTGTCACCCCCTACCATGTAGCTACCCACCTGCCAATTCCCCCACAAACCCTGCTTACAGCAGCCATCCAAAGCTGGCTGGAGGTGAGGACCACTGAACTGAACCCTCAATCGCCAGTGGGAGTTGAGATGCCAGGACCAACCAGCGCAAAGGCCCAGAGCTAGGAGGAAATGGGCCCATCCATGTGTGGTCTGTGAGGCAGGACTGGCCACTTGGATCACTGACTCCTCTCTGTGGTCAGCTGGGGCCCAGGAACAGGTTCTTGCCCAGGCTCACCCAGCCAGTCCAAGGATGGGCAGGAATCTGGAACCCGAGAGGCCTGGTGGACCCCTCCCTCCTCCTCAGGTGCTGAGGCACTCCCAGGTCCCACCCCTGGGCTTGTCCAGGTGCCAGCTGTCACAACTGGGCAGGGCTGGGAGCCCTGGGGAAGAGCCGCCCATCCCTGACCCACCCTGCACCTCACTCCTGTGTCAGGACCAAGGGCAGGTGTCAGGGCAAGACGAGGGGGGGGCGGCCCAGGAGACCTGTAGTAGATCCTGACACCCAGAGACTCTGAGAATCATAGGATCAGAATCCTTAGGACTTGGAATCAGAGAATCTCACAATGATAATGACCATGACAGCCACCAGTGGTAGTAAAGGTTTGCTTTTACTGAGTGCAGGGTTAGATGTTCAAGGACAGATACCCAGCAGGTCATGCTGGGGCTAGAGTACCTCATGACCTCTCATCTCCGCCCCTTGCCGTGTCCCCAGGGAGACGTGGGAACGCTGGAACCCAGGCAGCAGTCAGGAGTGGGGGCAGCAGACACCCACCCAGCACCCCGACATTCCTGCCCCTTTTGCTTAGACTGCTGCTGCTGGGTCTTCAGGGATCGCCCTGCTCCTCTCCCCCCATCGACAGGGGGTCCTGGGGTCCTGCCTGCCCTCCTCCCATTCCATGACAAATCACACCGTCAGGGAAGGTGTGACTGCTTCCCCTCCCTGCTCCCTGCCCTCCTCCATACTTTCTCCTCCACCACCCACCCTGCAGGGCTTCCAACTCTGGGCCTCCAGTGCAGGAAGTCCAGAACATGTCCTGAATCCACCCATTTCTCCCCACCCCTCAATCCCTGCCTTGGACATGGTGGGCTTTTCAGAACCTAGAACTCTTGTTAGGTCCCTCATTTGCTCCAGACTCTCTAAGTGCGGCCGGCCCCCACTGACCAGCGCTCTCAGAATAAAACCCAGACCCCTCGCCAAGGCTCAAGGTCCACTGTGTCCCTCCCTGTCCTGCTCCTTCCCACCTCAGGGCCCTCCCCCCAGCTCTCTCGAAGCCTGGCTCATTCTCTGCCTGCAGGGCCCCTCCCTGAGACCCCACATTAAGTGCCCCCCCCCAGGCCGTCTCCATCTTTGACCTTGCTTCACTTTTGTCATCTGTTAGCTTCTGAAATGGGTATTCATCTGCTGGCTTGGTCAGAGTCATGAGGCCGTGTGCGGGATGGGTCCACCTGGAACCTGTTATGTCCCCAGTGTCCTGTTCCTAGAACCTCCCTGGGGAGATAGGACAGGTTTTTGCCTGAGTTTGCATCAATTTGCATATATTTGCATTCTCTTGCTTGGCTTTGTGGGGATCCTGGATTTCCCCTTTCCCACCAGGTTTTCCAGGAGGATGCAGCAGGGGAGTAGAAGGAGGAGGAATTCGGTGTCCTCCCCATCCTCCTGGCACAGGTGAAAGGTGCACACCAGCAGGCAGCAGATGCAGGGAAGAGCAGGCCGGCTCTGCACCCTTGCACGGAGAGAGAGTGAGAAGACAGTCCTGGGCGAAACGTGAGGATGCCTGGAGGACGCTGGACCCAGCTTGGGTGACGTGTGTAGGCCCGAAGAGGCCACCAGGGGGCGGCAGAGGCTGGGGAGGGTTCCAGTGCCCTAGCATGAAACCGGGCAAATTCTTAGATCCCTCTCACTTACGGAGGAGGGAACCCAGCTTTTGGAGGTCAAGCTAGGACTTGAACCCAGAGGTCAGAGCCTCCAGATGACAGTGTCTGGGTTTCTTGATGGCATTACCCTAGACAAGGGACTTCCCCTTCCCCTGTACCTCTGGTCTCCTCATTTGTGCGATAGGGACATGCCAGACACTACTTCCCCAGGTAGTCCTGTCTCCATTTATTCAGGTTCATGGCCACAGACAATCCCTCCCCCATGACCTCCATTATACACTTAATGTCTGGCACAGCGTAGACACTAGTTCATGTTTGGTGAAGGAACCAACGAATGGATAAAGGAATGAATGAGGTACTTACTCTGTGCCAGGCTTTTGTTATGCAGGTTCAATTTATTCCTCTGAGGCAAGGGCTATTTTACCCCCACTTACAGATGGGGAAACTGAGGCCCAGAGAGAAGCAAAGACTTCCTCAAATATGTATGCGTTCAGGACTTGAATGCCTCCCACTCAACTTAGCCTAAGGGCGGGGTTTGGTGATGCCCTCCCTCTAGGCTCTAGAGAAAGGGAGTGGGTCACGGTGCCAGTTGGGGGCGGTGGTTCAAGCAGAGCAAACTTTCCTTATGGGACCCTGCAACCTTGAAAGTAAACCCCACTCCTGTGGGTGAGTGAGCTCCCCGTAGCTCAAGGTACAAAAAGCACAGTGGGGATTTGAATGGTGCAGCCACTGCTCCAGGCTGTGTGGCCTTGGGTGAGTGACATGCCATCTCAGAACCTCAGTTTCCCCACCTGTCAAAGGGAGGCATTAACAGCTTATGGTCAGCGGAAAGTGCCACACGAAGCAAGGGTGGGCATTTGGGAGCCTCCACCCACCCCCCAGCAGCCACCTACGTGTCCTGTCCCGGCTTATCGGATCGAATCCAGGGAGGAAAGGGTGCGGGTCCTGCCCGCCCCCACGTCTGAGGGCGGAGTTTCGCTGACCCGGGAGCCCAATAAATCCACAGCCCGCCGCCGCGAGCTGCCCCTTTAAGCCCCACCGAGACCTCCTGCAGTCAGCGCTGAGCACAGCTCCCAGGGAGAGGGACAGACGTGTGGGTGGTGGACGCACAGCTGCACCGGGCAATCGGACCGAGTGGGAGGCCAGGTGGACAGACAGACAGACGGTGGAGACAGACACGAAGACGAAGAGGAGGGACAGGGAGACAGGCGACCGCAGCAAGGAGCCACAGATTCCTTGCCCAGGGAGCCCCGGCCCCGCGGGGGACCAAAGGGGACAGGCTTGCCGTGCAGCTGCCGAGGCCGAGCATCCTCCCACCTCTGCGCAGTCCTGCCTCCTCTGCCACTGCCAACTTCCCTTAGCCGAGACACGCGGGGTGGCTGGAAGGGCGGAGGACACGCCTGGTCCCCTCACCCACACCTCATGGCCGCCGTCGAGGCAGGGGCGCAGGCCACGTTCGGAGCTTGGGACTACGGGGTCTTCGCTCTCATGCTGCTGGTGTCCACCGGCATCGGGCTATGGGTCGGGCTAGCCCGGGGCGGGCAGCGCAGCGCCGAGGATTTCTTCACCGGGGGCCGGCGCCTGACTGCCCTGCCCGTTGGCCTCTCGCTGGCCGCCAGCTTCATGTCGGCCGTACAGGTGCTGGGCGTGCCGGCCGAGGCCTACCGCTACGGCCTCAAGTTCCTCTGGATGTGCCTGGGACAGCTGCTCAACTCTCTGCTCACTGCCCTGCTCTTCCTGCCGGTCTTCTACCGCCTGGGCCTCACCAGCACCTACCAGGTACCAGGCAGAGGCCCGGCAGCGTCAGGACCTGCCTGGCTGGGAACGCAGGGTCGCGGCGGGGGAGATCCTGAGGCTTTGAACTGCTGTGCAGGGGGCCGCAGGGGGCCGCAGGCGGGCTCCTTAGTGCTTTAATGTGGGGGCCCCCGGGCGGACAGGTGGCGAGGGTTCTGGGAAGAAGCCCCAGGCACTGGGGCCAGGGGCAGGAAGGAGGAAGAGGAGCCGGCGTCCGGATTCTCTCTGGTGGAAACCCGGTCAGGGCGTGGCCAGGCTCGGCCAGGGGCGCACTCACGTGCGAACAGGCACACACTTGCAACCCACATGCCTGAGCTTGCGTACACCCGAGTGCTCGCCGGGCGGCGGGCTCCGGATTCGAAATCCGACATCTCCGCTTCCTCCTACCTTCGGCAAGGGGTTGCCTCTCTGCTCGTGTTTCCCAAACGTCAAACTGGGCTAATTACAGGACCTCCCCCCAGGGCAGTAGGCGAAGTGATTAAAATCTTGACCAGTGTACGGTAGGCAGCCAGCTACAGGCACTGTCTGTATCTTGCCAAAGTTGACTCAGAGAGGCGGCAGCCCCGGGGGACAATCAGACATGAGTGGGAGTGGGTGGGGCTGATGTGTACACACTTGATGGCTCAGTCCTCCTGGGCACACGCCATGTGCACAGGCGCGGGGTTGGCGCGTGTGTGCAAGTGTGTGCGGATAGGTCGGAGTGTGTGCTCCTGGCGGGAGCCCCCGTGGGCAAGAGTGCGGAGGGCGCAGTTGCCCTCCCGAGGGCGGGCAGAAGCCAAGAGGGCCAGTGAAGGACCCCAGACGCTTCGGGCCCCTGGGTAGGGCCTGTCCAAGTGACCATGAGCCCTCGGCTCCTCCTTGCAGTATCTGGAGCTGCGCTTCAGCCGCGCTGTGCGGCTCTGCGGGACACTGCAGTACCTGGTGGCTACAGTGAGTGGCCTCGGCCCCGCCCTCGCCCCCAGGGTCCAGCTCGGGTCAAATCTTGGTCGGTCCCGCCCACAGCCCTCTCCCTTCCCTCACGACCCCGCCCCGTGGGTCCCGCCCCCACCCCACAAAGCCTTGCCTAGGCCCCGCCCACAATCCTTCTGGCCCCGCCCCCAAGAGGCTCCATCTATAATACAAGTTTGGCCCACAGGCCTCTCGCATATGCGCTACCCGAGCCCGCCGCGACCCTACATGGCCCTGCCCATCTGCCCCCAGTCACGTACCCCAACCACCCTTCTCCCCCTCTCTCCTAATGCCTTCTTCACCCAGGAGCCCCCCAATCCCCCCGCCCCTACTCACCTGCCCCTGCCCTCTACCTGCAGATGCTGTACACTGGCATCGTGATCTACGCCCCCGCGCTCATCCTGAACCAAGGTTTGACTCGGGGGAGGGTGACGGGGAGGGGACAAAAGCTTAGAGACTGGACCAGGGGAAGGAAGGGGCAGCCCTAGGAGAGACTTGGGAGGGAAGTATTCTCCTGGAGAGAAGAGGGCCCAAGACAGTGGAGGCCAAGTTTACACCCTGCACAGCGGCCTAATGGGAGGGTCTCCTTGCAGTGACAGGGCTGGACATCTGGGCATCGCTCCTGTCTACCGGAGTCATCTGCACCTTCTACACTACTGTGGTGAATGTCCCCCTACCCCCACCCGACGTGGGGCTCCATGTCCACTGAGTGGGAGAGACTGTGGGCAGACCCATCCACTCCCTACCTTCCCTTCCTCCGGAGGAAGCCTGTGTCCCAATTGGGCCTACTTCCTCATCTTTATTATGAAAGGTGATTTGAAAAGTTTATTGCTGAAAGTCCAAGGACAATCTAGCTTCAGGCATGGCTGGATCCAGGGGCTACAACAGAGTCCTCTGGGTCCCTCTCCCATCTCTAAGGACCTCATTAGCTCCAGGCTTCCACCCCTTTTGGCTTCCTTCCAGCAGCAAGTGAGTTCCAGTTTCAGGATGGGCTGGCTGAAGTCCCCGAAGGGCTCTGTTTGGCTGGCTCTGGTATTCTGTGAAGGATGAGCCATTCACAGATGTTTGGGTAGCTAGGATGTTCTGATTGGCTATTCCTGGAGCTGGGAGCAGGGTTAGCTTCACCCAAATGACCTGAGTGGGGGGGAAGGGGCTTCTCCAAAGGAAAATCCAGGGGCTGCCAAGACAAAAACATGAAGAACATGCCAAAGACATGAAGGCTGGATGGGTAAAAACAACAGCTAATAATAACAGTAGTAGTAATAATGATAATAATGGTGGCAGCCATCACTCACTGAACACTTGTATGTGCCAGATGCTCTTCCAAATATTTTTCTTGTATTAACTAATTTAGTCCTCACAATGATACCCTGAGGAAGGTACTGTTATTACCCCCCATTTTACAGATAAGGAAACCGAGGCAGAGAGGGGTATTGGTCCCAGCCACTGCTGGAGGCCAGGCCAGGTTGGCCCCAGCCAGGTCCGCCACCTGACTCCTCCCTCCTACCTCTGCCCTGTCCTGTAGGCCCCAGACAGATTCCCGTCTGACACCCTGTCTCCCTCTCTGTCACATCTTGCAGGGCGGCATGAAGGCTGTGATCTGGACCGACGTGTTTCAGGTCTTAGTGATGCTGAGTGGTTTCTGGGTTGTCCTGGCTCGCGGAACTATGCTCGTGGGTGGACCTGGGCAAGTACTTGAGCTTGCCAAGAACCACTCCAGGATCAACCTGATGGAGTAAGTGAAAACATAAAGGGGGATACTGCCAAACGATGGAGCTGACATCTGTCTGCCCTGGGAGAAGCCAACCAATGCCTCCTGCTCCAGGAAGCCCTCCTTGCTCCCCCCCTCCAGACTCCCCACGGACAGAACCCTGGCTCCCCCTCTCTGTACTCCCATAGCCCCCATCCCTCCATCTGGCCCAGTCTTCTGCACCACCCCACCCCCTAGCCCAGACTGGGGACTGCAGGCTCTCTGAGCTCCCAGCTGAACATAGAAAAAATGTTTTCTGAATGCATACATGGATGATTCAAACTCCTATTCACACTTCAGAACCTACCCCAAATATCCCTTTAAGGCCCATAAGGTCCAGAATGGCTATCTGGGGCACTTTGGGAAGGTGAATCAGTGTGGCATCCCCACATGGCTGACTTGCCCTGCCCTCATCCAGCTTTGACCTGGACCCAAGGAGCCGCTACACATTCTGGACTTTTGTTGTCGGTGGCACATTGGTGTGGCTCTCAATGTATGGTGTGAACCAAGCACAGGTGCAGCGCTACATGGCCTGTCGCACGGAGAAACAGGCCAAGCTGTGAGTATTTGGGAGGGGCAAAGCGGATACCTCGGGGACGTGCTGCTCCCCTCCCCTTCTGAGACCACCTCTCCCCCCAGGGCCGTGCTCATCAACCAACTGGGCCTGTTTCTGATCGTGTCCAGTGCTGCTGCCTGTGGTATCATCATGTTCACGTTCTACCTTGACTGTGACCCTCTCCTGGCAGGGCGTATCTCTGCCCCAGACCAGGTGAGTCTGGTCCAGGCTCCTAGGCCACTTCTATCTACCCACCCCCACTGTGAACCTCTGGATGAGTCTCTGCGGGTGAGAGTGGAAAAGTAGAGACAGCCTGTGCAAAGGTCCAGAGGCAGGAAAGAGCTCAGCTCACAGGAGGATCTGGGAGGTGATGGGAAGCCATGGGAGGGAGTAGGGGAGGGGTATTTCAGACTCCCTGAAGGCTATCAAGGAGGAGATGGGACCATGGTCCATCATGAAATGATGACATTAACCATAATGACCCTCTCTCATGTCCCAAGTGTCTACTCTGTGCCTCATGCTGTTCCCTTCACAAGCAGTTAATTTCCCATCAAATCTTTCAACACGTGATGAGGCCAAGGTTGCCATGGCCCTTGACTTCCAGATGAGGAAACTGAGGCAGGAGGTCGCGGGTAGAGCAATTGCCTGAGGTCCACAGGCAAGTCAGGGGCAGCACCAGGGCCAAGACCTAGACCTGCACACCCTGGCGGGATCTCTGACCCTGAGGCTCAGAGCTGGCAGAGGCTGCAAGACCATCCCATCAGATCCTCCTCTGGGGTCAGATCCTGGACTGTCTGACTGTGTAACCTCAAGCAAGGTGTGTACCTCTTTGGTCTCACTGGCTCCATCAGTAAAGTGGGGATGACACAGGACCTTGCCTCACTCAGGTCCCAGGGCTCTTTGCATGGTATCACAAAGTCAATCAACAAACACACACACGCTAAGTGCCCACTGTGAGCCTGGTCTGTACAGGGTACTGGGGGCGTGCAGTGTAAGGACAGACAGAAGCCCCTGCCCTTGGGGTGCTGCTGTCCTGGAGGTTGACCCCTGATTCCCCCCAGTACATGCCCCTGATGGTGCTGGACATCTTCGAGGACCTGCCTGGAGTCCCTGGGCTCTTTCTGGCCTGTGCCTACAGTGGCACCCTCAGGTGAGTGGCGCAGTTTGCTCACTTGGCCACATCTGAGCCCGTGGGTCCTCCTTGTCTGTACCAGCCACTCCCCTGTGGGATGGAATGTTCTGGGCATGTCCATCATTTACTGCTCAGTCCCCATCAGGTGGGCTCTGTCAAAGGGCACACCCTGGGCATAAGGACCCCAGCTCCGGAGTCTTTACCTTCTTATTGCCCGGCAGGGCCACACGAGACTCCTTTCCCTTCTTTCTGTCCTCCATCCCCCAAACAAATGTTTGTTAAGCACCTATGTGGCAGGTACTGCTGTTCTAAATACTGGGGCACAGCCATGGCCAAGCGGTCCCCCATTCTTGCCCTCAGGGGCCTTACACTCTGGTGGTTTCAAATCTTCCGCAGCTTCTGGCCTGCTCCTGCTGTGACCAGAGTTCCATGTGACTGTTCTCTGCACCCCATTATTGCTCTGTAATGAGAACCTGTGTCATTTGTGTCCTTGGTCATGGGTGTCCTTGCTCCTGTGAGGGTGTCTCAGGTCTATGGGGTAGTGTGGGGATGTGGACATCTCCACTCCTGAGGAATTCTGTCGCCCCTGCCTCTACCCCTGGGCTGGCTGGGGGTCCTGGCAGGCCAGATAGTGTGGGCAGCTGGGGGCCTCCCCTAGCAGGTAGGCCCCAGGGGGGGTGTGGCCAATCCCTTGATGTGGCCTGAGGACACCCCTCCCCCCTCCCTTGTACCCGCCAGCACTGCATCCACCAGCATCAACGCCATGGCTGCCGTCACTGTGGAGGACCTCATCAAACCTCGGCTGCCGAGTCTGACCCCCCGGAGACTTGTCATCATCTCCAAGGGGCTGTGTGAGTTGGGGGGACCTGGGTGGGGGGCCAGGGCAGCCTCTCCCCGCTGACAGTGCCGTCCCCATCCACTACAGCGCTCATCTACGGCTCGGCCTGTCTCACTGTGGCAGCTCTGTCCTCCCTGCTGGGGGGCGGTGTTCTCGAGGTGAGCCCCGCCCCCCACCCTGCCCTAATCTCCCCAAGAGGTGAGGCAACATCCACGTTGAAATGAGGCTCCGAGAAGGTTATACATGTCAGCGGCAGAACTGAGTTCTGACTGATGCCACAGGCAGGATACTTCCTGCAGCCACCTGGCCAGAAGCGGGGCGGGGGTGGGGGGTGGGGTGGGGGACAGCTAGGAGGGGGAGTGGTGGCCTGGGGGCAAGAAGGGCCTCCTCCTGGCCTGGAGGTGGAACCAAGTTTGTCAAGAGAGAGAATCAGCATCTTTGGGAGAGAGGCAGGCACAAGGAGTCCCCTCCCCTTTGGGGAGTCCCCTCCCCTTTAGGGCACAGAGGAGTCTCAAGGTCCACAGTAGAATTCCCGAGGTCTTCCTTTCCCAGCGGGTAAACTGAGGACAGGAAAGGTGGGAGAGCTCTGCTCTCAGTCTCAACCCCACCCACTCTCCCAGGGCTCCTTCACCATCATGGGAGTCATCAGCGGCCCCCTCCTAGGAGCCTTCATCCTGGGAATGTTCCTCCCCGCCTGCAATACGCTGGTGAGTGGGGGTGAGCGAGGTGAGGGGCTGGGAGTACCCTCCACTGACACTGGGTCCCCCATCAGGGCGTCCTGTCCGGGCTGGCGGTGGGCTTGGCGCTGTCGCTGTGGGTGGCCGTGGGTGCCACTCTGTACCCGCCTAGCGCACAGTCCATGGGGGTCCTGCCTTCATCGGCCGCCGGCTGTGCTGTGCCCTCGGCCAACGCCTCTGGCCTCCTAGACCCGCTTCTCGCCGCCAACGCCTCCAGCAGGGCCTCCAGGTGAGCGAGCAGGTCTGAGCGGGAGGCGTGGCCAGGGAGGGGTCCTTCTGCTGAGTCCCGATAGAGAGGAGGAGCGGGGAGCAGGAAGAAGTGAGGGAATGGCATTCCCAGCAGAGGGGAAAGAAAGTGCAAAGGCT
Organism: Balaenoptera borealis; assembly: GCF_965194805.1. Lineage (NCBI taxonomy): Eukaryota > Metazoa > Chordata > Mammalia > Artiodactyla > Balaenopteridae > Balaenoptera > Balaenoptera borealis. The sequence goes on along the minus strand of NC_138867.1, from coordinate 172,957,722 downwards.
CTGAGACCAGGGTTCAGTTTAATCTTTTTTTTTTTTTTTTTGGCTGCGTTGGGTCTTCGTTGCTGCGGGCAGCTTTCTCTAGTTGTGGCGAGCGGGGGCTACTCTTCGTTGCGGTGCGCGGGCTTCTCGTGGCGGTGGCTTCTCTTGCTGCAGAGCATGGGCTCTAGGTGCGTGGGCTTCAGGAGTTGTGGCTCGCGGGCTTAGTTGCTCCACGGCATGTGGGATCTTCCCGGACCAGGGATCGAACCCGTGTGCCCTGCATTGGCAGGCGGATTCTTAACCACTGCGCCACCAGGGAAGTCCCCCAGGGTTCAGTTTAGTGCATTCCAACTATGGTGAGGTTGGCGTGGATTTAATGGGAGGAGTAAGGATAGGAGATGAGGTCCAGCCAGAGGAATCTGATTCTTTTCTTTCCAAATTGAGATATCATTTACAGACCATAAAATTAGCCGTTTAAAAGGGGTTTTTAGTATATTCCCCTGGTTATACAATCATCACCACTAACTGAAGAACATTTTCATTACCTCAAAAACAAAAACAAGCAAAACAAAAATAGACCACAAAATAAAACTCTGTACACTTTAGCAGTCACTCCCCATTTCCACCTCCCTCTAGCCCCTGGCAACCACTAATCCAGTTTCTGTCGCTATGGATTTGCCTATTCTGGACATTTCATATGAATGAAATTGTACACTATATGGCCTGTTGTCTCTGACTTCCTTCACTCAGCGTGTTTTTAAGGTTCATCCACACTGTAGTGTGTATCAGTGCTTCATTCCTTTTATGGCTGAGTAATATTTCACTGTATGGGTGGATCAATTTTATTTATCCTTTTTTTTTTAACATCTTTATTGGAGTATAATTGCTTTACAATGGTGTGTTAGTTTCTGCTTTATAACAAAGTGAATCAGTTATACATCAGTTGACGGACATTTAGTGATTGTGAACAGTGCTGCTATGAACATTTGTGTACAAGTATTGGTGTAGACATATGTTTTCATTTCTCTTGATATATACCTAGGAGTGGAATTGCTGGATCATATGGTAATTCTATGTTTAACTTTTTGAGGAACCACCAGACTGTTTTCCACAGTGACTTCATCATTTTACATTCCCACCAGCAATGTATGAGTGTTCCAATTTCTCCACATCCTCTCCAATACTTGTTATTTTCACCTTTTAAAAATTCTAGCCATCCTACTGGGTATGAAGTGATATGTCATTGTGGTTTGATTTGTGTTTCCCTAATGACTAATGATGTTGACCATCTTTTCATGTGCTTACTGGCCATATTTATATCTTCTTTGGAGAAATGTCTACTCAGATCCCTTGCTCATTTTTAAACTGGGCCATTTGTCTCTTCATTGTTGAGTTGTAAGTTATATATTCTTTATATCTTTATAATTCTGGGTATTAGATCCTTATCAGATGTATGATGTGCAAATATTTTCTCTCATTCTGTGTGTTGTCTTTCATTCTATTGACAGTATCCTTTGATATACAAAAGTTTTCCATTTTGATGAAGTCCAGTTCATCTATGTTTTCTTTGTTTTGTTTTGTTTGGCTGTGCTACGTGGTTTTTAGGATCTTAGTTCCCTGACCAGGGATTGAACCCCCCGCCCCACCCTCAGCAGTGAAAGCAAGGAGTCCTAACCACTGGACCGCCAGGGAATTCCCTCTGTGTTTTCTTTGGTTGCTTGTGCTTTTGCTATCATATCTAAGAAACTATTGCCAAATCCAAGGTCCTAAAGATTCACAGCTGTTTTCTTCTTAGAGCTTAATTTGGTTTGATTCTGAGGGCAATAGGGGTCCATGCAGGGTGATGAGCAGTAGCAGGAGGTGATCTGAGTTATATATATATTTTTTTTAATGAGGCTTAAGTTACTGTTTCTTTTCTTTTTTTTTTTTTTTATTTATTTGTGGCTGCGTTGGGTCTTCGTCTCTGCGCGAGGGCTTTCTCTAGTTGCGGCGAGCGGGGGCCACTCTTCATCGCGGTGCGCGGGCCTCTCACTATCGCGGCCTCTCTTGTTGCGGAGCACAGGCTCCAGACGCGCAGGCTCAGTAGTTGTGGCTCACGGGCCCAGTTGCTCCGTGGCATGTGGGATCCTCCCAGACCAGGGCTCAAACCCGTGTCCCCTGCATTGGCAGGCAGATTCTCAACCACTGCGCCACCAGGGAAGCCCTGAGTTACATTTTAGTAACGCTCCCTCTGCTTGTGTGTACAGAATGCCTGAGGGTGCTGGTGGGATAGCAGCAGGGAAGGAGAACTGGCACACGTCCAGATGAGCGATAACGGAGGACTGGGCTGGGTCGTGGGAGTGGAGACGGGAAGAAGCAAATGGACTGGGAGTGGATTTTAGACTCATGCTCATCTCTCCCTCCTCCAGCCTCGAAATGGACCCTGATCAACACACCTTGGCTGACAGCTTCTACGGCATTTCCTATCTCTATTATGGTGCCCTGGGCACACTGAGCACCGTGCTATGTGGAGCCCTCGTCAGCTGCCTGACGGGTAAGGAGGGCGTGTGGCATCCTTAGAGGTCATCCTGACCATCCCTCTGCCTCTAGGACCCACCAGACAGGGAGGGAAGGAAGGATCCTTCTGCCAGCCAAGTGGCCATTGCGTGCTAGCCGCATCTACACCCTTTGTGCTGCGTCACCTTCAGGACAACCCTCCACCTCGTGGCACTTGTCCTATTTTGCAAAGGCAGAAACAGAGGCATCCCCTATCCACCTCTCTATTCCCTCTTCGCCCCCAGAAATTAAGTCTTTGCTAGAGGATGTCGGGTAGGGCCACGAGACGCTGTCCCTGGTGCTGATATATCTTCTCATCAAGGCCTTAGCAACTCTGCGCTCCTCCAGGAATTCTGAAGCCCATGGAGAAGTGGAAAGAGATCAAAAGAAATCAATAGTGATAATAGGACCTGTTCTCACTTCCTGAGTCTCAGACTTTACATTCACCCGGCCTTTATTGAGTCTTTCTCTGTTGGGCAATATTCTAGACGATAGGGACATAGGAGTGAACGGAACCATGGGCCAGACCCTCCTGGCCATCCACTGTTGTTCTATTACAACCCCTCACTGTATAGATGAGAAAACTGAAGCCCAGAGAGGGGCAGAGGCTTGCCAGTGTCCCCAGTGGGTCACTATCGGATCTCGGATTGGAAACCATCAGAGCTCTCCCTTCCCCTCCCCAGGGCCTGGTCTCCAGTCCCCGCCCCCCACCCCTCGCTAAATAATTCCATTTTCTCTCTGCCCCCTCAGGCCCCACCAAGCGCAGTGCCCTGGGTCCTGGTCTGCTGTGGTGGGACCTCACACGGCAGACGGCATCTGTGGCCCCTAAGGAAGAAGTGGCCACCCTGGATGACAGCTTGATGAAGGTCAGTCTCAGGGCTGTGCTCCCAGAGTTGGGGGAGGGGCAGTGAAGTGGCTTCGGGTGCTCTGTGTGTGGCCATAACTCAGGGAAGTGACAGGGTGAGTCACCATCTTTGTCTTTCTCAACTTCTCCTTACCTCCAGTGGAAAGGCTCAGTTGGGAGCTAATGTGTCTTCAACACTTTCTATTACCCCCTTTAACAAGCACTGAGCAGAATTCATTTTCATTGTATCTGTTTTTACAATTACTTCCAATCTATGGCAAGTGAAACTGGTTTGTCTTTTGGTGTTGATACAAAGTGTCTCCTGAAAATAAAATTGCTAAATTCAAAAGTGAGTCAACTTAGGAAAAATCTTACATAAGAAACACCACAGGGAGTAGACCAACCTTGGCCAAAGCCGTGTGGTTGCTATTGGAATGTCCTGAGTTTGAGAAACATTGTCCCTGGGGGGTCTGATCCAGGCCTGCTCTTGCTTTGGATTCCCTGTTTCATTCCCTTGTTTATTAAGCACTTGCTGTGTACCCAGACCCGTACTGGCAGGAGCAGAAGAAAGCTAAACCAAGAAAGGAATAGGATCTAAGCGGGTGGTGAAGAGTAGGAAGAAAATAAAGCAGAATACTATGATGGGGACGGCCTCTTGGAAGAGGTGACATTAATAGAGTCCAGAATGAGAAGGAGACAGCCACAGGGAAATCTGAGGGAAGGACATTCTTGGTGGAGGGCACAGCAGGTGCAAAGGGTCTGAGGCCAAAGCAGACTCAACGGTGAGGGCTGGGGAGGGAGGGGATTTGGCTTAAGTGTTTTAAAGCTCCCTCCAGCTGCTGTGGGAAAATATTTATTTTCTTGAAGAACAATATCCATGGAAGCACTGATGGCCTGGGCTGGTGACACGGGCGTGGGGGAGAGAAGTGGATGGAGGTTTTGGAGGCAGAAGGGACAGGACTGACCTATGCACTGGACAAGGGGATATTGTGCAACTCTGCCCAGGTTCTGTCCTCCCAGGCCCTCTGTCCCCAACTGGAGGATATCTGAGCTGACACAGCGGAAGTGGTCTTCATGACAGGGTCTTTCTTCTCTCCTCCCCCCAGGGTGCTGAAGAATTGCCCCCCGGAGCCAAGAGGCCTCCTGACTTCCTGCTCACTGACGAGGACCATCAGCTCTTCCTTGGTCAGAAGGAGATGAATGGAGCTGGCTCCAGGACCCCAGGCAGTGAACATGACAAAGGTCTTGACCTGCGAGAGACAGACCTCTGAGACAGTCAGGGACTGACCGCCTGGGATGGAACCCCAGGGGAGCCAATCCCAGGCCATGAGCCGATGGTCTTGGGCTCCTATTGGCTAGGCCACATCATATGCAAATAAGCTTGGGACTGCACGTCCCTGCCCTATGGGAAGAGGTGAAGCCCCACCTCCAGAAAGTCATTTTATCCTGCCTCCTCCTTCCAGCTGGACCCAAGTCTTAGATGCTGCACCCCTGCCCACTCCCCCAAAACAAGGCCAGATATTTCTCTACCTACAAGAGAAAGATGTTGGAGTCCCCTCTGGACAACATGGGAAATCCCCAGGCCCAACACTGGGGTCTGAGAAAGACCCCAGTTCTTCCCTGGGAAGTATCTGAACCTTAGCAATGATTTTGGAGGTCCTCAGGCCCAACCCCTTGTGCCCACTTCACAGGTAGGGAAACCAAGGCCTGGAAAGGGGCATTGACTTGGCCGAGGTCACAGAACAAACCAGAGACTCATCGAGAGTTGGACACCAGCTCTCCCTCCTTCATCCCTTCCCTGTTTTCCTCCCTTTGGAGGGACAGACGTCACATGGCCTCTGATCTTGTGAGGAGGAGGGGAGGAGAAAGGAGGAATAATGTTTTCAGCCTTCCTTCTGTGCCTGGACACTTTACCCATCTCATCCACTAAGGACCACGAGCCCACTTTACAGAGGAAGAAACTGAGGCTCAGCGAGGTTGCCTGAGGTCGCACAGTGAGTCGGGTCAGGGCAGGGACAGACCTGGGTGCTGCGTGATGCTGAGGCTCCGTTGACGATGTGTTGCTGGTATACAGGCGAGCTCACGCACCAGAGACGCGTCTGACCCTTGGTTGGAGACTTCATCCACGCACATCAAGTAAATGGACTCTTGATGTTCTGTCTTCTCTGAAAAATCATTCTGGCTGTCACCCTAGATCTCCTCAGTCAGATCTGAGTGCAAATCTCTTTATCACTATCCCCGAGCCTATGATGAATAAACCTGAGTATTTAAAGCATCGGAGCAAGGTGATCACTCCCACGCTAGGGTGCATTACACTGCCTTCCCAGACACACAGCTTCTCTCCCCTCCTGACTCCCTCCCAAAGCATCCCCTCCTCACTGCCCTTTGTACACTGTCCCTGCACCAGCCCTTGGGGTTTCTGTGACCCTGAGAGCTGGCTGTACCCACCTTTGCCCACAACTGCCATGGCTCCCATGACCTCCAGGGAAGCGTCCCCTGCTCACCTGGCAGTTGGGGCCCTTATACTAGGTTCAATAGGGTAGCCCCAAAATTCATGTCTACCTGGAAACTCAGAATGTAAGCTTCTTTGAAAATAGGGTCTTGGCAGGTGTGCTTGGTCAAGTTAAGATTAGGCCATACCGGGACTTCCCTGGTGGCGCAGTGGTTGAGAATCCGCCTGCCAGTGCAGGGGACACGGGTTCAAGCCCTGATCCGGGAAGATCCCACATGCCGCAGAGCAACTAAGCCCGTGCACCACAACTACTAAGCCTGCACTCTAGTACCCGCAAGCCGCAACTACTGAGCCCACGTGCCACAACTTCTGAAGCCTGCATGCCTAGAGCCTGTGCTCCGCAACAAAGAGAAGACACCACAATGAGAGGCCCGCACACCACAATGAAGAGTAGCCCCCGCTCGCCGCAACTAGAGAAAGCCCGCGCACAGCAACGAAGACCCAACGCAGCCAAAAAAAAACAAATTAATTAAAAATAAAAATTAGGTCATACTGATTAGAATGGGCCCTGAATCTAATGACTGTGTCCTTAGTAGAAGAGGAGAAAAGACACAGACACACAGGGAGAAAACCACGTGCACAAAGAGGCAGAGATGAGTAACGTACCTACAAGCCAAGGGATGCCAAGGATTGCTGGAGTCACCAGAAGCTGGAAGTGAGGCAGGGGAGGGATTCTATCCTAGGGCCTTCAGAGGAAACACGACCCTGCCAACATCTTGATTTCGAACTTCGGGCCTCCAGTACTGCGAGAAAATTAATTTCTATTGTGTTAAGCTGTGGCAGCCTCAGGAAATGAATATACCCCTCCTGATCTGGCCTCTCTTGACCACTCAGAGACCTGGCCCTCTGTGCAGGCTGTTTTATGGAGACCTTTAGATTTGGACTTAAAAATGACCATCACAGGACTTCCCTGGTGGCACAGTGGTTGACAATCTGCCGGCCAATGCAGGGGACACGGGTTCGAGCCCTGGTCTGGGAAGATCCCACATGCCGTGGAGCAACTAGGCCCGTGAGCCACAACTACTGAGCCTGCGCATCTGGAGCTTGTGCTCCGCAACAAGAGAGGCCATGACAGTGAGAGGCCCGCACACCGCGACGAAGAGTGGCCCCCGCTCGCTGCAACTAGAGAAAGCCCTCGCACAGCCACGAAGACCCAACACAGCCAAAAAAAAAAAAAAAAAAAAAATGACCATCACAAATTTTAAATCAATGACTGAGTAAGGTGGGACCCAGACTTTCGGCTGGTTGATGGTCCTTCCTCAAAGCACAGTTGGGGGTGGGGCAGGGAGCAGGGCTGAGGCTTCCCAGTGCAGGCAGAACAAGCTGGTCTGGCTGCTGTTTTAGAGATCCAGCCATGTTGTCGTGTGTATCGGTAGTTCATCACTTACTATTGCTGAGTAGTACTCCACTATATGGATGGACCACCGTCTGTTCATCCATTCACTAACATTCATGTTATTTCCAGCTTTGGGCTATTACAAATAAAGTTGCTAAAAACATTAGTGTACATGTTTTTGTGTGAACTTACATTTCTCTTGGGTCAATTCTTAGGAATGAAATGACTGGATCCAACGGTAGGTGTATGTTTATTTTAGAAATTGTCAAACTGTTTTCCAAAGTAGTTGACTCATTTTACACTGTCACAAACAATATATGAGTTCCAACTGCTCAACATCCTTGACAGAACTTACATGGTCCATCCTTTTAATTTTGGCCATTCTAGTGTGTGTGGGGTAGTATCTCAATGTGGTATTGATTTATATTTTTCTGATGACTGAAGATTTTGAACATCTTTTCGCTTGCTTGTTATCTATCCATATAGTTTTGACCAAGTGTCATTCAAACCTTTTGCCCAATTCTTAACTGGGTTCTTTATTTTCTTATTGTTGCAAGAATTATTTTTGTATTCTGGATACAAGTTCTTCATTGGTTATAAGCATTGCCAATATTTTCTCCCAAATTGTGTCTTGCCCCTTTAGTTGCTTAATACTGCCTTTGAAATATCAGAATTGTAGTTTTGATTTCCGAAAAATTATAATTTTTTCTTTTCCTCTTTGTGGCAAAAATTACATAAAATAAAAGTCATGATTTTAACCATTTTTTAAATTAATTAATTTATTTTTATATTTATTTTTGGCTGTGTTGGGTCTTTGTTTCTGTGCGAGGACTTTCTCAAGTTGCGGCAAGCGGGGGCCACTCTTCATCGCGGTGCGCCGGCCTCTCACTGTTGCGGCCCCTCCCGTTGCGGAGCACAGGCTCCAGACGCGCAGGCTCAGAAGTTGTGGCTCACGGGCCTAGTTGCTCCGCGGCATGTGGGATCTTCCCAGACCAGGGCTCGAACCCGTGTGCCCTGCATTGGCAGGCAGATTCTCGACCACTGCACCACCAGGGAAGCCCCCATTTTTAAGTGTATAGTTCAGTGGCATTAAGTACATTCACATTGTTGTACAATCACCACCATCCATCTCCAGAACTTTTTACTCATCTGACACTGAAATTCTATACCCATAAATACTAATTCCCAATTCTCCTCTCCCACCAGCCCCTGGTAGCCATCATTCTATTTTATTTTTTGGCTGTGCCATGAAGCTTGCAGGATCTTAGTTCCCCAACCAGGGATCAATCCCGGGCCCCCTGCAGTGGAAGCTTGGAGTTCTAACCACTGGACCGCCAGGGAATTTCCTCACCATTCTATTTTCTTTGTCTATGAATTTGACTATTCTATGGAGCTCATATAAGTGAATCATACATTATTTGTCTTTTTGTGTCTGGCTTATTTCATTTAGCATAATGTCTTCAAAGTTCATTCATGCTGAAGCAGCTGTCAGAATTTCCTTCCATTTAGAGGCTGATTAATATTCCACTGTATGTATATACCACATTTGTTTATCCATTCATCCATCAATAGACTTTTGGATTGTTTCCACCTTTGGGCTATTGTGAATGATACTGCTGTGACTATTGATGTCAAAATATCTGTTCTATATTTGCTTTCAATTCTTTTGGGATTATACCCAGAAGTGGAAAACTGGATCATATGGTAATTTGGTTTAAATTTTTAAATATTGTTTTACATTCCTGTTTTAAATACTATTTAATTTTTAAAATACTGTTTTACATTCCCACCAAATATTAACAGACATAAAGAGAGAAATTGGCAGTAACATAATAATAGTAGGGGATTTTAACACCCCACTTACATCACTGGACAGGTTATCCAATAGAAAATTAATAAGGAAACACTGGCCTTAAATGACACACTAGATCAAATGTGTGTCACACACTAGGACTCCATATATATATATATGGAACATTCCATCCAAAAGCAGCAGAATACACATTTTTTCCAAGTGTGCATGGAAAATTCTCCAGGATAGATTACATGTTAGGCCACAAAACAAGTCCCAGTAAATTTAAGAAAACTGAAATCATGTCAAGCATCTTTTCTGACCACAACACTGTGAGACTAGAAAGCAACTACAAGAAAAAAAAAGAACTGCAAAAAACCACAAACACATGGAGGCTAAACAATATGTTACTAAACAACCAATGGGTCACTGAGGAAATCAAAGAAGAAATTTTAAAATACCTGACAAATAAAAATGAAAACACAATGATCCAAAATCTACGGGATGCAGGAAAAGCAGTTCTAAGAGGGGAGTTTATAGAGATAAAAGCCTATCTCAGGAAACAAGAAAAAGTCAAATAAACAACCTAACTTTACAGGTAAAGGAACTAGAAAAAGAAGAACAAACAAAACCCAAAGTTAGAAGAAGGAAAGAAATTGTAAAGATCAGAGCAGAAATAAATGAAACAGAGACCAAAAAAGCAATAGAAAAGATCAATGAAATTAAGAGCTTGGTTTTGAAAATATAAGCAAAATCAATAAAACTTTAGCCAGACTCATGAAGAAAAGAAGAGAGAGGGCCCAAATCAATAAAATCAGAGATGAAAAAGAAGTTATAACTGACACCACAGAAATACAAAGGATCATAAGATTACTACAAACAATTATACCTCAGTAAAATGGACAACCTGGAAGACATGGGTAAACTCCTAGAAATGTAAAATCTACCAAGACTGAACAAGGAAGAAACAGAAAACATCAACAGATCAATTACCAATAATGAAATTGAATCAGTAATAATAATAATAATAATAAAAACTCCAACAAACAAAAGTGTAGGACCAGATGCCTTCACAGGTGAATTCTACCAAACATTTAGAGAAGAGTTAACACCTATCCTTCTCAAAGTATTCCGAAAAATTTCAGAGGAAAGAATGCTTCCGAACTCATTCTATGAGGTTGGCATCATCCTAATACCCCAACCAGATTAAGATATCACACAAAAAAGAAAATTACAGGCCAATATCACTGATGAACATAGATGCAAAAATCCTCAACAAAAAACTAGTAAACCAAATTCAACGATATGTTAAAAGGATCATACACAATGATCAAGTGGGATTTATCCCAGGGATGCAAGTTTGGTTCAATGTCCACAAATCAATCAATGTAATACACCATATTAACAAACTGAAGAATAAAAATCATATGATCATCTCAATAGATGAAGAAAAAGCTTTTGACAAAATTCAACATCCACTTATAGTAAAAATTCTCCGTGAAGTGAGTATAGAGAGAATATACCTCAACATAATAAAAGCCATATATGATAAGCCCACAGCTAACAACATACTCAATGGTAAAAAGCTGAAAGCATTTCCTCTAAGATCAAGAGCAAGACAAGTATGTCCATTCTCGCTACTTTTATTCTACATAGTATTGGAAGTCCTAGCCACAGCAATCAGATAAGAAAAAAAAAATAAAAGAAATCCAAGTTGGAAAGGAAGAAACAAAAACTGTCACTGTTTGCAGATGACATAATACTCTACATAGAAAATCCTAAAGATGCAAACCAAAAAGTTGCTGGAGCTAATCAATGAATTAGGTAAAGTTGCAGGATATAAAATTAATATACAGAAATCTGTTGCATTTCTATACACTAATAACAAACTATCCAAAAGAGAAATTAAGAAAACAATCCTATTTACCATCACATCAAAAAGAATAAAATAACTAGGAATAAATCTAACTAAGGCTATAAAAGACCTGTACTCAAAAAACTATGACACTGATGAAAGACATTGAAGATGACAAAAACAGATGGAAAGATACACCGTGTTCATGGATTGGAAGAAATTATATTGTTAAAATGACCATACTACCCAAGGCTATCTACAGATTCAATACAACCCGTATCAAAATACCAATAGCATTTTTCATAAAACTAGAACAAATAATTCTAAAATTTGTATAAAAATGCAGAAGACCCTGAATAACAAAAGCAATCTTGAGTAAGAACAGAGCTGGAGGTATCACACTTCCTGACTTCAGGCTATACTACAAAGCTGCAGTAATAAAAACTGTATGGTACTGGCCACAAAAACAGATACATAGATCAATGGAACAGAATAAAGAGCCCAGAAAAACCCCACACATTTATGATCAATTAATCTACAACAAAGGAAGCAAGAATATACAATGGGGAAAAGACAGTCTCTTCAATGAGTGGTGCTGGGAAAATTGGACAGCTACATGTGAAAGAATGAAATTAGGGGCTTCCCTGGTGGTACAGTGGTTAAGAATCTGCCTGCCAATGCAGGGGACACGGGTTCGAGCCCTGGTCCAAAAAGATCCCACATGCCACGGAGCACCACAACAACTGAGCCTGTGCTCTAGAGCCTGCGAGCCACAACTGCTGAGCCTGCATGCCACAACTACTGAAGCCTGTGCTCCTAGAGCCCATGCTCCACAACAAGAGAAGCCACTGTAATGAGAAGCCCACGCACTGCAATGAAGAGTAGCCCCTGCTCGCTGCAACTAGAGAAAAGTCCGTGTGCAGCTACCAAGACCCAACACAGCCAATAATAATAATAATAATAATAATGAATAAAGAATGAAATTAGAATATTTTCTCATGCCATATACAAAAGTAAACTCAAAATAGATTAAAGGCCTAAATTTAAGACTGGAAGCCACAAAATTCCTAGAAGAAAACACAGACAGGACACTCTTTGACATAAATCATAGCAATACTTTTTTGGATCTGTCTCCTAAGGCAAAAGAAACAAAAGCAAATATAGACAAATGGGACCTAATTAAACTTAAAAGTTTTTGCACAGCAAAAGAAACCACTGACAAAATGAAATGACAACCTACTGCATGAGAGAAAATATTTGCAAATGATATGACTGATAAGGGGTTAGTATCCAAAATATACAAAGAGCTCATAAAACTCAATATCAAAAAAAAGACCCAATCAAAAAATGGGCAGCTGACCTGAATAGACATTTTTCCACAGAAGACATACAAATGGCCCCAACAGGCACACAAAAAGATGCTCAAGATGGCTAATCATCAGAGAAATGCAAAGCAAAGCCACGTAGAGATATCACCTCATACCTGTCAGAATGGCTATCATCAAAAAGAACACAAATAACAAATGTCAGAGAGGATATGAAGCAAATGGAACCCTTGTACACCATTGGTGGAACGTAAATTGGTGCAGCCACTATGAAAAACAGTGTGGAGGTTTCTCAAAAAACTAAAAATATAACTACCATATGACCCAGCAATTCCACTGCTGGGTATATATCCAAAGAAGACACAAACACTAATTCAAAAAGATACATGCACCCCAATGTTCATAGTAGCACTATTTACAATAGCTAAGACATGGAAGCAACCTAAATGTCCATCAACAGATGAATGGATAAAGAAGATGTGGTGTATATATACAATGGAATATACTCAGCCATTAAAAAGAATGAAATTTTGCCATTTGCAATAACATGGATGGACCTGGAGGGTATTATGCTTAGTGAAGTAAGTTAGACAGAGATAGACAAATACTGTATGCTATCACTTATATGTAGAATCTAAAAAATAAAACAAGTGAATGAATGAATATAATGAAACAGAAAGATAGTCACAGATATGGAGAACAAACTAGTGGTTACCACTGGGGGGAGGGAATGGGGAGGGGCAAGATAGGGGTAGACAGTTAAGAGGTACAAACTAATATGTATAAAATAAAATAAGGGGCTTCCCTGGTGGCGCAGTGGTTGAGAGTCTGCCTGCCAGTGCAGGGGACACGGGTTCGGGCCCTGGTCTGGGAGGATCCCACATGCCGCAGAGCGACTGGGCCCGTGAGCCACAACTACTGAGCCTGCGCGTCTGGGGCCTGTGCTCCGCAACAGGAGAGGCTGCAATAGTGAGAGGCCCACGCACCGCGATGAAGAGTGGCCCCTGCTCACCGCAACTGGAGAAAGCCCTCGCACAGAAATGAAGACCCAACGCAGCCAAAAATAAATAAATAAATTTAAAAAATAAAAAATAAACTACAAGGATATATTGTATCACAGGGAATATAGCAATATTTTATAGTAATTTAAATGGAGTATAATCTGTAAAAATTTTGAATCACTATGTTGTACACCTGAAACCAATATAATATCGTAAATCAACTATACCCCAATAAGAAAAAAAAGAAATGCAACTGATTTTTGGGTGTTGATTTGCGTCCTGCAAAGTTGTGTTCTGAAACTTTGATAAAATGGTTTATTAGTTCTAACAGTTTTTTACGGAATCTTCAGGGTTTTCTACATATGAGATCATGTCATCTGCCAAAAGAGATAATTTTATTTCTTCCTTTTCAATTTGGATACCTTTGATTTCTTTTTCATGCCTAATTGCTTTGGCTAGAACTTCCAATACTATGTCGATAAAAGTGGCAAAAGCAGACATCCTTGTCTTATTCCTAATAGTAGAGGAAAAGCTTTCAGTCTTTCACCATTGAGTATGATGTGAGCTGTGGGTTTTTCATACATGGTCTTTATTATATTAAGGTAGTTTCCTTCTATTCTTAGTTTGTTGAGTGTTTTTATAACAAAAGTGTGTTGAATTTCATCAAATGCTTTTTTTTCTGCATCATTTGAGGCAATCATGGTTTTTTTTCATTCAGTTTGTTAATGTGGGGCTTCCCTGGTGGTGCAGTGGTTGAGAATCCGCCTGCCAGTGCAGGGGACACGGGTTCGAGCCCTGGTCTGGGAGGATCCCACATGCCGCAGAGTAGCTGGGCCCGTGCACCACAACTGCTGGGCCTGCGCTCCGGGACCCGTGAGCCACAACTCCTGAAGCCCGGGTGCCTAGAGCCCATGCTCTGCAGCAAGAGGGGCCACCGCGATGGGAGGCCCAGGCACCACAATGAAGAGTGGTCCCCGCTCGCTGCAGCTGGAGAGGGCCCACGCGCAGCAACAAAGACCCAACGCAGCCAAAAATAAATAAATAAAATAAATAAATTTTAAAAGAAATTTGTTAATGTGATATATTACATTGATATTTTTGTATGTTGAACTATCCTTGTATTCCAGGAGTAAATCCTGCTTGGTCATGGTGTTTAATTTTTTAATGTGCTGCTGAAATCAATTTGGTAGTATACCATTGAGAATTTTTGCATCAATATTCATAAGAGATATTGGTCTGTAGTGTTCTTTTTTTCTATAGTGTCTTTGTCTGGCTTTGGTATCAAGGTAATGTAATTTTTTTTTTTTTTGATGTTGATGCCTTTTGTGTTCACTCTAAGAAATTTTTGCTCAATTTAAGATCACTAAGGCATTCTCCTTTGTTTCCTTCTAGAAACTACATTTTTTTAAGAGTTAAACTTTTTGTATGAAAAGTTTTCCCATTTCTAATCCCTAGTGAACTACCTTGGCATCTTTTTTTTTTTTTTTTTTTGGCCATGCCCTTCAGCATGTGGGATCTTAGTTCCCCCACCGGGGACCAAACCCGCACCCCCTGCAGTGGAAGCACGGAGTCTTATACACTGGACCATCAGGGAAGTCCCACTGGCATCTTTTTCAAAAAAACAAAAAAAAATCAAGGAGCCAAAATATGGGTGGGGTTATTTCTGGATTCTCTATTTTGGCCAACTGGTCTATTTCTCTATCCCCCAGTTTTGCATCCTCAGCATTACAGGTATTTGGGACTGGACCATTCTTTGTGGCAAGGACTGTCCTGTGCATTGTCGGATATTTAACAGCATCCTTGCCCTTGACTCACCAGATGCCAGGAGCACATCCCCGCCGCACCCCCTCCTCAGTCTTGACAACCAGAAATGTCTCCAGACGTTTCCCAGTATCCCCTGAAGGTGCAAAACCGCCCCTGGGTGAGAACTTCTGGTGTATGCCTATACCAGTACCACCTGTCTTTTTCTTTTTTTGGCTGCATTGCGCAGCATGTGGGATCTTAGTTCCCTGACCAGGGATCGAACTCGTGCCTCCTGCAATGGAAGCACTGAATCTTAACCACTGGACCACCGGGGAAGTCTCCCAGTCCCACCTGTCTTGATTACCATAACTTTATAGTAAGCCTCAGCAAGGCTCAGGGACTCCGAACCTTTGAATGATGCTACTCAACCCTTGTCCAAGGAAATGGGCCAGTGTATGTGGAGAACACAACAGGGCTCAGAAAAGCCATTGAGATTAAAGGAAAAAAAAAAAAAAAAGTAAGAAAATCCAGGTGGTCATCTTGAGAACCTGGCATCCAGGACATGGTGTTTTCAGACGACAGAAAACTAGGCAGGTGATAAAAAGATCAGGGTGGGGCTGCCCAGGACTCAGGTGACAGGAAGAAAAAGGAAGTTGCCCAGTGATATCAATAGTCAGGTCTCACTTAGATTAAAAAATAAAAAAATTAAAAGAGAGAGAGAGAGAGAGAGTTAGTCTGTGCCAGAATTTCTCAGCCTTGGCACTGTGGACATTTTGGGCTGAATACTCCTATGGATTGTAGGGTGTTAAGCAGCACCCTGGCCTTCACTCACTAGAGATCAATAACACCTTCTCCCCCCGCCCCCGCCCCCCGCCGCCCAGTTGTGACAACCAAAGATGTCTCCAGACGTTGCCAGTGTCTGGGGGGGAGCACGGACTCATCCCTGGTTAAGCATGACTATTCTATGCCTCCAAAGAGTCAAGATGATATATGTAAGGTTTCCTTTCCCATAGTGTATATTTGATTTTTAAAGTGAGTAATTTTTATAATCAGAAGAATATTTTGAAATGGTTCACATTTCTTGAGCATACACTATGTGCCAAGCAGTTTACTCACGGTAGAATATTGATGTTTATTTAGCAATGACTCAGTAGTAAGCACTTTTTTTGGTAATTATTTTATTGATTTTTTTAAATCAATAGACTATATTTTAGAGCAGATTTAGGTTTATAGAAAAATTGAGCAGAAATTTCAGAGAGCTTCCATACATCCCACTCTCCCTCAGTTTCCCCTATATTTAACTTTTTTTTTTTTTTTTTGGCCGTGCCGCACGGCTTGTGGGGTATTACTTCCCCAGCCAGTGACTGAACCTGGGCCCTTGGCAGTGAGAGTGAGGAGTCCTAACCACTGGACTACCAGGGAATTCCCTATTTAACTTTCATTAGAACAACTGATTGTGCCAATGTTACAATTGCTGAGTGAATATCGATACATTATTATTAACTCTGAGGTCCACAGTTTACATTAGAGTTGACTCTTTGTGTTGTGCATTTCATGGGTTTGATAAAAGCATCATGTCATCTCTCCATCATTACAGTATCAGACAGAATAGTTTTACTGCACTAAAAATCCTCTGTGTTCCACCTATATTGGACTTGCCTTTAGTCTCTTCATTAGGTTCTATCCATTTTTGTTTGCTTATTCTTTTCGATTTTCTCTAGACGATTGTATCATCTGGTCTCAGTTCTTTTTCTTATCTTATTGCATTAACTAGCACTTCTGCATCAGTATTAAATATTAGCCATGACTGTTAGCAGCCATACCTTGTTCTGGAATATGTCACCTCTTCTGTTTCACCATCCAACACAATGCACATGTTTCCTTTCTAATGACGACCTTTGATCAGACTAATTTCTTCCTATTCCCCATTTACTAAAAACTTTTTAAAAGATTGGAAGTGGTTGCTGAATGTTATCCAATGTTTTTCCAGCACGGTGAGATGATCATTTGATATTTTTCTCCTTTCATCTCTTCATTGAGTAAATGAGGTTTTCTGAGGCTGAATTTTTCTTGCCTCCTTGAAATAATACCTTGCACGCCCCTGGTATGTTGTCCTTTAAAAAGCAGCTGAACTCAATTTGCTAATATTTTATTTAGCATTTTTGCATGCACCCAGGCTCCTGACCCCTTCCTGGCATCTCCATAGCCTGCAGCTGAGCTGCGTCCCACAGGGTACATGGGAGGAGGTACATTGTACATGCTCGGAACATCTGCATGAGTTCAACCCGGTGACTCCAAGCCAGCAGCTCCCTAGCCTCGCTCCCAGAACTGCTCCTCCCCCCCAGCGACCCTGATGCACCCTGGCACCCTAGGAAGCAACCTAGCCTTCTGTTCCTCCTCACCATCTACACCCCCACTCCTGCTGACTTGTTCTCTTAAATGGGGGAAGGGACAGGCCACACAGCTCCCCGCCCCCCTACACACACACCCCAGGGCTGAAGGCGTGTCTCAGTCTCCCCTGCTGATCTTGGCATCTGCAGCTGAGGCCAAGACAGAGGACCCAAATTCTTGTTTGTTCTGGTGCGGTGGGAGAGTTGTCAAGAAGCCAGACTGAGCAGAAGACAGGACCTGGGACAGGAAGTAGGTAAGTTTCCACTGGCGTGGTCACACCTACCTCTTCGCCAGGTCAACTACTTGTGTTACCTTCAGGTTCAGCTGGGTTCAGGTGCACCTGGGGCACAACAGTGCAAGGATGGAGGATCCACCCTTAATTCTGTCCTCCCCAGCGCCAGGTCTCAGACTGGGACTGGGACCTGGGATGCCCCCTAAACCAGAAGCTCCTCAGGAGGCAGCTCACCTCACAGGTCACCACCCACCACACAGTATAGAATCCTGATGAAATTTGCTGCGCAGTCTGCCGCCCCTCTCTGGGTCATCCACATCATTCCCTCCAAATCCTGACCTGACAATGAGTCAGTCAAAGAACAGGTCAAACTCACAGTAGCCCAGCAACACAAAGCCCCTACATAATGAAAAAAGAAAAAAGATCTAAAGAGGGAAAGATTTTCTTTTCCTTTTAAAAAAACTGAATCCTGGATCACATTATTCACATTACCATGAAATCTACTTTTTTCCTTTAAGAGTAAATCATAGGGGCTTCCCTGGTGGCACAGTGGTTAAGAATCTGCCTGCCAATGCAGGGGACACAGGATTGAGCCCTGGTCCAGGAAGATCCCACATGCCGCGGAGCAACTAAGTCTGTGCACCGCAACTACTGAGCCTGAGCTCTGGACCCCACGAGCCACAACTATTGAGCCCACACGCCACAACTACTGAAGCCCGCATGCCCTAGAGCCTGTGCTCCGCAACAAGAGAAGCCACTGCAATGACAAGCCAACGCACCACAACGGAGAGTAGCCCCCGCTCGCCGCAACTAGAGAAAGCCTGTGTGCGGCAACGAAGACCCAATGCAGCCAAAAATAAATAAATAAAATAAATAAAAATAATAATAAAAAAATTATTTTTTTTAAAAAAGAGTAAATCATAGAAATGTTTCATGAGCAGTAATTGTAAATCTTATTCATCTTTTGATTTATAAAAACTTTGGCTTTTTTGGTTACCTTTTATCACACCATATTAGATTTAAAGAGCCAGATTGTTCTGGAAGCCTTGTTACAACAATTTATAGCCCCTCACAGTTACCGTGTTTGATGAAATCAAGAAAAACACAATCAGGGGAGAAATATGAACTTCTCTCTCACCCACTCCCAGCACCCATTGGTCCCCTGATCCCTGTCATTCAAGCTCTGAACCAGCCCCTCTGTCTCTCGTCCCAGCACTCTGTCCTCTACCCTGCCCTCCCCCCACTCCCGAGGGATCTAACACCTACTTCTCTCCCCAGCTCACACACCCTCCATAGATCTTTATTGCCTTGGAACAAAATCTGTCCGACCCCCCTGCTCTCCCTCCTTCCTCCCCTCTTCATCCCGGCCCACAGAGAGGTGGTGAGGACTCTGAATGTAAGGCCAGGGTAGGGTTCAAATCCTGACTTTGCTGTTTACTAGTTAAAGTGACTGGGCAGCTCAGTTTTCCAGAAGCTTCAGTTTTCTGGTGCATAAAAATGGGTGCATGTTCGAAGGGCAGTGTAAAAGCACTGCCCTTGACCGGAGCCATTGCCAGGGTGACCGCAGGGTCTGAGGGGACCCCAGCCCAGGGTTGTTGGTAAAGGTCCATGTTTGATGTAGGGAAAGAGGCACCAGATTGGCCATTATCGGGGCAAAGTGAAAACACACCCGAGGTGTGCAAGGACAGCGGGGAGCCCACAGATTGCATCTATCAGGGAGAAGGGTCAACCCCAGAAAGCAAACAGTGACTTTGTGTCCTCGAGGGGGCTGGTCACATGTTAACGCCTGGTCCCCACCCCAGCCCATTCGGTCATTGACATCCACACGAAGGTGCAGCATATTTGCTGAATTCAGCCCTTGTTCAAACATTTGTTTTCAAGACAAGACGCCTGCAGGGGCCTCATGCCCTTTAGCCAGGGTCGGAGCCCACAGCCGAGGTGGAGGAGGAGCAAGGCACAGGGCCCGGGCTTCACGAGGCTGCACGTGGCTGGACCCATGGGCTTCTCTCCAGGTCTGAGTCTTGCGGCCAGTAGTCCTGTGGTAGGTGAACACGCACCATTCAGAGCCACAGACTCAGGACCTAGAGCTCTCGCCATAAAAAGGAATGAAGTACTGATAGACACTGCAACATGGATGAACCTTTAAACGTCATGCTCAGTGAAAGAAGCCAATCACAAAAAACCACAGGGCGTGTGATTCCATTCATATGAAATGTCCAGAACAGGCAAATCTATACAAACAGAAAGCAGATTGGTGGTTGCCAGGGGCTGCAGAAGGGGGTACGGGGAGAGATTACTAATGGGGCCTGGGTTTCTTTTGGGGTCGTGAAAATATTCTGGAATTAGATAGAGGTGAGGGTTGCACAACATCATGAATGTATTAAATGTCACTGAATTTTACATTGCAATTGGTGAATTTGATGTCATGTGAATTTCACCTCAATAAACAAAAATAAACAAAATAATTTGATTTAAAAAAAAGAATCACAGGGACTTCCCTAGTGGTCCAGTGGCTAAGGTTCCGTGCTCCCAATGCAAGGGGCCCAGTTTCAACACCTGGTCAGGGAACTAGATCCCACATGCCACAACTAAGACCCGCCGCAGCCAAATAAAAAGAATCACAGCCAGCATGGAGAAGTTTGGGGGTTCCTCAACAAATTAAACATAGAATTATCACATGATCCAGCAACACATTTCTGGGTACATACCCAAAAGAATTGAAAGCAAATATCAAACAGATTCTTGCACATTCATGGTCATAGCAGCATTATTCAGAATAGCCAAAAGGGGGAAGCAACCCAGGTGTCCACAGACGGATGAATGGATAAACAACATGCAGTATATCATACAGTGGAATATTAGCCACCCTTAAAAAGGAAGGAAATTCTGACACATGCTACAACATGGATGAACCTCGAGGACATTATGCTACGTATAATAAGCCAATACCAAAAGGATAAATACTCTAAGATTCCACTAATATGAGGTCCCTAGAGTAATCAGATTTATAGAGACAGAAAGTAGAATGGGGGTTGCCAGGGGCTGTAGGGGAGGAAATGGGGAGTTAGCGTTTAACGGGGACAGAGTTGCAGTTTGGGATGATTCAAAATAT
The DNA here is from genome assembly GCF_965194805.1 of Balaenoptera borealis. Taxonomy (NCBI): domain Eukaryota; kingdom Metazoa; phylum Chordata; class Mammalia; order Artiodactyla; family Balaenopteridae; genus Balaenoptera; species Balaenoptera borealis. Next base: position 172,937,065 of record NC_138867.1, on the reverse strand, counting down.
CTGTGGATGGATAGTGGTGATGGTTTTGCCCAACAGTGTGAATGTACTTAATGTGCCACTGAACTATACACTTAAAAATGGTTAAAATGATACATTTTTTGTTATGTATATTTTAGCCCAATGTAAGAAAAAAAAAGAATCTAGAGTTTTTAAGTGTCAGATTCCTAGAATTTGGGGACTTTAGGGGTAAAAACCTTTCCCTCTAACCACACTCCAGGCTCTGACCATGGCAGGCAGCACCAGCTGTCTGTTGCACCCTCTCCCAGTGGCCTGGGCAGACCTGTCAGGAACTCTGGTTGAACAATGCTAGGTATGTTGGGTTACTGGCTCCTCGTAACCAGGGAGACACACACCATGGGGACCTGTGAGCATCTCAGCCAGAGTTCGAGAAGGGCCTTGTTCTTATATTTGGGTTCAAGGAGGTGTAGTTTTGGGATTTCCCTGGTGGTCCAGTGGTTAAGACTCCATGCTTCCAGTGCAGGGGCCGTGGGTTCAATCCCTGGTTGGGGAACTAAGATCCCACACTCCGTGTGGCACGGCCAAAAAAAAAAAAAAAATTATAACAAGGAGGTGTAGTTTTGCTCTGAATCGGGCACAGACAGAAAGTGGAACAATTCTCTATTTGGGCCTCTTGATTTTTTTTAAATTAATTACTTTATTTTATTTTATTTATTTTATTTTTAGCTGCGTTGGGGCTTCGTTGCTGTGCGCGGGCTTTTCGCTGGTTGCGGAGAGTGGGGCCACTCCTCGTTGCGGTGCGCGGGCTTCTCACTGCGGTGGCTTCACTTGTTGTGGAGCACAGGCTCTAGGCACGCGGGCTTCAGTAGTTGTGGCACGTGGGCTCAGTAGTTGTGGCTCGCAGGCTCTAGAGCACAGGCTCAGTAGTTGTGGCGCACGGGATTAGTTGCTCCGCGGCATGTGGGATCTTCCCAGACCACGGATCGAACCCATGTCCCCTTCATTGACAGGCGGATTCTTAACCACTGCGCCACCAGGGAAGCCCATGGGCCTCTTGATTTTTATCTAGGAGACAGGACGAAAGGCACGAGGCTACTGCTAGTAAGCGTGAGACATGATGGCTGCTCCTGGTAGCCAGGGTGTGTGACTTCTGGCCATAGTTTTGGTTTGCACAGCGTTCTTGTTTTTGTCTGTGCTCAGACATGATTATGAAGAGGTATTTTTTTAATAGATCTTTATTGGAGTATAATTGCTTCACAATACTGTGTTAGTTTCTGTTGTACAACAATGTGAATCAGCCATATGCATACATATGTCCCCATATCCCCACAGGTCACAACAAGTTGCAAAATAGTACAGAGTTGAGTACCCACCACCCAGCTACCTCCAATAGTAACATCTTAGGTAACTTTAGTACATTATCCAAACCAGGAAACTGAGGTTGGCACAGCACAATTAACTAGACTTCAGGCGGTGGGACTCGATTTCAGGCCTCTTGTTTCTATCTTGCTGCTCACAGAATGGCCTCACTTGAGGTTCTGTGACATTGTTGCTAGCCAAGCTGGTAGAGCCAGATCAACTTGCAGCTAACAGCAGTCAGGCTGTGTTTTCTTCTCAGTCCCTCCTTTTGACTAATACACATGAAGTCAGGGTGTGGGACAGTAGTCCATGATATCCAGCACCTCACCCTGCCGAGATCTTGCTGTTCAAGAGGTTATCCAGAAAACGTTGTTGGATGGAGTTAACCCTTCCTGCTCTTTTGTTTGCAGTTGTTGGATCATCTGACAAGACAATTGGCTCTGCAGCAGAATTTAAGACTCTGGACGGGCTATGTTGGCTAACTGCACCATAGCAACACCCAGAAACAAACCCTTTGTTAGTCCTTCTTTTTTCTTAATTAATTTATTTATCTATTTTTGGCTGCGTTGCGTCTTCGTTGCTGCACGTGGGCTTTCTGTAGTTGTGGCGAGCGGGGGCTACTCTTCATTGCGGTGCGCGGGCTTCTCATTGCGGTGGCTTCTCTTGTTGCGGAACGCGGGCTCTAGCCGCGTGGGCTTCAGTAGTTGTGGCGCACGGGCTTAGCTGCTCCGCGGCATGTGGGATCTTCCCGGACCAGGGCTCGAACCTGTGTCCCCTGCATTGGCAGGCGGATTCCCAACCACTGCGCCACCAGGGAAGTCCTCTTTAATAGTCCTTATATTAGCACTATATTAGCTTATTAGGCCCTATATTAGCTATCTACTGATGCGTAACAAATGACCCTAAAACTTAGCAGCAGAAAACAACATTTATCTCACGGTTTCTGTGGGTTAGGAATCTGGGAGTGGCTTAGCTGGCATTGACCTTAAAAATAAAACAGCCAGTTATTTTACCAGCAAAATGGGTTTATGCAGGAATAGCAGAGAATTGCAATTCGGGGCAAGCATGCCATAGCAAAAACTGTAGGCAAGTCCAGCAAACAAAGGATAGGAATGCTATGTTTGGAGAAAAGGGGGAAGTTGGGAGGGGTTGCTTTGAAGGAAAGTCCATTGGAGGACAGTAAGAGTTCAGGGCAGTGATGGCTTCCGGTTGGCTAAGTTGTGACAGTTCCCACTGGCTGGGCTATTGCTGGGCAAGAAGAAAACTCCCTTCTTCCTGCTGGGGCAGTAAAGTAGAGACACTTTCCTGCTGGGAATGCAAGGTAGGTCTCTTCCTGTTGGGATGTGTAATTGACATCAAGTGACAGTGCATGAAAACTCCCCCTTCTGGCCTCCTGACTCCATTTTAAATGAAGTTTCCTTTATTCAGTTTCACACTGGGTACTTGTGGCTTAAGGTCTCTTATGAGGCTGCAGCCAGGGTTGAGGTCAGTTCAAGGCTCCACTGGGGTTAGAGGATCCACTTCCATACTCACTCGCTCCACAGGGCTGCCTCATGACACAGCAGCTGGCTTCCACTAGGATAAGTGTTCCAAGAGAGAACACCCAAGATGGAAGGCACGTTCTGGTCTTTTTTTTTTTTTCCTTAAACACATGGACGTATTTTTCTTATGTAACAAGAAGCCCAGAATCCAGAACTAGTCAGCTCCAGATGCCCTTTCACCTACTCCATGATACCTCAGACTTTTTCTTTTTTGGCTGCCCCATCTTTAGTGTGTCCTCTTTATCCCCAGGCTTGTTGCCTTCTGATTGCAAAATGGCTGCTGCATTGTCCACGTATCACATCTACATTCAAGACAAAAATGCATCTCCCCAGGACTTCCCTAGTGGTCCAGTGGTTAAGAATCCGCCTTCCAATGCAGGGGATGTGGGTTTGATCCCTGGTCTGGGAACTAAGATCCCACATGCCGTGGGGCAAGTAAGCCCACACGCTGCAACTACTGAGCCCACGTGCTCTGGAGCCCATGGGCCACAACTAGATAGAAGCCCAGGCACCACAACGAAAGATCCCGCGTGTTGCAATGAAGATCCCACATGCCACAACTAAGACCCAATGCAGCCAAATATAAATAAATAAATATTTATAAATAAATATATTTTTTTAAATGCATCTCCCTTTTATCAGGATAGAAAAAGCTTTCCTAGAAATCCCCACAGCATACTTCCAGACATGGCCATCCTTACTGCAAAGGAGGCTAGGAATTTGGGGCATAGGAACCCATGGTCTACAAAACCTAATCTTGGAAGTGACATCTCATCACTTTTGCTGTGTGATATTCATTAAATGCAAGTAAGGGAATTCCCTGGTGGTCCAGTGGTTAGGACTCTGCGCTTCCACTGCAGAGGGTCCGGGTTCGATCCCTGGTGAGGGAACTAAGATCCTGCAAACCGTGCAGTATGGCCCCCCCCCCAAAAAATAGCAAGTTAATAAGTCCGGCCCGCTCCAAAGGGAGGGATTTACACAAAGGCATAAAATACCAGATGGTGGGGGATCACTGGGGACAATCTTGAAAGCCTCCCCTTATGGGCCCCAAAGCCAGGAGCCTAGATGACCAAATCCAGGCAAAGGAAACATGCCCCCAATTCAACCTGGGGTCTGTTCTAGAGATCCAAGCCGCTTTTTCTTTTTTCTGGTCACAGGCTGTTCTGCTTGACCTGCAGTATTATCTTGTGTAGCAGGAAGTGTTTGCCAGTAGCATAGACTGCCCTGGGCTGGCTACGACGAGGAAATTGACACTGGCGAAGGAATTTAAACGGGTCTGTGGGACTTCTAGAGCAGAAGCTGGACCTCCTAAGAAGCAGTAATACAGAAAAGGAGAGGTTGAATGGGAACACAAGTACTGTTTACCACAGCAGGCGTGAATCAAACATCAGTCTCTTAAGGGGAGAGCTTTTCTGAGCAGAACGGGGTGTCTCTAAGAGGAACACATTATTATACGTGAGATAACCCAAATATTTGTCTCTACTCTTGATGGGCTGGGTTTGCTGATACAGTTGTAATGACCTCAGCAGAAGCCTTTTGTTGACCTTAGATCAAGATCCAATTTTTACAAAATGATGTTTGGGATTAAGTAGGTGAGGAAAGTGTACATAGTAGGAGGGGCCTATAGAAGGAAATCTACTATATTGGTTTCCTGAGACCGCTGTAACAAAGTTCCACAAATTGGGTGGCTTAAACTGACAGATATTTATTTTGACTTTCTCAGTTTGAAATCAAGGCATCGGCAAGTTGGACCCTTCTGGAGACTCAGAGAGAAAACTGTTCCGTGCCACTCTCCTGGCTTCTGGAGGCTGCCTGCAGTCCTTGGAGTTCCTTGCCTTAGAGCAGCGTCACTCCAACCTCTGCCTCTGTCCTCACGTGGCCTTCTCCCTCTGTATGTCTGTGTCCAAATTGTCCTCTTCTCATAAGGACACCATCATTGCCTTACAGCCCACCTTAATCAAATATGACCTCATTGTAACTTGATTGTATCTGCAAAGAACCTATTTCCAAATAAGGTCGCATTCACAGGTACCAGGGGCTAGGATTTGAATAGGTAGTTTGGGGAGACACAAGTCAACCCTCAACACCTATCTTCTGAATTGTTTAGAAGCATAGCTATTACGTTTTTGTCAGCAGGATCAGGTGGGGAATGAAGATGCAGCAATCAGCTATTATCCGGAAGAGTAGCTGCAGTCTGTGAAACACACACAACAGAGATTTTTTCTTGTTTAAGAGGCAGAAGAAAACCATAGGAGGTCTCTAGTCCAGGATGAAGATGAGAAAGAGCATACTGAGAAAACTTTTAGGCATTTAATAGAGGGTGCCAACATACGATAATACGCAAGATGAACAGGGGGAAAGAAAAGTAAAAAAATGACTGTGGAATCAGAAAATTAATCTTGTCTTCTCGGGAGGAAGTCATCCACAGCTGACGGTTATGTGGTGGGGGGTAGGGGGTGTCAACCTTTAAAATAGCCAGTTATTTTACTAGTGAAATGAGTTTACTAGGGAATGGCAGAGGAATTGCAATTCAGCACGTGCAAGCTATGGCAAATCATACGCAAGTCCAGAGAACAAAGGAGAACATTACTTTACAGAGGAAAGTGGGAAGTTGGTGGGGGAGCGCTGCTTTGAAGGAAAGTCCACTGGAGGAAAGCAAGAAATCAGGGTGGTGACAGTGGTGAGTTGTGGTAGTTTCTCATTGGCTGGGCTGTTGCTGGGCAAAGAAAAAATCTTCCTTCCTCTTGCTGGGGTAGTAGTCTTCTTCCTGCCCAGGAGTGTAAAGTAAGCTGCAACAGAAGGTATGCCTGTGAGAGGGAGAGCTCCCCCTTCAGGGCTTCCTGACTCCATTTTAAATGAGATTTCCCTCTTAATTTTCACAGGGACTTGTCTGTCTACTGCAGCTGTAGGTTTCTAGAGCGTGCCAAGAATCCTCGGTTTAAGGTCTCCCAATGGAATGGATATCCAGTGGTCAGGATAGGATGAACTAACTGTTTTTAATTGGGAAACACAGATCACAGAGCCTGATGAAACTCTTTCCATCAAGACTCAGGGCAGGGACTTCCCTGGCAGTCCACTGGTTAAGACTCCATGCTCCCAGTGCAGGGGTCACGGGTTCGATCCCTGGTTGGGGACCTAAGATCCTGCATGCCGCGCTGCACGGCCAAAAAATAAATTAGAAAAAAAAAAGATTCAAGGGCAAATTTCCTCTCATGACTTTTTCAGAACACTGTCTCTTGAGGTTTCAGGTGATGCTGGGATTGCTTACTGGACAATGTGGAAAAGCAGCTTGCAGTGTCAGTGATACTGTGTGGGCATCCTCCGAGTCGCCTGCAGTATTTAGTCACGTTAGCCTGTGACAGGGTAGACTTCAGGACTGGGAGTGGAACCATCAAATGCATGTCAGACTACTATTTACTCACAATGAGATAACTTGAGGGGTTTGATTTTTAGTGCCAACAAGGCTATTGGCAAGTTTAGACCTTGGAAGATGGGAGATTTCTGAGATCTTTGCTATGTCTTGTTTTAGAATTCCATTAGTTGTTGAAGTCACAATATCCTGGCTCCATTGGGCTAAGTGAAATTTATCAGGAAATGAATCCACCTGTTTCTTTTCTTTTTTAATGTGGTGCCTAGGAAGTATTAAACCCAATCAGTGGCCCACCTTACCTTTATTTCTAACGGACAGCACAGCTCTATAAGATCGCCCCTGAGTCAGGATAATTCTTTTATTTTTTATTTTTTGGCTGCATAAGGTCTTCGTTGTGGCACGCAGTATCTTCGTTGTGGAGCATGGGCTTCTCTCTAGTTGCAGCATGCAGGCTTCTCTCTAGTTGTGGCGTGCGGGTTTTCTCTCTCTAGTTGAGGCGCTCAGGCTCAGTAGTTGTGGCGCACGGGCTTAGTTGCCCCGCAGCATGTGGGATCTTAGTTCCCCGACCAGGGATCAAACCGCATCCCCTGCCCTGAAAGGTGGATTCTGTACCACTGGGCCACCAGGGGAGTCCTGAGTCGGGATAATTCTTTAACATGGGGAGGCAACTGTGGATTCTCCTTCTTTGAGGAGGGAAGGAGGGTGGCAGGGTTTAGAGTGTCACGGTGATGGAGAGTGACACGTGAAGGGGAAAACAGGAATATGTCACAGGAGCTGAGAATGCTGAGTGTTTTCTATCTGAAGCGCAGTCTGCAGGCATGGGGTCCAATTAGCTGAGCGGAGACCCCAGAACCCAGTCACTGAAGCTTCCACAAATCCTGCTGCTGCTGCCCTAGTTCTTACACAAGGTTACTGAATCCTGGCTACTGAATCCAATGAAAGATTGAAATAAACAATGGTGCTGGACGACTCCCATGTGACTGAGTCAAGATCCCTACTGCCTCTCCAGCCCTTTCACTGAACAAAAAGAGAAAAGAATTTGTGGATCTAGAATCCAAGAAACAAATACTTTTGCAGCTGCTTTTTGTAGCAATCTTTGTGCTTCTGCATGGCCATGCTTCTTGTAACCTGAAAAGTATACAATCATTGAAAAGATATTTATCTTAGCACATTTTACATCAGTGCAACCAACGGAGGAATATGGCTCTCTTTTTGTCACTTTTTTAAAAAAATCCTAAATTTGGTAAATGAAAAACCTCTCCTAACAGTTCGGAATTAATTAAAATTTGGAGAATTCTAGACAAACTTTTTTTTAAAATATTTATTTATTTATTTATTTTTGGCTGTGTCGGGTCCTAGTTTCGGCATGTGGGATCTTTCGTTGCAGCGCACAGGCTTCTCTCTAATTGTGGGGGGCTTCTCTGTAGTTCTGGTGCACAGGCTCAGTAGTTGCAGCACAGGCTTAGTTGCCCTGCACGGGCTCCTCTCTAGTTGTGGTGCACGGGCTTAGTTGTCCTGCGGCCTGTGGGATCTTAGCTCGCCAACCAGGGATCGAACCTGCGTCCCCTGCATTGGAAGACGGATTCTTAACCACCGGGCCACCAGGGAAGTCCCCAAGAATTCTAGACAAACTTGATGATACTTTTGTCCTTGCTTCTATAGGTGAAGGAACAAATATCTGTGTTAACCAATGGCAATCTCAGGATGCCCAACGAGAGTTGAGGCATAAAAGACATCTTCAGAGTTGTCTTATTCTGAATTTGGAGACTGAATTTGGGAAAGGTAAAATCATGATGGTTGCTGGAGAAAGGATTTAAGTCATAAAGACAAGAAATATTTTCCCGGCAATAAACAATGGTTATGAGGGACTTAATTTTTTTCAAAAGTAAGGGATCTTTTCAAAAAACAATTTGGGAACATTTCAAAAAGCATAAGAGTTAACAATATTTGGGGGACAAAAGGCAATGTCTGTGCATCTTAACATGAAGTAACAGCCACTTTACAGGGAAAAAAAAGACCCAAATTTGAATTTTCCTCATTGTGTACATTATTCATTAACAATTTGCAGTGCAGTATTTGTTAATATAGCTCTCTATGTGTGTATTTAGGCATACAGGGGTATATGAATATACAAATATATAATAGAGAAATAAAATTTATCATTGTATCAGATAAAACCGTGTGTGTCACATAAAATTTGCCTGCAGACTTCTATAGCCCACTCTCAACACGGGGCACATCTTCCAGCCAAGGTTAGGATCATAATTTTTGGTATGACTTCCTGACTGTGAGTCCCAGGAGACCAGGGACTGTGTCTGTCTCATTCACTGCTGCGCTCCCAGCACAGGCACAGAGTAGACCCTCAATACTTACTTGAGAATGTGAGCATCTAAGAGCTATAGAATGTCAGAACAATAGAAGTCAAGAGTTCTCAGAAATGGGAGCCATGCCCTGTGGCCTGGGAGGTGGCAGAAGTCTCCTTGTAGAAGACTTAACTTGTTCTGGAACGATTCACTTGACCTGCACCCCTCAGATATGTCAACAGACATAAGAGGCTCCCGCCCTCAGGAAGATGTGACAAGCCTGGCTCTTTTTTTAAATTAAAAAAAAAAAAATTTTTTTTTCTTTTTAAAGCCTGGTTCTTTACCAGTAGAAGCTTAACTAGGTGTTGCCTTTGGCACTTTCACCCCTCACCCCATACTGAACAACAATAAATGTTTATGCTGAGCTCCTTCTTCTTGGTGACAAATATTCCAGGTGAAGGGGTTCCATCCTCCAGACAACATAGCCATAGGGGAGACTGAAAATAAACAGGTAAACCAACAAAGCAAGTTGATGCTACGAAGGAAATAAAGAGGGCTGGGGGCGGGGCACCAACTATTGATCCTTGGGGAAGTCAGGGAGGTCTTTCTCAGGAAGGGATATTTGAGCCAAGGCCTGAAAGAAGTGAAGGAGTCGTCCGTGCGAAAAGCTGCGGGCAGAGGGAACAGCACAGGCAAATTCCCTGAGGCAGGGCTGTGTCTGGCAATTGGGAGAAAGGAGGCTGGTGTGGCTGGAGCTGAGAGAGAGTGGGGAAGAGGAGGGAGATGAGATGGGAAGGTGGGGTGAGTCCTGCAGGGCAGGGGGACCCACTCAAGGCTTGAGAGCAGGGGAGGTAAACGATCCGACTCAGTTGCCAGCAGTGTCACTGGGATTGCCTTTTGGAGTATGGACTCCGCGGTCAACCCGTCCTGCCTAAACTGCCCCTAAATCCATGCCCTGCTTCTCTCCGTACAGCCAGGCCCAGTATAATCATTCTCAGGCCCCTAGTACTACCATTTTTACAGATGAGGACACTGAGGCTTAGTAAGTGCAGAAAATCTAAAGTATAGGTGCCTAGGACAAACTGGTCCCCAAAACCTAATTGTTGAATAAAATAAAAGAGCAAGGTGTGTGCGGGGGTGGATAGCAATCCAGGAGGAGGGATTCTGAGTCCTTCGATTACACTTTGGTCAAATTCAACTTCTGGTCTCTCTGAGCCTGTTTCCCCACCTGGACAGCGCGGAGTGTTTTAACTTCTCTGTCCCTTTCTTCTGCTCCCTCCCACTTCAACTTCGCAGGAGGGAGGCAGAGAATGTGGACTAGGAGAGCGTCTTCAAACCACAAAGCGATGTTGAAGGGCCTGACTCTCCCTCAGGCGAAGCGCGTCTAACCACGCGCGGACCGCGGGTTCTGGCGCGCCCTGGCGGCCAAGCAACTCCTGACTGACGCCACCAGACCCACACGTGAAACCGAGGACTCCATTTTTCATCTGGGCAACGGCCATCTTGGTAGAGACAATAGTCCAGATTGTAGTTTCTGTTCTCCTCTCCTGACTAGATAACGTATGAAGTGAGCGCAAGGGATGAGGGTTTATAAAATATTCTCTTCTTTAAGACAAAAAGAAACGGCTAACGCCCTTGTCTTGGACTGGAGCAGCACCTCCTCTACCAAGATGGCGACGGAGCCGAGACGTAATCAGCACGCGCCCCCCTGGGGCTTAGCGCGCAAGCCCTGCGGTGACGGCACGGAGGTGCGACCGGGCCGGCGCCGGGGGAAGGAGGTAGGAGCGGCAGCGGCACGGGCGGAGCCGGGGGGCGGGGGACGGGTGGGCCCAGTGGGGCTGCTGGGCCTGGGACCACCTCCCCGGGAGGGTTGGAGATGGGGTGCTCGGAGACGGAGGCGCTTTTGACCACCGTCTCCAGGGCTCCCGCAGGGGCTGTGCCCATTTCCCGGAGCGGACGATTGAGACCCAGAGGGACAGCGTCGTGCTCGAGGCCACCTATCTCCGGTCCTGCTCCTGAGCAGCTTACAGGCCTGGGGGTGACAGAGCTGGGTACGGACGTCCCTGGCCTCTTGCAGTGGGATCAGGGCTGGGGAGAGGGACGACGGACTGGGGGAGCCTAGAAGGGGTAGCGGGAGGACTTCTTGGAGGAGGCAGCGTTGAGTTTCATCTTTTATTCTCTTTCTTACTTTCACATCCAATCAACCACGAAGGTCTTGATTCCCCCCTAAGTGTACCCACTGCTTAGCCAAAGCCACTCCTTAGACCCCCTGTTTGAGCTCCATGCTTCTGTCTCAATCCTCCAGTTCACCTCCTTACCAACCCCAGAGGGCTCTGACTCTCTCCGCACCTTCCCATCACCCTGGAATACAAATCCCCTCTTCCCAGCCTGCCTCCCCCACACCCCTGGGGGCTTGGATCTCCCCACTCCCTTAAGTCTTTCCTTTGATGTCTCCTTCAGGAAGCCCTTTGACACCCTCTCCCCATCCCTCCCCAGGCTGGGTCAGAAGCCCCCTCCCGACTTCCTCAGCGTCCATATGGCCCCATCACAGCTCTGATCTGGAGTTACCACTCTTATTGTCTATCTCCCAACCAGCCTGGGAGTCCCATTCTGTCAGGAAGCCCATCAGCACTGCCTCTTTCCCCAGCATCCCACACATACTAGGTGTACAGTGCGTGTTTACTGAATGACAAAGTGTATGTGTGTGAGTGTTTATCAGAGGAGAGAAGCTGTCTGTATTAGGCTCTGGCTGCCATAACAAAATACCACCGACTGGGTGGCTTAAGCAACAGATTTATTTGCTCACAATTGTGGAGGCTGGGAAGTCTAAGATCAGAGTGCCAGCCAGTTTGGTTCCAGGTGCAGGCTTTCCTCCTGACTTGCAGATGCGCACCTCCTCACTGTGTCCTCACATGGTGGAGAGAGCAAGCTCTGGTAACTTTTTCTCTTCTTATAGGGACACTAGCTCTACTAGATTAGGGCCCCACTCTTAAGACCTTATTTAACATTTATCACCTCCTCACTGGCCCTCTCTTTTTTTTTTTTTTTTTTTTAAGGATAAGGTACTGTTTTTAAAAGTTAGTTTATTTATATTTTGGCTGCATTGGGTCTTCGTTGCTGCGCGTGAGCTTTCTCTAGTTGTGGCGAGCGGGGGCTACTGTTTGTTGCGGTGCACGGGCTTCTCATTGCTGTGGCTTCTCTTGTTGTGGAGCACAGGCACTAGGCGCGCGGGCTTCAGTAGTTGTGGCACGCGGGCTCAGTAGTTGTGGCTCACAGGCTCTAGAGCACAGGCTCAGTAGCTGTGGTGCACAGGCTTAGTTGCTCCGCGGCATCTAAGAGGGATCTTCCCGGACCAGGGATCGAACCTGTATCCCCTGCATTGGCAGGCGGATTCTTAACCACCGCGCCACCAGGGAAGTCCCAGCCTTGTCTCTAAATACAGTCATATTGAGGGTTAGGGCTTCGACATATAAATTTTGGAGGGACATAAATATTCAGTCCTGGCCTGCAGAGGGGGTCAGAAAAGCCCTATCAGGCTTTGGGATGGAATTGGGGGTCTTAAGCAACACGAGGAGGAGGAGATGCTGGGGCTGAGTCTCTGTGAGTGGGTAGGTTTTCACAGGAGGAGGGGACAGAGGAGGGTGTATCAGGTGAAGGCATAGCAAGAGCAAAGGCTCAGAGGCTGGAGAGGGAAGTGAGTGGGAAGAGAAGTGAGAAGCTGAGTTTGGACACAACACAGAGTGTGAAGTAAATACTGAGGGAACCCTGGAAATAGATGCTTGTTCATTCATTTGCGCAAAACATTTTTTGAGCCCCTACTCTGCAGGGCACTGACTGAAGCAGTCCCAGCCCTGCCCTCATAGAGCTCCCAGCCTGGTGGGGAAGATGGACATTTGTCGAATAATCCTGTAAGTGAACATAGATAGCAACCTAAACAAGTACCTCAGAGAGAAGTTTATGGTCTGAGAGTCAGGGGGTGTGTCAGGGAAGGCTTCCTGAAGGTGGCAACACCTGAGCTGAGCCCTGAAGTTTAAATAGGAATTAACTGGGTAAAAAGAGGAGCAAAAGTGGTGGGCAGAGCAAGTGCAAAGGCCCTGAGGTGGGAACATGCTTTGTAGGCTTGAAAAAAGGCAAGGAGGTTGGTGTGGCTGCTGCTGAGAGAGTGAGGGGGAGATGGAGAGAGAGGTGGCATGTGGGGAGTTTCCTCACCTGACACTTAGACTGTGACCGCCACCCACTTTTTAGTGCTCTTCTGGGGAATCCAGGTGAGGTTTTCTGTTGGGTACATTGTAGATGCTCAGTAATGAATGCTTGATTCAGGGGGCCCAGGAGCAGCTGGGAGAAGTACAGGATCAGGCTGGCATATCCAGCCCCGCCGTGGCAGCTCTTGCATCCTGTGTAGGGAGGGACTGGAATCAACCCCACTTCTCAGATGAGGAAACTGAGGCTTAGGGGAGCATTTCAGCCACGATTGCAGAGCCAGGACTCAACGCTGAGTCTCCTGGGTCCATTAATCTCCCTTACTTTGCCCTGCTCTGCCCCATGGGATTCGCCCCCCAGTCTCAGCCTGGAGGAACTGCCTCTCTGTGTCACGTTAGGGGCACCAGTGGCCTCAGAGACCTGATGCATTGATGTTCCCTGAGAGGCCAGCTGGGACCCTGTGGTGGGGCAATGGTTAGGAGGACGAAGTTGGGACTGAGGGGCTGGGCCTCGGTTGGAATCCGGGCCCCTCCACTAACCCACTCTGTGGCCCTGAGCATGTCACTTACCCTCTCAAGGCCTCAGATTTTTCATCGGTAAAATGGGGAGAAAAGTACCTGGCCTTGCTACTGCCGGGGGATGACATAGTTTAGACTACATCAGTCAGTCAGCATTCCGGTTATTATTGCCCGGCTCCATCTGACTCCAAACCCCTGGCTTTGCCCATTGCACCATCGTAATTCCCTCAGCCCCTCGCCCACCCACATGACAGCATAAATCAGAATGTGTTCATGCCCTGCTCAGAGCCGCCTAACAGTTCCCTGGTGCCCAGAGAATAAAATCCTTGCTCTTTCTCATACCTTCTTGTCAGCCTCACACCCTCCCACTCACTCTCTTCCCTCCCCTTCCCCCTCGCTCACCCACACCGGATTCAGTTGCCTCCATGCAGCCTGTAGCGCATGGCCTCGTTCCTGCCACAGGGTCTTTGCACATCCTGTGCCCTCTGCCCAGAAGTCTCAACCCTTCATCCCCACCAAGCTGCCTCCAACCCATCCTTCAGGTCTCAGCTTGGCTGTCACCTGCCAGGGTTGTGAGAATTCACAAGACGCTATATGTAAAGCATTTAGCCCAGCGTGCATGACTGCTGCAAACAGGAGCTGATAGGGCTCAGAGATGGGAGCCCCCTCCCCCATAAGCCACACAGCTAGGAGGTTGGTGGTGGGGGGTTGCCTGGTGGTCCTGAGTCAGGATGGCCCTACATTCTTTCCCCTTCATTCTCGATGCTGGGCCTACTTCTCCAAGGTTCAGCAAGGGACTGAGCTGAAGATTCTCAGTGGGGAGAGGACAACCAGGAGTGAGGGACATCAGCCCATTTCCCAGATGAGGAAAACTGAGGCCCAGAGAGCTGAAGGCTTGCCCTGACTGCACAGTGCTTATGTCCTCAGTCAGTACTCTGGAGGTGGGGTGATCTTAATTTCTTGGCTTCCCTTCCTCACCTGAAAGGCAGGCTTTGGAGGTGAGACTCCAGGCTCAGCCCTGTGCAACTTAGCCAGGTACCTTGACTTACCCACCTTCAAAAGGGAATAAGGGCAGTCCCCGTGTTTAAGGCTTTGAGAGCATTCGATGTAGTTGGGCCATATAAAATGCTTAGTAAGGGACCGGGTGTGGGGAGGGTGGCACCTCCCATTTGGTGTCATCATTTCCCCAGCACCCAGTATGGGACTCACACAGACCAGATGCCCACTGGACAGCAGCTTTACGATTGTTATAAAATCTCCTGGCTGTGCGAGCCTGGGCTGGATCACTGGGAACAGTTCATGGCAGCTGCTTACCCAGGGGGAGGGGGATTCGGCCTCAGGGCTGTGGGGCCGGGACACTGAGGCCTCATAGCCGGCAGAGTGGGAGGGTCCACACACAGACTGGCCCGTGGGGATCTAGAGCAACATGACTTGTAAGAGCTGAAAAGTAGAAACAACCCACGTGTCCATCATGGACAGATGGATAAACAAAATGTGGCCCATCCCTACAATGGAATATTATTCAGACATAAAAAGGAATGAAGCACTGACATGTTCAAACATGGATGAACCTCGAAAACATGATGCTGAGTGAAAGAAGTCCAGAATAGGCAAATCCATAGAGACAGAAATTAGGTTAGTGGTTGCTGGGGGAGGGGAGGTGGGGAGGGACTGCTCATGGGGATGGGTCTCCTTTGTGGGTGATGGAAATGTTCTGGAACTAGATAGAGGTAATGGTTGCACAACATTGTGAATGTGCTAAATACCACTGAACTGTGCACTTTAAGATGGTTCATTTTGTATTATGTAAAATTCACTTCAGTAGATTTTTTTTTTTAAAAGAGAGATGAATAAATCCAAAGCCCTTGTTTTATAGCCAGAGCTATTGAGGCCCCAAGGGGGTCGTAGCTGCACAGGTGTGAGTCTGGGGCTGCCGAGGGTGGATGCCCCAGAGTCACTGGTCCCTGCCCTCCACTCACAGCGTTCTGAGGGATGCCCAAGAAGTTCCAGGGCGAGAACACTAAATCGGCAGCGGCCCGGGCACGGAGGGCTGAGGCCAAGGCAGCAGCTGATGCCAGGAAGCAGAAGGAGTTGGAGGATGCCTACTGGAAGGATGAGGACAAACACGTCATGAGGAAGGAGCAGCGCAAGGTGGGTGCGCCCTGGGCTCTGCGCCCCACCCGTGGGCAAGGTGGCTGGGCAACACGGTAGAAGGTGGTGAGAAGCCCCTGGGTCTTTGGCCTGAAGGGTGAGGAGTCATTGGACATGGAGCAAGGGCAAGGAGGGAGACAGAAACAGAGGCAAAGGCTCGTGCAAAGGCCCTGGGGTGGCCAGGACTTGCCACATTTAGGGAACGGCAACCCCTCCACGAGCTTGTTTCTCTCCTTCGTGTGATGCCAGGGTTGGTCTAGACTGGTAGGACCTCACTCTGGAGCGATTCTGCACCCAGGGGACACTTGACAACATCTGGAGACATTCTTGGTTGTCACAACTGGCAGCTGGAGGGTGCTACTGGGCAGCTGGTGGGCAGAGGCCCAGGATACTGCTCAACACCTGGCAGCGCACAGGATGGCCCCACAGCAGAGTGAGCCAGCCGGGCTTCAGCAGTGCCGAGGCTGACACGTGCTGATAGATCCTGTTTCTGACCTGCTGACCTGGGGCCTGCAGGCATTTCCGGGTGTTTATAAAAACACAAAAGAGGGCAAGGATGGTTGACTGTCTCCTGTGGGGCCGCAGCGCCACACACACAGTGGGTGCTTAATTGGTGTCTGGGAGTGGTTTAGGGCTGATGCTGACCCTCTTGGCCCAGTAGGTGGCACCAGAAACCATTCTTAGCCTCTTCTAGTCCCCTGGGCTGGTGGGAGGCTCCAGCTGGGACTGTTAAAGGTTCTGGAATAGCAGTGGTGACACACCATCCCTGCATGCCCAGTTCAGGGGGCGCCTGGGCACTTTTGTGAGTTTTTCCCATTGTCTTTCTGTGCAGGTCTGGATCCTGCCTTGTTTTTAGTTGGAATTGAATATCCCTGGTTGCCTCCCCTCAGCGCCCCCAATGTTGCACTGGGTCCATGGAGGTCTTTAAATTTTCTTTTTGACTGCCAACATTTTGACAATATAGGAAAGTTGAAAACCCAAAAGGAAAACTAATGTCTGCCAGGGATCCATTATCTAGACAGAAAAGCCAGAGACTTTTCCACAGTCCCAGAGGCAGCAGCCCAGCCCAGGGCCCCAGGAGCCCTCCCAGGCCTGCATCTTGGGCCTCGGTGTCATCCCCATCCTCTAAATGAGGAAACCAAGGCACAGACAAGGCAGGAAGTCCAGGTCACGGGGCTGTGAGGAGGGGCTGAAGCCAGGCTGGCGCTAGCTGAAGCCAGGGATCTGCCTTCTGGTTTGTGATGAGGTTTGACTAATAGCCTTGCAAGCGTCCATGCCCCAGGGGTGTGGCCCAGGGAGCGTTTGCCTGTCCACTCACCTGTGTAGCACACACCTGGAAGAATGCACAGGGCAGAGGTCCGACAGGCAATAGGGGCCAGACAGGCTCTCAAAGCTACTCGACCCTGTCGCTGTAGCACAAAGCCACCATGTGCAAATAGGCTAAAACTTTACCAAAACAGGTGGAGGGCCAGAGTTTGCCGACCCCTGCTCTCTAGAACATTCCCAGCCCCCATGCCCCTCCCAGGCAGTCCCCCCTCCTGAGTGTTTTACCTGGAGCTATTGATGGTTCTCCTTCCCCATGGGGTGGTTTTCTGGGTTTTGTTTATCCCTCTTTCTGCTGATGGGTGAGGGGGGCCCACAGTCTACACAGCATACCCGGTCCCTCTTTCTTTCCTTATGTGACAGCTGCTTTAAAAAGATACTGTTTTTATGAAAAAGAAACAAATCCACATTTGTTCCAAAACACTAAAAAAAACCCAGCACCTCCCGCCCATGTGACACCAAAGGCTCTTCTCACCCAATGCCATACCCTAAAGGCCATGTCCTCCATTAAATGGGATCGCACAGCCAGATTTCTGCCAGCCGCCAGGCATCAGCCTTGGGCTGGGCCGTAATTCATCGCCTCGCCCAGAGGTTGGCATTTCATTTCCATTTGTTCCATATTAAGCAACTCGGCAATGAGCACCTGACTCTCTGGGTTCCATCTCAATTATTTAGGAGGCTCATTTTTGATGGCTCCAGAATATTCTGTCCGCAGCCTCATCCTTCACCCATCACCAGATGCTGCCAATTGCTAATTGGCCTTTTTAAAAAACTGCGAGCGTCTTTTTCAGAAAAGTCTGCTGAATGTCAAAGTATAAACGCTCATGTTCACGCCTCAGTCCCATGTCCCTAGAGACTAATGGCCCCATTCTGCATGTCCTTCCTGAGATTGGAGCCTTCTGGAATTCATTCACTCATTCATCCAGCACACTTTTACTTAAGCACCTACTGTGTGCTGGGCCAGGGCCTGCCTCCTGCCTCAGGGACTAACCAGATAATCGAAAGACTAGAAAACAGGGATTTGTGGAACACAGGAAAGAGCCGTGTGGTAGAGCAGGACAGGGAGCTAGGAGCTCAGGATGAGCCAGAGTTAATCAGGAAAGGAGGCCGGCAGTGGTGCTCCAGCAGGGTAGAACAGCTAGTGCAAAGGCCGTGAGGCAAGGCCGTGCTGTGGACAGGGTGAACGTGGGCTGTACACGCACCATGCAGTGGTCGGGGAGCCTCAGGAGGACATTACTTCTGACCGATGGGGTAACTGAGACTCAGAGCACGATGGCGCTACCCCAGGCGTCTGACCACAGACATGGGATCCTAGCAGCTGTGCCCAAACAGCCTTGATCTTTAACCGCCACCATCCCTGCCGCCCCCCCCCCCCACGGCTTCTTTCCTATCATGCAGGCAGGTTGGAGGTCAGAGGCCCAGTACGTGTCCTCAGGAACCCCTTTTCTGGGGCACTTAGCCCTGTCACGGGGGGTACTGCAGGCATAGGGACCGTCCCTGAGGCCTGGCGGGCAGATGGCAGAGTTGCAGGCAGTGAGTGGGCAGGTGGGAGTGCCTGCAGTGCAGGGCCCTTTGGGGGTGCTGGGCGGGAGGCGGCAGAATATTCCAAGCCTACGGCCGCACAGCCACACTGCACTACAAAGGAACCAGAGCCTCGCTCTGTCCCTGGAGCAGTGGAGGGGCAGCGGCCAAGGACAAGTCCTACAGGCCACATGTCCCCTCGACCAGCTGGCATCCGGGCCTCCCTGGGGAACCAAGGTGGGATCAGTCCCAGCCCCTGTGACGCTCAGCTGGGAACACTTCGATGGTGCCTCCCAAGGTCTCCTGGCTCATAAAGGCAGAAGCACTGTCCCAGCTGGCAAATGGGTCCAGACCCCAGTGGCTCCTGTCACCTTTGGAATCCAGTACAAACCCCTCCCTATGCCCTTGAGGCTCCCCGTGGTACCACCTCTGCCCTCCCCACGTCTTTGTCCTCAACACTTCTCCTCCTCCCTCCAGCCACACCAGCCTCTGTGCTGTTCCTCTGTCATGCTAGGTGGTTCCTGCCTCAGGACCTTTGCACCCACCGTTCCCACCACTAAGGACTCTCCTCTTCCCCAGCTCTTTTCCTGGCTGGCTCCTCCTCCAGCCCAGGTATCACTTTTTCTTCAAGAGCCACCCACCCACTGCCTTGGCCAAGGTTTCCTGTTGTTCCCTAGTCATATAGGATCGGAGCCCCCAGGTAGGCTCATCGTGCTCCCATCCGTGTCCCCTGCGCCCATCACGGGGTCTAGCACACAGCAAGGCCTCCATCCACACTGGTTGAGATGTAAACTGGACCCCATGCCGGTGGGACGGGGTCCACTCCTGACTCCCAATCCCCCAGGAGGAGAAGGAGAAGCGGCGCCTGGAGCAGCTGGAGCGCAAGAAGGAGGCACAGCGGCTGCTGGAGGAGGAGGACTCGAGGCTTAAGGGCAGCAAGGCCCCGCGAGTGGCCACCTCCAGCAAGGTCACCCGTGCCCAGATTGAGGAGACGCTCCGCCGAGACCATCAGCACAAGGAAGCCCCGGACACAGGTGGGGGCCTCGGCCCACTCTGGAGCTGCCCTTTTACCTGATAAACAATAGGCAGTGGGCCTACCCCCTGGACTGAGTCCAGACCCCCTCCTCACCTCCAGAGAAGCTGCCTGGGCTCTGCAAGGTGAAGGGTGGGTGGGCGGTGTCTCGGCAGGCCTGGCTCTGAGCACGGACGCCATAGGCACACACGTGTGTAATTACTCTGCACCTGACCCTGGCTTGTCTCCCCGGGGTCCCCACAGCTGATGTGGTGCGCCGAGGTGAGGAGGCAGCAGCCACGTATGGAGGTGCCTCCTGAGTAGTGGGCTGCAGGGAAGTTAGTTTGGGGACTGGGCGGGCAGGACTGGCCCATCCCGAAGGCAGGACTGGGCGGGGAGCTCAAGTTGCGTTTCCATCCTCCCCCATCCTTCTCTGCCTGCCTGCCTCCCTCCCGTTCTCCCCTGCTTCTTCCCCTGTGGTGTCTCTCATCTCCATGGAACTCTGCGTCTCTGCTTATTTCTCTCTGTTTCTGGTATGTCTCTGTCCCCCGGCCGCTCCCGCCCCCAGCCGAGAAAGCCAAGAGCCACTTGGAAGTGCCGTTGGAGGAGAATGTGAACCGCCGCTTGCTGGAGGAGGGCAGCGTGGAGGCGCGCACCATCGAGGATGCCATCGCAGTGCTCAGGTACGGGGCAAGGCCTAGGTCTTTGGGGTGGGGCTTGGGGCCCGGAGGGGAGCTTGAGCCTCTGGGGGCGGGGCGGGCCACGCCCCAGCCCCAGCCCCCCCCTTGACGCCTGTGTCTTTACCAGCGTGGCGGAGGAGGCGGCAGACAGACACCCTGAGCGCAGAATGCGGGCGGCATTCACTGCCTTCGAGGAGGCGCAGCTGCCGCGGCTCAAGCAAGAAAACCCCAACATGCGGCTGTCACAGCTGAAGCAGATGCTCAAGAAGGAGTGGCTGCGTTCGCCGGACAACCCCATGAATCAGCGCGCCGTGCCCTTCAACACCCCCAAGTGAGCCTGGAACTGGGGGAGACGCCCCGTGGGCGGTCAGGGTCACGACCCCACACGCCCTTCCGCTGGGTCAGCTCCGAGGGTTACAGAGATGTCTGGGGGTCACGGCGCGTGCCCTGGGGGCTAGGAGGCATCACTGGCCACACCTCCCACCCGAGGGTCCCTGCTCCAGTGACACCCCTCGCCCTTCCCGCACGCGCCAGTGTCCTGGGGCTGAGTGCCCAATAAAGGCAGTCGTTGAGGCAGAGTGTGCATTTGAAGTCTACGTGATGGGGTGGGTGGTGGGAAAGAAGGGCTGGAATGAGGTGGAATGCACAGGCCACAGCCAGAGAAGGGGCCCCCAACCGCGCTCCTGTCCTAGCAGGCTAGCTGAGAGCTGTGCTCGGCTCCCGGCTGGGCCAGTTATCCAGTGAGAGACCTGTACCATCATCCCCGGAAGCCTTGCTGGGGGTAGCTCAGAGAGGTTGAGGCACTGGCTCCAGGTCACACAGCACTTCAGAGGCGGAACTAGAGGAGAGCTGGAGGCGAGTTGTTGGCACCCTGAGATTCTGGTTCAGAGTCAGCAGCCAGGTCACATACTGTGCTTGGGGTCAGGAGATGCAGGCTGCTCTGCTGTTATTCCAACACGGGAGGCATCTGGAATAACAGGGCAGGCTTCCTGGTGGAGGATTTCTTTAGAGCAGGCCTTAGTGGAAGATGAGTCAGTTTCCATCGCAGAGGCAGGGCACTGGACAGGCAAGGGCTTGGAGGCTGGAGTGAGCAGGTGGATCCGGGTAGAAAGGAGTATCCCATCGGAGGCCGAATATCTGGGAAGGGCTGGGTGAGAACTCAACTTGGTTCTGGCTTCCTAGAGCTTAGTTGGCCTCAGGGAGTCAGTAGAGAGGAAGGGTAGCTGGGAGATGGGCCCAAGTGTCTGAGGTGGGGTCCACGCATTTACCAGCCCACTGCCATGGGCTCCCATCCAAGTGACACCCTCCCTGCACTCACAAGCCTGCCCCTGCACCTCTGGCCCCTATCCCCCCTCACTCTCCACCAGGCCCCCAGCTCTGGCCCCACTATCTCCTTGTTCCCAACTTCTCCAGCACAACAGACTTGTTCCCTCTCAGGCCTATGCCAAGAACTCTATTCTCCCAGGTGTCAAGTCTCAGATGCAGATCCTCACAGATGTCCCCAACTCTGTGGGGTCATGGCTGAGCCTAAGGGAGCCAGGCTCTGCCCAGAAGTAGGGAGGTAAAAGTCTTCATGGAGGGAGGGCCTTGAAGGATGGGAGTTCTCCACACAGACAAGGGACAGAAAAGGCTGAAGGGACCACACATGCAAAGGCCTGGAGGTCACAACTTCTGTTCAAGGGGGGGGGGGCATTAATAATTGGGTACAGCTGAAGTGCAGTATGGCAGGTACCTGAAACAATGGTAGCTGACATAAAAAACTAACCAACATATATTGAGCACTGGCTTAGTTTGGGGATTTCCCCAGGAACCAACTCTGAGACAAGGACTAGGGGGCATGTGAGGGATCTAGGATGGACCCCAGGAAGACCCCGTGGGGGTTGAGGGAAGTGAGACAGACGGAAGGAGCCCTACAGGGGGTGCCAATGAGCTGAACCCTCACCAGGGAGGACTGTGAGAAAAATCCATTGTGAGATGCTGTGCGAAGCATCCACTGGATGCTGGGCCCTGGCCTAGCACATGGTAATGTCATTTCACTGAGCCCTGGGGACAGCCCTGTGTTATATTGATCTTCTTTCTGGATGGGAAAACTAAGTCATCTGCCTGTGTCACATAGCCAGGAAGCACCCAGACTGTTGGTGAGCCAGCGGGGTGGAGGTGGGGCCCGGAATTGGGGCTTGGGATGTCAGCTGAATAACGGGTGGAGGAGCCCAGATGGCTCCCCACAAGTGGAGCCATTTGAGCTCCCCCTCTTACCTCTGGGGGCCTTAGGCCAGGGCCTTAATGGGTCTGAGCCTGTTTCCGCCTATATAAAACAGGACTGAAACAGTATCTAACCCTAGGCCATCTCGAGAATCAACGAGATGGTGCCTAGGAAGGCCAGATGCTGAAGAAGAGCTTGGCAAAGGAACCTCCTGCATGGCCACGTTGGGGTATTTGTGGCCGGCGATTAGGGAAGGTCGGGGACCAATGGTGATTAACTGGAGGGAAGAAGCCAGCGGAGCGTGCAGGGCCTTGGACGCCACGCTGAAGAATGGGGCGACGAATGGGACTTCACCCACTTCATGGCGACGGGGAGCCATGGCAGGTGTGTGAGCAGAGAGTAGGAAGAGCACCGGAGCTGCGCGTGGCAAGCTCTGCTGGGGACTTGTAGGGGGACGGCTGGTAGGCCAGAGAATGAAGGTAAAACTCAGGACAGGTGCTGAGAGGGCCGCCTTCATTCCTCACACATAAAGACGACGGTAATAACGACTGTTCTGTTTCAAAGAAAATCCTCTTCTGACGCTTTCTGGCCTCATCCCCGCGGAATCCCAGGCTGGCGCATGCGTGCGGGCAGCAGGGAATCCCCGGCTTCGCCGCAGTGCGCGGGAGGGGGCGTGAGACGGGAGTTCCGTGCGCTCCCAGCCCTCCCCGCGCGCGTTGCCTTGACGACCAGGCGGTGCCGCGGGGACGCCGGACACTCACTGCGCCTGCGCGGGGGTTGTCTCAACGGCGCCAGGGCTTTCCCGTCGTGCGCGAGTCGGGGAGGGAAAGCCGCGCCCGGCACGCATGCGTGGACCCTCGCCCGACCCCCGCCCTGTGGGCCAGGGAATCCTCACCTGCCGCAGTGCGCACTGGGGGCGGGGCGGGGAAACCGGCTCAAACTGGAGTGGGGTTCGCTGAAGCTTGGGCTGGGGAGGGAGCGAGCGCGGGGTCTTCCCCAGGTTCCCGCTCCGGCCCTCGCCGTCGCCTTGGCAACCGGGCGCGCCGGCCGCAGTGCGGGGGCGGCGGCAGCCTCGGGGAAGCCGGGCGGCTCTGCGCCTGCGTGGGGCTCCGCGCCTGAGGCTGGGGTTTCCCTTCGTGCGCCTGAGGGATCGATGCGAGGGGCGGTGTGTGGGGAGGACTGGAGAAGGTGGGCGCCAGGGAAGGGGGTGAGCGCGGAGAGAGGGGCTGTGGGATAGGGGAGGATTGTGGTGGAAAGAGGAGGCGGAGTGGGTGCCGAAGAAGGTAGGGGGAAACGGGAAAGGGTGGGGGTGGTGGGGAGAGGGGTACCGGAGGAGATCGGAGGAGGGGGTAATGAGGGAGAGAGTAGAGGGAGGGGGACAATAGAGGAAAAGGAAGGAAGGGAGGAGGAAGTTGGGGAGCAGTTAAAGGACACGGACAATATGAGGGAAACAAAGAGAAGCTTATTGAAGGGAACACGGTGGGGTGTAGAGGTGACTGGGGGAGAGGACGGACACCTTCAGGACAAAGCAAACCCCAGGTTTGCTGAGCCAGGAAATCCAAGTCTAAGATTTCCAGATTTAGGAAAAAAAAAAAAGGTACGGGACACACCAGTTAAACTTGACTTTCAGTTAAGCAATGAATAATTTTTAAGTATGTCTCATTCCGTGCACTGTTTTTACTGGCAACCCTAATCTTGGTCGGACCACTTCCCTCTCCTCCCTGCCCTCCCCCGCCCCTCCCCCCTCCGCCTGTCCCTTGAGCCTTTCTGAAAGCCGCTGGGACCCCTCAGATGATGCCTTTGTCTCTCACCTCCCTGGTGCCCCACAGCCCTGCATACTGGTGCCCTCCCATGCCATCTCCCATCCTCCTGGCTTCGAACACCACCTTGAGGTGGAGTCCTGGCCAGGCAGTGAAATGCTCAAAGGCATGGCTCCCACAGCACCTTCAGGTTCTCCTACGGGCGCTCGCGCTCTCTCTCTCTCTCTCCCGCCCCCCAGCCCCCCATAGCCCCTCCAAACCCTCTGCCTTGGGGCCTGGCCCTGCTGAGGTGACATAATGTCTCCGCCCATGCCAGCTGCCATCACCTCCTTCTCCCTGAACTTCCTGGGCTCCTTACTCTCAGCCTGCGACCCAGGAAGCTCCTACTCCAGACTCCCCCTCAATCTCTGGGCACATAAGCATATAGTAGATACTCGGAAAAACATTGGAGGGTAGTTTTATGGAGGCAAGTACTGGGGGGAGTACTTGATTTTTCAACACAGGCAGCTGCATTTTTCATCCCTTAGGGGCACACACCCTCTCCAAGCTTTTGTACCCTCCAGCAAAGCAATTATCCTTTTATCCTCCCCTTTGGTTTCAAGAAGTATAAGATAATAAAACATTATGGGAAAGCTAATAACGGGAAAGGTCAGCCCCTGAGAGCCCCTGGAGCTGGGCTGCCCCTCACTGCCTCCCCCTCTCCCCACTTCTCATCTTTGCTTTTCATATTTATTTCCCACTGGAACAAGTCGCACCTCCCGCCTGGCTTCTGCTTAACAGGCCAGAAACTCGGCCCCATGGATCATTTTTCCCAGGAGCATGTTATTCTGGTAACGGGCTAAGCAGTCCTCAGATGGGGAACATTTGAGCCCGATTGTGCTTTTAGTTTCAATGTCCTAGGCGACGCCCCTGCAGAATCAGGCCCTGCATCTTTTGTGCCATGTCCTAGGGGTGCTTTCTGGGGCAGCTCACTGGGCAGAGGGTGATGCCGTCCCTTTATTTGGAGCTGGGTAGCTCCTGGGGTGGTGCTGGATCAGAGTTGGCCCCCTCCTCTCATCAGCCAGGCCCAAGTTGCACCGGGGGCCCCCATTCCCCTGGGGGAAACAGAAGGTGAATAAGTGAACAGACCGCTCCCACCAGGAATGAGGACAGTAACCTAGGATGATGTTGCCAGATAAGGAACGACTCTAGGCAGGAGGTGACATTGGACCGGGCTTCTGAAAGACAGTAAGAGTTGAGGAGAGCCAGGAAAGGGTGATCCTGGAAGAAGGAACAGCAGATGCAAACGCCCCGAGGCTGGACAGGGTGACAGCTGACAGGCTGGGGTAAAGGGCCCCCACGTGGGGGCCGGACCACGTGGCCCTTTCAGGAGGGGGCGAGTCAGGATCCTCCTCTTGGTTCAAGCAGGAGATTGCCTGTAATGTGGGGCAGGACGTGACCAGTCAGTCACATGGGTGAGGATGGAATTCTGTGGCTGCATCACAGAGAAGGGACTGTGGGGAGACACTGGGGACACATGAGCTGCGGGACTGGGAGGGGACGTTCTGGGGGACCCACAGGGCAATTGTGGGTGTTCAAGGGCGGGGGACACCCCAAATGATGCGTGCCCTGCCACCACTGGCTCGCGACTCTCCCTCACACGGGCCTCAGCCTCCCACCAAGGGCTGGAAGCCACCCCCAGGGAGGTGTTGGGTGAGGCCCCTCCTCTGTCGAGTCCCCGCTGTTCCCGCAGCCCTCCCCCTCTCTGCCTCCACAATGCAGACCCCAGAGGCCCCCTGCCGCTTTGTTCTCTTTCCCTCCACACATGGTCACGGTCACGCTGGCGGCTCCCTCTGAGCGCGGCTTACACACATAATGGGAGGGGGGAGAAAGCGTTCCCAGTCGCCCCCGCATCCGCCCCCGCGGTCCGCCTCCCCCAGCCCAGCCCGCACCGCGGAATCCCCGCCTCAGGACCCCGCCCGGGAGAGCATTACCTTTCGCGAGATGCTCGGGGTGGGGAAGGGGGAGGGCTATTTTTAGAATGAATGGAAGAAAAGAGGGGAAAAAAATCAAAACAAAAAAAAAGGATGGAGGCTTGTAGAAGCCTTCTGGCTCCCAAGAGGAAAGCCCCCTCACCCCAGGCCAAGGCAGAAAGGGGTGGGGGCTGTTTCAGAGACGGGGCGGGCGGAGCAGCGGGGGCAGAAGGCGAAGAGGGAGAAGACAGTGGTCTGGGAGGGCGCCGCGCTTCCTGGAGGTAAGGGGGAGAGCTGGAGGAGACCAGGAAGACGTAGCCGGCAGCCCTACAGACTCCTGAGAGCTGTAGGGACCCCAGAGGTGGGCGCTGTCCAATCCAGACACTCCGACAAACAGACTCGGAGAGGGGCCTGGGCAGAGCCAAGGTCATTGGGGGGCTGAGCCCTAGACTCAGTCTCCCATCCCCTAGTGACCCAGACCTCGGGAGCCGCATTGTTCTAATTTGGCAGAGTGACCTTCACAAACCCTGCCATCCAGGCCTCTGCGGTTCATGTTCGGCGGGGTCCCGGAATCGTGCGGGAAGAGAGCGGATATCAGGATATCACTATGCAACAATAACACGGAGAAGTTTTCTGTGGTTTGTTTTCTGACCACCCCGGGTCCCTCCTCCCTCACTGGGACCTTCCAGCCCGGGCAATATCACCAGCTGCTCGAAACCCCCGGGTTCCCCCTGTAACTCCAGGCCCACTCAGGGTATGTGTGTGTGGGGAGGTTAATTGCCTTCTGTCTCCCTGGCCTCTGCTCCTTCCCCGGACCCCGGGAGCGGCCCCCAGAGTGAGGGGGGCAGCCGTATTCTGTGCTGCTGGGTCTCTGGGCCTTGGCCAGAGGCTCCCCCTGTCTGGGTCTCAGTTTCCCCATCTATGAAATGAGCGCCGCGGGGTAGCAGCGGCAGAGGGTCCTCCCGGCTCTTTGAGCATCCTAGGAGATTTGCTGGCACGCCCCTGCGAGGAGGGGGCTTGCGCGAGACCAGAACGGGGATTCCCGCCCCCCACTTCTAGAGCAGCGTGGCGGGGGAGGGGGTCGCGCGGCGGCAGCCTCCGGCTGCCTCTCCCTCTGCGCGGTCGGCGCCCCCTCCCCGGGCGGCAGGGCGGGGCCCAGAACGGCGGGGAGGGGGTCAGCTCTGCGGCGGCGCGCGCACACCCTCCCGGCTCACACGCCCTTGCCCGGCGGTGCACTTGTCTTCGCGCTCGGGCCAGGCGCGGGGGCTCCAGCTGCTGCGGCCGACTCCGGCCGGTGAGTAGGCAGTAGGGGGGTGGGTTACAGGGTGGAGGTCTCAGCGGCGCTCCCCTTCTCCTCGGTGGGAGTATAGGTCTGGGTTTGCCCGACTCGGGGAATTCAAAGGGGGAGCTGCGGGAGGGAAGGAAACCCCTTCCATTCTCCCCCAACACCAAGACCCGAGTCAGCTTCAGGGCCCCCAACCCCTGGAGAAGGGGGCTTCCGCTCCCGGAATTTGGGATGCGGAGACATCCTCCCACGGAGGAGAGGGTGGAGACATGGGCACCCTCCTGCGCCGCCCTCAGTGTGTGTGTGTGGGGGGGAGGACTGGTCCCACTGCCCCTCCCCATTACCTCCCCCTCCCCCAAGGCCTTTCTCTCCCAGTGTGTGGCAGGGATTCCCCCGGCCGGCCTTGCTGCAGAGTGGAAGGGAACCCCCTCCTGCCAGCCTACTGTGCGTCTGAGCGCTTGCTCTTTGGAGCTCACGCTCTTCTCTCTTCCCTAAGCTTCTTCTCCTACCCCCACCCCCATTGACAGGGAGAGAGGCCCAGAGAGGGCTAGCACTTAGCCAAGGTCATGCAGCTGGGCAGGAGCAGAGCCGGGTTTGTGGCTCACTAACCTCAGAACCCAGCGGATGGTGTCAGCTCTAGGGTCCTCCGCTCCCTGCATTTAACCACAGGTGTGAGGGCCCTGTCTGGGGGACCCTGGAACTGGAGGAGGCTTTCTCTCACTCTCCCCAAATCTCTCCGCCCTGCTAGAGGCCCAGACAGGAGTGAATGGAGAAGCCCCACCACCACCACCACCTGGCTCCTTCCTTTTGGCTCCGAGGTCCCTCATGCCCCCTAGCCCCCCTCCCCAAGCCTGACCAAGACCTTGAAGGAAATCCCTGGGGCGTGGGGGGAATTCCAGATGGGCAAGCTGAGCATCGTGAGCCCGTGGAATAATGTCCAGTCTGATTCAACCACCTGCTGGTTGACCTTCTACCATCCCCCTGCCCTACCAGGGCCAGAGTCAACTCCCAAGTCCCCCTGGCTAGAACAGGCAGCCCCTGAGCCATGCAGGCGGCCATTGGCTCCCACCCCAGACGCTGGCAAAAGAAAGGACAGCTGTGATGTTCACAGCCAGCTGAGTTTTCCCTTCAGTCCCATTCTGGGGTCTCCCCCACCCCTCTGCAACATGGGGCTGCCCTGTGTCCCCTTCTGCCCTCTCCTCCAGGGCAAGACCTGGGTACTGTGGTCATATGGGGATTCTGGAGACAGCCCTGTATAGACAGCGAATACTGTGAGGGAGCTACAGTTCCCAGGGCAGCTGCAAAAAGGGGAGGATTTAGGGACGGCCAAGAATAGAGCCAGAGGTTCCTGACTCCTTTATCCTCACACCAGCACATCCTAGCCTCACCCACCCAGCTCTCCCTGTGGTGAAGGAATTGGTGGGGGCGAGGGGGGGGAGAGGAAGACAGGGAGCAGCCTGAGGAAAGGCAGATAGAGCCTTCAGTGTCAGGGGAAGGAGGGGGGCCTCCAGGGAGGGGGCCTGGTATGGGAGGAATGTATCAGCAGAGGTTCACCAAGGGGCATGCGGGAGGCAACAGGGCTCCACTGGACAAACAACGCCACTGATCCTGAGTTTCCCTAAAACTTACAAGGTAACCCAGCTGGTCAGAGTGTAGATCTGTTCTAAAGACCATTGCCGTCTGGGAGCTGTCCGCCGCCTGCCCTCCTGGGGCCCTACTCCACCCCACAACCCATGTCTGGTCCTTACAGGTCAGGGGGGAAAGAAAAGCGGCCACAACCCCCTGCCAGCCAAGTGGTAGCCCAGCGGGACTGAAGGGGACAGGCCGTTTGGTGGTGCCTCATCAGGAAGACCCCTGCACCCGAGGGAGGGTGAGTGAATCGCAAACTCAGGTCACATTTGGGGGTCGGGGGCAGGGGGCCAGGAGTTGGATAGAAAAACTGGTGACTTAAGATAAAAGTGCCAGCCTTTGAAACAATACTAATAATTTAATAATTATTATTATTATAATGACTATGCATTCTAGAGCCCCCCAGAGAGTCACTATCCACTTTCTTTGATCACTGGTGGTGGGGAACCTGCTCAGAGAGGCTCAGTGATCCACCCAGAGTCACACAGCCAGAAGGAGGGAGTTGAACTGGGTTGGAGGGACCCTAACCCCCACAGTCTCCACCACCCAGATCCCGTGGCCTCACTCCCTGGGGACAACCCTTGGGGAGCACCTCCTTTGCTTCTTCTTTCTCCTGCAAATGTTGATGGACATTCTGGCGTCGGCAGTGAGCTGCCGATGTGGAGAGGACAGAAGTGCCAGTCCCAGATGTGTGGGATCATTTAGTCAAGCAACAAAGACTAAGCAGTTGTGGTATGCCGGGCCCGGGACTGGGCACTGGGAACACAGCAAGCACTGAGGCAGGGCCAAATATGCCCTTGTGATATGTGCTGGGAGGAAAATAAAACATGGAGATGTATTAGAGAATGACTGGGGCATAGGGGAGGCTCCTGTAGTTGGGCAGAGGGACCTCTCCAGGGAGCTGACCGTGAGCTAAGACCTGAAAGAGGAGGAGTAGCCAGCCAGGCAAGAGCTGGGAGAGCAGCATACCAGGCAGAGGGAACAGCATGTGCAAAGGTCCTGAGGCGGAAAGAAGCTTGGCATGTCTGAGGAACAGTGAGGAGGCTGGTGTGGCTGGAACAGAATGAGCAAGGAGGAAAGTGAGGGCAGGGGTGTCTGCAGGCAGGGGCTGAGGTGAAGGAGTGGACTGCAGAACACTGGGGAGCCATGGAGTGTGTGTGAGCAGGGGAGAGATATAGTCTGATTTATGATTCTCAAAAGCCCCTGTGGCTTCCGTGGAGAACAGGGACTATTGGGGCAGGAGTGGAAGTGACAGAAGGCCAGAGGGGAGGCCAAAGGGGCATCTGAGTAGTCAGCTGGGCCAGGACCAGGGTGGGGTCTCAGGGATGGAGAAGAGTGGGCAGATTCTGGGACTGAGCTGGCCATGGAGGAAGAACTGTTTGTGGCCAGGTTTCTGCCTCATGCTGAGGGACCATGGGGAGGGAAGGAGGGATTCACTGTGCCTGGGGAAATCTAGGAAGGCATCCTGGAGGAGGTGTTCTTGCTCTTTGAGCTGGGTCTTGAAAGGTAAATAGGAGTTTGCCAGTGGCCAATTGGAGCCATGTCCGGGATCTATTCATACAGACGCCGTGCAGGCCACGGGGAGCCACTGAGCACTAGGAATTAGCAGCAACATGATCATATTTTAGCAAGGAAAGACCCCTCCGGGGGCCTAGCAGAGACTGGACTGGAGCCCGAGAGGTCAGGAAGGAGCTTTTGAAATGGTCCAGGTCATGATCAGGCCAGTAGCAACTGGGAGCATCCAGTCAGCCATCACAGTATGCCTGGCACGTTTAATGGGGATTAGCTCCCTAGCCCCTCCCCCTGCCCTTGGAGGGTCCTCGTTGCCCTGCTGAGGAAACTGAGGTTCAGAGAGGGACAGTCGGTTGTCCATGACCACTGTATGAGTTTCCAGGGGTTGCTGTAATAAATGACTACAAACTGGGTGGCTTAAAACAACAGGAATATATTCTCTCACATTTTGGAGGCCAGCAGTCTGAAATCCAGGTGTTGGCGGGGCCACACTCCCTCTGGAGGCTCTGGGAGAAGTCTCTTCCAGCCTCTGGTGGCACCAGATGTTCCTTGGCTTGTGGCTGCATCACTCCAGTCTCTGCCTTTGTCTTCATGTGGTCTTCTGCCCAGTGTGTGTGTCTGTGTCTTCTCACTTGGTCTTCTTATAAGAACACCAGTCATCGGATTAGCACCCACCCTAATCCAGTATGCCCTCACCTTAATTTAACTGCATCTTCAAAGACCAATAACGTGGCCAAATAAGGTCACATTCTGAGGTCCTGGATGAACTGGAATCTGGGAGAGATACTGTTCAAACCAGAACAGCCATGCAGCAGGGTGCTGTGCTTGACCATCGAGCCTTTGCCCCAGGGCTTATGCCAAGGCAGGGGCCGTAGGGATGGGGACAGAGGGGTGGCCTGGAGCGAATTTAGGTGGACAGGCCTGGGGTCCCATTGGATGTGGGGGACTCTGGGGAGGAAGAGTTAGTCTGGAGCCTTCCAGATCGAGAGTGAGGAGGGAGGGAGGAGAAGTTAAGTGTCTGGAGCAGGGATGCCGCTGCCAGCTGAATGAAAAAGGCAGCCCCAGGGCAGGTCCCCTGGTGGATGTGGCAGGGTCTCCCAGACCTCAGCTGCTTGTGGGAACTCCGTGCTAATGACAAAGCCGATTCCCTGCCTGCGTGTCACCCCCCAGGCTCCCACCTCCTCCTTCAGAGTAGGGACTGAGGGCCCCTCACTGGGCTGCCCGCGGCGAGGACCAGGGCATGCCAGGCCCAGTCCCTTTCCACCCCTCCCTGGCCTCATTTCTGCTGTGAACCATCTGCAAGGGCCAGTTGTGTATATTTATTGATTCAAGGTCTTATCTTGCCCACTGGCCTGAAGCCATGAGTTTGGGGGATTTTGTGTGACTTTGTCCACAAGTATCCCCCGCTTGGGGTGCAAACCCTGCCTACAGGAGGTGCTCAGTAAATGCCGATAGAATAAATGAAGCTTCTCCAGGTCCCTGAATACTGGAGAGCCCAGGAACAAGCCCTCTGTGATGCCTGCCCCAGCTCCCCCCACCGCCCCCCCCGACCTTCCTGTCCCCTTCCTGCCCTCATAGTTCACAGGACACTAGGGGGCTTAACCCTCCATGAGTTCCTCTCTGCTCGGAGTCCTCCCACACACAGCCCTGTGAGTGGGACCCCTGCCCGCCTCTGTGACTCGCCCCACCCTGTTTACTCCTTCTCTCCAGCCCCACTGGTCTCCCTTCTCTTCCTCCAACACACCCTCCTCTGTCTCACCTCAGTGCCTTTGCCCTTGCAGTGCCCTCTGCCTGGTGTACCCTTCTCCAGCTCTTCTGGGGTGGCCCCTTGGCCCCTTTCAAATGTTCTCTTTTCCGAGAGGCCTCCCCTGACCATTGTAGTTAAAGGCTCCCCATCCCCGTTCCTATTTTTCTCAACTTCATGGGATCCTTTTCCAATGCTTTTGTATGGAAGCCTCAGTAGTCCTTTACGTGGAGAGGTTTGTTCCGTTTCTCTAGAAGATCAGCTCCAAGAGGAGCAGGTTTGTATCTGTCTCAGACTCTGCATCCCCAGCACCAGACTTAGAGAAGGAGCTCAGTCGGTATATGAATGAATGGGTGGGTGAATGAATGAATGAATGGGTGGATGAATGAATGAATGAATGAGAGAGTGAGTGAATACCTTCCCCACTCTGCCATCCCCACACTCAAAGGGGACTCAGGGTCCCGCCTCCTTCCAGGCAGTCATTGGTTAGACCCAGGATGGGTCTGAGATTTCTGTGAATGCGCAGCTTGTGGGTGAGGGGGGAGGTGGCCAGTTTGCCCCTCCTCAGGCCACTGCCTCTGGGTCCTTCAGTTCCTGGGAGGTTCTCCCAGGTCTCCTGCACCCAGACCCATGGCAACTGCCCTGAACTTGTGGCCCAGCCCTCGGGCCTCTGGAGGAGGGGCTTTGTGTTTAGCCTCCACCCCCTCACTGGTCTGTAGGTCATTTTCTGGGGCTGAGTCCTGAGGGCCTCCCAGCTGAAGTTCATTTGCATGTTCCTCTGGTCCCTTCCAGCTGACTGTGGGCTGTTGAGAGGCTGTCTGGAATGGAGACTCAGGTATATCCCACCCAGAGCTCCACTTTCATCCACCCCCTACCTTTGTCCACCAATGCCAGCCTTGTCTCAGGGGGGTGAGATTCAAGCAGATAGCATGGCCAGCTTGGGCAGGAGGTGATCGGTCACCAGATTGACTATCAGCTCCTTGAAGAAGGTCCCTGATCCCTCAGGGCAGGTGAGCCCAAAAGGGAAATAGGGATGTTTCCAGAGAGAGAAGGTAGATGCAGAGCCTACAGGGCCTGGGTAGGGGGGGAGGGCTGGAGAAGCCTCTGGGGGCTTGTGGCCCATGCTTTTGTGAATTTCTGGATGTTTACCTGTTGGACTTGAATTCAGAAAGCATCAGATGCTGCAGGGACCCCACAGCAGTCTGTGCAGGCCAGGGTCAACCCGTAGGCACGGTGAGAATGCTTCTCGTCGGGCAGGGACCCATACGGGGGCAGGCTCAGGCTGTCAGGGGATAGGGCATTGAATGCGGCACAAGGATGTGTGCCAGACCCCGAGAGAGATG
This sequence comes from Balaenoptera borealis, assembly GCF_965194805.1. Classification (NCBI taxonomy): domain Eukaryota; kingdom Metazoa; phylum Chordata; class Mammalia; order Artiodactyla; family Balaenopteridae; genus Balaenoptera; species Balaenoptera borealis. The sequence continues at coordinate 172,903,701 of NC_138867.1, read as the reverse complement.
TGGGCGGCTCCATCACTGTTGTGCTTTAGGAAGAGCCCCCAGTGGCCCAGGCAAGGGAACAGCAAGTGCAAAGGCCTGGAATGAGCTGCGGGGAGTCTGAGGAGGCCTGGGATGGGGGGGCTGGTGAGTGGATGAGTGGGATGCAGGATGGAGCATGGTTGAGAATGCGTCCCTTTAGGGGTCCCACAACCCCACTCCTGGAGCCCCTGTGGATACAGCAGGGTATGGGTGGTCCCCAGGCCTCTACTTCCCACCTATCACAGACCTGTGCACTGTCACCATGGCTAGGCCTTCTTCAGGGTGTCCCCGACAGCCTGGGCTAAAGAACAGGCTCTCGAGAGGAGGGAACAGGAGTCCCATCTGCTGACCCCTGGCCATCACCTGGCTGTGCTCAGCCTCGCCACCATCACTGGCCCATGACACTACCCCCTGCCCAAGCAGCTGTCTGCTCATGTATTCATTCAGCCCAGCTATTTTCTGGGTACCGCAGAAGAAACAAAACAGATCAGCTGCCCTCAGGCAGTGATGAGCAATCAGATGTTCCTGACCTGGTCCAAAGCTCAGGGCCAGGAATAAAACAGATGGGGGACTGGGAGAGAGATGGGGGGAAGCTGCTACCCCCAGGAGCCCCTGGGCTGGGGAGGGCAGAGCCAGACTCAGTGACCCAGGTGACAGGGTGACAGGGTGGGGACAGGGTGAGGCTGAGGTAGTGAGGCTGCCTGGGAAAGGAGGAGGTAAGGGCTCCCCACTTTCCAGTCCCCACGGCTCCTCTGAGCTGCCATTAACATTGAATGAATGTTGCCCAAGGCCATCCTCAGTGCCAGGGGAAAGGGGAACCGTTTGTGGGACCCCCAAAATAGTCTCCTGCTGTTCTGCCATCCTGGCATTGGTTTGGGGAGTTAGGACTGGGGGAGGGGTCTAAGTCTGAGTGGGCTCTCTCCTTCCAAAGAAGATGAACTTTGCCCCAGCAGGCACCCCCTCCACCCCTGGAAGCCCCCATACCCAACTCCGAGGCATCTTCTACTTGCCAACATCCTGCTTCCCACCCCAAGACTCCCCCACACGGAGAGGACTTTGATGAGGTCATTTCAGGAGGGAGATGTCCAGTCACTTTACAAAGTTGTCCCCTCAGCAAGTGCGTGGTGTGATCAGCCCCCAGGCTCGCAAATGTTGAGAGGTGGCTGGAGTTTGGGGACCTGATTTTGGAAAAGGGGTGGTTAGTTCTCAAAGGCTGTCGAGGTCGGGAGTTTTCGTTTCGCTAAGGTCCTCTCCACGGCGCGGGGCAAGGGTGAGTTTGAGGAGGCTCGCTGGGGAGCGAAGGGGGAACCCGGGAAATGAGGGATCTTTAAATAGAGGCGGGGCTTGCGGGGTCGCCGGGGGCGGTGCCAACCCGGGCTCGGCCAATCGGCTGCGCCGCCGGCGTCGCACCGCCCCCTCCTCTCCCTGCCCGGGCGGGCGCTCGCCCCCCAGCCGAGCCCGTGGGCAGGGCGGCGGGGGATGCGCACGCTGCCACCGCCCCCGGCCCCACAGACCCGGGGCCTCGCGGCCGCCCGCTGCTGCCGGCCCCGCCCGCGACCCCGGCCCCGGCCCCTGCCTGGGGGTCCGCGGCCGCGCGGGACCCTCTCCCCTCCAGCCTCGTCCGGCTGCCCAAGACGAGCCCCGCAGGTACTGAGTGGGATGGGCAGGGGCACCCAGGGCGGCATGTCCCGGAGTGAGATGCGGTTTGGGGCAGGGGCTAGGAGGGTTTCCGTGGGGTCCGCAACCCAGGGGATACGGCGACGGGGGCAATGTGTGTATGTGCACTGCCCGAGTGAGTAAAGATTCACGGACCCCCATCCTGGAGGGGGAGGGTACTGGGTTCACTTTGGCGGGGGCAGAGCAGTGAGTCTCCAAACTCCATACATACGGTGGGGGAGCTCTCGGGGTGGAGGCAGTGACCCAGGACTGACTTGGTAATGGGAGGAAGGAGACCCTCACCACTGGCCCCTGTATCCAGCCATTAGGGGCAGCACGGCAGGGGTCGGAAAGCCGGGTCCCCCAGCTCTCCCTGGACAGAGGTCGGGTACCCAGCACAGTGCACTGCTTGGGCTGTCCTGGAGGGTGGGGCCACACATGTGAGCGCTGAAGGCTGGGGGTGAGCCAGAGATGCTGATGGAGATGCATCAGAGTGGAGGGCACTGGGGACAGCAGGCTAGGGCAGGCTAATTGCACCCTGTTGGCTGCTGGCAGGTTCCTGACGGGTGGTGATGGGGGGAATGCCTAAGGGATGGGGCAGTCAGCCAACGACTTGCTGCACCCACTGTCGGGCAGCCCATGGGGTGGAAGGACGAACAGATCCTGTCCACCCTGCAGAGCTAGGGCCCCAAGAGTGCTGGTGGAGGTGTGTCCTAGGGTCCTACCCCACCCTCCGCAGGGACACACAACCCACAATTCACCCACATATCCTAGAAGGTTCTACCATGTGCTGCTCTGGCCATGGTTCCTGGGAGCAGTGGGGTGGGCATTTGCCCCAAGGAGGCTCTGCCTTGGAGACTGATGGGCAGGGGTCACGTTCTCCTGGTCCAGCTCTGAAGGACAGATCACGGTGTTCGGTAGTGTCACCACAACAGGCGTACCCATGGCTGAGTGCTAAGCATTTTCCACATGAGATCTCACTCCATTGTGGCCACCGACCCTGCTGGGATGGCACCGAGACACCCCTTTACTAAAGAGGTAGATGAGGAAGTGGCAGTGACTTCGTCCTGGCTGGAACACCCAAAGGTCCCTCTGCAATCAACCCATCATTTGTAAAAGAGTTCACTCGAGGGCCTTTCAGGTCTGGCCATTTTCTTTCTCTTCCTGTTGGGTGGGACAGTTCGGAGGAGTCAGCCTCCTTGCTCCCTGCTCTCTGCACACCTTCCCCCACTCCTCAAGAGCCCTCCTGGGTCCCCCCGGCCCTGCTCGGCCTACAGGTTTCCCACAGCATCTCGTGGGATGGTACACGAAGGCGGGGTTTTGCTCATCCCCTCACCCCAGCATTCAAGGAACAGAGGTCTTGTGCCCCAGACATATTAGACAATTTGGGGAATTCCAGGAACCCTCAAAACCAAATGCAGCCCATAGGATGTTTGTTGCTTTTTAGAGGAACTCCTTGGAGAACCCAGGGCCTTCACCCAGAAAAACACACCCTTTCATGGATATCCAAACCTTGGCTGGGGTTTCACAGGGACTTCTGGTTCTTTGGGAAATCTCTGAGGGTCCCGGGGACCCCAGCTTTAGGCCCAGGTTGCATTGAGGGAGGGGAAGGTGAATCTGGGGAGGGGTGTGATCTCTTGTCCCCACGGCCCTATGGTCCCACCCAGTCTTTAGAAACGGGCTGCCCCCTTCTCCTGCGGGATTGCAGGCAGGCCACTCTGTCCTTCCATTTCCTATGAGGTCGTGGGAGGGGTGGGACAGTCACCATGCCTGTGTCCTGAGCTCTGTGGCCCCTCAAGGACAGGGCCAGGCTGGCTCCCTTTCCAAACAGCCGCTCATCAAGAGGGACCCAGGCAGATCCTGCCATCCACTGCCCCCAGACTGCACTAACTTAGTCCCTGCCTTTCCTGGCTGTGTGACCTTGGGCAAAGTGCTGAACCTCTCTGAACCTTGTCTCCCCTCTGTAGAATGGGAATAAGAATGCCACCTGCCTTGATGAGTGGCAATAGGGATTAAATGTGGTAATTCTCATCAAGGTCTTGGCCGGCAATAAGCAATAGGTCCGCATTAACAACATAGGCACTAAGAAGGGCCTCCCAGAAGCCACCTGCCGCCTGTTCACATGCCCTACCCCACCCCCTCCCTGCCCAGGGCACGTTAGGACACGGCTGCCAGGCAAGGAGGAGCATGGTGGAAACACGGCTGAATTTGGCCTGTGTGTTGGGCGGCTGAGTCACATCCCCAAATTGCATCTTCATCGGTGCATTTTGGAAGGTCGTTTGCACCGCTCCCACCCGCTTCCAGTCCTGACTTCCAGGCCACCACCTCTCCTGCCTTTGCTCCCCAAGCCCTGGGCAGGGACCTTCTGCACCTTCAGGAGGGAAGATGGGAGGGGTGCCTGAGGTTTCCTTGTGTCTTGGGCGAGGGCAGGGTCTGGGGCCGCTGTGTGTGTCCTGGTGGCAAGCTCTTAGCCCTGCCTAGCAGCTGACAGCCCTTCAGGTGGCAAGCAGGGGCTCTAGCCCAGAGGAGAGTGGCACCTGAGTGCTTGTGAGGACGAAGAGAGAGGTCAGGGCCAAGGTCAGCCTTATAAACTGTGAAGTGCTGGGCCTGCAGGAGATCAGCCCATATAATCTGTGATATCCTGGGACCACATGGGGCCAGCTCTTATAAACTGTGAAGCGTCAGGTCACAGGTGGCCACAGCCTGGTTGGTGAGATGGATGGAAGTGGGACACATTCTAAGACTCATGTTTCTTGTGTTCCTACCATGTGCTGGCACCCTCGTCTGGGGACATGTAGTGAGTGGGACAGATACTGCCTGGGGCAGGGCGCGGCCACAGGCACAGGTGGTTCTGCAATGCATGCGGTGGTGCCCTGGCCAAGGTCACCCATGTCCCGCCTGGCAACATGGCTCATCTTGGCGTGTCCTGATGTGACACTTTCTGAGCCTGTCACCCCCAGGAACATGGCTTCAGGACCAGGGAGGTGTCCTGTCTGTGCATGCAGCCCCCTCTCCCGGGACCCCAGCACATGCCAGCTTGGCCTTTTCCAAGGGGACAACACTTGGCCCACAGCCCACCACTGCGTGGCTTCTTGGGAGAATCCCACAAGGCAGCCTGGTCCAGAATCTGCCTTGTAAGGAGATGGTCCCTTCACCACATGGTACCTCAGTTTCCCCATCTGTACAACTGGCCAAATCCCAAGACCCTCTTCTTGGGGGTGTTGTGAGGATTAAGGAGAAAAATCTGTGCGAAGGACAGAGCCTGGCGTGTAGTAGGTGTTCAGTAAACTCAGGTTGTGGTGGCAGCAGGGGGTGCCTGCAGGGGTGGGGAGTGAGAGAGTGGGCTGGGGGGGGCGGGTGGCAGGGAAGGATCTGGCAAGTTGGGACCCAGGGGATCGGACTCCAGGCAGCCTCATCATGTGCGTGTCATCGTCTTCAAGGTCCTTGCTCTTTCATGTGACGCCACGGGACACTGCCCTGTGCAGGAGCAGGGGGCAGATCAGACAGTCTCCTCCTTGGTAGCCAGTTTCCTTGGTGGGGAAACTGAGTCTGGCCCGAGGTCACAGGACCAGGCCAAGCACGCCTCCCAAGACCCTGTAGAATCAATTCTGGGATTTTAGAGTTAAATCCTGGATTGCTGCTTTGGTCCTGCAATGTGTTTGGAGATCACGGACCTCCCTCCATCTAAGCAGGAGGGAGCTGAGGGTCTCATAGCCACGGCCATGGTCCCCAATTTCCCCCTGGCCGTATCCCGTGACTATGTAAGTGTGTTCAGGCCTTTGGACAGCTCTACGGGAGGAACTGGAGTAGAGTGAGATTAACTTGTCCAAGAGCCTGAAGGTCAGAAGGAGACAAGCCTGGATTGGAACCACCTCCCGGCTGCTCATTTACACGGCCTCTAGTCCTCCCAGGCAAACCAGCCAGCAGATTCCATCTTGAGGCGTTCAGAAGTGTTTATTCAATGCCATCTGTGTGCTAGGCATTGTTCTAGGTACCTGGAGACACAGAAAAGTCAGTGGGCAAAGGTCTGGTAGGAGGGTGTTCCAGGCAGAGGGCACAGCAGGTGCAAAGGCCCTGAGGCAGGACCAAGCTTGCTGGGATCTGGTAATGGGGAGGCCACCGTGGCTGGAAGGGAGTGACTCTGGGGAAAGTGAGAAGGATAAGGTGGGTGAGAGCCAGACCACGGAGGCCTCCTGGACACAGTGAGAAGTTGAGTTTTTATGCAATGGCACTGGAGAGCCATGGGGAGGTTTGGAGCAGAGGAGGGACATAGGCTGACTTGCAGATTTCTGGAGTGGCCAATCCACGTGTCAGCCGCAATCGGTTCCTGGCCCCTCCAGCCTCAGAATGTGCTGGGGTGGGGTCCGTAGCCCTCTGGTCAGTTGCTGAGGCCCTGACATGACCGTGTCCCCCATGCCCTGCAGGTCAGTGCGGGAGCCCAGGTGCTGAGCCATGCCGGGCCCCGGGCGGCCGGCAGCAAGCCCAACCCCAGCACCCACATAGTCATGAACAGCCACAGACACAATGGCTTCGGGGGACGGCCACTGGGTGGCGGGCTGGGTGCCCTGGGCCGAGACCCTCTGGACCCCGAGGCTGGCCACCCGCCACAGCCTCCGAATGGCCCAGGCATCCAGGTGGTGGTAGCCAAGAGTGAGCCGGCCCAGCCCTCACCCGGCAGCCCCCGGGGGCAGCCCCAGGACCAGGAAGAAGAGGAAGATGAGGAGGAGGATGAGGCGGGTAGGCAGAGGGGCTCAGGGAAGCCCCCCAGCGTTGGCCACCGTCTGGGCCACCGGCGGGCGCTCTTTGAGAAGCGGAAGCGTCTCAGTGACTACGCTCTCATCTTCGGCATGTTCGGCATTGTGGTCATGGTGACGGAGACGGAGCTGTCCTGGGGGGTCTACAGCAAGGTAGGCGTGGCCCTTGCCCCTGGCACCCCAGGGAGGCCCTGCTGGTCCCACTGGGCTCCCCGAGACTCCTTGGGCATGGGGTGGGGGGCCACATCAGCCCTAGGAGAGGGAGGGGGGTGGGGGATGCTGAGGGGTCCCTGGAGGTGGGAAGGTGGGGGGCCCTGGGCCTCCTGTTGTGTCCACCCCGTGGGGGCAGCAGGAAGGCTGCAGGTGGGCCCAGAAGGCTCCAGCCCATTCCCTCTGCCCTGCAACAAGAGGCTGCACCTTGGCTGAAGGTGGGGATGGGGCTGCCTCCCAAGGTCAAGGGGGGGGCGCATGGGGGAGCCCCAGAGAAGGGCTGCGCCGAGGAGCAGGGAAAGAGCTTTCCCTTTTTCAAGAGCGGTCAGGACCAGGTTACATGGGTCCCCAAGTGGATGTGAGGACAGAGGGAGATGAGAGCCATGTCAGCCTGTAAACTGGGAAGTGCTACGTCTGCATGAGGTCAGTTTTTGTAAACTGTAAAGTGCTGTACCCATGTGAAGCCAGGCATTATAAGCTGAAGTGCTGGGCCCACCTTGCCCTCAGCCCAGGCCTAAGGAGTAAGGCCCAGAGCTTCACTTTCTGAGTGAAGCCACCAGGTGGGGGGTCAGGAGGGCTGCCTGCCCCGACAGTGTCTGTCCTGCCCTCTCTCTTTGTCCAGGAGTCCCTGTACTCATTTGCACTCAAATGCCTCATCAGCCTCTCCACGGTCATCCTGCTGGGCCTGGTCGTCCTCTACCACGCCCGAGAGATCCAGGTCAGTGCCCAGTGGGGTTGGGGCAGCTCCCCTCCCCGCAGCCACCTGGGACCCCAGCCCACCTGGGACCCCAGCCCTCTAAGACATAAAAGGATCAATAGCCTCTTTATAGTGAAAAAAAAAAAGGACTTCTGTGGAGACACACTGTTTAGATCACTCTAAATTTCCTTGGAATGCATATCTTCATTTTAATTTTCATTGATTCTTTGGTAAAGAAGACCAACAGTGAAGGAGCAGGAGGTGGGCTGGGGTTCTGGTGCACATGGGTTGTTTTCACAGCCCTGGGTCTTCTGAGGTTTTGCAGCCATGGGGTCCAGTGTTTGTAGCACCAGGTTCCTTTTCCTAGTCCATCGGACCCTGTGTTTGAAGGATTTATCATGTGCCAGAGAGTTTATTCTCCTATTTCAAGGGTTGATCAAAACCTGGTCAGGCTCCTGGAGAGCCCAGTTCAGGGCCTGTCAGGCAGGCGTTACCACAGCAGGCTGGCACCAAGGCCTGGGGACACCAAAAGGTGTCAGATGTGGCTCTTGAGTCTGGCCTTTGACCCCTGACCTCAGGGAGCCACGGTATGGCAGGAGATGGGTGTAGGAAAATCCTACCTGGGTCGCACTGTATGCAGACCTGTCAGGGGACACCCAGGGTCTGGCACACAGGAGGGGTCCTTGATCTGGCTGGGGGTTGGGGGAGGGGGACTGTGACCCCTGAACTAAAGGAAGCAGTTCTGAAGATACAGCTGTGGACAACAGTCTGGCAGTTCCTTAAACAGATAAACATGGAGTTACCATATGACCCAGCAATTCCCCTCCTAGTTACACACCCAAGAGAAACAACAACCTACATCCACACAAAAACTGTACATGTATGTTCATAGCAGCATTATTCACAATCGCCAAAAAGTGGAAACAACCCAAATGTCCACTGACTGATGTATGGATAAACAGAATGTGGTCCATCCATACAATGGAATACTATTCAGCCAAATGAAAAAAGAATGAAGCGCTGTGTGTTTGTAGCACCACAGCTGAGTGGCTGAAACAACAGGAATGTATTCTCTCACAGTTCTGGAGGCTGGAAGTCCAAGACCAGGTGCTGGCAGGGTTGGTTTCTCCTGAGGCTCTCTCCTTGGCTTGCAGACGGCCACCTTCTCATTGTGTCCTCACATGGCCTTTGCTCTGTGCTCACACATCCCTGGTATCTCTTCCTCTTCTTATAAAATGACACCAGTCCTGTAGGATTGGGACCCCACTCCTATGACCTCATTTAATCTTAATTATGTCTTTAAAGGCCCTATTTCCAAATACAGTCATACTGGGGGCTAGGGCTTCAACGGATGAATTTTGAGGGGGCAAAGTTCAGTCCATAACACTCCACCCTCTGGCCCACCTTGCAAATCCTTGTCCTTCTCCCATGCAAAATGCACTCATCCCATCCCAACAGCCCCCAAAGTCTTAACTCATTCCAGCGTCAACTCTAAGTCCAAAGTCTCATTTAAATATCGTCTAAATCAGACATGGGTGAGATTCGAGGTACTGTTCCCCCTGAGACAAAATTTTCCTCCAACTGTGACCAGACAAGTTGTGTGCTTCCAAAATACAATGGTGGAATAAGCATAGGATAGACATTCCTGTTCCAGAAGGGAGAAATATGAAAGAAGAAAGGGGTGACAGGTCCTACACTTCTCTCAGACCTAACCAGGCAAATTCCGTTAGATTTGAAGGCTGGAGAATGATCTTCCTCGGCTCAACGCCCCACCTTCCAGGCCCACTGTGGCGGCAGCATTGCCTCGTCGGCCCTGAGTGGTGGCCTTTTGTGACTGCCTTCTTTCACTCAGCTTAATGTTTTCAAGGTCCGTCTACATTGTAGCATGTGTCAATGCTTCATTCCTCTTTATGGCTGAGTAATGTTGCATTGTGTGGAAGGACCACATTTTGTTGATCCATTCATCCATTGATGGACACTTGGGTTGTTTCCACTTTGGGTGCCTGTGAACACCGCTGCTGTGACTGCGTGCACACAAGGACGTGTTGGAACGACTGTTTTCATCTCTCTCGCCTATATACCTATGAATGAGATGGCTGGGTCATTGGTAACTCTGTGTTTGACTTTTGGGGGAACATCTGTGCCACGTTTAGCTTGAGTTGTGGCCGACCCTGAGAACTAGGGAGTTTTGCCTTTGAGGCCATATTTCTTGTAAAAGCCGACGGGGTTTTCGGCCGGGATCTTGCTCCGGGGCCTGGTCTCGTGTCCGAGGCCCACCTCATCCCGCCCGCCTGACCTCTGCAGCTGTTCATGGTGGACAACGGGGCAGACGACTGGCGCATCGCCATGACGTGCGAGCGCGTCTTCCTCATCTCCCTGGAGCTGGCCGTGTGCGCCATCCACCCGGTGCCCGGCCACTACCGCTTCACGTGGACAGCGCGGCTAGCCTTCACGTACGCGCCGGCAGCGGCCGAGGCCGACGTGGACGTGCTGCTGTCTGTGCCCATGTTCCTGCGTCTCTACCTGCTGGGCCGCGTCATGCTGCTGCACAGCAGGATCTTCACGGACGCCTCCAGCCGCAGCATCGGCGCCCTCAACAAGATCACCTTCAACACGCGCTTCGTCATGAAGACGCTCATGACCATCTGCCCGGGCACCGTGCTCCTTGTCTTCAGCATCTCCTCCTGGATCATCGCCGCCTGGACCGTGCGGGTCTGTGAGAGGTGCGCCCCTGACCCCCTGACCCCTGATCCCAGTGACCCTCATGCCCACCCACGACTTTAGTGACCCCAGGGCTCTCCCAGCCGTCACTCTGTCCCCATGACTTCTGACCCTGGTGAACCCCATGCCTACCCACGACTTCAGACATCCAAGGCCTCCCCCCAGCCATCACTCTATCCCCATGATTCTGACCCTGGTGACACCCCCCCCATACCCAGTTCCTGGCCTCAGTGACAGTCCCTCAAGTGCAGCTCCCTCATCCCTGGGACTCCAGCCCTGTGTCCCCACTCCCCTCCAGCCCCTACCCCGCACCCCTCTAGGACCCCACCCCTCTTCCTCCTCCCCCTCCCCCAGGGGCCCCTCCACTGGCCCAACCTCTGGCCCAGGGTGGCGGAGGCAGCAGGAACAGGGACCCCCCCATCCACCTATCCCCCCCCCACAATTTAACCTGCTCTCCTTCTCCCCTCTGCCCGCCCCACCGGACTGTAGGGAAAGCATGTGAGTCCTACCCTCAGCCGAGCTATGTGTGCAGAGCTGCCAGCTGCCCTGCCCGCCAGGAATTTAAGATCAGCTGCCACCAGGGGAGGGAGTGGGGAGGTGAGGCGGGTGGCTGGGACCTGCCCAGAGCCCACAGGGCCCTGGGGAGAGCCTGTCCCAGTGCAGCCAGGCACGTGGGTGTGGGGTCAAGCCCAGGATAGCGGGGGGCAGGCCACTCTTGGGCTGTGTGCACTTGGCATCCCTGGGGTCCTTGTCACCAAGGCGGGGGCAGTGGTGGGGAGAAGAGGGGAGATGAGCTTACTTAGCTCTGGTGCTTTGTCGGGGCAGCTGGCCCCAGGGGGCTCAGACAGCTCCTTCGGAGGGTTAAGTGGGTCTGGGGTGAACGAGAAAACCGTCCAAGCTTTTAAGACCCCCGTAAGGGGTCTGTTCTGAACAGCCTTGGAAGGTGCAGGGCCATCAACCCGACTTATATATGAGGACACTGAGGCTCTGAGGGGCAAAGGGACATCCCTGAGGGCCTAATTCCTGATTGTCTCCAGAAACCCCCAGGGGTTCCAGGAGAAGGAGGGGCCCCACTGGACCTCTCAGGGCATGGGGGTGCCTTGTCTGGGAAGGGGTCTCTCCTGCCTTGTCCCTAGCTGGGGCTGGGACTGGGCTTTCTGGGAGGTTCCTTGGCTGGACCTGCCCCCAGATCCCCAGTCCTCACCCCTTCAAACGCCCCCTCCATGACCCCTGCCTCAGCCTGATGTCGGGCTGATGGGGGTGAGGGCCTAGCTCTTTCTGTCATCAAGGTTTACTGTCTGAGGATCACACAGGGGCTCCTTGGACCCCTAATGTGCCCCCGTGCCAGTTCCCACAGACCTCAGGACTGAGATCTGGGGAGTGGGAGAGGGTGCCTTGCATCAGGCATCCCTGGGGTCCAGGCTGGGTCACTGCAGGGGTGCCTGGGAAGGGTGGGGAATAGGGCAGGGCCCGGGGGGGGCAGCCAATCCTAAATTCTGAGCCCTCTGACACTGCTTGATGCCCTCTCGCCTGCCTCGCTCCACCCCTGTGGCTCTGTCCCACCCCACCTCCTGCATGCCCCCCACTCCCTGGTCCTGGGTGGTCCTGTAGCACCCACCATAGCTCCAGCTGGACCTGGAGCCTCCCCCGATGGCTGATGGGTTCCCCACTCCTCCTGCCTCCTGGGTGTGGAGCCCTGGTCTCCTGAGAGAGACACTAGAAGCTGGTGCAGCTTGGGGCTCACATGCCTCAGTGAAAGATGGGGTTCAGTCCCTGGTCCCCCTTGTCCAGCAAGCAGCCCGGAAGTCCAGGCTGAAGGGGCCTGGAATGGCACCCGACCCTCCAGTGGGGCAGGGACTCTCAAAGCCCAGACCTGCTGGGAAGGCCTCCAACCCTCCTTCCCACCTTTTGGGTTTCCATCTCCTCCTTATCTTGAGCCCCTGACCCCAGCCCCGTCTGCCTGGAACAGCCCTACCCGCCAGCTCCCCCTGCCCTGCCCCTGCGGCCTGGGAAGGAGGGAGTCAGCTGGAAAGGGCTTCCTGACCTCCCAGAGCCGGAGGGGCTTTGCAGGTAGGGGGCTGAGCTGGAGCAGAACCTTGAGCCATCCCCAGACCCAGAGAACCAATCCCTTAGTCCCCCAGCCTGGGCTGACCAGAGGTAGAACCAGTTCATAGCCTGTGTGGCCAGGGTCCCAGGCCCGGCTTTGATTGGGACAAAATCATGTCCTTGCAAAGCCTTGGGGTCTGTACCCCTGAATAACAAAAGTTGAGTCCCAGGCCTCTCCCCAGTGCCAAGCAAGCTGCCCCTTCCCTCCTGACTGCCAGGAGAACCCCAGGCCCGAGGTTGGGGCAACTGCCCTCCACATATTGACTTGCCTAATACTCCCAAGCCCCAGGGTGTGGTCCTCCAGGCTCCTGTCTCCCCGTAGGGTCCTCCTCCCTCCTTGGGACCTTGCTGGCTGGGGAAGTTCTTCCTGGGGTCTGACCTGAATCCTCACCTCTACTTCCTGCCGCTTCTGGTGCCCGTGGCCACCCGCGTTCGCATCTGTCTGTGTGTCTGTCTTTGGGAGGGGGATTGTGTGCACATGCGTGAACACGTGTGCATGCCCCCTCATGTGCGCACGCTCATGTGCGTCACCCACACGTGGACCCCTCTCTGCCCAATAACCAGCAGCTTGGGGGTCAGGTGAAAGGAGAAGGTTGGAAGGGATGCTGGGAAGGAGTGGTTGCCCTGTGCCCTGTGGTACCCTCAGGAGGACCACAGGGCTGCCCCCGGCACTAACCATCCCCCCACCCTGCCCTATAGCGGTGCCCTGGACACTTTGAGCCTCCAGAGTGATCAGCTCCCTGCAGTCAAGGCCCCCATGCAGCCAGGTGGACCCAGGGCCCTGCCTTCCTGGGGGTGTGATGAAGGCAGAGGGACCAGTGTGGATTGACTGGGCCCTCCCTGGCTCCCCCCATCCCCCAGGTATCACGACAAGCAGGAAGTGACCAGCAACTTCCTGGGAGCCATGTGGCTCATCTCCATCACCTTCCTCTCCATCGGCTACGGCGACATGGTGCCCCACACCTACTGCGGGAAGGGCGTGTGCCTGCTCACTGGCATCATGGTAAGGGCGAGGGCCCGTGCACAGCCCCACTGATGGGGAGCTCACGCCGTCTCAAGGTGGACCCGCTCAGAGTTCCTCCCTGTGTCAGCCCACCCCTCCGCCACCCTGCTCCTTCCCTCTGATGTGACACAGAAGACACCCTCAGGCTTCCCGGGGACATCTCCTCTTGGGTTCTTCCAGCCCTAGATATGTAGCTTCCACTGTATTCTCCAGTCCAGATCCTGTGGTCCACTCTGAACCAAGAGTCATTTTTGCCCCTTTATGCTTCGCAGCCTGCTTAATTCACAGCCCTTGGATCCAGGGCAACGGGCTTGATGCCTCTGTGCCTCGGTTTCCGCCACTCCCCCTGCTTGTTGCAAGGACTGAGTCTGTTCATTTATGTGAAATGCCTAGAGCCATGAATGCCTCGGATACCCAGTCAATACCCTCTGAGCCCTGCCATCACGACCCAATTCTCCATCCTTCCCTGACTACTGGGGTGTCCTGAGCACCCCACTGAGCCCCTGGGGTGTAAGGTTTATCTCTTGTGACTCCTGTGGGCCCAGGCAGCACCCCTTCTTCCCTGAAGACTTCTCAAGTCCGCCTGCTTGTATGGGCAAACTTTGGCGTCTGGTGCCTTCTCTTTATCCTGATTTGATCATTAGATTCCCTGCCCATCCCCTCCTTCTGGAACCTTCTTTCTCTCCAAGTTTCTTTCATCTCCACAAGTGCTTTTCCATGTTTTGAATTATGAATTGTTCAACATACAGTAGGGAACTCCTCTCCCCAGCCCCCAATTAGCATGTTCATTTTGATGCCGAAAACTCGGCATCTGTCCACTGGTGCTAAATCAAATCTTGGAGTCAGAGTTTGGGGTGAAGTAGGAAAAAATAGCTGTATTGCTTTGCCAGGCAAAGGGGGACACAGCAGGCTCATGCCCCTCAAAACTGTGTGTCCCAACCCAGGAGGATTTGGTGAGGAGTTTTTTTTTGTTTGTTTGTTTTAAATTTATTTATTTATTCATTTATTTTTGGCTGTGTTGGGTCTTCGTTTCTGTGCGAGGGCTTTCTCTAGTTGTGGCAAGCGGGGGCCACTCTTCATCGCTGTGCGCGGGCCTCTCACTATCGCGGCCTCTCTTGTTGCGGAGCACAGGCTCCAGACGCGCAAGCTCAGTAGTTGTGGCTCACGGGCCTAGTTGCTCCGCGGCATGTGGGATCTTCCAGACCAGGGCCCGAACCTGTGTGCCCTGCATTAGCAGGCAGATTCTCAACCACTGCGCCACCAGGGAAGCCCTGGTGAGGACTTTTATACAATGGTTCATGGACGGAAATGCTGATAAGGCTCAGAGTGTGTGCAGGGCCTGCATTCCTTTAATCTGGCCTCAGGTGATCTCCTGATGAGCTTCTGTGGTTCTTGAGGTTATCAAACTTATGACCTTCTCTCTGGAATGAAGACTGCTTCATCAAATAGTTCATCTTCCATTTGCTGGGGGCCGTAGTTCTGCAGAAGAGCTCAAAGATACTCTTATGTGTATCCCTTAAGGTGGAACCAGGACCCTGCCCCAAGGCTGCACTATGGTTTCTTGGCTACTCCTCCCTTGTCTCTGCATCCCTTCCCTTCCCTTCCCTGATTAGCAACTGTTCGAAAGGCTTCTGTTGCCCAGGAGCCCCACAGGGTCCTGCTCGGTTTCAATTTGTGAAAAAAATCAATGAACACCCACAAGCCAAAGGAAGTCAACCAACCCGATTCCCCCCAGGGTCCGCCCCAGGCCACTTCCTTTTCTTCGTAGAGAGATGCTTTTGTTCTTGCAAAAGTACTATGCCATCCCCACGGTGGTTTCTTTTCCTCCTGCAGAGGGAAGGGCTGTCTTTCCATTGGCTCCTCCCAGCCCCCTTCACTGCATGTAGACTGACCCCGTTGTCACCATCTCCCGAGGCCCATGGCTCTCTCCCCCCTTCACCTCTTGTCCCCTCCTCTTTGGACACAAGCTGGGGGTCCACGTCCTCCTCTGGCCCCCACCGGGGCCTCGCTTCTCCTGGCCAAGCTGACCTAGACCCTCTCTCAGTTAAAAGGCATTATGCCTGTTTGCTTACGTTATTTTTTGAGATTGGAAGGGAAAAAAACTAAAGATCGGCCACAATCCACTCCCCTACCCCCACCCCCGGCAAATGAACTTTACAAACGAAAAAAGAAGAGCTCTCAGATAAGATGATGGCTTTAAACCCAGAAAACCTGCAGCGAAACAGAAAAGCCATGTTCTCTTCTCTGGGATGAGCCTCCTTCCAGAAAATTAGTTCCGTGTTTACCCTGTGGCTCATTCCAGGCCCTCGCCCTGGCACGTGCAGGAATGTTTACACCCAGGGATGTTTTTGCTTTTCTCTGTCACCACACAGCCAGGTATCACACAAAGCCACACGTTGGTCTTTACTCTCTCTCTCTCTCTCTCTCTGTTTTTTTTTTTGGCTGCACCGCATGGCTTGTGGGATCTTAGTTCCCTGACCAAGGATCGAACCTGGGCCCTCGGCAGTGACAGCTCAGAGTCCTAACCACTGGACCACCAGGGAATTCCCCACACATTGGTCTTTTAAGCCACTTTCTAATTCTTCTGTTAGACCTCTCCTCTTCTACCCTTGCCCAAGTGTGTCCCCTCCCAGTCACTGCCCCACGGACTCACCCCCTTCCAATAGCTTATAAAGCACACATTTGCTCATTCTTGAACTTCAAGGCATCCCAGCATGGCCTCCTCTGAACTCAGTGTCTTTTGCTGGATGTGGCATCCATGCTATTGTGCAGAGTCATTGGCTGATCCTTTTCCTGGAGGCATAGTATTCCACATGGAGGTTTCCAGTATGTTTCTTTGCCCCAGTTGACAGGGCTTTTCTTGAACACGGACTCCTGAGTCTTCCCAAGACCTTCGTCCTGGCCAGGAACGCATGATGGGGTCTCCTCAGGGGGCGACTTTGTGCCCACCCTTCCGCATAAATGTTTCCTTCCAGCCGGAAGAAAAACTAGCCATTCCCCTGGCCCTCAGAGGCTGAGCCCAGGTCTCTTCCTTCCTTCCACCCTGGATGCAGTAGCTGCAGGAGGAAGCAGCAGGTGGATGAGGTGCCAAAGACAGCCTCCAGCGCAGGTGGGGAGCCGCCTTCTGGCCCCCTCATTGGCCCCTGCCACCTGCTCCACACCACTCCTGGGGCTGATGACACCTGGATGTCCTGGGCTCCCCGGCTCCTGATTCTCAGTGGCAGAAGGTCCCCCTTCCCTCCCTCCTTCTGCATCACTTTTCACTGCCCCCCACCCCTACCTCTCAGCCTTGCTGTCCCCCTCGGGTCCTCACTCCTGCCCTTTTGTCTCTCAAGTGGCCCCCCAAGTGGGCAAGCAAATCCTCTCTGGCCTCCTTCCCTAGCCGGGAGACTGGCTGCCATTCAGAACATACTGGGGAGGGTGGTTGCTAGAGCAGGGAACCCATCACGGGGGAGATGTCCCCCCACTTTACTTCCCCGCATCCTGGGACCAATACTTTGCCTTTTTCCTCCTGCAGATGCCCCACCACAGGCAGCTGGCCTGACCCTTCTTTCTCGCCACCCTTCTGACCCTACCAGCTGAGTCCCCATTACTGGTCAGCAACATGTCAGCTGGGTCTCTGTCCCCATCATCCAGACCCCAAAGCCTGGATGGAAATGCTTCCAAATCCTCCCACCTCCGTGGGCCTCAGCCCCAAATGTACATGCAGATCCTGCCTGTTTCTTGTCCTTTTTCTTATCTCCAAGCCTCACTTTCCCCGTCTGCCCAATGGGGTTAAGAGTGGTCCTACCTCCCGCAGTTGCTGGGGATCAAATGAACTAATCTATGGCACAGGCTCCCTGGACGTTTGATGGATATTAAGCAAGTGGGGTTGGGAGTCAGTGAACTCAGAAGATGGGATTTGCCAACGCTGCAGGCTTGGAGGGCAAATGTGAGGGGGAGGAACCAGGAGGGCTTCCTGGAGGAAGGAGGGTATCCTACTTGCAACCCATACGAGGTGGACCCTGACGTGCCCCCTTGCCCTCTTCATGCAGGGGGCTGGCTGCACGGCGCTCGTGGTGGCCGTGGTGGCCCGGAAGCTGGAGCTCACCAAGGCAGAGAAACACGTGCACAACTTCATGATGGACACTCAACTCACCAAGCGGGTAAGGACGCCAGCCCCGTCACAGCCACCTCGCCTCCTGGTCCTCAAGGGCAGACCCTCCTCACCTTCTGCACACGTGCCCACGGGTCATGCCACGCTGCCTGTGTGTGCCCAGCCTGCCCTGGGCTGTGCCACCACGTGAGCACCCTTAAGCTGTGCACAGGTGTCCACTTCTGTGCCCAGTCACAGCCCAGTCACGGGCCCCTCAGCAGGAGGCAGGGATTCGTGGTGAGGCAGCCAGATGCAGCTTATAAGCCGGATGAACTCAGCAGGTCAGCTTCTCTGTGTCTCTGTTTCCTCACATATAAAATGAGAGAGATAACCGGCGTGTGTAGATTCACTGAGTTAACATTTGCATAGAAAGGGTACAGAAAGGGTCTGGCCCATGGTGAGTGATGTGTGTTAGGCAGACACATGCGCGCACACACACACAGCACAGATGTGGATGTGTAAACATGGTCCTGACCTACAGTCCCAGGACCCCAGAGGGGCATTTCCAGGAGTTTCTGGAGGTTTCCAGAGCCTTCCATAGTTTTGTGGTACTCTAAGGAACTGTTCTTTCTCTGGCCTCAGGTAAAAAACGCCGCTGCTAATGTTCTCAGGGAGACGTGGCTCATCTACAAACACACCAGGCTGGTGAAAAAGCCAGACCACGCCCGGGTTCGGAAACACCAGCGTAAGTTCCTCCAAGCCATCCATCAGTAAGTCCAACACCTTTCCCACTTGCATTTCTGTGTCCACCTGGCACGGAGGCAGCCCTGGCCCACGGGGAGGAGGCTGCAGACTAGGCCAGACAGCTCGTCATGGCCACATCATGGCCATTCCCATGCCAGGTGGTCAGTTGGTTGGGGCCTGCAGCTTCTGTGCTGGGTGGGATAGTGGGTTGGTCGGAGGGAGGCAGGTGATGGGCCCAGCACTTGTCCAGAACAGTCACCTCTGATAAATCATGCAAACCACCCAACATAGTGGCAGGTAGCATATTTTATTCTCTGGAATAGCCAAAATGACTCTCCCCTTGGACACTGAAGCAATTTCCCCTTTTTGCTTTGGCTTCCAGGAAGCTCAGAATTAAATCTGTGGCCTGATTCATGTGATCATGTGGGATAATTAGAGATTACTTAATTTTCTCTGTTGTCCCTTTTTCCTGAGAATTATTTAATCAAGTCGTTCTCATCTTGGCTGCTCACTGGAGTCACGTGGGGGTGCTTTTTAAAATCCCACAGGCTGGGAATTCCCTGGTGGTCCAGTGGTTAGGACTCCATGCTTTCACTGCTGAGGGTGCTGGTTTGATCCCTGGTTGGGGAACTGAGATCTCGGAAGCTGCACAGCATGGCTGAAAATTAAAAAAAATAAAATAAAATGCCACAGGCCATACCCAACACCAGTTACAGTAGAGTGTGGGATACAACCTGAGCTCAAGTTTAAGTTCCTCAGGTGAGTCCAATGTGCAGCCAGAGTTGGCAGACTTTTTCTGTAAAGGGCCAGATATTAATTATTTCAGTCTTTGTGGGCCAAAATGTCTCTGTCACAGCTACTCTCAACTCTGCTGTTGTAGCAGGAAGACAGCAAGGATGAATGGGTGTAATTATGCCTCTTCTCCAGGAATGGAGTGTGGATCAAACAATTGGGGTGACCAGGTGATTTGCCTGCACCTGCCTGTCACACAGTATTTTCTGAAAATGGGAACTGTTATTGTTGCTGTTATTACCACCCTCAATATGTTCATTTGGTCATTCCACAAGCATTTCCTGCACCAGCTGGTGTGCCAGGCATGGGGGACACAGACATGGCTCTGCTCTGGACCTTGCCCCAAGGGATGTCCCAGAAGGTTCTTTGGGAGAAGTCGGAGGGTAGGAATTGAGGAGAGTTAGGTCTGTGGAGAAGGCACCTGCTCTGTGAGTTACCCGTGTCCCTTTGTTCTGGGGAAGGACTATCTCGCTCACCCTTAGGTCCCCCTGAACACCTCCAAAAAAATAGTGGCCTTATGAGAACAGCTGATGAAATCAAGCAAGTTTGAACTAGGGCCTGAAGGGTGGATGTGATTTGGGTAGGAAACCGAGAGGTGGGCAGGCATACCAGGGAACGTGCACAGTTTGGGCAAAAGCGGGGAGGTGGGAATGAGCACAGTGCCAGGGAGACCAGAGGTACCACCTGCAGGTATGAGGGAGCCACGGCATCTTCTTGAGCTGGAGAGTCCCCATGATGGGAATGCAGTATGAGCAGCCAGTGAAAAGGAAACAGTGGTCTTGGAGAGGACAGACTGAGGAACACAGCATAGGTTTGGGAAGTGTACACATTTCCTAGGGCTACTTTAACAAAAGTACCACAAACTGGGAGGTTTAAAACAGAATTTATGATCTCACTGCTCTGGAGGCCAGAAGTCCAAAATCAAGGTGTCGGCAGGGCCGTTCTCCCTCTGAAGGCATTAGGGGAAGATCTGTTCCAGGCCTCTCTCCTAGCTTTTTTTTTTTTTTTTTAAATTTATTTATTTATGGCTGTGTGGGGTCTTCGTTTCTGTGCGAGGGCTTTCTCTAGTTGTGGCAAGCGGGGGCCACTCTTCATCGCGGTGCGCGGGCCTCTCACTATCGCGGCCTCTCTTGTTGCGGAGCACAGGCTCCAGATGCGCAGGCTCAGTAGTTGTGGCTCACAGGCCCAGTTGCTCCGTGGCATGTGGGATCTTCCCAGACCAGGGCTCGAACCCCTGTCCCCTGCATTGGCAGGCAGACTCTCAACCACTGCGCCACCAGGGAAGCCCCTCTCCTAGCTTTTGGTAGCCTCAGATGCTCCTTGGCTTATAGAAGCATTGCTCCAATCCTCCATCTTCATATGATGTTGTCCCTGTGTCTTCACATTGTCCTCCCTCTGTATGTGTCTGTCCAAATTTCCCCCTTTTTATAAGGACACCAGTTATCTTAACCTAGTTAAATTTGGAAAGACCCTATTTCCAAAGAAGGTCACGTTCTGAGGTTCTGGGGGTTAGGACTTCAATATATCTTCTGGGAGGACACCATTCAACCTGTAACAGGAAGGTTCCAGAGGTGCCAAGGATGACTTGCCCAGGGCAGGCATGTCAGTGGCTCCTTAGCAAGCCTCCGCCAACTTCCAGGGCTGTGGGTGTCTGTATCCACCTCCACTTCTCCAGACCGAGGGCTGGGTCCTCTCAGGGTCCTGGCAACACCCAGCATGGGTGGGCCCCAAGGGGCCTCTCCGAGCATCTATCACATGTGGGCGAGGCCCTGGGAGAGGGTTGAGTTTGGACCAGTGAGGAGGAGAGGAGAGTCCCACCTGGAAAGGTCTCCCTGGGCTGGTTTAGCTACAGAAGGGGTGGAGAGAAGGGGTGAGGACAACACCCCCCAACCCCATAGGCAGCTGTCCAGGGGGCCAAGGTCTCAGAGGCTGAGTGGCAGACGCAGGTGCAAATCCTGCTAGGATGCCAATGGGCACTGGCTTTGCCCCTCTGAGCCTTGACTTCCCCTTCGGGAAATGGTATGGGCATAGTTTTCTGGACTAAATGCCACCTCCAGGGCCAGGAGCTTGGCACAGGCTGGCATACAGTGGGGCTGCAGGGCTGGAGGCAGCTGCATTTGCTGTGAGGCACTGCTGGAGGGAGGGGGCAGAGGGAGGACGCATCCCTGAGGGCTGGTACCACCCCCTCAGAGGCTGGACCTCTCCCTAGAGCAAGGGCAGCTGCCCCTCCGCCGTCCAGGGCCCCCAGCCTGGCCCTGGGGTGGCGCACGTGGGAGGGTTGGGCATGGGCTGCCCAGGTGTGCTGAGGTTAAAATTGCCTTGTGGTTTCTCCCTGCTCCGCCGGGTCCTGCCAGAGCTCAGAAGTAAGTCTCTTCCTGGGGGTTAGTGCATGTGGGCACTGTGGGTGGTGGCTGAACCGCCCTCCAGGCCCTGCTGCCCCCTGCATGCCAGGAGGGAACGGGCTGCAAGGGGGCTAACCTCCAACTTGCCCCTCATCCCCCACTGCATATCCCACAAGGTGACTCTGGATGGGGTGGGTGCATGGAGGACCCCTGACCCCACTGCAGCCTCTGCACAACCCCACCTGCCCACCTGTCCCCCAGGCTCCGGAGTGTGAAGATTGAGCAAGGGAAGCTGAATGACCAGACCAACACGCTCGCAGACCTGGCCAAGGTGAGCAGGGCAGGGTGAGGTGGGGCAGCCCCCTGGGCCAGAAGGAGTTGGTTAGGCCCTCAGAGGAGGATGAGGGGTGTTCAGTAAAGGACAAGGCCCAGCTCCTGCCAGGGAGGGAGGGAGGGACAGGGCTGGTGCCCATAGTATAGACAGGTGACCCAGGCAAGTGATGCAGGGCAGGCAGGGACCAGCCACCAGGGAATACGAGCCCTGTCTGCAGGGGTCCACTGTGACCAGAGGCTCCAGTTGTTAGAGTGATGCCAGAAATCTACATCTGTGTGTAAAATCTTTACTTTTTAACATTGGCAGCTATTTTATCAGCCTTTTTTTTTTTAAATTTCTTGGCCACGCCGTGCGGCGTGTGGGATCTTAGTTCCCTGACCAGGGTTCGAACACACGTCCCCTGCAGTGGAAGTGTGGAGTCTTAACCACTGGACCACCAGGGAAGTCCCAATTTTTGTCAGCCTTTTTTTTTTTTTTTGGCAGCTATTTTACATTTTTAATTAATAGCTAATACAAAGTTTTAATAAGAATATGTAATTAGTGGGCTAAATTGGTGAAGTGGTACTTTCGTATTTAGAAATGTCATCTACATACAAGCTCTAAAATCTAAGAGAAAAACAAATTTCTTTTGCTAGGGTTATAAGTTCAAATTATAGCATCGGAGGAGAAAGCTTATTTGTATAGCAATTAAACATCTTTCAGGAAATTAAAGTTGATTGCAAGAGCTCTGTAAGATCGGTGTGTGTTATAAATGGATCTATTTGTTGGTTCTAATGTCAGGTCCCATCCAATTTCCCGCTTTTTATTCATCCATTAGAAGATACGTCAACTGACTCAACTTCAGTTGGGCAAGCTCTTAGAATATTTGTCACACTCTTCTGAACTCCCTTTTGCCCTTTCATAAATAGTTCATGTGTGAACTATGCTCATTGGCTCCATCTCCTAATCAATTAATCAATCTGAGCCTAATTTAATATTATCTTTAGAAAATGTTAAGTCCTCTCCTATTTTACTACTTATACTCATCACATTTTGGACTCGCTCTCTTCGCCATTAGCAAGAGAATGCAATTTAATTAAATACTAACGGGGGACTTCCCTGGAGGTACAGTGGTTAGGACTCTGCGCTTCCACTGCAGGGGGCAGGGGTTCAATCCCTGGTTGGGGAACTAAGATCCCTCATGCTGCACAGAGTGGCCAAAAAAAATAATAATTATAATAATTTAATACTAACCTATATAAACTTAATTTGAAAGGGAACATTACAGAGGAAAAAACATATTCTAGAACCCTGAAGAAATAATTCAATCGTTAGTACAAAGAACATAATCCTAAGAGCATGTAGAAATCCTTGGCCAACTAATTTGATGTCATATGAGATTACAGCTCCAAATACATATCGAATGCCTTTGAAAAATTCAGGTACTAGATATTATAGTTTGGATTATCCATATCACACTTCCTTCATTAGTACAGATGATTAAAATGTGAATTTATAAAAGTTATTTAAACCTTATAATTACAGCAGTATACTCCTCTCAAAATACATTTAATGAAGGCTTCTTCCAAGTAAGTCTTTCACTGGATTGGATTATAGGGTTTCTAATTTTTTTTAATTTAACGAGGTTAAAATGTTTTCCAATATTAAATTTTAATGCTTTCCGAGGTTGCTGATTTAATTTATATCTCTCCAACAAAAACAAAATATATATTCTAATAAAAATTTAAACCTCAGAGAGGGCCAAAAAAAGAACCATCCAAGGGCTGGTGCCTCCAGATGTTACTCTCTGGCCCGGGGGACTTTGTGACCCCTTGAGGCGGGCTGGGGTGAGGGTCTGCGGCCCTACGGGGGTGGAGCGTGGAGGGTGGGGGGTGGGGGGCGGGCAGAGGCATTTGTTCACCCTCGGATGGGGTTGGCCTACAGTAACAGGAAACGGTGGAAGGCACGGCTCAGGTAAAGGCTTGCGGACCGGAAGGGAGAGGCTGCAGGTACAGTGCGGAAAGAAGGAGCTGTGGGGTGGATGACCTGTCTCCCTCCCACAGATCGAGAGGTTGGAGTGGGGTAGGGTGTGGCACAGCCCCTTCAGCCCTCGCATCTGACGCCCACGACGGGCGGTGAGCTGCGGTCCGTCTGGGGGTCTAGCCTGCGCGGAGCTGGGCTGAGACTCGGAACGGTGGTCTAGCGCCACCTGGTGGCTAGAGCGGCATTTGCACCTAGGGCTGTTTTGCGTGTCCCGCCTACCCCCTGCAACTCCCGGGCCCATCTGGACTGTGGCAGAACCAGCCCCTGCTTGCTGGGTTGTGGGGATCAGTCGAGGTGGCAGGGATGCCCCACCACCTGCTGTAATGTAATTATTGTGTCTGTCGTGTTGCCCGGTCTGTGACAGGGTCAGATTCTTGGGGTCACCTCTCCCCACCCAGACTTCTATCCCCTCCCCAGTCGAATGTGGAAAGCAGGGATAGTTCACAACCGAGCCTCCTCCCCTCGACCGTGTCCCCAGCCTGGAGCAACACCAGTCCAGAATCACCCAAGACCACCCTCTGGCTTTACAGGCCACGCGGCTAGTTCATCCCCTCATGGCAACTCTGGTCACATCCGCTGGGCCCCAAGACCTCCCTTGACATTCCCCTGGACTGCTGGCCCCGAGCCTGGCACTCAAGACCTGTGTCTCCGCTCCCCTCGCCTATTCTCCCAGCACTCCCTGGGGCCCAGCAAGATACCTTCGGTTGGGTTGGGGGTGCGCTCACAGTTGCTCCTCACTTGGGTCCAATTAGTGGGCCCCCACCCAACCGGGGCTGGTCTGCCATCTCTCTGCAACCACCCCTCCCTCTCTCTCACCTGGCCTCTCCTCTCTCCCACCCTCCCTGTCTCTGACAGACCCAGAATGTCATGTACAACCTCATGTCCGAGCTGCACGCCCAGCACGAGGAGCTTGAGGCCCGCCTGGCTGCCCTTGAAAGCCGCCTGGATGCATTGGGCGCCTCCCTGCAGGCCTTGCCGGGTCTCATCGCCCAAGCCATACGCCCGCCTCCACCACCCCTGCCTCCCCGGCCTGGCTCCGGCCCACTGGACCAGGTGGCTCGGAGTCCCCCACACCGACGGCCACCCACGGCCCCTTCAGACTGCGGGTGACGGCTCTGCCTGCCACCAGACTCCTCAATCTTGGCCATCGTGTGGCCGCCACCTCCACGCCACCCAGGAAGCCCTGTACAGTGGCGCCTCTTGGAGTTCAAGGAGCTGAAACCAAGTTGGGCTGATTGAACTGGGGCCCGCCAGACTGTCCAGGCAGAGGGCAGGGCCGTGCGGCAGGCAAGGGCAGGGGCGGGCCACCACCGGCTTCCTCCCTGATTGGAGCTGGGAGAGCCCGGAGCTTCCTCTGGTCCTCTGCCACCCTCAACCCCTGGCTCTCCCCAGGCTCCCGGTGGGTGCGGAGCAGCCAGGAGAGGGGTCCTTGCCAGTTCCAAATAAAGCAGGACCCACCCACTTGCTGCCTGTTGTGCGTGGCTGGGGGACACTCATAATCACAACATGGGAAGTAGATACCCAGCCCTGGGGTTCCAGACCGGATGTGGGGTCAAGGTGAGCCCATCCCCATCCTAGGCAGGTTGTCTCCCAGGCCTGAACTCAATCAGAGACACCTCCCTGAGGACGTCTGCGCCAGTCCCACCTGACACCGATTGAGGGACCCTGCAGAGAGCATGGCCCAGCCCTGGCCTACAGGAGGCAGTGGAGAGTCAGGACGTCCTTCCAGCTGGCTTTGCTGGAGCACCCACTAGGGGCCAGCGGAGCTGTGGGTCATGGTCCAGTGGGGGAAGTGACATGAGTGAGGAGGGCCATTAAGTCTTAGGCGGACATGGATTGAGCACCTGCTGTATACAGGCAATGTAATGTAAATTATCACGCTGACTCTTCACCAGAACCTGACCAGGGTAGGATGGGGAGACTCAGAGAAGTCAAGCCACCTGCCTGGGGCTACAGAGTGAGGAGGGGTGAGCCAGGATTTAAACTCAGGGGTCCATAGGCCAAAGGGAAGAATGGACTTGGTGGAGGGCACTCCATGGGGAGAGGAGTGGTGTGATCCTGGGGTTTGAGGGGCCCCTCTGGGGCAGGATGGAGGGGAAGGTTCTAGACGTAAGTAGAATCAAAAGGTCCCTCCAGGCCTTGAGCTCAGAGTGCTGGAGTCAGGTGGGGGCGGCAGGCAGATGCTGGGCCCTGGGTGGAGAGGGAGGCTAATCTGGGTCCAGCTGAGAGCCCAGACTCTGGCACCCTCCGATAAGGCCATGGGCCACCTGACTGGAAGTGATAGGTGGGGCACAAGAGCAAGAAGGGTCTGGGGAGGTGTCAGTGGGCTGTGGTCAGACGTGAGTTCGAGTCCTGACTCTGACACCGGTGGATGCCCGTAGGCAGTGGCTGCCCCTCTAGGGGCCGCAGTTTCCTCTTCTGTAGGATCGGGTGCCGAAAACAGGGCACGGTGCTCACGCTTGGGAGCACCCAGTCTGACGGAGGAGGCGTAGTAAACACACAGCAGTCACAAACACAGCGACCAGAGCCGTAAAGAAATAAGTCCAGAGCATGACTCTAGTGACATTTGGGCGTGGGTGAGTGGGAGAGCAGATGTGGGGAAGGGCGTTCCTAGCAGCGACAGCCAGTGCAAAGGCCAAGAAGCAAGACTTGGTGTGTTTGCGGAACAACCAGATGGAGGCTGGGGCGGCGCCTGGTCCAAAGGTGCCGTGTACGGGACGAATGAGTCCACACGACAGAGCCCGGTGGCTGCCTCCGCTCCGCGCCAGCCACAACCGCCCCAGCCCGCCTCTGACTCAAAAAAACAGGGCCCGCCCCGCCCTGGGGGTAGCAAAGTCAGCCGCGCGGACACGCGGGCGGCACGTCCCCGGAGGCCCGAGCGCGTCACGGGGCTGACGCGGAGGACCAGGAAGTCCGCCAGCTACGCGCCGGCCGGGACCCGGCGGCGCCCGCACAAAGTTCTCAGAAGCAAGAGAACGCTCGGGGGGCGCCCGGCGCGGCGGAGACCAACGCTGAGACCAGGGAGGGCTGCAGACGCGCCCCAGCTGTGCGCCTGGTGGCCGGGTGCCCGGCGGGCCCGCGCCAGGTGTGGCAGCCCCGCCGTGCGCCCCGGCCCGAGCCATGCGCCCGGGGGGCGTGCGCAGCTTCGCGCTGGAGCTGGCCCGGGACCCGGGCGGCGCGTACCGCGGTGGGGAGCGCCTGTGCGGCCGGGTGCTGCTGGAGACGGCGTCGCCGCTGCGGGTGACAGCTCTCGAGGTGGCGGCGCGCGGCGGGGCGGTCACCCACTGGCTCGAGGGCCGAAGCGTGGGTGTAAATGCGGTGTCCAGCGACTACGCGGCCGCCGAGACATACCTGCGGCGGCGGCAGCTGCTGCTCCGAGGTGAGCCGCTCATCCCCCCCCCCCCACCCCGAGCCAGGATCCCCCGGGACCCTCTACCCAGGTCTGGGCGCCCCTCTCCAAAGCCAGCCTTTCGACTTAGAGGCTGTGTGGTCGGGTGACCCTTCTCAAGAGGTGGAGACCTCCTCCTCAGGGTGTGGACCCTCCTACAGGGTGGGACACCCACCCACCTACCCCCCTCCAAAACCCTCTTTTCCAGGAACTCCTCCTAGGGTCTGGGCGCGCCCCCCCCCCAAGAGCCGGGACGCCCTCGACCTAGAGGCTATGCTGTGGGGAGCCCCCCCCCCATATGGAGTCTGGGGGATCCCTTGGTGGAACTGGGAGTTCCTCCTCTCTGGACTCTAGGATGCCACGTTAGCCCCAGGCCTGGTGTCTCTGATTCCCAGAGAAGGCCCCTGTCTCACGCCCTGCCAGTGCCCCTTACCAGTTTTTACAGGAAGGGTTGTTCGCTGGGTTGGGGGTTCTGGTGGTGTTTGCAGGTGAGCGGGTGGGACTGCATCCCAGGCAGGGAGAAGACTTGGGGTGGGGTCAGATCAGACTGGGAGTCTTAGGTGTTGGGCATGTCCCTACCTTGCTCTGAACCTCAGTCCCCCACCCTCAGGCCATACAGCCAGTCGGGAGCAGAACAGGGCCAACAGAAAGAGTAAGTCTGTGCCCCAGCACTGTGCTATGTGGCTGAGGAGGGTGTTGGTCTCTCTGGGCTGCCCTGGCCACCTCCTCTTGGGGAAGGCAGACCTCACCATACCCATCTGCAAGATGGGTGGAAGCAGGAAGCAGCTCGAACCTGGCTCCCCCCCGCAGCCCCCTTTTTTCCAGCAGTGCACACACTAGATGCTTTGCCTACAGGCTTGCAAACTTGTCCCAACGGCCCCCAGGTGTGGGGGCCTGAGCAGCTGTGGAAACCGAGGCATAGCCGGCAAGGGGTGAGGCAGGAAGGGGCCCTGTAGTCACTTCCCTTTCCCTGTGACTCGAGGGAAATTGGGGCTGGTCTCACCCTACAGTCCTCCTGGTCCCACTCACTGGTAGCTTCCTTAAGATACTGGAGGGGTGAAGCTTGTGGAGTTGCTTTGTGACCTCTAGTGAGGCCCTGCCCCTCTCTGGGCCTCTGGGGACCCATCTGTGAAACGGACTGAGGGCACTGGCTCAGAATGAGCCTTCCTGGGACTACCCTGGCCGTCCAGTGGTTAAGACTCTGGGCTTCCACTGCAGGGGGCGTGGGTTCCATCCCTGGTTGGGGAACTAAGATACCTCGAGCCGAGTGCGGTGTGGCCAAAAAAAAAAAACCAAACCAAACAAAAAACCCAAAAGAGCCTTCCCATCCCCCCAGGGTCACTCCATTTCCCACCTCCTCCTGGGCTTATAGCCTCCTGTCCTCTTTCTAGGCTCTATTTGGCCCCTTATTTCAGCCCCAGAGCCCCCTCCTCCGGGTACCCCCCCCCCCCAGGGTGATCACTCAGTGGACAGCCTCTACCCCTCTCTTCCGGCCTGCCCTTACCCCTATCACTGATTGGTTGTGTCCGTTTATGGCTGCCGCCCGCTGGGTGTGCCTTGGCCTCAGGGGGTCCCGGTGTGGCCTGAGCCAGACTCAAAGGGGATGGCCAAACTAGGGGGTGGGTTCAAGCAGCAGTGCATCCCTCTGTCACCAGAGGGCGCAGGCGCTCCGCAAATTGCGATCAGTCAGCTCCCAACTAGGAAACCGTTGCATGTGGTTCTTCTCCGAGGAGACTGAGGTCCACAGACGGTTTACCGCCCCAAGGGCACACCGCAGCCTTGAATCCGGGGATTCCGTGAGCTTCCCCGGTACTCGGCTCTGTCTGTGAGAGGAAGAGTTAGGCCTAGAGGACAAGTAGGAGTTTGCGGAGGCGGGGGAGGGAGGGCAGGTGCTGAAGGTTTGGAAAGGAACGTCGGGGCAAAAGCGCTGAGGCGCAGCCGACTGGCAGTGTCAGGAGCGGGCTGATGACTCGGGAGAGAGGCTCTGGGAGGGGTCGAGTAGGGGCTACACCGTGATTCATGCACAACCCTCTGAGGTCGGGAATGATTTTCTTCTGGCTCTACAAACGTGGAGACTCAGGCTCCAAATGGTTGTCACTAGCCCGGGTCAGCCAGCTGAGCGGGTTTCAAATCAGAGGAGGGGGCAGTAGGCGCCCGAGTGGAGGGAGGCCCCATCCACTTCTTCCTCCCTCCCCCATTGCACAGGGCGCGGGAAACTGAGGCCCGAGGTAGTTAGTCCTAGGCTCTCAGGGCCTCGATTGGGGCCTGGCTGTTAACACACCCTTCCAGCTCGGGCTGGACGTGCATCGAGTCACGTCTGCAAGTAGCTGGCCGGTTGATGATTAAACCGACGGCAGAATGCTCTTGCTGGATGACCTCAGGCCCGAGTCCTCCAGGCCTCAGTTCTTCCTCTTGACCCCCGGAGTCTGAGAGATACTTGCTCTGTCCCGCAGTGCTTTAGTCTCACCCCAGGGTGCACTAGGGTAAAGGGCAGCGGGTCGCGAGCCTGGGCTGTTGTTATTTTGCTCCACGCGTGGGCGGAGCCACGCCTCTCGGCGCGCCATTGGCGTATTCCTCTCCGGGGGCGGGACCTGCGTCTCGCCCCGCCCCTCCCTGCCGTATAAATGCGGCGCCGGCGCAGGCAGTGAGGAGTTTCTGGCCTGATCAGCGAGTGCGCCTGCGCGCGCCTGGTGGGTTCGCGTTCTCAGGCTGCAGCGTCCGCACCTCGCGCCTCCGCGTCGCGGGTTCGAAGCCAGGGACCGCGCGCCGCGAGTTCGTATCCCAGCCGCGATGCTGTTCGACAAGGTGAAGGCGTTGGTGGTGCAACTGGATGGTGCGAACGCGGGCGCCGAGCCCGTGTTCAGCGGCGGCCAGGCGGTGGCCGGCCGGGTGCTGCTGGAGCTGGCGGGCTCGGCGCGCGTGGGCGCCCTGAAGCTGCGCGCGCGGGGTCGCGCCCACGTACACTGGACCGAGTCGCGCAGCGCAGGCTCGAGCACCGCGTACACGCAGAGCTACAGCGAGCGCGTAGAGGTTGTGAGCCACCGTGCCACACTACTCGCGCCAGGTACCACCTGGGGACCCCTGCACGGCGCGTGCTGCGCGCTCCGGGAGCCCCTCACAGCCACTGAGCCTCCCCTTCTTGCTCCTACCTGCAGACACCGGAGAGATGACAACGCTGCCTCCTGGACGCCATGAGTTCCCATTCAGCTTCCAGCTGCCACCGTAAGTCAAATGGGGTGGAGGATTGCAGGGGAGTCCCTAAGTCTGCAGCCCCTTCCAGGTTTGGGACTCCACTGCTCGGTATCTGGGGACCTCCGAGCCGCAAGACTGTCTCCCGGGGGGGCCCCCCAGGAGTGCCTCGTGTTTCTCATCCCTGTACGTCTTTGGGAATCTCCCACCCGGTTGTCTGTGGATCTCACCCACTGAAGCCCCTTTCCTCCACCCCCAGGACGCTAGTGACTTCATTTGAAGGCAAACATGGCAGCGTCCGATACTGCATCAAAGCCACCCTGCACCGGCCCTGGGTCCCTGCCCGCCGGGCAAGGAAGGTGTTTACTGTTATCGAGCCTGTGGACATCAACACACCGGCTCTGCTGGTGAGCTGCTGCCCTTGGGGAGGTGGGATGGGAGCACCACAGGCAGGGTCCTGGCTATTTGGTGACTGGCTCCTCACTCCCTTCTCAAAGTGGGGGTCACAGCTGAGCCCTGGCAGGGAGGGAGGCAGTGGGGGAGGTAGGCATGGGAATGCCTGTGGAGTCCAGTGGAGCCAGGTGCAAGTCCCAGGGGCACCAGTTGGCTGTGTGTTTCTGGATGAGTGTCTCGCCTTCTCTGAGCCTCCTGTGCCTCCTCCATGAAATGGGACACAGTCAGAGCTTGCAATAATAATGGCTTACTAAGCACTCATTACGCACTAAGTGCTTGGCTTGTTTGCTTGTTTTCAGCTTAATGAGGTGGGTTATATTCCTGGATCCATTTTACAAATAGTTTCTAGAATGTTAAAAAGAAACCAGGATACTAGGCCCTGCCCCAAATCCTCCTTCAGCTGAGGGTGGTTTAGAAGCTTCACGGGGTCTGTGGTTGGCACAGTGGGATGCATTTCATGTCCTTTCCCTCCACCCCACCAGGCCCCTCAAGCGGGAGCTCGGGAGAAGATCGCCCGATCCTGGTACAGTAACCGTGGCCTTGTCTCCCTCTCAGCCAAGATCGACCGCAAGGGCTATACACCAGGTAGCAGGTGGGAGGGGCTGGATTGGGAAGAAGGCCCATGTCAGGGTTGCAGGTGGGGAAACTGAGGCCCTGCCATCCCACCCTACAGGTGAGGTGATCCCCGTCTTCGCTGAGATCGACAACGGCTCCACGCGCCCAGTGCTGCCGCGGGCGGCCGTGGTCCAGACACAGACCTTCATGGCGCGAGGTGCCCGCAAACAGAAACGAGCAGTGGTGGCTAGTCTCTCAGGGGAGCCTGTGGGCCCCGGGCGGCGGGCACTGTGGCAGGGCCGGGCGCTGCGGATCCCTCCTGTGGGTCCCTCTATTCTGCACTGCCGCGTGCTACATGTGGACTACACGCTCAAGGTAGAGTATCCTCGGGGGCTGGGGTGGCTGCGTCTGCTCTGTCCTCCAAGCTGGGGGTCCCCCCGCCCCCCATCAAGGCCTCCTGTAGAAGGAGGGTGTGGCCGAGGCTGCCTGGGCACCCTCTGTCATGGCTCCTTCCTCCAGGTCTGCGTGGACATCCCGGGCTCATCCAAGCTGCTCTTGGAGCTGCCGCTGGTCATCGGCACCATCCCTTTGCATCCTTTCGGCAGCCGCTCGTCCAGCGTGGGCAGCCATGCCAGCTTCCTGCTGGACTGGGGACTGGGGGTCCTGCCAGAGCGACCTGAAGGTGAGCTCTCCATCCTGCTGTGGGGGGCATGGGTGGGCAGGGAGGCAGGTGCCTGGCTGACTCCCTCCCCCAGCCTTGAAGCCCCCATCTGTGAAAGTGCTCAGTAACAGTCGTTGGGAGTATGAAATCCCCCAGGATCCCAATCCAAGGGCACACAGCCCAGCAGCCCCAGAACTGGCACAAGCCAGCTCCCAGCCATCGTCCCCAATTCTGGGGCTCCCCGCCTCCTTTACCAGCCTCACCCACCCCGTCTCTCGATTCCAGCACCTCCCGAGTACTCAGATGTGGTGGCCGACGAGGAGGTGGCAGCCATGGAGCAGAGCCCCTTCCGACTACTGCAGGACACTGACGTGGGTGTTGAAGGCCCCTTCTTTGCCTACATCCAGGAGTTCCGCTACCGCCCACCACCCCTGTACTCTGAGGTGAGCTTAGGGGGTTCAAGAAGCCCCTGTGGCTCTCCAGGCCCTGAGAGCCAAGATGAGGGTGGAGAGCCACAGATGAGTTTTAAGTAATGATGGAACTCCTATACATCCCCATACAGGTGCAAGGGCCTGAACCCACCTTGCACCTTAGTCTGTTCCTAGGTGTCACCCCCGGCCAAGTGGGGGAGTGGAGATGAGGAGGGTGGGGAGGGGTGTTTCTGAGCCTCCAGGGCCTCCTGAGACTTGATGGGATCATTTCCGCCCCCCCGCAGGAGGATCCAAACCCACCCTCAGAGGCCATGAGGCCCCGCTGCATGACCTGCTGAGTGGCAAGTGGAAACTTCAAGGGATGAGGCTGTACACGTGCTTCCAGCCAGCGTGGACATGAGCGAGGAGTGGCTGGATCGAGAGCAGACCAGCCTGACTGCGCTGAAGTTGGGGAAACCGAGTCTCAGAACGGGGCAGGGCCATTCCAACATCACACAGAGTAGAGGAAGAGACTCCCAGTCTGGAGTCTGACATATCTGGACTGGTTCTCATAAGGTATCAAATGCCCACCATAAGATCCGAGAGACTGTTCAACCTGTCTGTGCCAGCCTGTGGTCCCCCAGAAGCCTCCAGTCTGGGAGAGACAGAGCCAGACATAAATACTTCC
Organism: Balaenoptera borealis; assembly: GCF_965194805.1. Taxonomy (NCBI): domain Eukaryota; kingdom Metazoa; phylum Chordata; class Mammalia; order Artiodactyla; family Balaenopteridae; genus Balaenoptera; species Balaenoptera borealis. The sequence continues at coordinate 172,870,883 of NC_138867.1, read as the reverse complement.
AGGCCCATAGGACCAGAGGAAGGGACCAAGAGCTGGGAGAGTCCAAAGGGGGAGCAGGAAGGCTTCCTGGAGGAAAGGGCATTTTAGCTGAGGCTTTGGTGCATGAATAAGAGCTCGGAGGGCAGGCAAGCAAGCGGAAGGAAAAGTCGAAGAAGGTCAGAGCTGAGTGATGTTTGGAGACTGCCCCCTTCATCTTAGAACTGGGGCTCAGAGAGCAAGTGCCTCAGTCGAGGCCACACTGCAAGGTCCGGCAGGCGAGAGGGCCCAGGAATGAGGCATTCAGGGAAGCAGGTCATCAGAGCTGTGTGGGGCAACAGGGCAACAGGGGCAGCGACTCCAGCCTTTGAAACCTTTGGAAGCCAGAGATTCCTGGCCCAGGCTAGGCTGCCTGGGGGCCCCTCCAGACACTCCAGGACGTGAGAGCTGCCTGGGTATTGTATGGCCCGAGAAACCCAGGTTCAGAGTGGGACAGACAAGACCGGCTCCATCACTTGCAAAATGAAGATGTGGGGCCCCTTGTTCAAGAATTCAGAATTTCAAGATGGTGACAGCAGAACATTAAACCAGGCTGCGGGGACAGAGGTCAGCCTGGGGTGACACAGCAGGGCCAGTGTGCTTCTTCTGGGCACCCCCTGTGTCCTGGAGGGACAAAACATAATGGGGCAGCTGGACAAGCCCCCAAGTGCAGAGTCCCAGCCCGGGCTGAGGCAGGACCCTCACCTGGGACTCTACATTTCCGTTAAGCCTTAAATTGTTCTCTTTTGTACAGTTATTTTTTAAAAATAAAAGCACGGAGGAAGAGACTGGGCTTAGTGGTTTATTGCCCTCAGGTGCTGAGGAACCTGGGGTGGCCTTGTCCTCCGTCTTGAGTCTGGATCTCAGATGGAATTCCAGGCTGAGGAAGGTTGAGGGGCCCATTGTCCAGAAGGTGAAGGTGAGGCCCAGGGACACATAGGGAGACAGCTCAGGCTGGCGCCGGATGCTTTCCCCTCGTGCAGTAGCAGAGGTTGGGAGCGTGGCCGGTGGAGGGCAGGCAGGGGCCTCACCTGTCCTCACAGAATGGAGATGAGGGGACAGAGGGGTGCCAAAGGCAGGAGGAGCCTGCCTGTCTATGCAGTCTGGGCTGGTTTTGCTTTTACTGTGGTTCAATTCATATACCATTTGAAAGTGTACAATTCCTTAGCATTCCTTTTCAGTGTTGGGGCACCATCACCTCTAGCTAGTTCTAGAACATTTTCATCAGCCCCTAAGGAGATCCTGTCCCCATTAGCAGTCCCTGTTCCCCGTCCCTTAGTGCCAGGCAACCACTAATCTGCTTTCTGTCTCTGGATTTGCCTGTTCTGGATATTTCATGTAGATGGGATCATAGGATACGCGGCTTTTTGTGTCTGGCTTCTTTCGCTTAGCATATTTGGAGGTTCAACCACTTTTGTTGCAGCATGACTCAGTGCTTCAATCCTTTTTATGGCCAAATAATATTCCATTGTGTAGATGAACCACATTTTATTTATCCAGTCATACCCTGTTGATGGACATTTGGGTCGTTTCCACCTCCTAGGGGTTGTGGCTCATGCTGCTGTGGTCGTGCTTGTACGAAGGTTTGTTTGAGTACTCACAGGGCTTTAAGGCAGCCCTAGCGGCGTGGAGGTAGTCATTTTTCTGGAGTTGCAGGTGGAGAAAGTGAGACCAACGGAATGAGGTAACTCGCCCAGGGTCTCACAGTAGGGACTGATGGAGCTGCCACTCAAAACTGCCCCTGGAACTCTGGAATCCATACCCTACAGGCCATGTGACACCCATGTGACACTCCCTGGCAGCCTGGGCTCCACCCCAGACCCTAGGCCACACCCCATTTGGGCGGGGCCCAATTATACCACCCTCTGATAGCCCTGGCTGTGCCTACCAGCCTGCCCAAGGTAGTGAAAATTAACTAGCAGCCCAGAGTGGCCATGGGCAGGGCTGAGGGGCAGGGACAAGGGGTGGACACTGGGAGCTCTGGGGTCAGGCCTTTGCTCTCTGTGTGATGATGGGCCGGTCACTTGTTTCTGAGCCTCAGTTTCTCCATCTGAGACTCTGGAACACCTCCTCTCCACCAGTCTAAATTTGGGCCCTGATTCCCAGTGATTCCTAGTCGTGGGGTTCACCCAGCCTTCCCAGTCCAGCAGCATCCACCCTGGGCCGCTGATACGCCATCAAGCTTGGAGCTTCTCAGACTTGGGGTTCCTTGGGGCCTGGCAGCAGAGAGGAGATGTTCCCTTAACACAGTCACCCAGATCCAAGATGGCAGCCTCAGGAGGGGCTGAGTTTCCCCTCAGCTGGATCGTGGGAGACACAAGATCCCAGTTTCCGGATCCATGTTCCCAAACTAAGAAGAGTCTTAGGTGTTTATTGCATTAGCGGATGCGGGTACAGTTCTATGAAAGGTTCCCCCAGGGGGCTTGGGAGGACAAGCCACCTCATGACCCCAGGACTCCAGCGTCTGCAACTATCTGGAACCTGATCCCTAAAGGAGGCAGATTTTCTGCTTCAGATAAATGACAACCAGGATGGAGCTGGCCCAGGCAGCCCAGAATTTGGGGAACTCCCTGAACATAGAGAGGGGCCCACAGAGTATAGAGAAGGGTGGCCAAATATTCTTCTAAGATAAAATCCCTCCCCTCCTTGGTCCCCTAAGACCACCCACCCACCTCTCCCTCCAGCTCCCCCTCCATCCCTGGCTGCTACTCAAACACCCCAAGCCGGTTCCCACCTCAGAGCCTTCGCACATGCGGTTCCCTCTGCTGAAAGGCTCTTCCCTATAGCTGGCTCCTCTTTACCCACCAGCCTTATCTTATCAGGGACACCCCAACCTAAAGTCACCACCCCTCATCACTCCCTCCCCCATCCCCCTGTCCTACTGTTTTCATAGCCTTCGTCAGTCTCTGAAATTCGTATTTAGATATTCACTTGTTTGTCTGAGACCCTGAGGGTGGGGCTGGGTCAGGGCTGTGTCCCTGGACCCAGCACACAGCAGGTGTGAGTGACTGGAGGGGACTTCCCATCTACTCTGGTGTGAACAAAGACTCTGATGGGGGTGGGAGTGTCACTGCCTCACGCTTTTTCCCAGGACCCCCTAGAATCAGACCTGTCACCCGTTCAGAGTCAATGCCAGTTCTCTGTCTCTCACCACTGTCTTTCTGTCTCTGCCTCTCTCACCATCTTTGCCTCCCCCATCTCCGCCTCACGTTGCTCTCTCACTGTCTCTTTAGCTGTTTCTCTGTCACTGTCTCTCGTATCCTCTATCTCCTCCTGTCTCTGACTTACCATCTCTGCATCTCTGTCTCTCTCGCTCACCATCTCTCTTGGTCACCATCTCTCCGTCTCTCTCAGTCTCTGACTCTTTCACTGTCTCTGTCTCCTGCCCTGGCCGGGCCAAGCCTGGGGCATCGGGTGACAGGCAGGCAGGGCGCCTGCTGCTTGTTTTCTACCCTCACTGGCAGCAAGCCCAGCCGGGCTGCTGTTCAGGAATCCTCCAGCCGCCCTGCTCCAGCCACCAGGCTCAGCCACCACCAGCCTCTCCTCCCAGCACATTCTGTCCTGAGCAGGGAGTGCTGGGGCCTGGCGAGCGGGCGGGCAGATGTGTTCCTGCCCGGCTCCAGTTACAGGACAGCCTGTCCTGGTGGCCCTGCTCCCCACCAGCGCTGCCCCCTGACGCCTCCCCTCCTTGCTCTGGGCTTAGATCTTCCTGAATGGGACCCTCTGCCAGCTCATCCCCACCTCAGGAACTTTGCACCTGCTGAGTCTTCCACCTGGAGCTCCTCTCCCCAGGACGTCTCCCTTGTAGACCTCCCTGTCCCTAGACCAGAGAGTCTCCTCAGTCGGATCTTAGTTCCCCGACCAGGGATCGAACCCGTACCCCCTGCAGTGGAAGCTTGTGGAGTCTTAACCACTGAACCAGCAGGAAGTCCCATATTTATACGTTTGATTTACATGTCTGTTACCCCAGGGCCCCACTATATCCGCAGCACCGGGCACACGCAGTAGGTGCTTGGTGACTATTTTAGAATTGAAGTCTGCCCGAGCCTCCCAGGCTCACACACACGGCTCCCCAACCCCTCAGCCTGCCTGATCTACCCCAGCCTCTGCCTCCTCCTGACCCTGCCGCCCCCCTGCTGTTTCCCATGCCCTCACCGCCCCACCAGGAATCTCCCAGCCCTCCCACCTTTGCCCAGGTAGTTCCCTGCACCACCAGATGCACCTTTGTCCAGCAAGGGGCTGGGTCTGTCTTTTAAGCCTGCTGGGCTCTACACACAGGGCCAGCCATGATGCACACACACGTGCAGAGACACAGAAATGGGCCCGCGAACTCGGGCACACGCAACCCAGAAACCACTAACACAGACCCACATGCCCTCTAACGCCTGTCCAAACAGGTACGACGGCAATGACCGTGCTCATCCCAGCGCTGGGCGCCCATGGCTTGAGGGTCTGTGGGGTGTTCACGTGTGGAGTCCCCCAACTCTGAGGAGGTTATGGCCTCTTTACAGGTGGGGACAGGACGTGGGATTTGAAGCCATGCCAAGGTGTACGCAGTCTTGTCCACACGCGCCTCTGCCCTCGCGCCTCCAACCCGGGAGTCATCCCCCACCTTGTTTTTGATGTTCGGGGAAGGCCAGGAAAGCCCCCAGAAAGCATCAGGCTGGGCAAGGGGCCCAGGAGGAAGTGGTGACTCAGCTGGTGGCCATCAGTGCCTGCCCACGTTGTGCTGCCCCGTCTCGGGGGGAATCACAGAGAGCAACAAGAAAAGATGGGGGAAGGAGGTGCGTGGTAAACAGGACCTCTGAATGGTGGGGGGGGGGTGGGGAGTGCCTGGATGGCCCCTCTGTGCTCCAACACCTCAGCCATGCTGAGCCCAATTCACAGGTGGGGAAACTGAGGCAAAGAGAACAGGTGATTTGGCCCAAGGCCCCCCAGCCAGGATGGAGCAGGCAGGGGATCCCTAAGTCCTTGGTAAAAGGGTCTTGAGGGCACCTACTCTCCCTGAACACCTTTTGGTGGGCAAAAGGAACCAGGTCGGACTTCCCCGGTGGCCAGTGGTTAGGAATCCACCTGCCAATGCAGGGGACACGGGTTCGATCCCTGGTCAGGGAGGATCCCACATGCTGTGGAGCAACTAAGCCCATGAGCCACAACTACTGAAGCCCACGCACCTAGAGCCCGTGCTCCGCAACAAGAGAAGCCACCGCAGTGAGAAGCCCGCGCACCGCAATGAAGAGCGGCCCCGGCTCGCTGCAACTAGAGACAGCCCTCGTGCAGCAACGAAGACCCAACATAGCCAAAAATAAATAAATACATAAAAGAAGAGAAAAGGAGCCAGGTCCACTTCCTGCTTCCAGATGTGGACATGGGACCAGGTCTGGCCAATTAGACCTTTTTCTTACCACAGACCCAGGGACTGGTTCAGGGATGGGCATGTGACTCTGGCTGGGCCAATCACTGTGGGAGTTTGGGGACTCCCTGGAGGTGATGTTAGCGACCATCTTTGCCACCATGACAAGGACAGCAGAACAGAGTCCAGAGGCATTATGGTGGAGTCCACAAATACCCGCCACCCTGTGAAGTCAGGGTGGGGCCAGAGGGAAGGATGAGGGCTGAAGGGTCCTGGGAGGGCTTCCAGGAGGAGAGGACACTGGAGTTGGGGCTTTGATGGATGAAGAGGAGTTCACTGGGGAACTAGAGAAGAGCATTCCAGGCAGAGGGAACAGCCTGTGCAACCCAGCAGACAAAAGAGAGCCAAGCATGTCCTCAGTCATCCCAGTGGCTCTGTGGGGCTGGAGCATAGAGGGGACAGCTGCAGATGTGTTTGTTTATTTGCTCCTGGGCTGGGTCCTCCCCCACCTTCACCAACCCCCAGAGGGTGAGACCAGTTCTGCTTCGTCAGCTGCTGAAGCTTCATTAATGTTTGTGACGTAGGTGGCCCTCCTTTTGGAGACACAGAGGATGGGATGGGTAGAGTGGGTGGTGAATGGGGGGATTGGATTCACGGGGCAGGAGAGCCTGGGGTTGCATGGGCGTGGCCTCAGGAGCCAGGAGGAGCTGGGCCACAGTCCAGGCAGAAAGGGGCAATTCTCTGTCTGTGAATCCTGGACCCCGGGAATGGTGCTCCAGAGGGAGGCAGGCTAGATAGAGCTCAGGGTCTGGACTCCAGGCACCACCTCTTCCTTCCTGTGTGAACTTGGGCTAGTGGCTGTACCTCTCTGAACCTCAGTTTCCTGATCTGGAGTCTGACCACACTGTAGGACAGGGTCAGTACTGGGGTACAGAGGGGGTGCAGGATCTGTGGGGCTAGATGCGGGGGAGGGGTGCTGAGGCAGTAGGGGAAGGGCTGGGCCTGTCCAGAACATTCCATCAACAGTTCCCAGACTCTTTGAAAACAGGAAGCCAGCTCTCAAGGGAGCCCCCAGCAGTGCTTCCTGAGCCTCCTAGTGACTCAGTCTGGGGGGTGTACTCACACACATGTGTGTTTGCAGGCGGCCTGGAAATAGGTGGAGCCACCAGTGTGTGCATGTGTTTGTGTGTCTGCCTTGTCTGCGGAGTTGCCCAGAGGCGCATGCACACAAGCGTTATGTACTTGAAGGTGGTACACATCTCAGTCAATTCAGGAAGCAGATGCGGGCTGGTTGGTGTATTTGCAAGTCTGGGTCCAGCTGTTAGGCTTGGGTGTCTGTCAGCAGTGGGTACTGGTGTGCCCTGGTAAGCACTAACTGGAATATACTGGCTTGTGCAGGCTTGTGCCAGTACGGGCTGACAGATAGGAGCCTATGCGACACCCCCAGGACTCTGAATCCCCAGGTAAGCCCTGATTCAGCTGCCAGTGGTCACTCTAGATTCCATCTCTTCCCTGCTCCAAACCCACTGTGGCTCCTCCTGGTCCCCAAGGCCCTGCATAGCCCCTGTGACTGCTCCGCCCTCCTTTCCTTTCATCTGCCCCTCACACGTCAGCTCCTGGCTCACCTGCCTCCTTGCTGTTCCTGGAGACTGCCAAATATGTTCCTGCCTCAGGGCCTTTGCACCTGCTATGCCAACTGCCAGCCTGCTCTTCCTTCCCCTCCTCTCCATCTCTCAGGCCTCAGGACACTGGCCTTGGGCAAGACACCCGTCTCCTGATTCTGTTGCAACTGTCTTCCTCTCCTTCCCTAAGTCCTGACCACAGGCCCCAGCTTTGGCCACTTCTCTGCATCTTAGGATGGATGAGTGGCCTCACTCTGTAAGCCTCAGTTTATTTTCCTGTAGCCTGGGGCCAATCTTGGTGTGGCCTCACTCACCCAGAGTCACCCGGAAAGTGGAAAAGCCTGGATTCAAACCTGGGCTAGCCTGATCTCATAGGCTTTGTCCTTTCCCATATTAAGTGGGAGACAACCGAGGGTCCAGGACAGTCTAGGGTTACTCAGCCACAGGGACCAAATGGGGCCAAACTGGGGCTTCCTGCAGGTCATGTTCCTGGGATGCCTTTTTCTTGCTCTCAAACTTCTACTCATCCTTCAAAACCCCATCTCCAATGCCCCTTTTCTCTAACCCAGTTCTGACCTCACAGGCTGAGGGCATTTACATCTGGCCATGCCTATCCCCTCCAGACAGGTCAGGGCTGAGGCCTCTCAGGAGCCTAGCATCACCCAGACAGGTATGCAGAACCATGTTTCTCACATGCCAACTTCCTGGAGCTGGCTCAGGCCCCCCTGCCATGCCTGATTCCCAGGAGGTGCCTCCTGCTGGCTTATCACTCTCAGGACCTGCCAAACTCTGTGGTTTAGAAGGGCAGGCAAGACTTTTCCATTCCACCCAGAGGCCCACGTGTTCTGGAAACTCCCTTGCCCAGGCCTTCAACCCCCCTGGCCTTGGCTCACATCAGCTCCGCGCCAGGCTGATTTATCTGTGAAATGGACCCGAAACGTTAGTGCAGTGGGGGTTTTTTGCTGGTGTCTCAGTGCCCCAGCCCCAGGGCAGCCATGGGAGCTATGAAACAAGGCTCAGATCCCGTCCCTTATACACCCTCCCCAAAGCCTGTGACGTCCCATGTGGGCCGGCCCCCACAGCCTCCATCACAACAGATTCAGTCCCACCTCAGGACCTTTGCACTTGCTGTTACTTCTATCCAGAGAGCCCTTCCCTCACTCCTCCCAAGATGCTCACCTTCTCCTCCAGGTCTAAGTTCAAACATCCCTTTCTCTCAGGCCCCTCGGCCTCCTTGACCGAAGCTGCGCTGCCTCATTCCCTCTCTCAGCCCTTCCCTTGTGCTTCTGACAATTCATAATTATGACGTATTGGTGAGTTCATGGTCATCTTCCGCCTCCCCTCTGTAATGGGAGCTCTGAGAGGGCAGGGCTACAGCATGCAGTGAGTGTCCAGTGAACACGCAGTAACAAAGGAGAGTGCAGGAACCTAGAGCATGTCCTCCTAAAGGAGAGCCCCCAGCCTCACCCTGGCCTCCAGCTCCCTGTTGCCGCCCCCCCGCAGAGCCTGCTTGGTGTTTGCGGCGGTGGGGGGGAGTGAAGCAGAAGGTCCTGCTCAGTTATTCACACACTGGCCTCTCATAAAACCCTCCCCATCATGATCCGGAGCCCCCTTTCCTTCCAGACTCCAGGCCTAGAAAGGCCCTTATTTTGAACTCCTCAGCCCATAGCACAAGTGGGAAATCCAGGTCAGGAGAGGTTCCGCCCCCACGTCCAGGCTGAGTGTGCCCTCCCTCTGCTCATAGTCTGGCCATACCTTACCATCACCTTCCAGAGGAAGTCCAGCTCCTCGGTGCAGGGTTCAAGGTCCTGCCCGAGTGTACCAAGATCCTTCTTTTTTCCTTTGCCTAATTCTCAGTCACCGTTTTGGTCTCATCTTGGTTGCATTTCCCAGTATTGACTGTTGACACAGTCTCGGGACACATTAACTGCTGTCAGAGACCAAATAGTCACTGCACCCAGAGTGTCATCACATCACGCTTAATGTGACTCGTACAAAGTAAAGAGATGCTTTGCATGGTATACAAACATCGTGGACCATTGAACTCGCTGTTTGCACAGTATATGAACACCATGGACCACTGACTACTAACAGGATACTAAGCATAGCATAAGGAACAGCCACTGCCTGAGAGTTTAGATCAGGAGTCAACAAACTTTTTCTATAAGTGGCCAGATTATAAATATTCTCAGCTCTGCAGGCCATACAGTGTCTGTTGCAACTAGTCAATTCAGCTCACTTGAAAGCAGCCACAAACAATACTCAAATGAGTGAGCATGGCTGTAACCCAATAAAACTTTATTTGTGGACACTAAAATTTGAATTTCATGTAGTTTTCATGGGTCACAACATGGTCTTCTTTTGGTATGTTTTCAATCATGGAAAAGTGTGGAAGCTGTTTCTAGGTCTGGCCAGAGCTGCAGTTTGCCAGCACCTTGGTGAGGCGCTAGATGGTTAACAAAGTATCAGGATTCATTGTTTACAAAGTATCAGAACTCTGCTTAAAGTGCTTCCAGATCTCCAGCTAAGAAATATTAGGGCAGGTTGATGACTAACAGTGTCTGACCATTGACAAGTTAACAGGTATCAGGACTGGATATTTACAAAGTAGAAGTACAAAGCAGCCGGGATGGCTAATGGGGTGTCAGGATCTGGGTTTAATTTGGACCCAGCCACTGGTCCCAGCACCGTACTGACCAGATGGGGCACTGCTACCCATTCTCAGAACACTGTTTACCAAGTATCCAGTGACGGGGCTGGCGGCAGGGTATCGAGTCACAGGGCAGTCACACTGAGACTCGGGCACTGTGACAACTCTAGACACCAGCTGTTTACAGTGACATGAGACTGGCTGTTTACAGGAGACCAGCCACCCTACTTCCGGATGCCGGAATCCAGATAGTGGGATGGGCTCCTCCTGCTTGCAGAGGGCCCTGGTTCTGGGGACTCCTCTCCTTCAGCTGCTTCCAGCACCAGGAGTGAGAGTGAGGAAAGTGCCTCTGACCCAGGTGAGGTGGGGCTTTTGCTCATTCAAGCCCCACCACGCCTCAGGCTGGGATCTTTGGAGGCAGGAATTGAGCACTGAAGGCAGTGGGTCCCATGGTACCACTTGGATTCTCCATCTGCCCATCCCTGGCTGTGCCACTTCAGGGACATCGATTAACCTCTCTGGGCCTCCGCTTCCTTATCTGTAAAATGGGCACAATGATGGATCAGCATTGCCCGACAAAATACAGGACATCCAGTTAACTTTGACTTTCAGATAAACAATAAAAAAAAATTTTTTTTGTATAAATTTAGACCATGCATCATTTGGGGATATACTTATGCTAAAAAAATGTATTGGTTGCTTATCTGAAATTTGAAGTTAACTGGGTGCCTAGATAGATGTTTATTTGCTAAATCTGACACACACACACCCTTTTTTTTTTTTGGCTGTGCCACATGGCTTGTGGGATCTTTGTTCCCCGACCAGTGATTGAACACAGGGCCATGGCAGTGAAAGCGCCGAGTCCTAACCACTGGACAACCAGGGAATTCCCTGACCCCACTTTGATGAAGCCTCAATCACAGGAGGTTGTGAAGATCCTGAGGGGGATCCCAGGCACAGAGAAAGTGGTACCACTGACGGTTCACCATCCTTGTCTCTCCCAGGAGCTCATGGGGATGGGTAAGTTCTGACAATTGGCTCATAAACACATCTGTCTCTGAGGACCAGAGGCTGGGTAACAAGAATAGTGCCCTTATTCAAGAGTTTTCACTAGAACCATTAGCAAGAGGCTCGGGACCACAGGGGTTCCACAGGAGGGCAGGGGGTCTGAGTTTCTTCATTCACAGTGTGTCCCCAGAACCCAGAGTTTGGCCCGGTGCCCTGCAGGGCTCGGTAAAGAGTTACTGAGTGAATGGCAGATGAGATTCAATAAGTAGTTATGAATTCAGTGATTGATCCCATCACTCTTTATTGAATACTTACTGTATGCCAGGCACCCCAATTCTTGCCTGCCCAGGACTCCCCATCAACGAAGGAGATGGATATTAACCCAGTCATCACCATAAATGCAAAATTATAACTTGGACAGGACCTGCCAAAGGAAGACCCCCCCCTCCCCCCAGTGCTTGGACCCCCAGCATGGAGTCCAGGAGGGCTTTCTGGAGGATGTGATGGAGACCTGGAGGGGGAGATCTGTAAGTGTAAACAGAGGACAGAAAGTTCCAGGCAGAGGGTACAGCATGTGCAAAGGTCCCAGGGTGGGAGGGAACATGATGATTTCAAGAGCTGTTTTCATGCCAGGCCCAGCTCCTCTTGACAATTTACAGTCTCCAATTGTAAATTGGATAGTTGGTAAAGCTAAGTTTATGATGCAGGGCAGGACAGGACAGGACAGGATAGGACATTGTGTCCTGAATCGCCCACACAGAGAAGGATGAAAGCCCCAGCACATCCTCAGCCCTGGCGGGGGTGAGACAAACAGTACCCAGCAACGTCTCTGCCCTGGAATTTCCAGAGTTGCCTGCCTCCCAGATACCCCAGGTATACAGTCCTCTTCCATGATGTCCTGGCCACCTCAGGAGACAGGCTCGGGAGGAATGGGACAGGGCCACAGGCTGCTGGGTGGGGTCAGGAGGCAGAGAGAAGAGCTTCAGGCTGCCCAGCTGGGAAGTCTCAAGGTCAAGAACCAGGGCTGGGGTGGCAACAATAGCAACCACTCTAATAGTAATAGTAGCAGCTAACACCTATGAGTGCCCAGCCAGGCCTTGCTGAGACAGACCTCATTTAACAGCCACAAAAACCCCACCAGGAATGTAAGTTGGTGCAGCCACTGTGGAAAACAGTATGGAGGTTCCTTAAAACAAAACAAAACAGGCTTCCCTGGTGGTGCAGTGGTTGAGAATCTGCCTGCCAATGCAGGGGACACGGGTTCGAGCCCTGGTCTGGGAAGATCCCACATGCCGCGGAGCAACTAGGCCCGTGAGCCACAACTACTGAGCCTGCGCGTCTGGAGCCTGTGCTCCGCAACAAGAGAGGCCGTGATAATGAGAGGCCCGCGCACCGCGATGAAGAGTGGCCCCCACTTGCCGCAACTAGCGAAAGCCCTCACACAGAAACGAAGACCCAACACAGCCAAAAATAAATAAATAAATAAATAAAAATTAAAAAAAAAAATAGACAAAACAAAACAAAACAAAACATAGAGCTACCATGTGATCCAGCAATCCCACTCCTGGGTATATATCCAGAAAAGATGAAAACTAATTTGAAAAGACACATGCGCCCTAATGTTCACAGCAGCACTGTTTACAATAACCAAGACATGGAAACAAGCTAAGTGACCATCAACAGACGATTGGTTTAAGATATATATACACAGTGGACTATTACTCAGCCATAAAAAAGAATGAAATCTTGCCATTTGCAGCAACATGGATGGACCTAGAGAATATTACGCTTAGTGAAGAAAGTCAGAGAAAGACAAATATTATATAATATCACTTACATGTGGAATCTAAAAAATAACACAAATGAATCTATATACAAATGAGGGACTTCCCTGGTGGTCCAGCAGTTAAGACTCCGTGCTCCCAATGCAGGGGGCCTGGGTTTGATCCCTGGTCAGGAAACTAGATCCCGCATACCACAACTAAGAGCCCACATGCCATAACTAAAGATCCCACACGCCTCAGTGAAGATCCCACGTGCCACAACTAAGACCCGGTGCAGCCAAATTAATTAATTAATTTTTTAAAAAATGAAATCAGACTCACAGACATAGAAAACAAACTTATGGTTACCAAATCGGAAAGGGAAGGTGGGAGGGATAAATTAGGAGTATGGGATTTTATGATACAAACTACTCTACATAAAATAGGTAAGAAACAAGGATTTACTGTATAGCACAAGGAACTATACTCAATATCTTGCAATAACCTATAATGGAAAATAATCTGAAAAAAATACATATATATAACTGAATCACTTTGCTGTATACCTGAAACTAACAAAATATTGTAAATCAACTATAATTCAAAAAAAAAAAAGTCCCACTAGGCTGATTCCATAACTATCCCCATTTTACACATAAGGAAACAGGGTCCGGAGGAAGAAGCTGCTGGCCGAGGACTTGTAGTGACCCCAGGATGCAGCAGGTCTTAGTTTCGGTTGCTATGACAAAAATACTAAAGGCTGGGGAGCTTAAACAGCAGAAACTTATTTCTCACAGTTTGGGAGGCTGGGAAGTCCAAGACCAAGGTGCCAGCAGATCTGGAGTCTGGTGAGATCCCACTTCCTGGTTGGCTGCCTTCTTGCTATGTCCTCATGTGGCAGAGAACAGAGAGACGAAACAGGCTCTCTCATGTCTCTTCTTATAAGAGCACTAATCCCATCAGTGGGGGCTCCACCCTCATGAGCTGATCACCTCCCAAACGCCACATCTCCTAAAACCATCACACTGGGGATCGGGATTTCAGTTTATGAATTTTGGGGGACACAAACATTCAGTCTATAGCAACACCCAGCTTCCCTTTTAATCCTCACTTTTGAGGTGAGGAGATGAAAGTCCAGCGTCCAGGACCAAAATTGAAGCCACTGGACCCACTGGGCCATTTGTCTCTAGCCTCAGTAGTACTGGCTGTAAAATGGGACTTTGGCCAACTGTGGATGTCCACAGGTAGACCCTTCATGCCAGGCCCTGGGCCCACTCTGGGCTCAGCTCAAGGGGATTGGGATTGTGGCAGGAGGAACCCCCATCTCCCCTCCAGTTGAATCTGTAACTCTAACTTACTGTATCCAGTGGGAAAAAACAAATGTGCTCACCCAGGATTTATCATTAACTGCATACCTTCAGTCGGGAGGGAATGGCTGTAAAGGGGGACTGATGGAATTTTTGGGGTGATGGAAATATTATATCCAGATTGACAGTTCCAAGACTATGCATTTGTTAAAACTCATCCAACTGTACTCTACTGTATGTGAATTATAACCTAACCAAGCTGACCTTAAAAATAGGTATATGATATTTTATTTCGAGATTGCGGGGAAAAGGCAAATAAGAACAAAATCTAAATGCATTATACAAAGTCCCCTGTTTTGGAAACTTGTGCAAGGAAGAAAAGTGATATCTTAATTATATCTCTTGTAACAGTCTTTATTTTAAAGTCTATTTTGTCTGATATGAGTATTGCTACTCCAGCTTTCTTTTGATTTCCACTTGCATGGAATACCTTTTTCCATCCTCTCACTTTCAGTCTGTATGTGTCTCTAGATCTGAAGTGGGTCTCTTGTAGACAGCATATATACGGGTCTTGTTTTTGTATCTATTCTGCCAGTCTGTGTCTTTTGGTTGGAGCATTTAATCCGTTTACATTTAAGGTAATTATCGATATGTATGTTCTTATTGCCATTTTGTTAAATGTTTTGGATTTGTTTTTGTAGGTCTTTTTTCTTCCTTTCCTCTTTCGTCATTGTTTTCTCTTGTGATTTGATGACTATCTTTCATGTTGTGTTTGGATTCTTTTTCCTTTTATGTGTGCAAATCTATTCTAGATTTTTTTTCATTTGCAGTTACCATGTGATTTTGATACAGCAGTCTATATATATACATGATTGTTTTAAGTTGCTGGTCTCTTAATTTCAAAGGCATTTCCAGTAACCTGCGTTTGTACTCAATATCTTACTATATACTCAAGCTGTCCAGGCGTGCCAGTGAATATTCTTTTTCTCCTTTCAAAATAAAACACAGGGGCTTCCCTGGTGGCGCAGTGGTTGAGAGTCTGCCTGCCAATGCAGGGGACACGGGTTCTAGCCCTGGTCTGGGAAGATCCCACATGCCGCAGAGCGACTGAGCCCGTGGGCCACAACTACTGAGCCTGCGCGTCTGGAGCCTGTGCTCCGCAACAAGAGAGGCCGCGATAGTGAGAGGCCCGCGCACCGCGATGAAGAGTGGCCCCCGCTTGCCGCAACTAGAGAAAGCCCTCGCACAGAAACGAAGACCCAACACAGCCAAAAATAAAATAAATAAATAATTTTTAAAAAATAAAATAAAATAAAACACATCTGTATTTTAAGTTGTGTCAATATCAACATGCTATACATGAAGTATTTGTGAAAGATATGTGAGCATACCATTATATAAACACAGAAAAAAGGTTAAAAAGCAGTTGTTTGGAAATGGAGATATTACAGCTGTCACAGCTGTACAGAGATACTGTCTCAGTTTCCTCATCTGTACTATGGGGGTAATGATACCCCCACCCGCTGTGTGGGTCTGTACTGGGGACTGGGTAGGTTGGGGGTGATGCAGTAGGTACCGTCAGGGTAGGATAAATAAATCTTTGGTTGGATTGAGTATCTTCTGCTCTCTCTGCTGCATTTATTTGTTCTATGCTAACGAAAGTCAACAAAGGCTAGATCGCACATCTCACCATTGTCCAAATGCTCGGGTTGATAATCTGCAAGGCAGGAGCCTTCCCTGCGTGGCCGGGGCCAGCCCGATGAGGCAGCAGTGCTGTCCCAGCCACGCCCCAGTGCACAGCTGCCCCTTGACAAGGTCCAGTCCTGGGGCTGCTTCTATTCTGGAACAGTCTTGGGGGTGGTGAGGAGCCCAGGCCGGTAACCTGAGACTCTGGAGTCCCGGGATAACCAGGAAGTTGGACTCAGGGTGACCAGTGGGGGAGCTCATGACCTGGCAAGGGGACCTGGGGAGGCTGCTTTGGGGACTCAGCAGTGTGGCCCCCAAGGTGGGGGGATGTACAGGGTCAGGGCAAGGTGGCCATAGCCGGTTGGGCCCAGTGTGTGCAATTCTGGCCTCATTGGAAAGTCCAGCCCATCAGCCATTCACTGGAGGTTCAACAAGAGCTCATCCTCCTCAGACTGGAGGCCCCAGGGCAGAAGCAAGGGTTGCAGGGAAGTCAGACAGCGGACCCAATACACCTGTGAGACAGACAGACAGACGGTGGGAGAGAGAGGGAGACACAGAGACAGGAGAGAGATGGAGAGACAGGGAGAGAGATACAGAGAGATAGGGAGAGAGAGAAACAGAGACAGAGAGAGACACAAATAGAGAGACAGAGTTAGTGAGAGACAGGGAGAGAGACACACACAGAGAGAGATAGGGAGAAACAGGACGAGAGAGAGACACAGGAAGAGAGATATGAATGAGAGACAGGGAAAGAGAGACAGAGAGAGACAAGGAGAGACAGAGAGATGAGGAAACAGAGAGAGACAAGGAGGGAGAGAGAGAGAGGGAGAGACAGAGAGAC
Source organism: Balaenoptera borealis (assembly GCF_965194805.1). NCBI lineage: Eukaryota > Metazoa > Chordata > Mammalia > Artiodactyla > Balaenopteridae > Balaenoptera > Balaenoptera borealis. Next base: position 172,854,638 of record NC_138867.1, on the reverse strand, counting down.
GGAAACAGAGAGAGAGAGAGAAGAAGATGGCGGGGGTGGGGGAAGACAGTGGAGAGACAGAGAAAACAGACACAGAGAGGGAGAGAGAAATAGAGAGACAGGGAGACAGCAGGAGAGACGGGGGTGGGGAGAGACAGAGAGAGCTCTTGGGCCATTAATTCCATCTCCTAGGTCTGGCCCGTGGACCTCCCCCCAACACCAAACCAGACTGGCACCCCTTGGACATACGGATGGGAAAACCAAGATCCCAAGCTCTCAACCTGCAGCTCCAAGGCTGTGACATAGGCCAGGGCCCTCAGCATGGAGAGGTGCAGGTAGGACTCCAAAGGCTGGGGGGCAGGGAATGAAGGGGACCCTCGTTCCTGGTGGGTTTCAGGGGTGATTTTGCTTTCGGAGCCAGGCTTGTCCAGTAAGAAGAATTTCTCCTCTTGGGTGAGAAGCATGACCTTGGGATTAGCATGGACCTAATAAGGTCGAGGAGGGTGGGGTGCCGTGGACATGTGGTGAGTGTAGCCTGGCTCACTGTGAATCTGGGGATGGCCCACAGGTCACTGTGTGTTCTCCACTGCAGGGAGTGTTTGAAAGTTTCCATGACACAGAGCATTTTGAAATGACCTCTGGGCTCCTGAGGCCGATCCCAGGCCTGATGTCCAGGACTGAGGAAAATCTCAGCTCTTCCTAGAGACTGACCCAGAGGCGCCAGAGTGGGGATGCCGAGAAAATTTTGAGAATGACCCGGGCCTGAGATGGAGGCGCCAGACAGCCTCGAGGGGGCGGCTGGGAATTCTGCTCCTGGCATCCTCCCGCCCTCCACCCGGCCCCCGCCACTGCAGGACCACGCGGTGCACCTGCCAGCAGAATGACCCGAGCAGGGACTGCTCCTTCTCGCCCCTAGGGGGGCGCTTGGAATAGAGTGACTCCCACCTACTCCCGCCACGAGCTGCCCCCCTGGGAGATGCTAGTGGAAACCGGGACTCGGGGAGGGAGGGGAAGTGAGAAGTAATGGCCTGAGGTTTTAGGGGACTTGGGGACTCATCTCATTCCCTGAGACAGGGGAACTGGGACTGGCCTTATCTTTGATGTCCCTGAGGAAATGGGCTGGAATCAAAATGACCAGATCTGGGGGCTTCCCTGGTGGCGCAGTGGTTGAGAATCTGCCTGCCAATGCAGGGCACACGGGTTCGAGCCCTGGTCTGGGAAGATCCCACATGCCGCGGAGCAACTGGGCCCATGAGCCACAATTGCTGAGCCTGCGCGTCTGGAGCCTGTGCTCCGCAACAAGAGAGGCCGCAATAGTGAGAGGCCCGCGCACCGCGATGAAGAGTGGCTCCCGCTTGCCACAACTGGACAAAGCCCTCGCACAGAAACGAAGACCCAACACAACCAAAAATAAATAAATAAATAAATAAATAATTAAAAAAAAAAAATACCCTTTAAAAAAAAAAAAAAATGACCAGATCTGGAGAAACCCATTATTTCACCAGGAAAAATCTCTGAACCATGGCTTCCACCAGGAGTGAGAACAGGAGGACAGATAGGCCAAGAGCTTAAAATGAGCTTGACGTGCATCCCAAACCAGGCAGGGGAATATGCCGGCCATGTGAAAGTGGGTCCATCTGAACAGAACAAAACAAAACAAAATTCAGAAAAGAACCAGGCAGAAATCAGAAATACCAGGTAAGAAAAAAAAAACCTCATAGTGGAATCAAGAATGCAGTGGTAAAATGGAAGATCAGATGGAGGGCACCTTGCATCAGGAAAGAGGAATAAATGAAGCTTGGATACTAAGGTACCTTATTATCTCTTAATACAGTGGTTTCTGTTTCCCTGAGGGGTTGAGAACACCAATTGCTTCATTTATTCCTCTTTCCTACCATATGACCCAGCAATCCCACTGCTGGGCATATACCCTGAGAAAACCATAATTCAAAAAGATACACGTACCACAATGTTCACTGCAGCACTATTTACAATTGCCAGGACATGGAAGCTACCAAATGTCCATCAACAGATGAATGGATAAAGAAGATGTAGCATGGGCTTTCCTGGTAGCGCAGTGGTTAAGAATCCACCTGCCAATGCAGGGGACACAGGTTCGAGCCCTGGTCCGGGAAGATCCCACGTGCTGCGGAGCAACTAAGCCCGTGAGCCACAACTACTGAGCCTGCACTCTAGAGCCCGCGAGCCACAACTACTAAAGCCCGCATGCCAAAGCCTGTGCTCCGCAACAAGAGAAGCCACCGCAATGAGAAGCCTGCGCACCACAACGAAGAGCTAATGCAGCCCAAAATAATAAATAAATAACAAATAAATTTTTAAAAAAAAGAAGATGTGGCACATATATACAATGGAATATTACTCAGCCATAAAAAGGAACGAAATTGAGTTATTTGTAGTGAGGTGGATGGACCTGGAGTCTGTCATACAGAGTGAAGTAAGTCAGAAAGAGAAAAACAAATACCGTATGCTAACGCACATGTATGGAATCTAAAAAAATGATAACACACATGTATGGAATCTAAAAAAAATCTACTGAAGAACCTAGTGGCAGGGCAGGAATAAAGATGCAGATGTAGAGAATGGACTTGAGGACATGGGGGTGGGGGGAGGGGAAGGTGGGACAAAATGAGAGAGTAGCATTGACATATATACACTACCAAATGTAAAATGGATGGCTAGTGGGAAGCAGCCCCATAGCACAGGGAGATCAGCTCAATGTTTTGTGACCACCTAGAGGGGTGGGATAGAGAAGATGGGAGGGAGGCTCAAGAAGGAGGGGATATGGGGATATATGTATACTTATAGCTGATTCACTTTGTTGTACAACAGAAACTAACACAACATTGTAAAGCAATTATACTCCAATAAAGATTAAAAGAAAAAAAAGATACTAAGGAAGGGATTTCCCTGGTGGTGCAGTGGTTAAGAATCCGCCTGCCAATGCAGGGGACATGGGTTTGATCCCTGGTCTGGGAAGATCCCACATGCCACGGAGCAACTAAGCCCGTGCACCACATCTACTGAGCCTGCAGTCCAGAGCCCGGGAGCCACAACTACTGAGCCCGCGTGCCACAACTACTGAAGCCCGCGCACCGACAGCCCGTGCTCCACAAGAGAAGCCACTGCAATGAGAAGCCTGCCCACTGCAACGAAGAGTAGTAGCCACGCTAGCTGCAACTAGAGAAAGCCCGCAGGCAGCAGAGACCCAATGCAGCCAAAAATAAATAAATAAATTTATTTTTAAAAGAAAGAAATACTAAGGAAGCAACAGGGATGGTGGATGCACCATACTCACGGACAGGGAGGCTGAGGCTCAAAGGACACTGATTCTTTCCATCTAAAGTTTTATTTATTTATTTAGTTAGTTAGTTAGTTAGTTATGGCTGCGTTGGGTCTTCGTTGCTGCGCGCGGGCTTTCTCTAGTTGCGGCAAGCGGGGGCTACTCTTCGTTGCGGTGCGCGGGCTTCTCATCGTGGTGGCTTCTCTTGTTGTGGAGCACGGGCTCTAGGTGCGCGGGCTTCAGTAGTTGTGGCACGTGGGCTCAGTATTAGTAGCTCGCGGGCTCTAGAGCACAGGCTCTGTAGTTGTGGCGCACGGGCTTAGTTGCTCCGTGGCATGTGGGATCTTCCCGGACCAGGGCTCGAACCCATGTCCCCTACATTGGCAGGTGGATTCTTAACCACTGCACCACCAGAGAAGCCCCTCATCTGACATCTTAACACACCCCAACCAAAGTCACAGCAGGGTTTTTTCCCCGGGAACCTTAAGATGAATCAATTTTTTATCTGGAAAAGCAGAGGGTTGTGAATAACCAGGATGCTTCTGCAGAAGAACAGGGTGCTGTTACCTGTCCTACCAGATATTGGGATCCATTACAAAACCTGTAACTGAGTCAGAGGGGTGTTGGCACAGGGAGAGACACATTAACCAATGGATTGGATTTAAATGCCTACAGACACCCAATGCAGGTCAGGTATTTTGCTCCAAAATGGAGAGGGTCTGTCCCAGCAGTGGGGAGGGGAGACTATCTCATAAAAGGATCTGGGAAGTAAGAGTCCATGCTAAAAACCGTTAAATTGAATCCCTACATCTCACAAAACTCAATTCCATGTGGGTGAAGGGGTTATGTGCAAAAAAAAAAAGCTTGAATAAAGCTTAAATGTCTTGGTAGAAAATATAGGTGAGCAGGACTTCCCTAGTGGCGCAGTAGATAAGACTCTGTGCTCCCAATGCAGGGGGCCTGGGTTCAATCTCTGGTCAGGGGACTAGATCCCACATGCCGTAACTAAGAATTCACGTGCCGCAACTAAGGAGTCCACGAGCTGCAACTAACACCCGGAGAAACCAAATAAATATTAAAAAAAAAAAAAGAAAGAAAGAAAGAAAATATAGGTGATCTTCACTAAGGAAAGACTTCCCCCAAAAGAGCCAACAGGCATTGTATACTACATGAGAAAATATTGACCAATTTGTATATATTAAGATTAAAACTCTTTGTTAATCAAAGTACCTTGAAGAAAGTAAAGAGACAGATTACAAACAAGAGGAAGATATTTGCAATATACTCGACTGACAGAGGAATAGTATTGAACATATATAAAGAACCAAGGAGGAAACCCATGTGGCAAGATGTTCAGAATCGACTGGAGATAAGGAAGATGTAAATCAAAACACAAGTGAGATGCCATTTGATTGACAAAAGCTACAAAATCCAACAAAACCAGTGTTTCCCAAGTCACATATTCATGAGAAACTCAGACTTTCCAACACTTTAGAAAAGCATCTGGAGTTTTTGAGCATTTCAGAGTCCACAACCCACAAACCCCTGAAATCCCCAAAAGAGAAAGACATGCCTCCCTACTCCTGGCCAGAGTGCCCTGGGGGTAGGCACTGCCCTCTCAGGGCTGGGGCACCTGCGGGAAGACAGGGGGATCATTATTCGGGATGAGAGTAGTGTGGAAGTTTCCTGGGGCTACCAAAACAAAGTACCAAGAACTGGGTAGCTTAAAACAACAAAAATTTATTCTTTCACAGTTCTGGAGGCCAGAAGCCTGAGATCAAGGTGCTGGCAGGGCTGGTTCCTTATAGAGGCTCTGTCCAACACCTCTCTCCTGGCTTCTGATGGCTGCTGGAAACCCTTAGCATTCCTTGGTTTATAGCAGCAACATTCCAGGCTCTGCCTCTGTCTTCATATGGCTGTCTCCTCTGTCTCACATCTTCCCCTCCTTTCTCTTATCTTATAGGGACACTTGTCATTGGATTTAAGACCCGTCCTAATCCAGGATGAGCTAATCTTGAGATCCTTACCTTAATTAAATCTGCAAAGAATTTATTTCCAAATAAGTTCCCATTCATTGGTACCAGGTGGACATGTCTTTTGGAGGATAACTGTTCAGCCCACTACAGAAGAGACCCTTGATCCTAAGATCACTCTCTAACACACGGAAGAGTCATCAGCCTGAAGTTCAAAAGCCACGTGCCTGATACTGCAATTCTCGTTCCCTTCTGTGTCCCCAGCTCCCGGCAAGGACCTGGAACACAGCAGACTGGAGGTGATTCCAGAGCAGTGAAATGAGTAGATCTAGGCTCCAACCAGCTAGGTTTAAGTCCTAGCCCTTCAGATCATCAACCTGACCTCTCTGTGCCTCGGTTCTCTGACCTGTAAAGTAGAGCTGATAATACCTGCCCGGAGAGAGTTGAATCGTGGCCCCCCAAAAATCTGCCTACCCAGAACCTCCAAATGTGACCTTATTTGGAACAGGGGTCTTTGCAGATGTAATTGAGGATCTTGAGACAAGATCATCCTAGAGTAGGGTGACCGTAAATCCAATGAGAGGTGTCCTTATAAGAGACAGAAAAGGAGAAGACAAAGAGACAGAGGAGAAGACAGAGACAGAGATTGGAGTGATGCAGCCACAAGCCAAGGAATGCCAGCCACCAGCAGCCAGGAGAGAGGCAAGGGGCAGATTCTCCCTCAGAGCCTCCAGAAGGAACCCACGCTGCCCTCGCCTTGATTTCAGACTTCCGGCCTCCTGAGCTGTCAGAGAATACATTTTTATTGTATTAAGCACCAGGTTTATGGTCACCTGTTACAGCGGTCACAGGCCTATATTGCCTCTAAGGACTGTTAGGATGCTTAAATGAACAATACCTGGTACACAGCCTGATATGCACTTAATTTATGATCACTGGGAGAATAAAATGTGCTAATACAGCAAAGCATGAAGTAAGCATTGGCTATTGATTGAATGAGTGATCGAGGCTAAATGAGGATGAGGAGTCAGTGACTCCCCAGACTGCTGACCCCTGGCCGCCCCCAGGCCCGGCGGTACCCTGCTTCCCCAAGTCAGCAGGTAGTGCGTCCTCTTAGCACAGATAGTGTTCTGCAGGCAGCGGCCCAGCAAACCTCCCAGGCTGCAGCGGGCGGTTGGAGCCGGATGCCATTTGCAAACTGAAACCCAGGCCTGCAGCTTTGGCCACCGAGTTGTGAAAACAGCTGCTGCTGCTTCCTCCCTGTGAGAAAGTCCCCTAGTGAGGCTACGCAGGGGAAGGGCAGGGAGCGTGGAGGGGGCTGACTCCATTCCCGGGGGGGCCTTGGGGAGTGATAGCACCTCTGTGCCTTGGTTTCCCCATCTACATCTGGGCCGCGGGGGCGGGGGGGAAGGGGTGCATGGGGGGGGAGGGGATTGCAAGCTCCAGGTTGGGGAGATTGGACCTGGGGATGCTGAGTAAATCACTTCGCGTCTCTGAGTCTCCGTTTCTCCACCTGTGAACTAGTGAGAAATACACGGCCACCAGAGTAACCACACGCAGTCATGTCTTTCCCTTGGGAGACACAAATCAAGTCCTACGCGCCGCCCCCCCACCCCAGACCCTCCCAGCGTGCCCAGTTGTTTTTGTTTTATTTGGTTTTGTTTTCTTTTGGCCGCACAGCAGTGGGATTTTAGTTCCCTGACCAGGGATAGAACCCGTGTCCCCTGCAGTGGAAGTGGGGAGTCTTAACCACTGTACTGCCAGGGAAGTCCACCGATTGTTTTTAGGGTAAAGACCGTCGCCCTCCCTGTGGCCCCCAAGGCCCCATAAGGTCCAGCCCTGCTGCCCTCCCCCCATCATCTCCTTCCATGGCCTCCTTGCAAACAAGCTCATTCCCAGGTCAGAGCCTTTACCTCTGCCTGGAACCTTCTCATCACAACTCCCACTCTCTCCCTCCCTTCATTCGGGCCTGGGCTCCAATATCACCTCTACCAGGAGGCCCTCCATGACTTCCCAATCTGAAAAGACCCTCCCTCTGCCACATCTGGTCGTGTGTCCCACTTTATCCGTACTGTCCATCTCCTTCCCTGCCTCCAGACCATGAATCCCTCAAGGGCAGGGATGTCTCAATTGTCCCCAGCTGTGTTCCCAGCCACCAGCCCAGGGCCTGGCACACAGTAGGCATGTGATAAATGACTCTTATTATCAGTGTGATTATTTGTGAGCACACTGATTTGACACTGCTGTGAACAAAATCTAGACTCCTGATGGTAGGAGAGGAAGAAAGGGCACGTGGGTGAGAATGGCATTTGAGCCAAGACCTGAAGGAGGTGGGGGAAACATTTGGGTGTCTCAGGGAAGACGGTTCCAGGCAGAGGAACAGCCTGTGCAAAGTCCACAAGGCAAGAAATTGCCAGACTTGTTGGAGGTATTTTGAGGAGGCCTATGTGGCCTGAGCCAGGTAAGAAGGGAAAAGAAATGGGAGCAGTAAGACCAGCAGGGCCTTGTGGCCTCGAGGAAGACTTTGGCTTTTACCTTGAGGGAGGTGGGAGCCATAGAGGGCTCTGGAGGAAGGAAGGATGAGTCTGACTGGTCACTACAGAGTCTATGGGGGATGAGGGCAAAAGTGAGGAGGCCAGGAATGCCTGCTCTGGTCCAGGGATCAAGGACGGGGCTGGACAAGGTGGTGAGGAGGGGTGCGATTTGGGAACAATTTCACTAGTGGATGGGGTGGGGAAGGAAGAGTGTCAGTGATGCCTGTTTGGTCCTGTTTCACAGAGGGAGAACTGAGATGAGGCTCTGGACGCAGAGATATCTGAGTAAAGGAGAGGCTGAAAGGGTCAGTAGGAAGTCAAGAGGCAACCAGGATCTGGGAGGGAGCCTCGTGCCCCACCCCCCACCGGAGTCACCAGGGCGGTCAGTTTGCTTCTGCGCAATTACTGTCCTTCCATCTTTGATTTTATCTCTATAATTTTAATCCTTGTCAGAGGGAGGAGGCTCATCACTCACAGTTGAAGATAGGCCTGACCCTGCTTCACACAGATTCATTCACTTCCCCCAACAAGCCTGAGACAAGGGCACCATCCCCATTTTACAGATGGGCAAACTGAGGCTCCGAGAGGCGAAGTGGTTGTCCAGGTCAATGAGTGGCAGAGGCGAGATGTGAACCCTGAACTTAGGGCTCCAGACCCTGGTCCTGGGACCGCACTTTACTTGAGTTGGGGTGGCCTGGGGGTGCAGACACATACCGTCAAATGTCCCTCCCACCCTGGAATGTATTATTCAGTTCCTGGCTTCAGATGCGGGCTGTGGTGGGAGCCCCCTAGGTGTGCTAAGAATTCCAGTTTCAGTGTTCATGGCCTGTGTTTCTGTGGTTCAAGGATGCATGTATATCATGTGTTTGTCCACTCATTTGCTCATTCATTCCCAGCCACCTTCATGTGCCTGCCTTGTGTGGGAAGATGTCCAAGGCCCCAGTTTGGGAGGGTCTGGGCCCAACATAGATACCCCCAGTTCCACAGGGTCAAGGCTGGCCCAGAGGGAGGTACTCTGAGCTGGGGATCCCCAGGAGTCTGGTAGGTGGTGAGGGATGTTTCCTGAAGAAGGGACCCTCGGACTGAGAAGCGGCTCCCTCCCTGTCCCACCCCCTACACAAAGATGTAAGCCAGGGAGGGTGGGGACACTGTGGGACTTCCTGACCCTGGAGTTTCCTGGGCCTGAGGCCCCACCTCAGACCCCACCCTCTGGTCCCCATTTCCAGCTGGCACCAGGCAGCTGCCAATGCCACTGGGACACGGCCTGGGCCACCTGCCAGATCTGCCACTGGGAAACCAGCTCTGGGAGGTGGGGATGTCACCACCCAGCCCGTCTGGGTGGAACAATAGCGACCATTTACAGGGTAGGCCCAGGGGGGCCACAGGCTGGGGACCAGGGTGACCAGTGACAGCACTGGAGCTGGGGGCTCTGGATGGGATTTTTCATGATGCAGGCCTCAGTTTCCCCATCTAAATAAATGGGGTGGGGGGCAACTCTTGTGTCTTGAGACTGTGGGTTTTGAGCTGCTAGGCTCTCAGGCTTAGAGAGGGATTCTTATGCCATTTGGGTTTTCCAGGCGGCAAGTGAGGGCCCCAAGATGCCTAGATCCCGACCCTGAGGCCACAGCGGGGGGTGGCTGGGGGGAGATTAGGATCTGGGCTTGTCTCAGGGAAATGTGGGCCTAAGACACTGGCCAGGCCTGGGCTGCCCCGGCTGACGCAGGCCTAGTCTGGGAGATCTGGAGGAGGGTTGAGGGAGAGACAGAGGCAGTGAGAGATAGAGAGAGAGAGGGAGAGACAGAGAGAGGTGAGGTGGAGAGAAAAGGGAGAGATGAGACCGAAGAGAAAGGGAGAGAAACAAGAGAGCTGGAGAGACAAAAAGAGACAGACAGAGAGGGAGGTGGGCAGTTAGGGAGACACGGTCGCCCCCACCTGGCAAATCGCGGGAAGCTGGGGATGTAAAAACAGCCAGAGGCGCCCCTACATGGAACAAATCTCTGCGTGCTCTTGAACAAACCGTGACTTGCGTGTTATTGAGGATGATGTTAGGGACAGCTCCCTAAGGTGCGCGCCTCCAGAGCCAGGCACCCGCTTCACCTCTCACAACCCCCAAGGAGGGTTAACCACCCCCGTCCCACCGACGGGGACACTTAGGCTAGAGAGTCCCAGGCTGCACTGCCAGTTGGAGGCCGAGCAGGACTCGGTCAGGATGTGAGAGACGTTTGTCCACCTACTGTGTGACACTCGGTTCGTCCACCTACTGTGTGACACTCGGTTCCTCCAGCCGCCAACCCGAAGGCGCACCCCAGCTGCAGAGGAGAAAACCCGCCCTGCCCCTCCTCCCTGGCCCGCCTCTACTCCCTCTCCGCCCCTCCCCATCCCAGCCCACAGAGTGTTTTTCTTCTCCTCCTGGGTGTTTTGGTTTCAGCAGGAACCGCCTTGCCCGCAGGCGGTTCCCGCCGGGCAGGGTCAGTCCAGGGAGGGGACAGAAGCCAGGAGCAGCTCCGGGGCCGAACCCAGGGCATGACCTCGGCCATCGCCCCAACATGGGGACCAGGCAGGTTCCCTCCTGCTCCCTCCGTATCTTGGTTTCCCCACCTGGAAAGCGGGGCCCTGCTTGGTCGCGGGCCCCCACGTGTGGCCAAGGGGCAGATGCCTCCTGGCGGGGTTTCCCACGTCCGTGCCAAGGTTCCGAGCGCTCCGTTATTAAACATTGATGGAAGCTGCCTAGTGCCTGCCCAAGAGGCCTCCCAGTGCCGGGACATGGTTGGACGCAGATGCCCCAACCCGAGTTAGTGCAGGGTGGCTGGGAGTCGGGGGAGGGGAGGTAGGTCAGGGTCCGCCAGAGGGAGAGGCTGGGGGGCAGGGAGGATGGGGAGAGGGGCCTGCAAGAGGGGGCATCAAACACAAGAATTCTTAGCTATGAGGCCTAACACCCAAGTAACCAAAGGAAAATACATAAATTGGGCTCCAAATTTAAGAGTTTTTTTGACAAAGGACACTTAAGAGAGTGAAAAGACAACCCACAGAACGGCAGAAAACATTTGCAAATCATATATCTGACAAGAGATTGATATCCAGAATATGTAAAGAACTCTCACAACTCAATCAAAGATAAATAACCCAATGAAAAATGGGCAAAAGCCTTGAATGGACATTTCTCCAAAGAAAATGTACAAATGGCCAGTATGCACATGAAAAGATGCTCAGCCTCATTAGTCCTCAGGGAAATGCAAATCAAGACACCATGAGATACCACCTCACACCCACTAGGATGGCCAGACTCAAAAAGTGGGAAATAACAGGTGTTGATGAGAATGTGGGAAAATTGGAGCCCTCACACACTGCTGATGGGAATGGAAAATGTGCAGGCACTCTAGAAAACAATCTGGCAGTTCATCAATCATTTAAACCTAGAATTACAATGTGATCAAACAATTCTACTTCTAAGTATATACCAAGAGAATTGAAAACAGGTGTTCACACTCATGCTTGTACACAATGTTCATAGCAGCACTAGTCACAATCGCCAAAAGGTGGAAATAGCCCAAATGTCCATCAATAGACGAATGGATAAACAAAATGCAGTCCATCCATACAATGGAATATTACTCAGCCATAAAAAGGAATGAAGTGGGAATTCCCTGGCGGTCCAGTGGTTAGGACTCAGCGTTTTCACTGGTAGGGTCCGGGTTCAATTCCTGGTCTGGCAACTAAGATCCTGCAAGCCGCGCGGTGCAGCAATTAAAAAAAGGAATGAAGTTTTGATATGCGCTACAACATGGGTTAACCTCAAACATCAAGAACATCAAGGTGAGTTTCTTCTACAAAAGAACAGACACGAAAGGCCACCTGTTACATGATCCCATTTATATGAAATGTCCAGAACAGGCAGATCCATAGAGACAGAAAGCAGATCAGTGGTTGCCTGGGGCTGGGGGAGGGGGAATGGGAGTGACTGCTCATGGTGCTGGGGTCTCTTTTGGGATGATGGAAATGTTCTGGAACTAGATAGTAATGATGGTTGCACAACGTTGTAAAGTTACTAAATGCCACTGAATTGTTCACTTTAAAAGGGTGAATAGTGTGGTATGCAAACATAGCCTTAAAAAAAAAAAAAAAGTAGGAATGGGCAAAGGTGCACAGTTGGGGGAAGGGCATTTCAGTTCAGGCCAAGGGCCTGGGATCTGCGGGGTGCAGGCTGTGACACGTAAGAAGCTAGGCCAGGCCTGTTCTGTGTCATCTCCTGCAACCACTGTCCCCAGAGGCCCCTGATACCCCAGCCCCATCCTGGTTCAAGGGAAGAGGCAGAGACAACGTGTCTTTGTGACCAAACCACCCAGAGGCTGCTGGAGAGACAGAAGAGGCAGGTATCTGGGGAGGTAAACTGAGGCAGCCTGTCCCCCTGATGGAAACATGCATCCTGACTCATGGTGGGATGAGTCTCTTTCTCAAGAGAGAAAGACTCAGAGGAGAGGAAGTTGAGAGTGGGGGCAAGTGCTCTGGAGAAGCCACCTTACCCATTTTACAGACTGGAACACTGAGGCCAGACAGGCTGAGTCATCTGTTCTGGGCTGAACTGCAGCAGGAAGAATCTTTGAACAACTCACAAATCAGGTCTCTAACTCTTCTGCTCCAGAACGTCCACCCCCACCCCCCTCCAACTTAAGAATAAAACTCTTAGGTCCCCAAGCCCCTGGAGGCTGTGACTTCTATCCGCCCCCCTCACCTACTCCCCGACCACTTCTGCCACAGGGCCTTTGCTCTTGCTGTTCTGGCCTCTCTTCACCATTGGGCCCTAGTACCACCTCTTCCAGGAAGCCCTCCCTCACTCCTGTTCCTCACACTTTGACTTGTCACTCTCCCAGGTTTATTATAACTCTCTTTGTGATGATTAGATTAACATCTGCCTTCCCTACCCAATCAGGAACCCCTCATGCCTGCACCAATTCTGACCTGTTCGGGACAGGAATTGGTATACAGTAGGTGCTCAACACTGATTTCCTGAATCAATGAAGGAATGAAGCTGTGAAAGGGGGTCTACCCCAGTCTTGATTCCTGGAGCTGCTGGGAGGAGCTGAGGGATCAACACTCAGAGGAGCACCAGAATAATGAGTATACAGCAAGTGCTCAATAAACACTGGACCAGGGTTCTGCTAAGTGAGGTTGTCCAACCCATTGAGGTAGGGCCCTCAAGCCAGTGCCCTGAACCCCTTCCTTTTATAGAGATGGACAAGTAGAGGCCCAGAAAATGACCCTTCTGTGGGTAATTTTCTAGCAGCAGAAACAGAACTCAACGTGGCTTTAACAAAAAGAGAACCAGAGTGGTGGGCTTCAGGCATGGCTGGATCCAGGAACTAGGACTCCATCTCTCTGTGTTGCTGTCCTCCCTGCAAGCTTCTCTTCCAGGCAGGCTCAGCCTTCCCCCAGTGGAAGCAGGGTGTTCATTTTTCCCATTCATTTCAGCAAGAATTTCTGGTGGTGCTCAATAAACACCAAACTCCTACCCCTTGGACCCAGGGGGTGAGTTTGCCAACTCCAAGACCACATAACTGGGTCGTGTGCTACCCGTGGGCCCAAGAATGGGATGGCCAGCATGGGGGCATTTAGCTCCCTGGAGGTTCTGCTGTGTATGTGTGTTGGGGATGGGGGAGATGCTGGACTTGAGGTGGGTAGCTCTGAGCCCCTGGGGGTCAGGTCACTCTGGTCTTTCTCATGAGGCTGCTGACCCAGCATCCTCTCCTTCCTGTCCACTTGGTTCTGCCACTGTCCAGGCCTCTTCCTCAGGCTGGAGCCCAGCCCTAAGGAATGAGGAGGGCTGATCTTCAAGGGAGGGCATATCTAGCAGAGGGCGCTTGAGCAAAAGCTGCGAGGTGGCAAATCCAAGGGAGGGAACATTCGCAGAACAGTAAGCAGCACTGTAGCTGGAGCACTCGGACCAATTCTCGTGTTTCCCCATCTAGATGCATAGATGGGGAAACAGAAGACCCCCAAAGGGGAGGGGCCTGGATCTCTCGATTCCCGGCCCTACCGGCTGCCAGACCTCCCTCACCCAGAGGTCCCACCTCCTTTTGCCACAAAATTCAGTGGTACTGGGTTTTAATCTCCACCCCCGCCCTCGTTTAAAACCGGAAAAGTCTGTTTTGGAAACTCTCTGGGAGGTGGGAGGGGGCTGGGCGGACTGGGCCTGGGAGACACGCGCCGCTGCTGCCACCTGGTGGCCATGCGGGGAATCAGAACCAACTCGTTTAAGAATGAGGAGAGGACTTCCCTGGTGGCGCAGTGCTTAAGAAACCGCCTGCCAATGAAGGCCACGAAGGTTTGAGCCCGGGTTCGGGATGCTGCTGAGAAACTAAGCCCGTGTGCCACAACTACTGAGCCTGCGCTCTAGAGCCCACGAGCCACAACTACTGAGCCCACGTGCCACAACGACTGAAGCCCACGTGCCACAAAGACTGAAGTCCACGTGCCTAGAGCCCATGTTCCGCAACAAAGAGAAGCCACCGCAATGAGAAGCCCGCGCATCGCAACGAAGAGTAGCCCCGGGTCGCCCCAACTAGAGAAAGCCCGTGCGCAGCAATGAAGACCCAACGCAGCCAAAAATAAATAAATAAATAAATGTATTTTTTAAAAAATAGAATGAGAGGAGGTCGCGTGGTGAGGGTACGGGAAGCGGGCAGATTCAAGGTGTGTCTGGGGGGCACGGGTCCTGCTGTGGGGCGCTGGGTGTTAGGACCAGGGAAGAACCCCAGGTCCCGGCCTGAGCCCTGGGCAGAGGGGCGGGGCTGGGGGACAACCAAGGCTCCTGTTATTAGCGGTCTCAGCCCCACTGCCCCTTGGGCTGGTCCACCACCCCCACCCCCGCCTCCCAGTCCTAACTTTGCAGAGTTCCAAGTGATCATCTAGCTCTGTCTCCCCCAGATTGGGTTCTCCTGGGGGCACCCAGAGGGAGACATTAATAAATGTGTGGAATGAATAAATTAATTCTCAGGCTCCTATTGGGGGATTTTGAGCAGGACATTCAGGCTTTAGTCAGGGGAAAGATACACATTTATTAAGCCTCAGACACCCGCCCCCCCCCCCCACCAGCAGCTCTCTGAGGTCATTATTATCACCCCCATTTAATTAATTAATTAATTTTTGGAGTTTAGGTGAATTTTATTCTAAATTGGGTCAAAAACTTAACAACAAAACAAGTTAACTATTACATTCAATTTAATTACTGAATCAGTAAGTTTATATTAAAGTCCTTTTTTTTTAAGATTTAATTTTATTTATTTTTGGCTGCATTGGGTCTTCATTGATGCGCGCGGGCTTTCTCTAGTTGTGGCAAGTGGGGGCTACTCTTCGTAGGGGTGCGCGGGCTTCTCCTTGAGGTGGCTTCTCTTGTTGCGGAGCACGGGCTCTAGGCGTGTGCGCTCAGTAGTTGTGGCACACGGGCTTAGTTGCTCCGGGGCATGTGGGATCTTCCCGGACCAGGGATGGAACCCGTGTACCCTGCATTGGCAGGCAGATTCTTATCCACTGCGCCACCAGGGAAGTCCCAGTCCTATCTTTTTAAACCACTCAGTGATTTTTAATATTTAATACAATCAAACCTAATGAAAACTTTTTATATAAACCCTTAAAATTACTGGGAAACTAAAATTTAAATCCCATTCATAACTGCACTGCACCAATAATTGATATGCAATAATCTACATCTTCCCAAAGATGTTGTGGCTTATAGTAAGGTATTTTCTTCCTCTCCACCATAAGTTTACTGAACTTTCTCCTTTGTTTTCAGTTTTTTATTTTCTTCTACAATAGCTTCATATTTCTCTTCCATTTCTGCCAATTCTAGGCAAAGCAGCTCTATTTCTAGATTTTCTGGGGTAGCAGCTCCTAAGCAATGTTTTAAAAAATCCAAAGCACTATTAGGTTTCTCTGGTTCTTCATATAAGACTACCAATACCCTGGTCAGCGTGTCCAGCACCCCCGACTTCTCCAAGTACCTCCAGAACTGATGGGCGGCTTTGTAATGAGCCATAGTGACAGCAGCAGCCGCATTTCCACTTTATTTTTATTTTATTTTATTTTTTCACCCCCATTTTACAGGGGAAGAGTCCGAGGCCAGGGAGGGCCAATGCCCCCCTCAGAATGCTTAGAGCCCCCATTCTTTTCCTCACACCTAGATCCTCCAAGCCTGGAGACCCTGCAATGCAGCCAGGAACTCTGCGCCCAGATTCCCCATCCAATGCTTCTGGGACAGAATGCCCAGCCCAAGACCCTGGGATCAGCCTGAGACCCTTTGGGCCCCCCTCCAGTCTATCCCACACACCCCCAACAGGCCAACAGCGCCCTGCTCCATGGATGCCAGGCCCTGGCCCTGAGTAGCAGCTCCCATTTCATGGCGGTTTCTAGGGTTCCCACCACAGGACATGTGGCAACCAGTGCTGGACAGAGTGGGTGTTGGTGGGGGGGCACTGACGCCAGAGCCTGGGCAGTGGGGATGGGGTCTGAGTCACTCCGCCTGGGTTAGACTCCTGCCTGTGTTGTGTGGCCACAGGCCAGCCACTCACCCTCTCTGAACCTCACTGAGGCTTATTGAAATAGGTTAATAAGACAGTCAGGTACCTCAAGGCGGTTATGGGGATTCAGGGCATCACGTGTCTGGAAAGAACAGGCTGGGTATGCAATAAGCACTTAATAACCAGCTGTCGTGATTGCGATCATTGGTCTTCCTATCTGTAAGAGGAGGCAGATGTTTCTGTTTCTCCCTGGGAACAGAATTTGGGGCTCTGCCTTAGGTCTCCCAGGAGCAGCGGGAGTCCAGCTGCCTGGGCAGGGCTGTCTTCCAGACTGTCCTGCCAGCCAGGCCCCAGAGTCCCAGCCTCAGGGCATCCCTGCACCCATTTCCTGTCCTTCAAGGGCAGCTCCGTGTCCAGGGCTGGCTCAGGGGCACCCAGAGGCAGCTCCATCTTCTCCTTGAGAAGCCCAGCTGTGTCCATGTCAGCTCGCTCTCCTTTGTCCCAGGATATGTTCACCACCAGGGCCTCTTGCTGGGACACCTCCTCCGGGAAGTCTGCCGGGCTGGTCCACTGCCAAACCTGGAGAGGGACGGTGGGGTCAAGGCTGTGGGCAGGGCCCTATTTCTCATCCACACAAGGATGGAGTGGACCAGGTCCCTTCTGGCTTAATTCTCTAAAACCCGAGACCAATTCAAAGATCAGTTGGAAGGTCCCCCCATTTCTCTTTGGAAAATTGCCCCTTCTCTCTTAGTTGATGTGGTTGGGCAGGGCAGTAGCCCCACGCCAGCTCTTGCCATCGGCATGTGATCCTGGCCCAGCCAATCAGAACATTCCTACCCCCTGGTTCTAGTGATAGGCTAAGGAATGGGCATATGACCCAAGCTGGGCCAATCAGTGATGTCCCAGAATTCTGCTCCAGTTAATGGGAAAAATGGATACCCTGATTCCACAGGGGGAAGGCTGAGCCTGCCTGAGATAGAAGCCTGCAGGGAGGATAGCACCACAAAGAGATAGAGTCCTAGTTCCTGGATCCAGCCATGCCTGAAGCCCACCACTCTGGAATTTTTTTCCATCAGGTTCCTTTGTGGAAGTCACTTCAGTTCTGTTTCTGCTACTAGTAAATGACCCACACGAGGTTCCCCTTTGGGTTTCTATTTGCCTGTCTATAAAATTGGGCAGGCTTTTGGAGTTCTTGCACCAGTGGGTTGGGGGAAAGTAAAATGAGTTAATGCATGGCCATTACTCTTCAGAGCCCTGGTCCAGATATGGACCCAATAAACGAGACCTGGAATTAGAAAGGGGGCCCTTACCTGCTTCCCCTGGCTGCCAGAGAACTCAACGGCAGTGCTGGCACAAGGTGTGGGCAGGGGTGGGCACAGGTGCCTTACAGCCCTGGGGAGGGAGGAGAACTGGTCAGTGCTTCTGTTCGTTCTTACTTTTTAATTGTTCTGACTTATTTTTTTCATCTCCATTAGGTTATAATAAGGGGAGTGAGGATGTGGCTAAGGGGTCAGGGGTACGGGAGACTGACAGACCCGGATTGAAATCCCAGCACTGTCCCCACTGCTGGATGCCTGGGCCTGACTATCTGGGCCTCAGTTTCCTCATCTCGAAAGTGGACATAAAAACCTACTTGGGGTGAGCAGTTATTACTATTCTTACTATCTCTATTACAGATCATCTCGGGGGAGGGGGTGCAAGTTACCTGTTCAAGCCGAGGTACCCAAAGATTCCCAGGAGAAGGATGCTCACGAAGCTCCCCAAAGATGTGAGGAAGATGGACAAATTGGACAACTCAGAAACCTGGACTTCTGGAAGCAGAAGAGCTTGGGCTGGGGGAGAGCCACCTCCTGCTTCTCATTGAGGAGGGAGTGGGAGGGGCGGGCCCTCCATCAACTCACTGCTGACCCTGGCATACTGTGAATCCCTCTGTGCCTCAGTTTCCTCCTCTGTGAAGTGGGACCCCGCCTGCCCTGTGACTATAGGATAAAGCCCTGGCACACAATAAGTGCTCAGGACACTGTAGCTCCAAGAGCCTGCAGGTAGGGCCTGTGAGGTTGCTCCCCTGGACCCAGACCAGCACACCGCACACCCAGTCTGACTCACTGGTTCTCTTGGGACCAGATTTCACAAGAAGAACAACAGGCAGGGACCGTGGCAGGAACAGGGATCATTTGGTCTCCAAATCTCTCACTGCCACACCCCCCCAAGACAATGCAGCCCACCTCCTTATGTTTGTGATGAGATACTCATTCATTCATATTCATTCATTCATTCAATAAATAGCCCCCCTGCTCCCTTCCTCTCCCCAGGAGCCCCAAGGCTGGGGGAGGCAGAGCCCACACAGACACCCCCACCCACTCCCAAGGCGTCAGGCCAGGTAGGAGGGGCAGTGGGGTGGTACCCAGAAGGAAGCCTAGAAGGCTTCCTGGAGGAGAGAGCTTTTGGGCTGAGTTTTGAAGGATGAATAGGAGTTTGACAAGGAGACCAAACATTCCAGACAGAGAGGGCTGCAAGGGAAAGGTAGTGTGAGAGAAGGTTCATGAGGGGAAGCTGCAGCGGAGGTGAAGAAGTTGGGAGCAGGTCAGCCTGCGACTTTCTCCTGAGAGGGATGCATGGGGAGCCATGGAAGGATGGAGGGTCAGGGCGGGACTGCTTGCCGACATGTGGGATGGGGCAGTGCATGCTGGGTAAGTACCCAGGCCCGCTCCCTCACTCACCGATGGTGAAGCGCAGGGGCTGGCTCCAGGCGCCCCGCCACTTGGCTGTGTCTGCTCGAACCTGCACCTTGTAGGCTGTGGCAGCCCGCAGGCCCTGGAGGGTGATCTGGGTCTCTGTGGCTTTCACTGACAGCTCTGTGTGCGGGAGGCAGCGTGGGTCCCTAAACCCCCTTTACTCTGGGCTCCACCCTGGGGGTGGGAGTGGGGGCTCACAGACATTTTGCTGAATAATCTTCCCTGAATGCCCCCATTCACATCAAGCTTATTTGGAAAATATTCTTCATCAAAATATTCAGTGAATAATGCTGTTTTTTCTCAAATTCTGACCAATTTGCCCTTCACTCGCTCCTAGCCCACTCCATTCCAGCCGCATCTGCCTTCTCCTCAGAGCTCCCTAAAAGTCACCAGGTTCAATCCCAAACCTCAGGGCCTTTGCACTGGCTGTTTCCCTGGCCTGGCTCACCCTTTCGCCAGATAACTACATGGTTTCCTCCCTCACCTCTTTCCTATCTTTAGGGACAAGGTCAGGGTTAACTTTGTCTAAGTTGTTCCCCGAGTGTCCCCAGCACCTCAGCACAAAGTAGGATCTCAGCAAGTGTCTGTGAAATTGAATGACTTTTAAAAAATAAAGCACCCCATAAAATTCTCTAAAATGAGAATACAGTTGTTGGCTGTCATACAGAAGAAAAATTCCTAGAACCCTAAATCCATATTCATTGTAAATATTCAAGAGGAATATTCTTCAAAAGAAATTTCAGGGAAGTTGGTACATTTGGCCAAATGGGCATTTGGTGCATACATCCTCAGCAATTTGACTTTTGGCCAACTGGTTTTCAGCAAATGGGCTGCTTCCAGCTGTGCCACTGTGAACAAGTCACCGACTCCCATTTGGCCTCATTTATCCCCTCTAAACAACAGAGGGTGACCAAGCTGATGGCAGAATGTCTATGTCTGATGCCGGAGCAGCCCCCGTTCCACCTCCCTCCACCTCCTCCCCCCCTCCCCCCTCTCCCGCCCCTGTGCTGGGCTCGAGGAGGGAAGGCAGGATATAAACCCATGGTCTTGGCGGCCTGGCCTGTTGCTGCAGGAGGTGGATGGGCGAGGCTGTATTCTCGCAAGGCTATGTTACCCAGTGGGGAGGCTGAGGCTCCCAATGTGGGAAATGACAGGAAGTTCCAGCCCTGGTGAGACCTGCCCTGTACATCCTCATTTCTTTCCCTCCTACAGGGCAGGAAGGGGCATCTAACGGAGCTCAAATCCAAGCTTGTTTAACCTTTGGGCAGGTGAATCCCTCTCCAGGCCTCAGTTTCCCCATCTGTGGAATGGAGACAGTCATCCCCGTTCCATGGGAGTTGCCGTCTAAAGGGCCAGTCAAGACCCTTGAGTCCAACTCTATTGTTCCATGGGTGTGAAAACCAAGGCCCAGAGAGGGACAGTGAGGTGCCCAGGGTCACACAGCAAGGCAGAACTCAAGCCCAGAGCCCTTCCTCCCCCAGCCAGGCCTGTGCTGCCTCACCTACCGGATACTTGGTTGCTGGCCTCATCCTGGCAGCGCACAACGTACTCCTTCAGGACGCCGGGGCAGGTGCTCAGCAGAGATGGTGTCCAGTCCACAGACACTGAATCCTGGCTGAGTTTCTTTACAGACACATGTTGTGGGCTCCCGGCCTCTGAGGCTACAACCAACATCCTTTACCACGGTCAGCTCCAAGGGTGCTGGTTGAGTACTTCCTGCCTGCCCAGTCTGCTACTGTCCGGAGACCCAGGGAACCTTGGCCACAGAGTCAGCTGGGTCTGGGTTTGTATCTCAGTTCCACCACTCTTGGTGTCATCACTTCCCCTCTCTGAGCCTCAGTTTCCTTACTATAAAATGGGGCAATGCCTCTCGGGGTATCTTAAGAGTTGACTGAGCTGACTTCTATGTGTCTGGCTTCTGGCCAGGGCCTGATATGCAGTAGGTGCCTCTAAATGGTATTCCCCCTTCCTGATACCCAAGGACACTGCCGAGTCCCCTGGGGAGACCACCCTGCAGGTTTGGGCCACTCACCATTGCCTCCAAAGTGGTAGGTGGACAAGACGGTGGACCACGAGGTGGGCTTCTCTGGGTGTGCAGAGGCAAAGATAGTGATGCGGTAACACTCCTTCTGCCACATTGCCCCAGATCCTTGGCTCAAGCTGTGCGTTGCTAGAAGGATTAGCGAGGGCCAGACCAGTAAATAGATTGTGTCCCCACCTCCGCACCTGTGCCATCTGCCAGGAACTCTTAGAGCACTCCTACCCATGCTTCAAAGCCCTTGCACCAATGTCCCCTCCTCCAGGATTCCGTCCTCATGCCCCTTCCCAACCCATCCCCACCCCCTCCAGCACAGCTCCTACTCTATGGCACCGGGGTGTCTGCATCCAGCTCTGTCTCCCCTGGCTGGGAGCTCTTTGAGGGCCAGGCTGAGGCCGAGGCTTCCTGGGGCCCTGGCCAAGACCACGTCAGAGAGTGAGAGGCTACTTGGGCCATTTGGCACCCTCCCTTTCCCTCCAGAGGCCTCATTAATTTGCCACCTGCATCTTGCTAGCTGCCACCTTTCCTGGCACAGGTGAATGTTTAACAAACACCCTGGGACGTGAGACTTATTACCCGCTGGGGTGCAACCTTCCCAGGGCTGAGCACTGACACCTCAGGATCCCAGCAGGAAGCTCCAGACCTGCATGAGTGGGAGGGTCTGTCTTGGCCTGTCCCCACCTCTGTGTAACCTTGAGCAAGTGGCAAGACCTCTCTGGGCCTCAGACACCCCACGCGGACGATGCCTGTAGGTTTGCGCTGACCAGGAGCTCTAATGGAGGGTGCAGGGCAACCGATATTACGGTACCCATTCCAGCAGGGTCCCGGTCCTGGGGTGCCGTCAGGGTGCAGGTGGCAAGGCTCTCGTCCTGGCCCTGGGGCTGCCACTCAATGCAGTACGTCATGCCCTGGGCCCGGGCTGGCCAATGCATGGTGGTCCTGTTGGCTCCGGTACTGATATTCAGAACCCCTGGTTCTGGAAGAAGACAAGGGAGGCACGTCAGAATAGCTGCCTCGTGCTCCGCCCACAGCCCAAGGCTCCTATAGCCCCATCCCACCCTCTTGACAAGCTCTAACCCCCCAGGGCCAGGAGTGTCTGTATCTGGCTCTGTCTCCCTACGCTGGGGGCTGCCAGGATGGGGGCTGAGCACAGAGGGGACAGCAAGGGCTGTTTGAATGAATCGGGTCCTCCCCCAGCCTGACTGTGGGTTCCCTGCCAGGATGACCACAATCAGTGCTCCCTATGCTGCCACTACTACCCTGTCAGGCTAGTGGGCATCTCCTGGTCCAGCAGCTGCCTGGCCACCCACCACCCACCTTGCCCAGCGGTGGGTGGCTGTGGTGGAGGAGGAGCCTCCCAGCTGGACCAGAGCTCAGAGCCCCGAGGACAGACCCACTCAGCCCCCTGGGCTCATCTCTCCCACTCCCTACAGCAAGGGCACCTGTACCAACCTGAGAGGTGGGTACTGCTTCCAATTCTAAGGACAATAACTATCACTTATTGAGTTCCGACTGTATGCGCCAGGCCAGTGCCGAGCATTTTACAGGCGCCACTTTCCCACAAAGTGGGACCATGATCATCCCAATGATATAAAAACTGAGGCTCGAAGCCGGAGAGCCACCAGCCCAAGGTCACATAGCGAGGTCATGACCCAAACCAGACCAGGAGCTGACCGACTTGCTGCTGTGCCACCCTGGCAAGTGGCTTCATCTGTCTGAGCCTCAGTCATCTCATCTCTGAAATGGGCATGATCATAACAGACCAGCTGGGTGCTCAGCAAGATCAGGACTAAGGTGAAGCGAGCAGGGCACTAATCTCGGGCATGAAATTAAGGAGGCGCCAAAGAACTCAATCACCAAGATCAACACTCTTCTAATGCAATATTTTTCAAAAAAATCAAAACGAACCTAAAAGTATGTACTGAGTACTATTCATGGTTGCCAAACAATGGAAACAGCTCAGATGTCCGTCAGTGGAAAAACAGATAAACAAAATGGGGCCCATCCACACAGTGGAATATTACTCAGCCATAAAAAGGAATGAGGCACTGATGCACGCTACAATGTGGATGAATCTTGAAGACATCAGGCTGAGTGAAAGAAGCCAGACACAAAAGGTCACATAGTATATGATTAATTTCTATGAAATGTCCAGAGCAGGCAAATCCACAGAGACAGAAAGCAGATTGGTGGTTGTCAGGGGTTGGGGGAGGGGGATGGGGAGTGACTGCTAAGGGGGACGGGGTCTCCTTTTGGGCGTGATGAAAAGGTTCTGGAACTAGACAGAGGTGATGGTTGCACAACATTGTGAATGTAATTAATGCACCAAATTGTACTTGTTAAAATGGTTCATTCTGATATGTGAACTTCACCTCAAAAAAATACATATGTTTATATACATACATATAAACCTTAATTTTTAAATTTTAGATTTATTTTTTTGAGGTAACACTGGTTTACAATATTATAATAATAAAAATGTTTCATGTGTACAACATTATATTTGGACTTCTGAATACCCTACTGTGTGCTCACCATGAAAAATTTAGTTTCCATCTGTCACCATACGGTTGATCCCCTTTACCCCTCCCCTCCCCCTGCCTCTTCCCCTCTGGTAACCACTAATCTGTTCTCTATATCTATGTATTAGTTTTGGTTTGTCCATTTATTTATTCAGTTGTTTGTTTGTTTGGTTGGTTGGTTGGTTTTTATATTCCACATCTGAGTGAAATCATAGGGTATTTGTCTTTCTCCAGCTGAATTGTTTCACTAAGCATAATATCCTCAAGGTCCACGCATGTTGTCTCAAATGGCAACATTTCATTCTTTTTTATGGCTGAGTAGTATTTCATTGTATACATGTACCACATCTTTTTTATCCATTCATCCATTGATGGGCACTTAGGTTGTTTCCACATCTTGGCTATTGTGAATAACGCTGCAATGAACATAGGGGTGCATATATCTTTTCCAATTATGTTTTCTTTTTCTTTGGATAAATACCCAGAAGTGGAATTGCTGGATCATATGGTAGTTCTAGTCTTAATTTTCTGAGGAATCTCCATACTGTTTTCCATAGTGGCTGCACCAATTTACATTCCTGTCAACAGTGTATGAAGGTCCCCTTTTATCCACATCATCGCTATTGATTTTTTCATTGTGTATAAATATATGTATATATTTAATATATGTATACATGTATATAAAATGAGCAAAATGTCTAGATTTTAAATAAAGACAGGATCAACCCTGTATTTGCCCGACCCTGCCTTTCTTGCCACACCCTGATCTTGGCCCTGGTCCCAATAAAACTTTATTTACAAAAACAAGTGTTTGGTCTGGGCCACAGTTTGCCAGTGAGAATTTTTTTAACTATTACACTATAACGCTATGCATTTTTTAATGCTATGCATTTTGAATACTGACTTTACACTCTCCTAAATTAGACACCCCATTACATTTTTGTGCCTCACTTGCTTCACCCTAGTCTAGCTGAGGCTCAGAGTACGTGCTCAGCTCCAAGGGGCCCCCCCACTGCCCAGCCAAAGGTACCTGAGTGGGTGTAGGCAGGAATGTGCCATGTCTGGTTGGGACCGGGGCCAAAGCGATTCCGGGAAACGACAGTCAGGTCATAGGCGGCACCCGAGAGGATGAGCTTTTTCTGCAGGCGCAGAGTCCTCGTGGCCTTGGCCTTACATGGGCAGGACAGCATATGCAGGTGGACATGGTAGGTCACCTCCATGCCCGAGTCGGGCCCGAGGCAGCCTTCCGGAAGCTCCAGCTGGGGCAGCTGTTGTGAGTGTGAGAGATGGTTTGTGGGGACCTGAACATGCACGTCGTCCCTGTGGGTTGACATCAGGATGCTGCCCACGAGCACAGGCTCATGCACGGGCCACAGCTGATGACATATGTGAAAATTTTTAAAAAATAGTAAACCTCAGTGCTGGCAAGGCTGCTGGGAAACCGACACATCCACTGCTCATTGGTTTAGGGGGAGGGGGGAGTAATTTGGCAAAACCCACTGAAAGCCAGAGGAAAAAAATATTTCCGTCTTTGGACCCAGTTACCTCGAGCCTGGAAATTTTTCCTAAGAAAAGGAATTCAAATTATAGGAAACCTAGGAAGAGAAGGAGCTTCACTACAGCTTTATCATGCCAGTCCACTGGGGACCTGGCTGAATCAATTATGGTGAAGCCAGGGGTTGAAATGTATGGTGAGTTTGCCCAGACTCAGGCAGGGGATTTCCCCTCTGCGCCTCAGTTTCCTCCTCTGGAAGATGGGTTCATTCGACTGTACTTAATGAGTTGTTTGGGGGACTTCAAAAAAATCATCGCCTATCCAGACCAGCACAGTCAACCCCCTCCTGGCCTTCCAGCTTCCACGTGAGCTCCCCAAAATCTGCTCCCCCAATGGCTGCCAGAGGGAGCCTGTGAACACCTGAGTCCATCCATATCCTTCCTCTGCTCACACACCCTCCATGGCTCCCCATTACCTTCAGAGTTCAACCCACAGTCCTTCCAGTCCCTACCACCTCCACGACTCATCTCCCTCCTTTTAAACACTTCCACTCCAGCCTCTTGTCTCCTTCTCTCTGTCCTCAGGCCACCCCACAGGCCTGCGATGTTCCCATTACCTGCTCATGCAAGGTCACCTGCCTCCTCCCATCCGGGCGGAG
This sequence comes from Balaenoptera borealis, assembly GCF_965194805.1. Classification (NCBI taxonomy): domain Eukaryota; kingdom Metazoa; phylum Chordata; class Mammalia; order Artiodactyla; family Balaenopteridae; genus Balaenoptera; species Balaenoptera borealis. The sequence continues at coordinate 172,828,893 of NC_138867.1, read as the reverse complement.
CTGCTCCACGGAGAACCTCACCTTGGCCTGTGGGGGGGGTTCTGCAATGAGACAGCAAGACAGTGACACTGGGGGTGGGGCCCTTGCTCACAACGTCCTGCAGACCCTGGATGGGGACCTGGGACCTTTTCCTTCCCTCCCATGAAACACAGGATTCCATGGGTCGTTAAGTAGTCTTCAAAATCTGCAAACATGGAGATCCACTCCACAACAGTGTGAATATACTTAATGCAACTGGCTAAAAATGGTTAAAATGGCAAATTTTATATTATGTCTTTTTTTACTACAATTAAAAAAAAAAAAATCTGAAAACAGCCGTCGGAGTTGTTTCCCAGCAGATATGCACTTGGGTGGGCAGGAGGCAGCTCCAGCTCAAAGGGTAGAGGGACAAATGTTGACAGTCACCCCCCCCCATCTCTCCCTCCCACCCCCACCTGGGGCCACGTCTCCACTCTGGAGCTGCCCTGGCTCCAGCTTCCTGTATCATTTGGGAAAATCTGCCTTCACGACACAGCCACTTGCACCCATCGACTCCTTGTTCGGCTTTCAAAGAACAAAACCCACCAGACTAATTGGAAGGAGAGAAAGACTGATAAATGTTTTCTTTTTATTACGGATTTGCCACATTTTACAAAGTGAAACTTGCCCACTGCCCTGCCACCTTGCACTAATTTTCCCTAATTTCTTCAGCAGCCTTATTTCTAACATCCATCACGTTATTGCTAACACTCACCACCTTATTTCTAATACCACTACCATCTTTCTAACGCCTGTCTCCCTTCCTGTGGTCCAGGGTGCTCTCACCGGGGGGGATGCACACAGGCCTGCTCCAGCTGCTCCAGAGACCTCCGGGGACCCCTGGCCTCAGCCGTCGCCGCAGCTGGAATTCCTGGGCCGTGTCCATCTCCAAGGGGCAGAGGCATGACTCTGGGGAGAAGCAGATCAAACATCAAGCAAAGGGGCTGTCCCAAAGCCAGGAGCACCCAGGGCTTGGCACTGGTCACTTAGCCATCATGCACATATTAAGTTCCAACTGTGTACATGCACTTATTGAGTGTCAACTGTGTACAAGCACTTATTGAGAGCTAATCATGTGCCGGACCCTGGGGACACAGCCAGAATAGGCCAGGTCCTGTGCTCTTGGGGCCTCAAGGATCACCCACTTCTTCTACTGTTTGGAGTTCAAGTCTCAGCAAGGCCACCTACTAGGGATGTGAACTTGGCCAAAGGCTTCACAAGCCCAAGCCTTTGTTTCCTCACCTGTGAAATGGGAATAATCCAATACTGAACTACAGGGAGGCGCAAACAAGCCTACAGAGAATTTAACACTGGGCCTAGCACACAGCGGGTGCCTAATTAATGCTAACTTGCTACTGCTGTCGTTGTCACTATTATTCTCACCGAAGTCAGCATCATCCTGACGTCCACAGTCGCCCTAAAACAAGACCATATTTATACATTGTTTTACATTTGGGTGTTGAAAATTCTAGCTCTTTTGAAATTTTCAACAATTATTTTGCTAAATGCAACATGGAACCCTGGATTGGATCTGAGAACAGAAAGAGAACATTCTTGGAAAAGCGGGTGATAGTCCAAATAAACTCTGGAATTTAGTTCATTGCAAGGGACCAGTGACAGACGGACTTGGCAATGAAAGCCATTAACCTGTGGGGAAGCTGGGTGAAGGTTCTATGTACTTCTTTGTAACTTTTCTGAAAATCTAAGATTATTCCAAAATAAAAAAGTTTTTTTTTTTTTTTTAAAGAATTATTTGGGGGAATTTCCTTGCAGTCCAGTGGTTAGGACTTGGCACTTTCACTTCCGGGGCCCGGGTTCAATCCCTGGTCAGAGAACTAAGATCCCACAAGCCGTGTGTCGAGGCCAAAAATTAAAAAATAAAATAAAATAAAATAATTATTTTAGGAGGCAAAATTATATTTTTATAACTTCCTAAATATATATTTTAAGAGACAAAACCTATCTGTCTGTGGTGTCATGGATGAGGAGAGGCAAGTTTAGGAGCCAGCTAGCCCCACACTCCCCGGCTGATGCTGAGAGGTCCCTGGACATCCTGAGCCTCAGTTTTCTCATCTGCAAAGGGGGGCTGAGAGGGTCCACTGAAGAGTGTGTTAGGGGGCTGGAGATAAAAAGTAAAGAGATGTCCCTCCCCAACGGGAGTCCCATGTCACCTGCCTCTGACTGATCCGAACCCATTCACTTGATGGGAAAACTGAGGCTCAGGGAGGGGCACAACATTTGGAGGGAAGATGGGGCCGAAACTGAGGCAACTCCCTGGACTCAAGATGCTCCCAGGCTGAGGGAGGGGGAGACACCACAATTCAGAAGCTGGTGGGGGGGGGGTCTCTGTCTCTCCCAAACTCCCTGGGGACTTGGTCAGGGCTGAGGTTTCTTGCAAGCCTAGGCTTGCCCTGCCTGCAGGGGACAGAGGGGAGAATAGAGTAGCTGAAGAATGAATGAAGGTCCAAAGAAGACATACAGATGGCCAATAGATACGTGAAAATGTGTTTAACATCACTAATCATCAGGGAAATGCAAATCAAAACCACAGTGAGATCTCATCTCACACCTGTCAGAATGGTTATCATCAAAAAGACGAGAGATAACAATTGTTGGCGAGGATGTGGAGAAAAGGGAACGCTGTGCACTGTTGGTGGGGACGTAAATTGCAGCAGCCACTATGGAAAACAGAGTGCAAGTTCCTCAAAATATTAAAAATAGAGCTACCATATCATCCAGCAATACCACTTCTGAGTACTTATCCAAAGAAAAGCAAAACACTAACTGGAAAAGATACATGCACCTTCATGTTCACTGCAGCATTATTTACAGCAGCCAAGATGTGAAAGCAATCTTAGTGTCCATCGATGGATGAATGGATAAAGAAAATGTGGTACATGTATCAATGGAATATTATTTAGCCATAAAAAGAAGGAAATCCTGCCATTTGCAACATGGATAGTCCTTGACGGCATTATGTTGAGTGAAATAAGTCTGACAGAGAAAGACAAATATTGTATGATCTCACTTACAAGTGAATTTAAAACGAACAAAAAACCAAACTCATAGATACAGAGAACAGAGTAGTGGTTGCCTGAGGTGAGGGATAGCGGGTGGGCGAAATGGGTGAAGGTGGTCAAAAGGTACAAAGTTATCAATATAAAATAAATAAGTCCTGGGGATGTAATGTACAGCATGGTGACTATAGTTAACAATACTGAACTGTATTGTCTGAAAGTTGCTAAGAGAGTAGATCTTAAAAGTTCTCATTACAAGAAGCAAAATCTGGAACATGCCTGTGTGGTGACGGATGTTAAACAGACTTATTGTGGTGATGATTTCACAATGTACACAAATATCAAATCATGTTGTACACTTGAAATTAATATAATTTTGTATGTCAGTTACATCTGAATTAAAAAAGGAGGGACAGGGCTTCCCTGGTGGCGCAGTGGTTGAGAATCTGCCTGCCAATGCAGGGGACACAGGTTCGAGCCCTGGTCTGGGAAGATCCCACATGCCGCGGAGCAACTGGGCCCATGAGCCACAATTGCTGAGCCTGCGCGTCTGGAGCCTGTGCTCCGCAACAAGAGAGGCCGCGATAGTGAGAGGCCCGCGCACCGCGATGAAGAGTGGCCCCCGCTTGCCACAACTGGGGAGAGCCCTCGCACAGAGACGAAGACCCAGCACAGCCATAAATAAATAAATAAATAAAATTAAAAAAAAAAAAAAAAAAAAAGGAGGGACTTCCCTGGCGGTCCAGTTAAGACTCTGTGCTCCCAATGCAGCGGACAAGGGTACAGTCCCTGGTTGGGGAACTAAGACCCCACACGCCACACAGCATGGCCTAAAAAAAAAAAAAAAAAAAAGGAAAGGAGGGAGGGAGGGAGGAATGGTGGAAAGGTAGTTTCCTGAAAGAGGCAGCCCTTGAGCTGGACCCTGAAGGTGGGTTGGATTCACATGTGCTCAGATGGAGAGGAGGGCATGCAGGTGGAAGGAACTGCATATACCAAGGCAAAGAGGCTGGAAATCCAGGCCATGGGCAAAGAATGATGGCCATTCAAAAAGGGGCCAGAGGAAGCATGAGGCAAGTGAGGGAACCTAGGGCCAGCTGAAGATAAGGATGCCTTACTGAGGGTAGTGAGGAGCCATGGAGGGTGTGTGAGCAAGGGAGATCACAATCAGATCTTCATGTCAGAGAGACCCAGAGGCTAAACATGGGTCAAGAGTGGAGGCCAGGTGGGAAGGGTGATAGATACAGAGATTGCAAAACTGATGGAAGAGGTGTGAGGGTGCCCTGTGCCTGTGCAAACCCCTGATCTGGGGAATAAACTCACCAACTTCCACGGGCTGCCAGGTGTCCGGTGCCGGAACTGTACCTCAGCACCATCCTGGTGGGCTGGGGTCTCCCACTTCATGAGCAGCTGCCCCGCTGACCTGGACACCTTGATGTTTCCTGGAGGAGGGTCGTATTTAACTGGAAGCAGAGTTGGGGGTGGGAAAGGGAAGCCGTCATGTGTGTGAGCTGTTGGTCCTGAAAATTCTGGAAAATCTTCCCATGATCCTCTTGGCCCAGAGTAACCCACCAAGCTCCCAAAATTTGAATCAGGGACACCTCTACAGGTCCCATCTAAGCCTGGGGTTCTATGGGTCAAAGAGTTAAGATTTATACACAGGATCCTATTAGTAAAGGTGTCTTTAAAATATTAATGCACATTGCTGGCAAGGCTGTGGTGAGACAGGCACTTTTGTAAATTGCTGATGAGAGGGTAATTAACTGATTCTATTTTTTTCTGAAGGACTATTAGGGAAATCTTACTAACTTTGTAACCTCACTTCAAGAAGCCTGGCCTGAGGAGAGACATCTGTCATGCTTTCTGCACCTCGGTCATACTGTGCCTGATTCTAGCTCAGGGTCTTTGCACTTGCTGTATCCTCTGTCTTGCTGTATCCACACTTCCCCATCTTTATTCCTACTGGATCTTTTTCATCCTTGAGCTGGAGCCCTCCCTGACCTCCCAGCAGTATCTCATCATGTGTAATGATCATGCCTTGTCCATCACCCTACATGAATCTGGGCTCCATGAAGGCAGGGACAGGGTTGGGATTAGGGTGAGGAGAGTGAGGCAAGGTTGTACAAATACAGGGTCAGATCCTGTCTTTATTTGAAGTTCTGGGGAATTCCCTGGCGGTCCAGTGGTTAGGATTCTGCACTTCCACTGCAGGGGGTGTGGGTTCAATCCCTGGTCAGGGAAGTAAGATCCCGCGTGCCATGCAGCGCGGCCAAAAAAAAATCTGATATTTGATTTGTCATGGCTTTTTTTTTTTTTTTCATTAATATTGATTTTTTAAAAATGTTGCATCATGGGACTTCCCATGATGGTCCAGTGGTCAGTACTCCACACTCCCAATTCAGGGGACCTGGGTTCGATCCCTGGTCAGAGAACTAGATCCCACATGCATGCTGCAACTAAGAGTTCGCATGCCGCAACTAAAAGATCCCACATGCTGCAACTAAAAGATCCCGCATTCTGCAACAAAGAACCCTCATGTGGCAACAAAGATCCTGCATGCCACAACTAAGAGCCGGCACAGCCAAATAAGTACATAAATAAATATTCAAAAAGAAAAGTTGCATCATGATATGGTTTATAAATGACTATTGAGGTTTTTTGGCACCCCCATAACATTTTGTGGCCAAGGAGCGTGCCTAATTCATCTCACCCTTGTCCCAGCCCTGTGCTGTGACCTCCATTGGCCTTGCCCACGTCCCCTATGACTGAGCATGGCACACGGTAGCAGTTCAACGAGTATAAACTAAGTGTATGTTATTGATTTGTGAAAACAGATTTTAAAGACCGAACACGGGGGACTTCCCTGGTGGCACAGTGGTTAAGAATCCGCCTGCCAATGCAGGGGACACGGGTCCGATCCCTGGCCCGGGAAGATCCCACATGCCGCAGAGCAACTAAGCCCGTGTGCCACAACTACAGAGCCTGTGTTCTAGAGCCTGCGAGCCACAACTACTGAGCCCGTGTGCTGCAACTACTCAAGCCTGCGCACCTAGAGCCCGTGCTCCACAACAAGAGAAGCCACCGCAATGAGCAGCCCGAGCGCCGCAAGGAAGAGTAGCCCCTACACTCTGCAACTAGAGGAAGCCCGCACACAGCAATGACGACCCAATGCATCAAAAAAAAAAAAAAAAAAAAAAATTATAAGACCCAACAGGGTCTTGGCCACATTACAGTATCAAGGAGAAACTGGAAGCTACCTAAATGTTCATCAGTAGGGGATCAGTAAGGGGACCATGAATGACTCTGCCAGGTCACATGACAGTGTTGGATGTAAAAACAGCTGGCAGTATCCAGCCCCTTGCCAGGGACTCAGAATTCCCCCAGGTCTAGGCTTGGGGACCAGAGGCTTCTCTGGGTGAGGAAGTAGTAGTGGGGAGGAGGAGAACAGGGTGCTGACCTGAGCTGTAGAGGTTCAGGGTAATGTTGGGGGACTTCTCTGTCCAGTTGGCAGCCCGGGATTCCACCCAGAGAGTGACAGCGTGGAGCACGGGTATGCCATCCTGGTCGGAGAACTGCAGCTTGGTGGCTGAGCCCGCGGCAAAGTAGCAGCAGCGCCCAGGCTTGAGGCTGTGGGAAGGAGGGTGTTGGTACTGAGTCTCAGCGGCCACAGCAGATGATGTGCATCACATCCCAGTATCCTTTTCTTCCCCTTTTACTCCCGCTCCCCAGCCTGGGGGTTTCTTAGGGATCAACTTGGGACTAAGGGATTTGGAGGATCCCAGAATCTCCTAACGTGGGCTGCCACAGAGAGAAGGAAGAAATGAATAGATGGATGAGAGAAGGAAGAAATGAATAGATGGATGAATAAGTCACAGGGTGAGGATGAAGGAAGGACCACAGTAACTGCCACCCAAACTGGATACCCACCCATGCTGACCCCACAACACAGATCCCCAACCCTCCCTTCTGACAGGAGAAACTGAGGCCCAGGAAGAGGCAAAGACACTGCCGAGGTCATACATCTGAGAGTAGAGGCAGGGGGTCAGGAGCAAGGGCAGGATTCTCACCAGCATCTCAGGAAGTGGCTGACCCCAGCTACAGGGCCCTCATATTCCCAGGAACATTCATAACCAGCATTGCTGAGTATCCGGTAGCAGTTTAGGTCCCGGGGGCCCGAAGCTAAGCCTGGAGGTTTGAGAACAGACTAGAGTGGGAGGGGGCGGGGTCCCCAAACTGACACACCCCAGGGAGGAATCTTTGTGACACGTATGCAATCCGGTGTCACCTCAGCCTAAAGAGGCTGTGACTTCCAGCACCTTCCTGTGCCCTTCTCGCATGTCTCCTGCCATCTCCCTTGCACCTCCTCCTCCAGCCACTTCAGCCTCCTCACTGGTCCTCAAACACACCAGGCTCACTCCTACCTCAGGACCTTTGCATGTGCTATGCCCTCTGCCTGAAATGTCCTTGCCCCAGATCTTGACATTCCAATTTCTCCTTCTGTGTCACCTCCTCAAGCACTAGGCTATTTGAAGCAGCCCCCTCCCTCTCCATCCCTCACCCTGCTCTGTTTTTTTTCATAGCACGTCATTGTATGCAGGATATGCATTTGTGTGCCTCTTGTCCACCTCCTGCGCTAGGCTGTGACCCCAGGAGGACAGCTGGGCTCGCAGCTGACTCCTTCATGTCTAGAACTGTGTCTGCACGTAGTACGTGCTTGGTAAATATTTCTTGAGCAAAAGAATAGATGAAACGCCTTGCCCAGTGGCAGATTAGTGAGTTTGTTACAAGCATGAATGTTCCAGCAATGCTTGCCTCGGAGCAACTTCAAAATGTTTAACAGCTGCTTAGCCCCACATGCTGACCAATCAGGATGGACACAGACACCAGTCCTGCGACCCTGTTAGGGAGCAGATGAGGCTTACAGAGGTGACTGCTCCAGGACACCTGAGTTTGGTGAGGACAGGCCATCAGGCTGTCGGGTTGGGGCTCCCGAGACCCGTCTTTGGCTGGGCAGGAGGGAGCTGAGGGAGTGGCCGCTAGGGATGGGTCAGTCAGAGTCCAGTACAACCCCTTCCTCCCACGATGGGGAACTGCCCCAGACCTGACTCTGCATCCGGATACGGCGGGTCCTGAAAACAGCACCCCATGGTGCCACAGGCTTCAGCTGCAAAGGCAATGAAGAGATAATGACAGTCTCAGCCTTTCACTGCAGGGGAGGGGGCTTGCCCAGTGACCATCCATGCACCTGCCCACTTTCCCATCCTTGCACCCACCAACCCATCCACCTTCCTATCCATCCATCCATCCATAAATCCATCCATCTGTCCATCCACCCATCCACTCATCTATTCAGCCATCCATCTTTCCACCCACCCACCCATCCATCCATTCATCCATCCTCCCACCCCCTCATCTATCCATACATACACACATCCATCCATCCACCCACCCATCCAGCTCTCGGGCCGTTCCTCTAAAGCAATCCAGGGTCCCCTGTACCTCTCCCTTTTGCTGGTCTCCAGCCCTGCCTGACCTCTAAAAGCCCTGAAACCTTGCTGATCTCCAGTTTACAGAGAGGGAAACTGAGGCACAAAGAAGTTGCCCAAGGTCATGCAACAGCAGAGCTGGGATGAGAGTCCAAACCTAGTCATCCGCTGGGGGCTGGGTCCCTTCCCATTCGATTCCACAAGATGGAGCGAGAGTATGTATATTACATACACTGGGTACATAACACTATATTTTATATATATGTATATTATATATATACTTGGTCTTTATCCCTTCCTTAGCTATTTCTCATTAAACTCTGGGATGTGGGAAAGATTCAGAGCTTCAGCCCACTCCACAGAAGACAAAATTAAGACCAGAGGGGAGATGCCCAAGTCTGACATCAGAATCCATGATTATCCAGCTCACATTTGACAGAGGGAAAGACTGAGGCACAGAGACACAGAAACAACCCTGGGACCCGGGTCCACAGCCCTCCACATACGCACACACAGCCCCCCCGCCCCGGCAAGAAGAGCCGTGACTCCAGGGTAGGGGACTCACCGCCCTGCCGCGGGAGCAGGAGGAGAAGGAGGAGGACCAGCCTGGTCACCCGTTGCCCCATCCGGTCCTCGAAGAGGGCGGCAGCCCCAGACGAGCTTCTGTGCTGCTGGAGAGGCCCCAGCCACCCAGTCCTCACCCAGGAACACATTAAAGCTTAGCAAGAAAAACTAAAAAGAAAAAAAAAAAGTTATGTGTCATGGCCCCTCCCAGAGCAAGTCAAACTAAAAGAGAAACCCAGGAAGTCAGCCTGTGGGTGGTGGCCTCATTCAGACCACAAACACACCCGAGCTCTGGACCCTGAGCCCCAGGTCCGGGGGGTCTTCTCTGCTGGCCCCAGACTGAAGCTGGACACTGGGTGAGAGCCCCATGGGTGGCCTGGGGCTCTGTGCCCTTGGCCAGGTCTCCAGCCCTCTCTGGCCCACTTCTGAGACTTAGGAGCTAAATGGGAGGCCAGGGTCTTCAGACGTCAGAGTTCACTCTCCCAATAAATTGTTATGAAGTGCTTGCTGTAGGCTGGGCCCTCCGAAAATGTCCACCTCCCCATTTCCCGAACTCCAGCCTCAGAGCACCCTGGGTTCCAGGTCTGGAAGAGTCTCCTTGCTTCCTTTAGACTCAACTTTGTCTTTTTTCTGTGTCTTTTTCTCAGCCAGAGGTGGAGAGGTTGGGGGGCAGGGGGGGGGTCTCAGTTTCTGACCCTCTCTCCCCACTGTCAGCAAAGGCCCAAAATGTCCATGGAGAAGAGCTGATTCATGCTACAAAGTGGATGAACCTCCAAAACAACAGGCTGAGTGAAAAAAGTCAGACACAGCAGCCCATATGTTGTATGATTCTATGTATATGAAATGTCTGGAACAGGCAAATCCACAGAGACAGAAGGTAGATTAGTGGTTGTCAGGGGCTGGGGGAGGGGAATGGGGAGTGACTACTCATGGGGATGGGGCTGCATTTTGAGGTGCTGAAAATGTTTTGGAGCTAGACAGAGGCAATTGTTGTACCATATAGTGAATATTCTAAATGTCACTGAACTGTATATATTAAAATGGTTAATTTTATGTTATGTGATTTTCACCTAAAAAAAAACATTCTCGGAGCCCAGGTGGGCAAAGAACAGGGTAAGGGTCTCTCCTGAGGGAAAGCATCTGGGGAAACTGAGGCCCAAGAGGCCAGGAGGAAGCCCTTTCTCTGAGAGCCAGTCCTGAGGGGCAGCTGGGCTGGCCAGGGTCAGGCGCCCAGCAGGCCATGAAGTCAGAGCCATCGGAACAAAGAGGCAGTGTTCTAGGCCTGGCACAGTGGGGACGGGGACCCTGTGACCCTGCACAGAGCAGTCTTCACAGGCAGCAGGGCCCAGGCCAGGCCAGGGGGCGGAGTCGGTTTGAGGCCTGGGGGAGGGTCAGAGACAGAGGGAGACAGCGACATAAAATGGAGAGAAATGTAAAGATAGAAGGGACCACTGGAGATAGGGGTAAACCCATGGCCCCCCTCTCAATGATCCTGAGACCCCCTACCTCAGGTGCCCCATTTCGCAGATGGAGAAACTGAGTCCAGAGACACCCAGACCACTCAGGGCCCCAGCTAGAGGTGAAAACATGGATGCAAATCCTGAGGCAGGACGCCCCCCACAGTGGGGCTGAGCTTTGCACCTTCCAGAGTAAAGCCCATGCTCCAGGGCTACTCCCTACCTCCCACCAACCCCCCTCCCAAAAGTTGGGCCTCCCAGGCCTCAGCTTCCCCATGTGCAAATGGGCTAGAGTGTGGATAAAAGAGGGTTGCTGCCCACCAGACAGCCAGTATGATTTGTCATTCTTTGGGGGCTCTCAGTGGCCTCTGCTCTTGTCACACCTCTTTCCCATCCCCCCAAAGTTAGAGCAGTCACTGGAAAAACATCAAGGTGGGTGGGGCAGGGCTGGACACAGATGCCCCCAGCTCCTTGAGGTCAGGGGCTGGGTGCAGGGAGGGGCAGAGGTTAAGGGGGCCCTGCAGGGGACCAGGGAGGGTTTCCCAGAGTAGGGAGGTCTTGAACTGGCTTTGTAGAATTGAAGGGCATTACCGGCAGAGGTGACAGAAGAGGCAAAAGTTCGGGGGACATGATTTGGGGAACACCAAGATGAACGTGGCAGGTCTGGGGCTCCATGGGAGAGATGAAAATGGTCGGGGGGGCCAAGGCCTTGAGTGCTGGGCTGAAGGGCTGGGCTTTTTCGCAAGAGCTTTTTCCCAAGGAGCTATGGCAGGAATGTGAGTAGGATTCCAGCCACTTGTGAGGTGTTGTTTCTACCCTTTTTGAGGTCACAGTTGGAAGCTCTCCTTGAGGTTCACTGCAGCCCACCTTCCCCGTGCCAAATCTTTGTACACCCACCTCTCTTGGCCTGCCTGCCACCTACTCCAGGAAGCCCTCCCAGCTGCCCTAGAAGCCCAACTGGGATATGTCCCCAGAGCTGTCCCACTTTCAGATACCCCACAAACTGGGGGGAGGGGGAGGCAGGAAGGATAGGGTCATAGGCCCCCCTCCCCAGGAAATGGTAATGGGAGGAACCACAGAACTTCCCCACCCCCTCAGCTTCCGCTTTCTGTGGGAACGGCGGGTAGTGACCTTTAGCCCGAGAAGGGCTGAGCTTCTCTCCATGTGGTCAAGAGACCTGGTGCCCCTGAGGGGCATCTAAGGAGGATCTTGAAGGATGAGTAGGAGTTGGCAAGGAGAAAATCCATGAGTTCATTTAACAAACACATTTATTAATAAGAACATTTTTCACCAATAAGAACATTTTTCATTCACTCAACCAGGACTTTCTGAGGCCTCCAGAGAATCAACTGAGGATGTTTTAAAGAATACATAGTGCTGATCATTTTGTAAGATATAGAAATATCAAATCTATATATTGTGCATCTGGAACTAACGTAATGTTGTAGGTCAATTATAATTCAATTTTTTAAAAAAGAATACATAGGGGGACTTCCCTGGCGGTCCAGCGGCTAAGACTCTGCACCTCCACTGCAGGTGGCAGGGGCTCGATCCCTGGTCGGGGAACTAAGATCCTGCGTGCCGCGCAGTGTGGGGCCCCACCCCCACCCCACAAAAAAAGAATACATAGGTGGGACTTCCCTGGTGGTGCAGTGGTTAAGAATCCATCTGCCAATGCAGGGGACACAGGTTTGATCCCTGGTCCGGGAAGATCCCACATGTCCCAGAGCAACTAAGCCCGTGTGCCACAACCACTGAGCCTGCACTCTAGAGCCCGCGAGCCACAACTACTGAAGCCCGTGCTCCACAATGAGAAGCCACCGCAATGAGAAGCCCGTGCACCATAATGAAGACCCAACACATCCAAAAATAAATAAATAAAATTTTAAAAATAAATAAATATATATATTTATTTTTTTAAAAAAGAAGACATAGGTTACCAAGAAAAGAACTCCTTCATTCACTCTCTGATTACACTCCCTGATACCCCTCATGGAGATATTTGAGGAGGGTTTTGCTGGATGTGTAGAAGTTGGCAAGAAAAAAAATCTATTTATTCATTCAATAAATGTTCTCTGATGCTTCTCAAAGAGAATTTGAAGTGGATTTTGAAGGATAGGTGTTCACCGTGGAAAAATTGCATTCAGTCAGTCCTCCAGTCGGTCAGTCAATAAATGCTCCCTGTTGCCCTTTGAAGAGGTCATTTGGGAAGGAGTTCTGGGAAGAAGTTCTGCAGATAGATCATGGGCTTTTGAGACCGCTCTGGTGGCTTCCCCTCCAGCAGCTCCCCATCTGTCCAGCCCAACCACCTCTGGTACAGGGAACCTCTGTTTCCTCAGGGTTCCAGTCAAAGTCCCAGGGAAGACTCTTATTGGCTGAGCTTGAGTCACATCTCCATCTTTAACCAATCACAGTGGCTGAGATGGATAATGACTCTAGGTCACATGTCCACCCCAGCCTGGATTACAGAACTTTTAGGCAGAACTAGCCAGAGACAGAAAGTTGGCCATGGTAGGGTGTGAGCTTACCATCACCTGGGGTATGCAAGCTCCAGCTGAAGTCCATTTAGTGTAGGGTTATCAGATAAAACACACAACACTCAGTTAAATTAGAATTTCAGATAAATAACACATAGCTTTTTAGTATATCTATGTCCCAGTTATTGCACAGGATATATACTGAAAAAGTATTCATTGTTTATCTGAAATTAAATTTAACCAGGTGTCTGTATTAGTTTGGTAGGGCTGCCATAACAAAGTATCACAGACTGAGTGATTTCAACAACAGAAATTTACTTTATTATAGTTTTGGAGGCTAGAAGTCCAAGATCAAGGTGTCGGCAGGTTTGATTTCTTCCAGGGTCTCTCTCCACGGCTTGAAGATGGTATCTTTTCCCTGTATCTTCACATGGTCTTCCCTTGTACACGTTTGTATACTAATCTCCTCTTATAAAGACACCAGTCATATTGGATTTGGATCTACCCACATGACCTCATTTTACTTTAATTACCTCTTTAAAGGACTTATCTCCAAATACAATCACATTCCGAGGTACTGGGGGTGAGGATTTCAACTTATGAATTTTGGGAGAACGCAATTCAACCCATAACAGTGGCTGCTTTGGAAAACGGTCTGGTAGTTTTTGAGAATATTTAAATGTAGAGTTACCATAGGACCCAGGAATTCCACTCCTAGGTATATACCCAAGAGAATCGAAAGCATATGTCCATACAAAAACTTGTACATGAATGTTCACAGAAGCACTCTTCACAATAGCCAAAAAGTGGGAAAACTCAAATGCCCATTAATGGATGAATGAGTAAACAAAATGTGTCTATCCATGCAATGAAATATTATTCAGCCATTAAAAGGAATGAAGTAGTGGCATTTGCTGCAACGAGAATGAATCTTGAAAACGTCTTACTGAGTGAAAGAAGCCAGACGCAAAAGGCCACATGTTGTATGATTTCATTTATGTGAAATGTCCAGGACAGGCAGATCCACAGAGACAGAAAGATTGGTCTTTAACAGGGACTGGGGGAGGGAGAATGGAGAGTGACTGCTCAGTGGTATAGGGTTTCTTTTGGGGGTGATGAAAGTGTTCCGGAATTAGATAGTGGTGATGATTGCACATCTCTGTGAATATGTTTAAAAACCACAGTATTGTACACTTTAAAAAGGTGAATTTTATGGTAGGTAAATTACATGTCAATTTCAAAACGTGTGTGAGAAAAACAAATTTGGCCTTGGAGTCCTGTATTTTTATGTGCTCAATCTGGCCACCATAACTTGGTGGGACACTACTGTACCTCACAGGCGATTAGCCGGAGACCTTAGCTAGGGTTCCCTCCAATCTGAGAACATACTCTAATGTCCAGGTCGAACAGTTGGTAACCAAGGGACCCTGCAGCTGCAGAGACAGTGGAAGTCCCAGTGAAAGAGAGAATATGGGTGCCATCTTGGGACTTTGGGCTTTTCCCAGCCTCCCTTTCCCTTCTGCAAAGTGAGGCTGAACAATTATCATCAGATACCTGTGAGAGGAGGTCCTCATGAGGCACTTAGTTGGGTGCCCAATTGGCGCTCAGCAAAGGCAGCCATCCTCAAAAAAGAAACTGGTAACTACAGTGGCCGCCTATTCTTGTAAATAAAGTTTTATTGGGACAAGGGCCAGGATTGGAGTGAGGCAAGCAGGCAGGGTCGTGCAAGGGTAGAGTCTGATCCTGTCTTTATTTAAAATGTTGATGTCTAGCTCATCATGCATTTTTGCATTAGTTTCGATTCTTTAAACTATTGTATTAAAATGTTGTGTATCTTCATTACTGACTTTTTTTGTGGGCGCTTCTTAAATTTTGCACAGACATGAGTGCCCCACTCGCCTCACCCCTGTTGTGTGCCCCCCGGGGCGGGGAACATGGATTAACTTTTCTGAGCCTCAGTTTCCTCATTTGCAAAATGGGGATAACTCTCCCTTCTAGGAAGATTCTTTGAAAAATGTTTACTTCTAGGCTCTAGGGGTGGGGCGGGGCCTGAAAGGGCGGGGCAGACTCGCCCGAAGGGGGCGGGCCTTTCGAGACCAGCTCTCGGAGAGGGGCGGGGTCAGGCCTCATCAGCTGACCGGTTTGGCCAACGGCAGGGTGTGGCGGGGCTTGGCAGAATGAGGCGGGGCAGGGCGCAAGCGGGCATTGCGGACTAGCCGGCGATGGACGAGCCGAGCCTCCTGCGGCGCCGTGGGCTCCAGGTGAGGCCCCTGCGCGGGCGGGCAGAGGGCGCTGGCGGAGTGAACCTGCTTGGGTGCCGGGGTCGGGGCTTTGGCGAACCTGCTTGGGTGCCGGGCTCGGGGCTTTGGCGGACCCGGGGAAACTGAGGCGGAGGGAGGTGCGCGCTCCAGCGGCTCCCACTTGTCCACCCGCATCTCAAAGTGCTTTTCGCCTGTTGGGAAGAGGGTATGTCCATTTGACATATGGAGAAACTGAGGCTCCGTGGGAGAAAGGAGCTGAGGATTTCGACTTCTCCACCAGCAGCTCTAATCTAATCATATGAGCAACGACAGCCTTTGAGCGCTCACCATAAGTTCATCTCGTTGTGTCAATACTTTTACTAGTGCTATATTAATATTAATTAATGTGTATTAATACATGCCTCGTGCCTTCGCAGCGCCACCGCAGCCCTGCCTCAGCTCACCCCTAAGGCAAGCTGGGGAGGCTGGGGATGTCAGTCCGCGCTTTCGTCAGATGAGGAAACTGAGGCTGGAGTCTGGGAAAGTCACAAACCCGAGGTCGCACAGCAGGGATTCAGTCCAGCGACCTTAACCAGCTCTCAGGTGCACAAGCCACTGCCAACTGGCTCTGTGGCCTGGGGGGTGGGGTCTGGGGCGTTGGGAGGCACTCTTTCGTCTCTCGACCTCAGCTTCCCCATTCACTAGAAGGACCCTCCTTTTCTGACCTCTGGCCCCGGGTTTGTGTTCGGGAGGCAGCGCCACCAGGAGATAAGAAAAAAAGGCATCAGACCTAGCAGAGGCTGACATTCTAACGCACGTGACCCCGCGGCGGCAACTTCCTTGACCTCTCTGGACCTCAGTGTTCCCATCTGTCCAGTGGGAATTTAGACAATCGAGCCGTTTCCCTCTGGGGCTTAGACCACACCTGTAAGAAGCCACCAGTTGCAAGTGGGGGAACCCGGATTCATCATTTACCCAACAAACATTTATTGAGTGCCTGCTCATCCCCCGGCCCACCCCACCCCCGCCCCTCTGGAGAGGCGGGGATGGGGGGGTTCACCCCTGGAACCGCCCTCCTGGATCTCCCAGCCTATTGTGGGAGACGAATGCCTGAGCAGCAGTGACCCCGCAGAGGTGTCAGCTGCGATGGGGCACGCTCAGGTATCCCTGGAGAAGGCGGCTGAACCGAGGGTTGCTGGGTGGCCTTGGGACAGAGGAAGCAGCCACTGGTGGCAGGGCAGGGGGTAGGTGTTTGGGGAAATGAATGAGGCTGAGAGAAGCTAGAAAGGAGGGGGTGGGGTGGGGAGGTGGGCCCTGAGGCCGAGGAGGGAGGGAAAGGCAGGCCTTGAACCCGGGCTGCGGACTGCGAACTTGTCCGGAGGTGAAGGAAGAGCCACATGTGTTTCGGTTGGGAGTCAGGGAGGGTGTGGGTAGAGCTGCAAGGCAGAGACCCTGAGGACATGCGGGGGTGGGGGAGGGGCCATTGCCAGAGGCAGGAGTGGGGGGCCTGAGCATAGAGGAGGGGGTGCAGCAGGACTGGTTTGCAGTGGGGTGTTGTGGGGAAACAAGCCCCGCCCGGAGCCCCAGATAGATTTGAGCCCTGCCTGCAGCCTCTTAAAATAGAGAAACCGCCTTCGGGTAGGCGAATGGGGGGTGCAGCTGACGTCAGAAACGGGGGGGTTGCTGTTCCATGGGGAAGAGGCACCCATTCCTTGATGACGAGTCCCATGTTACAAACGGGGAAACTGAGGCTCATAGAATCATAGCCTCTGTCCAGGTGTCACAGTGTGTAAGGTGACAGAGGATTTGAACCCAGGCAAGTCTGGCTCTCCCTCCAGCCCAACCCCACACTGGCAGGCCTCCATCCAAGGAGGCGGAGGGGCAAGTAGGGTTTGCCCAGTTGAGTGAGGGCATTCTGTCCATGAACAGCACGTGCAAATGCTCAGAGGTATGCAACCATATGTGTTTATGGGGAAGCTAGAAGCCATTTCTTAGTGCTAGAACTGGGCATGTGAGATGGGACCATCTGCTTCCAGGGCTTCCATAGCCGATTTTGAAGAGGTTAGACTTTCTTTCTAGGGTGATTGGGAGCTATGGAAGGTGATGGAACAGGGGAGGACATGTCAGATCTGAGGGCTTTGAAAGACTCCTCTGGAGCAGGTGGGGGCCAAAAAGGGGGCCAGAAACCAGGAACGCATCTAGAGTAAAGGACCAAGTAGGAGACACAATGAAAATAATTTTTAAAATAACGGTAGAAGTGTAAATAACTGCTCGCATTAAGGGGCATCTACAAATGCTAAGCACTGTGCATGCATTTAGTTCTCCAACAGCCCAAGAGATTATTAGCCTCATTTTTCAGAGGGGAAAACTAAGGCTCAGAGAAGGAAAATAACATCCAGGAAGTCAGGGAGTTGGAATTCTAAGTGGTCTGGCACTTGAGGGTGCAAAGATGTTGAGGGCCTTGGTTTGGGGCATCAGTCACACACTCCTTTAATTGGAGCCCAGAGCGCCCCCAGCCAATCAGGTCAGAGCCAATCAGATATCCTGGAGGGTGATCCTTGCCAAAGGTCAAAGAGTCAATTCATAAAAGCTTGAGGAAGTCAGGTGCTGATTGGCCAGTCCAGACAATAGCTGGGGGTATCCTGGCCAATCTGACTGTGGCAATGCAGGGCATGCGGTTGGCTGAGTACTAGGAGGTTGTAAACAGGACCTGGCTTGGCCTGTGGACCACCAGTTTGCATTGGCTGTGGGTAAGGGGAAGAAGTGGAGACTGGCCCTTTCTGGTTTGGGTTAAGCTCAGTCTTCTGTGTAGCATTTGTAGGCGCCAGTTAACGTAAGCTGTTATTACTAGGACTACTACCACTATTATTTTATCAGTTTTTTCATCATCTCCCACTTGGCCCTTTGCTTAACAAACGACAGAATTTTAAAAGCAGATCCCCAAAGAGAGCATCCAGGGATAGAGAAGGTGGCCAGTCTGTGTCTGGACTTTGTCTCTCCTGCTGCTGGGGAAGCTCCCTGGAAAGTCCATCTGGCATCCTCACGGCCCAGTTCCAACTATTCTCCTCCTCCAGGAAGCCCTCTGGCTGGTGCCATGTGGTCCCTGCTGACCTCTCTCTCTTCGCTCCAGCTGCCAACTTCCCATGAGACTTGGTGCCCACTGGGCTGAGTCCCACCTCCACCCTACTGTTTCCCACTAGCCTGCTAGCCCAGCCTGAAGCCCTCCTCCTGGAACTCTTTTGGCTCCCTTCTCCCTCCAGCCCCTTCTCTTCCTCTGGGTCCCTGCTAATGCCTCCAGTATGGGGGTGTCCATGCCCTACCCTGTCTCCTTCAGAATGTGGGTTCCTCGGGGTGGAGCTGAGGCTTCTGGTGAGGAGGCAGCATCACCCAGCCCAGTCAAGCCCAGAAGAGGATGCCATAAATATTATCTTTAAAGGGCAGTTCCGGGGGGTTAGACCACCCCCACCCCCACGCCCACCCCCACCCCCTTTCTAGGCGGGAGCCACTCCCTGAGGAACAGCTGGCAAAGAGGGGGCTGAAGGCAGAAGCAGATGGCGCAGGGAGCAGAGGGTCCGGGGGTGGTGCCGGGAGAGTTCCATGTGGGCCCAGCATTCCACTGAGCCTTTGTAGGGGGGCTGCTGACCTTCCCTCACCTCTCTGTGCCATTTCACATCTTTTTGTATTTTGGAAGTAAATTAAAATTTGTGGTTAAATTGGTAGTTATTAACCTCACAAAATCATTGTCTGGGCTCCGATTGATCAAAGCTTCCCCCAGCGCCAGGCCCTGAGCCTGCTACTTGATTCCTCCCAGGGCCCTATGTAACTGGACCATTTTCCAAAGGAAGAAACTGAGGCACAGAGGGGTGAGGTTGTTTGGCGGGGGTCACACAGCCCAGATTAGGGAGCCAGACTGGGAACCCAGGACTGTCAGTGTTTTGGAAGGAAATGGCTGGGATGGATGGGGTGTGTGGGGGGCGGCACGTGTGGGCACAGCAAGAACCCCTGAGTTCAGATCCCAGCTCCTCACTCTTTTGCGGGTTAGTAGGGGAGGAGGAAGCTGGCATGAGATCTCATAACAACCGGAGGGGGCCGAAGGAGACCCTAATGGTGGTGGTGGTGGTGGTGGGTCTATGAACATTTGCACAGAATGATAGTGAGCTCTCCATCCCCAGAGGTATTCAAGCAAACAAGGAGACCTCAGGGTGGCACGTGAGCCTACTCCCACCTTGAAGGGCTCTGACTTGATTTTCTGAGCTCAAGGTAGCTGGGGTCCAGCCTCAGGGCGACGCCCCACCCCCGCAGATCCTCCTCTTCCCCTGCCTGGAGACCCTGTTAACCCCTCCCAGCCCTGTCATCCCGAGCCCAGCAGCTTCCGGCCCCCTCCAATTAGCTGCGGGGGCTGATGACATCATTGGTTGCCATGACGAACGCCCAACTCTGGATGTGGGCAGCCCTGGGCCCACCGAGGTAAAAATAGTCGTGCATCCTCCACGCGACCGCCCCAGTGTGTGTGTGTGTGTGTGTGTGTGTGTGTGCGTGTGGTGTCCAGAGACCTGGATTCCCGGCCCTACCTCCGTCGAGAGATGTGGGCAGCTGCTGCCCTCCGCGCCTCAGTTTCCCCACCTGTAAAAAGGCCTCTGCTCCTGATGCGTAGTAGCGGCTCAGTAAATGTGAGTAAAATTTAGCAAGTATTGCGATAGTCTGCGAAGGCCCTTGCTGAGCTCAACAGTAACACAACAACAATAATTTCTGATCATTTTTACCCCGGAACCCTCTTACATTATCTCTAAATTACAGATGGGGAAACCAAAGCACAGGTAGTACCAGTCACTTGGCTCAAGGTTCCACGGCCAGGAAAGAACAGATGATAGATCTGGACCCAGGTCTGAGTGTCCTCAGATTCTAAACTTGTGCTACACAGCCTTTTGAGAATTAAAAAGCCCTCTTGGGCAAGCCACATTTGAGGGTGGACTCTGGGGTCACAGTGGAACCCAAGCACAGGGCTTTCTACCCTATATATGGTGAGGACACCCAGGATTGGTGCAGATCAGCTTGCTGAGCTCTAAAAGAGTCTTCAATAGGGAGTCACTGGTCAGTATCTCCAGCCCCCACCAATGACCAGGACCCAAACCTGCAGAGATTCTGCAGAAGGTGAGCGGGGAATGGCTTTCAGATCTGGGAGGGGACAGGGTGAGGATGACTCAGGAATCTCCCTTTTCTTAATAGATTATTAGTATTTAGCCACTACTGACATACTTCTTTGTAAATATAACTAATTTATTTTAAATAATGATTTTTTTTAAAATGTAAGTAGGGGAGCTGAGAAGTGAGGTAGATTGGGAATCTGAAAGGGCTTCCTAGAGGAAGGGACGCTTGAGCTGAAACCTGAAGGATGAGCTTCAATTGACAAGCACCAGAAGGGAGGGAAAGTGGTCCTGGCAGAAGATACAGCTGATGCAAAGGCCCTGAGGCAGGGTTGAGTCCAGTGTGTGGGGTGAGCAGAAAAGAGGCATTGGTTGGAACAGGGTGGACAAGGGGCCAACTGGTAAATGAGGTGGGTGGAAAGCTAGAGATGTGAAGGATTTGTCTCCTTGAGAATGACCCCTGTTTTCTTTTCAGAAGGAACTGAGCCTACCGCGCCGGGGACGTGGGTGAGTTCACCTGGGACCAGTGGGCTGGATGGGGGCCTGTGGTCCTGGGCACAGATATTTCAGTAGCAGCCTCCAAATTGTGAATTTATTTAATAATTACTACAAAGCTTCTCACCTTGATCCTGCCCCAGTGTTTGCAAAGTACTTCACAGGCACCTCACGTGGCCCTCACCACAAGCTGGGAGGTGAGGTGCAAACCATGCCAGTTTGCAAACGAGGAAACTGAGGTGCATAAGGGTTGCATCACTGGCTCTAAGGCACCCAACTTGAAAAGGTGGCATCCAGAGTCCAGACTGTAGAATTCCAGTCAAGTATCCTGGAACCAGCTTGCATGCCTCCCATGACAGGAAGCTCACTCTATTTTGGGGAACACCGGCAGAAAATCATACACTTCAGGGTCACATTAATGTTCCTGGTGATTGGCATTTTGAGATCCCAAAAGCTCAAAAAACATTTGTTCAGTGCCTTCCCCTGTTTACAGATGGGGAAACCAAAGCCCAGGAGGGGGAGGAGTTTGCCTTGTACTGGTGGTCTGGGGGAGTGTGAGTGCAGACACTCCCTCTTTGGAGGCTGCGTTTGCCTAAGTTGGGGGTGGGAATTCCCTTGCGCCTCGTGAAATCACTCACTCAACAAACATTTTTTTAGGATCTACTGTGTGCTGGGCTCTGTTCCAGGCACAAGGGACACGGTGACAAGTCAATGCTGGACCCTGCCCGTGGAGCTTGCACTCCCTTGGGGAGAGTGATGAAGAGATGTTATACAGGGGAGAAATTAAACAGAGACAGACAGAGGGGGCTGGAGGGTGGCTTTAGCCCTGAAGATGTGGGATCTCATAGAGGAGGTGACATTTGAGACTAGATCTGGAAGAGGAGCAAGAGCCAGGGGGAAAGTGTGGGGGGAACAGCATTCCAGGCAGAGGGAACAGCATGGTCAAAGGTCCTGAGGTGCGAACTAGCTTGGCATTGGAAAAACAGCATGGAGACAGGGGTAGCTGGGGTGAAGTGAGCATAGGGGAGGTGGAGGGAGAGGAGAAGGGTTAGGTCCTGGGGGTTGGATGAGAGTTTGAAATCTGATGGTGGGGCTGGTGTCAGAGTAGCCCCCAAGCCCAGACCATCTCTTGTTGGACTGGGGATAGTGCACCTGGTAGGGAGGGCCCTGAGGACCCCAGTAGGGGCGGGGCTTGGACACTGCCCGGAAGGCGGGCACTGTCCCCAGCCTTTGCCCAGGCTGGGGGCGGGGTAGTGGACCGTGAATCAGTACAAACCACTGAGGGCAAAGTCCTGGGCCACGGAATAGGACAAGGACAAAGACTCCCTGAGGGCTGTCTAGTCTTTGCCACCTGCGGTGTGCCTGACTGGGTCCAACCAGGATTTCAAGGGGGCCATGGCCAGACACAGACAACCCCAAACCTTCGGAGTCTGGGCTGGGCAGGAGGGAGGGTGGGGCTCGGAGCGCCAGGGGTCCACGTGTAGGGAGGAGGCTGGTGGGGCTGAATTAGGATATGAATGAGGGGGATGACTGTCCTGGCAGAGGGAACCCAGGGAAGCCAAGGGCTGGAGGCGTGGTCGGGGCCTCCGGTGTGCGCCGGGATGCTGACACCCGCTGCGGGCGGCCGGGAACGCCTGGGCTGAGCGGCTGCGGGTGGGAGGATTGGGGCGGGGCACGCTCAGATCCGGGGTCCGAGAGACACCGCCCGGGGGCGGGGCTGGGCGGGGCTGGGTGAGCGCGGAGGTACGGCCGCGACCGGGAAGGGGCGGGGCCGGTTGATGGAGCAATAAGTCCGGCAGAGAAGGCAGTGACTGCCCTTCCTTTCCGGCCGTGCAGCTCGGGGCCTCGATACCCGGCCCTCTCGGCGTCCCTGCCCGGGAGGGGTGGCACCGCGGCTCCCGCCTCGCACAATCCGACCTTTGCTGCGGGGCTGTGCCTGCGCGCAGGTGCGGGGCTCCGAGCCCCGCCCCGGGACGGAGAGAGCCCGCCCCACCCCCCACCCCACCCCCCGGCGGCCCAGGCCCCACTCCGCGTCTGTCTCGCCTGCCAGGCGTGCTGTCCCGGCGTCCGCGTCTGTCTGTCTGTCCGATCGCGACACAATCAGGGCTTGGCGGCCACGAAGGGGGCGTCAGTACCCGGTCGCGTAGACGCGGCCCCGGCCTCGGCATGAAGTCCCGCAGGGACAAGCTGCACATCCCGGCGCTGACCCTCGAGTGAGTGCTTGGACCTGGAAGGGGAGATTTGGGGGAACAGGAGCAGGCTGACAACCACCCTTCTTCCGTGTCTCTGTTCAAGTCGCCCCGAGTCGCACCGCCGCCTCCAGGGAGCCCTCCCGGGTCAACGGTCTGGCCCCGCCCTCGCGGCCTGCGCGAGACCTAGTATCCCCGGCCTCAGGCCCCTTCTCCCTAAGGAAACCACAACCCCGGTCCCGTCTCCGGATTCGGCCACACGCAGGGGCCGTTGCCAGGTTCACCGTCCCCGGCCTCTTTCTTTGCAGTCTGTCTCCAAGCAGCCAGAGCCCGTCCTTGCTGAGCCCCAGCAGCCCCTGCAGCCCCTCGCTGGGCCTGCACCCCTGGAGGTAAGTGACAGCGCGCGGGGGCGGGGCTCGGACATCGCCCGGGCACCCCAGAGACTTGGAAGCTGCCCAGACCCAGCTCCCCGCCAAGGTACTGTGGGCTGGTGACATGGACTCTCTGGGCCTCAGTTTACCTCTCCATAAAATGGCACTGTGATCCACACTAGGACCATGATTGGGAAATTCCGTATTCAGTCATAGCCAGCAGGTTCCCCCTTCTGATAGATGGTCAGGGCAAGGCCAGAACTTGAGCTGTTGCCCAAGGACTTCCTCGATACAGGTGCTGGGTTCCCAGCCTGCTCAGGGCCCTGCTGAATTGGCCTGGCCTCCTGTGCTGTGACCCAGCTCAGCTGGCTGGAAAGCTCCTCCCTGTGAATGTATATACATACACACACACACACACACACATTCCTAAGGCTGAGAGTCCACCATTAGAGCCCTGTGCACTGAAGTCAACCAGGCCAAGTGGTATAGGGAGAAAAGAACCAGCTTGACTGAGTGCCCCAAGTGCCTTCTGTCCCCTCTGCAACCCTGGGAGAGAAGCACCCTTTCTGATGCCATTGCCCAGCAGAGGAAACTGAGGCTCAGAGAGGAGACACCAGTTCTCCTGGTTCAGTACGTCTGGGGGCCAAGTCAGGGCCAGCTTTGCCATCAGAGTCTGTTGAGGGTTTGAGCCACTCTCTGCGACTGTGGGGTCTCAGGGTCTTGCCCCTGTATGGGAGAGAACATCAGGGCTATAGTGGGCGCCTCACACAGCTTGGGCAAAAATTCAGGGAGGGGACAGATGTACAGGTCAGTGATGTCTAGAATTTGATGGCCCATCAACCATTTACACCTTAGTATGAAGGAGCTGCTCAGCCTCTTCCCATGGGCCTTTAGTGGGGAGAAGAGAGAACACTTTGGAGCCCACACTGGGAGCTGGGCAACAGGCGGGTACCTTCATTAAGCAGGCATCTACTGTGTGCCAGGTGCTAAGGGCATAGCTGTGAACAAGATGAACATAGTTTCTCCCTCATGAGCCTCTCAGTCAGTCCTCAGGAAGTATGCAATGAACAAGGGAATGGACAAACAAGACACATTCAGACGGAGACTTACTAATGTGGTGTTTGAGCCAAGGCCTGAGCAGAGCTAGGGGAAGGGAAGCACCAAGCAGAGGGAACTGCACATGCAAAGGTCCTGAGGCAGGACCAAGATTTTAAAAGCCCCTGTGGCTACCTTGGGGGAAGAAAGGTTGGCTGGGGACAGGGGACAGGAATGGAGGTGGCAGAGGCAGGGAAGGGGCTGGGGCAACATCTAGGTAGGAGATGGTGGGCCCTGGACCAGGCTGGGGTGTCCAATGGGAGGCAGAGACTGTGTCGCCCCCATTTAGCTGAGGAGAGACTCGGCTTGGGACCTCAGAGTGTGTTGTCCAGAGGCACCCTGAGAGAGAGTGTCAGGCCAGATCTGACTCTGGGTCCTTGGCCTCAACCTCAGGTGAGGACAAGATGAGGGGAGGGACCTGTTGAGAGCAGATAAGCCAGTTTTACCAGGAGGAAATGGAGGCAGAGAGTTTGGGACTCTAGCTGAGTCCACTGGCCCCCTTGCTCGCCACCAGGGGGCAGCAGAGCCCCGTTGACTTGGGCCAGGCAAGGAAATGGGTACCTGCCTCCCCTGCTCCAAGGGGAATAAGCCCACATTTGTCCCCTCAGCCTCCAAGGCCCTGTGGGTCCAGCCCCTGTGATGAACCACCACCACCCCCACCTCGCGTCCTCCCATCCACCTCTCCAGTGCTCACCCTATTCTAGCCGTGCGGCTTCCTGGACTGCCAGAATATAAGCTGGCCAGCCTCAGGGCCTTTGCACTTGCTGTCCCCCCTGCCCAGAGCTCCGCTTTCTCTGTTTACTCCTTTATTCATTTGTCAAGTCTCCATCAAGCTCTCAGATAGGAAGCCTTTCCTGACGAAACCTCCCCGCCCCTGCCCCACCCCACCATAAGGGCCCCCAAGCCCCAGTTGCATCCATTATGCACATCCATTTCCCTCATCCTGACCCCATCGTGGTTGTGATTTCCATGTTTTCTTGTGTGATTCTTGTGTTGTTTTTCTCATCCAAAGGTTTGAGAGCCCCTTGAAAGCCTGACCTGGATCTGTCCTGGTCATCCTATAGCCTCAGGCAGGGCCTGCTATACATCAGGTGCTCAATTAATGCTTGTGGCACAGACAAATGGGAAGCAGCTGGAAGGGCTCTACCTGTGGTGTTGTTGGGGAGCAGTTTGAAGAGAAGGTCATGAGTTGGGCCCATATGGCCAAGGGGACAACAAAGAGGCTGTTCCAGGCAGGAACAGCATTGTCAGAGGCGTGTTCCCTCTGGGACCTTGGACACCAAGGACGGGAAGGATTTGGATTTTCTACTGAGGGCACTGGGAGCCACATAAAGTATGGGGCTTGGAGGGGCGTGGACAGCTCATGGGCAGGTAGGAAGGGCTGGGGTGGCCCTACCAATGTGGGGTCGGAGATGGGGGTCTGTATGTCCACCTAGGGCTTTCCTATTTACACAGTTACTGGCACAAGTAGAGAGAGGCAAAGTCCGAGGCACAGAGTTAGGATTCGAGCTCTAGGAAAGGGATTTACCCAGAAGTGTGAATTTGCTGTAAAATGAGGAGCCGTGGAGGGTGTGTGAGTAGGGGAGGGGCTTGATCTAGTGGGCAAGGGGCTGGCACCAGAGGTCACTTGATCAGCCAGCCTTTCGCGGGAGGTCTTTGCCATGGCCACAGGCCCTCTGGATTGCCAGCTGTAGCCCTGTTCTGCAGAGGAGGAAACAGGCCAGATGGGCGTGGGAGAAGCAGCTGCTGGGGATGCCAACACAGTGGGCATAGTGGGAGGCATGCAGGCAGCACAGGCTGGGGATGATGGGCAGCTCCTTTACTAACTGTGTGCAGAAGTGTCCCAGCACACATGGTGGGGGGAGCTTGTGGACACAGCATGTTAGCCTATGGTGCATGAGACCGTGGCTTCATCCCCACTTGGGTCCCCAGACCTGTGGGACCTCGAATTCCTCCCATGCAGGAGGCTCTGTTTCCTGTATGTGGCGCAGGCGAAACACCTGAGGATCATAGGTGACCTCTCTTATCCTCATCTACACACATGACCCCACAGCAGAGCCTGTTCTTTAGCCTCAGAATAAGTCCAGAATCCACCCACTTTACTCCACAGCCCCACCCTGGTCCAGGCATGTGTCCTCCCCTCCCAGACCCTGTTACAGCCCCTCACTAGCCTCCTGCCGCCTCCACTCCTGCCCCCAACAGCTCCTGTTCCTCATGGCAGACATGGGGGGCGGTGTACAAACATAGACCAGATCACACCCTCCCGCTGCTCACACATCCTCCATGACTCCCTGTTGCTGCTGCAGTAAAACTGCACTCCTCCCTGTAGCCCACAAGGCCCACATGGTGAGTCTTGCTGGCATCTTCCCCTCAGTGCTGCTTCAGGGCCTTTGCATGAGCTGTGCTCCCTGCCTGGGTTGCTCTTTCTGCATGGCTGGCTCCTCTTCCTTCTCAATGTCTCACTGCTGGCTGCAGTGTCACCTCAGAGAGGCCTCCTGGCTAAAGCTGTCCTTTGCCAGCCTTACCCCTGTTCTTTTCCTTCCTCAACTTCAGTGTGTGAAATTAACTTGTTCATTTAATTGTTTCCTGTTCACTCTCTGCCTCCCCTACCAGACTGGGGACTCCTGGGGGCAGGGATTATTTGTGGCCTGCATCCCCAGGTTTCAGTACAAGGGCAGACACACAGTAGGTTGAGTGAATGAGTGGCCAGACATGGGTTGTTTGAGCCCCAGTCTGGGGGGCGTGGAGAGCAGGCCTGGGGAGACACTCAGCAGATATCTGGGCCACAGCGTGTGGGCCACCTGAAGGTGACACTGGGCTTGGAGGGAGCAAGGCAGGGAGTCTGAGAGAGACTTGAGAAGCAAAATGGGTGGCAAGATGGATGGGCAGGCTTAGGGCTACACATCAGGCAGCAATACCCCCTGTACGTCTCAGTTTTCTCAGATGTGGGGTCTGGGCTCCAGGTCAGTCCTGCCTGGGCCAGTTCCCAAAGTGTTGTGTGGCCTGTGGAGGGTCCACCTTCAGGGTGACACTGTCCCTGACTTCCTGGGGCTGTCATGAAAGGAGGAAGCATTAATTCACAGTCTACTGTGTGAGACATTCCATAGTGAAGATGAACTGTACCCCCAGCTCTGTACCAGGCACTTTCTGTGCCGCTGATTTTATTCCATTTTCACAAAGGGACATATGTATATGGGGAACCAGAGGCTTGGAAGTTTGCCTAATGCTAACGTTTATCGAACATTTACCAGGCACTCTTGGGAGGCACAGTGTAATCTTCATGTCAGCCCCATTTTCCTCCCATCTTACAGTTGAGAATACTGAGGCTTGAGAAGTTAACTTTCCCATCATACAGACAGGAAGAGCATATCAGATGCCCTGACTCAGTTTGCTAAACACATCCTCTGTGCCAGTCCAGTGCTGGAAGATGCTGGGACCTCAAGGAGCCCAAGCCTGGGGAAGACAGAGCTGGACAGACACAAGAGAAGACCTCCTGAAGGAGGGGACGCTGGATTTTGCCAGGCAGGAAAGGCATTCCAAGGAGTAGAGCCAGCGTGGGTGCGGTAGCATGAGCTGGGCCAGGCCGCTGAATGGGTCTTGAGTGCCGCACCCAGAAGGGGTTAGCGCCGAGGTAGGGGAGAAAGGGGCGCGATCGGATTTACATTTTGAGGGAAGGGAGCCAACTTCCAAGGCCCTACATCCAGGTACCGCCAACGCCCCGCCCCCGCCGCCCGCAACCCTGGCAACGTCCCGCCCCTCCGCCCGCGGCCATGGCAACGCCACGCCCACCAGCCAGCACGCGGGTTCGCAGGCCTTGCTTCCGCGCCACTCGCCCCACCCCGCCAGGCCAGGCCCCGCCCCCGCGCTGTCCTGGGCGGGGTTCCAGGCCTCGCTCCCGGGCTCGCGCTTCCTCCTCGTCCCCTACCCCCAGCCCCGCGGCGCGCCCCCGCCCCTCACCGCGGGGCTCCCGGGGCAGATCCCGCCGTGAAGGTTCGTGTCCCGCCGCCGCTGGTTGTGCCCCCGCGCCTCTCGGGCCTCTGGCGGCGGCGGCGGCACAAAGGGAAGCAGCATGTCCGATCCTAGCTACTGGACGGCGGTGGCGGCGCCCGGCCACCGGAGCCGCCTGGCCAAGGGCGCGCTGCTGCAGCGCTCCAAGAGGTAGGGGGCTTCGCGCGGGCAAAGGCGCGGCGGCCGACCGAGCAGACACGAGTTGCCAAAAGTGTGTCTCGGCAGCGCAGGGAGGGCCACTGTGTGCGGCGGTAGGGGGAAGTGGGCGGATGCTTTGGGATCCAGGTATCCCCTGGGGTCCCAGGCACCCTCCTTTCACCGCTCCTTACCCAAATTGGGGTGTCTGTCCGCCGGGGTTGCAGCTCAGGTGGTGACAGAAGCAGCAGGGATTTGGGACTGAATCAGGATTCGAACCTGTCCTGTGGGCAGACCTGGGGAGGAGCTTCTTGGAAAAACTGAGGCTGTTTAGTCCCTGGGGCCCAGTCAGCGGAAATGTTGGTTCAGAAGCAAATATTTGCTGCAGGAGGATGGTGTGCTTGTCGGTTATGGGGGGGTGGGAGCAAATCACGGTGTTCTATCCAGAGCAAAGTGGAGTCTCAGTTTCTCCTGGAAGGCAGAGAAGCTAAGTGAGGGCTGTGAGCTTTGCTGGACCTGCGTTGAAATTCCAGCTCAGCCACTGTCAGGCTGTGTGCCTTCAGGCAGCTCCTTAACCTCTCTGTGCTTGAGTGTCTCACCAGTGCTTGGTCGGGGCATTCCCAGAGGGGAGCACAGGCAAAGGCTGGGCGGTGGGACCAGCTGCTGAAGGACCTTGAATGACTAATCCAGGGTTTAAACTCTTCTCCCAGAACGTGGGGAGCCACAGAAGGCTCATGGGCACCTCAGGGATCAGGTGCAGGAAACTGGCCTCAGGCCCCTCTTTTCTGACATAATTGTCACTCTCTGTTGTACCACAGGGCTGGTTATTGAAAAACTAGGCAGCTTCTCAGCGTCCTGGGCCTTCTCCAGGGAGGGCTGAGCACACAGTTGGTGCTCAATAGATGCTCGGGAATTGAACAGATGATGCCCAGTTCCCCTTTGAGATCTCAGATTTGGTTGTTTTCAAGAAAGCCCTGCCAGAGAGCAAGAAGGAGGCTCCCAGTGTTTTTCCCAAATGCTGTTGGAAGTGAAAAATGATGCATTGGGGTGCAGTGTGGGGGTGAGGAGCCGGGTGAGGGGCTGGAAGAGGATGTGGGCTGTCGGATGTGTGTGTGTTGGGGGAGGTGGTGACAGGAAGTTGTGCAGGAACCTGTGGGTTTCACTTTTGCTTTTGCACCTCAGACTAGAGGACAATCTCTGTGGCTGATGACATCTGTGGCCTCAGTTTTCCAGGCTGGGAAATGGGTACAGCTGGTCTCTCCCTCCTTTGGGCTTATTGCTATTGGCAGATGTTGGTGATTTAATTCGCTGGAGAGGCATTGCTTGCTCTCCCACCATGCACCAGGCTCTGTGAGTAATGTCAGGAGAAAGATGACAATATACGTACCTGCCACAATTTACCCAGTGCCAGGCCCAAAGCTGAGCACTGTGTATGCACCTTTGCAAAGTATACAGATGGGGAAACAGGCTCAGCAGAGCAGCTGCACATGGAGCCGTGGATAGGCTGAACCCCTCCTCCGTGCATGTCTTGTCTCCTGAGCCGGTTGCTGACCTCACTCTCCTCTGCCTGCACTGTGCCTTCTGCCTGGGACACCATTCCTGGCCCTGTGAGGCCCGTAGGTGTCATCTCTCCCTCCCTGCGCAGTTCTCCCGCCAAGGCTGGGCTGCGTTGGCGGCTCAGGCTGTGTGGGCTGATGCACTTGTCGAGAGCAATCGGAGCCGTTGCCGGGCGACTGCCGGAGTTGGTGGGGGGGGACCGTGTCGCTCCCAACTTCCCTCTGCCAGGCGGGGGCTGGGGCCAGGGCACGTATGGGAATTACTGGGCAAGGGGGGAGGGCGCCTGGGCCAGGGGTCTGGTGGCCAGGAGGGAGCTGGGATGAAGGGAGGAAAACATGTGGACAAAAGTTCGGCAGAACAGGGACTTCCCTGGTGGTCCGGTGGGTAAGACTCAGCGCTCCCAATGCGGGGGGGGGGGGGGGGGGCCCAGGTTCGATCCCTGGTCAGGGAGCTAGATCCTGCATGCCGCAACTAAAAGATCCCGTGTGCCGCAACGAAGATCCCACGTGCCGAAACTAAGACCCGGTGCAGCCAAAATAAAATAAATAAATAAACAAATAAATATTTTTTTTAAAAAAACATTCTTTGAAAAAAAAAAAAAGTTTGGTAGAACAAGAACAGGATCCAATGTGCAAGATGCTGGCTTTAGGGTTTCCAAGGATCAGATTGGCGTTTTAGGGGGATCTTGGGGAGGGGGTCTGCTCAGAGATTGGAGCAGTGGCCCTGGGAAAAGGTGCATAAAATGGAGTGGGCGCCTGCCTCAACCCACCTGTGGGTTCCAGGATCCTCTCCACCCTCTGCTTTATTCGCCATTGTTCCTGGCAGTGGCCACGATGTGGGCAAGGCTGTGGGGGTGGGATTGTGGAGCAACCTTCCCCCCCCCGCCCCCCCCCACCGGCATTGCATGACATGCAGAACTCCCCCCGCCAGAGATCGAACCCGTGCCCCCTGCATTGGAAGTGTGGAGTCTTAACCACTGGACCGCCGGGGAAGTCCTGGGCGTGGGATTGTGAACACAGAAGCTGGAGAAGCTGGGCCAGGGCCATGACGTTGGAGTGGGGCGGTCCGCCTGGGGAGCAGAGAGAGAGTGGTCGCCCCCAGCTTCCTGTCCTGCCCTGAAGCCGTCACCCGTGTGCTCCCTGTTGAAAATGTGGTCCTCTGACACAGGAGTCCTGGACCTGACCTTGTCCCCACCTCCCCCCCCAACAGCTGCCGCAGCGGGAACCGCAAGAGCCTGGTGGTAGGAACGCCCTCGCCGACCCTTTCCCGGCCCCTGTCACCACTGTCCATCCCAACAGGTGAGCGCGGGGGCAAGCGGGGCGGGGTGGGATTGTCCTGTCTCCACCCCCACTGACTCAGTTCCCCCACCTCCTCCTCAGCAGGCAGCAGCCCCCTGGATAGTCCTCGGAACTTCTCAGCTGCATCTGCTGTCAACTTCCCTTTTGCCCGGAGGTGAGTGGTCTCCGGCTTTGGGGGATGGTGTTGACATGATGGGCGAGGGGACAGGCAGGGGCATGCACTTGGTGGCTGGACCTGCCTCCTCATTAGCCTTTTCCCCACCCCTGGCCTCTGCCCTGCTGTGATCTCTCCTCTGGCTTCCGCCCCTGGCAAATGCACGCATGCACGCACGGTCTCCTGCAGCCACATCCCGAGCACAGACAGGTAATTTCTATGAGCCCTCCGGGAGGGGGAGGCGGAGGGGGTGGCATGGCTTGGTCCAGGAATCACTCATTCACTGAAAGTTGTTAATTCACTTAACAAGAGCTGATGGAGGACCTGTTATGTGCCAGGCACTTAGATGTCACTTATTCATTCAACAACATTTATTCAGTGCCTGCTGGATGCCGTGCCCTACCCTGGGGGCTGAGGAACAGGAGGCTGGACTTTGGCCCTCAGGGAATCCTCAGTCTGGTGGGAGTGGCCAGCGTGTACCCCAGCAGCTGCAACTCAGAGAGCAGCTTTGATGGGGGACGCACTGGCCGCTGGCATCAGGGAAGACTTCCCGGAGGAGGCAGCTGAAGAACAAGGAGAAAACACACAGTGGACTTGCTCACCCTGTATTCCTGTTCTTGGCCTTTTCAGAAGGTCCTTCCTCCAGTGGGGCCAGGATCGGCCAGCCACAGTGCCTGCCCTTGGTCCCCACTAGCTGCAGGGGCCGTGCCTTCCTTCCAACTTCTCATTCTCTCCAGGGCCGACGGCAGAAGATGGTCCCTCGCGTCCCTCCCGTCTTCTGGCTATGGAACCAACACACCCAGCTCCACTGTCTCGGTACCCACAAGTCCTACCTTGGCAGGCAGACAGGGGAGTGCCAGGTTGGGGGTGGGGGAGACACGTCTTTGGGTTTTTTTTTAAGGTGTTGGATAGTTATCCAATCAGCAAACATCCTGGCTGGCCCCTCTGTGCCCCATTTTGGGCAATGTTGGGGCATCCCTGAAAGGACCCAGCCTCAGCCCCAAGGGGCTCCTGGTCCGGGGTACACAGATATCCTCATCCTTGTGTGGTCAGGGAAGGCCTGGTCAGAGGGGGTCTTGGGGCTACCAAGGGAGCAGGTAGGGAAGGCTTCCTGGAAGAGGGGACATCAAAGCTGGAGTTTTGAGGGATGCATAGGAGCCAGGCAGGAGAGTTACCATCTGATGACCAGCAGACAGCCTGAGCCTCGAGGGGTAATGCTGGGGTCCTGGCTGTGGCACTGACCATGAACCCATGGCCCCGATACCCCCTCCTGCCAGTCGAGCTCATCCTCCAGGGAGCACCTCCACCAGCTTCCTTTCCAGCCGACACCGGACGAACTATGCTTCCTGTCCAAGCATTTCCGCAGCTCAGAGAGCATGGCTGATGAGGAGGGCGGCCACCACTCACCTCGCCTTCGGCCCCGCTCCCGCAGCCTCAGGTGGGCCTCAACCTCTGACCCCAGCCCCAGCCCCTCCCTGGGCTGACTTTGGGACCCACATTGCGGCTCCTCCTCCCCCTTTGGTCCTGACCATGCACAAGCCTGGCCTCTGGCCCTTGGCCCTCAGACCTGACTCAGCTGCCTTTCCCTGGGCTGTGTTTTGGGTCCCATGTCATAAGCCAGTTGTCCCCTCCTTCAGCCCTGGACGCACAACAGGGGCCTTCGACAATGAGATCGTCATGATGAATCACGTGTACCGGGAGAGATTCCCCAAGGTGGGCAGCGCCTGGCGGCTAGACCAGCCCCAGCTCCCCTTCATGTTGCTGTCCCTCCAGTGGCACCTGCTGTCTTCCTGGCTGCGTCCCCCCATCTGTCCATTTCTGTTTTTCCCTAATTCTGTGTCTCAAACTCCCCCCTCCCCCACCCACACCTATACACGTTGCTTCTTCTCCTCCAATCTTTGGACCCCATCGTCATATCTTCTCTCTCTCCCGCCCCCATCTGCGCATGTCGCTCCCCAGCCCCGTCCAATGACCAGGTCACCCTGTCTCCCCTGCTCCCCGCCCAGGCCACAGCACAGATGGAGGGCCGTCTGCAGGAGTTTCTGGCCACCTTCTCACCCGGCGCCCAGCTGGCACTGGCTGACGGCGTCCTGGGTTTCATCCACCACCAAATCATCGAGCTGGCCCGCGACTGCCTGGCCAAGTCTGGAGAGGCTCTTGTCACCTCCCGCTACTTCCTGGAGATGCAGGAGAAGCTGGAGAGGCTGCTGCAGGATGTACGTGGGGGCAGGGGAGCGCAGGGTTTAGGGGTTCCCAGGCAGGGCAGGGCAGGACCAAGGGCCTGCGGATGACGCTACAGCATCTGCCCCCAGGCCCATGAGCGCTCAGACAGTGAGGAAGTTGGCTTCATCGTCCAGCTTGTCCGGAAGCTGCTGATCATCATCTCGCGGCCAGCGAGGCTCCTCGAGTGCCTGGTGAGTGTCTTGGCACGTGGCCAGGTGCCGGGCTGAGTCCAGGCACCCAACAGTCCTGCCGAGATACAAGAGACAGGCCCCATCGTATAGGACTTTGAGAGGAATGCTGGGGGCTGCCAGGCTGCGGCGGGCTTCCCAGAGGAGGGGCCGGGAGCTAAGATCCCGGGGACGAGTTGGAGCCACTGGTGAGGATGCTTCAGACAGAGGGAGCGGCGTGTGCAAAGGCCTGCAGGTGGGACCAGGCCTCGGCTGATCAACCCCTCTGCACCCCCAGGAGTTTGACCCTGAGGAGTTTTACCACCTGCTGGAGGCTGCCGAGGGCCAGGCCCGCGAGGGCCAGGGCATCAAGACGGACCTGCCGCAGTACATCATTGGGCAGCTGGGCCTGGCTAAGGACCCCCTCCAGGGTGAGCTTGGGGTGGGGCAGAAAGAAGAAACTGGGGCGAGATTGCGGTGGAGCCGGGATTCCAACCCATGCCCATCTGACTCCAGAGCCACCACACTGTCCTTCCTCTCTCTTTGGCCCTGTCCTCAGCCACCTGCAAGGCATATTATGGGGAAAGTGCCCAGGATTCCGGGGTAAGGTGGCCACAAGTTGGAGCCCCTGACCTGCCAAGTCCTCAAATGCTAAGTCAAGTTGGGCCAGGGTGCCAGGGGACCACCTTTAGCAGTGGCATTCACGTTGTCCTGTGAATTCACAAAGCACTTTCCCAGTTTCATCCTACTGTGGCCCGGGAAGTGGGACCTGGGAAGTGGGAATCAGACGGGGCAGCCCATGGGCACGACCGAGGTGGTCGAGAGCCCCCCAGCCAGGACAGGGGAACAACCGAGACATGGTGCTAGGGGAGCATTGAACTTGAACCTGGCCTGGTCCAGGGGTGGTTGGGGGAGCTCTGGGAAGGGAGGATATTCAGGCTGGGGCCTGGAGGATGGAAAGGTGTGCAGATTTAGGGGAGAGAGAAAATGAACTGGGCAGGGGGAATGGTGAAGGCAAAGGTCCTGAGGTGGGTCTGTGTCTGGCGTGTTGGAAGAGCAGCAAGGAAAGGGGTGTGGCTGAGGAAGGAGGGGAGCTGGGGGGAGGCGCCGGGGTCAGCAGGGACCAGCCGCAGTGGCCAGCGTCCGCTGGGATTGGGCTGCCATTGTCCCCATTTAAAGCTGGAGAGACTGAGGCTCCAGGCAGATGAGATTGAGCTGAGGTTCAGGCCCATGTGTGCCCAAGGCCAGATCGCCCGTGGACTAGCCGTGTGGCTGCAGCCAACCTCTTTTCTGTCTCATGAAGATGACGCAGGCGGCACTGTGGGTGGGCCCGGGTGTCAGAGGAAACACGAAGTGGCCAGGCAGGCAGGTGGCAGCTGAGGCTGCGGGGGCAGATCATCTACCCAGCACCGCGCAGTGGGCCCACTGACAGTGGGACAGGCCGGCTGCATTTGAACCCGGGCCTCCCTCACCCTGAGGCTCCACTGCCCCATCTTAGCCCTGCTCTGTGACCGCAAGACACTGTCTTCGTGGCCACCGTCACTGCTGATGTTCACCAACTGCACACTCCCACCCGGGGCCGCCCCTCTGCTAAGCCCCAGGGCTGGAAACTAAGGGGGCTCCCCTGGACCATGCCCTGAGCTGAGGAGGATGTTAGGAGCCATCACCCAGAGGGGTGGCGTCACGGCCGGTGTTCACAGGCCCAAGACTTGGGGCCAGGGTTCAAGGTAGGCTGAGCATTCGGAGCCTGGGCTTCCCACTGGCCCTTCTAGAAGGTTCCTTAGTCATTGTTCAGTCCAGCCTCCTGGGTTTGACCGACACCTGGACGCAGTAGGGGCTGAATGACAGCATCGTGGGAGCTGGTCAGGGGAGGCACCATTTCCCCAGCCCAGGATGAGCCCTGGAGGCCTCTGGAAGTCTCTGGGTGGTGGAGGGGCAGGGCTCAGAAACTCCATTTGAGGCTCCTCCCTCACTTTACAGAGATGGTGCCTCTGAGTCACCTTGATGACAGTGGAGGACAGCCCCCAGCACCGGAGTCCCCAGAAGTAAGACGCAGAGCTTTGGCGGCCCCACCTGTCTTGTTCTTTTGACAGTAGACCAGGTGGCCATGAGAAGGGCTGGGTTTGCTGTTTGCTGAGGTTTTGCATATAGCAGGTGCTTAATGAACGCCTGTGACTTTGGGGGGGATGGTGGGGGCAGGTGAGTTTGCCCTGCCATGGAGGTTGGGCAGGGCAGGGTTGGAGGGGGCACTGGAAAGGGGAGCTTTGCAGAATGTGTAGGAGTTTTCTGGAAGGAGGGCATGCATGGCTTAAGCAAAAGCTCAAACTCGGAAGCTGAGTTTGAGAAGTTTGTATAGGAGAAGAAGTAGCATCAGGTGCCAGGACCAGCAGTTGGGACTTGGGGGCAGGAAGAACACAGCCTGCTCTGCGGTGGGGCAGGACCCTGACCCCTCTTGCCATCGCCCCCCAGAGTCGTGCCCTGGTCGGCCCTTCACGGAGGAAGCCCTGTGAGAGCGACTTCGAGACTATCAAACTCATTAGCAATGGGGCCTACGGGTGAGTCCTTGGGTACCCCATAGACCTGTTTCTCAGATGCCCATGGGGATGGCTGAAACCCACACAGTCCCTGAGTGTGCAGACAGGGAAACTGAGGCCTGAAGAGGGAAGTGGAGGCACAAAACAGCAGGGGCATGGCCTTGGAAGGGCTTGTCCGTGATCTAGGTCCTTACTTGCCCCAGGTGTTTGGGGTTCTAGGAATTTGGGGACTGAGCAAGGAAAAAGATGGCCACACGATGGCAGTAGCGTGCGCCATGCATTCTTTAAGTGCCGCTTTGACGGATTTGCTTTGGGGGAGGGGGGATTGGGAGCGGGGAGGAGTCCCTCACAGCATAAGACCGTTGTGGGGTCTGGGACGGAGGGGGGCTTGCAGAGGAGGCTTCTGTGTCCGCAGCACAGTGGGGAGTCTCTGGGTCAGAGAGCTCCACAGGGCAGGAGCAGCTTGGGGTCTTTAGTAGCCCCAGCGTTTATCTTATCTACAAGGTATGCAAAACCAGCAGGCTCTAAATGGCTAAAAATCTGCTTATTTGACTTGTAATTAAAGCAATCTGAGTGTGTGCCAGCGGGGCTTTTGAGCTAGTGGGTCTCAGTCGGCTGTGAAGAAATAAACAACCTAGGGGTCATCTTTGGCTCTTTATATGACACCAGGGAGAGTGGCTTAAACCCACGGGGTGGCTGCTTTGGGAGAAGGGAGGGCCGGGTAAAGAAAACAGGTGTCCCGGGTGGAGGGCACAGCACAGGCAAAGGCACGGCGGGTTGGGTTCTGGACCCAAGTCGGGTCCCAGTGCTTGCTGGGACCTGGATCTCGGGCCTCAGCGAGCCCGGCTCCGCCCCCCCTGCCCCAGGGCCGTCTACCTGGTGCGGCACCGGGAAACGAGGCAGCGCTTTGCCATCAAGAAGATCAACAAGCAGAACCTGATCCTTCGCAACCAGATCCAGCAGGTCTTCGTGGAGCGCGACATCCTCACCTTCGCTGAGAACCCGTTTGTGGTCAGCATGTTCTGCTCGTTCGAGACCCGGCGCCACTTGTGCATGGTTATGGAGTATGTGGAAGGTGCGGTCACTGGGGCTTGCATGCCTCCACAGCAATGGAGAGCTTACTCCTTATCCAGAAGAAATACCTTACCCCTCCTTTGATCAAGCCCGCAGTCTGCTCTGTCCTCCATGGGGTCCCAGCCTCAGGGAGTTGGAACTGGGGGATCCCAAAGAGAAATGTGAGGGCAGGACCCTAGGGTATAGGGGTCAGATGGACAGCCTAGGCAGGAGGGACTGGTGGTCAGAGGCCTAGAGACTAGAGCAAGAGCAGCGAAGGGAGGGAGGCGTGCGTCACAAGGACTAGGAGGGTTGGGGACCAGGGTGAGGAGTTGTGGGATCAGGTTTGCAGTTCAGGAAAGAGCAGGGCCTTCAGGTAAGTGCAGGACGTGCATTTACCAAGGTGCTGCCAGGTGAGGAGAGGAAGCATGCACTTAGGAGGCACCAGCTGTGTACAAGGGAAGGGACTGTGCACTTAACAGAGCTGCTGCCCTGCCAGGGGAAAATCAGAAGGCAGGGTCTGCCTATCCTCCCGCCCCTCCCAGTTCCCCACCCCAATTCAGGACAGATTGGAGACACTTTGCAGAAGGTGGGGAGGGCACATAGGCACAAGTCTGGGCATGGCTGTAGAGCCGAGGGCCTCTGTGAGCACGTCCACCCCTCTGCAGGCGGCGACTGTGCCACGCTCCTAAAGAACATGGGCCCGCTGCCCGTGGATATGGCCCGCATGTACTTCGCCGAGACGGTGCTCGCGCTGGAGTACCTGCACAACTATGGCATCGTGCACAGGGACCTCAAGCCGGACAAGTGAGTGGCCCCGGCTCTCAGGGGGCGGGGCTCAGAGTAGCCTGGGGGCGGGGCCTCTGAGTGGGTCTGGGGCTGCTCAGGAGCCCCACCATCTAGATTCTGCTGGCATCATGGGCCCGCTGCTGGTAGAAAGCAGGGATCTTGGCAATGTTGAGCACCTGGTGTGTACCGAAGAGAGCAGGTATTTAATAGGCGCCTGCTGTGTGCAGGGGAAGGACAGTGCACTTATCGAGGTGCTGGCCAGGCAAAGTGAGGGGGCACAGACTGGACAGGGGAAGGGACCATGCACTCACAGAGCTGCTGCCACACAAGGGAAGTGAACATGCACTTATAAGGCACCAGCTATATACAAAGAGCGGGGACATGCACTTTGCAAGACCTTATGTGTAGAGAAAGGGACTGCATGTCTTGAGCTCCTGCTGTGTATTAGTGCAGGGAAGAAAGAGAGTCCTAGGGTGTTTATTTTATCCTAGCTTCTAGTAAGCACCTACTGAGTGCCCGGTGCTCTCTGGGTGACTGAAAAACGCAAGTGTGAGTGTGAATAATCCCTCATGCTTTGTAACCCTTTCATAATTTTCAAAGCACTCTTCCCTACATTAGTTGAGCACCTCCTGTGTACAGAGGAAAGGGCTGTTCTTACATCAAGTGCCCTTTGAATACCAGGCAAGAAGTGTGAGTTTCTCAGGTACTTGCCATGTGGAGGTGTGGACATAAGCGTTAAGAGTCTGCATGTTTTCAGGGCATCTTGTAGTTTGCAAGTGGCTTAGAAAACAAAGCACCTGTATTTGGCACCTTCTGTATACCTGGGCCTGTGCTCACCGTTTTAAGGAACCCAGACGGCGGTATAACTAACTTCTCACACACTGATGACCCTTTTGAGTTTATAAAGCACATTTTTTAGCTGGTGTGTATTTATTGGGCACCAGCTGTGTAAAAGTGATCAGAACAACAGTTATTAGGCAATGACTGTGTGTCAGTCCCCGAACACTGCAGCTGTTTTTTTATAAAGTTTTTATGTTGAGGTCAGCATGCATTGAGCACCTACTGTGTGCCAGGGACATGGGTCCCTTTCTCCAATGGAGGTACTTGCTATGTGGAGGTGTGAACATAAGCCTTAAGAGCCCTGCATGTTTTCAGGGCATCTTGTTGTTTGCGAGTGGCTTAGAAAACAAAGCAAATGTGTGTTGGCACCTGCTGTGTACCTGGGCCTCTGTGCTCGAAGCTTTAAGGCTGCTTGCTTTGTGCCCATCGGGCCTCTGTGGGATCATCCTGGAGTGGGATCTACCAAGTGTCCCCAAGGCAGAATCTGCCCCTCCCAAGCTCAGGACCCTCATCTGAAAAACGGGGTGGGAAGGTGCGGCCCTGGAGGGTTCAGGGATACATGGTAGGTGTGTAAGTTTTAAAAAACTGGTGCGCCCATGAGGGGCACAAATATTTCTGTACACAGCAGGTGCTAAAGACATGTTCACTTAACAATAGGTGCTTACAAAGTGTTCAGTTTGTTAAAATCGTGGATGCACGTACAAGAATATGCTGTAGATCCCCCCCAGGAGGTGTTCACGAAACGTTTTAACGCCCAGTGGGGACATGCTGTGATTCTCAGGAACTTAATTTTTGCACAGCGGAGTATACAGCAGGTGCTCAAGAGCAACACCAGATGCACCCAGTTGGTGCACAGAGATGTTTGCCAAATTTGTAATATTGCCCAGGACCCGTTGGTTCTTTCAGTAATGTGATCATGCACAGGCAGTGCTTTCTGATCCATGGAGGGGTCGGGCCGCCTCCTGTAGGACCAAGTTCTGGGTGGGCGAGGGGGCGGGGGCAGCCTAAGCAGCTCGGGCCCCCCAGCCCTGAGCGCACCACCCGCCTGCCCACAGCCTGCTCATCACCTCGCTCGGCCACATCAAGCTAACTGACTTCGGCCTGTCTAAGATCGGGCTCATGAGTATGGCCACCAACCTCTACGAGGGCCACATCGAGAAGGACACTCGGGAGTTCGTGGACAAGCAGGTGGGCGGGGCTGCCTCCCTCTGCCTGAAGCCTGAGCCCAGGACATGGGGAGACATTGCAGCAAAAAAGGAGAAAATAAACTATCCCTGTAATTCTACCCACACTTTCTTCCCTGGCTGGGGGCGGTCTTTCATTTCCCTGTCCCACCTGGCCCAGGTGTGCGGGACGCCTGAGTACATCGCCCCCGAGGTGATCTTCCGCCAGGGCTACGGGAAGCCAGTGGACTGGTGGGCCATGGGCGTCGTCCTCTACGAATTCCTGGTGGGCTGCGTGCCATTCTTCGGAGATACCCCTGAGGAACTCTTTGGCCAGGTGGTCAGTGGTGCGTTCCCCCTGCCCTGTAGCCCCAGGTTTAAGTCTCAGCCCCACTTTGGCTCTGGTCGGTGGTTCCCCTGCCTTTGCTGGGGAGGGGAGCAGGCCCACTTGTGGATTGGGCACCTGTGGCGTGCCCGGCCCCAGCTGAGCCCTGGGGACACAGCCAAGGGCGAGACGGACAGTAAGAGAGATAAATAAGCAAATTACAGAGCAGTCAGAGGCAAAAAATACCGAGGAGGGAAGGAAGCAGGAAGAAGGGAGGGGGCGGGGGGGGGGCGGGTGGTAGGGGTGCTATATTAAATAGAGAGTCACACAGGGCCACACTGGGGTGACATGTGGGCAAAGACTTAAAGGAGCGAGAGGGAGCCACAGAGATGGATGAAGGGAAGGTGCTCAGGGCAGAGGGCACAGCCAGAACAAAGGCTGTATGGGACCAAGCCTGGTATGCTGAAGGAGCAGAGGAGGCTGATGGCTTGGAGCATAGAAAGGGGAGGTAGTAGGAGGTGCTAGGAAGCGCTGTCCCCAGTCCCTCATTCCCTCCTCTCATTTTAGACGAGATCATGTGGCCAGAGGGGGACGAAGCCCTTCCAGCTGACGCCCAGGACCTCATCACCAGGCTGCTCCGACAGAGCCCCCTGGACCGTCTGGGCACTGGTACGTAGGTGTGGGTGGGGCCCAGGTGGGTGGAATGGGGGCTGGGGTAAACAAGAGCTCTATTTGAGAGGCTGCATAGAGGAGGGGGACTTGAAACTGGGGTTTTGAAGGATGCATAGGAGCTCACCAAGAACTAGCATAAGACTTTGAAGAGTAGCAGGTAGCTGGGTCTGGTTCAGACAAGGGGCACTGAGGCTGTGTATATGAGCCTGCCAGGTTGCCATGGGCTTTGTCCTATGGTCCCCAAGGCCCAGCCCAGTGGATCCCACTGTCCCAAGTTTCCCCAGCCACCAAAATAGTGATTAAGGGATTATTTAATATTCATGCAGCCACCCATTATGTGGCCACTACAGATCACATTTAGGATGAAGCTTGGCCACTGGAGAGGACTATGGGGGCTGAGGTTGGGGAACAGGATACAGTCAGCTCTGCTTCATGCAGTCAGCTCTGCTCCATGGGGTAGAAACATGTGGAAAAAGCCCCCTCCTAAGGTTCTGGGGTTTCTCCAGGTGATGGGATCTCAGAATCCAGCAGAGGGAAGAACAGGGCCTGGGTTCTAGCCCTAGCTTGGTTCCCCTATGGGCTCTTAAAGGATGGCTCGTTTCCCCTCCTATCTTTCTGGTTCTGTGTTGGCCAAGTTTGTGTTCATAATTGGCCCAGGGGGCCATGGGGGGTGGGGACCAGCAGGGCTCAGCCATGCATGTCTGCAGGAGGCACCCACGAAGTAAAGCAGCACCCTTTCTTCTGGACACTGGACTGGGCGGGGCTTCTGCGACACAAGGCCGAGTTCGTGCCGCAGCTTGAAGCTGAGGACGACACCAGCTACTTCGACAGTAAGCAGGGGTCCAGGAGGCAGGCTGTGCTGTCCCACGATCTCCTGGGGTGGTGAGGGGTATCTAACAGGGTCTCCACCCCAGCTTGGTGCCTCGCCCTGTGCCTGGAGCTTCCAACTTCCTGAGCTTTCCAAGAAGCTGGGGCATGTCTGCTGGCTGCCCCCCTGCCTGGGTTTCCTATGCGTCTGAGCTCAGGAGGCTGTCGCACCACCTTGGGTTGCGGGAGGGGAAACCAAGGCACTGAGTGTGGCAGCCCTCGCCTGGGGGTCCCCCAGCAGGTTCAGCCTCCTGAGTGTCAGCCCTGACCAGGCATGGAGCCCTGCCTGTCATACAGGAGGGTGGGGTGCTTCGCTCAGCTTTGCTGGAGGGGGTCCCCTCAAGCACTTCAGGTGAGCTCAGACAAATCTCCTTCTCCCCACTCGGGGCTCTGGCCAAACACAGAGTAAATGCCCTCGGCTTCCAGTGCCTCCTCCAGAACTTGATGTGTGATCTCGGGCATGTCAGAGGTCCTCTCTGAGCATCTGTTTCCTTTTCTGTAAGATGAGGAACATCCTTTATGTTTGAGATGCACAATTTTACCTAACTCTGGGTAACCCATCTTAAGGGTGAGGAAACTGAGACACAAGAATTCCCATCCA
Organism: Balaenoptera borealis; assembly: GCF_965194805.1. Classification (NCBI taxonomy): domain Eukaryota; kingdom Metazoa; phylum Chordata; class Mammalia; order Artiodactyla; family Balaenopteridae; genus Balaenoptera; species Balaenoptera borealis. Next base: position 172,785,957 of record NC_138867.1, on the reverse strand, counting down.
CAGTCCCACAGCTTTTAGGAACACAACTGGGATTTATTCCCAGATACTAAATCTGCTGCCCAAGCCTCCTCTGGTCCTTAAACATACCAAGCCTGGTCCCACCACAAAGCCTTTGCCCTGACAGTGTCTCCCCACCTGGGAGGCCCTCCCCACATCACCCCACAGCCCCTGTGTCCACCTCCCAGCATCAGGTGGGCTGCACATGCCTTTCCCTCCCACAGCGCGCTCAGAGCGTTACCGTCACCTGGGCTCTGAAGATGACGAGACAAATGATGAGGAGTCATCCACGGAGATCCCCCAGTTCTCATCCTGTTCCCACCGGTTCAGCAAGGTGAGCCTGGGCCCTGGATGTAGCTAGTGCTCAGGAAACAGGGCAAGATGTTTGGGGGGGGTTTTCTTTTTTTTTTTTATTGTAGTGAAATACATGTAACATAAAATAGACTATTTTAGCCATTTTAAACTGTACATACAATTCAGTGACATTTGGTACATTCACAATGTTGTGCAACCATCACCTGTATCTAGTTCCAGAACATTTCCATCCTCCCCAAAGGGCAACCTTGTACCCGGCTGCAGTCACTCCTCGTTTCCCCCTCCCCCGCTCCCCAGCAACCACTAATCTGCTTTCTGTCTCTATGCATTTACCTGTTCTGGACATTTCACATACATAGAATCATACGCTATGTGGGACCACTGGGGAATTCCCTGTGTCTGGCTTCTGAAGGTTGATCCACATGGTAGCATGTGTCAGTGCTTCATTCCTTGTTATGGCTGAATAATATTCCATTATATGGTTGGACCATATTTTGTTTTATCCACTCATCAATTGATGGACATTTGGGTTGTTTCCACTTTGAGGCAATTGTGAATAGACCTGCTATGCTGGGTGTTATATTATAGCCTCATCAGCTTAACTTGAGTTCCTTCCTTTGTTTATAATTTGATTTAAAAACCTGCACTGCTTATGGGTCTGGGCCCCAGGCAGGAAACCCCAGCTGTGGCCCCTTGGTAGCCAGGCCGCTCTGAGCCTCAGTTTCTTCACCTGTACAGTGGGCTAAAGACTCTACGTCTTTAGAGATGTGGTAAGTAAGGATCTGAGGAAGTGACTCAGGGAAGTGTCAGGCATGTAGGAAACACTCAACTAAGCCATCCCCCATGAATGTGGTTGTTGTTACTGTTTTTTTGTTTCTGTTTTTTTTTTTTTTTTTTTGATGTGGACCATTTTTTTTTTTTCAGGTACTATCAGAATTTATTGAAGGGCTTCTTAATCTAGGGTTTGTGAACTTGCATGGGAATAAATTACATCTTTATTTTCACTAATCTCGAACTGAAATTTGGCATGTTTTCCAATTGTAATATAAGCAACAAATCACAGTAATATTAGCATGACCTTGACTTTGTCACCAATACAAATCATGGATTTTTCACATCACACTGGAGTCGTTGCAAAATATCTTTCAAGTTCAAAACTACTTCAAAATTATGGTGCTTATAAGACCTGCTAGATCTTGTTATTTAATGCATTACTAAAGAGGCACGTATAGTACCATATTGCTGGTTTAAAAAATATTCTAATATTATTTTAATATATTTTTAATATATTTAATATATTTATATTTAAATATTTAATATAATATAAATATAATATAAATATAAATATTTATAATTAATATATTTAATATATTTAATATATTTTAATATAATCAGCCTCGCTGACCTATTTCATTTGATGCATTTAAAAATACTACTCTGAGAAGAGATCTGTAGGTGTCACCAGTTTGCCAAAGGGGCTCATGTACAGAAATACATGCTTGTCATGATGGTAGCAACTCCTCCTCAGAAGCCTCAGGGGCCAGAGCTCTGCCCAGAACTCTCCTTCGGCTGTGGACCATTTTTTAAAGTCTTTATTGAATTTGTTTCAATATTGCTTCTGTTTTATGTTTTGGTTTTTTTGGCTGCGAGGCATGTGGGATCTCAGCTCCCTGACCACGGATTGAACCCACACCCCCTGCATTGGAAGGCGAAGTCTTAACCACTGGACTGCCAGGGAAGTCCCGTTACTGTTATTTTTAATTGCTTCCCAGGTCTACAGCAGCTCTGAGTTCCTGGCCGCCCAGCCCACCCCAACCTTTGCTGAACGGAGCTTCAGTGAGGACCGGGAGGAAGGGTGGGAGCGCAGCAGTGAGGGGGACTATGGGCGCCGGCTGAGCATCACCGAGGTCCGGTAGGTGGGCTGGGGAGTATAAGCAGATCCAGCTTCCAAACCTGCTGGGAGGTGGAGCCACAAAGTCTTAACATTGGAAAGAGCTTCCCAGTGGCCCAGTAGAAAAGGGTAAAACATATTGGCCAGCCTGTCAGACCCCTGCCAACCTGGCCCCTATCATCACTCCCTTTGGCTTTGCATTCCTAACCACACTAAACCTAAAGCAGCCATGTACCGTCACACTGCTAGGCTTTTGCTTGCGCTGTTTCCTCTGCCCAGAATACCCTTTGCTCATGAAGTCCCTTTCATCTTTCAATGTCCAAACTCACAGAAATAATCAATGTCTGCTAGAGGATGGGCGTTGGAAGCTGGGTTTTAAAGATTGAATAGGAGTTCTCTGGGCAGTCACAGAGGACAGAGCAGCAGAGGGAGCTCACCTTATATTTACAAATTACCTCTGAATCTAGGCTGAGAGTTAAGATATGGTCACTAGGGGAAACTGGGTGTCCTGGGGTGAGGGCACCTGGCAGGTGTGACTCAGGCTCTTCCCTGCTACAGGCTGAGGTCCTGCACATCCTCCGGTTCCTCCTGCCACTTATCCTTTTCCCAGCCTGAGCGGGGCCCTAGCCCATCTTTCCTGAACACCATCAACCTGGACACGATGCCCAAATTTGCCTTCTCATCAGAGGATGAGGGAGCCGGCCCAGCTCCTGTGGGCCCCAAAAGGCCCATCTTCATTCTAGGGGAGCCCGACCCACCCCCAGCAGCCACCCCAGTGATGCCCAAGCCCTCAAGCCTTTCTGGTAGGTGGAGTCCAGGGTGGGAGGGATGGTGTCATGGAGAGTTTCCCACAGGAGGGACTATCTGAGATGGGTTTTGAAGGATGAGTAGGAGTTCTCTAGAGACAACATTCACTTGTGTAACAAAGGCCTCAGTCTGAGGGTGATACCCCCCAGCTTCATTGGATTAGGACGGGAGAGAGGAATTGAACTGGGGAGCTCCAAGAGTGGGAGTTAGGAATCTGACTGGGGTGAGGGGAAGGCTTCTTGAAGTAGGGGACTTGAAGAGTGGAGCTTCCCAGGGAGAGCAGTGAAAGAAAGGTGTGCAGGAAGAGGGAACGCCTGAACAAAGGCCAGGAGGCTGGACTGTGTACACACTGACCAGGGAAGAAGGGGCTTTGCCTTCTGAGGGCAGAGGGGGCAAGTGGTGAGATGGAGGAGGGGCAGACTGACCCCCTGACCCTGCTGATCCCCGTAGCTGACACAGCTGCCCTCAGCCACGCACGCCTACGAAGCAACAGTACCGGTGCACGACACTCTACGCCGAGGGCCCTGGATGCCAGCCGGGGCCGCCGCCTTGGGGGCCCAAGAGACTCAGCCCCTGAGAAATCCAGGACCTCCCCCAGCGGGGGTCGCGTGCCCAAGTCAGCCTCAGTGTCTGCCCTGTCGCTCATCATCACGGCAGGTGACGCCCACGGCCCAGCCTCGTCTTTGCTTGTCTGTCCATGTCCATTTTAACCATGGAGTGGGGGCTGCTTTGGCCAGCGGGAGCTAGAGGGGGTCCCTCCAGGTGATGTGTCCCTGGGCACAAAGCTCCCAGGGCTGCTCTTCGGGGCTGAGCCCAGGAGACGGGAAGCAGCTGGGGGACTGGCATTCCTGGCAGCAGGCACTACATGTGCAAAGGCCTGGAGGGGAAGGGGGAGGGTGTTTGGGGCATTGGAGCGGCAGCAAAGCAGCCAGAGTGATCAGTGTGGGGACTTCCCTGGTGGTCCAGTGGTTAAGACTCTGAGCTTCCACTGCAGGGGGCATAGGTTCGATCCCTGGTCCAGGAACTAAGATCCCACATGCTGCGCCGTGCGGCCAAAAAACAAAAACAAAAACAAAAACAAACCGATTGATCAGTGTGGAGGGAGGGGAAGGTGCCTTGTGAGGGGACCCACAAGGGAGTGACCCCCCTCCCTGAACCTCATCCCTGCAGATGACGGCAGCGGCGGCCCCCTCATGAGCCCCCTGTCCCCACGCTCAGTGTCCTCAAACCCGTCGTCCCGTGACTCCTCTCCAAGCCGAGACCCTTCCCCCGTGTGTGGCAGCCTGCGGCCCCCCATCGTCATCCACAGCTCGGGCAAGAAGTACGGCTTCAGCCTGCGGGCAATCCGCGTCTACATGGGTGACAGTGACATCTACACCGTGCACCATGTCGTGTGGGTGAGTTGGCCCTGGGATGGGCGGAAACAGCCAGACCTGGTTTGAGTCCCAGCTCTGCCCTGGCAAGGTGCTTCCCTTTTGGAGCTGCATTTGTTAGTCTTGGAAAGCAGGCGAGTACTCATTGCCTATGAGGTTTTGGAGCCCAGGGCAGGGAACTGATGCCACCTGTGTCTTAATGGTCCTTGTCAGTTATGGGGAGAGGATTAGGCGAGAGGGATGGAGACCTCAAGTGGGCACAAAGCTCCCGCACAGTGGGTGTTTTGTCCTCCCTCCCCCAGCCCAGGACCTGTCCCTTCCCCACTGGTCTCTGAAAGGTCTGGGAAACCAGGCAGTGTGAAAGGCAGCAGCTTGCTGGGGGCCTGTAGCTGACTCAGCTGGGCTGGGGTCTCTAGCTCTGGGGCCCAGGCCACTGACCCCGCCATCTGCCCCCACCCCCAGAATGTGGAGGAGGGAAGCCCTGCCCAGGAGGCAGGCCTGCGGGCCGGGGACCTCATCACCCACATCAACGGGGAGTCGGTCCTGGGCCTGGTGCACATGGACGTCGTGGAGCTACTGCTGAAGGTGCAGGCCCCCAACCCCACCCCCGCCTCCATCGCAGAGCCTCCACCCCCTGTCCATCCTCAGGGCCCCTGGATCTCCCAACACTGCCCACCTTCTGGGCTGCTCCTGTGACCCCCATCCCCACCCCTTGGCCTCAGCTCCCGATTCTGTGTGGTTCTCCCCGTCCAACCATACCATTCCGCATTCGGCCCTGCATGCCCCGTCCCCTCTGCCTCAGAGCCACTCCTCCAGGAAGCCCTTCCTGCCCCCTGGGTGCCCCTTCTCCTGACCTTCCCTCTGGCCCACCCTGACTCTGTGGGGCTGGGGGTATCTGTACCATCTTTGCCTCCTGCCCCCCTCAGACCACGGGTCCTCAGGGGCTGAGGCCTAGAGGCGGGGAGGTGGGCACAGGTGAGGAGGCAGACCCCTAGTTGGATAGCTCCTGGGACCAGTGGGTGGGTAGATGGCTCATTGGATGGATGGACAGATGGCAGACATCCATCTTTGGCCCAGTGAGTGGTGGGGTCATTAGGTAAGAAACAGGTGGTTAGGATCCGGGGCTTCCGATGGATGAGTAGATGGGTGGGTGGGTGCATGGACGGCTCGTTGGATGGAAGGCACACAGGCGACCCCTTGCCATCCCTCCTGCAGAGTGGCAACAAGATTGCCCTTCGGACCACGCCCCTGGAGAACACCTCCATCAAGGTGGGCCCCGCACGGAAGAATGTGACCAAGGGCCGCATGGCACGCAGGAACAAGCGGAGCCGAAGGCGGGAGACGCAGGACCGGTGAGCGGTGGGCTGGCTGCCGGGGAGGGTTGATGCAGGACCTGTGGCATGTTTGGGCAGCCCGGGCCGCTGGGGGCAGGGGTTCTGAAGAATCTGGGTTTCTAACCCCCAGGCGGAAGTCGCTCTTCAAGAAGATCTCAAAACAGTCATCCGTGCTGCACACCAGCCGCAGCTTCTCTTCCGGCCTCCACCACTCCCTGTCATCCAGCGAGAGCCTCCCGGGCTCACCCACCCACAGCCTCTCCCCCAGCCCCACCACACCCTGCTGCAGCCCGGCTCCCGATGCCCCAGCAGGTGGGTGCACCCGCCAGGACCACCCTGGGAAGAACGGCCCCTTAGGGCTGCGGTGGTGAGCCCAGCGGGGGAGTGAGCAGAGTTGGGAGGCTGGAATGACCTGATGTGTGACAGCCTCAAAGGCAGTCTGGGATGGGCAGGGAAGGGTGTGCCCAGCAGAAGGAACATCATGAACAAAGGGGATCCAGACAGGAGAGATGTGAAAGCTAGAGGGAGGCTAGGGAGAGGGGATTGGGGGATGGATCAAGCCGAAGAGCTGGGCTTAAATTGGGGGGCAGTAGGGAGCCATGGAGGGTGAGCCAGAGAGGGCATGGAAAGATTGTTCTGGAGCAGGAAAGGATGGTGACTTGGCCCAACCCTGAGGGTCCCCAGTCTGTGAGAGACAGCCAGAGATGGACACCCCTAGTCCCACTGGGTTAGCATCAGACTAGAGACAGTCTGGGGCAATCCACAGAGGCAGGGAAGGCTTCCTGGAGGAGAGCCCCCAGGAAGCCCTCCCTGCCTTCTGGGGACCCCAACTGCTATCTCTCCCTCTGGCCTACCCTGACCTCATGGGGCTGGGGGTATCTGTGCCATCTTTGTCTTTCTCAGATCAGGCATCCTCAGGGGCTGAGGCCTAGGGGTAGGGAGTGGACAAAGGCAGAGGCAGGGCCCTTACTGGATAACTTCCAGAACCAGTGGGTGGATGGCTCATGGGGTGGATAGATGGACGGTGGGCAGGTACCTTTGGCTGAATGATTCAGTGAGTCATTTAGGTGAGAAGTGGGTGAAGAGGAGCTAGGGCTTTGATGGATGAGTAGGAGTCCACCAGATCTAAGCCAAAGGAAGAGCCTGTTCAAACAAAGGAAAAACCAGGCCTGATGGGTGGCCACAGGGAACAGTGTGGGCTTTTGGCAGTCAGTCTTAGGGCCCCACCTCGAGGCTGGCACATTGAGGCTGGTGGCCCTGACCCTCCCCTGTCACCCACAGACACAGTGTCTCCACCCAGCGCATCCCCAAGCTCCAGCAGCCCTGCATCTCCGGCTGCCGCTGGCCACACCCGACCCAGCTCCCTGCATGGCTTGGCCACCAAGCTTGGGCCACCCCGCCCCAAAGCTGGCCGCCGCAAGTCCACCAGCAGCATCCCGCCCTCCCCGCTGGCCTGCCCGCCCGTGTCAGCGCCCCCACCCCGCTCACCCTCGCCCCTGCCAGGGCATCCGCCTGTGCCTGCCCGGTCCCCAAGGCTGCGCCGAGGCCAGTCGGCTGACAAGCTGGGTACAGGTGAGCGGCTCGACGGGGAGCTGGGGCGCCGCAGCCGCGGGCCAGACTCCGAGCTGGTGGTCATGCGGCGGCTGCACCTGTCCGAGCGCCGAGACTCCTTCAAGAAGCAGGAGGCTGTGCAGGAGGTGAGCTTTGACGAACCACCTGAGGAGGCCACTGGGCCACCCACCTTGGTGCCGCAGATCGCCGTGGAGGGCGCTGAGGCTGTGCCAGGAGCCCTTGGACCCTATGAGAAAGACTAATCCCCCCTACCTAGCCTCTCCCTGGCCTGGAAGTCAACCCATTTTTTGTGGAATGTGTTTTCCATAAATTGACAGCTGGATGGAGACTGAGCCACCAGCCTCTGACACCTGGAAGATGAGAAGCGATCGCGTTTCTTGCTGGAAGGTGCCTCCCTCATGTTCTGGAGCCGATCAATCCGGGGGCCATAGGGGCAGGCAAGGGAGACTAGGGTGGCATTGTAAATAGCAGCAAATCCCTGCAGCTAATTTATTACGTTTTATAAGCGATAGCCAGACTGAGCCGCCACTGTTAAGGCGGCTGCCCAGGTCTTGTCCCATGCACTTGGGACCCATCTGTAGACCCTGCCCCCTGGGCTGAGAAGGAAGCACTTTGGACAAGTCAATGTGTGTTCGTGTTTTATGGTTTTTCTGAACTTTTAAAGCTTTTTTGTGTTACTTGATCCCATCCCTGACTCAGGACCCACAGATTTGAAGGGATGCAGCCAAGCTTACCTGTCCAGGCCCAGTTTGGATGACTTGGAGATTCCGTAAACAATTCCCCTCCACCACAAAACAAAGTAATCTTGATGATGGACTGGATTCTGAAGGCTACTTCCCACCATCATAGCCTCCATCCCTAGGCCAGCCTTGCTAGAGTCTGCCTCCAGTCCTATAGGCTTAGGAGGTGTGGGAATTGGGGCTTTGATATATGAGTAGAAGTTCACCAGATCTAGGCAGAGGGGTCACCCGCATCACAAGCAGACACTGATGCCCCAGGAGGCAGAGGCCTCACAGGACACTGCCAGGGTAGGAGAAGAATGTCCACCCTGGACAAGATTTTTTGTGTTTGATGCCCACCAGGGTGAGAACTTGACCATGATGTGTCTGTAACAGCCCCTGGGGGGTGCCATCGATATGCCAGAGCCTTGTAGGGATGAAATTCGAGTGAGAAAAATCCAACTGGGGGGCAGTGAGGCCCAAGTTGGAATCTTGGCTTCACTGTTTGGCTCTGGGAAAATGACTTCCCCACTCTGTGCCTCAGTTTCCTTGTGTTTACAAAACAAATCCCAATGACTATTTATTAAGCACCTACTGTATGCCAAGCGCTTTTACTTGTGGCTTTTCCCTCAGCCAACCTTGAGAAGGCTGGAGGTGGTGTCGTCATCCCCATTTTACAGACAAATAACTAAGGCCTGGCAAGGCGTGGAAACTTGCCCCCACCATTGCCTGGCAAGAGTCATGCAGCCAGGCCCTGTCCTGAGCATTGTAGTCAAGGGAGCTTGAATGGAGAATCTGTTGTCAGATATAGCCGACTGCAACTCCAGATCTCTCCCCTGTAATGCTGTGTGACCCACTGGGCATCTCAGAGTCTCCATTTCCCATTCAGAGGTGGCCAGCAAGATCACCGTACCCCACAATGGTGAGGGCACTTTCCAGGCACTGCAGCCCACTCTGTGTTCTCTCTGGAGACATCTGCGTAGCACTGCCTGGTGTTGGAACTAGATCAAGGCTGTGCATGACTTGCTCCCGCCTTCCATCCCGGAGCTGACGGTGAATAAAAGCCCACATTTACAAAGAAGAGGTCCAATGTCTGGATTTGTGAGGGGCCAAGAAAAGGTTAAGGGAAGAGTGGGGTGGGGGGCGGGATGAAAACAGATCCTTGGCTCAAAGTCACTTGAAGTGGGTTTTGAAGGCTGCTGGGACTTCACTGTTGAGATTCTTCCTGATGCCTTCTCTGGTCCTGGCCTCCTGCTGTCCTCTCTGAATTGAGTACCCATCGTGGGCTCTGTCCTTAGAAGCTTCATCCAGACACCCGTCTGGGGCTCTGAAGCTGTGTTAATAAATAAATAAACCATCTTTGTGCCCTTTTTTAACCGGCTGTGCCCTAAAGTTCCCCTCGCCACCACTGGAACCCAACCCAGCCCGAGCGCGTTCGGTTACTTCCGAAGCGCTCCGTAGGTCGGAAACCTTTGGCCACGCCCCGTTTCCGAGTGTCTTCGGCTATCTCCGGAAAAGTCCGCATCTGGACAGGCTTTGGACTAGTTCTCCCTACCCGAGAGAGTTAGTTCAGCTGTTTCCGGACGCTCTGGGCTACCACGGAAACCCCGGCTTTCAACCCCGGCTCCTTCTCGGCTCTCAGCTTGTTTCCTGAAAAGCGCAGCTTTCTGTCTGAGCCCCTCCCCCCAACTCTGCCGCATCCATTTCCTGAGTTCTGGGCCACCTCACTCGCCCTCTGGAGCCGTCCATGCTTCGGCAGTTTCCGGAAGCTGGTGGTCGCCTCTAGATCTAAGTTCGCAGGGCCTCATTTGGGACCGAGCACCCTTGGTTTTTTCCAGAAACTTTCCGAAGTCTCGGGGCCCAGCCTCTGTTCTGCCGGTCCAGGGGGAGCGCGCTCGGTCATTTCCGGAATCGCTCGGGCATCTCTGAGTCCAGCCGAGCCTAGCCGAGCTCAGCCTCGGAATTATTCATCTGACCCGATTATGTTCGGCTGTTTCCGGAAATGATCGGCTATCTCGGGGCGCCCCCACCCCCACCCCCGTTACCCTCCAGTCCCGCGGGAGTACGTTCGGCTCTTTCCGGAAGCATTCGAGCGTTCCCAAGCTCCGCCTCGGCCTCGTTGCACCCTCCCGGCCCGAATACGCTCGGCCGTTTCCGCCGGGGGCGGGCCCGACCATTCGGAACCTCGGCGGCGGCGGCGGAGGTGGGGATCCCGCGGCTGCGGCGACGGCGGCCGCGGTAGAGCCACGGGTCTGGCTCGGCTCTGCGTGACGGCGGCCGCGGCAGCAGCGGTGGCGGCCGCGACCAGGTAAGTCCGGGTTGGTCCGCGTGGCAGGCCGGTCTGGGGGTTCGGTCAGATGCGGGGCGCCCAGGCAGAGTGTGGGGCCACGGTGGAAGCCAGAATGCGAGCAGGGCTGCATCGGGCCCCGCGGGAACTGGGGGCCGCAGGGAGCGGGAGGCCCCTGGCTCGACCTGGCTGCGTTGCAGCCTTCCCCGGACGATGGGGGTGGAACGGGGGACCCTAGGCAGAGATAAGGGGTTGGAGCTGCGGCCCTGAATTGAGGGAGGCCCTGCTGGAAGTGGAGCATTGAGCAGTAATGAGGGGCGCCCAGGCATTGTGTGGGGCATAGTGGGGTGCAAGACGGTAGAGGGTCGACTCCACTTCCGGCCCCTGGGCCGGGCTGCGGGGTCCACGCAGGCCCGAGTGCGCGTCTGCACACGCGTGAGCGCGCAGGCCCTGAGTCCAGCCGCCAAGACCCCAGCCAGGCCTGGCCTCTCCACCCGCCTCTTGGATTCGGGGAGCGCTGGTTCCCAGGCGCGCACACCGGGGCGTGTGCAAACGTGTGCTCAGCTGGGCGCGGAGGCGGGCAGGCAAGCGGATTTAGGCGGTTTCCTGGACGTCCCCCTCGCTGGGCCTCAGTTTCCCCACCTGTAGAGTGGGGGTACAGGGGCCAGGGAGCGGGTAAGTTGGGGCGTCCTGGAATGTGGAGCTTGTGCCCCCAGCTCGGACACGTCTTGCTGCTCCCGTGGTCGAGGGATACAGTCTGACCCTCTGCCTGGCACTCGAGGGCCCTGCGTGGTCTGCGGCTTTCTTAAAGCCACCCTGAACTCTTGGCAAGCATTTCTTGCTGTCAAGTCTTTGCCTGTACTATTTCCTCTGGCCAGTGCCCCCTCCTCTCCTCTGTGAGGACCTGCCCCTAGGAAAAGCACCGCCTACCACCCCCCAACCTCTCTGGAGGACTGAACCTGCAGGGCTGAGATTGAGAATGTGTCTGTGCTGGGCTGTGTCTCCCTGAGACTGGGGGCTCCTAAGGGGTGATCATTGCCCCTGCATCCAGCAGCCTCCCTCTTGGCAGTTGCAGTGCCCTCCTTCCCTCCACCCTTTACTGGCTCCATGTCTACCCTGGAGCTAAGGTCCTCTTGGCCTCCCACCACCCCCCTTCTGTTTTGAGTACCTACTGTGGGCACCAAACTGAGCAATGTCTGGACACCGCCCCCCCCCATTCCCTCCTCCCCCGCAGAGATCAGAGATCCATTTGTTTGGACTCACCTCTAGACCTTTGCCTGTGCTGGGGCCTCTGCTTGTACCTCCTTTCCTACCGCCTTTTGCCCCTGACGCCTCCTTCTGTGCTCAGCTGGCTCAGTCTCTCCTTGGGGCTCCCACAGCACCCTGAGCATCGCCCATTACACCCTACCCACTCTGGGTATAACTATCTGTCATGTGGCTGCTGCCTCCTCTCATCTATCCTGGGCCTTGTGAAGTTGGACGGATCTGAGTTTTTGAGTCCTGGCATCCTGGCCCATTGAGTTGTCCAACAAAGTCCTCCCTGCTCTGAGCCTCAGATTTCCCATCTCTAACAGGGATGATGAAGAGCTTGTTTACTGAGCATGCAATATGCCCGGGGCAGATTCTTTGGAGCTCTGCCCCCAACAACCCCAAAGGAGGTCTATTATTGTACCCATTTTACAGCTGGGGAAACTGAGGGGACAGGGACTGGCCCCCCCATTACCCAATGAGTCAGGGGATTCTAACCTGGTGTTTGGGCCCATCTCTGAGTTGGGGGTGGCAGGAGTCCAAACTGGCTGATGCTGCCCTGCCCCTCTCCCCCTAGGTCGGTGTCCCGAGCCGAGCATGGTGACAGCCTGTGCCCTCGGCCCCCTCGCCTGGCGCAGCTGGAAGAGCCGCCAGCCTCGGGAGCCGATGGCCCCCCACGTGAGGGAGTGAGCGGCCCAGCCCAGCCCTACGGATTGAGGGGGGACGCAGCGGCTGAGTGACCTGAGATCACGCTGCTGCCGCCCCCCTCCCACCAGTTGACGAATGGTGGACCGAGCAACGAGTGACCCTTGTCAGGGTCGTGGAACAATGGTGGGAAGCAAGGCGTGAGCATCCCCTGTGGTCACCTGTAACTTCCTGGTGGAAATAGAGGTCTGAGTCCCCAAGCCCACCCAGCGGACCCTCCTGGCCCCCACCCCAGGCTGATGGGGCCACTGGGGCCCCGAGCAGCCACCTGACCATCCATACCCCACCCTGCCCAGCCATGGCTGGCGCCGAGGGCTTCCAATACCGTGCGTTGTACCCGTTCCGCCGGGAGCGGCCGGAGGACCTGGAGCTGCTGCCGGGCGACGTGCTGGTGGTGAGCAGGGCAGCCCTGCAGGCGCTGGGCGTGGCCGAGGGCAGCGAGCGCTGCCCACAGAGCGTGGGCTGGATGCCTGGCCTCAATGAGCGTACACGGCAGCGCGGCGACTTCCCTGGCACCTATGTTGAGTTCCTAGGGCCTGTGACCCTGGCCCGGCCTGGGCCTCGCCCACGTGGCCCACGCCCACTGCCTGCCAGGCCCCGAGATGGGCCCCCTGAGCCAGGTGAGCAACAGGTAGGGCCCCTGGCAGGGCTGGGGAAAAGGGGGAGTGCCCTCAGACCCTCAGTATCCTCTTCTCTCCCATGAGGCAATGGTGCTTCTTCCAGGAGAGGAGGAATAAGGACATTTGGTTGGTCGGCAAGTGTTCATTACACTGCCGTCAAGGGCTGGATGCAGTTCATGGCACTGGGCACCGAGTGGTGGACACAAGGCCTGGCCCTGCCCTCATGGGGCTTCTGGTTCAAGAAGTGATGAGAACGTGATTAGGTGATGACAGATGCTGTGAGGAGGGAGCCTCTCAGGAGAGATGGGGGTAAAGGGCTCCGGGCAGCAGGTACAGCGAGGACAGAAGCCCTGAGGTGGGAATGTCATGACGGGTTCAGGGAACAAGCCATCAGGTGGAGCGGAGTGAGGAAAGGGGCAGGGTCCTCACCTCAAGGACTTCGTGTGATTGATTTTGAGGACAATAGGGAGTGTCCAGTAAGATTCAGGGGCTCAATTTAGCTTCATCTTGTGGTTTGCAGACAGAATCCCTTGAGGAACCCCCTTTGTTGTAACCCTAATTTTCCCGTTTCCAAAATGAAGAGAGCCAAAAAGCCCAAAGAAGGTGGGCTACTCAGTCGAGGCCACGCAGCACAGTGACGTGTGAGGACCCTACATCCCTCCCCAAAGAGACCCTCGGCCATCCCTACTTCCAAAGAGTATCCTGGGAGTGGAGAATCAGGGCACTGAACGTACGCTGCAATTGCTGCGTGCTGGGCTGTATGCTGGGCAGGGCGTGTGGCTTCCAACCAGGGAAACCGAGGCTCAGCTTGTGGGGAGGAGGCTAATGAGTGCTGAGCGCCCGGCATGGTCTGCTCCGACCCTCACAGCCGCCCAGTGAGGCCCTGTGTACAGATGTGGAGACCAAGGTGCAAGGGGGTTGAACCACTCGCTCAGGGGCAGTCACCCAGTGAAGGCCAAAGCCCCTGGGAGGCACCGTGGCCCCACCCGACGGCCTGCCTGGTTTTGTGCCCGAGGGACACTGATGCCCAAAGAGGGTCAGGCCAGGGTCCCACAGCGTGGGGTGGAATGGCGGGGTGCTGAGGCAGCATGGTTGCTGGCTTGGGCTTTGCAGCATCTGGCGTCTCCAGGGCCAGTGCCTGCGTCCCGCCTCGGCCTAGAGGAGCAGGAGGAGGCCCCATCCGGGCTCCCAGCCAGAATCTGCCTCTCCCCCTGGTAACAGCCGCCTCCCTCCTGCGCCTGGCCTGGGTCCAGACACCACACACATCCCCGCTCCAGGCGGCCACCCCGCCCCACCCTCCAAATCTTCCAGGACTATATGACATCAGCTAGGACCAGCCCTCTCCAGGCCTCAGTTTCCTCATCTGGAAATGGGGGGTACTAGTCCTTTTGTTCAAGCCCTGACCCTCCGGGATCCTGGGACCACCAGGCAGCAGGCTGCAGCTGCCTTCCCTCCATTCAGCTCCACGCAGGGAGCTGCGTGCCAAACCCTGATGTCACCTGCGCCCCCGTCTGGCTGTGCACCCACGGGGAGGTTGCTCCCTCCCTGAGCCTCAGTTCCTCATCCGTAAAATGGGGATAATGCCTATCCTGATGGGACCTCCCTCCATGCTTTGCAAACTGGTCACAGGCAAATTTCAAAGTTGAATTTCAGAGTCCCCCTACCAGCTGGGATGTCACCCACCTCCCCTTGTTCGCTCACTTTTTTTTTTTTTTTTTTGCATTTTTGACACAGCTGGGCCTTTCTTCAGCTCAAGGCACCACCTGGCCCATCACTCAGGGAGGCCCCGCAGGCCCCGGCTTGCTCCTGCTGTGTGCCAGGGCGTCCCCGCCAAGGGCCAAAGCTGCATCAAATGGTGGCTGTGCAGGCAGAGTGCGCCTGAGCACAAAAGGCTGGGTGGGGCAGAAACATGGGGCTGGGGGGGGCGGGGTTGGGACACGGAAGGAGGTCAGCATTTTTAAAAGGGGGGAATTTTTTTTTTTTTTTAAGCAAAATGACTTAGAAAATGGAGAAAGGTCCTTGGAATGAGGTGTTCTGATCCAGCTGGGGTATTTTCCTTTTACTCTCTTCAACCACTTTGTTGTTCCCACTGAGAAAGGAGAGATGATGCCATCGACCAGTTTCTCAGTTGAGGAATCTGAGGCACAGAGAGGGTGGGTCCTGTGCCTGAGGTTGCACAGCAAGCAATGGCAGAGCCCTAAACCTGCTGTATGGGCGTCCTGTGGCTGCTGTAATGAACTACCACAAACCGGTGGCCTCAAACAACAGGAGTTTATTCTCTCATGGTTCCGGAGACCAGAAGTCCAAAATCAAGGTGTGGGCAGGGCTGTGCTCTGTCCAGAGGCTTTAAGGGAGGATCTTTCCTTGCTTCTTCCAGCTTCTGGGGGCTCCAGGTGTACCTTGGCTTGTGGCCACATCACCCCAATCTCTGCCTCTCCCTTCGTATGGCCTTCTCTTATAAAGACACCAGTCATTGGATTTAGGGATCTCATCTTGAAATCTTTAATTATATCCGCAAAGACCCTATTTCCAAGTAAGGTCACAGTCACAGGTACCAGAGATTAGGAAGTGGACATACCATTTGGGAGGACACTAGTCAGCCAACTATAGCTGGCCTGTGTAGTTGGGTGAATTGATATTTTAATCTAGAAAATCGTTTCCCGCTAATTCAGCCCTCCCAGCCCCACCAGCTGGGCCTTCTTTCCCCCCCTAGAGTGGTGGTCCAGATGCCAGGCACTTGGGCTGAGATGCAGCAGGCAAAGAGAGGGACCGGGGTCCTTCTAGGGACCCTGCCAACATTCTGTCCCCTCCTGCCAGGCCTCACACTCCCTGACCTACCCGAGCAGTTCTCCCCACCTGATGTGGCTCCCCCTATCCTGGTGAAACTTGTGGAGGCCATTGAGCGGACAGGTGAGCCTCGGCCTGGCTGCAACCCCTGGATTCTGCTTGCTTACCTCTGGTGATGGGCAACTCATCTCCTTCACAGGGCTGCTGGGTTCACTCTGTATGGGAAGAGGCTGAGTCTGGATGTTCTGGGCCTCCATGTTGAGTTGGGAAAGGAGTAACTCCCGGGGGGAATGTAGACCCCATCATTGCATGTGCCATGCCCTCTGCCACCATTTCCCTCCCCTCGCCCTGTTCTTACCTCTGGGAGGTTAGCAGCCACCCCAGACCCCACACGGGGGTCGAGGCAGCGTTTGAGGGCTGGCCTTGCCACGTGGGGTGGCGCTAACCTACCCCATCCCCTTCCCCACAGGGCTAGACAGCTACAGGCCTGAGGCACCTGCCGCGCGCACAGGTGAGGGAAAGCTTCAGTGGGCAAGAGTGGGAGAGGAACCTGCCCCGGACGGATGATGTCCCCTCCCTGCGCCCGCCTTGGATCGATGTATCCCCTTTGCACCCGCAGACTGGTCGCTGAGCGATATGGAGCAGTGGGACGCTGCAGCCCTGACTGATGGCGTGAAGGGCTTCCTGCTGGCGCTGCCCGCACCCCTTGTGACACCCGAGGCCGCGGCTGAGGCACACCGAGCCCTGCGGGGTGAGTCTGGCGGGAAGCCCGGACTGGGGAGGGCGCTGGGGCGGGCGGGTGCCGGCCCTGGCTCACCCTCCCCTGGCCGTCTGTCCGCAGAGGTCGCGGGGCCCGTGGGGCCGGCGCTGGAGCCCCCGACGCTGCCGCTGCACAGCGCGCTCACACTGCGCTTCCTGCTCCAGCACCTGGGCCGGGTGGCCCGGCGCGCCCCAGCCCTGGGCCCAGCTGTGCGTGCCCTGAGCGCCGCCTTTGGGCCGCTGCTTCTGCGGGCGCCGTCGCCTCCGCCGCCGCCAGGGGGCGCGCCCGACGGGTGAGAGGCCTGGGGAGGCGGGGCTGAGCCGGAGCAAAAAGGGGTGGGTCTTTAGATGGAGGAAGGGCTGGAGACGTAGCCAGGGCGGGGGTCTAGACGATGAGAAAGGAGTATGGACGGGGCCCAGCGGGGAAGAGGCCAGAGCTGTCATGATGGGCGAGCTAGGAAAGATAACAAGGGGTGGGACTTGAGGTCCAGGAAGACTCTAGCAGGGCTTGGGACAAGGTGATGGGGCCTAGACCGGAGGGCAGGCACTTGAGTGGTGTCTGTACCTTCCTTCACATGCTGACTCCTGTTGTTTGTTGTATGAATACTTATTGGGCGCTAACTGCATATGCATAAACAGTAGTGGGTCTCCCACACCAGCCTGCGTCACCTACTCTTCTTCCCCTCACATGCTTTCACATAGACCCCCCGCCAGACGCGCAAGCACATGCAGGGCCCTGTGCACACCAGGCCCTACCCAGCGCTCACCACACGTCCCTTCCCTGTAGGACTGAGGCTACCCCCGACTTCCCTGCGCTACTGGTGGAGAAGTTGCTTCAGGAACATCTGGAGGAACAGGAGATTGCGCCCCCAGGTGACCTCCACCCCCTTGTATTAGCTCCTATCGTTGGGGACCAAGAATGCTGACTCGGAGCCCTGCCAGTATCCGCAGGCTTGGTTGCAATGGGAGCTGGCCACAGTATACAGTTGGTGCTCAGTGTGCATTTGTTTTCCTGTCCCCCAGCACTGCCACCAAAACCCCCCAAGGCAAAGCCAGCCCCCACAGGCCTGGTCAATGGGGGCAACCCGCCCTCCCTGCAGGATGCTGAGTGGTACTGGGGTGACATCTCCAGGTAGGGTTGTGGGGTGGAGCCACATGGTGGGCAAAGCCTGAGGGGTCGGGTCTCCCAGTGGGCAGCCCCAGTCCTGGCTGTCTCCACAGGGAGGAGGTAAACGAGAAACTGCGGGACACACCTGATGGCACCTTTCTGGTCCGAGATGCATCTAGCAAGATCCAGGGGGAGTACACGCTGACCCTCAGGTGGGGGCCTGTCCCTTCAGGGAGACCAGGGGTGAGCGTTGGGAGGGAGAACACCCAGGTCAGAGGACTGGGGGTCGCACAGCCAGTGGGACGTTGCTGGGTCTGCAGATGCTGCTGGTCGCTGACATCCCCTCTCACCCGCCCCTAGGAAAGGTGGAAACAACAAGCTGATCAAGGTCTTCCACCGAGACGGGCACTATGGCTTTTCGGAGCCACTCACCTTCTGCTCTGTTGTGGACCTCATCACCCACTACCGCCACGAGTCGCTGGCTCAGTACAACGCCAAGCTGGACACGCGACTCCTCTACCCGGTGTCCAAGTACCAGCAGGTGCAGGGCTGGGGTGGGAGCTGGGGGCGGGGGTGGGTGGTGCCTGGCCGGGCCTGGGCCTGTTTCCCAGGTAGCTTCCCTGACAGCACCGGCTATCCCCAGGACCAGATCGTCAAGGAGGATAGTGTGGAAGCAGTGGGCGCCCAGCTCAAGGTCTACCACCAGCAGTACCAGGACAAGAGCCGCGAGTATGACCAGCTCTACGAGGAGTACACACGCACCTCCCAGGTACCGCGGGCCAGCGCACCCCGGGAGACCCAGGCACGGAAGGGCAGTGCCAAGGCCACAGGGACAGACGTCCACTTCTAGGTCACAGCAGGCTCTTACAACCAGGGACCACCCTAAAAACATAGAAATCAATGTATGTGTTTCTAAAAAAAACAAAACAGATGAAGAGGCACCAACCAGCCTCCCAGGAGCGGCTGAGCTGTGGGAGATGTCTTGGTTGAGCCTCTGGGCCTCAGTCTCCCCATCTGGAAACTGGAACCGTGAGTCTTAATTACTTCTCCATCCCCTTCAACCTGGATGTTATTCAAAATGATGATAACCGCCTGACGAAGAGTTGCCTAAGACAAAGGGTCAAGAGGTCATGGAAAAGAGCAGTGTCTTTTAAAAACAGGGAAGTGGGGGGAGGTTTTATTACTCAAAGACTGTGTTAATAAATTTCTCTTGTAAGTTGAGATGCAACTTATTCAGATTGAACATCCATCTCAAGCAGGGAATTTCTCTGTCTCCCCTGTAGTCGCTGAGCAATTTCTGTCTTGTCCCCTTTCTAGTGATGGGTCACCTGAGGTTCTAAGTGGACAAGATACCTGTCTGGGATCAATTAGGAACATCATGACCGTGGAAATGGCTTAGGCCCCCTGAGCCTCAGTTTCCCCATTAATAGTTCTGACTTTGTAAGAGGCTGTTGGGAGGTTTTATGAGATGATGCATGGAAGGTGCTTGGTGCAGCATCTACTCTGAGAAGGAGCCCCATGAATTGTAGCAACTAGATTTATCATTAATTCTCAGCCGTGCTCACAGACCCAGGTATTTTTTAAGGTGCCTAAAGGAGGATCTAAAGGAAGAGGGGGTTTGGGGAGTGTGGGATTTGAAGGCTGAATAAGAGTTCGTTTGGTGAAGGAGAGGCTAGAGGAACGATGCACGCGGTGGAGGGAACAGCTTGAGCAAAGTCTCCATATCAGGTTGGGATCTGCCTTTATCCCTCCTGAGGGACTTGCGGGGAGTCCCAGGAGGTGCTCAGATTTACTCCCTCCTCCAGGAACTGCAGATGAAGCGCACAGCCATCGAGGCCTTCAATGAGACTATCAAGATCTTTGAAGAGCAGGGCCAGACACAGGAGAAGTGCAGCAAGGAATATCTGGAGCGCTTCCGGCGTGAGGGCAATGAGAAAGAGATGCAGAGGTGAGTCTGGTTCCTCTGCCCTACCCTACCGCACCTTCATCTGACACAGCGCAAGTGGGGAAAGAAAGGAAACAGAAGGGGCAGCCTGGGTTTCAGGGGAAGAGAGGGTCGGTTGAAATGGTTTTGAAGGATGAATAGGAGTTTGCCAGAAAGAGCAATCAGGGAAACAGCATGTCCAAAGGCTTAGATACTGGAAGCCATCTGAGGCCTCTGAGCCACTCCTCCTACAGGATCCTGCTGAACTCAGAGCGACTTAAGTCTCGCATTGCTGAGATCCACGAGAGCCGCACAAAGCTGGAACAGGAGCTGCGGGCACAGGCCTCCGACAACCGAGAGATTGACAAGCGCATGAACAGCCTCAAGCCAGACCTCATGCAGCTGCGCAAGATCAGAGACCAGTACCTCGTGTGAGTGCCTGGCTCTGTGCTCACCCGTGGATCCCCCCGTTAGTGCAGGGGCACCTGGCGAGGTGACCTCTGCATGCATCTCACTCTTGCTTTCTCCACCAGCTAGCCCCACCTAGTCTCCTAGCCCCCTCGTCTGTCCACCAGCCCCTTCCCTCTCGATCAGGCCCCTCCCATCCCCCTCAGAAGGGCTCCCTGTGCGGTGGCCTCAGCCTCAATTGTGGAATGGGAACACTGCTCTCACGAGGCCGGGCCACTGGGAGCCTCCGACAGGGTCCACTCCATGAATGCCAACTGTGCAGCTCAGCACACGGTGCCCAGCCTGAGCCCAGGATCCCTCCTCTGCCCACTGACCCACTGAGGACTTCATCAGCGGCTTCCTTCTTCCGCCTGGGTCTTTGACGCTCATGTGCACCTGTTGTGTGCCAAGCACCCTGCACACGTTAGCTCACTTGGTCCTTTCAGAGTCCTTTGTAAAGCTGCCCTGTGCAAAGGCGCACCACTGTGCAGTCCCCGGGACTGAGCCTCTGATAGTGATAAGACCTTGCCATGATGGCACAATCCAGGGTCTCAAAAAGTGTTAACAGAAACATAATAAATAGGGGGGTTCCCTGGCAGAGCTTGGGGAGTCCATCTGGGTTCAAGTGGTCCTTGGCCAGGCCAAGGCTGACCCCTTGTGGCAACCAGGGGTATCACACCCAGAACCTGCACTTGTCAGCCCTTGCCTCCAGGCAGGCTGGCCTGGCCCATGGTGGCTCACCCTGCCTGTGTTGCAGCTGCTGTTCCCCTACCAGCGGAGCAGCAGGAGCCCACCTTTCCTCTTCCCCCCAGGTGGCTCACTCAGAAAGGTGCCCGGCAGAAGAAAATCAATGAATGGTTGGGGATCAAGAACGAGACTGAGGAGTGAGTGACCACTTGGTTGGGGGGGGGAGGGGTTGTCCCAGGGGAGGGGCCGTTTTTGGTGGGCTTTGCAGAATGAGTAGGAGTTCACCACGGAGGGAGAGTTGTCCAGGTGGCAGGGGGACCTTGGAGGCTGACGAGTAAGTGACCAGGGCTCCTCCTTGCCTCCCCCGCAGCCACTACTCACTGATGGAGGATGAAGATGATCTCCCCCACCATGAGGAACGCACGTGGTATGTAGGCAAGATCAACCGCACCCAAGCTGAGGAAATGCTGAGTGGCAAGCGGGATGGCACCTTCCTCATCCGTGAAAGCAGCCAGCGGGGCTGCTATGCCTGTTCTGTGGTGTGAGTGCCTGGCGAGGGAACGGAGAGTGGACTGAAGGTGGGGAGGAGGGATCCGCCCATTCCTTCCGAGAGCTCTCATTGAGTGCCAACTGTATGTTAGGCCTCGGGAAGACAGTCCGGAAGAAGCCCTAGATTCTTGGGGACAGGGGAGGAAGCTGGAACAGTATCAAAGCAGGAGATTGCGGGGTCTGGACCGGGTCGGCATCCAGCATCCAGGAAATGGGGAGATGTGGGTGCCAGGCAGGGTCACCCGACAGGAGTTGGGGGACGGGGCTGGGAGAGCCCGGTGGGGGCCCATCTAACCCACCCCTTCGCCTGCACCCACAGGGTGGACGGTGACACCAAGCACTGCGTCATCTACCGCACCGCCACGGGCTTTGGCTTCGCAGAACCCTACAACTTGTACGGGTCACTGAAGGAGCTGGTGCTGCACTACCAGCACGCCTCGCTGGTGCAGCACAACGACGCGCTCACCGTCACGCTTGCCCATCCTGTGCGCGCCCCGGGCCCCGGGCCCCCACCTGCCACCCGCTGAGCTCTGAGCAGGAGAACTGGCCCGGCTGGGGTGGCAGCTACATCCGCGGTCTCCATCTTTTTGAACCTGTCTCTTCTTTCTTGGGTTTTCTCCATCTCTCTCGTCTTTGTGAATTTCTCCAGGTCTATCTGTTTTTCTCTTCATCTCTCTGCAATTCTGTCTCTCTCAGGTTCTCCTCCGTGTCTGCCTGTCTCTCCATGTCTCTTTCTCTTGAGTCTCTATCCGTCTCCCGCTGTCACACTTCGTCTCTTTCTAGCTCCATCTGTCTGTCCTCTCTTTCCCTCTTGGTCTCTGTCCCTCTATGTATCTGTGGTGGGGGTCCCGCCTCCCCCACTCCATCCCCCTTCCCCCACCAGTACTGCCCTCCCTGCAGCTCTGGCCACCCACACCCCTGTGCCCTGCCCCTGACAGGCCCCCGGGGTCCCCAAAGCCCCACCTTGGCTGCACCTGCCATGTTTACAGAGGCCTCCGGGCTGTGCGGCCCTGACCTGGGTACCCCGATTTTTAAGCCATAGACCTGGGATCAGGGCAGGAAGGAACTTCGCTTGGCCACTTCCAGGAACCTCATCCATGACATTTGGGGCCAGGCGGGACCTGCCCCACAGACCCCAACTTCCCCTTCAAATCCTGAAGTGAAACCCGGTTAACACCATGACGGGGCTGCTGCCAAGAAGTAACCCCAAAAAAGAAAATAAGTAAAAATAAACTCATGAGCTGACCCCAGGCCTCCCAGGAACTGAGGCCACCAGCACCTCTTGGGCAGCTGACACGCAGCGCTGCCCACAGCACCTCTACGCGATGCAGACTCAAGGCTTCTTCTCAATCATGTCGGGCTCTGATTTTATTTTTCCTCGACTGTACGTAAAGCCCTCTTTTCTCTCCTCTTTTGGGACGAGAGCCCTGGTTTTCTACGCCGCCCACGGACCCCCATCCCACCCCACCTCCTGCCTGCCTGGCCAGGCTGGCAGGCGGGTTTTGTATGGTACGTTGATACTGATGTGGATATAAAACATTGAACTTGATGGATGCTTCTGTCTTTGGTGACAGGCTTCTTTAGCTCCGGGCTGCCAAACGAGGGCTGACAACCCCTGCCTCCTCCCCACCTCCACCCCCAACCCCAGTTTATTTTTTTTATTTACTTATTTTTTATTTTATTTTATTTATTTTTTGCCTGCGTTGGGTCTTCGTTGCTGCGTGCGGGCTTTCTCTAGTTGCGGCGAGCGGGGCCTGCTCTTCGTTGTGGTGTGTGGGCTTCAGTAGTTGTGACTCGCGGGCTCCAGAGCACAGGCTCAGTAGTTGTGGCGCACGGGCTTTGTTGCTCCGCGGCATGTGGGATCTTACTGGACCAGGGCTCAAACCTGTGTCCCCTGCATCGGCAGGCGGATTCTTAACCACTGCGCCACCAGGGAAGTCCCCCAACCCCAGTTTAGATGCTCACGTCCAGAGAAGTTGAGAGACCCACCAACGTCACACAGCAGAGAGGCTCAGACCCCAAGCTCTGCCCCACACCCTGGCCTGCTGGGGGGACCCCAGGCAGACCCTGGCCCAGCTCCTCCCTGGCCCCCAAGTTGGAGTTGGAGTTCCAGCAATCAGCCACCAGCCCTACCCTCCAGAAAGTCACCTCCCCTCTGATGTGCAGCTTCATTGCCAGGCAGGCTCAATAGTCACAACCCCTCCCGTGACACCCAGAGGAGTCTTCAGTGCCAGCCCCTCCCTGCTGACCTTCCACTGACCCCCTCTCCACACCTGTCCCTGACGCCAGCTGCCATGTCCCAGGGGACACTGAGCTGGGTCCTCATGCTGTCTTTAACGTAGATTCATGTTCACCATCTTCCCCCTCCCCAAGGTCCCTGCCACTCTACCCTCCCCTCTCACACCCCCAGGGCTGGGAACCTTCTGACCTTTCTTCTCCCCGCACAGCACCTGTCAGGATCCAAACACGCCTGAGGCAGCCCCAGGTGGATGAAGGAACCAGGCTGCCTCTGACCCATCTCTCCACTGGGCTCTCAGAGGGACAGGACTTGCTTCCCTTGGCCTCAGAGCTCTGGTCCTTCCCAAGCACTGTCCCCGCTGAGTGGTCAGTCAGGAGGCGCCCCATAAATAACTCCAGCCCGGACTCTGCCCCCACTGTGGTCTTCACCCACTGCATGGGTGGACGCAGGGTAAAGCTCACCTTCTCAGTCCCATGAGTCCAGCCGGGTGGAGCCTGGGGGCACAAGAGAACGGCCCACAGAGCCTCTAGCCGGTCCCCACACTCAGTCAACTGTGTTTTCTCAGAGACGTCGCCTCCCCTCTCTGATCCTGTTTCCTCTTACCAAGTAGGGTCAGTAGTTTCTATCCCTGCCCCCAGTGGACACCTCTGAGGGTTCCACAATCAAATGGGTGAGGTTACATTTATGAATTCCTCCAATAGGGCTAGTGTTTAATAACCACCGGAAAAATAGTAGCAATTATATTTATTGCTATTTCTTCTGTCCTGCCCAGTACAGGACCGAGCACACACTAGTTCCCCAAAGCTGTGTTGCTTAGTCTTGCAGGTTTCACAAAGGAAGTGGGTTTTGTTCAGGGTTCAGAGGAATGGGGTGGGGGTTCATCCAGCAGTGGAGACTTCAGGGGAACCCCAGCTCCCAAACCTGCTGCTGTGAATGTGGCCACGCGGGCCACGGTTTCCCCAGAACTGAAGCGGGACACGGGCTGTGGAGCCGAGGACTGGGCCGTCTTCCGGCCCACGGGTGAGCATTTTCTCTGGGGGGGATCTGAGTCTGTGTCGTGTCAAGGCCTTGAAGTCTGAACGTCTCGGTTACTTCCCCCAACACTACCAGCCGCCAAGCCCTTATCTGGGCTATTCTCCCTGCCCTCACTGCTGTCCCGTCAACACCTCCCCAGGCTCACCTGTGTCACCTCCACACCCAGCCTGGGGCAACTCTCCCTCTGCTCTGAGCCCCCCATGGTAGCTTTATTCCCCAAACCTCACTTCTCCCGTTTTACAGAATGAGTTGAGGCTTCATCACTTGAGATGCCCACACCGTCCCAGAGCAAACGTGGGTTTGGCTGATTCCTGTGGGTTTGGGTCCTACGGGGCCAATCCCCCGCCCCCGCTCCACGTACAGAGTACAGGCTTCAGGTAATAATGACTGCTCCAACCCGGGCCTCTCTTCTGACAAGGGCGCTGGCTGAGGGCAGGGATGCCCCCCTCCTCAAGCCTTTGGACGGTGGAAAGAAGGAACACCAGCTTTTTTCTCTCCCCACCCCCCAGCCAGGGGTGAGGGAGCCAAGAGAAGGGATCCCCTCCCTGCGCTGGCTTCTGCTTTCTGGCCCAGCTGTGGCCAAGCCTGAGTCAGCCCCACGGGACCACGCTGGTGGATCTGGAGCGTCTGGGCTCTGGAGCCTGAGAGGGGGAGGGGGTGGAGGTTGAGAATTAGGGGGGTCCGGGCCAGGCTAGGGGAAAGGGCCCGGGCTGCTCAGCTCCTGCCCGCTCCCAGGCCAGGGATCACCTCTCATCGGAGCATGGTGTGGGGAGGCGGGGTCCCCGGGCTAGGACCAGGGGCCTGGAGCACCCTGGCGGCCCCCAGAGGGATCCGTGGACCCATAGAGACCCTCCTATCTCTTGGTCTCTCCGTGTCTCTGTCTCTAAGCCCCCACCTATCCTCCGCTCAAGGTGCTCAAGCCCCAGCCTCACAGGACTGGACGGGGCTGATTACGGGGAAGTGTCGGGGAAGATCGAAGGGCAGCACGTTGTTCAGGAGATTGGGAGCCCAGCACCTGGCGGGCTGTGGAATGCGGGTGGGGTCGGGGTGGAAAGAAAGACCCAGAGAGAGAGAGAGAGAAAAGTAGAGATCCCTAGAGACATCATGCCCCGGCCCCCGAGAGGCGTGTGCACCTGGAGGCGGGCCCGGCCTGGGGGCTGGGCCACCGCCTGGTTAAAGGCGGCTTCTTCCCCGGGACGCTGCTCCCGCCGTCGCACGTTCGCCCCCACTGTGATGGCCTCGTCGCCTCTCCTGCTGTTCCTGCCTCTCCTGCTGCTGCTGGAGGTCGCCGCTGCGGCGCGGGCGTCCCCGCTGGAAATACTCCCCGAGGGGGCGGCCCCCTGCGAGGTAGAGAAGGCGACGCGGCGGGCGGGCTGGCGGGGACCAGCGCCCAGGCGAGGTGCCCGCGGCTCCTCCCGCTCCCCAGACTTCGACGGGGACGACCGGGGTGTGGAGGGGACGCTGCCCGGGTCGGTGCCGGCCGCCCCCCCACCCCACCCCCGCTTCAATCCTTACACTTTGGCCATACTTCCCTTTACCTTTTGCTTCCCTAACTGGAGTCTGAGTCGCTCAGCTGTCCCCCCACCCCATCCTCCCGCAACTCCCCCCGCCCCCCCAGGGTGCATTGAGCACCTACTGTGTACATCTGGAGCAGGAATCAGAGTCTCCTCTTTTAGGCCAGGGGAAGCCCAGACTAGCTAAGCGGCCTGCGCGTGGCCACCGCATTCATTAGGGGCTCCTTATTGGGTGCATTTCGGTCGGGGAAGAGCTCGCGTGCTCCTGGTGCAGAGGAAGCAGATGCCCTGGAGGCTGAACGACTCGCTCACAGATGCGACAGTCCGCCGCCCCTCAGCTGTAGTCGGAAGTCAACACCTATTAGGCGCCGCCTCTGCAGTAGCCTTGGGAGGGGTTCAGTGGGCCCGTGGAGAGGAAGAATAAATGAGTCAGCGGGTATGTAGGGCCTTGCTCAGTTCAGGGCGAAGGCTCTAGGGATGAAGTGGAAACGAATGAGCCTGCCTTAGTGGTATGCCTCACGAGAAGGCAGGACTGAGAAGGCAGGATTGACGGCAGAGACCAGAAACGTGCATGCCTTGAATTCTTACTGCATGGCGTGCCCCTGGGTGAGGAGTTTCACCTCACCTGGAGGAAGAAAGCAAGACTTGTGCATTCATTAACTGCCTACTGTTTGCAAATCTTTGTCACATCCATTCTGCAGACAGACTGATATTTAGGAATATTTAGGAATGCCGTTAAGCCTCAGAGTCAGGATTCCACCTGGCAAGGTCCGGAAGAAGTGTGAGATGGAGCACCTACTGTTTGCAGCTCCCTTCCTGCAAGAGAACCAAGCAGAGCTGCATTTGAATCACATCCCTTCCTTCCATGCAGGCCGGTGAGCTGTGCCTGCAGGCGCCCCTCCGGAAGTCTGACCCTCCGCCCATCAACGTGAGCCTCTACTATGAGTCACTGTGCCCCGGCTGCCGGTACTTCCTGATCCGAGAGCTCTTCCCGACGTGGCTGATGGTCTGGGAAATCCTCAATGTCACGCTGGTGCCCTACGGAAACGCTCAGGTGCGTGGGTGTGGGGGAAACTGAGGCCTGTGGCCAGGGGAAGGGGGTCTGGGCCGGGAGGCAGCCAGCACTCACCCCACTGCTTCTCAGGAACAGAACATCAGCGGCAGGTGGGAGTTCACGTGCCAGCACGGCGAGCAGGAGTGCAAGCTTAACAAGGTGGAGGTGAGCAGCCCCCAGAGTTCCCGAGTTGGGGGCACGAGGCTGGGGAGACTGCCCACGATAAGGAAAATGAAATCAAGACTCAGAAGGGATAGACTGCAGCCAGCTCCGTCCCTTGCCTGTGTGCCTTCATTCTCCACTTTATTAGTGGACACTCGTGGTTATTCCCGGAGTGGTCTTGGGGTGCTCTGGGCCACCCTCACATCCTTGCCTGCCCCCACCCCCACCCCAGGCCTGCCTGTTGGACCAGCTGGAGAGGAGCGCGGCCTTCCTGACCATTGTCTGCCTAGAAGAAATGGATGACATGGAGAAAAATCTGAAGCCGGTGAGCAATGCCCCTCACTCAGCCTGGGTTGGAGGGCCCTGGCCTTCCTGCATCCAGACAGACCCAGGTTCAAGTGCTGGCCACGACTACCACTCTCCGTGCAGCCCCAGGAAAACAGCCTCCCCTCTCGAAGCCTCGATCTCTGAATCGAGAGAACGAAGATCTTCTGGGGACGTGGGTAGATCAGGGAGGGCTTCCTGGACAAGATGCCTCCGAGCTGGGCTCGGACGAACAGGAATGTGAAGGGACACAGGTGGTGATCCTTCTCTGGGGTAAGGAGATGACAGGACAGGCCCACTTAACTCCCTGGCGGGTTATGAAAAAGAACTCCCAAAGGAGTGACCCATCTGCCCTGATTGTTTATTCATTCATCAAACATCTGGGCCACCCAAGAGTCCTGAGCCACCCTGAGACACCTCCAGGCCCTGCAGAGTCATTGTATGGAGTGCAAAGGATGAGGGAACACCCAGGAGACTCAGGGGAAGGGGAAGGAAAAGTGCTCCTGGCAGAGGGAAGAGCAAGTACGGATGCTCTCAGGAAAATAAAACACTATAGGGGTCGGGCTGCGGGTCTGGTCTTATGGGAGACAGGAGCAGCCTGAGCCCCTACCTTGGGGGCCTCCACTCAGGCATGTATTAAGCACCCATTGTTTATGGGCATTGCTGCATCCCTGTGAACCCAACTGTCTCCTGTTGCTAGTGAGGAAACAAAAGCTTGGCTTGGGGTGTGGGGTGGTGCTAGTGGGAGGACCGTTGGGGAGATAACAGGGAGGAAGCTGAGACAGCACCCCAGCTGGCCAGCTCCCCCTCTGCCCTCAGTGCCTGCAGATCTATGCTCCAAAGGTGTCCCCTGACTCCATCATGGAGTGTGCCACAGGGGACCGTGGCATGCAGCTCTTGCACATCAATGCCCAGCTCACGGACGCTCTGCAGCCACCCCACGAGTATGTGCCCTGGGTCGTCGTCAATGGGGTAAGAACTCTTGCAGCCCTCAGGTCATCCCCCAGGCAGGGACCGGGTTGATGGATGTGACCACTGGGCTGGGAGGCAGGAGGCAGGGGCCAGACTTGGGGCCATTTGCAGCCCCTTCTGGGCCAAGCACGGGTTGGTTGGGGCAGGTGGGACTTAAGACCTCCTGTCTTGCTTGTGCAGAAACCCATGAAAGAGAAGGACCAGCTCTTACGCCTCGTCTGCCAGTTATACCAGGTAAGCTAGACAGGGAACAGAGGGATTCAGCTGGTGGGGGCAGGGTCTCCTTTCAGGACCCCAACTCCTGGCCATCTCCTCCAGGGCGAGAAGCCGGATGTCTGCCAACTCATAGCCAGTTCCCACAAGGAAGTCTGCTTCAAGTGATGGCCGGTGCCCTGGGAGGGAACTGATGCAGGAAGAACAAGATCCCACCTGCGCTCATTTTTTGATCCCTGAGTCAGCAGCCACTACTTATCATCCAGATAATTTCTACACATTCCACGAAGCCGAGACTCAAAATTCTGCCCTGAGATCAAGAATCTTGCCCCACTGAGAACGGTGCTACACTGAAACTAGTTCAATAAACACTTCTGGATGTTGTGATTCATTTGTTAAGTCAGCAAATCCCCTTTTCCTGGATCTGCACAATGCTGGAACCCCTGAGAAGCCCCCTGTCCAGGGGATGCAGAGCCAGACAGACATCCCTAGTCCCATGGGGGCAGGGATGGGCTAGAGGGGGAGGCACCAGCACTAGAGAACCCAGAGGAGGAGTGAACGTTCTGCATAGGGAGGAGGGTCATTGGGACTGGGGTTTTGAAGGGTGACTAGGAGTTCATTAGGCAGAATATGTATTTATTAATTCAGCAAACATCCCTAGCTACCCCTTTTTGTTGCCTCACATTGGGTGTTATGGGTTAAGCCAGAGAATGGTAACTGGAGCCAGGCAAGGCCAGAGGATGGGGCAGGGACCTTGTCTGGGGAGTCTGAAAGAATATGTTCACTGGGGGGAAATCATGGTGTTTCAGGGAATGGGAACCAGTGTAAAAAGGCCCAGATAGCAGCAAAATCCGGAGTTAGAATGGCAGGCTGAGGAACTTCCCTGGTGGCACAGTGGGAATCTGCCTGCCAATGCAGGGGACAAGGGTTCGATCCCGACCCGGGAAGATCCCACATGCCACAGAGCAACTAAGCCCGTGTGCCACAACTACTGAGCCTGAGCTCTAGAGCCCGTGAGCCACAACTACTGAAGACCACGTGCCTAGAGCCCGTACTTCGTAACAACAGAAGCCACCGCAATAAGAAGCCCATGCACCGCAACGAAGAGTAGCCCCTGCTCACCACAACTAGAGAAAGCCCATGCACAGCAATGAAGCTCCAATGCAGCCAAAGGAAAAAAAAAAAAAAAAAAAAGAATGCCAGGCTGAGGCACCTAAGAACAACAGGGCATGTTACAGGATAATTTTCAAAGAAAGGAAAAATCGTGATTCTCATACTGATGTAAAATGAATCCATGTTAAAGATTTTATTTAATTCATGATTAATTAGGGAAACAGGTCAGATATTCAAAGAACAGATGGATTTATAGGTCAGGAATATTGAAATGATTGTGCAAAACCGACTTTTTCACAGGGGCAGGGGATGGGAGAGCTCTTCCTTTTTTTCCCACCCAGCTTTATGTTTTTCTAATTTTAATACAGTTGACCCTTGAACAACATGGGCTTGAACTGCATGGGTCCACTTCTACACGAATTTCTTTCACTAAATATGTACTATAGTCCTACATGATCCATGGTTGGTGTGTGTGGTGAGAATGCTTAAGATCTATTTGCTTAGTAACTTTCAAGTGTACAATACAGTGCTGTTAACTATAGCAACCATGCTGTACCTTAGATCCTCAGGACTTACTATCTTACGGTGAAAGTTGTACCCTTTGACCAACATCTTCCCATTCCTTCCCTCCCCACCAGCCCCTGAAAACCAACGTTCTTCTGTTTCTATGAGCTTGGCTATTTTATTTATTTATTTATTTATTTATAAAAATGGATGTTTATTTTTTTAATAAATTTATTTTATTTATTTATTTTAGGCTGCATTGGGTCTTCATTGCTGCACGTGGTCTTTCTCTAGTTGCGGCGAGCAGGGGCTACTCTTCGCTGCAGTGCACGGGCTTCTCATTGCGGTGGCTTCAACTTCAACTACGACTACTAGGCACGCAGGCTTCAGTAGT
Organism: Balaenoptera borealis; assembly: GCF_965194805.1. Classification (NCBI taxonomy): domain Eukaryota; kingdom Metazoa; phylum Chordata; class Mammalia; order Artiodactyla; family Balaenopteridae; genus Balaenoptera; species Balaenoptera borealis. The sequence goes on along the minus strand of NC_138867.1, from coordinate 172,755,304 downwards.
TGTGGCTCGCGGGCTCTAGAGCACAGGCTCAGTAGTTGTGGCACACGGGCTCAGTTGCTCCGCAGCATGTGGGATCTTCCCAGACTAGGCCTCGAACCCATGTCCCCTGCATTGGCAGGCAGATTCTTAACCACTGAGCCACCAGGGAAGCCCGAGCTTGGCTATTTTAGATTCCACATATAAACTAAATCATAATTTGTCTTTCACTGTCTGTCTAATTTCACAGCATAACGCCCCCCAGGTTCATCCATGGTGCCACAAGTAGCAGGATTTCCTTCTTTTTTTTTTAATGACTGAATGATATTTGAGCTGTGCCTTTTGTTAAAAATAGTCTCAGGACTTCCCTGGTGGCACAGTGGTTAAGAATCCACCTGCCAATGCAGGGGACACGGGTTCGAGCCCTGGTCCGGGAAGATCCCACATACCGCAGAGCAACTAAGCCTGTGCGCCACAACTACTGAGCCCTCAGGCCACAACTACTGAAGCCCACATGCCCTAGAGCCCGTGATCCTCGACAAGAGAAGCCACCACAATGAGAAGACGGCGTACCGCAGTGAAGAATAGCCCCCGCTCTCCACAACTAGAGAAACCCCACATGCAGCAACGAAGACCCAACTCAGCCAAAAAAATAAAAATAAAAAATAAAATAAAATCTCAAAGAAAGTCCTTCCTTGACAGGTCTCATGGGATTTGCCCTGATTATTTTACACAGGTGCAGCAGGAGTTCAGTTTGCTTTACTGCAAGTTTCTGTAAAGAATCTCAGGGTGGACTTCTAAAAGCCTCTATCATTTGTTAACTGGAGATAACTCGAGTTTCACCTGCAGTTTCATCTGTGCCTTTTGGTGAATTTCTCTCTTCTTTGATGTCCCCAAAGTATGGCAAGGATCTTGGTTGGCCAGGCTGGACCTGTAGGGCTGACCCTCAAGTCAGGGACAGGCCAGTTTTCCTGTGAGGGTTTTGTAAGCACTGGCTCCCAAAAGTCCAACTTAGTTTCTTGAAAATGGCTGGTGAAATTGTATCTGGAAACAGTCTGTCTTCCAGGAGGTGGAGCTTAATTCCACCCCCTCACTCTAGCCCTAAGAGTGGACTGGATTTTGGAACTCAATTCCAAAGAGTAGGGAAAGGGAGAAATGGTAACCTGACAGTGGAGTAGAAACACCGGGCAGACGTCCCTTAATCACGTGAGCCAGGTGAGCCTCACGTGATCCTGGTTAACATCATGTGATCCGAGTTAGCGTCACCGGGGTAAATCATGTGATATCACATGCACCATCTGATGCAAGGAGGACACCACCTCTGTGGGATTCTCCCTAAAGACCCAGAACCCCAGTCTAACCACAAGAAAACAGCACCCAAACCAAGATGGAGGGACATTCTACAAAATGTCCCACCGGTCCTCTTCAAAAGTGTAAAGGTCATGAAAAACAAGAAAAAACCCTGAAAGAATCACAGACCAGAGGAGCCTAAGGAGAGGGGATGACTAAACGCAATGTGGTGGGATTGTGGCCAAGTTCACATTTGAACGAATAACTGGAATTAGGATTGATAATGCTGTCCTGTGGTTCCCTAACATCAGCCAATGCACCTTCAGGAATCTGCCACATAGAAATGTATCACAGGGACTTCCCTAGTGGTCCAGTGCTTTAAGAATCTGCCTTCCAATTCAGGGGATGGGAGTTCGATGCCTGGTCGGGGAACTAAGATCCCACATGCTGCGGGGCAACTAAGCCCGCGCAACACAACTACTGAGCCCACGCTCCCTGGAGCCCACACACCACAACGAAAGATCCCACGAGCTGCAACTAAGACCCAAACGCAGCCAAAAATAAAATAAACAAATAAATAAATACTAAAAAAAAATTTTTTTAAAGAAATGTATCACAGAGCTAAAAAATACAACCAACTAGTGAATGCAACAAAAAAGCAGAGTGGCATGGACATATATACACTACCAAACGTAAAATAGCTAGCTAGTGGGAAGCAGCCGCATAACACAGGGAGATCAGCTCCGTGCTTTGTGACCACCTAGAGGGGTGGGATAGGGAGGGTGGGAGGGAGAGGCAAGAGGGAGAAGATATGGGGATATATGTATATGTATAACTGATTCACTTTGTTATGAAGCAGAAACTGACATACAATTGTAAAGGAATTATTCTCCAATAAAGATGTTAAAAAAAAAAAAAAGAAACAGACCTCACAGATACAGAGAAGAAGCTAGTGGTTACCAGTGGGGAGGGGGAGGGGAGAGGGGCAATATAGGGGTAGGGAATTAAGAGGTACAGACTATTAGGTATAAAATAAGCTACAAGGATATATTCTACAACACGGGGACTATAGCCAATATTTTTTTTTTTTTTTTTTTTTTTTAATTTATGGCTGTGTTGGGTCTTCGTTTCCGTGCGAGGGCTTTCTCCAGCTGCGGCAAATGGGGGCCTTCTTCATCGCGGTGCGCGGGCCTCTCACTACCGCGGCCTCTCTTGTTGTGGAGCACAGGCTCCAGACCCGCAGGCTCAGCAATTGTGGCTCACGGGCCTAGTTGCTCCGCGGCATGTGGGATCCTCCCAGACCAGGGCTTGAACCTGTGTCCCCTGCATTGGCAGGCAGATTCTCAACTACTGCGACACCAGGGAAGCCCATCCAATATTTTTTTTTTAATTTAATTTTATTTATTTTATTTTTGGCTGCGTTGGGTCTTTGTTGCTGCACGTGGGCTTTTCTCTGGTTGTGGCGAGCGGGGGCTGCTCTTCGTTGCAGTGTGCGGGCTTCTCATTGCGGTGGCTTCCCTTGTTGCGGAGCACGGGCTCTAGGCGCGCAGGCTTCAGTAGTTGTGGCATGCAGGCTCAGTAGTTGTGGCTCGCGGGCTCTAGAGCGCAGGCTCAGTAGTTGTGGCGCATCGGCTTAGTTGTTTCGTGGCATGTGGGATCTTCCCGGACCAGGGCTCGAACCCGTGTCACCTGCATTGGCAGGCAGATTCTTAACCACTGTGCCACCAGAGAAGCCCAATTTTTAAAAAAATATTTATTTATTTATTTTGTTGCACCAGGTCTTAGTTGTGGCAGGTGGGCTCCTTAGTTGTGGCACGCAAACTCTTAGTTGTGGCATGCATGTGGGATCTAGTTCCCTGACCAGGGATCGAACCCAGGCCCCCTGCATTGGGAGCAGGGAGTCTTATCCACTGAGCTGCCAGGGAAGTCCCACCAATATTTTATAATAACTACAAATGGAGTATAACCTTTAAAAGTTGCGAATCACTATACTGTATACCTATAACTTACATAATATTATACAACTATACTTCAATTTAAAAAAAAGAAATGTATCACAGTGAGGGCACTAACCAAGCTCCTTTTTAATTAACTGACTAGGGTACTTATGCCTACAAAATCCCTTCTAAAAATTAACACACCACTATAAATCAACTATAGTTCAGTAAAATAAGTTTTTAAAAAATCCCTTCTAAAATACAACATAATGTCATATTTGCATGTTATCATATTCACAAGTTCTACCTACACTTGAGGAGGATGTACTGATGTACATCTGAGGCAGAAATCTTGGGGCCATATCTTAGAATCCTGCCTCTCACACCTCCTGGTGTAGAAAAATACAACATACACAGTGAGAAGTAAAGGCCTCTCTGAATTACAGACCTATAGGTAGGCAGACAGAGTTTAGTGGCTCCAATTCTAAAATTTCAACCATGGTTCAAAAGGAAACACAGTGTAGGGGAAATAAAATTTAGAATTTGATTTTGGGAAGTTTGTCCAAAATGTCAAAGATTTGAACACTAGGTTAAATAAGCTCACAAATTATTATGAAACAATACTTAGTTACCTATTTAACCAAAGTGACAATAAAAGATTTTATAGGCAAATACAGTAACATAATAAAAGAAAAAGCTCCAGCTCTTTTAATTTTGAGACGACTCAGTTCTCCTAATTAGAGACTTGATAAAGACAACATTTTGATAAAACAGAATCTTTGTTTTCTATATGAATTACTTAACAGGTAAAGAAAAATCTTTTACAATAATCCAAGAAAATGTTATTCTTTTAACAGAGAAAGAAAGTCAAATTCTAGTTTTGCATAGTCACATTATTGATATTAAAGCTCATTGTTGATAACCAACAGGGACCTACTGTATGGCACAGGGAACTATACTCAATATCTTGTAATAACCTATAATGAAAAAGAATCTAAAAAAGAATAGATAGGTATATATGTATGTATAACTGAATCACTTTGCTGTACACCTGCAACTAATGCAACATTGTAAATCAACTATATTTCAATAAAAATTTTTTTTTAAATAAAGCTCATTTTAAAAATTCTTATAATAATCCATTTAATTTTTGCCAATTTGACCACACAAGATAAGATTTCCTCTTTCTCCCTCTCCAACTTTCTAAATCCATTTAGGTTTTTCTCCTTTATTTTCCTCTTTTGTATTTTGAAACAATCACTAAATACGCTTAAACAGGGACAAAATTACTCTTCTTTTTCCTTCCTAAGAACGCATCCTTGGTCTTCCCTGGTGGCACAGTGGTTAAGAATCCGCCTGCCAATGCAGGGGACAAGGGTTCAATCACTGGTCCGGGAAGATATCACATGCCGTGGAGCAACTAAGCCCGAGTGCCACAACTACTGAGCCTGTGCTCCACAACTACTGAAGCCCACGCGCCTAGAGCCTGTGCTCCACAACGAGAAACCACCGCAATGAGAAGCCCGCGCACCGCAACGAAGAGTAGTCCCCGCTCACTGCAACTAGAGAAAGCCCATGCACAGCAACGAAGACCCAACGCAGCCAAAAATAAATAAATTAAATTAAATACTTGCTAATTAAAAAAAAAAAGAGCGCATCCTTCATACCTCATACTTTTTCCTGCAGAAACACATCTTATTTTCCTTGCACACTTCACATACAGAGTTTTTTTTCTGTACCTTTATTATTCCTAGCAGTTTCATTTACTTACATTGATTATAATTCATAACCCTAAGTTCCAGTGAAAACTAGGAAGCAAGCAATTGTAAACTGCCTGTGGCCTTACCAACATTTATACCAACATTCTATAGTAGATTAGCAAATTTATGAATACATCATTTCATAATTTCTAGAGGCATATGCTTCCTTATAATACAGTTTTTTGATGTGGCAAAGGACGTGTTTACTAACGGAAACATCATTAGTCCCTTTGTAAAAATTAAGAAGCCAACAAGATAAACTTATGTTTAGTGATTAATATTTTAGTATTTTCTCATATTTGAAAATTGTCTACATATTCAATGAATATCCACCATTTCACTTACCTTAGTATAAGGTTTCAATTTTCCAAAATGATTCTGGAAACTATTTTTAAGGAGACATTACAAAACAAAATTATTGTTGAGAAGTTCACTTATAAACTTTTATCCCATTTACGTTTATTACTTAACTTGTTTTTAACAATTATGCTTAAATTACTCATGAAAATTTCATGACTCATTAAATAGCTAGCCATAATCTTGTTATTGTTGATAAATCAAGCAAGTATCAAAAATCACAGAAGCAAAGAGTGTAAAAAGTGAAATATATGACCTCCTTTATTTTAAAATTTACTGTCGTGCTTGATATACATCAAGCAATTCACTTTTATTGTCTGTTTTGTTCTTAGTTTGAATTTACAGTTTTATAATCTAAACATCTAGTAGAGACAACCAGTTTGTTTGACTAATCAACTTACGTAAGCACTTTTTTTTAAGACAATTAAATAGAGCTCTTTTACAAGTTAATTTTTAGCAATACTTCCCAGAGGCAGAAGAATATCACATGTATATAGACAAACATAAACATAGAGACAGAAGCAAACAGAGATCTTATAACTTTTATTTTTAAATTTTAGCCATGAGACAGGTACAAGAATTTTAAACTCATTATTGAAGAAAAAAAAAGTTGGATCCAAAGTGTGTTTCTGGCAGAGGGAACAAGTTACTAATATTTGTGAAGAAGCCTTTTTAAACTTTTTTTCTTGCCAGTGTATTTCCAAACAGCCCTCTGAGTACATAGTTCCATTTTAGCTTAGGAAAGAAGAAGGCCTTGAAAATAGTTCCAATCAGGCTCTGAATATGTCTCCAATAAAGCCAATTTCTGACATAGAGTTCCTTTAAAAAAAAATCCTTTCAATATCTTATCATCAGGTTTCAGCCCAAACAGTAAATTTTCCCGGCAGTATTGAACTCCCTTTTTATTTTTTAACTTCTTTTTTTTAACCAAAAGCATACCTATTCCAAGTGATTCAAAACCAAAACCAATCAGCCTTCTATGACTGAACCATGGATGCATGAGGGGTCCCCAAAGAGGGTGCAAAAAATGCAGCTCTCTCAAGATCCAGAGCCACTCCCAAAGATGGCCAAAAGAGAGAAAGACTTAGACAATTCCCCTCAGAGGCTGGCAACAGTGGTCCAGTGGTCGGTAGGACCCTAGCCACAAATGGGGTGCAACCCACATTTCTTTCTGGCCATCTACATATTCTCAGGGCTCTCACCTGATGATTGGACATGTAGGACCAAAACCGGCATGCCCTAGCAGACAGAAAGCCAAGCCAAGCTCTCGGCACACAAGTCTCTGGCTGAGACTGACACACAAGACAGATTAACAGGGGAAAAGCATAAAAAATTTATTTACATGTACGTGGGAGTCTTCGCAAGAAAAATTAAGACCCAAAGACTTGTTATTTACTAGGTTGAACAGAGCGTCAACTGCAGAAAAGCAACTAAAATACATAGGGAGACTAAAGGAAGATAAGAGTCATCTCAACAAGACCTGTTTGTACAGATTTCTCTCAGCTTCGACTCCCTGTCTCTGGGGATAAGAGGGTTTCTTCCTCCCAGTAGAGGGAGGGCACCTTTGCCATGGGAATTTTATTTCCTGCTTTCAGTAAGAAAAAGGAAAGACCAAGAGCCCTTCTTGCATCTTGCAGTCTTATTAATGCCTTTAACTCAAAATAATCAATCTGCCAGAGCAGCATATTTTGGGGTGGCATGTTCTGAAAACTCCTTCAACAGAAACACCCAAAATCACAGGTCTAGACAGCAAAAGCTGTTCCTCCTGGTGGGCACTAAATTCTTAATGGATCCTCCACTGCTTTTCAGCCAGTAAAGCAGTAATCCATTGATAGAGATTGCCAAATGGTCAGACCATAAAGACAAATTCCCAGTCCCTGATGCCTCTAATGCTGGTGACATTATCCATCATAAAAGCATCAAAAACAAGGCACCTATCTAGAGAGAGGAAAACACAGATGAGAAAAATAGAGAATCAGCAAGATTCTCTTACCTCTTGAAGTTGCCAGGGCTTCAGCCACCATGAAATGCACTTCTCTGCTGAAAAAGTTTACCTGACTCTGTTTCGTGAATCATAATTTGACTTTTCCCCCTCTTTTAACCATTTTGGAGGTTTTCCACCAAAATGCAGTAAAATCTGGAACCTGGAATACCAGGCTGAGTTACTTGAGAGCAATAGGAAGTGTTGAAGGATAATTTTCCCAAAAGAGGTAAAAATCACGACTCTCATACAGAAATAAAAATGAGCATGTGTTAAAAATTGTTAACTCGTTGTTAATAAAGGCAACTGATCAGGCGTTAAACCCATTTCAAAGAAGAACCAAACAGACAAAACAAGCACAGTAAAATGAATGTGCAAATGAAGGCAAAAAAATTGGGGGTGGGCATCTCTCCACTTGGCAGAATTCATTTGCATGTCTATAGGGAAGAATTATTTTTCCCTGTTATCAGTTATAACCACAGGGTTTATAAAATATCTCCCATAGAATCAAAATCAGAAAACCCTGAAGGGTGTCCTCTAACAAAGAGGAGAAAAATTTTTTTTTGTAAAGAGTCAAATAGTAAATAGTTTAGTTTTTGCAGACCATACAATCTTTGTTGCAACTGCTCATTGTAATGAGAGTAGACAATAAAGAAACAAATGGGCATGACCGTGTTCCAACATAGCTTTATTTAAGGATTCGGAAATTTGAATTTCATATAATTTTCACATGTCCCAGAATATTATTTCGATTTTTTTCACCGACCAATTAAAAAAGGTAAGAGAATTCTTAGCTCGCGAGCCTCACCAAAACCGGCGCCGACAGGATTTGGCCCACAGGCGACAGTTTGCGACACCCTGCTCCTGTAGGTAACGCATAGATTCCCATTGAAACTCACATTTTCCCCTCCAGGAACACAGGAAATAACATGGTGATAAAACTGTCCCTGCAGCAACACAAAGTTGCTGTGAAATCTTAATGCACATCCTGTGCCCAGAACAGTGCCTAACGTTTTAATTATTCTTTTTTTTAATTTTTGGCTGTGTTGGGTCTTCGTTTCTGTGCGAGGGTTTTCTCTAACTGAGGCAAGTGGGGGCCCCTCTTCATCGCGGTGTGCGGGCCTCTCACTATCGCGGCCTCTCTTGTTGCGGAGCACAGGCTCCAGACACGCAGGCTCAGTAGCTGTGGCTCACGGGCCTAGCTGCTCCGCGGCATGTGGGATCTTCCCAGACCAGGGCTTGAACCCACGTCCCCTGAATTGGCAGACAGATTCTCAACCACTGCGCCACCAGGGAAGCCCTAATTATATTATTCTTGAACTGAGGTCAGATACCCAGCAGTAGTCTGGACCAAGGTCAACGTCTACACAAGAATCCCAGCGGCCTGCGCGCGCCGCAAAACTGTAGCGCCGCCCCCACTTTCTCGAGTCTCTGCGGGATTGGACTTCCGCCCCGGTAGTCATGGCCACAGTCCGATTCCCCCTTTCAGGAATTCCGGGAGAATCTGGAAATCTGGAGGGCAACTACAAGAGAGAACTCGGTGGAGTTGTTCAAGATTGGCCATCTCAATGCGGGAGGCAGGACGACAGTCAGTGATTTGCCAGCCTAACGATAGTCAGCGAGGCTCTCCGATTGGCCAGTGCAGTACTGGGCAGGCAAATAAGGGTGTGGCGACGGTTACCCATAGGCCAGAGCAGATAGGGGCGGGAAAACGAGGTTAGAACGACAGCAATTGGCATGCGCGGTGTGACGCGAAGCCTATTTGCGATTGGCCCGTAAGGCGCGGAAGGCGGTGTGCGGCTTCGTTCGGCAGTTAGCCTCTAGAGGAAATGCCGATTTTTGATTGGCTAATACCTCTCGGGGCGGGCAAAGTGAAGAGACAAGCGGTCGGTGATTGGCTGCAGCGACTTGGGGAAGGCGTGCAAATCACGAAGGCAGCGTGCGATTGGGTAGCACGGCGCGAGGCGGGCATCCGGGACGCGGGGTGACTGGAGATTGGCCGGCATGGGCAGGGCGGCCGGGTGTGCCAGTTCCTAGGTCCCGGCAGGCGATGGTGTCCGGCGGCTGGTGCTGGCTGCGCGGCCTTTGGGCCGCGGGGCAGCCCCTGTTCCAAGGCCGTGCGTTGCTCGTCACCAACACGCTGGGCTGCGGCGCTCTCATGGCGGCCGGGGATGGAGCTCGCCAGTCCTGGGAGATCCGCGCCCGGCCCGGCCAGAAGTTTGACCCTCGGCGCTCAGGTGAGGGGGCGAGTGCTGCTGGCCTTTGACCCCAGAGGATCTTTGGCCCCAACCTCAATTCGGAGACCTGTGACCCGGACCCGCGTGCCGTGACCCATGACCCGAGACCTCAGTCCCTGACAAGACCCTTGACCTCAGCGTGCACCCTAGACAGCCCCTCCCCGATCTCTGCCCCCTCCCCCTTCGGGGGTCTTCCTCCCCTACCATACGTGGGGTTTCTGTTCGCTCCCATCCTGAGGGTCAGGTCCCCGCCCAGCCCCTGGTCTGCTTCCCCCTCCCTTGCACTGAGAAACCTAGCGTTGAGCACAGGATGCTGCACCCGGGGTAGTCAAGGGCGCAGCGTCTGGCCCCAGCCAGCCTAGGATCGCGCCCTGGTCCCACACTTCCCTACCCGCTGTGCCTCTGTTTCCTCCTCTGGAAAGCGGGGCGGTGGTAGAACCCTCTGCCACGGTGGTGAGGGAATGCGGGAAGAAAATGCAAACGCAACTCTTGGAATGGTACGTGGCAGTGGTGCTAGTAATGGGTTGGGCTCCGGGAGGGTGTCAGGCTTACCCAGGTCTTAGACAGGGAGAGAGTGAATTGGGGGCTTTGCTGGCCTAACATGGACCCCCTGACTCTTGGACCGCCCACAGCGAGCATGTTTGCAGTGGGCTGCAGCATGGGCCCTTTCCTGCACTACTGGTACCTCTGGCTGGACCGCCTGCTCCCTGCATCTGGCTTCCGTGGCCTCCCAAACGTCCTCAGGAAGGTCCTTGTCGACCAACTGGTGGCTTCTCCCATGCTGGGCGTCTGGTACTTCTTGGGTAAGGAGCCCCGTGAGCTTGGGCTTTGCCCCTCATAAGTCGGGAGGGACAGAGCCAGCTTTGTGTTAAGGATGTGGAGACCCATTACTGATGCACCTCCTGAAGGCTGGGGTACAGTGGTGATAGGCAGACCCAGTGGAGGCAAGTGTGAATGGCAGAATTACAGACAATGACGCTAAATGTAGGAAGGATGAAGACAGTGTCTGATGGGGCTGCCCTGGACGGTGGTTGGGAGAACTTCCCAAAGGAGAAGACACTCAGCTGAGACTTGAAGAAGGAGCCAGCAGGCAGGGGGAACAGCCCATGCAAAGGCTCTGAGGCTGGAGGAAGGGGAGCTGAGACTGACGGTGACAGGGCACAATCATCCTAGGACCGGTAATAAAATAGCCCCAGCCACAACAAGGGTGTGTGGCGTACCCATCCGTCAGGGTACGCGATTATTCACGACAGACCTCTCTCCTCTCACCTCTCTCCGACTTGTTCTGTTGTTTACCCACCCTACCCACCCTGCTGTGCTGCCCTTCCCACTGCAAGGCTTTTAAGTGTCCTGTTTCCTCTGCCTGAGACACTGTTCCTCAGGGGTCCAACCCCACCCGCTCTACCGTCGTACTCCGTACTCCCCAGCCTCTGACACTCTGATTTCTTGGTTTCCTTCCTAGGCCTTGGCTGCCTGGAGGGCCAGACCCTGGGCGAGAGCTGCCAGGAGCTGCGGGACAAGTTCTGGGAATTCTACAAGGTGGGCGTGCCCTCCCAGGCCCCGCCTGTCCATCTCCGCCCCCTTGCATCTGTCCCTCCTCTCCCTTTCGCAGGCACCCCCTTTCAAAGCCCCACCTCTCACAGCCACCCGGCCCCACCCAGGTCCCTCCCGGCCCCGCCTCTCACTGCATTCCACCCCTCCCCGTAGGCTGACTGGTGCGTGTGGCCTGCTGCGCAGCTGGTGAATTTCCTCTTCGTGCCCCCCAAGTTCCGAGTCACCTACATCAACGGCCTGACGCTGGGCTGGGACACATACCTCTCCTATCTGAAATACCGGGTAAGTGCAGTGGGCAGACCAAGTACCCAGGGGACTCCTGGGGGGCCACATGTGTGAGCCCCAAATGGCAGTACAACTACGCTCCAGGGTGCGGGCCTCCTGTGCCCACGACAACCTGCACCCCATGGTGGGTGGGTGGGTTGCTGATCACCAGCGGGGTGAAGACCAAGCCCATATCTTCTGTCTGATGTGACCTCGGCCAGGTCCCTGCCACATCTGTCCGGCAAGGCTGACCCCAGCCCGGGTGGAGGAGGGTTCAGTGAGGAGTCCAGAGGGATGAATAGTGCCTATAACCAGATCCTCTTGTGTGGACAGATCCCAGGCCCCCCAGCGCCCCCAGGCTGTGTGGCCCTGGGCACTGAGCTGCCCCACACTGCCACCACATGCCAGACAGGGCAAGACTGACCCTCAGCTGACCAGCTGCCTCGGCAGGAAGTGGAACAGACTGCTGGGCCCAGTCCTAGGCCCACCCTGATTCCTAGGCATCCGGTTGGGCTGCCCCTTCCAAGCCCACTGCCGGGCCTCTGTTTCTCCATCTGGAACACAACCATGAAGATGGACCGTCATCCCCCAACCCTTCTGGGAGAGCCTCAAGTGACTGGTGACAGATGTTCCATCCTCAGCAGTGGGCCTCAGCCAGCCAGCTAGTACCAAGCCCTCAACACTCCTGCGGGCTGGGCTCTGGGACCAAGGTGGGGACATCGCCCATACCCTTGGAGCAGGGCCCCCAGAATTTTGAGCCTTGGGTGGGGCTGGATAGCCTCCAGTCTCATCCTCTGTTCGTGGACTATGGAAGTACAGAGAATTAAATTCTTTGTAATTGAAAATCTTGTGGATGAGCAAAGCCAGCACTGGCAGGCCGGCGCTCATAGGGACACCGTGTCGTCCATTCACTTTATTGGGTGTGTGTAGTGTTGTCATGACATCTCCTGGGGGGACTGGGGGGCATGTTTGACACTCATGACATCAGAACAGGTCAGGTGGGAGGCGGTGTCCCAGGGTGGTGAATATCCACAGCAGCCCCCGCCCCCCTCCAAAAAAAGGTACAACCTTGGGGGCGAGGAGCCAGGCGGGCCATTTCCTGGCTCTGACCCACCCCGTGGTCCACGTCGAGATGCCTGCAGCCACCTGGACCTACCGTGTCACAGCCAGGGGGCTGGCAGGTCTGGCTACCTTGCATCACGCAACCAGACTGCCCTGGGGTGTCATCCGGCCCCCTATTCAAAACTGTTAACTGTTGATGGGGGTGAATTTATAAAAAGGTGGGCTCTGGAGAGAAGGGTGAGTGGTGAGTTCACGGGGCCACGACACGCCACTGCAGAGCGGGAACAGGGCTGTATGTACAGGGTGGGGCACGGAGCAGGTGGGGTGCCCGAGCCCCTGGGGGACACCTCCAATAAATAAATAAATAAATAGCTACGATAATAAATAGGGTGATGGGCTAAATCAGGGCAGGGGACTCACGCCCATGGCCAGTAGGGGCCCTGGCTCAGGCCCAGGGGGCGGGCAGGGGGCGGGGCCAGGATGGGGCGGGGCAGCTCTCAGCAGGCGCAGTCCTGGTGGGGGGGCGCCTGCTGGTCCGTGAGCTGTGGGCCCTGCTTGGTGCCCGTGACTGCAGGATCGGCTGTGTCCAATGATTCGGACATCTTCTCGCAGATGACATCCACCAGCCGCTCAAAGGTCTGCTTGACATTAATGTTGTCCTTGGCGCTTGCCTCAAAGAACTCGAACCCTGTGGTCGGGGAAGGGAGGGGTGAGGACCCTGATCCCCCCACGCCCGGAGACACTTTTCCGAGGGCAGGTAACACCTGGAGATTCCCAGTGCCAACTGCACGTTAAAGGCACTGACAGGTCCCTTGGGGAAGCAACACTGGACTGAGTCAGCCTTTATTTCCTGCACTCCTTTTTTCACCCTAAAACTGTCCCCTCTCATTGTCCCCAGAGCCCTGGTAAGACCCACTTCCCTGCTTCCACCATACAGCCCAGCCCTGGCCCTGGCGGCATCTGACATTCAGATCCCAGGCCTTCCCCTGCTCACACACTCTCCATGGCTCCCTATTGCCCTCTGAAAAGTCTGGCTCCTCAGCTCGTGCTTCAGGTCCTGCAAGATCAGCCATATTTCCTCCAAGTGACCCTCATGTTCCAGTCACGTAAAACTGTTTGCCAAAAGGATCTTTCCCACGTCTGGCCTTTGCCCACACTGTTTCTTCTGTCTGAAAGACCACCCTTTTTCTTCAAGTACCAGATCCAAGGCCCACTTCCAGGAAAACTTACCTGTGCCAGGCAGAGTCTGGCTCCCCCAGCTGAGGTCCCTCCCTCTCTCACAAAGCTGGAGGCCTCTCAGGGGCCCAGCAACACCCAGCACAAGGCTGGGCAGCGAGAGTATCAGAATGAATCAGAAACTTCCTGCAGAGTGAACTCCTAAGCATCCATCAAGACTCACCTCAAGGGGCTTCCCTGGTAGCGCAGTGGTTAAGAATCCGCCTGCTAATGCAGGGGACACGGGTTCGAGCCCTGGTCAGGGAAGATCCCACATGCTGCGGAGCAACTAAGCCTGTGCGCCACAACTACTGAGCCTGTGCTCTAGAGCCTGCAAGCCACCACTACTGAGCCCGCGTGCCTAGAGCCCGTGCTCCGCAATAAGAGAAGCCACTGCAATGAGAAGCCCGCGCACCGCAACGAAGAGTAGCCCCCACTTGCTGCAACTAGAGAAAGCCCGTGCGCAGCAATGAAGACCCAATGCAGCCAAAAATAAATAAATAAAATTAATTAATTAAAAAAAAAAAAAGACTCACCTCAAATGGCCCCTGGATCAAGGCCAGCTTGCAGAAAGTATGAATCATCTGGATTCGAATCCACGCCCCATCCTGGCTTTGCTGTGAGACTTTGGGTGTGTCTCCTCCCCTTTCGGGGCCTCAGTGTCCCTTTCTTAGCCTGTGGGTGTCCAGCCTCGCTGGGTACTCACCCAGGTGGTCAGCCAGCTGCCGACCGCGTTCCGATGACACCACCCGCTCATCCTCCATGTCACACTTGTTCCCCACCAGCAGCACCTGGGCATTGTCCCATGAGTAGGTCTTGATCTGGGTTGACCTGGAGGAGGTGGTGACAGAGGAGGGTTAGGGCTTGGAGAATCTGAGCTCCGCCCCCCTCTCCCCCTTCTCCCCGTCCTCACCCCACTCCAGCCCGCACCTCCCATTAATTCTTGAGGGAGGCAGGCTCGGTCCTCCTCCCCGTCTTTGTCCTGCCAGGAACACTCTCTGCAGGTGTCTGCTCCCACAGTTCACTGCTCTTGGGAGGTCCTCTTTCAAGCAGCTTTTCCCATCCTTCCCAGATCCCCCCACCCCCAGAGAAGAATTCTCGCTCTTAAAACAAATTCAGACATTTTCTCAAAATTTATCATTACTCTAGTCAGAAAATGTAAATGTTTATATCCTCTAACCTATGCAAACTGTCTTCATATTTTCTGTCCCAGATTTTTTTTTTCCTATATGTTTACAGTTTCATTTTTCCACCTGAAACCTTGTTTCCCATTATTTTGAGCTGATGCCACACTGTTTCAATGATTATAGATTGAAAGCAGGGCTGGGACCCCAATATTGTTATTTACATTTCTGCCAAGCGGCTGGGGCTCCCTGATCTCTGCCTGTACCCCAGGCTTTACACCAAGCCTAGCTCAGAAGACCATCTGCGAGCAGGTGGGGGCACGCTCACCAGTCCTGCACCGCATTGAAGGACTCCTCGTTGGTGATGTCGTACATGAGGATGAAGCCCATGGCGCCCCGGTAGTAGGCTGTCGTGATGGTCCGGTACCGCTCTTGCCCCGCCGTGTCCTGGGGAAGAAGAGACAGGGTGTCAGAGAGGACACACACGGAAACTCTTCAGAGTGGGTATGAACTCTGAGATGGTCAAGTCCAGCCCCCTCGAGGCCCAGAGGAGCAGGGACTTGCCCAGAGGCACAGTGGGTCAGGGAGAGTGAGCTGGCTGCCTGCACTGGGAATGTGGTACCCAGTCATCCTAAGGTACCTACAGGATCGTTCCCTCATTCATTCAATACACGTGTACCTGTGCCACACCCTGTGCTGGGCACTGGGGACACAGCTGTAAACAAAATGGACCAAAATCACTGCCCTTGTGAAACTGACAATCCAGTGCAGGAAACAGACAATAAACCCGTGAAAAGGTAGAAAATGTATCGTCAGAGGGTGTCGAGGACTGAGGAGAAAAAAGCCCGACAAGGATGGGCAGCGTGGGCTGCCTTCAATTTTAAAACTTGAAGGATGAGGGAGGGAGCCGTGTGGGGATCAGAGGAAGGACAGTCTAGGCAGAAGGCACAGCCCGGGCAAATGCCCTGAAGTGGGACTGCATTTGGTACGTTTGAGGAACAATGAAGAGGCTGAGACAGAGATGGAAGGAGACAGATGAGATGGGGTATCAACGGAGGCAGACCAGGCAGGGTCTGGCTGCGGGGAGGGGTGCAGGTTTTACCCGGAGTGAGGTGGGAGCCGTGGAAGGACTGGGAGCAGGGAACGAACAGTTCTGACTTGGGATGTAGCAGGCTTCCTCAGGCCTCGGAGGCGTTGAGGGAAGTGGCCAGAAGACCCTGACGGAGGAGCCTGCTCCTGTCCCAGGGAATGAGGTTGGGGGTCAAGATCTCTCTGAAACCTGATACAGACACACATGGAGGAACTTGAACATGGGGAAACTGAGGCACCAAGCAAATGATGCATCTGATGATGTCAGGCTCAGGAGAGGACCCAGCATTTGCTCCTTCCCCACCCCTGAAGAGCACTGATTAGGCACTGATGGAAGAACAGGGGCACTCTCTTCAGTGCCTCCAGCCCCTTGTACACAGTAAGTGCTTGATAAATGCCCAGTGTGTAATGAATGAATCTAGACAGGAAAGAAATAGGCAAAGCTGGGGCTGCTATTCTCGGTAGGGAGAGTGATGAAGCCAGAATCCCCCCAGCTGGACCCACCCAGATCTGCAGCTTGATCCTCTTATCGTTTCGGTAGATGGTCTTGACCTTGAAGTCGATGCCTACAGTGCTGACAAAGGCAGGCGTGAAGGAGTCGTCTGCGTAGCGGAAGAGGAAAGACGTCTTGCCCACGCTGCTATTTCCAATGATGAGGATCTTGAACATGTAGTCGAAGTTCTGGTCCGAGGACTCCTTCTGCCCATAGCGAGAGTCTGTGGCGGATGCCATCTGGGGGTGCGGGTCGTAGGCAAGCGTGAGGGATCTCCCTCCATCCCCAAACACCCAAGCCCAGGCTCAGGATGGAGAGCTCCCAGAGAGGGATGGAGATTACCCTTATCCCATCAGGAGCCCCAGTACTAACGGTGGGGCCCACGGCAGAGGGCGGGCCATGACCTTGAAAGGCCCGAGGTTTCAGGGGAGAACCTCAGAGCGAAGGGGATGGAGACACCCCTGCAGGCCCCTCCAGCAGGCCTGCTCCCCAGGTCCGGCTGTAATCTAAGCACTACAGCTGCGCCTGGAGGGGTGACTACGGCCGGCCCCGCCCCCCATCAATCATTCATTTTCCTCAGAACTGAGCCACGCGGGCGCACGTGCACACGCGTGTATGGTACCGCGGGGACGCGTGTCCGCAGTCCTCCTCCCAGACTCCCAGGCTGGGAGAGCTTGGGCTGAGACAGCTACATCACGTGATAGGAGCGGGGCGTGCACACGCTCACGTGCACACAGCAGGGCACACACAGACACGCTCGTGCATATCTGAGCGTCTAACACACTCGGTGCACGGGACAGAGCCTGTCTGCACACCGACATGCATATACAAATGTGCAAACCCACCCGTGCGCACTGCGTCCTCCACCCATGCAGCCGAGTACACTTCACCCACACGGACACGCATCTTCGCGCACATATGCACATTGCTGTGCACGCACACGCACAGTCCACGCGTCTCCCTCCACATGCCTGCAACACGCACAAACTTGGATCGGGACCTCCAAGGGGTCACACGAGAATACCCTGGTACACAAGCAAGGGTACACACAGATCCTCCCGCACAGGCGGGCGCGCACACGCGTGTGCACACCACGCGCACGCGCACGCGCACGCACGGAGCCTCCCGCGCGCACAGCTTCCCGCAAGGCACTCGTCTCGTCTCCCCTCCCCCTCCGCCGCAGAGCCGGGGGTGGAGGGATGGGGGTGGGGGTGAGGATAGGGCAGGTAGAGGGAGCCGGGGCCCTACCCCAACCCAGGCTCGCGACCGCCGCATCCTTCCCCTCATTTAACGCCGGCCAACTTCGTCCCCCTACCCCAGCCCATCAGTCAAATGAAGGTTATGTAGGTGTTCCGAGAGGGAGCGCACCGGACCGTCCGGGAGCTCACCTTGCCCTGCACTGATGCGGCGGCGACCCTAGCGGCAGCGACTTTTTTGGCAGCGGCGGTGACAGGGCCCCCAGCGCGCTGATGTGGGGCTGCGTGGCAGCGGAGGCGACGGTAGCGGCTCAGGCCCCTGCAGTCCGCGGTGACGTCCTGCAAAGAGAGGGGAGGAGCTTCACATGCAGATGCGGTCGTGACGCCATTCTGGGGAGGAGCCACAGATGGGGATGTGGTCCACGGTCTCACACAGAGCCGGGAGGGGCGGGGCTCTCACGCAGATTGACGCGAGAATGGGGCGGGGCCCAGAGAGCGCATCCAGTAGCTAGCAGAAGCGGTGCGGGAGGGGCGGAATCGCCTGCCGGCTCCGCCTCTCTTCAGCGCTAGGGAGGCGGGGCTGCGCGACGCCTTCTCATTGGCTTAAGTCCTCGAGCGACGGGCAAAGTAGCCAATTGTCACTCCCTCCTCCTGTCCAATGACGGTTCCCGAGCGGTTGAAGGGGCGAGAGGTTGAGGCCTGGGCTGAGCCTGGGTCTTCTTGGGGTGTTCCACTTCCCCGCCCCCATGCACTCAGGTCGGAGACTCAGCAGGTCCCCTTTCAGTCCAGGGTGCTGTGACCTCTCCTTAAACGCTCCCTATTCCCAATTTCAGAAAAGAGGAACAGAGGTTCGAGAAGATGCTCCACGTCTCCTATTTATTGGGTTCAACATAAGTAGAAAAGAAGAAAAAGCGGAAATAGGGGTCAAGATAGACTCCGTCTAATTTCAGCTGTAAGACCCCCAAAAGAGGTTGGGCTAGTAGATGCTCCACCCTGTTTCTGAGATGAAGAAAGAAGAAATTGGGATCAAGAGAGTCACCCTTCCCCACCAATTTCCAGAAAAAAGGAAGGGGCTAACGAACGCTCCAGGAACTCCTTTCCTTCCTGCTCCCCATTTTCCAGAGAAAAATTCAACGAAATGGCGGAAGTAGGGCAGAAAGACGGCCTGTCCCCTAAACTCGCAAAGTCTGCGGTAAAAAACCTGGGAAACAGGGAGGATACGAGCGAGGTTCAAAGACCCAACAATAAAGACAAGGGGTGGGAGATGCTTTACTCCTCCCTGGTTCCTGAGTTTAAAAAGACAGGGACAGAGAGTCCTCCCTCCTCCATCCTGGCAAAATGACTCAGAGATGGAGACTTTGGGGTCCAAGGTGACCCGTCACATCCATCTTCATGTGAAAAAGTCAGAATTGGGAGAGGGGAGGAAGAACGAGACCTTGGCCTCCATTCCAGGTCTCTGCCCTCCGCCCCAACTCCGGTCCCCACACCCGGCAGGGGGCGTGTGGCCCCAGGAAAATTCTCATCTCCCTGATTCCTCCTCAGGAGACGAGGGGCGGGGCTTGTCTTTTTTATAAAAAGCTCGCCAGCTGCAGAGGCGCCTAGAAACCAGAATAACTTAGCGCCTGGAGGCCGCCCACGCCCCCTACCCCCGCCCCCAGCGCCCCGGAAGTGCGGAGACGTCCCTCCAGCTCTCCTTGCAGTTGGGAAATCTATTTTTTTCTAAGGATAACATTTTTGTCCCTCCTCTTCACTCAGACTATAAAAGTATCACAAACCCACTGCGGAGAACTGGGAAGATTCAGAAAAAGATAATGAATAAATATAAATCCACCTCCAATCTCTCCCCACGGGAAGACCAGCAGTCGAGTTCCCGCTTTGGGGTGGGGGATTGGGGGGGGGCGGAGCTCCAGGAGCTGCCCAGGTGGAGGGGAGGGCGTGCGAGGCAGCTAGGCTCCCTGACCTCCCAAATGCATGCTTCCGGCTTTGTACGTGGGTGTCGATCGGAAACACGCACTTATTTTTTTCCCAAAGGGTAAAAGCCCACATCAATGTATACCAGCTTCTGCACAAAGGATTTTGTATTTTATTTTATTTATGTATTTATTCATTTATTTATTTGGCTGCGTTGGGTCTTCGTTGCTGCACACGTACTTTCTCTAGTTCCGGCGAGCAGGGGCTACTCTTCGTTGCGGTGCGCGAGCTTCTCATTGCGGTGGCTTCTCTTGTTGCGGAGCACGGGCTCTAGGCGCGCGGGCTTCAGTAGTTGTGGCACACGGGCTCAGTAGTTGTGGCTCGTGGGCTCTAGAGCACAGGCTCAGTAGTTGTGGCGCACGGGCTTAGTTGCTCCGCGGCATGTGGAATCTTCCCGGACCAGGGCTCGAACCCGTGTCCCCTGCATTGGCAGGCGAATTCTTAACCACTGCGCCACCAGGGAAGTCCCAGGATTTTGTATTTTAAAATAAAAATAATGGAAGGATTTATTGTTAAGAATCAGCATAAGGCTCTGGAATTAGGATGGTTGAATTGGAGGTGGGGACTACAGACTTGAGGGGAGGTGTCCTGTGTGGTCCGAGCAACAGAGCTGGGTAGCAGAAGGGCCCCAAACCCTCTCAGATCCCATTCCACTACCTCATCTTTCTCCTCCGGTGAGTCATTCCCTCTTCGAGGTTCCAGGTGCAACCTTGCCTCAGGGCCTTTGCACCTGTTGTGTCCTCTTCCCCAGGTATTTCCCCAGCTCTTTCTGTGCCTGGCTCTCTCATCCCCTTCAGATCTCCAATCAACACCCACCTTCCTCCAGAAGTTCTGATTTCACCATGTCACCTCCTATCATGTCACCATAGTTCTCCTTCCTGACACATCCCCATTAGAAATGATCATGTTGACTTATTTATCCAATAGCCAGCTGTGAGCTTTGAAAGTCGGTGATCGGTGTCCCCAGCACCTACACCTTTGGACACAGTAGGTGCCCTGTGATGGTATGACATGAATGAATGAACAAATGAATGATTAGAAGGAGCGTGACTTTGGCCACTGAGGTTAGGGACGACCTCTCTGAGGAAGTGACATTTGAGCAGGAATCTGAAGGAGGAGAATGAGCTGGCCACTGGGAGAAGTGGGGGAACAGTGCTCCAGACAGCAGGAACAGCAAGTGCAAAGGCCCTGAGGCTGGAACTCACTAAACAAGCTCGAGGGACAACCCCTCTCCAGCTCTGTGAGGAAGGGGGGCCAGGCAACATTTTCCCCCTCAACAGAGGGCAAACCGAGGCCCTACGAGTCACCCTAGGAGTTCACAAGGGCTGAAAGTTCCCAGGGGCCCTAAAGATCTTCTCCCACCCTCCTCTTTGGGTCTAGAGTGGGCCACAAAGGCAAGGACTATGTCCCTCAGGAAGGACCCTAAACAGGAGAAAATGGGAGACCTGGAGCATGTGAGTGACTTCTCCCTCATACCCTCTGTGGGCCTCAGTTTCTATACGTGTGAAGAAAGAGCTCAGGACATGCTTTCCTCAAACAATACCTGTTGTTACAATTCTGTGAGCCTCACAAAGAACACATTTTACCTGCGAAATGACAAAGGCTCGGGGAGGTTAAGAGATTTGTTGACGTTCTCAAAGTCCATCTCTGGGGAACTCTGAAGATCACAGTCTGGAGAGGGTGGTAGACATGAAGCAAAGACTCCCAGAGAGCTTCCACCAGTGCCAGCCTGGGGTGGGAGGGGGAGGGTCAGGAAGGACTTCCTGGAGAAGGGGATGCTGAGCTGAGACCCAAAGGGTGAGGATGAGGGAGAGAAGTATTCCAGGTAGGGGGGCACAGCATGTGCCAAGGGCCTGAGGTGGGACTGTGCTTGGGGTGTTAAAAAACCAGTGTGGGTAGTGTGCAGTCAGTAAGAGGGAGGAATACCTGTGGCCCAAAATGAAGGGGGACATATGAGTGTTCTTATGAATGGGTAGAGAAAAAAACAGAGGGAAATAAGGTGAAATGCTGAAGGCAGATGATCTGTGGGTGAGGTTACAGCAGAATTTTATTTTCGTCTTTACATGTTTCCATTATTTTCGGATTCTCTACAGCGACATGTATTACTTGCAAGGGGAAAATGATAAAAAATATATATAAATAAAAATCCCATAAATCTCTGCCTTTTAAAAATCCCATAAGTCTCTGCCTTTTAAAAGTGTGGAAGGAAATGCACCAAGTTCATGATCCAGCTGCCCTTTAATTCTCCCTCTGTGGAATTTGATCATTAATTGTGATGACGATGACTCATCAATGGAATGAAATTATTAATGAAATTATTTAGGAATGAAGCCTGCTGTTCTTGAAGCCAGGGGCTGCTGTGATGACTTGTGCCATGTATAAGTCATCAGACACGCGGGGAGGGAGGCTAGGGGGTGGGGGATGTGGTGGGATGGGGGGATACTGAGGCCTCCGGAAGCGGGAATTGAATCTGAGACTTGAGCACAGAGCCGCCTCACCTGCTCTGCGCCAGGCCCGCACCCTCAGGGTGAACTCAACCAAGCTGGGCGCGGGAGAGACTTCTGGCAAAGCGAGGAAGGGCCCCGAAATCGCCCCGCCTCCCTGCTGTGCCTCCAGCCACCAGAGGGCGCCGCTGGCTAACGTGTGACCCCACCTACAGGGCCTTGAGCCCTCAGGTCACAGGACCTCTCCGCTCCTGTTTCCCCATCCGTGAAATGGGCACGGTACTAATTATGGGTGATAGAGTTTATTTAACCCCAGAGAATGCCCCCTATTTCTAAGATATTTCAGGGAGGTCACAAACACCACCCTCCAACCAAAGTTTACCCAAGTACTAAGGATCAGGCCATGGAGGGGAAACTGAGGCCCAGAAGGGGCTGTGACTCGCAAGAAAGCATCAGAGGCCTCCTTTTCCCTATGGGGAATCTGAGACAGCCTCAGAATCAGAAGATGGAGAGAACTTCCGTGGGGGAGAAGTCTGTGCTTTTGTTGCTGTTCTAGAGAGGGAGAAAGTATAAGGGAGCCAGGAGGGGGTCCTGGGACCAGGGAGAACTAGGATCCTTAGACCTGAAGACAGAAACCACAGCAACTTAAAGCAACAGCCAGTGCACAAGCAATGAAGGTTAAATCAGTCTTCAGAGACAGTTCCTGACACACAGCCCTCTCTTTCATGGCCCCTATCACCCCCCACCAGAGCTCCAGAGCCAGAATTGGGTCTGGATGAAGCTTTGGTGCTGAGAATTCTCCCATTCAAGTTCTTGTTCTCTTGTAATGAGCTGCCTTGCAGATGAAGGGGAGGTGTCTAGGGGAGGGGGCATCTCCTTGAGGCTGACTCCCCACCTCCTTGTGCAGGGCTACCCCACAGGCACATAACAGGCACAGGCCTGGCACACAGTAGGTGCCCGGTAAATATTGGATAAAGAATGAAAGAATAAAGTGATGGACGTGGCTGAAGAGTGACCACTGGAGAAGATAGACAAGGGGCCTGGCAGATACTCCCTTTCTACACCAGGGGTTGAAGTCCAGGAGGGAGAACTCAAGGGCCCTGGAAGAGGCTGCTCCCAGCCCAGCTCCTTGGAGAGCTCTCTCAGCTGAGCTCAGGGTCAGCGTGGACCCCGCCAGGTGCCTCCAATTCAACCCTGAGAACTGTCTGTAGCTAAAAGCCTGATTGTCTCCCTCAGTGGGTGCGGAAGGCAAAGCAGGGGCCACTTGGGACCTCTTCCTGGAAAGTCCACCCACCCATCAGGGGCCACTAGGTGCCCAAAGGCTCAGCCATCACATTGCCCTCATGGTCCACACAGGGCTTGCCCATGGTCCTCTGGTTGTCCAGGTATAGGGCCCCAGGGTCTGGGCTGGCCTCAGGGGACAGGAGCTCAGTGTCAGGTGACCCTGAGGCCTTCCCACCCAATGCTCCCTCCTCCTCTCCCTCCTCCTCTTCTGCCTCCTGCAGAGTCAGCTGAAACTGGAATCTGTCGGGATCACCCTGCTTGGGGCTGGTGGGGTCCACAGGGCTGCGGGGGATCTTGCTCTGGTACCACTCGCGGTTGTCCTCCAGAGTGTCCAGCAGGTCCTGTGCATCTGGGTGTACCAGGTCAGCCCACGTCTCCCACAGTGGGTGGGCAATGTAGTCAATGAAACCCACCTGTGGGGTGATACAGAGTTGGGGGATAGAGGTTGCTGGGTGGTGGGTTACCATGGGACCTAGACCCAGTCCAGCCCCCAGACCTTTGCCCAGGTTGTTCCCTCTGCCTGGAATGCCATTTCCCAACTCCTACACATCCTTCGAAACGCTCTTCAAATAACCCCTCCTCTTGGAAGACTCCTCTGCCCCTTTTGGGCTCCCCCAACCCCTAAGTCTTTCCCTCTACCTCAGCCCTGACTCCTCAGAGCTGGATGAATGTGTCCCCCAGACTAGGAGCACCTCAAGAATCTCCTATGTCACTCAGAACAGATACTTCCAAACTCCACAAGTGAGTGAAGATCTCTCTTCCGGCAGCCCAGAGGGAATACAGCCCAGGCCTGACTCTGCACAGCCCAGTGCAGACCCTTAGGCCACATCCCCTCATTTGCCAGCCAGGGGTCAAGCCAGGACTCGTGGGGTCAGCTCAGCCACTCCTTTCCCTCCCACCTCCCCAGTGCCCACCAGCTCGGCTCAGTCACCCTCAGACCTGGGACTTCTCCACCGAGGCCGTGTGCTTATCGCACATGGGGCTGATGTCCAGGCCTGATTCGCGCTCACGGTCGCCCTGCTGGAAGAACTCAGCCATGATGCGGTCTGTCCACTGGCGGTAGAGCGGCAGCGGCTTGGTGGGGTTGCTGAGGTCGGCACAGTGCACCAGGCTCTGCAAGACCTGGTGAGACCGAGGCTCGGGAGGGCTCAGGCCAGGCCACCCCAGGCCTGGTACCCGCCCCAGAGGCTGGCGCCATGGACATACCCATCTTACAGGTGGGGAAACTGAGGCTGGGCAGGGGAAAGGGTGGCTAAGGCACAGCCACGCGACCGTATGTGCCTCCATTTCTTCAAGTTGGGCACGCAGTTGGCACTTCATAAATGCAGCTGAACGAGAGTGTGGAAACCAAGACCTTAGGGCTGGCCCAGTCACACACCTGGATGTGGTCGGAGTAGTTGTCTAGCAGCAAGACTCCAAGGCTTGTCACCTTCTTGGTCTCCACCATGGTCTTGAGGTCAGCCAGGATGTTCATGTGTTTGGACATGTCTGTGGCCAGCACCTGGGGGAAGGTGAAGGAGGATGGCAGGTATGAGGATAGCGCCTGCCCCACCCCCACTCCCCACCTCCCAGATGCCACACCCACTTGGATCCTCAGCCCTCTGAGCCTCAGTATCCTCATCTGTCAAATGGGGGCGTGTATCAAGATTTGCTGTAAACCCAGCTCACAAGAGAAGCTGAGTCAATAGTCTCTTCTCCAAGGTTGCTGGGCTTGTGGGGTGCATCCCACATGTGGGACAGGGCATGAGGGAGGGATATTAGACCTGGGGGTTGACATGAAACATGCCTGAAGCCCAGCAGATGACTTGGCCAGTGCAAAGGCCCTGAAGCTGAATAAGCTGAGGAACATAGAGGAGAGAGTTGTGGCTAGAGCAAACGAGTGCAGGAGCAACATGGGAGCAAGTGAGAGTGACAAGAGTGGGGAGGGCCTCAGGGAGGAGTGGGGGATTTATCCAGAGGGCCGTGGGAGCCACAGGTGGACTCAGTGCTCCCCAAACCTTCCTGTGGCTGCTGCGTGCCCGGGAAGGCTGTTTTCAGCCACCGGAAGGGAAGTTCAGCTCTGAGCATAGCTGCTTAAAATTCATTTAGCTGGACCCATGCGGACCCAGCCCAGGGATGACCCACGGGCTTCTTTGACAATCAGACAGAAGTCTCAAAACTTCTCCCCAGGGGACTTCCCTGGTGGTCCAGCAGTTAAGACTCCATGTTCCCAATGCAGGGGGCCCCGGGTTCGATCCCTGGTCAGGGAACTAGATCCCTCATGCCGCAACTAAGAGCCCGCATGCCACAGCTAAAGATCCCATACGCCACAACTAAAGATCCTGCACGCCGCAACGAAGATCCTGCACGCTGCAATGAAGATCCCTCGTGCGGCAACTAAGACCCGGCACAGCCAAATAAATAAAAATAAATAAATAAATATTTTTAAAAAAATACTTCTCCCCTAACCTCCCATCTGGCCCAAATGATGCTTCCACTGGGAGTGCCCACTGCCCAGAGCCCCCACTCTACCTCAGCAAACTTTTAGTTCCTCTTCACTTGGAGCCTGGTTTCCTCTGAGCCCTCCCCACATGCTGTTCCCTCTGCTGGGAACACTCCTCCCCACCCCATGGTCCTCTACACACTCTTCCGGCCCTGACTTCAGTGTTCCCTCCTGGGGAAGCCCTCCTCAACCTTGAGCATCTCTCCATCACAGTTCTGTCTACAGGTCCCCCATCATGGCTCTGCTGTGGGTCCCCCATCATGGCTCCCACCTATGTGCCCATCTCCCCCACAGACTGTGAGTTTCATAAAGGCCAGAATTCTAATGGTCATTGTCACAGGACAAGCACAATAGATGCTCAATAAATGCTTGTTAAATAAGTGAATTGATGCATAAGAACCCAAAACATACTGGTGTCTCCCAGCTTGAAAAATATCAAATGCACAGACTTAAGGGTCAGAAAAGTTGTACCTGAAACCCCAGAAAGTTTCCACATCATTTGCACGTGAATCACATCCAAGACCTGATTAGCCTGACCAAGGGCCTAGTCACCCCTACCCAAGGCTTGGACAGTCATCGCCCCATCTTACAGACCAGGAAGCTTGGACTCAGAATGGGGACATGCCCTGGTCCAACTGAACCCCCAGCCATACCAAGATCGCCCCACCCCATCCATCGTTGTTGTCTCACCATGTCGATGACCATCCTGCGCAGACTCAGCCGCTGCTTGATGGTGAGGTTCTGGAAGATGTCACAGTTCTCTGCCTGCAGCAGCTTGAAGCCCACAGCCAGGTGGTGGTTCTCCAGCATGGAGGTATCATTGTACATAAGTGCAAGCTCTGAGTCTGTAGGGGAGGTGGAGCACCTCAAGAACTGCCTGCCCAACCTACTCCACCCAAAGGCCGGTTCTGTAAATTCTCGGTAAACTCCTACTCATGCATTGAAGCCCCAACTCCAATGCCCCCTCCTCCAGGAAGCCTTCTAGGACCCTGTCTCTCCCCATGGCCCTGCCCTGACTCTGTGGGGGGGGGGGCGGCATCTGTGTTCAGCTCTACCTCCTCGAGACTGGTGACTCCTTGGGGACTTGGCATGGCAGGAGACAGTGCTGAGTGCTGGTTGAATGAACTACCAAGTCTTTGTCTTATTAGACCCTGGGATCCTCAAGTGAGAGGGCTCCACTCTTATCTCCAGCTCTCCAGGGATGTATATAAGAGGTACCCAATAATTGCTTGTTGACTGAGTTTTTCTGACACCACAAAGGATCCTAAACTTTAAAATCTCAGTGGGCCCAAATCAGCTCTGCCACATTTGTTATTCTCTCATTTATTGAGTGTCTACTGTATATCTGGGTCTGCTCTCAGCACCTAAGGGAGGGAAGATTGTGGCAGTCATTTCACAAACAGGGAGACTCAGAGCAGGAATGGGACCAACTAACATCACTTGATTGACAGGTGGTGGCAGGGCCCAGCCCCCTAACTCACTGGTGTTAATGAGAAACTGATTGGAGACCCCAGGATGATCCACATCATGGATGGCGCTTGCAAAGATGGCAGCCAGGACTTCCAGGTCTGTGAACACGGCCTGAGTGGGCACGGAGCATAAGAGGTGAGGGGTAGGCTCTCTGTGCCCTGCACGCACCAGGGCTGCCTGCAGCTGTAGGGCCCTACCTCGAGCGCAGGTGTGGCCAGCAGCACATGTGTAGACTGGGCCACGTCAGCGGCGTGTAGGCTATTGTGGTAGGCCACATCGTTGTGGTAGTGACCCTCCAGTGTCAGTAGGTAGGTGGCAAGTGTGTCGGCTGGGATCCGAAATGTCTTGAGCAGGTCCCGTTCCTGGTCCATCACAGGGCCCCAGTCAGGGCCTCGGCCTCTGGGTGGCAGCACACACTATTCCTATGCCTTCTCTCCTTCTGAACCCCTATCCATCTCTCAAGTGCCCTCTCTTCCAGGATGCCCTCCCTGCTCTCCATCTGAACTCCCTTGGTCTCTGTCCTTCCCCTCTGGCTCATCTCTGACCCCACAGTTGTTCCCTAAAGACTGGGTCCCTTCAGGCCTGGCCCAAGGCTGAGGCTTGAGTCTTGTTGCCAATCAGCAGTGAACTTTTAAACCTAACAAATGCCTATCTATCCTTCAATGCCCCTGCTCAAATGACCCCATTCAGGGATGTTAGGGAGGATTTGAAGAATGTGTGTCCCATGAGGTCCTGAGGTAGGAAGGAGTGAAGGAAACACAAGGGTATTAGAAGCCAAGGGCAGGGGAGGTACCTGAAAGATGCTGAACATGATAGCTGTGAGGGGCCGGTTCTCACTTAGCTCTGCCACCTTGAACACATCAAGCCCCCACTTCTTGGTGTCTTCCAGCTCCTAAAATGTGAAGGACTGGAGCTTAACTGCAGCCCAACTTCCCCAGACTCTGGAGCCTCAACCCCCATCCCCAGGCCTCAGGTCCTACTTTGAGCCCCACCTGGTCAGTATATAGGTGGGCAAACTGAGGCCCAAAATAGGGTAGCCACACAGAGCCAGGTTTCAAACCTGGGTCTCAGCATTCCTATTGTAAACCCACCTTGGCCAGTTGCCCCTCCTGATCAGTCTGGACCCCAAAGCGTGGGACAGTGGCTGCAGAAAGGCTGGTACTGTGGGGGAGTCCACGCAGGCCGCTGATCTGGGACATGGGACTTGGGGGCTCCGTGGGGGTCACCCTGGGCAACTCCACCTCAGTCTGCTGGTCTGTAGATGGGGCAGGGTAGGGCTCAGAGAAGTCAATTCACCTGCTAGGGTTGGCCTGCTTGGCCTCAAGTACTGGACCTTGCCAAGCCTCAAGATCAACCTATTTCCTTTTTACCTGGACCAAAGTAATCTCAGAGTAAAGTCTTTTCTGGCCTGTAGATACCCTTCTCCTCTGTTCAAGGTTGATCTCAGTGACCTCTTCTGCTGGACATGGCCCCTGGACACCTGGAGCTTAGTATTTTTCCCAAAACAGTCAAATGTCCTTTCCGTCTCCCAAGCTGGAGACCCAGCTCTGTGGTTCCCTCTATCTCCTCCTTGGCAAACTTCTACTCATGCTTCAAAACCCTAACTTTAATGTCCCCTTCCTCCTGGAAGATCCTCCTGTCCCTCCCTCTGGTCCAGCCCTGCCTCATGGGACTGGGGGTGTCTGTGTCTGCTTCTATCTTCCTCAGTTGAGGTCTGTAGCAGAAGTCTTTCTTTCCCTTCCCTCTTCTTATCTCTGTAATGTGGCCTAGTCAGTGACCCACCATAGCTCACCCAGGAAGGTTTGGGATATGTACTCAGACACTTGGTTCCCAGAGCGGCTGGCTTCAGACAGGTGAGTCAACTCCCGGTTCAGCATCCACTTGAACTGCAGGGGAAGGTGATGTCAGTGATGATGGGGGCACTGTGGACATAGGCAAGTGATCTCAGTTATCTGGCCCTACTAACCTTGTTGGAGGCCATCTCCCCCACCGAGTGCCGCGCCTGCAGTGTCTCCAGCTGATCCAAACACCAATCCAGCTCGTCCAGTGTCTCCAAAGCCAGCGTCTGCCCAGTGTCCTCTGGGGGCCAAGCTGGTCAGGGGCCTGCCCCACCCCCACTTGGGAACCCTGTGCCCCTCCTGCTCCCATCTCTGCATCTGGACCCTGGATCCCTTCCCAATGAGAATGGGGCCACTCAGGACCCCAGGATCTCCGCAACCCCAAGGGTGTTTGGGCGGGGGGATGGCGGGGTGGGGTTGGGGGGTAGGTTTATAATTAGCACAGCCTAAGGATTCATGGGCTGGGGAGGTCCCCATAGAGAGGAAGTTCACAGCTGTCCCACAGTGGAAGGAGGGGATAGGAGCAGGCGCATTACCTGTTGGTGGAGGTGGCTGACTGCCAGATGGGGTGTTCCCGACGCATGCCTGCCTGCAGTACAATCGGCTCAGGAGCGGCCTGCCCCACCCATAGGGCCCCGCCCCCAAGACCTCGTGGCCCCGGCCCCTCCTCCCCTTCCCCCCATCCCCGAATTGCCAGCCGCGCCCCTTCCGCCCGTGCCCCGCCTCTGCTTCGCCCACCTTGTCTTCTGATCCCGCCCCTCTCCGCCAGGCCCTGCCCTTCTCTCCGCAAGGCCCCGCCCCCGCCCCCGCCCCGCCCCCTGCGTACTTGGCTGCTCCGCGGCCTTGCAGGTGGGCAAGGGACGCAACGTTGCTCCGAACCGTCCTCAGACTGGCCAGGACCTGCGAGGGGGAGCGGTCAGCGTTGGGAAGGAGGGGTCGGCTCTACCTGCCCGGCACACGGGAGAAGGAAGAGGTGGGCACCCACCTGGGCAAAGGGTGTCACAATCACGTCTTCTCCGTGTCTGCGGGGAGACCAGACGTAGAAGGGCGGTCAGAAGGAGCCCTCCCACACGTTCCCATCTTCCAGTTTTTTGTGGGGGGGTTTTTTGTTGTTGTTTTTTCTTCCTTTTTGCGCCACGTGGCATGCGGGATCTTAGTTATTGAACCCGTGCCCCCTGCAGTGGAAGCGCGGAGTCTTAAGCACTGGACCACCAGGGAAGTCCCGCATCTTTCAGCTTTTACCCACACTGTGCCCTCAGCTGAGTGCATCCTCCTGCCCCGACTCCCTCCTTTGGGTGTCTTCCTAGTAGTTCCTGGACTCCCCTCACCTGACTCTTCTCTGAAAGCAGCCACAGCCCCTCTGACCAATCACTCACTTTATCCCCATCTCACAAATGGAGAATCTGAGTCCCAGGGGCAATAGGGGTCTTAGTAGAGGCAGGAAATTATGGCTACCAGGGAGCTCAAATCAAAGTGTATGTTCGGTTGCTGTTAATTGGCCTTAATGTCACTGGATTGCCACCCAACCCCAGCCTAAAGTGAGGCACAGAGGATCACTGGATATCATTCTCGGCATGTCCGACTGAACAAGCAAATAAGCAAACTCCTACATAAACTTTAAAGCCCACGTCAAACGGTCATTTGAAGGAGGTGTGCTGAATGGAGGAATAAAGGAAGGAAGGAAGTAGAAAGCAGTATTATCCCCCAGCCTCAGACTCACAGGTCGCTAGCCACAGAGGAGTTCCGGGACATGGTCTTGGACGAGAGTTCGTAGTCACTGTCTGAGCGGTACAGGAAGGACTCCCGCCTCTGGCTGTGCTGGGCAGAGGCTTGGATGACCCGGCCAAGGCCAGACCCGGCCTGAGGGTCCAGGGCGCTTCTTCTGCATGAGAGCCCATTTTCCAGGTCCAAGCTGAAGGAAAAGGAGTCATAGTCAGAGCCGAGGGTCCTGGCATATGGCTGCTGGGTCATGGCCTATATCAGTTTTGTCACATCCTCCCTGGGGCCACGCGGTGGGCTGGGCAGGAGTGGCCTGCAGCTTGTCCATCTGTCCCACGGTCACACCCCCACTCAGGGACACCGCGCCCCTCACGCCTCCATCTCCACCTCTGTACCCCAGAGTCTTTTCCACTGGGACTAATCTGGACTCCAGGACATGAGTTTCGGATCTGTCTCCAAGTGGCTGTTGTGACCATGGGTAGGTCTCAGCTTTTCTATGGACATCAACAACTTTGTTTCTAATATGGGTGTGGTAGACTTCATCCCCAGGGTGCTTTTAGGGAGTTACAACCGAGCACCTGTGGAGAGCGACAGGGCTACCGTATTACTAAGGACTAAACTGAGGTCCAGGTCGCAGGGTAAGTTCATGGAGATTGAAAACGACTTCCTGGGCTTTCCTCTCTGGAGGGGACCTGGGTCCCGCCTAGACGGGGCACACGCGAAGGCTCCTCACAGCCAGGAGAGGCCCCCATCCCCAGCCAGCTTTGGCTACGCCCTGGACCACCTGCCCCCTTACCCCAGCTCCAGGTCCCCACCCTCAGCCCATATGGCCCTGCCCCAATCTCACCAACCACGCCTCCAGCTCGCTCTGGCCCTATCCTTAGCTCCCCAGTTCTTCTGCTTTATTTTTGGCCTGAACGCTCTGCCTGTTCTCTTCCACCTCTGGGCCTTTGCACAGAATGTGTCCTCTCCCCAGAGCACCGTCCTCCTCCTGTTCCAGGCAATCCCCAATCGTCCCTCCCATCTCTCAGCCCCGTCTCTCCCTCCAGCCACACCCTGACGGAATAAGGGGGATCTACGACTCTCCCCCTTGGAGTCAGAGGTCAGAGAAAGAGTGGCAGGGGGCTAGAACAGAAGTGTGGGAGGGGGAGTTAGCAACCAGGGAGAGGGGCTGCAAGTGGGTCACAGGTTTCTGAGAAGGGAGCGGGCAGGAAAGACGGAGACAGGAAGACCCCAGGGGCCGCCCCTAGACACGCCCCTCCTGGCCGAGGGCCAGTGTCCACCTGGTCCCCCTCCAGGTCACCCCATCCCCGTCCACGGATGGGATCGGCGCCTGCCGGAAGACTCCGAACAGGGAATTCGGCTCAGACCGGGTTGGGGGTGGGGAATTCGTCAGGATTCTGTCCGGTTCAGCTGGATTCGGTCCGGCTCCGTCAAGTACGGCCAGGTTTGACTAAGCTGGGTCTGATCATTACAGGATTGGACCTCTTCCCCTGAGTTCTGTCGGGTGAGTTCTGTAGAATTCGCTACAACCGACCGCATTCGGGTAGGTTCGGATGCGTTCGGGCGTGTTCGGTAGCGCCAGGTTTTCGAGAAAGTCCGGGTGGCGCTCGGGCTAGGTCGGGCATATTCGGCTTAGTCCGGCCTCACTCGGGTGTTCGGCTATGTCCGACCGCTCTCGGTCTGTTCGGGTTCTGGGGCTCCTGGAGAAGCCCCTAAAGTCCAGCGTTTCTGAGTTCCCGCTTCGTGACGTCACCCGGAGGGGCGGGACTTCTTAGCGCTTACCCGGCCTCCGAGTGTGCCGGGTGACTGGAGGAGAGACACTCTTGGGGGCGGGCTAGTGGCGGTGGATACCCTAAACCTGTGCTCAGAGGGGGAGGCCTGGGAGTGGCTACCACCTACCCCTCCCTCTCATCTCCCCAAAAGTTCTGGGAAAAGCACACCTATGGATGAATAGGGAAACTGAGGCCGGGAGAGGCCACAGCGTGCTGGGTTCGAATCCAAGTAGCGAGCACGGAGAGTTAAGGGCTGAGCCGGGGTTTTGTCGCTGCGGGGGAAGCTGTTTTTCTTTCTGCTCTAAACTTAGCCGAGAGCTGCGGGGTCAGGCCGTGGTTCCATGACGCGGGCAGCGGGGAGGAGCTCGCACCGACTGTGGGAACGGCGTGTCTGTCCATCGGTTAGACAGGTAAACTGAAGCACAGGGGCCTCGGAGAGACCTGCCCTCGCCCAGCCTCACGCCCTTGACGTCCTTGACGCCCCTGTGCTCACTCCGGAGCCCTCGGCGGGGACCCCTCTTCGCAAGCTTCTGGTGCCCTGGGGGCGCTCTCCCGGACCCGGGACCCCAGTCTCGGCCTGAAGTGGCGCCATCAGGGACCACGGTCACGACTGCCCCCCTCTCCACCAGCTGCCACTGGCCGTGTGACCTTGGAGAAGGGACCTTTAGTCTCTGAGCCGCAAGATACCAAATTACCAAGTGCGAAAACCGCACGAGCCAAGCGCAAGGTACGAGACCCAGTCGGCGCCCACCAGCCCCACCTCCAACCCCAGCCTCTGCCCTGCGACCCACGATGTGACAGTCGCTTCCTGAAGGGCCGGAATTCAAACCTAAAGCGGTGGAACGAGTCCTTGGAGAACGCAACCGAGTGGGGCTGCGCAGAGGCGGCGCTCTGCGCGGGTGCGCAACAAGCTCTCTTACACCGCGAACACCCTGCCTCAAAGGCCTCCATCAAATCACGTCTTCCTCCGCGAACATCGAGGGCTTAGTGTGAGGCCACCAGGCCATCCCGTTGCTGGCGCCAGAACGGATGGCGGGGGCAGGCCGAGGGGAGGAGTGACCCTCTTCCCAACACCTCCAGGACTCTCAGCCCGCCTGCCCCGGGTTGGCGAGGGTCAGAAGGAGACGTGAGCCTCAGCCCGTCCTGCTCCAGGCCGCACAGCTGGAGAGGGACAGACGGCTGGTCCCCTGGGCGTGTGTCCAGGCGGTGGGTGGAGGGAAACAGAGATGGAGAGAGACAGTCATCAACTAAAAGAGACAGAGATAAGACAGAGGGAGAGAGATACCGAGAAAGGGCAAAGGGGCAGAGCCGTTATGCCCTGACCCCCAACCTGGCCCCAGCTGTCCTTGACTCTGCCCTTCCCACCTCCAGCCCGACGGTTCCCATGACCCCTGCGAGGCCCACTGTCTCGCCTCACCACAGCGGATGGGCCACGGTGAAGCGCCGCTGCAGGCGGATGCTCTGGTTCACCAGGAGCTTCCTGAAGAGCCCGGGGGAGCCGCGCGGGGAGCCCCGTGGGGAGCTGGGCACAGGGGCCGGGGCGGGCGCAGGGGGGCCCTGCATCGCCAAGACCGCGTGGAGGCTGGACGGAGTGCAGGCTGCGCGGGACCTTTTCTGGACAACCACGGGGGCGGGGCCCGGCAGGGAGAGGGCAGGAGACGCACCCGCCCCGCCTTCGCCGCAGGACCGCTCAGGGACGCCCTCACCGGGACAAATGGAGAAACCGAGGCCCTTAGCTAGACGGGACACTCTCTGCTTCCCCTTTGGGGGAGCCCAGAAACCGCATCTTATACCACTTCCCTCTGCCACCATGTCCCCCAGTAGTGCAGCTTGCTCAGCTGATAACTCGGCTGAAAAGAGATACAGAAGTCAAAAAAGGAAGTGCTCTCCATTATCAGGGAGTCACCGAGACACAGAGTTTGCTGAGGGGCTGCCCAGATCCCACACAGTGTTTGCAATACCCCTCTACCCATTTTCCAGATGGAGAAACTGAGGACTGAGCCACCAAGGGGCTGCTCAGAAACTACAAACCCTTAATCCTTTGTCAGGTGGGGAGCTGAGGCTTGGAGAAAAGTGGTAACAGTCGCAAGTCTTCACTGCAAGGCAGCTCCCCCTCTTCCTGTCCCCCTCCACAAGTCCCCACATGACCTCCACCTGCTCTGACATTCCCCAGGCCCTGTCTCTGGATCGTTTCCCCTCTCCTGCTGTCTCTACTGGACAAACATCCGCACTCTACTCCTGCCAGGCCTTCCGGTCCTGTGAAGCTTCAGCTGCCACCGCCCACCCCAGGAAGGACCCTTGGAAAGGGAAGCCTTGCCCCTGGTATCAGGGGGGCTGTTCAGGGGTCTGTACCAGCTGGCCTACCCTCAGAATGCTGGGGTTGGGTGGTCTTGCCCCATTCTTCAGAAAAGGAAACCAAGTCTCAGAGAATGTCACACTTGGGGACAAGACCCAGAACACCCACCTCTCAGGCAGAAGCCACCAAGGCCCAGGGAGGCTGGGCCTCCCAGCTGAGGCCACACAGAAGCTATGGGCCTGACTGTGTCCTGCTGTGGGATAACAAGCCCCCTGCCTGGGCCTTGGCCCAGGGGACTGCACTAGTTTTGGGAGCCCCAGACAAATGCCACCCAGGTTTCTGGCAATCCTGGGGGGATGCGAGATACTATTTCGGGAGATCAGGGCTTCAGTGGTGAGACCCTGACCCTCCCCTGACATGTCAATCATACTATGGTCCCCGTTGTATAGATGAGAAAATGGAGGCTCACAGAGGAGTCACACTGGGGCCCAGGAGGACAAAGAGTCTCAAGGGTCTGGCTGGGAACCCCCTTCTGTCCCCGTGGCCCTGCAACCGGACACCTGGTGGGAATCAGACTCTCTGTCCCCAAGACAAAAATACCATCTGTAGCTGCTGGGGCTAGGCCTAATTATAGCTGGTCCCCAGGGGATAGAGGCCGCCAGGATCAGTGGAGAGACTGGGGCTGGGTCCAAGGAGCCTTGACACCACCTCAGCCCCATGGGGGAGACTCACAGTGTTCTCATATCCCCAAGGAGAGACTGAGACACAGAGAGGTGCAGTCCTTCTCCTGAATTCACAAACATAAAATGGAAGGTTAAGGCTAAACACATGGGTACGAACTGAGCACTCCTTGCTCTCCCGGTGCTGAGCCAAGGGCTGTGCATGTAAAAGTCATTTTATTTTTGGAGCAACTCTATAAAGTGGGGACTAGTATTCCCATTTTGTGGATGGGGAAACCGAGGCACAGAGAGGTGTGCTCCTTGCCTGAGGTCATTCAAGCCTAGGTTAGCAGCCTCCCCAGCCTCTCCCACTTAATGCTTAAATGGCTCCATCTCCTCTGCAGTCCCAGGTGCTACTCTGACATTAATGCTTTATTAGTAGTTTTAAAATTAATGTTTCATTAATAGATTCAACTTTAAATACTTTATAACCAGTTTTAACGGTAATGCATTATCAGTAACTTTTTGGATGGAGAAACTGAGCCACAGAGCCAAGATTCAGCATTCAAAACCTGGCCTGCCTGACCCTGAGAGATGACCCCAAGCTTCGCCCAGGAAGGGGCAGAGGCCAAAGGAGGGGTTGACATGACTTTGTCTCACCCTAACTTTGTCCCTGCATGCTATGTGACCTGAGGAGGTGCCCAGCAGTCTCTAGTGCCCTTAACACTTCGGTGTCTCAATTTCCCCTATATGAGCCTCTTCCCTGGGCAAGCACTTGTCTCCTCTGCCACCAGGTGGCCCCCGTGAGACAGGAGGTGGGTGCTATTACACCCATTTTATGGACAAGTATACAGGGGTCTGGAGAGGAGAGATGACTTGCCCAAGTCCGCCTGAAGAATCTAGTTATCTTTTTTTTTTCGAATTAAAAAAAAAAATTTTGGCCACACTCCAGGGCATGTGGGATCTTAGTTTCCTGACCACGTATCAAACCCACACCCCCTGTATCAGAAGCACAGAGTCTTAACCACTGGACAACCAGGAAAGTCTCCCTTTGAAGAATCTAGATAGAGAGAGGAGGGTGGAGGCTGAGTCACATGTGCAGATGATCACATGGGTCAGATCTCACCCTACTCTGCTCCAGATCCTCCTGTGGCTCCCCATTGCCCTCACTTCTGAATCCACACCTCCCAGGACACCTGTGTGGCCTCACTCCTGCCTGCCTCCCCCACACACTCCTCTTGGCTCACTCTGCTTCAGCTTCATCATCCCCTCCCCGCTTGCTGTTTTTCAAAGCATCCAGGCTCATTCTTATCCCATGCCCTTGCCTGAAGGCTCTTCCCCTGCTAACTTTTTTTAAAAATTTATTTATTTGGTTGCACCGGGTCCTAAGTTGTGGCTCACGGGCTCCTTAGTTGTGGCATGCGAACTCTGAGTTGTGGCATGCATGTGGGATCTAGTTCCCTGACCAGGGATCGAACCCAGGCCCCCTGAACTGGAAGTGCGGAGTCTTAACCACTGCGCCACCAGGGAAGTCCCCCCTGCTAACTTTTTTGTCTTTCAGGTCACAGTTGAAGCATCACCCCCTGCAGGAAGCCCTCCGTGACCAGCCAAGTAAATAAATATTCTCAGAGCACCCCCCTCTCATTGGTACAATTTCACATTTACTGTCCTGATTATTTGATCTGTGTCTGCCTCACCTGCCAGCCCCTTGAGGGCAGGACCAGGTCTGCCTTGCTCCCAGTTGTGCCCTCAGTGCCCAGCACTCAGTAGGTGCTCAGTAAATGTTTGTGAGATGAATAAGAGCCTCCCCTCCCACCCTCCAGCCACACTGATCTGTGTTCATATCCTCATATATCTGATCCTCTTGAGTCTGATGCTTTGCACATTCCGTTCCTTCTGCTTGGCATACCCTTCCCTGCACTCCTCCCGGCTGACTTCTCTTTACCCTTCAGGCTAAGCTTAGATGTCACTTCTTCCGAGCAGTCCTTCCTCACCCCCTACCTCCAAGAGCTGGGTCAGAAGCCTCCTCTGGGCCCCACGGCACCCTGCTCTCTCTCCATCACAGCACAGATCACTCTGTGTTGTCTCCAGCTGGTATGAGTCTGTCTCTACCTTTAGCCTATGAGCACCTGCTTGCCCTTGGGCTGTGGCCCCAGTACAGGGCCTGGCACATGGTAGCTGCTAAATAAATGCTTGCTGAACAAGATGCTCAGACCCTCCCAGACCCATGTGATCCACCTGGGGTAGTGGGGAGGCGGGCCACAGCTGAGGACTATGCTCTGGCACAGGACGCTCATGACAGAATGCAGAAATTATGAGTTTGTGTTTGCATCTCACTGATGACACTGAGGCTCAGGGAAGCACCACTGCTTGCTTGGCAGTGCACAGAACATTGGCCTTGAACCCAGCTTCCCTGAAGGCTGAGCCTCTCCCAGCACATCAGCATGTATATGCATGGGCGGGACACACACACACACTCACAGGCACACAACCCACCACTCCTGCCTTCCAGAGCCACGTGGCTCTCCCTCGAGATGGGCCCAAACCTAGTCTCTGTTTGTTCTTTCTTGAAGATGGAAAATCATGAGTCACTGGGAGAGAGGGGAGGAGGAGCTGAGGGCTGGAGGGTGGAGGCAAGGGGCCTGCTGGGTCACCTGGGAAAGCTCCAACCCTTCTGGGCTGTGGGGCCCTTCTGCCCCAGACACCAGCCAGGGCCGCTGGAGGGCCAGGCTGGGGTGTTAGGCCAGGCTTTTTGATCAAGAAGCCTGTGGCCCCGGGAGGTCCAGGGACCAAGGCAAGAGAAAAGTCCAGAGAGGAAAGCGACTCACCCAAGGTCACTCAGCCTGGCCTCAAACCCAGGGCTCTAGGTCTGGCCTGATTTAGCTCCCCTTCCCATCCAAGGAGGGCCTGGGACTCCTGGACCCTGCTCTTTGGTGGCACTGAGGCCCCTCTGACCCCACTAAGGCCCCTGTTTTTCTGTGTTTCTATTCTGTCTTTGTCTTATTCTGCCCCCTTCCCTCAGTTTATATGAAACGGGAGCAGCCCCTCCCCCACCTCTGCTCCCCTCTTCTCCACCTCATTCTTGTGTGGAAGAAACATCCTGTGCTCAGGCTCCCCAAGAGGCTTCCCTCTGACATCAGCGGACACGTGAGTGTGTGTGTGTGTGTGTGTGTGTGGACACGCCGCAGAGGAGGCTCCTCCCCCAGCACAGCAGACAGCCTGCCCTGGCCCTCTCATATACCCAACCCAAGCTCCCCTGAAATGCTTGCCGTGGCCATAAACCCACAAACACCCGAGGACACTCCAGGGTCTGGAGGGCCTTTGGACACCCAACTGGATCAGAGCGAGGACAGTCGTGCCCAGCCACACACACAGGGGCACCACAAGGGGAAACAGCCAAGCACGTAGGTAACTGGTATACACACACCTGAACACATTCCATCACCCACAGAGACACAGCCAGCTGTGGACACTCACACAACAGATAGCACACACGGGGTCGCAACTGCTCAGACTCACACGCATTCGCATGCAACGGCACTTGGGCACACCAGGTCACACAGACCCATACGCAATCATGGCACTACCACCTCCCACCTCCACCATCCTCTAAAGCGCCAGCCTCAGCCAAGAGGCAGAGACCCCCGCCCCTGGAAAAGCAAAGACCCTCCCCTACTCCCGCCAGGCCCTGCGCGCCCCTCCCCCACTCCGCGGGAGGGCCCTGCCCCCGCCCACCTACCGCCTGTGGAAGGAGGAGGGCCAGGAGCGCCGCGACTTCTCGAGCGCCGGCCGCGGGCTCAGGTCCCGCTCCCTGCGGCCCACAGACTTGTCCGGGTCTGAGTGGAAGCGCCGCTGGATGCGGATGGGGTGCCGGGGCTGCCGCCACAGGTGCTTCGGAGCCCTGGCTATGCCTTGGCAGCTGCGAGCGCGGTTCAGCTCGCGGGGTGCCTCTACCCCTTCTTGGACCCCCGGGGTCTCCATGCGACCGAGCCGGGGAGCAGGCAGAGAGCAGGGCGCGGGAGCGGTCCCCGGGAGCGAAGTGTCTGAGCCCGGGTCCGGCCAGAGCCGGGGGTGGAGGAGCTGTCCGCGCCGGCGGTGCTGAGGCGGGAGAAGGTAGAAACAGGGGCTCTCAAGGTGGGGCTGACATCAAGGAGCTGTCCTCGTTGAGATGGTGCTGAAGGATAGATAGCAGGGGAAGAAGAACTTGCGGGTGAGGGTTGAAGACAGGGTGTGGGGAGATCCCCAGCGCCAAGAATGGCCTGACGTCCCCTCTAGTGCTGAACGAAATAGGGGCAAGACACGGACTTGGAGTGAAGACAGAAATTATCCTCCCGGTTGCTGCTGAATGGAGAGCGGGAAAACAGGGGCTCTGGAGACCCCCAACACCAAGGCACTGCCCCGACTCCTGATGCCGAAAGGAAAGAAGGTAGTAGATGCAGGAGCTCCGGGTGGCTGAGACAGAGAGGAGCTGTCTGCAACCTGTCGGTTCTGAAAGGCAGGGCAGGAAGACAGACAGGGGTTCAGGAGAACCTTCAGACCAGGGTGCCGACTGCCCAGGAGGTGCTGAAAGCAGTGGTGGGTCCTCAACCCTCCCCCATGACTGTAGCAAAGACGAGTCTGGAAGCAGAGTCAAGGGCTCTGGTCTTCAGTGGTAGGCACAGATGGCAGTCTCTCTGCTCAGGAAGGTAGGCTTAGCGGTTCAGCCCCAGATGGGGTCTCTTTGGGACCTTAAAACCCCCATACATGAAGGGCAGGAATCCGGGAAGTAAAGAGAGATGGGGGAGGGCTGTGGCAGGGCTCTCCAATGCCTGGGATGGGCACACAGAAGCTGCCTCTGGTTGGGATTGCCAACAGTGGGGGTGGGTAGAGAGGGGCACTCTTTTATAGCCACACCGACACTCAGATCCTCAGCAGAAATGGCAGGATCTCATTCGCCCTGTGACGCCCTGGGTCCCACCTCACAGTCACAATTGCTGCCCTCAAATCCCAGGCCTGCCCCTCCCTTCCACAGTGCTAGAAACTCAAGGCCCTGACCACAAGACATTCTAATCTCAGGGGTAATTTCCTGGGAAGTGGCAAAGGGAGGGCGAGAATATTTTCTATCATCATGGTTAACAGAAGTAGACATGGACAAGAGCAGGGCTGAG
The DNA here is from genome assembly GCF_965194805.1 of Balaenoptera borealis. Lineage (NCBI taxonomy): Eukaryota > Metazoa > Chordata > Mammalia > Artiodactyla > Balaenopteridae > Balaenoptera > Balaenoptera borealis. The sequence goes on along the minus strand of NC_138867.1, from coordinate 172,714,684 downwards.
AAGGTGGGTGTGGCTGGGGAAGGGAAGCATTTGCAGCCATTTGGTGCAGCAGATTTGGGAGAGGAAGAGCCCCGATCTTTTCAGAGAGCTCACAAGGACATCTCAAGGATATTTCCCATGAAGACTGTCTACCCTCTACTCCAGTTGTGTCCCCAAGTTGGAGGAATGGGAAATGCTTGGGCCAGGGAGTCAAGCAGACCGAGCTCCAGCCCCAGTACTACCACACCTTGCTGGGTGATGCAAAACAAATTGCTTCTCTCTGTCCATTACATATGGCTCAGTCCCCTGTCCTCCAAAGCTGACAGTGGGAGACAACTTGGTCCAGTGGTGGGACATGTGGGCTCTGTCACTGGCTGGCTGTCACTTTCCCTCCACAAACCTGTTTTCTATTCCAGAAAATGGGAATAATGATGGTATTCCCACCTCTTGGCATTGTTGCAAGGATGAAAAGAAATGTCACATGTGAAGGGTCAAAGACCAGGAGCTGCCCATACCAGTGCCCCCTCTCTCTTACCCCTTGCTGGTGTCCACCAATGCCTGATGTGTCTACTTCATAAATAACCTACTTCTCTCTAGCCCATGGCTCCTGTCCTGGTCCAGGCACCACTTTCTCCTGCCCAGAACTGCCCAGGCCTCTTCGTTGGGCTCCAGCTATTTCCACTCCTGCTCCTGACTGTTCTGCCTACAGCAGTCGCAGGGAATTTTTTTAAATGCCAATCTCGATCCCCTGAAAACCCACCCATGTCTCCCCATTACACCCCATGAAGTCTTGTGTGGTCAAGCCCCTGCCCACCTCCCCAGGCTCCCCTCCTACCCTCCAGCCGTAGTGACCCATGTTCAACTCCTCATGCGTCTGATACTCTTGAGTCCAAGACTTTGCACATTCTGTTTCTTCTAATTGGCACACACTTCCCTGTGCTCCTCCTGGTTGGCTTCTTTTCATCCTTTAGGCTAAGCCTAGATGTCAATTCTTCCAACCAGCCCTTCCTCCCCCCCCCACCCCCCAGCGCTGGGTCAGAAGCCTCCTCTGGGTTTCCATATTGCCCTGATCTCTCCAGCTAGTATGAGTCTATCTCCACCATCCCCCTGTGAACACCTACTTGCCCATGGCTGTGTTCCCAGTACAGGGCCTGGCTCACAGTAGGTGCTTAATAAATGCTTGCTGAACAAGTTAAAGAAAGGTTCAGCTAGACAAAGTACTCTCCCTCTCCTGGGACAGGCCCTCTTGATCCCCACATGCCTCCTCACCTGCCTGGGGCCAGGCTGTGGCTTTGCTCATTCCCTCCAGCCTCGATGTTGAACACCACACAGGCACTGGGCTCCAAGTCTCCAGTGGTCCCGAGACGGCTCGACAGTGGTGGCAGCAATGGGGTCCCTGAGAAGCACCTCCGGATGACACCACTGCCAAGGGGGTTCATGGGGGCCAAGCCAGAATCCGCCGACTCCCAGACTGACTGGGGAGAGAGTGACAAAATATGAGCAAGTTCCCAGGCCTGGGGCCTCTCAGGGACCCTGGGGACCATGAGACTCTGAGACACCCTCACCTAGATTCCTGGACTGACCCGGAGAGTTGTATCTCAGTCCTACTTATTCCCTAAGTGAATTTCCTTCTCTGAGCCACAGTTTCCTCATCTATGAAATGGGGATGTGGATCTCAACTTTGCAGGATATGAATAGGGCCCGGCCCACAGTAGGCTTTGCAAAAATATTTATTTATCAATCAATTAATACACAGTATATTCATTGTTTATAACATTATATAATATATTGCTATTTATTATAATAATAGTCACTGTAATTGTATTCTAGCATATTATATTATTTATTAAAATATAAAAATAAGGTATGCAATAAGTAAACAAGTGAATAATGACAGTACCAATAGCTAATCTTTCTTGTACACTCGCTCCACATAGGTGGTGTTCTAAGCATCCCTCATGGGTTAGCTCACAAGAACACAATGAGGCCATTTTATACAATTATCCTCATTGTACAAACAAGAAAGCCGAGGCTCAGAAGTTAAGTAACTTGCCCAAGGTTGCAGTTGGCAAGTAAATGGTGGAGATGGGATTCCGGATTCTGAGCTTTGGTGACTCATTTCTTGAAGGAAGGACTTTACAGGAAAAATTAAATGAGATAGTGTTTGCAAGCATGTGCTGGGTAAACACTTGGGACATTTAAAGATCAAACAGAATCGGGATGAGAATCGGGGGATCAGCCCAACAGATCTGGATTCAACCCATGCCATGTGGTTTAGGCCAAGAATGCCTCAGTTTCCCCATCTGTGAACCAGTGATGCAATCCAAACAGATTCCTTGGGGTTGTTGATAATAAAAGGATTCGGCTGGCACGGGCCAGTTGTAGGCTGGGAGCTGTCCGCAGTGCTGACCCCAGGAAGTGGCACCAAAACTGGAACCCACAGCCATGGGGGTAGGAGTGGGAGCCAAAGGAACAAACATGGGAGAGGCAGAACTCAGAGCCAGCCTTCTCCTGCTCTGCGCCTGCACCTCACAAGTGAGCCCATCTCCACCATCAGACTCAACATTCAGCTGGGGAAACTGAGGTCCAAGACCACAAGGCTGATCAGGGAAGAGCCAGGGTAAGGGGGGTGAGGAAGAAGATGAGAGAAGGGGACATCAGTTGAACGTCTACTATGTTTATTTCCTTCCTTATGAGGTGGATCTTCTTATTCCCATATCACACAGGAGGATGTTAAAGCTCAGAGAGGAAATGACCTGCTGAGGGTCACACAGCTGGGGGTGGCTCATTTCCCCCCCCCCCTTCAGATCTTTGCACGAATCTGCTCCTCCTAGGACCTAGGATACCTGACTCTTTCCTGACACACACCCCATTTGAGCACTACCGTCACCACCCTCCCCCAGGGGCGCCTGAATTCTAATGCAGAAATCGAAGTGTTCCATCCTAGGCCTCCCCGGGGAGGATTCCTGGCAGCTGGGAGGGTGTGCAGGGACAGCTGAGGGTGGGGTGTGTGGAGACAGTGGGCCCCTCCCAGAGCAGGAGGCCCACTGAGATGTCAGCTGTCTGTTTTCTTCTTGAGGAAACTGAGCTCCAGATGGGAAAACCACTTGCCCACATTTATATTCATTCATTTATTCATTCAGTACAAAAAGATAGTTCGTATGGCGCTAGAAAGAAAATTAAACCATGTTAGGGCCTGGAGAGTGATTGGGCGAGGGGCCAGTAATATTGCTCAGGTGTAGTTAGGGGCCCTTCTGAGGAGATGACTTTGAGCTGAGACTGGAAAGAGGAGAAGGAGCTGGCCAGGAGAGAACTAGGAAAATAGCATACCTGGCAGAGGGAACAGAATGTGCAAAGGCCCCGAAGTGGGAACAAGCTGGTGTGGTTTGATGAACAGCGAGGGGAGGCTGGAGTGGAGTGTGGGGAGGTGGGTTGGTGGGGAATTGATGTGGGGCCTCAGGGGTGGTTCTGGGAGTGGACTGAGAGCTTTCAAGAGATGCCACTTGCAGGACTTTCTTGGCGGCGTAGTGGTTAAGAATCTGCCTGCCAATGCAGGGGACATGAGTTCAAGCTCTGGTCCGGGAAGATCCCACATGCCGCGGAGCAACTAAGCCCGTGTGCCACAACTACTGAGCCTCTGCTCTAGAGCCCGCAAGCCACTACTACTGAGCCCATGTGCCACAACTACTGAAGCCCACGCGCCTAGAGCCCGTGCTCAACAAGAGAACAAGAGAAGTCACCGCAGTGAGAAGCCCGCGCACCATAACGAAGAGTAGCCCCCAGTCGCCGCAACTAGAGAAAGCCTGCACGCAGCAACGAAGACCCAACGCAGCCAAAAATAAATAAGTAAATAAATAAACACCAATGAGTTTTTTTAAAATAAATTTATTTATTTTATTTATTTAGTTTTTGGCTGTGTTGGGTCTTCATTGCTGTGCATGGGCTTTCTGTAGTTGTGGCAAGCGGGGGCTATTCTTTGTTGTGGTGCACGGGTTTCTCATTGCGGTGGCTTCTCTTCTCTTGTTGCAGAGCATGAGGTCTAGGCACGCGGGCTTCAGTAGTTGTGGCATGTGGGCTCAGCAGTTGCGGCTCGCGGGCTCTAGAGCTCAGGCTCAGTAGTTGTGGCGCACGGGCTCAGTTGCTCCGTGGCATGTGGGATCTTCCCAGACCAGGGCTCGAGCCCGTGTGCCTTACATTGGCAGGCGGATTCTTAACCACTGCACCACCAGGGAAGCCCCCGATGAGTTTTTAAAAATTAAAAAAAAAAGAGATACACTTGCTTTATGATTTTAAGAAGTCTCCTGTGTCTGCATCAGGGATCACTGGGGAAGGATAGAGGCTGGGGCAGCACCTGGGTGGGACATGGGCCAGGGTGGGGCCCATGAGTGGATGCGGGACATGTTTTGGTGGCTGAGAGATGGGCCATGGCCATAGGGTGTTCAAGGAGATTCAAGGGCAACTCGTGATTATGATGGGTGACTTGTCACACAGTTCTCTGGATGAGTGGGGCCACCATGACCTAGATGGGGAAGATTTGGGAGGAAGCATCACAATCTGGTGAATTCAGGTTCCACATGGCCCCCAGGGGGAGCCAGAGGAGGCAGCTTGATGTTTGGGTCTGGGCTTGTGGGGGGCCTGGCTGGTTTTGGGGTGAAACAGACAAGACAGGCCCTGTGGGGAGCAGTCGACAGCATCTGCAGGGGGTTGGGTGGTGGGTTCTTCAGCAAGCCCCGACTCCCAGGACCTAGCCCGGCTGCTCCTCCCCCGGGGTGGTGTAAGGTAAGGATGGGGGCTCTCAGAGCTGCAGGTGGGGGAGGGGAGGGTCCTCCGGGCCTCTCAGCTGCAGCGTTAATCAACCTGCCACTCCAGACTAATTGCCTTCCTCCTTGAGAGTCTGGAGTGGGGACAGAAGGCCTGGCGGGAGGCCCTGGGTGGGGAAGGGATTGCGGGGAGGCTGAGAAGCTGTCTTTTGATTTGTCCATCTCTCCTGTCTCTGAAATCCTGATATCAGCTAGCTCTGGCTGCGACCCCAAGTCCTGCCTCTAAGACAAACCCTAAATCTGTCCCTTGACTGATCCTAACCCTCCCGTGGCCTCCAGCACCCCTAGATCACAATCCACACCCCTCACCGCAGCCCCCCAAGACCCCACGTGCCCTAGTCCCTGCCCTCCACCACCTCTCACCTTCCTCTTCTCCCCTCACTCAACCTGCCTCAGCCTCACCAGCCTTGTCGTAGCTGCTCCTTATACCTGCCTCAGGGCCTTTGCACAGGCTGTGCCTTCTGTAGGAAATTCCCTTCCCCCAGCTCTCCCCGTGGCTGGCTGCTTGTTTTCATCCATTCTTCAGCTCAAAAGTCACCTCCTCAGAGAAGCCCTCCCTGCCCAGCCTGGGCAGCCTCACTCACATTCACCCACCTCCAGAGGTTATCTTGGTTTAATTTCTGTCTGCCCAGCCTGTGAGCCTCCATGTTCCCAGGCCCAGCACAGTTGGCGCTCCACGTGCAAGTGGAATGACTGATGCTGTAAACTGAGTGTTTGGGGGAGCATAATGTGGTCCCCACTTTGCAGAGGAGGAAGGTGCGACTTGGAGAGGGAGCCAGCTGCCAGGGTTCACTGGGGCTGCCTGGTCACACACCACATGAAAGAGGAGGGCCAGGGATTGTCCTGGGCGGCTGGAGCAGTTGGGGGCTCAGCTCAATGGCAGGGGTTCAGAGCACAGACAAGGGTCCCAAAGACTCAGGTTCAAATCTTGCTCAACCATTCACCTTAAGGGAGAGGTAGCCTCTCTGGGCCTCAGTTTCCTCATCTGTAAACTGGGGCTACCCTTATCTTTCTCCTCCTCCCGCAGACAGCTGGGGCGTGGCTAAATGAGTTAAAGCGTGTGGGACCTTGCCTGTTGCCGGGGACCACCTCATCCTGACTTCTCTCCGGCCACAAAATTTTAGCCCCCCCCCTTTTTTTACACAAGCATATAGAGTCCCAGAGAAGTTACCAGCCACTCAGGCATCAGCCTGGGATTCAAATCCAGCTTCTGCCCAGTTCCGCACTCACTACTGTCTTTTTCCCCTGCCTCAGTTTCCCTGCCCCGAATGTCTGGCCTCACACCCTCCCCACCCTGGACTGAGGGCATCCAGGCCCCCTTCCCTTGGGCAATCAAAAACCTTGCATCCAGACCCAAGGGGTCCCTAGTGCCCTCCCTCCCCCATGCCCCCCACCCCGGTCCCCTGCTCCCAAAAGCAATGGCTGCAGCCCTGGGCTGGATACTTGGATCGAGTCTTAGTGGTCTTTATGGGCCTCAGTTCCCCCATCTGTAAGTGGGTTTCCAGGCAGCTCTGGGTGTTTCCAAGTACTGGGACCCCCCCTCCCCTATGGCCTGGACAAGGGCACCCCACCTCAGCCGCAGCCCGCTCCCCACGGCTCACCTCGTTTAGCGGGAAGGAGAGCGCTGTTCTGCTGCGCCGCATGGCAGCACGAGGTGTCTCTGAACCTGGGGAGGTGGACGTGAGACCTCTGGGCTCTGAGAGCCCTGCTATACTCCTGTGAGAGCCCCCCCAGACAGGTGGCCCACTCCCATACCCCGCATCCTCTCTTGGAGCCCGCAGATACTCAATCAAGGTAACCTGGGCCAGACCACAGGCACCAGTGTGGGGCAACCACCCGGCCCTCTGCAGGGGCCTCCGTCGAAGGGCAGTGGGCTCGGTGCCCAGACATACTCCCCAAGCCCCCTCCCAACTCCCTGCCCAAGTCAGCAGCTTTGGAACATCAGGACCCTCAGGAAGAAGTCCCCTGGCCCCATGGGAGATCCATTTAGCTCCCAGCCAAGCTCTGGAGGGTGCAGGGACCCCAGCCCACTGCTTGAGAACCCCCCAAACTCACACCAGCTCTGCGAGGCCTGGGCAGGCCTGACGCTCACTGCCACCACTGAGTCCTGCCTGAGTCCTGTGACCTCGCAGGGAGCGGGGGAGGGGAGGACTTAGCCTGCCCAAGAGGCGGCCCAGGGTCCCCGCCCAAGTGGAGCCCCTTAACTGTCTGAGCGCCAGGTCTGAGCAGGACACACCCACATACTACCCTCAGGACCCAGCCGGGAGGTGGGGGGCAGAGCGACTGGGAGGGTGTGAGGGTGTCACCAAGAAGGTGTGAGAGAGAGTGGCCAGGAGCGCGTGACCACGTGTGTTTGTGGGGGGAGCCGGGGGGGGGGGGAGGGGGAGAGGCGGGCCCAGAGTGGGCAGGTGTTAAGTTGAATTGTTCTTGTGTTTGCTTATGAGAGAGGGAGGGAGCCAGAGAGAGAAGAGGAGAGAGAGACGGGGAGAGAGATGGAGAGAGACAGAAAGATGGAGACAGAGACAGAGAAAGAGAGCAGAGAGACAGAGAGTCAGAGAGAGGTGCAGTTTTGAGGTCAGAATAGGAGGATTTTACCAGCTTGGGGTCTGGGACATGGGCTTCACAGCCAGAGCCCATGAGGTATGTCTTCAAGAGTCTGAAGATGGCCTTCGGGAGGTCCCTGGAGGCTCCGGGAAAGTTGCCCACCATGCTCTGCTGCCCCAGGCAGATTGATGACCCTCTCTGGTCCTCTGGTCAACACCCTCTCTACAAACAGTGGAGGCTGGAGCTGCAGCAGGAACCTGGGGCCCCCAGGAGGGGCTGTGGGGTGAGGAGGGCTGTGGCCAGGGGAAAAAGATTCATGTGGCATTGCCACCTCCCAAGCTGCCATGAGTTAATGTTTCACCAGACCTGCTGCCTGCCTGGGAGGCCCTGCTGTCCCCTCTGCCCCAAGAATCATCAGAGCATGACCCTCCCCTGGGCGGGCTTCACCTCGATGTGCTGGGTGACTTTGACCCCCAGCCTCTCTGACCACCCATCTCACTGTGGGTTAAACTCAGCCTTGAGGGGGCAGCTCCAGGCCTGAGTCATGGCCAAGGCACACGGTCAAGACCCAGCCTGGAGCCTCCGTGTCCCAATCTGCTAGAGAAGCCTGGAAAGTCCCTGGGGGTGGAGTGGGTAGAAGGAAGAACCCACAGACCCACCAGGGTCCCCAGTCCCAGGCCTGCCCCTCCCCAAACTCGGTTTTCCCTCCTGTACAATGGGAGGGAAGAGAGTGGACGCCCATGCTCAGACCCTGGGAAACAGGACTGAGGCAATGGGAGTCAAGGAGAGAGGGCATTTTGACTCCCTGTTCTCTGCATGCTTCTGGCCCTTTCCAGCGTCTAAGCCTTTGCACAGGCTGTCCCTGCCGATCTGCCCTCCTAAAGGCTTGAAAGAAGACCGGTCGGATTCTGGAACTTGCTGGCTGGAGACTCCCCCATGGTGTTCTGGCTAAAACTCACACTTCTTCCCATAGCCCACCTCGTGCCCCACAGATCCCTCCCTCACCCAGCTCTGACCCTGCTCATCTCTTTGTTGTTTCCCAAACACCCCTAGTTTTTCCTACCACAGGGCGTTTGTACTTGCCGTGCCTGCTTCCTGGGACACCTTCCCTGGTTTCCCCCAGGATGGCTCCTTCGCCCTTTCAGGTCTTGGCACAAATATCACCTTCCAGGGACTTCGCTGGGTGGTCCAGTGGTTAGGACTCTGCGCTCTCACTGCCGAAGGCCCGGGTTCAATCCCTGGTCAGGGAACTAAGATCCCACAAGCCACGTGGTGCACCTTCCAGAGAGACCTCCCTACCCTCTCTGCAAACCTGTACACATGGGACCCTGGGATCCAGCCACAACCCCAATCTGTGACTTTCTGGCCCTCAGCCATCTGAAATTATGTCACTTGATCCCCTGGCTGTTGTCAGTCTTTCCCCTTGAGACTGTTGGCTCCATAAGGGTGGAGAAATGGTCCCCACTGTGACCCCAGCACATAGTACGCACTCAAGAATGTTTGTCAAATGAATCCATGATTCAGGATGCCTCAGAGGAACAGCAGGGGCTTTATTCCCACAAGCCTTGCCCCTCTCCAGACACCCCAGTCCCATCCAAGCCCCCCATCCCAGCCTCTTGAGGATCACTCCAGTGTGTGATAGGCAGAAGCTGACCTTCGGCTCACAAGCCCCTGAAGGAGGAACACACACAAGAGGTTATTCAGGCACCAGTGGGCTTTGCAGCAGGGGCCTGCCCTGCTTGGGAGGGCAATCCCCCCAGCCTAGCCTCCCCCCACCCCCATGGATACCTCATCCAGCTTCTGGAACTCAGACACGCCTGTGTGGCAGCACCTCACGGCCATTATCACACATCCGATGAGCAAAACAGACACCAGCAGACACACGGCCACCACCACACCTGGGTTCCTGTGCAACTCGGGGGCCCCAGTGTCACCTGGAGGGGAGCTCTGAGTCAGCCCTAGACCCCATCCCTTCTAAGGCAGAGACACCCACCAGGGCCCAGTGCCTTTTAAGTCCCCTCTCAGGAAGCTGTGCTTAATTCCCTCTCCAGTATCTGCTGTAACCATTTTTTCAAGCACATTTTTATCCTTTTACTTTTGTTTTTCTTGTTTTTCTTTTCTTTTCTTTTCTTTTTTCTTTTTCTTTTGAATATATTTGTGTACAAGCAATCAATTTTGTTCACTGTGTTTCCACAGCTATTGTTGGCCACTTCTGGGAGTTCTTGCAAAGTGAAAGAAATGATCCAACCTAGAACTCTGTTCCCAAATGCAGGGACTTTCTGAGGATACGTGCAAAATTTGACACTTCGTGAAGATGGTTTATATCCTGTGACTTTAAGCAAAATGTTATTACGCTTCATGTTTGCACTCTTCTTTGCATGTTTTGGAGACAATGTATTATTTTGAATGACAGATTTTTCTAGACCCTCTGAAAATGCTTGGCCTCTATTGGACCCCTGGGGCCCTGTATGATCACACCCTGCAACTTCCCCACCCTCACTGCCCCCCACTAGCCCCATTCCAGCCATCTCAGTCTTCCTCAGATGCACCAGGCACAGTCCTACCTCAGGGCTTTTGCACTTGCTGTGCTCACTGCCTGGGCTGTTCTCCCCCTACCTACCTGCGTGGCTCCCTCCTTTGCCTCCTTCAAACCAAGACCTTGGCTGAATAGTCTTTAAAAATTTTCAAATCCTTTGCACTCACATTCCAACCCCTTATCCTGCTCTACTTTGTTCTTTTATAAACAAATATGTAATTTACTTATAACCTGTCTCCCAACATAACTGTGTCTCACAGGGCCCGACACAGGATAGGTGCTTAATAAAATGTGCTTGGAATGAAGAAAGTCTGAAGAGGTTTAGGTGATGCTGGGGTGGGAGACGAGGCCCTTCCCAGCATATTCTTGGGACTGTGTCTCCCTCTCGTGGTCAATCTCAGAACTGCACCCTGGTATCCACAACCATCCCCCATCTGCCCAAATGTCCCAATACTCACCAAGGTCAGAGGCCACGGATGTCCCGTCAGTGGTGGCTGAGGACACGGAGGAAGGCACCGTGCTGGGATTGGGGTGAGTGGGGCTCCGATGCAGGGTGGTCAAGGAGATGGAACTCAGGGGGCTAGAGTGGGAGGTGAGGGTGTGCTCTGAACTGGGAGAGCCAGAGCTGGAGTGGGTGACTGTCTCTGCTTGTGAGGAGGTGGGCTGCATGGTGGAGGTTGCCTCTGAATTTGAGGGGGTTATGGAATCTGCCTCTGAACTAGGGGTGCTAGGGTGGGGGATGGAGCCTCTCTCTGTGCTCTCTTGGCTGTTGAGGTTTTCCACTGAAGTAGGGGAGGGGTGGCTGGAGGGAGAAGTCAGAGGATTGGAAGTCAAGCCCTCCATCTCTGAGGCTGCAACACCTGAAAAGAAAACACCATTGGGGTGCAGGGAGGAGATGATTAGGAACAAGGGCTTGTGACCCTGGCCCAGACTCCCCTCTGGATGCCTCTTTCCCTATTATGTCAGAGAGACGACGCCCAGCACTTAGGGAGACTTGGAGGATTTAGTGCACCACGTGAGTGCTCAGTGGGAAACTGAGGTGCCCTTGTCTGAATTTCCTTATCTGAACTCCCACAGCCAGGGTTCCAGTTCAGGGTGGACCCTCCCTGCCCCCTACTCTTGCTTCAGGGGTCTAGAAATCTCTGGATATAGGGAATGGTTGCAACCCAAGCAGCATGCTGAGCAACTCTTTTAAACCTTCTGGGACTCAGATTCCTTGTCTGTAAAATGGACATCACAGGAAGTCAGAGTCTCTGAGAGCTCACGCAGGTCTGGTACAAGGTGATGTTTGACGGCAGAGATCCACCTCTGAGCTCCCAAGGAGGATCAGCCCTAATCTCCTTCCCCAGGTACCTGGAAGGTCCCCATGGCTAAACTCAGAGTTTTATTGGGGGCACAGAGGCCTGGGTTCTAAGACTCTGGAACCCCCACTACCTTGCTCCAGCTGCTCCCTAGCTTCTACCCCATCCTAGACACGGAGCCCAGGGACCAGGCTGAGGGTGGGTAAAGATTTCATGGGCTGCCCCCCACAATTACTTCCTTCCCAGTTCCAGGCTGCTGGGCACCTTAACTGCTTGCAAGTTCATTCATCAACCACTCCCTGCCCCACCCCATCTGCTCTGCCCTGGACCAATCTTTGTGCTTCCTCCCCTGCCTCACCCCCAAGCAGCAGAAATGCGGAAATAATATCTGGCACTGGCCCCAGCAGGGGGCAAGGTCCACATGCAGACCCTGTTTCTCTGTCCAGTTTCCCAGGCCCTGCGGGGATGACAGATGAGTCTAGAAGAGGCATGGTGCACTGGCCTGACTTCATCCCCATTTTACTGGTGGGGAACTGAGGCTCATAATGGTAGAGAGTCTGGCCCCAGGTGACTGGAAAATGGGAAGAAGGCCCCTCAAAGACCTCCAAGGAGTCAAGGACTAAGAGTTCAGCCTCCCCAAAATGCCTCCCACCATTATTTGAGGAGGAATACAGATGACAAGAGGTTTCTGCTGAAATGAAGATGACTCAGGGGCCACAGTGGATCCCAAGCCAAGCTAGACCTCTGAGGAGTTGAACTTCTAAAGCAAACTGAGGAAAACTAGTGGGCCTGCAAGGAGGAGGTTGTTGAGGACATAAACTCTACTGAGTGCCTGGCACAGAGCAGGCACTCACGAGCTGCTGGAGAGTTGACCAGAAGGTAAAATGGGGCTGTTTCTATGCACTGTGCCAGGAGTTTGCTTTGCCCAGAGACTCCTAGACCAGGAGACTGGCATGAGCCAAGTCAACTGGTTCTAATCTGGGTCTGGCACATGCTGGGAGACTCAGCTTGCCTGAGCCTCAGTTTCCAGAGCTATGAAATGGGGATAAATGTGGTGACTTCTGAGTGAAGCCCTTGTCTGCTATAAGAGTCTCCCGTGTGGTGGCCTCCACTCTGATATTCCAGGTTTGGGGCTGGGACATGGGTCAGAGAGAGCGATGACTTCTCCACCCTGGGAACTGTCTTATAGGGAAGTAAAAAGAAATTAAGTCAGGGGCCAGGAACTTCTCCTGGGAGCCATAGATGCTCAGTGACCAGGAAGTGAGCCCTTCTCCCGCCCGCACCCCCATGGTCCTGGGGACCTCACACTTCTCCCTTTGGGGTCTGGCTAAGAAAAACTGAGATTTGAAACGGAACCTCAAACTGGGTATGAGGCATTCACCAGCCTCTCGCTGGTTCAGGTTATGCTGGGGTGGCGGAACTGGCAGTCTCAGGGCTGGGGCGGGGGGTGGAAGGGTGGTGGTGCTCCCACTGTTCTCACGACCTCCCCACCTTGCTTCTGGGAGAAGGAGCAGCCCTTTTGGGGGGAGGGAGGGATGGAGTGGCAGAGCAGCGTGGTCTAAGGGAGGAGTCCAGATGCCAGGTGTGTGGCTAGGCCATATGCCCCCTCCAGCTTCCTGGAAGCTGGATCTCCTTCTTACTTGTTCTTACCTGTAGAGGTGACACTGGTAGCTCCGGAACTCCCACCAGATTTCAGCAGCAGCGCCAGAGCCAGCAAGCAGCACCAGAGCCGCAGAAGCGGCTGCGGCAGCTGGGAGCCCGCCATTCCTGCGTGGGGAGGGGGGACTGCGGGCTCCGCACAGGTGTGTGGCCAGGTGCCTGTTCTTTACACCTGTGCGCCCCCTGCTGGCGGCGCGCGGAGCTGCTCAGGGGCGAGGCGGAGGCAGGGCTTCCGGACGCAGGGCCTCTGGGGGGCGCTACGGTTCACCAGGGGCGACATTCCTGACCCCCCTCTCCACTTGGACCCCTCCACCTCTCCTAACAAACCCTCCTGATTCATGACCCTGAAGTCTTTACACTCTGCCTATCCCCTCAGGACACCCTCTGCCCCTTCTAGTTCCCCCTGGAACCCCCATCTCTCTGTGCCCCCTCTATGGCTGCGCCAAACCCACGCTGTCACCCCCCTCTACCCCTCCTCTTGGCCAGGCTGCCCCCTCTGGGGGCTCCGAGCCCCCTCTCTCCCTCTCTGCCCTGTCCCTGATCCCACCAGCTGGGGATGTCTGTGTACGGCTCTCTCTCACCCAGATCGGGGCCCCTTGGGGGTGGGCCTAGCATCCCCCCAAATCTGGATGTGGCTGGAACCCTCTAGTATTTCCTGAATGAGGCACCCATGCATGCACCTGTAGGATTTTCCAGGGCCAAGGGACTCACGGTGGCCATTCTAGGCCAGGTCCCCAGACACTGGCTTCTGGAGTACTTCCATCTGGAACCGACTGGATGCTGCCCTGCTAGCCGTGGATGAATATGATGGTACACATGAGGCCACGCTGGCAGCCCTGACCTCCGGGAAAGGCTTGGGGTCCCCATCCCAGCCACAGACCCTAGGTGCCAACTGCATGGTTGGAAGTTTGGGGCCCCTCCTGTCCAGGATGTTCCAGATCCCTCTCATTTTCCCTCGCACCATGCCCGAGACACCCCCGTAAGCACAGGTAGACCAAGACCCAGACTGTGGAGGGCTTTATTCATTAGACTCAGAGAGCCACATGGCTCCTCCCCTGGTGTTCCCCCACTGGTAAGCCAAGGTCCTAGACACCTGGCCACTGCGTGTGCTGTGAGTTGTCCCACGCTGCTGGTCCCAAGAGCGCATCCGTGGTGAGAGAGGCCCGGGTGCAATGGCCGCGCCAGGTGGCTTGAAGCATCTTGGCTGCTAACTGCTGCTGCTTCAGCCGGCAGCGTACAGTGAAGCCCCTCCAGGCTGACTGGATGGCCGTGGCTGCCTTGTTCTGGTGATGGGGTTGCTGGGGGCTCCGGGGGTTTGACCGGGTGGTGCAGCCCCGTGGCATGCCGGCCTGGCCTGCAGCACCCTGACCCGTGCCATGCACCACCCGGATGGGCTGGGTATGGCCGCACATGTGGCATGTGCGGGAGCTGGAACCCACAAGCATCACCGCGCTGGGTGGGCTCCCCAGCCCGGAGCTCAGTGACTGGCAGAGACTACAGACTTGTAGCCGGCAGGACTGAAAGCAGCGGTGGTCAGACGTTGTCCTGGCCCCGCTGCCCATCTCAGCCCACATGCCTGGGAGCAGCATCTGCTGGGTGCAGCTCCGGCGGATGCAGAAGCCTCGCCACGCAGCCTGGATGATTGTGGCAGCTCTGCAGAGCCGGGCCAGGTCCCGCCGTACACAGTAGCCACGCCAGGCAGCCTGGATGGTGATGGCCCACTGATGCCACACCTTGATGGTACGGCGCACCAGGAAGCCACGTGTACACGCCTGGATAATGCCCACCGCATGGATGATTATCTTCTCCGCAGCCTGCACCGACGCCACCAGCTCCCCCGGCCGTCTGGGATCCACCGCCGCCATGACATCCCACGGCACAGTGCTCCTGGCTGGCTCCCACGTGCCGCCAGGGACCGCAGTGCTGTTCCTGGGCCCGACCGCTACACTGGGGACGGCAGAGTTCCACGCTTGGCCGCCAGACACGCCAGCGTCCTCAGGACCCTGGAGTACAGCGGGAGTCAGGGATGCCCCGTGACTGTCTGCAGGAGCCCGGAGCTAAGGGAATTCCGAGACACCAGCGGCGACTCCTGGTTAAAAAGGGGCCGCCGGGAACCACTCGGTGAAGACTCATAGCCCAGAGACACCCTCCGAACCCCCGGATTCAGCCTAGGGATGACCGTCCCTTGTGCCACCTCACCAGTGTGGATTATTGGCGTTATGGCCAGCGGTGCACCTGTGGAATGTTTAGGAACTTCCTGTGAGGACCTGGGGGCGTCCTGCTCCTGATGGGCGGGCACAGTCCCAGCCACAGAATTGTCTGGCATTTGTGGGAAGGGACATCATGCATGGCCCTGAAGGATTTTCTAGGGCCAAGGGACTCATGGGCATCCTGAATCAGACCCCCAGACACTGGCTTCTGGAGCGCGCGGGGGATGGCTTCCTTCTGGAGCCCTTTGGATGCCACCCCTCTAACCAGGGGTGGATGAAGTGGCACATGTGAGGCCACGCTGGTGGCCCCTGACTTCCGGGAAGTGCTTGGGGTCCCCATCCCAGCCACAGACCCTGGGCGTAAACCGGTTGCCATAGTACTGCCATGGGTCAGCTTGGGTGACCCTGAGGTGACAGTAGAAGCCATCATCCCATGGGAATGGCTCCGGGACATGTGAGCCACCGAGGGGCTCTGGGGCATAATGTGAGCCTCCAAAGCCTTTTGATAAGCCGAGGGGCTCCGGGGCACAACATAAACCACGGAGGGGCTCCGGGGTACAGTGTGAGACACTGACGTCTGTTGATGAGCAAAAGTGCCCTTGACAGACCCTGTCTGCACACCGGGGACCCCACTAGCAGCCACAAGGTGGGAACTGGGGGCCCCCCAATTGCTGGCTGACCTCTGATGCAGAGTTGGGGTGCCACCACTGGCCATGGAGTGCTTGGCAAAACTCGGGGACCGGGGAGGGACAGAGGCCATGCCACCAGTCATAGACATAGCTTGGCTGGGAGACACCTCCTCCAAGAGCGGCATTTGGTCTTTGGGAAGAGTCTCATCCTCTGCAGGGAATTCTTGACTGTGGTCGATATCAGTTGCCAGGGGACTATGGGATATCCACGGGGTTGCCTCAAGGACCTCGGACTCCCATTTGGATATGGACCCCTGGGGCAAAGCCTTGTCCAGGTCCTCTGGCTTCATCACAGTCTGGTGGCCCGTGGTCTCTCAAATGGCATCATCCCAAGAGCTTGGCTCAACTGTGAGGCTCTTTGCAGAACCGTAGGCACTTGGTACACTCCCTTGGCTGTGCCATTAGCTTCCTGGAGATGAGCTTGCGCCAGGCCAGGGATACGGGATGCCTGGAAGGAGGCTGTGGACGCTTCTCCTGCCAGGGCTCCGTGATATGGGCGAGGAGAGATCTCAGTCAGCATGGACCCCTGGGGAAGGCTCTGGGCCACGCCTCCAACTGTGGAGGGTGGACCAGCTGTACTAGCCATGGACTCCAGAACTAGGTTCTGATCCAGTCCCCCAGGCATAGATGCTGGGTCCACACTAGAGGCCACAGGACAAGGAGGGATACTTGAGCCCACCCCACTTGCCGCTGAACCTAGGAGCAGGCTTGGAGCAGTTAGACTAGCTGAGGGTCTTACAGAGAGACCTTGCCTCTTCCCACCAGCAAGGGATGCTGCAATCAGACTGGGGGACACTGCAGTCGTGACAGAACTCAGAGGTAGGGTTCTGGCCTTGCCACTGGCCCCAGAACCTGGAGGAAGGCCCTGGCCCATGCCACTGATCATGGACCCTGGGGAAAGGCCCTGGCCCATGCCACTGATCACGGACCCTGGGGGAAGGGTCTGAACCACCCCACTGACCATATGACCTGGTGGAAGGCTGGGAGCCACACAACTCATCGTGGACCCTTGAGGAAGGCTCTGGCCCACACCCCTGATCACGGACCCTGGGGAAAGACTAGGGGTCATGCCACCGGCCATAGTACCTAGGGCCACAGTTGTGGTCATCCTACTGGCTACAGAACCTGGCACCACACCACTGGCCATGCCCATCCCAGGCTCCTGGCTGACAGCATCTGCTTGTTGGTAACTGGATTTGGAGATTGTAAACACAGAAGGACACTGTTGGTCCAAAGATATTGGGAGATCGACATTGACCTGAGATATGCCGGGGCCCACATTGGTGAGGGAAAACTTGGATGAACTCACATCCAATCCACCAGGCACTGAAGCCGGAGAGAAGCCAGGTCCCGCCTCTGAGACTGGTTCATGAATCAAGGGGGCACCAGCCACAGAAGCCCAGGATGTAATGGGGGCCATGCCCCTGGTCACCTGAGATTGGCTTGGGCCCATACCAGTCACCACACTTCTCCACCCCATACTCCCCGACATGCCAGGGGACATAGGTACCCAAGACATACTTAGGAACATGCCAGCAGCCAAAGTCCCCTGAGGCACATTTGGGACCATGCCAGCAGCCATGGTGTCCTGGGACATGCTTGTAGCCATGCCCCTGAGCAGAATCCCCTGAGATATACTGGTTCCCTGGCCCAGACAAGAGTCCTCTCCACTGGCCGCAGATGCCTGGTAGAGACTTGGAACTGAAACAGTGACAGCAGATTGTTCAGTTATGCTTGGCTGCCTCCCACTGATACTGGATGGCTGATGAAATCCAAGGGCCACCTTGCTGAACTCAGGGGCCTGGGGATTTGGGGTCACCCCACTAACCATCAGAGGATCTTGACATGGGTCCACCCTAGTAGACACAGTTGGCTGGCTCAGACCCCGGACCACGCTGTTAGCCACTGATGGATACGGTGCACATGAGGTGACCTCAATGGCAAAAGATGAATGACACTGACTGGGAGCCACTGCATTCACCCTTGATGACAGTAGATTTGAACCCACCCTACGGGCCCAACTTGGCTGACAGAGTGCACAACCCATACCACTGATCACAGATGGCTGGGCCAGGCTGGGGGCCACCCCAATGGTCAAAGATGGTTGGCCTAGGCTGGGGGCCACCCCAATGGTCAAAGATGGTTGGCCTAGGCTGGGGGCCACCCCAATGGTCAAAGATGGTTGGCCTAGGCTGGGGGCCACCCCAATGGTCAAAGATGGTTGGCCTAGGCTGGGGGCCACCCCAATGGTCAAAGATGGTTGGCCTAGGCTGGGGGCCACCCCAATGGTCAAAGATGGTTGGCCTAGGCGAGGGGCCACCCCAATGGTCAAAGATGGTTGGCCTAGGCGAGGGGCCACCCCAATGGTCAAAGATGGTTGGCCTAGGCTGGGGGCCACCCCAATGGTCAAAGATGGTTGGCCTAGGCTGGGGGCCACCCCAATGGTCAAAGATGGTTGGCCTAGGCTGGGGGCCACCCCAATGGTCAAAGATGGTTGGCCTAGGCTGGGGGCCACCCCAATGGTCAAAGATGGTTGGCCTAGGCTGGGGGCCACCCCAATGGTCAAAGATGGTTGGCCTAGGCTGGGGGCCACCCCAATGGTCAAAGATGGTTGGCCTAGGCTGGGGGCCACCCCAATGGTCAAAGATGGTTGGCCTAGGCTGGGGGCCACCCCAATGGTCAAAGATGGTTGGCCTAGGCTGGGGGCCACCCCAATGGTCAAAGATGGTTGGCCTAGGCTGGGGGCCACCCCAATGGTCAAAGATGGTTGGCCTAGGCTGGGGGCCACCCCAATGGTCAAAGATGGTTGGCCTAGGCTGGGGGCCACCCCAATGGTCAAAGATGGTTGGCCTAGGCGAGGGGCCACCCCAATGGTCAAAGATGGTTGGCCTAGGCGAGGGGCCACCCCAATGGTCAAAGATGGTTGGCCTAGGCTGGGGGCCACCCCAATGGTCAAAGATGGTTGGCCTAGGCGAGGGGCCACCCCAATGGTCAAAGATGGTTGGCCTAGGCGAGGGGCCACCCCAATGGTCAAAGATGGTTGGCCTAGGCTGGGGGCCACCCCAATGGTCAAAGATGGTTGGCCTAGGCTGGGGGCCACCCCAATGGTCAAAGATGGTTGGCCTAGGCGAGGGGCCACCCCAATGGTCAAAGATGGTTGGCCTAGGCTAGGGGCCACCCCAATGGTCATAGATGACTGGGCTAGACTGGGGGCCACCCCACCAACCCTACATGTCTGGCCTAGGTTGGGGGTCATCACATCAGTCATAGGTGACTGGCTTGGGCTAGGGGCCCTGCCACCAGTCACAGGCAGCTGGGCTAGGCTCAGGGCCACCCCACTGGTCACAGGTGGCTGGGCTAGGCTGGGGGTCCCCCTACAAGTCACAGGCGGCTGGGCTAAGCTAGGGGCCACCCCACTGTTCACAGGTGGCTGGGCAAGGCTGGGGGCCACCCCAGTGGTCATAGATGGCTGGGCTAGGCCCAGGGCCACCCCACCAGTCACAGATGGTTGGGCTAAGCTGGGGGCCACCACACCGGCCATGGATGGCTGGGCTAGGCTGAGGGCCACCCTACAGACCATCAATGGCTGTGCAAAGCTGGGGACCACCCCATCAGTCACCAATGGCTGAGCTAGGCTAGGGGCCACCCTATTGGTCCTGGATGTCTGGCTTAGGCTGGGGGTTATCTTACTGGCCTTAGATGGAAAGCTTAGGATGGGAGTCATCTTACTGGCCACAGATGGCTCAGATAGGCTGGCGATCACTTTACTGGCCATAGAGAGCTGGTCTGGGTTTGGGGTGACCTTACTGGCTACTGTAGGCTGGGATAGGCATGGGGTCAACCTACTGGCCACAGATGGCCGCCAATAGACCATAGGGACCACATTACTCAAAGACAGACTTCTGGTCAACCCAGTCCTATAGGGTTTCTGGGACAAGCTCTCCTTCAGATTCATGGAGCTTTGGCCTGAGGACATATCTCCCTCATCATCTGAGCCCCAGTGGACACTCAAGGTCATGCGACTGGCCACTGAACTGTGATGCAGAATGGGGATCAGTTCTGAGGCTGCAGAAGACTGCTCGTGGAGGTTTGGGGTCATGTGCCTATGGCCTGCTCTCTCAGTCTCTTCCATATTCCCAGGTCCCTGGGACCTCTCCACAGGCGCCCCGGAGAGGAGAGGATCTAGATGAAGGTCCCTGTCCAAGCTGGCTTCCCAGGACTCCTCCTCCACCAGGTCAACAGCGGTCATGCTGGCCACAGACTTGGTGGAAAGGCTGAGTGAACCGCAGCTGCGCAGTGAGCTCTGGGAATTGCTCATATTGGGGCCATAGTCTGTGGAGCCCTGGGAGAAGCTTCTGGCCAGGTCACTGTCTGGACCCTGTGGCAAAGTGGACACCAGTTCATTAAGTATATGGCTAGTCATCAGCTCCTGTGGGCAGTGAACACTGGAAATGGTACCCCGTGTTTGATTTTTCTCCTGCCCAGGGATGGCGGTACGGGGAAGGGTGGGTGCCAGCCTATTGCCTGGGGAGGCTTGGAACAGACTGGGATCAACCTGAGTCTTGAGTGCCCAGCGATGACCAGGAGCCGGGCCGGAGATCTGGGGTTATGACACAGGCCTTGGGGGCCTGTGGTTGTGCTTTGTTCACCGTGGAGGCATGTGGTGGACTTGGGGTCACCTTGTTGGTCATCTCCCTAGTGCCCATGGAGGCTCATTTATGACTTGGGGACCGAGTTCTCTGCATGGTCTCCTCAGGGACCATAGATGGCTGTTGCGGACCTCTGGCCACTGAGGGTCGACACACACCAGGAGGTACCCTGCTGACCCCGGAGGGTTGACACCCGCAAGCCGACCCCCCATAGGCGGCGGCACACTGGTGGGAGTGGGTGCCCCTCCCACGACCTGTAGTGCCGGGAAGCTTGCCCGGTGCCACCACCCTGCCCTCCCCCGATGACACCCATGGACGTGAGGCCACCCTGCTGACCTCGTGTGGATTGTGGGCGCTTGGGGTCGTGCTGCCACTGGCCAGTGATGGCCGGCTCATGCTTGGGCCCACGCCATTGGCAATGAGTGGCTGCCATAGACTGGGGGGCGGCTGCTGGTGGGGCGAGTTGGGCAAATTGGGGTCCACATCACTCACCATGGGACTGAGATCTGATGCCAGTTCACTAGCCCTTGGGTGCAGGCACACATCTGCCTCACGGACCTTGGGGGTCAAGTACAGATTTAGGGTGTCTCTGCTGGGTCCCATCTCCTGTGACAGAGTGGGGTCCAGGGCAGCAATCAGGGGATACTGATGAATGGTCAAGGGGTCAAGGAGTCCAGCAGTCAAGGAGGCGCCCACAGAGACCACCGATGAGCAGGGTGACCCCCCCGAGCATGGCCCCATCCCCCACCTCTTCCAAGAGCCTGGAGGGCCAGCTTGTGATGAAACCCTCCCAGGCCCCACCCCAGGGAACCCTGACCTTGCTGGGCTGTAGCCTCATGGGGCCCAGGGTGGGCCCCCATGCAGCCGACGGGCTCCCCCTGCAGTCCACCTCCACTGGGGTCGGCATCGCGGTCACCCTGCTTCCCGCCGTTTTCGCGGCAGCCTTGGGGAGGACGACTCCAGACCTCAGGGCCGCCTGAGGAAAAGACTGGCTGAGGACTGCGCCCAGCTCACCCTGACACAGGGCCTGGTTCAAGGTGGTCCGCTCCTCCTCCGTCAGCGCCTTGCTGAGCACGTCCGCCAGTCTGCCCTGAATGGCCTTAGTGAGCTCCGCCCGCAGCTCGCCCCGGGACAGGGCGCAGGACAGGCTGGTGGCCAGCTTGCCCCAGGACAGCGCCTTCACCAGCGCCGTGCCCAGGATGCCCTGGGGCAGGGCCTTGGCCATCGTGGCTCCCGAGACCTCTTTGGACAGGGCCTGGTTCAGGGCCGCCCTCACGTCCCCCTGGGAGAGGGCTTTTGCCAGCAGGGCGCGGAGGTTCTCCTGGGAGCCCAGCAGGGCAGCCAGCTCGGCACACAGGGAAGCGAGCTGGGAGGGCGGCGCTGGGCTGGTTGTCGACGGCTGGGCCCAGGCGGCCCCCCTGTCCCCCCAGGATTCGACATGGCACGTGGTGTGTCCAGCAGAGGCCAGCAGAGGCACCAGCACGTTCTGGGTCTCAGAGGCCCCCTGGCGTGGGCCCTGGGTGGCCTGGCCCTGCACGTAGCTGTGGGACAGGAGCTGGGTCAGTCTGTCCTCTGGCTTGGCTCGGGGCAGAGCGCCGATGTGCTGGCGGGGCTGGGTGGAGGCCTTGAACTCGACTAGGAGCGGTTGGGACTGGGTCTTGCTGCTGAGCTCAGTGGCCTGGCGGGCTGCGTGGAGGCTCTTGGCTGTTTCTGTGGCCAGATGTGCCTGGGACTGTGCCTGGGTCAGCTTGGTGGGCAGATGTGCCTGGGACTGCACCTTGGACAGACACATGCCCAGATGTGATTGGGCTAGGGCTGTGGTCAGCTCAGGGGGTGGATGTCCTTGGGACGGGCCCTTGGTCAGCTTGGTAGAAACATGTGCCTGGGACAGGGGCTTGGTCAGCTCGGCCAGCAGACGTGCCTGGGGCGAGCCTGTGGTTGAACACGGGGCCGGTTGTGCCCGAGGCAGACATGTACCCAGATGTGCCACAGCTGTTTCTATAGGCTCACATACCTGGGGTAGGGCCTTCACGACGTCCGTCCTCAGGTGTGCCTGCTTGTTCCCGTCCTCAGCCACTTTTGCCCAGGACGAAACCACGGGCACTTCCATGGCCACACTGATGCTAGATGCTGTTTCCGTTTTCACCCGTTTCTGGGAGAAGGCCTTGATTTTCTCACCTTCCGAAGGAGGCCTGGCTGGAGCCTTGGGATCCCCAGCCCCCAGATGTGATGGGGGGAAGCATTTCACTTTTCCCTCAGTCAAGTATGAGTGGGATGAGACCTTGGTCACCCCTGCTGCCTGCCTCGCGTTCACCACAGCCTTGGCCTTCGGTCCACTTAGACACGTGTGGGATGAGGTGTCGGGAATTCCAGCTGCCGCCGCTGCTGAAGATGAAGGTTTGAGATTTCCAGCTGCTGGAGGGGGCAGGCACAGGGTCCTGAGGATGGTGGCTACCGAGCGTAACTGAGCTGGGGTCTTGGTTACCATGGCCGCCAGGCGTGTCTGGGCAGGAGGAGCTTTGGTCACCGAGACGCCTTGGAGTGTCTGATGAGATGGGGTCTTGGCCACCGTGGCCGCCTGACACGTCCGCAGTGGGGTCTTGGTCACCGTGGCTGCCGGGCGCACCTGGGGCGGGGTCTTGGCCGTCACGGGCACTGCACACGTCTGGGGCGGGGCCTTGGTCATTGTGGCTGCAGGGCGTGTCTGCGTTGGAGACTTGCTCATCGAGGGCAACAGGCATAACTGGGGTGGGATCTTGGCCATCGTGGCTGCTGGTCGTGTCTGGGGTGAAGTGCTGGTCATCGAGGTTGATGGTCTCATTTGAGCTGAGGTCTTGGTCACTGGGGTCGCTGGGCAGGGCTGGGGTGGGGTTTTGGTTATTGTTACCACGGGCACTGGGCACGGCTGGGATTGGATCCTGCTCATCATGGCCGCCAGGCACGACTGGAGTGGAGTCTTGGTCCCCGTGGCTTGTGGGCACGTCTGGGGGGGGGCCTTGGTCACTGGGGATGCAGGGTGCACCTGGCGTGGGGTCTTGGTTATTGTCACTGTTGTCGCTGGGCACGGCTGGAGTGGGGTCTTGGTCATTGTGGCTGCCGGGCATGTCTGGGCTGGGCTTTTGGTCATCGGGGCCGCTGGGTACATCTGGAGTGCGGTCTTGGTCGTTGTCATTGTGGGCACCGGCTGGGGTGGGGTCTTGGTTATCACAGGTGCTGGGCCTGTCTGTGGTGGCCCTTCGAGGACCGCTGCTTCCATGTGGGCCTGGGTCTGGATCTTGAGTTGTCCTTGAACTGCCTGGGCACACCTTCCGGGTGGTGGTGGCCCTGGGGCTCCTGCCTTGTTGGCTCTGGCAGTTACTTGCTTGGTCTTCATCGTGTCCCCCTCTACGTGGACAAGGCAGGCATTTCTGACGGTTCTTGTCAGCAGGCATGGGCGGCACTTCGCCTCTAGACTCACAGGACACGGAAGTCTGATGGCAACGGTCTGGTGTGGAAGGAAGGCGACGCTGGGGCCTCCGACAGAGCACGTACCCGGCTGTGACATGCCCTGGGACTGCAGCAGGGCCAGCTGGTGGGTATAAGCGGCCAGGCTGTTGGAGGAAGGAAACTGGGTCTCCTTGCTCACCATGGTGGGCTGGGCCAGAAGGGACTTGCCCTCTTCCGGATGCTGGAACCGCACCTGCTGGGGCGGGCGGTAAGGGATGTCCCCCTCCTCCACCTTCACTTTTTTCTCCACCGTCTTGCCAGACTGGAGGAGGCACCTGGTGTTGAAGCGTCGCCAGGCCTCCTGGATGGCCTTGGCCACCATCATCTGAGAGATTAGCTTCTGCCGGAGCCGGTAGCCCCTCCATTTGGCTTGGATGAGGGTGGCTGCGTGGGACAGCATCATGTCCATTTCGTCCACCAGGACATTCTTGAAGGCCTGGCTCTCCACCACAGCCCGGAGGCGTGGGATACGATGAGTCACCATCTTGTCCTTGCCCGGCTGTTGCAGAAGGGTCTCCTTGGATGCAGGTGGCTCATGCTGGGGTTGTGGACGCAGTGTCCCCGCTTTGCCTTGGAGATTGCGGACGGGCTGATAGGAGCTCTGTCCACTGAGTGACACCTGTAGCTGTGGATGCGGTGTCCCCACTTTGTCTTGGAGATTGGGAACGGGCTGATAGGGGCTCTGCCCACTGGGTGACATCTGTAGCTGTGGACCCAGTGTCCCAGCTTTGCCTTGGAGATTGCGGACGGGCTGATAGGGGCTCTGCCCACTGGATGACACTTGTAGCTGTGTTGCTTGCTGCATTGTCTTGGTTCCTAGGTGGCTCAGCTCTGCCTGTGGGGGGGTTATAGGAAGGTGGTCAGGGAGAGGCGTAATGTACACACGAGGCCTCCTGGCTGGGGGGGGTACTCACCCCAGAACCTACATCTTCTTGCTCCTGGCACCTTGCAATCTTCCTGCTCTCCTTTGCAGGCCCTCTCTCTCCCAGCCACATGCCCAGGTGGCCTTTGGTACCCGTGTCTCCCTCATCATCCTGTGGCTACTTCAACATCAGCACACAGGGCACGTTCTCACCTGAATGTCTGACCACCTATCTGCTTTTCGACCTTCTTCTGTATCTGGAACATACTGTGAGTACAGCACTGATCACAGTATTTTGGAAATATCCTGTTTGTGTGTGCATGAGCCTGGTGTTATTATTTGCTTTTCTCCATCGACTGTGAGTTCCTAGAGGGCGGGAACCAAGTCTGAGTCATTTCTGTGGCCCTATCTCAGTCACAGGGCTTGGCTCCACGTTTTGAACAGGTATTGGCTGGGTGGCTAGCTTGACCAGTAAGTGAGTGGGTGAGTGGATTGAAAGTTGGATGGATAAATGGTCGCATGGCTAGATACTGAATGGATAAATCAGTGGACGAATGAATGCTGGATGGGTTGGAGGAATGGATGAAGGGTAGGGTTGCAAATGGATGAGTAAATGAAGTTGATGAATGAATTGATGAACAGATAAGTAAATAAGGAAATGGACACATGGATGGATGGATGAACGGATGGATGAGCGAGTAAACAGATAAATGGATGGATGTGTGGGTGGATGGAGGAATGGATGGTTGGAGGAATGGATGGATGGATAGATGAGTAGGTGGGTGGATGGATAAATGTGTGGATGGGTGGGTGGGTGGCGGGATATATGGATAAATGGAGGGAGGGAAGATAGATGAGTGGGCAGAAGGATGGATGAAATCTGAGTAGATAAATGTGTGTGTGAATGAAGAAAGCTGAAGGAATTGGTAAAGAGATCAATGAATAGAAGGTGGATTGATGAATGGCTGGATGGATCAGTGAATGAATGGGGGATAACATAGATGATGGATAGATCAATGACATATGGAAGGGTGGTAGAGGGAAGAATGAGGGGATGACTGGCTTTCAGAAGTACCTTGATGCAGAGAGAGTTCAGACACTGTCAAGCAGCCCTGATGTATAACCTGGAGCATAAGACACTTACTTTGCAGAAGTACCCCCTTCTGGCTGGACCAGCCAGACTTCATACCTTGGAGGGTCATAGAGCTGGAGGAAAAGCAGGAAGAGAAGGTGCAATCTGAGAAGCCAGCTTGCAAGAGGAAGCAGCCTTCAGCACTTCATCCCATGCATTGTGCAGCAACACTGCCCTGGGCTGGCTCTGTCCCCGAGACCAAAACGAAAAGAGATGTTAAAAGCAAAAAAAACTAAATTATCTTAAAAAAAAAACAAACTTTTTTTTTTTTTCTCTTTGCAAATCTCGCTCATTCAGAGGTAAAACTAGAGAAATACCAGTTAGGCCAAAGGGTAGGATAAAGCCATCATCAAAAATTGGCACTTTTGGGCTTCCCTGGTGGCGCAGTGGTTAAGAATCCGCCTGCCAATGCAGGGGACACGGGTTCGAGCCCTGGTCCGGGAAGATCCCACATGCCGCGGAGCAACTAAGCCCGTGCGCCACAGCTACTGAGTCTGCGCTCTAGAGCCCACGTGCCACAACTACTGAGCCCACATGCCACAGCTACTGAAGCCCATGTGCCTAGAGCCCGTGCTCCAGAACAAGAGAAGCCATCGCAGTGAGACGCCTGCGCACCACAATGAAGAGTTGCCCGCTGCTCGCTGCAACTAGAGAAAAGCCCACGTGCAGTAACTAAGACCCAATGCAGCCAAAAATAAATAACTTAATTATTTTTTTTAAAAATTGGCACTTCTGCCACAATTGTCAGTGAATCTCCTCCACACACATGTTTTTGGGTTTTAAAAAAAAACCAAAAAGATGAATGTGCAAGGAAGTCTATTCCAGTGGTTTTTTTTTTTTAATTTTTATTGAAATATAGTTGATTTACAATGCTGTCTTAGTTTCAGGTGTATAGAGAAGTGATTCAGTTATATATACATAAATGTATATACATATATACATATATATTCTTTTTTTACATTCTCTTCCATTATAGGTTATTACAAGGTATTCAGTATAGTTCCCTGTGCTATACTGTAGGCCCTTGTTGGTTATCTATTTTACATATATCCAGTGCTATTTTGTACCTAAAAACAAAACTGGAAATAACCAAAAAGGTGATTGCTAGGGGGCAGTTACAAGCGCATAAAGAAAAGTACTCAAGGATGTTCATCACTATATTTTTTAGAAGAGTCAGAACTGAAAACAACCCACATGGTGGTTTAAATTAATCAGTTGAACATTCGTACAGTGGTATGCTATCCAGCCATTAGAAATGCTGTCCAGACCCACAAGAATGGCTAAAATTTAAAAGGTGAATATGTCACAACCACTTGCAGAAACGATCCATATCTTGAAGGGAACTCAACAATTCCACCCTGACAAATATACTCAAGAGGTCCAAGTGTTTATACTCACCCCAAACCAGAAACCATCCAAATGCCCATCAACAGAATAATGAATATCAAGTGTATATTCATCAATATATTAATATGAACGAATAGAAATAGAAATACTGACTTATTTATACCCGTTCAACACATCAATGATAATGAGGTCAACACTATAGAGAAATCTCACATACATTGTTTTGAGTGAAAGAAGCTGAACATAAAAGAGGACAGATTGGTTATTCCAATTATAGGACATTTAAAAAGGAACAGAAGAAATTAAGGTCTGCTAATAAAAGTCTGGACAGTGGGATTGCCCTTGTGGTGGGGTGACTGGGAGGGGACATGAGGGGGTTTGGGAGACCAGTCACGTCGGTTTCTTCGGATTGTGAAAATCTGACCTGGGGTCTTTTCTCTCTGCATCACCTTCATATAGAGGCCAAAATACTCTTAAGTGATGTTGAGGAATATGTAATGAGGTAAGCAAATAATCAGAGCATAATCTTAAATGAAAAATGCAAGTTGCAAACCACAGGCACCATAGGACGTGACTTTTTAAAAAACAGCCCAGGGGACTTCCCTGGTGGCACAGTGGTTAAGAATCTGCCTGCCAATACAGGGGACACAGGTTCGAGCCCTGCTCTGGGAAGATACCACATGCCGCGGAGCAACTAAGCCCGTGAGCCACAACTACTGAGCCCATGTGCCACAACTACTGAAGCCCACGCACCTAGAGCCCATGCTCCACAACAAGAGAAGGCACCGCAACAAGAAGCCCACACACTACAACAAAGAGTAGCTCCCGCTCGCCACAACTAGAGAAAGCCTGCACACAGCAACGAAGACCGAACGCAGCCTAAATTAATTAATTAATTAATTAATTTAAAAAATAATAATAAAAAATAAAAAACAGCCCAGGACTTCCCTGGTGGCACAGTGGTTAAGAATCTGCCTGTTGGGGCTTCCCTGGTGGCGCAGTGGTTAAGAATCCGCCTGCCAATGCAGGGGACACGGGTTCGAGCCCTGGTCCGGGAAGACCCCACATGCCGCAGAGCAACTAAGCTCGTGCGCCACAGCTACTGAGCCTGCGCTCTAGAGCCCGTGAGCCACAACTACTGAGCCCAAGTGCCACAACTACTGAAGCCCATGCGCCTAG
The DNA here is from genome assembly GCF_965194805.1 of Balaenoptera borealis. NCBI lineage: Eukaryota > Metazoa > Chordata > Mammalia > Artiodactyla > Balaenopteridae > Balaenoptera > Balaenoptera borealis. The sequence continues at coordinate 172,686,291 of NC_138867.1, read as the reverse complement.
AGCCCGTGCTCCACAACAAGAGAAGCCACCACAAGGAGAAGCCTGCGCACCGCAATGAAGAGTAGCCCCCGCTCGCCGCAACTAGAGAAAGCCCGCACACAGCAACAAAGACCCAACACAGCCAAAAATAAATAAATAAAATAAATAAATTTATAAAAAAAAAAAAAAAAAAAAGAATCTGCCTGCCAATGCAGGGGACACGGGTTCAATCCCTGGTCCAGGAAGATCCCACATGCCGCGGAGCAACTAAGCCTGTGAGCCACAACTACTGAGCCTGCACTCTAGAGCCTGCGAGCCACAACTACTGAGCCAGCGTGCCACAACTACTGAAGCCTGCGCGCCTAGAGCCCATGATCCGCAGCAAGAGGCCACCGCAGTGAGAAGCCCACGCACCGCAACGAAGAGTAGCCCCTGCTCACTGCAACTAGAGAAAGCCCGCACGCAGCAACGAAGACCCAGCGCAGCCAAAAGGAAACTCTAATGTGGTTTCCTAGAGCTGAGGGAGTATCCCAAAGGAAGGGCAAATTTGGAAGAGGTTAAACTCCCTTGGAGAAGATGTGGTTTGACCCACCAGATGGCAGAGATATTTGCTGGTTTGGCCAGACCGAAGCAGGGCTGGAGTTGCCAGGCAAGCAAAAGGCCACCTCCTGAAGTGCACGTGGAGGAACAGGTGATCAGTAACTGGTGATATGAGCACACATCAGGAGTCCAGTTGCTGGTGGGGACAGAAGGCCTGCAGAGTGTGTGGGCTACCGGGGGGGCTTTGGGTTTTGAGTCAAGAAGGCTACAGAAAGATTTTCACCAGGTCATGTCTGCAAAGTCGCAAAGGGATGACGTTGTAGACCCATTAGTGGGGCAGGTTCACCAGGAATCTTCACACCTCTACCACTGACACTTCCTGCAATGTTTCACCAGTACCCTCTACTGAGAAAGATTAACATTACACTGACTTGAAAGGAGACAATGAAAGGAACTCCTTGGTATATTACAGAGTAATGGACATATTGAAAGGTACATTTGGAGGCAAGATGTAATAAATTGAGAACTGATGTGCACCTTAAGTGATGAAAGAACAAAAAAACCTGCCAACTGATAATTATATATCTAGTGAAAATGTCCTTTGAGAGTAAAGTTAAAGACATTTTACAGAAAACAGAAGCTGGTCCTCCGTGAGTTGCATCATTTTTTTTTTTTTTTTTTTTGGCTGCGTTGGGTCTTCATTGCTGCGTGCGGGCTTTCTCTAGTTGCGGCGAGCGGGGGCTACTCTTCGTTGCCGTGCACGGGCTTCTCATTGCGGTGGCTTCTCTTGTTGCTGAGCACAGGCTCTAGGCGCACAGGCTTCAGTAGCTGTGGCACGCGGGCTCTGCAGTCGTGGCTCGCGGGCTCTAGAGCTCAGGCTCAGTAGTTGTAGCACACAGGCTTAGTTGCTCCGTGGCATGTGGGATCTTCCCAGACCAGGGCTCGAACCCGTGTCCCCTGCATAGGCAGGCGGATTCTTAACCATTGCACCACCAGGGAAATCCTTGACTTGCATCTTGAATTGCTGCCCTTTTTTGGTCAATTTACCCCTTGGGAAGTCCTGCAAGCCAGAATAGAGATGACTGTATGACACAAAGCATCACTGAAATTTTTCAAAATGGATAGGCTTTGTGGAATTCCCCCCCTCAATGTGGGGTTGGTGGGCTAGGTACTCAAAGAAATCTCATGCACACCTTTCTCTGTAGACTCTATGAAATAATAGCCGCCAACGGAGATACTCAGAGATTTCAAGCTGCGTAAAAAGGTTTTAAACTCCTCAGAAACAAAAGTGGTTCTGTAAGTAGTATGCAAAGAATGAGAATCAATTCTGCCTCAGAGAGGAAGTAAAAGAAGCAAGATGATCAATATCTTGTAATAAACTCTAATGGGAAAGAAACTAAAAAAGAATATATATATATATGAATCACTTTGCTGAAATTAACACATTATAAGTCAACTATACTTTGATACGAAAGAAAGGGAGAGAGAAAGAGAAAGAAAGAAAGAAAGAAAGAGAAGCAAGATGATACCTGACTGGTCATCTCTGCTTGGTCCAAAATGTGCAAAGAACCTGGTTTATGTGGCTTGTGTAGCTCCTATGCCCTGAGAGATGCTCTGTGCCCAGACGGCAGTCATGGGTGATTACCTCCATGATTACCATGCTAACTGGAGAGCAAGGGCTGTACTGCTGTGTCGCCAGCTCTATTGCCAGCTTGGCACATAATCAACCAACACAGATTGCTTGTTGAGTAAGTACTTGTTGATGTGTCTTGTTATTAATCAGTTAGAGGGTCTGATGCCACCATACCTTCTCAGATGTGTCCCTTTAGCTTCCTAAGAATCTAGGGGTAGGGGATTAAGAGGTACAAACTATTATGTACAAAATAATCTACAAGGATGTATTATATAGCACAGGGAACATAGCCAATATTTTATAATAACTATACATGAAGCATAACTTTTAAAAATTGTGAATCACTATACTGTATACCTATAACTTATTTAATATTGTACATCAACTATACTTCAATAAAAAAATTTTTTGGAAAAAAAAAATAAATAAAGACATTCTCAGGTAAAAGAAAACTAAAAGAATTTGTCACCTGCACACCTGCATTACAATAAATGCTACTAAGAAAGTTCTTCAAGCTGAAGGAGATTTACACTTGAGGGAAACAGATCTTTGGGGAGAAATGAAGAACACATAAGAGATGATGATAAATACCTCATAAATAGGAAAGACTATTATTTTCCTCTTTTAAAGAACACATATAACTGTATAAGCAAAAATTAAAACATTGTCTTGTGGCATTTATAATCTAGGTAGATGTCATTCGTATGACAAAGAGAATAAAGCACAGTGGTGAGGGTAAAAGGACCTATACAGTTGGAAGATTTTTACATTTTAGGTGAAGTAGAACAATAGTAAGTCTAAGTCAATTGTGACTTAAGGATATATGTTAAGGATTACAGTTCCTTGAGCAGCCCCTAAAAAGGAAAAAAAAAAAAACTCAGTAGTTAATTTCAAATAGAATTCTGAAAAAGATTCAAATAATCCAAGAGAAGGCAGAAGTGGGGGAACAGAGGAATAAAATTCGGAGACCACAGAAACTAGTAAAATGGTAGATTTAAATTCAATCATATTAATCATTGATATGATAATGAACTAAACATCTCAAGGCAGAGATGATCACAGTCGATTTGTTTTCAAGAATATCTGGCCCCAGGGCTTCCCTGGTGGCGCAGTGGTTAAGAATCTGCCTGCCAATGCAGGAGACACAGGTTCAAGCCCTGGTCTGGGAAGATCCCACATGCCGCGGAGCGACTAAGCCCGTGAGCCACAACTACTGAGCCTGTGCTCCGCAACGGGAGAGGCCGCGACGGTGAGAGGCCCGCGCACCGCGATGAAGAGTGGCCCCCGCTCGCCGCAACTGGAGAAAGCCCTCGCACAGAAACGAAGACCCAACACAGCCAAAAATAAATATAAATAAATAAATAAATTTATTAAAAAAAGAAGAATATCTGGCCCCAAGATGGGCCAGGCCCCAGGCACAATGGGCATCAATGTGAACTGAATCGTAACAGCAAACTGGCCTGAAGCTGGCTCCCCAGAGGTGGGCACAGTCACTGCCCCCATGTCAGAGGAGGAACCTGAGGCAACACAGCGTGTCTTTTTTTCTTTTCTTTTTTTAAAAATCTATTTATTTATTCGGCTGCGCCGGGTCTTAGTTGCGGCATGCGGGCTCTTACTTGCGGCATGCAGGATCTAGTTCCCTGACCAGGGATCGAACCCAGGTCCCCTGCATTGGGAGCGTGGAGTCTTAACCACTGGACCACCAGGGAAGTACCAACATACCGTGTCTTACTTCTTTATATCGTTTCGTATTTGCCTCCCCCGTTAGACTGTGAGCTGCCCACCAGGGAGGACCCTTTGTTTACCCTTGTCCCAGTGTCTAGAACAGTACACATAGTACGTGCTCAAGAGATATTTATGGATAAATGGAAGGATGAAAGGAAGGATAAATAAATGGATGGATCGATGGATGGATGGATGAATGTGGCCCAGGATTCAGAACTTGGTGACGGCTGCTTCAGGATCCAAATTGGTCCATCCCAGGTTCTGAGGTTTTCTCAACCACATGGCTCAGCCCTTTCGATAAACTCAATCAGAATAAGGAGACAAAGGAAGGACAGAGTGAGAGAAACAGGATGGCAGGAAATGAAAAGAAGGAATAGGAGCCGCGGACACATAAGCTCAGTGGCCAGCGAGGCGATTTTGAGTAAACCCCTCTGAGCCTTCCAAATGTGTCACATGAGCTCAGACCACTTTCCCAGCTTCCCAAGAAGACATGATAGGCTCTCCAGGCTGGGCCCCCAAGGCAGACAAACCCACCATCAGGCCTCCGGGGGCCCCTAGCACCCCTGCTGTGAGAGGTTGTGGAGCTGTTCCACCTCTCAAAGCAGTCTGGAGGGCCCAGGAGGACTCTGAAGGCACTAGGGGCCAGGGGAGAATGACCAGGTCTCCACGTACTACCCCCCCACCAAACCTGCCACCAGCCTCACTCACCTGCCCTTGAAGCTGAACCCACCAGCCCGACGGCTGGCCTTGGGGCACTGGTGCCACAGTGGCTTTGTGACTCACAGCCAGGTTCTGGCCAATCCTATCTCCTGGGGGGAGGGGGTATTAGAAGGCTGACTCAGTGGGGTGGGGGAGGGGGCAGGACCCAGGTCAGGGTCAGGGTTGAGGGCATGGTGATTGCTACATCTTGCCTGCCCATCCTAAGTAGAAAGTTAGGGCTCTGAGCACAGAGGGGACCCCAAAATCTCCCCCTCCATGTGTCTGGAGGTGGCCTCAGTCTCATCCCTTGGGTCTTTGCTGAGCACTTACTTTGTGCTGGGACCTGATCTGGACCTGGGGACACAAACAACTCAGATAATCTAGGGGTGTGAAACTGTTACGAGGGAACCAAAGCGAGGGTGGGATGGGCTGAGCCCCACAGAGAGAAAAAAAGAGTTGGCTGGGGGTGTGCTGTGGGAAGGGCATCCCAGATGGCCAGCAGAGCATGTGCAAAGGCCCTGCGGTGGGAACAAGCTGGGCATGTTTAGGGAACATGGAGGAGGCTAAAGTCATTGGAGGGAGGGAGAAGAGGGCAGGGAGGGTGACTGTATAGGTAGGGCTTCAGAGAGGACTATAGGAGTTTGGGTTTTGTTGAGAAGGTGAGGGGTAAGCCAGGCTCTTGTGCTCTGACTTACATCCTAAAGGGCCTAGAGTGTCTGGCTTTGAGGATGGGGACTCCTTAGGGTAGTGCCAGGCCCAGGGCCCCTTGGGATCTTCCCACTGCCTGGCAAAAGTGGGCACTGACCCTGAGCCACAGGCCTGGAAGGGGAAGTGAGGCCACCATCCCCGGTCACCTCCTGGGGCTGGGCCAAGGTCTGGTGTGAATCACTGCTGGCTGGGCCACGGCTGACACACACTTTGGCCTCAGCTCAGCAGTGTCGTGCCAAAGCCACACAGCCTGGCCCAGAGGCCTCTGCCTGGCCTCCCTGGGGAGCCACTGGGGGGCATCAGAACAAGAGGCCAACAGGGACACCCAGTCTCCCTCTGCAAAGATCCCCTGTCTTCTCCACACTGTGGGTGTGGCTTTGGGCAAAACCAGGGATATGGGAGTTGGACAAGACTTATGTCCTTCATTTCAGCAGTGACCAGGACAGTTCCCATCCATGACCTGAGTGAGCCAAACACAAATCCAGGGTGATCAGGGCAATAATAGTGGAAGCACAGAGCACTGATGGAGCCCAATAAGGGCATCTGCAGCAGAGCTTGAGAGGTGAAGTTCAGCTGGGCGGCTGAGGGAAGAGGTGTATCAGGCTTGCAGCTGTGCAAAGGTCCCGAGGCCAGAAGGAAGGGAAATAGTTCCGGGTGGGGAGCTGCCTGGAAAGAGACACTGACCTGCCCAGGGCCAGGTGCAGTCAAGGCCTTTTTTCCAGAAAAGTGGCAAGTAGGGGCCAGATCTATGGTTTCCAAAAAGCCCTTCAGGTCACATGCTAATGAAAAGACAGGGCCTCCACCTAGCCCCAAGTCTCCTTTTAGGCAGGTAAAAGGCTTGGGTTTGAGCCCCTGTGCTGCCATTTAGCAGGATCTTTGTCCCTGGTTCTTAGCACACAGCTCCTAAAACTTTTGTAAACTCCGGAGTGGTAAGTGTCTTTTGTATGCTAATGAGATAATCGGTGGCCAGGCCAAGCTTAGATAGCTTCAGGATGGGGGCTGGTCTCCTAAAAGACCAAGGCATGATTAGAGGGTTGTAAGGGGAGACAGGCTGGATATTGAGTTAATCACCAAACGCCAGTGATTTCATCAATCCTGCACAAGCATTGGTGAACTCATGGGGTGCTGGGAAGATGAGGTGCCCAGAGAGGTCATGGAAGTTCCTCGCCCTTCCCCCATTTGCCCTTCCCCCATACCTTGCCCTAAGCATCTCTTCCATCTGGTTGTCCCTAAGTTGTATTCTTTAAAATAAACTGGAAAGAGTGAGTCAAGTGCTTTCCTGGGCTCTGTGAGCGGTTCTAGCAAATTATTGAACCTAAGGAGGGGTTGATGGGAACCCTCGGGTTTATAGCCGGTCTTTAAGAAGTACAGGTGGCGGGGGGAATTCCCGCGGAGTGGTTAAGACTCAGCGCTTTCACTGCAGGAGTCACGGGTTCGATCCCTGCTGGGGGAACTAATCCCTGCATGCCCATGCCGCCCAGGGCCAAAAATAAATAATTTTTTTAATAAAAAGAAGCACAGGTGGCAACCTGGGACCTGTGATCGGCGTCTGAAGTGGGGCAGTCTTGAACTCTTCACCTGTGTGGTCCGTGCTAACTCCAGGCAGAGAGTGTCAGAATTGAATTGTAGGATACCCAGCTGGTGTCTGCAGTTGGAGAACTGGTTAGTGTGGGGGAAAAAAAAAACCCACTCATTTGGTGTCGGAAGTGCTGTGAGTAAAAACATTTCAGGGGGTATCCGGTAGATCTCGTAACCTCCCTGGGCCTCCCCTTCTCTATAGGTTGGGGGCTGCACAGTGTACGCCTCGCCTGAATTCTATTTCACTGCTTTTCATCTCCCAAGCACTTCCAACTTCTGAGCTGAGATATGTTACCTGGACACGGGAAACATATCCTTTTCACAGCACAGTAGGTAAAGGCCAGAACGGGGAGGGAACTTGGCTGAGGTTACAGAGGCAAATTGGGCAAATTGGCACCCAAGTTGGGACTCAAGTCTCCTGAAGAGTGAAGCTCTGATCCCCAAGCATGGTTCTTGGTCTCCTCTGTGTGGACATCCCAAACTCAGCATCAGCCCTCTTTTCACTTCAAACCCCTCTCCTGAAACATCTGCCTGAAGGTGGTACCAAAGAGAGGTCACATAGTTAAAAAAAACAAACCCCAAAGCAGCCCTTGAAGCCTTGAAAGGTGGGCAGCCAGGGTGATCCGGAGGAAGAGGGAACTTGTATGTGGTGAAGCCCCACTCTTTCGATGGCTGAGGGACTGTGGGCACAAGGCGTTTCTTCTCTGCACCTCTCTGCACCTCAGTTTCCTCATCTGTAAAACAGGCATGATTTGCCCACCTTCCCTATCAGGGTTGGGTACACAATTGGAGTTCAAAACTCACTTGCCCTCTTTCCCTGTGTCCTTGTCCACCAATGCTCATGTCCCTCGGGCCCGAAGTGAGGCAGAAGCCCAAGGTCCAGGGTCTTTTGCCCCCACAGTAGCAAAGGCCAAAGCAGGCAGGGGAAGAGGGTAACCTGGCAGTCAAGGCTGTGGAAGTGAGAAACCCAAGGTGCAAATGTCCCTGCACGGTCTCCTAAAAAAGGCTGTGTGACCTGAAGCCTGTCACTCAACCTCTCTGAACCTTAGTTTCTTCAAAATGGGAGAATACGATGTTGGGGGATGGGTATTTCAGACAGTACTTGAAAAATCCTGGATTCCAAGTCAGTGGTCCCACAGAACCTAACCACACCTCCAGTCCCGGAGGCAGACTGCCTGGGTCAGATCCTACCTGTGCCAACCTTCCTTCTGTTCCTGAGACTCACGTATCATCCGACAAACGATAATACAAGCTTACATTGAGCACCACCTGTAAGCCAAGAACTGCTCTGTAAACGAACTGTCTTAATCCTCACAACTTTATAGGACAAGTTTACCATTGCTCTGCCTATTTTACAGACAGGCAAACAGAAGCCTGGAAAGTTAGTTTCTGCCTTTTCCTCCCTGCCTCGGGCTGAAGTTGTCCCCCTTCCCTCCCGCAGTCCCTCCTCCGCAAAGGGGAGACAAAGGGGACACCCGCGGGCTGGCTAGTTCCAAACTCAGGTTGGAAACCCCAATGTCCCCCGCCCAACTCGGACATGAGTCGGCCCCGCGCCCAGGCGCTCCTAGATGGCGCTCGCTGAGCGCCAGATGTGCAGGTTCTTCCCGGACGCCGACTCCCTCCTCTGAGCAGGGGCGGAGGGAGGAGGCGAAGGAGGCAGGAGGGGACGGGGACCGGGCCAGGCCCCGCCCACCTCGTCAGGCCCCGGCCGGAGAAGAAGGAGGCGAAGAGCCGAGCTGGCGTAACGAGACTTTACTGAAAACAGAACACCGGGCGAACCAAGGATTACAAACAGGAATGTGGACTCGTAGCAAAACGAAACAAAAAAACAAACACAAGAAAAAGGGCGGGAGGAGCGGGGCGTCGGAGGGATGGAAGGGGAAGGGAAGCGAGAGCGAGGAAAGGGAAGGAGGGAGTTTTTTTTTCTTCTTCCCATTTCTTTAAAAAACCCACACAAGAAAACACACACACACACAACCAACGTTTGTTCCCGAGTAGAAACATAAATAGGGCAGAATCGAACACTCTGTTCTTCTCTCTTCCAAAGTCAAAAAAAAAAAAAAAGTAAAAGAAGAGAAAACGCAGGGCTTGAGGCTGCGCCCCCTCGGAGCCTCCTTCGGCGGCGGTGTGTACAAAGGGGCGGCCAGGACGCGCGGGTTTGTGCAACACTGGGTGGCCGCGCGCCCGGGACAGAGGCAGCGCGAGGGCGGGGGAGGTGGGGGTCATGCGCTCGCCCCCCGGCAGCAGGGGGTCCAGCTTGTCGAGTCTGAGGCGCCCTCTCCGACTCCTGGCACCCTCAAGGGGGGGATCCCGGGGCCGCGCCCTCTGCGAGTCCGGGGCGCCCACGCCCCCCCCAACCACGCGAGCCCGCCTCTCTGGGAGGAGGCCGCGCATGCGCCCCGCACGCGAGCTCAGTACGCGGGCACCTGGTGCTGGGGCAGCAGCTGGCAGCCGCTGTTGACGTGGCTGAGGACCTTCTGCTTGAGCTGCGCCACCTGCTCGCGCAGCAGGCTCGCCGTGGACGCCAGCTCCGTGTTTTGACTCTTGAGCGTCTTCACTTTCTCCTCGAGGCGCGAGATGCGCTCCAGCTTGCGCTTGCGGCACTTGGAGGCAGCGATGCGGTTGCGCAGCCGCTTGCGCTCCGCCTTAATGCGCTCCTGCGTGTCCATGTCGATGGGCGACAGCGGCGGGCTCTCGCCGAAGTTCGGCACGTCGGGCACCGTCTGCGGCTCATCCTTGAGCGCGGCCAGGCGCGGAGGCCCCAGCGCGCCTGGGGGTGGCGGCGGCGGGAAGGGCACGGGCTCCGCGGCGAAGGCGACCGTCGCAGCACCCCCCGCACCCCCGGTACCGCCCGCGTAGCTGCTTAGGTTCGCGTAGACGGGCGCCTCGGGCGTGGCCGCTGCCGGGGCCAGCTCGCTGGGAGGCGCGGCGCCCGCAGCCATGCCAGAGGGTCCCCCGGCGGCGGCGGCGGCAGCGGAGGCCGCGCCCGCGCCCAGCTGGTTTTGCTTGTGTAAGTCCTCTAGGGCCTTGACGAAGCCCTCGGCGAACTCCTGCTCCTCGCTGGCCGCCACCTTGGGGTAGAGGAACTGCGTGCTTGTCGGCGTGGTGGTGACCAGCCCATTGGACTGGATGATAAGGCGCTCGAGCTCAGGCGAAGCGAGCTTGAGCAGCCCCAGGTCGGGCGAGGCAAGCAGACCGTCTTGGGGCGCCGCGCCAGGGGCGCCGTCGGTGCGCAGGGGGGTTGGGGGCGGCGCGGCCGCAGGCTTGAGCGCTGCCGCCACCTGCTCGCTCAAGCTCAGCGTCAGCGCGTCCTTCTTCATCATGCTGCCGGCCGCCGCCGTCGGGGGCGCCCCGGGAAACAGACGACCCGGGGACGCGAAGCTGCCGTCACTACCACTGCCGCCGCCGCCCAGGCCGCTCAGCGCCTCATCGCCGTAGAAGGGTGTTTCCATCCTCCGCCTCCCCCGCCGCGCTGGTCCGGGGGGGGAGGAGTGGCCGCGGCCGCCCGGGGGGCCCGCGCCCCCCCGTCCGCTCGGCCCTGCTCCCGCCGCGGCCGCTGCGCCCGGCCCTCCGCTGGCGGCGGCTCCTGAGCCGCGCGTCCCGCGCGCCCCCTTATAGCCTCGGCCGGGCGCGATGAGCTCACTGTCCCTGCTCGCCATTGGGCACGAGTGACGTCGCTCATTTGCATGGTGGGGCGGGGCCAAGTCACTGACGCCCCCCTCAACCCCCACCGACTGCCGTTGTCCGGGTGACGCGCGGTAAACGGCACAACAGCGCGTTGCCTTATGGGTTGACGTCATGGGGGCGAGCAGCGCGCCCGGCCCGGTCACTCCGCCCCAGGAGTGCTGTGTACGACCAATGCCCCCAGCGCCGCCTCCCGCCAAGGCACGTTCCGGGTGGCGTGATGGGCCCGGCCGCCCGGCGCCCGCCCGCCCCGCGGCCCGGCCCCGCCCCGCGTCCGCGCGTGGGGCCCCGGCCGGGCGGGGGCGGTGCCGACCTCCGGAGACCGGAGGGGGATGGGGCTCCGGATGGATAAATAACTCCCTGTCGCCTCCCGCTCCACTGTGCCGACTGTGCCTTCCTTAGCGCACCTCTGCCTAGGCTTTGTGCGGGCCTGAGGGAGCTGTGCCGGGTGGCTCGCCGGAGGTGTGGGCCAGATCTGTCCCCATGTCACCCCCACCCCCGCCCCAGTCCCCGGTGGTGTGTTTGCCCCAGGAAGATGGGGGAGGGGAGAGGAGGTTTCAGCCAGAAGTTGCTGGAAATGCTTTGATCCTGCTACTCTTCACTGGGTGGGGTCTAAAGCGCGGGAGTCCGACTTCCTGACTTCACAGACGGGAAATTAAGGCTCTGCGAGGTGGAGTGACTTGCCCTCGGGGCCAGAGCTGTGACCAGGTCTGAGCTCTTATCCATCTGGTAGAACCCAGGCGTCCGTGCCCCTGGGCAGCCGCCTACGTTTTATCTCTGCGTCTGCCAGGGCCTCCTGTGGGTACCCCGGTGACTCCCGGACTGGGTTGTTAAGGCAGGAATTCCAGCTGGTAATTATTACCTGTTTATTACTATTATCATGACTGTCAGGTCAGGCTTAATGGGCCTCCATAAAGGCTGGCTGGCGATGGGATATGAGGGAGGTGGGAGGGATCCTTCCCCACACTCCCAAGAGCTCCTCGGGACATCTGGATCTGACCTACAGCCCCTGCACAGAACCCCTCCATGGCTCTCACCACACTCAGGATGGCGCCCAGTCCATAAGCAGTTGGTGGAGGCCCCATACGCTCCTTTGCTCCTTCGGGTGACCCCCTCTAACCTATCACCCTCAACCTCTCTGAGCTTTGTCTTCCCAACTCATTGCTGCCTCATCTCGATAGGTGCTATGCCCTCAGCCTGGTGATCCCTCCCCCCACCCCATGCTTACACTTGTCCTCAGAGAGGCCCCTCCCACTCACCTTGTTTCCGTTATATTCTCAGAACCATCTAGAATGATGGGATGGACCATAAGTCCCAGGAGGGCAGGGACCTTGTCTATCTTGAGCCTGATGGGTCCCCAGCTTCCTGCATGGGGCCTAGCATCCAATAGCCAGTGTTAAAGGAGAACACTGGCTGGTGGGGTTGCTGTGGCAGTTTCTGGCCTCAGTTTGTCTGACTGGCCTATGGACATGAGCACCTGTTCTTCTATTTCCCTTCCTCACCTGGCCTTGCCCCTAACTGGGCTGTGGAGCAAGAAGGCCATGAGGGAGGTTGTCATCACAAGCAAGAAGCCTGGCCTGGCTGGCAGACGGTTGGGGGTATGGGTATGTGTCTATGTCTGTTTGTGCCCACATGTGCCTGTGTGTGTTCATGCGTGGGTCAGTGTACCCAAATGTGTTCACACATGGGAGTGGGTGTCTGTGCCCGTGTGGATCCATGCATATGGATCTATGTACCTGTGTGTGTGTGTGTAGATGTATGTGTCTGTGTTTCCAGGAATGTGGGTCTCTGTGCCCTCCAGACCTGTCCTCTTGGGTATCAGCCTGGGCAAAGGGACCCCTAAATGGAGCGAATGCAGCCCCCAGCCTGTAACCAGCCCTGCCCTAGGACCCTTCTCTGGGCCTGTGCAGTGGGGCTAAACTGAAGGAGATGGGATCATGCTTCTCCCCAAGGCAGGAGGGTGAGTGGGTGGCCTAGGGAGGCTCCACCCTGACCTTGGGCCTTGACTTTGATAGGTAGGGATGGTCTGATAAGCTGTGGGTAGGGCCAGCTTGAGCTGAGAGGTCACCCAACAGACAGGCTTTGGGAAATGGAGGCACAGGAAGGCCAAGGCATGTTACCTCTCTGAGTGTGTTTACTGCTTAAGAAAATGGAGCAAATAATCCACCTACTTCATGGAGTATTGTGACTTTTATTGGAAGTATTTGAACAAATAGTAAGGGCTCAATAAATGTTCTCTATAATAATTGTTTTACTTTATTATCATTTGGCCAAACTTAACTGCAGTTCTTTGGAGTACCCTCAGCCTGGAGTGCCCTTCCTTAGCCTCCTGGCAAACTCCTACTCATCCTTCAAAACCCACCTCCAGTACTCCCTCCTCCAAGAAGTCTTCCTTAACCATGCCTCCAGCGACTCCCCTAAACCCTTCCATCTGACTAAGCCCTGTCCACTCTGTGTTTGATTCTCTCTGCCCCAGGAGGGTCCTTGGAGCTAGGTGGGGAAGACCTGTCTTGGCCTCTAAGTGTGGGGAGCTGCCCTTGGCAGCCTCTGCCATCCTTCTCTCCAATATCTACCCGCCTCAGGCTCCTCTGCTGTGCACTTGCTGTTCCCTGTGACCCAGTGCCCTTCCCCATCCTCTCATTCCTCCCTCTGGGACACTCCAGTCCTGCTCCTCCATTTGGACCAGCGCTGACCCCATAGAGCTGGGGGGCAGCTGTGTCCAGCTTTAGTACTCCCAGACAGGGGGCTTCTCAGGCAGGTCAAGGGGGGCCTGAAATCCATCAACAGTCCCATGCAGTGAACTAGGGAAAACTCCCATTCATTCATTCATTCCACATACAATGATTGAGCACCTACTGTGAGCCTAGTGATGGGGACTCACATGGGTGACACAAACACCAGCAACCTCTCAGACACACAGTGTGAAGGAGGAACCTGACAAGCACAGCTTCAAGGAAAATAAATGGTACCTCCTTCATGGAGGATGAAGGGGGTAGTGTTTTAGAGTTGGGTACTCTGGGAGGGTCACCCCAAGAGGTGATGTTGAATACAGGAGGAGCTGGAGCAAATCATGAGATAATTCATTTGAGGGCAGTGTCCCAGTGCGAACAGCAAGTGCAAAGGCCCAGGGGCAGAACCTGCTGGCCACATCGATGGAGGGTAGAGAGGCAAGTGGGGCTGGATTTACTGAGCCAAGGGGAGCCAGAGCGAGAGAAGGAAGGCAAGGGGGGCCGTGGAGGTACGTCCCCTGAAACCTAGGTGGTATTTGTCTCAAGGGCAGCAGAAGTGGCGGATAGGATTGAGGGACCAGAGGGTAACAGGGCTAGGTCGGGACTCTTCATTTTCGCCTTTACTCTCCCTGCAGCTTCTTAAGTCTTGGGACATTATCCCACTTCCCAGAGCAGCGTCCAGAGAGGGCACGCGACCTGCCCTGGGTCACACAGCCAAGGCCTCAGCCCCATTCCCACCCCAGCCTTCCAAATGGAGGCTGAACATAACGCCCCCTCGCCGGCGTTCAAACCTCCGCAGCTCTGCCCTCTCCCCAGCGCGAAGAGATTTGCTTTCTTGTTTAAAGCAACCTGCAATTCGATTTAATGTTTAGTCTTTATTTGAAGCTCCAGAGACCTAAAATCTACTTAATAAAACGGAAAGCCCCAAAGAAAAAGAGTTAAGCAGGAAACCCAAGGGAGTGAAGCGGAGGGGTCCTGGGGCAGAGGCTCTTGCCAAGGATGGTCCCGGGGTGCTCAGAGCACCGCGGAGCCGGATGGGGCTTCTGCGGACAGTCCCCCGGCGCTTAGGACCCAAGGTCTAGTGGGGGTGGAACTTGCGGAGACCGTCCCCGGGTGGCAGAACCCCGCGGGTGGGCCGGGGGAAGGGCGCCGGGCTCGGGCTGGGGGCGCTTCTGGCCCCGGCGCATTCCTGAGGATCGGGTTACTGGCGCAGGCAGCGGCCCCTCCCCTCCTGTCCCGCCTCCGCCCTCGCCTGGAGCAGGAACCGCCCTCCTCCCTCGTCCAGTGCAGGTGTTTGTCAGGCCGCTGGGAGAGGACTCAGCCCCTGCCCTCTGGCTCTTTCCAGTCTCACAAGACCATTTTACCGAAGAGGAAGCTGATGCGCCGGCAGCCCCCTTCAGCACCAGATGGACACCGGGCAGAGCCTGCTTTATGACCAGTGGCCCTGTTGACTCTTTCCCGAGGTTGTGGTGTCCCGAGGCTCCCGCAGGCTCAGAAGAGTCACTAGATCCCATACTTGTTGATCGATTGAATGAGTCCAGAAGGGCTATGGGACAAGAAAATAACTTCTTATGCTACCCTGAGCTCCACCCCCCAGGACAGGCAGGACTCCTGCACTCATCCAGTGCACATTTTTTTTTTTTTAATTTTATTTATTTATTTATTTATTTTTGGCTGTGTTGAGTCTTCGTTTCTGTGCGAGGGCTTTCTCCAGTTGCGGCAAGCGGGGGCCACTCTTCATCGCGGTGCGCGGGCCTTTCACTGTCGCGGCCTCTCTTGTTGCGGGGCACAGGCTCCAGACGCACAGGCTCAGTAGTTGTGGCTCACGGGCCCAGCTGCTCTGCGGCATGTGGGATCCTCCCAGACCAGGGCTCGAACCCGTGTCCCCTGCATCGGCAGGCAGACTCTCAACCACTGCGCCACCAGGGAAGCCCCAGTGCACGTTTTATGTACACTTGCTGTATGCCCAGACCCAGGTTAGGCCTTTTCACAGGCCGACGTTGGGGAACCAGAAGATTTGGGGGTCAGAGGGTGGTGAGTTCGATTTCACAAGACCAGCTTCAGAAGCTGATTTGTTTTTGTTTTTTGCTTTTGGTCAAGTGCAAGCACCATCATTCATCCATTCTACCACCCTCTATTGAACACCTGCTGTATGCCCAGGCCTGTGTGCTGGGGGAGGGTTTGGGGCCATCCCTCATCACCTCTGAGCTGACCAGACTCTCACCCGGGATGGGAAACCACCACCATAACATAGAAGCCCGCTTTAGGTCAATGTCACAATTTTTTCCTTTAAGTCGACCCCTTTTCTGTTTCTACTTCAGTAAATACATTTCAAGAGGGAAGCTTCGAGTCACCACCAGGAATGGAAAACCATTTTCTCTTGCCATAAATAGAAAGAAACCGAAAAACGATGAAATGAGAGCAAAACTCAGGCATTCACTCCTCAGGGACACTCTGGGCCCGTCCTGGACCCCGAATGTCCCAGTATCCAGAAAGCACTAAAAGCAGGGAAGCCCCAAACCAACAAGAGTGGGGCATGTGTGTCCAGAGGGCAGGAGGGGCCACAGGGACCCACCCAGCATTCCTGTCCCCAAGGGGAGGACCCCAGCACGCAGTAGGAGCTCAATAATGTGCCCAGCCTTGGTGATGAGCACCTATGACGTGGGGTTTGCCTGCATCAGCCGGAATCTTCCCAAGGCCCTGAGACGTACCGACCTGTTTGGGGGGACAGGTGGAGGCTGCAGTGGCAGGCAGAGGCCTCTTGGGGGTGGGACCCCAGGGGCCTCTCTGAGGAGGCTTCAGGTTGGTTAAGTGGAAGCTCCCATTTCTGCCTCAAGACCCTGGGGCTGTCCCCACCCACAGTCCTCTGGGCCCCTGAGGTCGCTCCCAAGCTGCCTGGGATTGGGGAGGGTGTGTGTGTGAATCAATGGATACATTAATAAGTAATTAAATGAATAAGTGGATGAGTTAGTGAAGTAATGAGCAGATGCTTCCATGCTGCCAAGATGGGAAACCCACTCTCGACATTGTTCCTTTAAAACCCCACAGCAGCACCGCGAAGAGTGACACCTGTCCCCATTTTTCACATGAACAAACTGAGGCTCTGAGCAAAGCATGGGTCCAATCTTTGGAGGGAAGACTGGAATCCAGGTGAATCTCTACAGGCAGACAAGGCTCAGGGAGTTGGGCTGATGCAGAGAGAAGATGGGGCTGGACCTCAAGCCTGCGGGGGGCGGGGGGAAGGACCTTGTGGGCCGGCAGCTGGTCGGCAGCCCTACAGGATCAGGCTCCTGTAGGGGAGTAGATCGAATGGGGGTGAAGCAAGCGGCCGAGGGAGCAGGGAGGAGGCGGCGGGGGCCCCCAGGGTGGGGAGGAGCAGGCAGAGTCCGGGTCGCTTGGGAAGGGGCCCCCCAGGAAGGAGCAGATTGCGGGGGCGGACTGCATGCGAGGTATATATTAACGCCAGTCGTGCCCTTCCTGGGCGTGGGGGCAGGGAGACCCCCCCCACTCTGAACCTGAGGCCGTTCCTCTGAACTCCCTCGCCCGTCGCCTCCCACCCTTCCCCCCTGCCCCCTCCGCCACCGCCTCTCCCCGGGAGGAAGTGGTGAGGATGCGGGGGAGGGCCCCCCATTCTCACTTCCCCTGGGGCAGGGCGGGGCCTGCAGGGTTCCCTCCCCCGTCGAGGGAATCGAGCCCCCGCCCCCTCAGGGGTGGGGCAGGGGAGCCGCACGAGCTGGGACTCGGCCAGGGTTACACGGCCCACCTCTGGGTGACTTACAAGTTCTCTAGGCTTCGACGGTTCTCATGTTAAAAATGGGGATAAGAAACTCGAACCTTGAAACAGCGAATTGCTGGGTGACAGGTCCCCGCCCCGGGCCTGAGGAGCCCCCAGCCCGGGGCGTGGAGACGCAGCCGGACAAGGACATGCCCAGCCCTGGAGGGGTCAGGGCCGGGCCGGAGGGAGGGATGTCGCAGTAAACAAGGACTTGGATTGGGGAGGGAGGCGCATTCCAGGCGCAGGCAAAGACCTGGATGCCGATCGGGGCCTCTCGCCTCGCCTGGCGGCTGGGCTGTCCAGGACCTGTCCCACGTCGGTCCGGGCAGCCTGGCCCCTCCTCTGGCGGGGGTAGGGGAGAGAAAGGTTACTGGGTTGGGGGGGGGGGGTGTCTCGGCACGGCGGGTGGCAGCGCAAGAGTTAACCCCGCGCGGCGACCGGACTCTGTGGCGGCGAGGGGGGCGGGTGGCGTCAGCACCGACGTCAAGGCGAGGCGGAGCGGCGTAGACTCGGGTGCTCTGGCCGCCCGGCCCGCGCCCCTGTAGCGCGGGAGACCGTGGGTGTGGTGGTGGGTAGGGCCCGGCCCTCCAGTTTCCCCGACGTTGCGCAAATAGACTGGGAAACTGAGGCCCGAGGGGCGTGGCCTAGCTGGGAAAACCCTGGGCCTCTGGGCTCCAGGTTCCCCCGCCCCTCTGCCCCAGCCCACCTCTATCCCACCGGGTCACAGTCTCCCAAGCCGAGACCGCCCCCGGGGTCGCCTGGCTGGGACGAACTGGTGTTTTGGTTTTGTTCTCCAGCACGCAGACAAACGCAGATAAACGCTGGGCGGCCCCGAGCCGTGTCCTAGTTAGTCGCCACATCTACGTGGGCCTCAGTTTCCTCCACCGGACAATGGGAAGAGAGCTGACATTTACTGCGGGCGCCGGGCTCGGCCTTCGGGAGGGGGGGTAGGAGGGGATTCCCACCCCGAGGGGCGGGGAAGGGAACCGAGAGCCCTGAGGTACGAGCTGGGGACACTAGCCAGGCGGGATTCGAATCCCCGGCTGGCTCCCGGCACCCCCTCCTTACCTCCAGCCCCCTTTCGTCCCTCTCCCTCCGTTTCTTCTCCCCTCCACTTCTTCCCCGCCTCCTCTCCTCCCTCCCTCCCTTCCCGGCCCGGCCCCCCTCGCCCCATGCCCAGCTCGGCAGCCCCGCGGGGCCGCTAATTAAATGCAGGGCTGGGGGAAGGGGGACGGCACGCGGTTAACCCCTCCCTGCCGGGCCGTGAAGTGCTGTTGCAGCCGGGGAGGGAGGGACATGTCCGCTGCCAAACTCCCCTCCGCCCAGGACTTCAGGTCCTAGGACAAGCCCATTTGATGAATGGGTAGATAGAGGCTAAGGGGCCGGCCCCAAGGTTCTGGGCAAGGCCGGATTTATCAGGGCCTCCTAATAGGGGGGTTGGAGCGGGCACATAGTGGAAGGGAAAAGGGAATTATAGTGAGTGAGAAATAAACAAAGGGAGAAAGGCAGAGATGGAGGGAGAGAGAGCGGGAGAGGGAGGGAAGAGAAGTGTTTCTGGTGGAGAAACACAGAGACAGAGACCAGAGAGAAAGGAGGTGGGAAGAGAGACCAGCTCGAGAAGGCAGGAGACACAGGAAGAGACAAATGATTGTTTTTAAATCAAGCCACATTTTTCACTGGGATGCAGGGCCCTTGGCTGGGGACTGGACCCAGTCTTCTGTCTCGTTGGCATGAAGAGAAGGTGACATTATAAATCTGTACAAGGAAAATATAGTGACTGTCTCCTAGGGATGATCAGTATGTGTGGTGATAAGGGACTCACAGGCCACCTCGGGAGCTGGAGGCCCCAACTGTCCTGGAGGCTCACAGAGCAGGATCCCTGATGCTGGCTTCGGCCCCAGCCTGGCTCACCCACTGCTCGTTGACCTCTGACAGGGCTTTGTGACCTGAAATGCCCAGGGAGCTGTAGGTCACTCCAAGTCCCCACCATGCCCCTGCAGCTCTGGGTCAGGTGGAGAGGACCCAGACACTGGTATTTCACTGCCTGGCTTCCCCTTCTCTCCGCACACTGGCTACTGCCATTGTCAAGCTGGGTAAACTGAGGTTCTGAGAGGGGCCCACATTCTTGGGGTGGAAATAAGTGAAAACATAGATAATATAATATCTGGCAGTGACAAGAGCTATGAAGAAATCTCACTGGGAGGAGGGGAGTGGTGAATACAGAGGGTCCTTGACACCTGCAGACAAAAGGGGTGCCATGAGGAGGCACCTGGGAAGGATGTGTCTGAAAGCTGGATCAGCAAGAGCAAAGGCCCTGAGGTAGGGCTGCAAGGTGTGTTGGAAGAGAATCAAGGAAGAGGCCTGGAGTGGGGTGAGGAAAGGGGAGATGGGAGAAGGTAAGGGTCGGGGGGAATCACAGGGGCATCCATGTTGTCAGCAGCTGGAGTGGGGGATAGTTGGAGTCCTTGCCAGCCCAGGTAGAGCCCGTGACTACCCTCCCTGCCTCTGTTTCCCCACCAGTGTCCATGTTCCAGAGGATGCAGGGGAGGCACAGGGGGCATAGGGACTGCCAAGGGGCACAGGGGGCATAGGGACTGCCAAGGGGCACAGGGGGCATAGGGACTGCCAAGGGGCACAGGGGGCATAGGGACTGCCAAGGGGCACAGGGATCCATCTTCTGCCCTCTGTGAGTGCCACGCTGGCCTCCTCACACTCTCTGTGGCTCCCTGCCCATCTCCCTGCCACCCCTTAGCTCTCTGCCCACTGCTGTCATCGAGCCACCCAACCCTTGCCCATGATGTTCCCTCACCAGTGCTCACCTCAGGAAACACTCTGCAGCTCCCCTACCGAGCAGAGCCCAAAGACTCTCCCTTGGCTGGCTCCCCAGTGCCACTGGGCCCCTCACTCAGCCTCCTCACCCCCAGTTTGGCTGCAAGCTCTGCAGGGAGGGGGTGGCTTAGGAGACAGAGAGGCTGACAGAAATGGGAGAAGGTGGGCATCAGGGTCCTTGAACCTGGGTAAAAATAGCTGTCCCCTCTGCCCCTGCCCCCTGTGAGGAGGCGGTAGTGATGGTGGCTGCAGTGATGGGGGATGTGCCCAGAGGAGCATCCGGCAGGGCCCGTGTTGCCATGGTGATGCTGACTCAGAGGCAAAGGCAGGTAGCGGCATCTGGTACCCAGCCGGCCCGCCTCTGCACTCACAGCACCCTCCCCAACCCCCACCCTGTAGCCTCCACTCCACTCCACTCATTTTCTGAGACTAGAGAGGGGTGGGTGAGTCCCTGTGGCAGCTGGATAAGTTCCTCCACAACCCCCATCCAATCACCTGCTGGAAGGTGGGGGACAATGTTCTCACTGCACTGACTTGGGTACCAGGTCTTCCTCCCTCCATCCACCTGTCGTCCTGCCCATCTGTCTGTCTCTCTGTCCATCCCTTGTTCATACATCTGCCTAACATCTATGGACCACCTCCTGTGTGCCCACATCGTTCTCAGCACAGGGCAGTTACCTCATGCCCATGCAGTCAAGGTATCAGAGAGGGGTCTGGGCTGGGAGGATGTGGGTGAAAACCCCCCGGCCACTTGGGTCCAGGCCTCAAGATGCTGAGGCCCCCTTCTCTCCCTCCTGCTCTCAGTCTCTCCCCCTCTTCCTGCATCTTTCAGTCTCTCTCTCTGTCTCTCCATCTCAAAGTACAGCCCAGACCCTTCCCCACACCCCTCAGGCCCCACAGCTGCTGCCCACCTCCCTCCACCCTCTTTACTTATTCCACTCCAGCCACGCCAGCCTCTGCAGTTTTCCTCCAGCACACCAGCTCATTCCCACCTCAGGGCCTTTGCACATGCTGCTCTCCCTGCCTGAAAGACCCTTAGGGTCTTCACCTGTGTATTTATCTTCTTTAATTCTTGGTTTCCCAATTATCTCTCTACCCCCCAGGGTATGCCTTCACTTCTCCAACTGTGAAATTGGCATGGTGAGCACAGTATGACTTTATAGTGGGGGGTGGGGATTATGTGCTCAGAACTGTGCCCAACGCAGAGTAAAAACTCAACACAGTTCAAATGTCCAGGAGCTGATGAAGGATAAACAAAATGTGATCCATTCATACAACGGAATATTATTCAGCCAAATAAAGGAATGAAGCACTGATACACACTACAACATGTATGAACCCTAAAAATATTACGCTGAGTGAAAGAAGCCAGACACAAAAGGCTGCATAGTATGTGATTCCATTTATGTGAAATGTTCAGAACAGGCAAATCCATAGAGACAGAAAGCAGATTAGTGGTTGCCAGGGGCTGAGGAGGAGGGAGTGGGTGTGGGGTTTCTTTTTGGGGTGATGAAAATGTTCTGGAACTAGATACAGGTGGTGGTTGCACAACATTGTGAATGTACTAGATGCCACTGAATTGCTCACTTTAAAATGGTTGATTTTATGTTAGTGAATGTTACCTCCATTTTTTTTTTAAAGGACATTAGGTAAAAACTAAGGAAATCTGAAAAAAAGTGTGGACTTTAGGCAATAATGGTCAACCTGCTGTGTCTCCAAGACACCCAGCATGCATCTTCCCCAGGGCCTTTGTGCCCTCTGTTACCTCTAGCTGGAGGTTTCAAGTGACATAGAAGCTGGATCAGACCCCAGGGGGCCAAGGCACAGTCTGACTCCAATTGCTTCCCTCACCTTCCTGTGGCCACAAGAAAGGTCAAGGGGCTTGGTGGTTAGGATGGAGTGTGCCCGGGAGGCTGAGTGGTTGGGATGACATCAAAGATATTTGGGTCCCTTGGAGGGAACGGTCTGTTCCCCTGGGGGAGGGAGAAGGATCTGTAACCTATGTGGGGTCCCAAAGCAAGTGGGCAGGGAAGGCAATGGAATTCAGTCCAGCTGGGGGCCCTGTCCTAGGGGCCTGCTTCTAGCAGCCTCATGAACACAAACAACAAGATCCATTTTCTAATTTTTAAGGAAAACTGCTGAGTAATGAAGATCTCCCTGGACAGTGTTGCTGTGCCTGGGCCTCCCCATCCAGGAACCGAGACTTCTGGGGGTTGTGGAAAAGGCTTCGCCCTTCCAGAGAGTTCTGGGGAACCTTGTCGAGTCTCTCCATGGCAACAGGGAGGGAGGGAGGCCACCTCGCCACATTTCACACGGACTTGGGCACTTGGGGACATCCCACAGCCCTGCTGGCCTTGCACGCTTAACGTGCTGGAGGGGTGCAGCTTGGAGGGACAGGTCCTGGGGGTGTTTACAGGGACAGTCTTCAAAGGAACAGAGAAGGGAATGAGGGAGGGGAAGATGCATGAGAACTCGCCAAGTATTTTTAGGCACTGAATGCAGCCCTGAAATATTTCCATGGCCACTCCTAGAGGATGAGCTGGGTGACTATTTCGGTGCCTGGTCCCAGCGGGGGCAGAGTGGGGGTGAGTCACTGCTGGGTGGCTGGGCAAAGACCAGGAGGGGGCTCTCAGGGCAGGACCTTGGGCCTGTAGGGTGACGGCTCCCTGGCCCGGGGCCAGGCGTCTGGTGCTGGGCTCCAGGGTACAGAGGACAGTGGCCTGGCCATTCCCTGTAGCGTGGCACCACTGCCCAGGTCCCCTCTGGACAGCAAGCAAATCACGGTGACCCCACGGCTTATGGAGATAAAGAGGGTCCCGGGTGAGGTTTCAGACACTCCACAGGTGCTCGGTGAAGCGCCTCTCCTATGTTTTCAGGCACGTATGAGGGACTTCCCTGGCTGGCCAGTGGTTAAGACTCTGCGCTTCCACTGCAGGGGGCACGGGTTCTATCCCTGGTTGGGGAACTAGATCCCACATGCATGCCGCAACTAAGAAGTCCACATGCCGCAACTAAATACCCCACACACTGCAACGAAGACCCCGTGTGCTGCAACTAAGACCCAGTGCAGCCAAAAATAAATAATAAATAAATATTAAAAAAAACACAAACAGGTGCCGACTTCACCTGCCCCCATTCCTAATTCTACACCTGACACAACTGACCAGAGAGAAGGTAAATGGATCCTCCAAGTTCAAGGAGGGGACAGAGGGAGGAGCTCAGAGGAGGCTCTGGAGCGGTGTGTCCTGGGGGCTGTGTGTCCTGGGGAGGGTCGCTCACCCTCTCTGTGTCTGCGCCTGGGCACTGCCTGGCACATGCTAGACTGTTGTTAGTTCACGGCCCTGGGTCTCTTCATCCTCTCTGCCCTTCCCAAGCAGGCCATGGAAGCTCAGGGGATTTGCACTTGCTGTTCCCTCTACCTGTTGTTCCCTGCTCTCTTTCCGAGGCCAGAGGCTTCTCGTTGTTCAGGAATTGGTTTGACCACGTCCCCCTTCTACTCTTTGGAGAGGACCCACCCCAGCATCCTAAGCTTCCTGCAGAACAACAAGCCTGTCTGCCTGGGCCCTCACGGCACCCCTGCCCCTTCTGTCACCTCTGTGGCCTCTACCTTGGGCTGAGCCCCCAGCACTGCCTCCTCTTGGTCTCTTGGCTTTCACCCTTGCCTCAGTCTGTTCCAGAACGTTCTGTGGCTTCCCATTTCGCTCAGGGCCTGCACCCGCCCCATCTCCTGTCCTCTCACTTTGCTCCTGTCACCACTTGGCACAGGACCTTTGCACAGGCTGTTTCCCCTTTCAGGAACACTCTTCCCCCAGATGGCTGGCTCCTTTGCCTCCCTCAAACCCTTTTCTCAAAGGTCACCCCCTGGCCTGCCCGGACCACCTCTCTCCCCCACCCTTGCTTTCTACTCTGAATTTATGCATTCGGCTTGTTTGTTGCCAGCTCACTCCCGTGGAAGGTAAGGGCCACCATAGTGGGGACTCTCTGCCTAATTCACAGCTGAGTCTCCAGTGCCTGGGATGGAGCTGTGGCCCCAGTTCCTCCGCCCCCGGCCAGCCCTCTGCTCCCGTTGTGGCAGGCAGCTTCTCCCACTGAGATCGTTTGAGTGGACATCAGACCATTTCCCACAGGCCAAGCAGCCCTTTGTCCACAGAGAGATGTCAGAGGACAGCAAAGCACATGCTGAGCCAGTAGGGGCCAACATGCTGCTGATGCCAGGACATGCGGACCCCAGGGTCCAGTTGAATGGGTGGGGAGGACACCGGCCGTCAAGCCTGCCTGGAGGATGTGGGAGGCAGCAGTCTGGGGGCAGGGCTTCCCGGGGGAGGTGCTCTTGGAGAAGCAGGTGAGGCCCAGGAGAGGAGGAATCAGCGCAGAAGTGTGTGCAGGCGGGAAAGCAAGAGACACCCTCCCACCCGCCACCAGCTTGCGGGGCTGCCACTTGAGGCTGCCCACTGAATCCAGGTCTCTGAAATGGACTCATGGGCCCCAGGGTGAGGCAGCAGGGCCATCCAGGCTGGCACTGGCCCCAGGCTGAGTCACACCCTGGGTGTGTGGGTCTCCCTGACCTGAAGCAGCTGGAGCAAACTCCAAGGGGAGGAGGTCGGGGCCTACAGGAACCACCTACACTTAACCACCTACACTTAAGGTAGCCCGCAGGCTGCAGGTCATGCAGCAGTCAGCTGACGGTGGTGAAAATCCCTGGGGACAGACCATCAGAAGGGCAGAAAGAAGGAGGCCGAGTTGTGGGAACTAGGCCAGCACTTTTGGTTTCTCTTCTTGTTGAAGGGGCTGAGGCTGGTTTCTTGAAACCAACCAGGAAGACTGGAAAACGGGCCTGTCCTGACACCCAGCTCAGGAGGACGACGCCTTCCGGAAGCCCACGGCACCTAAGCGGCCAGGGCCGGGGAAGCGGCTCATATCACCAGCGGGCAAGGAGAGAACTGGGAGCCCGGACTGCCCGGCTGGAAAGGTCAGGGTTGCCTGGCGCGGCTGGCGGCGCGGACGGGAAGCCGCGATTACGCACGCCGGGGATGCGCCCCCGCGCGGAGACGGGGCGCGTCTGGGACCCACGACCCTGAGCTGCGAATGGGCCCTTGGGGACGTCTGAACACGTTCCGGGTCCAGAGCTGGGTAAGGGAAGAAAAACCAAACTGCGAAGAGCAGGAAGGGGCGGGGCTCCTAAAGGGTTTCCCATTCACAACCGCGCAGGACACCAGAGCCCCAGGATTTCATCAAAGCCTGACTGGAGACGACCCGCACCCGGCAGGGGCGAGACCTAGCCCCCCAGACCAAGGCCTCGGAGGCCATAATGGGACTCTGCGTCCAGGGCCATGGGGGAGGGGAGTTGTGAACACGGCCCCCTCCCTCCCCAACCGTCCTTCTCTTCTTGCACCTTCATGTCAGCCGGGCCCCTGCACAGCCCACGTCTGTGATGAGGAAGGTGGGTTCTCAGGGCCCAGGTCACACTCAGACCCCACACCCGTGTCCTCAACCTATGCCAAAGTGTTGCTTTGTCACTAGGCAAGGATTCAGGCAGCAGCAGGTCCCTGGAGGGGGGGCCCGGGGAAGAAGCAATGATGGGGGCGAGAGTGGTGGCAGGGAACGGCACTCTCCAGATAGGATGGGGCTGAGAAATCTTAGTCAGAGGTCTTCGAGCTAGCTAGGCCAGCACTTTGCAGACCTGATAAGTGGCAGTTCTACAGGCACCACCACCTTTTCTTCCAATCACCCCTCAGAACCGGTCTCAACCCCGTGACAGGTAGAACCTGCACCCACAGGAATCGGCCTCCTAACACCAGCACTGTCTCTGCGGTTCCCAGGAATATCGGTCAGCAGACCACGTCACCGGAAACATTTTCACAAGTGCTGGCTCAGCGTCTCAGGCAAATCACGGGGTTGTGGAGAGGCAGTACCCTGACTTGAAGAAGAGGTAAAAGGTTCACGAAAACCTTCCTCATGTGTTCCTCGAAGCAGCCGCCTGTCATAGCTTCTCTCTCGGTGAACTCTGGTGTTAATGGTGCTTGCAAAACAGGGACGGAGGGCAGAACACTGGTGGCAAGGCCAGGCGGGGTGGGTGTCCCGCTGGCTCCCACCTGGGACTTTCCTCCCCACAAAGAGAGGAGGGGGTCGCCTACTGCCCAGAGCCCAGTCTTGCCTTCCACGTTTTTTAAGAGGCTGCTGAGGGACATGGGAACCAGTGTCCCAACGAAATGCTTCCCCTCAGTGAGAGGCCACAGGGTACAAAAGGAAACTTCTTGCATGGGGCTGTGATTTCCTGAGGACACTACCTACTAGATGCACCCAGTGGTTCAAAAGGAATTATGGACTTACAGTTTGTAGTTGTATTTGTTTTTATTTTTGTAACACAAAGAGAGAGGAAGTGAAGGGACAGGGCCCAGCGTCGTCCCCCAGAACAGCTTCTGAGGCATACGTTCGCCTGGATTCGTTTTGAAAAGGCAATTTTGGGGTCCGTGTTTCAGGAAACTCTCCAGGCTGTCAATCTCAGTGCAAACAGCTTAAAATAAAAACCTCCCGTCTGTTCACCACACAGGGATCTAACACAAAATGCAAAACAAACCTGTTTGGAAAATGCCTGCCCTTAAAACAAGAGGGAGGGCTTTAAAGATGCATTAAACACAGAATCTTCCAGGAATCAAGTTGGCTGCGACTTCACAAAACCAGAAGCACAGAATAACGTTTCCAACTGTAGAATGCTGGCTGACAAAAAAAGAGGAGGATCACAAGATGACAGGCAGGGGGTCCTCCCCCAACACCTGCCTCTTCTTTTTGTTCTGAACAGACTCATAAACTGGAGAGTAGAAACGCGGCCTTGCGGGTGGAAGCAGATGCTCGGAGGCGGCGGCTCAGTCTCTGGGGAACAGAGGGGCGGCTCACTGTTTGCCCGCCTGTCTGCCTGGCTTCTTTTCTGGTTGACCTCTGCCGGTGCCTGGGATTCCACCTCGGCCCCGGCCACCAAACACACCTGTGAGACAGGGGAAAGGGGCTTCAGCAGAGCTGGGCTGGGAGGCCCACTGTGGACTGGGAACAGGAACTGGAATCCTTAGACTATGGCCAAGTTGTTTAATCCCTCTGAGCCTCAGCTTCCACTTCTGTAAAGCGGGGGCAGTGATCCTACCTCTGGCGGGAAGGGCAGGTTGAGAATCTGAGGTGGAGTGTTGACCAGGGCTGGG
The DNA here is from genome assembly GCF_965194805.1 of Balaenoptera borealis. Classification (NCBI taxonomy): domain Eukaryota; kingdom Metazoa; phylum Chordata; class Mammalia; order Artiodactyla; family Balaenopteridae; genus Balaenoptera; species Balaenoptera borealis. The sequence goes on along the minus strand of NC_138867.1, from coordinate 172,659,222 downwards.
CATGGGCAGTGCTCCAGAACATTCTCAGTGTGACAAGGGACCAGACCAGGCCCCCCAGGGGTGCGAAGGATGCCAGGGAGGACAGAGGTTGGCACCAAGTCACACTGGGGCTTGGGGCGGGCTTCCTGGAAGAGAGGGCTGGGGGCCAAGGTGGAGGGCAGTAACCAGAAGGACAAAGCCAGAAGGGCTTCCAGGAGGAGAGGGGGGGCATGAGCTAGGACAAGGCCTGGACTCAGTCCAGGGATGGGGCAATGACCCCCAGCTGTGAGGCTGGGAGCTGCACCAGGGGACCTGGGCCTTCCTCGCTCTGGCACCACCCGCATCTGGCCCAGGAGAGAAGCGTCTGGGTGGTTTGTGTGTGTCCAGCCTGGAGAAGGGGCAGGGGAGCCTCCTGAGCCCTGACCTCTGCAGTCAGTGGTGGGCCTGTTTCCAAAATACATTTTACGTGGAGCAACGGCACTGCTGTTGGGGGAGGTGGGTAGTCGGAGGGAGGGCGTGCCCCCGGCCCAGGGAGGTCCCAGAAGGATCAGGGCAGCATGGGGACATGGAAATGTACACACAGGCCCCCTTCCTCCACAGACATGCAGGGGGCCCTCTGGGGACAGAAGCCAATGCTGGCAGGGTCTGCCTAACCTCATGTCTCATGGGGCAAGACCAGCTTTGCCAAGGGGAGCCTGGCTATGCGGGGACCCTGTGAGATTTCCACTGGCTGTGGAAGGCCCTGTGGCCTCGGTTCGGACCCGCCTGAGCAAGCCGCTCTCCCCGTCCTCCCTGCTCCTTCAGGCAGTTTACTTGACAGTGGTGGCCCCCAGTGAAGAGTCTAGCCCTGGGGACAGGTCCTGGGACCCCTGGGGCCCTGCTCACCCCCATCCTAGGCTACCCTCCACCTGGGGTGCCCTCCTGCCCTCTTCCGTCTGGCTCCTTTCTGACTGTCACGTGAGCCTCAGCTCATGGCTGGCTCCTGTGTCCTTCCCAGCCCTGCCCACGAGCCCCCAAGGTGGGCCCCGGGCCCGGCACACAGGAGGCCCCTCCAGATGCAAGAGACAAAGCCAGGTCCCTCCAAGAACAGGAGCCAGGCGGGGGAGGCGGGGAAGGGCAGGGTCTGCAGATGGCCTCTGGGCTGAGGCCCCAGCTGACTGCACAAGTTTAATTTTATGCCAGATTTATAATCTCAGGGTGGTGTGGTGGGATCTATCCAAAAGGCGTGACCTTGGCTTTGTATAAAAGAGTCATAGCAGGGAAGGGTCCCATGCCGGGGCCCCGCGCTGGGGTCCTCACCCGCAGTCTAGTGAGGTGGGCACCGCGGGACCCTCTCTGCAGAGGGGAAACTAAGCCTTGGCGAGGTGCCCAGAGCACCTGCCAGGAAACACAGGCAGGGCTCAAGTCCCAGGTCTACGTGGGCCTGGACCTGGACCTAAGGGAGCATTGAGAGCCACTGCGGGGCACGAGGGCCCAGGTGGGTGAGGGTCAGCACTGACCACCAGGACTCAGCTGGGCTCCCCGGGTTGGGCTCCTGCGGCGGGGCAGGCGGCAACCAGCAGCGTCAGCTGTTCCGCAGAGGAGCCCCATGAGTCACAGCCCCCCAGCTCCATGTAGGAGGGGCTCAGAGCCAGGCCCTCGGCACCATGACGGCACCAGCCAAGAATGTCAACACTGGGCCGGGACGGATGCCACGTGCTGCAGTCACCCCCGCCAATGGGGAGGCCCCAGCAGCCTGCTAGGGAGGAAGCAGGGAGAGAAGGGCATACCTCGCCCGGCGCCCCCCATTCCGCGGCCCTTCTGCTGCTTCTGCTGCTGCAGGCCACCGCGGCCGCGGCCCTTGGCCACCACCTCCTCCTTGACCATGTCGATGATCTCATCAGGGATGCGCAGGTACTTGATGGTGCTGCCGCGGATGTAGCACTCGGGCATCCGCCAGAATTTGTCCCCGTCCTGTGACAGAGGGGGTGTGTGTCAGATCTGTGGCGGGTAGGGTCCCTGCAGAGCAGGTGCAGATGCCGGGGCAGCATCTGTCCCCTCAGGCCGCCTGCACCTGGCATCGCCCCCACGGGCTGCAAAGTTCTTCGTCCTGGACGGGACACTGGAGGGGCCGCCCTCCAGCAGGATCTCTCCAGATCCTTGGCAGCCCTTCACACATGAGAGAGGGTGGGGCAGGGCCTCGTGAGAAGCCTCCGCGTCCTCAGCCTGTCCTCCAGTGGGGGATGCAGCCCGAAGCCTGGAGAGGGGTGAGGCTGTCCCACGCGCCAGGTGCTGCCACAGCCCAGCTCCTCCCCCTCCTGCCCCCAGCCTTCCAGAACTCACCTTCTGGAACCCTCTCTAGGCACCCTGACTCATTCATTCACACAAGTATCTCGTGGCAGGGTCTGAGCTGGGCCTGGGACACAGGTGAGCAGGACAGAGACCCTGTGTGATGGGTGAAGAGGGCCAGGAGGGGGTGGGGAGCCAGGTCTGGGGCCAGCCAGGGGCAGCTCCCAGTGATGCCAGTTTTCAGGGGAGCTAATGGAAGCTAGAGAGACAAGGGGCTTGTAAAGTTGCAGACTCCTGAGCAACGCCGAACCTGCAGTTTTTAGGATGCTGTTTCCTCCCCACCACCACATACCCAGCGACCAGCACAAGGCCTTCCCTCCACGCTACCTCCTGCTGCCCTTGGGCGGGAGCCCGGAGCCTCATCCATCAGATGAATTCTCCGGCCCCACCCGTTGCCCAGGCCAGAAGCCTGGGTGACCCCTCTCCCCACACCCCTAGAAATCAGACCAAGACATCTCCCTGCTTAGATCCCAATCAGCGCCCCGTTGGCCCAAGGACGAGGTCCAAACTCCTCAGTGTGGTTCCAGAGGGCCTGAGATCCAGCCCCACCCTGGCTGCCCTCTCTCGGCACTCGATGTGCCTTCCAGATGGAACTTTCTGGAACACACACAGTGGGCTTCTGGCCCCCAGCACTTTGCACACGTTGTTCCCACCTTTTCATGTCTGGCTAACTCCAGCCCTCAACAGGCCTTGCTTCCAGCCTCCCTGCAACCCCCAGTCCTCCTGCATGACACTCATCAGTGGTGCCTGGGCCGATCTGGCCCAGCCCAGTGGAGGTACTCGGCAGGGACAAATGGAATGTTTGCGGGCCAACTCTTCCCAGGAACACACACGAGAGCCCCCGACCCATACAGGAACCCCAAGAGGCCTCAGAGCATTCCTTTCCCAGAAATGGTAGGCGAGGGGCCAAGTCCGTGGGGATGCAAAGTACAGCCAGACAGAAACAATGATTGTGTGGAAGCTCAGGGCTGGGGCTGGGGCCGGCGGCTCAGCGCGAGGCTTTCCCTCAGCCAAGGGCAGGCCGAGCCCAGCGCGCTCCCTGTAGGAACAGGGTTTACTGTGCTTTCCATGGGGTCAGCTAAATGCCTCCCGACCCTTGCTCTCCCGTCCTTTCTCAGCCCCTGGGGTCTCTGTGTTCAGCCACCTGCTACCCAAGGGAAGGAGGGGCTGCCATCACCTGTTTCCAGATGAGGACTCCGGGTGGCCTGTGTGAGACGGTACCTCCCACCAGCCTCTCCTCCCAACCGCTGGGTCACAGAGGGGGACTCCCCAGAGGGAGCCACGTGTCCAGTCTCGGCTGGCCGTGCCGGACGGACCTTGCCCCGAGACCCAGTGATTGGTTCTAGGTGACAGAAGCGGACACAGACCTAACGGCGGTGTGCAGAAGGACAAGTGCTCAGCTGTGCACTGCGGCACAGTCTGCCACAGGCACACTGGAAACGCCTGCCACCAGGAGTTCGGTCCCAAGAAGCAGGTCACAGAGCCGAGCAGGTGAGGGCAGGGGGTCACAGCCCTCTGTCTGCCTTTTGGGGTGTGAACTGTCCAGGAGCACAGACCGGGGCGAGAGTGGCTGCCTTGTGCTCTGCTGTATGCTGGCGTGGCGAGCCCTGGGGGCACACTGCCTGTGGCTCAAGACAGCTGGGCCCTGCATGGGCCCCCCAGGAGCTTCCTCCCCGTAACATGAGGGGATATCTTGGGCAGGGGGACGGAGACCAGAATAAGGTGAGAGGAAAGCTCTAGCAGAAGCCAGTGCAGATTAGGGGGAGGGAGTCCTGCCTTCCTCACTGTCCTCATCACTCTGTGGATCACCCCAAGGCGGGGAAGGCCAGTGACCCTGGGGAACATTCTCCCCCACCCCGGCCCTGCACTTCCTGGTTTCAGGCCTCAGGGGAAACACGCCCTGTGGTGACCCGGACATCCCACGGTCACGCCACCACGGCCCACATGGTGGGCAATGCCCACAGCCAGGACCAAAGGCAGCAGAGGCTGATAAGGAGGGTGGGGCCTGCCCTGGAGGCCACCCCCTCCCTGTAGAGCAGGGATTTATGGCCAGAAGCACCCCCCAGGCCCAAGTCCTTCTTGGTCAGGGGTGGCACCCGGGGGTGTGGGAGCAGCTCAGTACCTGCCGGGCAGCATCCCCGCAGGTGCAAAGTCCAGGGCACTAGAGAGACTTGGAGCCTTGTCCGGCTGTCCCCCGCCACAACATCCTGCCCAGTCCCTCGGGCCCCACCCCTGCAAGGGGCTCCGCCCCTGGCAGGATGACCGGTTGTATAGGCTGAGGTAGGCACCCTCCCACTCCTCCCACACGTCCAGGGAAGGGCTTCTACCCCACTTGGAAGCAAGGATGCTGAGGCTCTGTAAAGCCCCAGGTCCCAATGCGCATTCCTGGCCACACGACCCCCATTCGCTGTGCCCACCAGACCGGCGCTGCCCCAAGGCCCCCAGGCAGCAGGTGCAGACTTGGGGCGGAGGGCACTCACCCTGGACGTGCAGATCACCTCACGCAAGTTGATGTTCATCCAGTTGTCGCAGCTCACCAGGTGCCCATTGTACGTCTCCCCATTTTTGAGTTCCACCAACTGGAGAGAAAACGGGTCCCACGTCAGTCTCAGGCCCCAAGGGAGGTGCAGACTTACCCCGAAGAGCAGGCCACCACCACCGGGCCTCATTCAGACACATCCTCGGCTCTTCTTGGGACCCACTGGCCACAGCACACGGTGCCCAGGCCCCCAGGGGCCCACCTTACAGGAGACACGCTCTGTTATCTCGGTACGCTTTGCTGGGCATTGTAGACTTTCTAGGATGAAACCATTTTTTTGTGTGTGGAAGAAACAAACAGACAAAAAACCCCCCCACATCTTTAAAGGAATGAGTGAGGGTGGCCAGGGGCCAGGCAGGTGCCCGGTGATGGCACACGTGTGATCCTTGGTGGTCTGGAAAAACTGTTTTTCATTGCAATAACTACTTGCTTATTTTGATGTGTTTCGGGAAAAGCACGTCATGTGGAAGACAGGCTTTTGTTAGGAAAAGGCTGAGACTTAAAAAAGAATCAACTTAGAGTATGAACTTATGGTTACCAGAGGGGATTGGTGGGGGGAAGGGATAGTTAGGGAATTTGGGATTGACATGTACACAGGACTATATTTAAAATGGATAACCAACAAGGAAGTACTGTATAGCACAGGGAACTCCGCTCATTATGTAACAACCTAAATGGGAAAAGAATTTGAAGAAGAGTAGACACGTGTATATGTACAACCGAACCACTTTGCTGTACACCTGAAACTAACAATATTGTTAATCAACTATACTCCAACATAAAATAAAAAGTTTAAAAAAAAAAAAATCAACTCTCGGGGCTGGAGAGGCACTGGGCTCACAGCCGCCACCTCTGCATCGTTCCGTGGGCTGGGCATGGGCGCAGGCGCCAGCATAATGAGCGCCAGCGGCAGCCTGGTCCGTGCCTATGACTTCCTGCTGAAGTTCCTGCTGGTGGGTGACAGTGACGTGGCGAGGGTGAGATCTTGGCGAGCCTGCAGGACGATACAGCCGAGTCCCCGGACGGCCACCTGGCAGACGTCATGTGCTCTCCTGCTGCCTTCTGCAGTGCTGCAGACATTTTCCAGCTACTCTGCCCGTTTCCCTTGGCAACCACTTTAAGATTTAAAATATGATTTGTAAAGTCATCACTTTCAAGTTTGGAAAAGAAAAAAGAAAAAAAAGGAATCAACTCAGCTATCTGCCCAAGAGAAACGAAGACATACATCCATGGAAAAATGTGTTCACGGATGTTCCCAGCAGCTAAAATCTTCACAAATAGCCAAAAAAGTGGAAACAACCCAAATGTCCATCATCAGTGGACAAATGGATAAATAAAACGTGATGTATCCACACAATAGAACATCACCTGGCCGTAAGGAATGAAGCTTTGACACACGTTACAATGTGGACAAACCCCGAGAACATCATGCTGAGTGAAGGAAGCCAGACACGAAAAGCCACATGTTGTGTGATCCCACTTACAGGAAATGTCCAGAACAGGCAAATCCACAGAGACAGAAAGCAGATTAGTGGTTGCCAGGGGCTGGGGCGGGGGGAGGGGGAGGGGAGCAGCTGCTAATGGAGACTGGGTCACCTTCTGGGGTGACAGGATTGCTCTGGAACTACATAGAGGTGGTGGCTGCACAACACTGTGAATGTACTGAACGTCCCTAAACTGTACTTCAAAAGGTTGAATTGTATGGTATGTGAATAACGTCTGAATTTAAAAAAAGAAAAGACAACAGAACATATTGACAGATACTACACTATATCACGAAAGGACAAAAGCAGCTGAGGGAATGAGCATTGCATGAACCTATCCATATTTTAAAAAATCATTCACGTTTACACACACATTAAAAGTCCAGGTGTGTATATATCAAAGAATAGTTAAACTGTTGGGAAAATGAACGAAGAGGGGCTTCCACTTTCTCTGAATCTCCAGTATTTGACACTTTTAATAAGCATTATTACTTTGATCAGGAGCAGAAATGACACAGGTCCTGACGCATGTGGGAGGGAAAAGAGGACAGGCAGGAAGTGGTTTTGGCTGGAGGCTCCTCACCCTTTGCCCAGTGTCCCTGTCCCTGTGCTGAGGCTGGTCCCCGCTGAAATGTGCCATCCCAGACCGGCACGTACTCACCATTGGGTGATTCTGAGCCGTTTTCAGCAGTGACAAAGGAAGCTGAAAGGCAAACAAAAGCACATGACTTGTTTCATCAGCACTGTGGAGCCCTGGCCTCTGGGCAGGGCTGGGACTCCAGGAGCACACATTCCCTGACAAAAACGCAGCTTCTGAACTCTGCCGAAGCCCAGGACACATACCTGCCTCCTAGTTTAGGACAGAAGAGTCTCAGGAACACCCCCACCCCTGCAATCGCAGAGGCAGCTGCCCTCTGGTCTTGGCGCTGACCATTCTGGGCATTTCTTTGTAGCTCAGGCTGCATGTAGTCCCACCCCTGACAGGACCAGGTGTAGCCCTCCATGCTTATCAACAGCATCACAGCACATGGGTTCTGCTGCTGCTTGCATTTTTTGCTCCACTGATGTTTCTGAGATACATCCAGGTTGATACATGCAGCTCTAGCCGGGCCTTTTATTTTCGGCATGGTAGGTGGTTATCATCACACCCACTTTATGGACAGAGACACTGCGGCTTAGAGACTGAGGAACTTGCCCGGCACCAGAGAGCTAGTGAGAGACGGAGCTTGACTTGACCCCATCTGCCAGAAGCCAGCTCACGCTGAGCCCACACTTCAGGGGGCAGCCCTGATTGAACCAAGAGTGATTTGGCCAGGCGCAACTGGCCTCCCGATCTGAGGAGGCCACATCTGAGCTGGGTGTTCATAGAGAAATTCACCAGGTGAGAAGAAGAAATATTTCAGAAGAAGCCTGTGGTTACTGCAAGTGAGAGCAGATAAAGGATGGGATTTAAAAACTCCTCCTGATAAGGTGAACTTTCAAGATAGTTCTTTTCCCATTATTACTGAATTTCTTTTTTATAAAAAACATAGAGTGTAATTGGGGAAAAAAAATCAGTTCTTGTCATTTTGGGTACACAAATCACGACCCATACACTGGGGCCTGTCTCTGGGTCTCCAGAACAGTGACTCAGGTGGCAGTGCTTGGGTCCAGGGTCCAGTGACAGCCTATCCAGTATAGCCAGGTGAAGGTTCTAGACCAAGGGCCCCACAAGATGGGAAACTGCCTCAGCAAGGACCACACCTTGCCCAAGCAACTTTGGAATTCTAAGTTGGCCTGAGCCCCAGGACTTCTTGGCAGGGGAGTCCCAGCCCACCCTCACCCTCCAATAGGGGGCAGCTGCTTCTCCAGGTGGTGGGGACTGTGAGGCCTCTCTCAGGAGGCCACAAGGGGCCCTCAACCCCCAGAGGATGGCTCCCTATGGAAGGGCTTGGTGGGGGGGATATCTCACATCCCACGGGCCTTCCCTAAGAGCCACCCGGGGAAGATCCAGGGGCGGCAGGAAGCCAGGCCCAAGCCCACTTCCTGCACTGGCTTCCTGGAAGGGCACGATAAGGAGGAAGGAGCCACGTGGAGAGGAGGTGGCTGCTCCGAGGAGGGTGGGCAGGCAGGCTGGGGTCCCAATGTGGCCAACCTGCAGCTCCTGCCCTCTCCTCTGGAATGCATCTGTGTGAGGCTGCCGGGTGCGGAGAGCTGGAGGCTCAGCCTCGCATGCGGGAGCCACACACCCAGGGGGTATTTTACAACGGAGAAGCCTCCCGCTTTGCTAGGCAAGCCTGTTCTGTGTCCACAATGGGAATCTGGACCAGGGCGATGACACACCTAGGTCCTCCTCCCAGACCACCAGAGAGGGGACAGGGCCAGCTTAGCCCTGGAAGGCGGGAATGAAGATGGACTCAGTGCTGAGAGGTGGAGGAAGGGTCACAGCAGTACCCTCAAGGCCCCTCTAGATGAGGCACCAGCGGTAGAGCAGATGGGACCTGCCCAGGGACACGGAGCAAGATCCCGCTAAAGCCGGGGAAAGTAGGCTGATGCCTGTCAGCAGGGGACCCACAGACGTCCTTCAATGGCATACAGAGCCTCTATGCCGGTCCCTCTCAGGTTGCCACCCTGTCCCAGCTACTGGCAGCACAGCCCTGAAGGACCCACAGCCTCCTTAGCTGTTGCTGGCAGTGTGCCCTCAGAATACGGCCGCGACACAGATGGGTCCAGCACCTGCTCACAACCCTCGCCTGCGCAGCCGCTCCCTAGGCGGGCCACAGAGCCAGGCCTGACACAGCTCCAGCAAACTGGCCCACTCTGCTCCTCACACACCATGCCCGGTGCTGCTGGCCAAGCTTTGTTCCTCGGTTCCCTCTGCCTGGGGTGCCCTTCCCCAGGCTGGTGGCTGCTCCCTCAGCCAGGCCCTCATTATAACCCCATCGAGGGAACGAGGTTTCCACCTGGGCCACCCTCTGCTGTTTCTATTATAGGACGTAGCCAGTCTCTAATTAACTTGTTTATTTATTATGTCTCCCTGGCTAGACTGGAAGTGCCACAAGCCTCCTGCTAGACTGGAAAATTCAGAGGGTGTGGACTTTGTCCAGCACTGAACACCGGACCAGGCACACGTGAAGGACTCAGTAAATATTTTCTGAACAAATACGGCACACACCACCAAGGGAGGCACTTGGGGCAGGGGGGATTCTTGCTCAAAGGAGAGGTGGCATTGGGGCAGCAATGCCAAGCAGTGGTCACATCTTGCCATCTTCTACGTCCTTGTCCCCAAACTGTGCTGGAGACAGAGGCGAAAGGAAGGGGAAGATCCCGGTGAACTTGAAAGCCAAGGGGAAGGGGTGGCGGCGGCAGGGGTGGGGGGATGGAAGACACTTGAAGGTGCCAGGGAGACAGGAAAGGGCCAAACACACAGTTCAGTGGGAGACAGGGTCATCTGGAGTCGGGAAAGTCATAAAAAAGCTTCAGGCATGAGAATTCCTTTTTCTGGCCTTTCTCAGAACGCCTGGGGTCTGACCCTCAGGCCTGGGCCAATCCAGGACTAGACCTAATGGTATCCTGAGGCTCCCAACTCAGGAAGCTGCTGCAGACCACCCACTCCCTCGCCCAGACCTCTGCTTCCGGCCCTGCCCTGACCACAGGGAACAGGCAGTGTGTCATGCCTTGTCCACTCCTGAACACTCCTCAGAAGGCAGGAACAGGCTGAATGAAGGAATCTGTACTTCGCACAGACACTGTTCTAGGCTCTGGGACTATATGAGGATAAAAAACAAAGATCCTGTCTCCATGGAACTTAAAAGATGCATTCCTCCAGTTCTGCCCAGTCCCTCAGACCAACTCTACCCTCCAGCTGAGAGGAACCTGCTTCCTTCTCTCCATCCCTACACTGACCAGGAGAATTTAGTGAATCCTCATGGTCGACTCTGAAAAATGTGCAGCCACCATCTCAGAGCAACTCAGGTGCTGATGGGCCAAGTACTCTCCCAAGAAGCTCCCAGCTCTCAATTCCTCTGTGTGGACCTCCGTTTCCCTGTCATACGCAGGGGGCACAGGCACTCTCTGGGTTAGATCTACAACTTCCACAACTTGTGAGCGCCATGGCCCTGGGGAGGCTTCCTGTCAGGGCCTCAATTTTTCTTTTTGTGAACTGGGAGGATGCAGTTAGTCCATCCTTAGCTCAAAATACCCCCTCTCCCTCTGAACGACATACTGTATGACACAGGAAGAAGCAAAACCTTCTCCGGGTCTGTCAGCCTGAAAAAGACAGGCACAGGAGGTTGTGCGGCTAGCATTCTAAGGGCCTTACAAGCCCTGAAATTCCTTAAATTGGTTTAATTTGAGAACGCACACCGGCCCCCTACTTCCTGACACTCTAGCTTTACAATCTATGAGGTTAGACTGGGTCGGATGCACTAGGAGTCACTTCCCTGCCCGAAAAATCACTCTGCTGCATTCACCGGGCCCTTCGGTGGGTCCCCTTCCTCTCCGGCCTGTTTCCCCACCTGAAAAATGGGAAGACTGCGGCCAGACCGCTATACTATGATTACACGTTCGTTCAGTCACAAGTTCCCCTGAGACCGACTTGCTGGGTGTCCTGAGAGAAGCCCCTGCCGTCCGCGGTCTCAGTTACCACCCCCTCGGGCCGGGGAGGGGGGGGAACTCGAGGCCCGGATGGTACGCTCGCTCCGCATCACCCCAGCCCCAGCACCCGCCCCGAGGGCCCTTGGCGGCCGGCTCCCCCGTCGCCTTGCCCTCACCATGGTGTCGGCGGGGACCGGGCTCCCCGGCCACTTCCGCCACCGCCGCCGCCGCTCACGTTCCCGCCGGTAGCAGCCCCGCTGCGCGCCACTAGGCTGAAATGGAGTGGCAGCGACGCGAGCCAGTCAGAGAGGGGCTCGTGGGAAGGACAACCAATCCACGCAGAGTAAGGCGAGGCCTGCTAAGCACGAGGGCGGGGCGGGCCGTGTTCTCACAAGAGAAATAAGGGACAGACTCGTAAAGTGCCGCCGTGAGTGCTGCAAAAGGGGGGGCGGAGCAATATGCGCAGGCGCAGGAGGCCTTGTGGGTAAGGGCGCATGCGCAGGCGAAACCCTCGCGGATCTCGGCTCCACGCTGTGGGCGAAGGCGGTTATTACCTCCAGTTTCGAGACAGAAATGGAAGCTCTTTGGTTCTTATTGGGATGTGCTTAATGTCTCCCTTCGGGCCCCTCCTCTCCTGAGTCTCATTATTGTAGTTGACCATTATCCAAGGCACGTCTTTTGGTAGGTTGGAATCCCGGCTGTGCCCTTTGAGCCTCAGTTTGCCTCCCTTTGAAATGGCCGTAATAATAGTGTCTGCGCTAGAAGGTTGCAGTGAGGACGGAACGAGTTAAGCCACGGAAAAGCACGTAGAACAGAATCTGGCACATACTGAGCACTTGATACACGGGTGTGCAACATTGAGCACCTACTATGGACCCGCTCCTAGAAACACAGACGTGAATAAACCAGACAAAACTCCAGGCCCTCCTGAGGCTTAGGAGCCCACTGAGGAGACAGATGGTAAACAAATCGTTCGGAAAATGTATTAGTTTCTTTGGGCTACCGTAACAGAGTGATCAAACTGGGTGGCTTTAAACCATAAAACTTGACCCAGAAGTCTGAAATCAAGGTGTTGGCAGGGTTGGTTCCTTCTGAAGGATCTGAGGCACAATTCATCCCATGCCTCTCTCCCAGCAATCCTTGTAGTCTTTGGTTTATTTATTTCTTTTTATCTTTTATTTTTTATAAATTGTTTATATTTATTTTTGGCTGCGTTGGGTCTTCATTGCTGCGTGCAGGCTTTCTCTATTTGTGGCAAGCAGGGGCCACTCTTCACTGTGGTGTGTGGACCTCTCACTGCGGTGGCTTCTCTTGTTACGGAGCACGCACGTAGGCTCAGTAGTTGTGGCACACGGGCTTAGTTGCTCCGCGGCATGTGGGATCTTCCCAGACCAGGGCTCGAACCCATGTACCCTGCATTGGCAGGCGGATTCTTAACCACTGTGCCACCAGGGAAGTCCCGTAGTCCATGGTTTATAAACACATTACTCCAGTCTCTGCCTCTGACATCACATGGCTTTTCTCTGTCTCAGATCTTCCTCTTCTTTTCTATGAGGACACTCCTTTCTCTTATTAGGTCCACCCTAAATCCAGGATAAATTTCATCTTGAGATCCTTAATTATATCTGCAAAGACTTTATTTCAAATAAGGTCATATTAACAGATATGGGGGTTAGAACTTATCTATGTTATCCAAGATATGCTAGGACATTTCTTTTTAGGGACAATACTCAACCCACTACATCAAGTATTAGCTATGATTCCTTTGAACATAGACATCTATTTGAATAGTTCATGTCTCCTAAGTGACCATGCATGTACTTTCACACACTCTGAGCATATCTGCAGCCTAAATTTCCAGGAAAGGTCCAGCTGGATGACCATCGAGGGTTCCTTCCTCTGCCTTGACTTTCACAGATGCCTTGACCTTCAGGTCTGTAAACGAGACATAGGTGTTCTCCTCCAGTGACTACCCTTCTCCAGGCCTCCTTAGTGTCAGCGCTGACCCAAGAGCTTTTTCTTTTCTTTTTAATTTTTTGACTGCACCACGTGGCTTGTGGAATCTTAGTTTCCTGACCAGGGATTGAACCCGCCCCGGCAGTGAAACTGACAAGTCCTAACCACTGGACGGCCAGGGAATTTCCGAGAGCTTTTTCTTACCAAGCCCAGAGCCAAGCTCTTCCAGCTGTAAAGTCCCTATTCCTGTCAGAGCCAGCTCAGGGAGCCCCTGATGCTCAGCTTCTCAATAAAAGATTCCCCTGCATCAGGTCTCAGAGACCTGGGCAGAAGAGGATGGGACCTCACAGGCCCAGCCACCTCCCACTGGGCAGGTTTAGGGCACCAAAATCTCCCCTCCAGGACCTGGTTGAGGGGAAAGGGGTCTGGGGACCGGCTTTGCTATGAAGGAACTGAGTGACTCAGGCATGTTTCTCCCTCTCCCTTCTCGTTAAAAACAGGAATACAGGGCTTCCCTGGTGGCGCAGTGGTTGAGAATCTGCCTGCCAATGCAGGGGACACGGGTTCGAGCCCTGGTCTGGGAAGATCTCTCATGCCGCGGAGCAACTGGGCCCGTGAGCCACAACTACTGAGCCTGCGCGTCTGGAGCCTGTGCTCCGCAACAAGAGAGGCTGCGATAGTGAGAGGCCCGCGCACCGCGATGAAGAGTGGCCCCCGCTTGCCGCAACTAGCGAAAGCCCTCGCACAGAAACAAAGACCCAACACAGCTAAAAATAAATAAATTAAAAAAACAAAAAACCAAAAAAACAGGAATACAGATCTTCCTGGACTTGCGATGGGGTTACGTCCCAATAAACCCATCATACATTGAAAATATTAGCCTACTAAACATCGTAGCTTAGCTTAGCTTAGCCTACCTTAAACGTGCTCAGAACACTCACATTATCCTATAGTGGAGCAAAATCATCAAACACAAACCTATTTGATAAAATGTTGAATATCTTATGTAATGTGTTGAACACTGTACTGAAAGTAAAAAACGGAATAGTTTTAAGTGTATCAGTTGTTTACCATTGTAACCATATGACTGACTGGGAGCTGAGCCTCACTGCCAGCTGCCCAGCATCACGAGAGTGTATGTCTAGCCCGGGAAAAGATCAAAATTCAAAGTTCAGTTTCTACTGAATGATTGCTTTCGCACATAATGAAGTTGAAAAATCTGAAGTTAAACCATCATAAGTTGGGGACAGTCTGTGATCATCTCTGCAAATCAGGGTTACTGTGTGGAGTGATCACATGTGAAACCCATATAGAGTGCCAAGCACCTGGTAGCCCTGGACCCACAGTTGTCCTTCATGTCTTAGTTTGGGGTGTGCCCTCCCCCAGAAGCTGACCCTGAGATGAGGACTCAAGGACACATGGAGTATTCAGGGGGTGACCTCAGGAAGTCCCCACTGGGGATTGAGACCTGAGACAGGGAGGGAAGGATCCCTGCAGTGGATGCCAATGAGCAGGTGACAAAGTGGGCACCTGAGGGTTAGTCCAGCTGTGGACCTTAGGGAGACAGCATAAGAGCTTGTGTCTCAAAGTGGTCCCACCCAGGGTCAGGGAAGAGTTTATTTTCCCCTCTATCATTGGCTTGGGGATGCTCCCAGGGGTGCTGGTGAGGTCAGGGAAGTGTGCAGGATGCTAATAAGTAGCCAAAAGTGATATGCTGATTGGGCTAGAGGGATCAGTGTGACCAGCCGAGCCTTATTTGCCAAGGGTAAAGGCCGCTTTGATGTAAACAACAGAAAATGGGCTACATGAAGTGCTCCAGCGTCAACATGGTGGTGGAAGTAGGAAGAAAATTGCATGCTGGTTCACCTCGTTCTGACTTTTCTAGACTTTTCTATGTGCAGTCCTTCTCCTTTTGCACAACTGACAAACTCCTATTCATCCTTGAAAATTCTGCTTGGGTGACCCCGTGTGGCGGACTATGGTTACTGCAGATTTGGTCAGCTCTTTCAACACAGGGGAGGCCAATCGGAGTTCCCCGTCCAGCTGGGCATAGTCGTTGGCTAAAGAGGAGCAAGTGACCAACCAAGGCCAATTAGACGCACCCTTGGGACGGATACTGAGGGCCAGAAGGGAGAAAAGTGCTTTCCATAGAGGTTTTTAAAAGTGCAATAGTGAAAGCCCAGTGCCATCCCGATTGATCTTCTGCAAGAAGCTCTCTGCAGGTTGAATCTAACATAGAATTCCTCTGTGGAAAAGAGGCACAGTTTGAGCCCCTGGATCTAGCTATATCTGAAGTCATAAGGTGCGACTTTCCACTTATATGAGCCCAACAAGTTGTCTTTATTGCTTAATCCACTTGGCGTTTGGACTCTGTCCCTAGGAATTGGCAGGCCCTCCACTGATGCATAGCTGCTCTGTGAATTCTTCAATGACTGCGCCCCCAAATCTAATCATTCCTTCTCTTATACTTTGAACTTCAGTACCTTGCATTGATTTTCATCATTACCTGGCTTGTAATTGTACCATGCTGTAATTGCTCGTTTGCACACTTAAGCCTTCTTGACCCTGACTTGTAGGAGCAACATGAGAGTTTGCATGGGCCACTATTTTAGGCTGTCAGCACAGTTTTTCCTTCCCCCCATCATGGACACATGGCCCAGGCTCAACCAATCAGAGGTCTTCCCTGGAAGTCTCCTAGAATTGCAGAGCTGGAGTAATGTGAGTCCGGTACAGACATGGCCATCTTTTCACTTTAGAGTCTTGGCCCTGTTTAATCCTGGATCCAGCTGTACCTGATGCTTCAGAAAATCGTCATCCTTTCCTATCCCTTGAAAATACTCCTCTACTTTTTTCCAGTCCAGTTTAAATTGTATTTCTGACAGCGGAAACCTAAAGAGTGTGAACCAATGTACCTATCAAATTTTAAAAGATACACTATCCTCCACTTAAAAAAAAAAGGGGGGGGGAGGGGGATCATAAAACTCAATGCTGGCAAGGTTGTCGTGAAACTGGTAGACATATATTTTCTTTTAAGTGGGGGAGAAATGGCATTATGTTTCAAAATCCATAAAAGTGTCACACCCTGCAACTCAGTAATTCATTTCTGAAATTTTATACTAAGGAGGTCTTGCAAATGAAGGGAACTGCTCCATACCAAGACCTTGCAACAATGTTGCCAATTCTAAAAGAGCAGAAAGAATATAAATGTCTAACAGCAGTGGACTGGTTGAGTAAGCTATGTTTCCTCCACTAGAGAGAAAATTTTCCATTCATTAAAAAATTATATGTAAATCCTCCCCCACCCCCACCCCCGGGAGCGGGCAGTGGGCTGAGCTTAGTGGTTAGATTCTAAAAAAAAGAGAAAAGGGAAAATAGTAACTTGACAGTGGGGACATGGCACATACCGCCCGTAGTGGGTTGAATGGTGGCCCCTCAAACACATGTCCAAGTCCTGACCCCAGTACCTGTGAATGTGACCTTATCTGAAAAGAGTCTTTTCAGATGTAATTAAGTTAAGGACCCTGGGATCACCTGGGATTCAGGATGGAGCCAGAACTCAACGACTGATGTCCTTCTAAGAGAAGGCAGAGGGAGATTTGAGACACAGACAGAGAAGACAGAGGCAGGGATTGGAGTGATGCAGCCAAAAGCCAAGGAACACCTGGAGCCCCCAGAAGCTGGGCAAGACAAAGAAGGATTCTTCCCTAGGGCCTCTAGAGGGAACGTGGCCCTGCTGACACCTTAATTTCAGACTTCTGGCTTCCTGAAGTGTGAGAGAATAAATTTGTGTTGTTTAAGCCACCGAGTTCGTGGTCAGTTGATACAGCAGCCACGAGAACCTCATACACCACCTTAACCAAGTGATCCAGATTACATCACTCTGATAAGTCATGTGGATAACAGGGATCCCTGATATGGTGAGATGAGAAGAGTGCCTCACCTCTGTGGTTTTCCCCAAATACCTATTACCCCATTCTAATCATGACAAGGACATCAGACAGACCCAGATCAGCGGCATCCTGCAGGATGCCCGGCCAGTCCTCTCCAAGACTGCAAAGGTCATGAGCAACAAGGAAACCTCAAGGAGCCATCCCACCCAGAGGAAACTGGGGAGATGTGATGACTTAACGTTAACAGGGTTCCCTGGCTGGGGTCCTGTATCAGAGAGAGGACATGAATGGAAGAGCTGGTGACATCTGAATAAGGTCAGATGGTTGGTTGATAGCAGTGCCCTGGTGTTGATTTCTTTGATGTACAAATACAGTAAGTCCCATACATACGAACCTTCAAGTTGCAAACTTTCAAAGATGCAAACGTGCGTTCCATCAGCGTCAGGTGTGAGTGAAACTGCAGCTTGCCCTCCGTCTCCTATTGCTGACGATCCTTCAGCTCTACCATCTCCCACCTCCTCTCCCTCCTCCAGTCAGTCACCCTTCTTGCCTGTTCACTCGATGCCAGCCCTGTATGCCAGCTGTTGTACTGTACTACTGTACTTTTCAAGGTACTGTACTGTAAGATTTAAAGTGTTTTCTTTATTTTTTGTTTGTTTTTTATGTATCATTTGTGTGAAAAGTATTATAAACCTATTACAGTACAGTACTATATAGCCAATGGTGTTAGTTGGGTACCTAGGCTAACTTTGTTGGACTTACGAAGAAATTGGACTTACCAACACACTCTTGGAATGGAACTCGTTTGTATGTAGGGGACTTACTGTAATACAACTGATAATGTAAGATGTTCACATTTGGTGAATATGGGTGAAGGGATAGGGGACTCTCTGTATTGTCTTTGCAACTTTTCTGTAGATCTGAACTTACTCCAATATAAAAAGCTTATTTAAAAAAATCACATGACCAAGACATGGAAGCAACCTAAATGTCCATCGACAGATGAATGGATAAAGAAGATGTGAGATATATATATATATATGACAAATATATATAAATAAATAAAATAGAATATTACTCAGCCATGAAAAAGAATGAAATAATGCCATTTGCAGCAACATGGATGGACCTAGAGATTATCATATTAAGTGAAGTAAGCCAGACAGAGAAAGACAAATATCGTATGATATCACTTATATGTGGGATCTAAAAGAAATTATAAAAGTGAACTTATTGGGCTTCCCTGGTGGCGCAGTGGTTAAGAACCCACCTGTCAACGCAGGGGACAGGGGTTCGAGCCCTGGTCCGGGAAGGTCCCACATGCCACGGAGCAACTAAGCCCATGAGCCACAACTACTGAGCCTGCGCTCTAGAGCCTGCGAG
Organism: Balaenoptera borealis; assembly: GCF_965194805.1. Lineage (NCBI taxonomy): Eukaryota > Metazoa > Chordata > Mammalia > Artiodactyla > Balaenopteridae > Balaenoptera > Balaenoptera borealis. The sequence continues at coordinate 172,641,088 of NC_138867.1, read as the reverse complement.
CCACAACTACTGAAGCCTGCATGCCTAGAGCCCGTGCTCTGCAACAAGAGAAGCCACCACAATGAGAAGCCCACACACCACAAAGAAGAGTAGCCCCTGCTCACCGCAACTAGAGAAAGCCCGCGCACAGCAACCGACCCAATGCAACCAAAAATAAATAAATAATTAATTAATTAATTTTAAAAAATGAACTTATTTACAAAACAGAAATAGACTCACAGACATAGAAAACAACTTATGGTACCAAAGGGGATAGTGGGGGTGGGGGGAAGAGATAAATTAGGAGTTTGGGATTAACATATACACCCTAGTATATATAAAACAGGAAAACAACAAGGACCTACTGTATAGCACAGGGAACTATACTCAATATCTTGTAATAACCTACAATGGAAAAGAATCTGAAAAAGAATATGTATATATTATATATATAATTGAATCACTTCACTGTATACCTGAAACTAACACAACATTGTAAATTACTATATTTCAATAAAAATAAAATCACACGTGACACACATGCTATGTGTAGGACAGGTTATGATGTTATGTTGAGATGCACTGTACAAAGTTAATTGTGATCAAGAAGAGGAGGATGACAAGGACAAGGAGGATGAGGTGGAGGTTGGGGCTGCTTGTGCAGGCTAAGGACTCAGTTCCCCCTTGAATCCCAACATCCAACCCGTGAGGTATTTCCAGGGTTTTCCTCCACGTGACAGGTGGGGAAACTGAGGCACCACACGTGCATTCCCCATCAGTACCAATCTCTGAGTATCAAGTGCTCCTGGGGCACAAGCACCACCAGGGGAAACATCGAGGGCTGTGTTGGGTTATTAGAGCGTTAAGTTGTGTCTTCCTTGGGACTTCCATGTTGGTCCAGTGGTTAAGAATCTGCCTTCCAATGCAGGGGACGTGGGTTCCATCCTTGGTTGGGGAACTAAGATCCCACATGCTGCGGGGCAACTAAGCCCGCACGCCCTAGAGCCTGCACCACAACTAGAGAGCTGGCGTGCCACAACGAAGATCCAATGCAGCCAAATAAATAAATAAACAAATATTTTTTTAAAATGTAAGTTCTTTAACAAAAAAAAGATTTATCTTCCTTAATTTTGTTTTCTTCTGTTTTAAGTTGCAGGTGGAAACTGCTTCCCCACCTCCCCCTCCTGCCACGACGTTCACAGCTTCTGAGGATTACCAGAACCCACTTCGCAAAAGGAGTACAGGAAAAAAAGAAAATTGCTAGAAAACTATATGCATCTTCTCTTTTTTTCTTATTCTTTCTTTTTTTTTTTTTAAAATTTTGGCCACGTGGCTTGAAGGATCTTAGTTCCCTGACCAGGGATCAGACCTGCGCCCTCAGCAGTGAAAGCACAGAGTCCGAACTACTGGACCGCCAGGGATCAGCACAAGCTGATCACATACCCTGCGACCCACCTCCCTCACTTGGCCTTTAAAAATGCTTCGCTGAAACCTTTCTGGGTGTTTGGGGTTTCTGAGCACAAGCCACCAGAGCCACCCTTCTCCTTGTATGGCACCTTACAATAAACCCTGCACTTTCCTTCACCACAACCTGGTGTCAGTAGATTGGCTTTACTGCATGTGGGTGAGCAGACCCAAGTTTGGTTCAGTAACAAAAGCACCCCCTCCATCTTCTAGTCTGAGCCCCCGAAAGGACTCACACATCTCAAGACCACCTGGAGAAAAAGGGGCATTCACCCGTTTAAACGCGCACGTCTACCCAGATGTCACTCTGCCTAACTCGGCCAAAAGGCCCATCCAGTCCCTACACTGGCAGAGCCAAAAGGAAGGAGCCCCAAGAAGGCGCCATGGGGTCCCACGGGCTTCCACTCTCTCCCACCTCCCCCAAGGCCACACCCAGCAGGAGCTGGCAATGTGAAGAGTCTTGGAGATCCCAGGGGTGGGATCTGAACCCAGCCAGTCCTAGCCTCCCCCACCTGGCTCTCTGTGGCTGTGAGCCCCTAATCTCCCAGTGCTGTCAGGGTGGGAGCCCACAGAGAAATGCAGCTTCTTTCCCAAGCCAACCTCCAGCATGGTGGGTTCTGCTCTACTTAGCATATTTATTGAGCACCGATGCGTGCTGGCCCCTGTGCGCAGTGGTGACCAAGTCAGATCAGGTCCCTGCCCTCCCAGGCTCACAGTCCAGAGGGAGACAGTCGGCAGCTGCACAATTGTATGAATAAAAGTGAAATTATAGCAGTGACACGTGTTAGGAGCGATTGGAGATGGCATGGAGAGAGAGCATGTGGAAGAAACTGGATAGACTGTGGGTTTGTTGATTGACTAAGCAATACATCACACTCATCTTTCCATATGCAAACAGTGCATTCTATTTAAAAAATACTGTATAGTGCAGGTAATATATTCAATATCCTGTGATAAACCATAATGGAAAAGAATATGAAAAGGAATGTATATAGATGTATAACTGAATCACTTTGCTGTACAGTAGAAATTAACACATCATTGTCAATCAACTATACATCAATAAAAAAAAAAAAGATGCTCCATGAAGACATTCTGTGTGACCACATTGTTATCCATGCTAATACTCCTATTATATACTTTACCTTCCTTCCCAGGACTCACTGGGGCCCCAGTACTCTTTGATCCCCATTTTACAGATGAGGAAACTGAGGTTTGGAATGGGAAAATAACTCATCTGAGAGCAGGCACCACGTGAGGAGCCAGGCAGAATTTGAACCCAGGCAAGCTGGCTCTAACCACCATACTTGCTGCCCTCCATTCTCTCCCTAAGAAAATTGCATAGAAATTTTAAGAGGAAAAATTCTTCACAAATGAAATGTTTTTGTTTGTTTTGTTCTGTTTCTTTGTTTGTTTGTTTTTACAACTCCGGGAAATAAGGTGTGGTACCTGAGTCCATTACATCGTACCGTCAATTTCCTGGTTTTTTAAAAAATAATTAATTAATTAATTAATTTTTTGGCTGCGTGGGGTCTTCGTTGCTGCACCCGGGCTTTCTCTAGTTGCAGCGAGCAGGGGCTACTCTTCGTTGCAGTGCACAGGCTTCTCATTGCGTTGGCTTCTCTTGTTGCAGAGCGTGGACTCTAGGCGCGTGGGCTTCAGTAGTTGTGGCACGCGGGCTCAGTAGTTGTGGCTCGCGGGCTCTAGAGTGCAGTCTCAGTAGTTGTGGCGCACGGGCTTAGTTGCTCTGCCGCGTGTGGGATCTTCCCAGACCAGGGCTTGAACCTGTGTCACCTGCATTGGCAGGAAGATTCTTAACCACTGTGCCACCAGGGAAGCCCCAATTTCCTGGTTTTGACAATGGTTTAGTTAAGTGTCCATGGAGTGGGAACTATTTTTGCAACTTTGTCAGTCTTAAAATATTTCCAAATAGGAAGTTAGAAAAGTTGAATGGTCTAAAGAATTGAAAGCAGGATCTCAAAAAGATACTTGTGTATCCATGTTCACAGCAGCATTACTCACAAGGGCCAAAAAGTGGAAGCAACCCAAGTGTCCATTGATGGATAGATATATAAACAAAATGTGGCCCATTCATACAGTGGAATATTATTCAGCCTTAAAAAGGAAGGACATTCTGACACATGCTACTACGTGGATGAACCTTGAGGACATTATGCTAAGTGAAATAAGCCAGTCACAAAAGGACAAATACTGTATGATTCCACTCATATGAGATACCTAGAAGTAGTGAAATTCACAACGAAAAAAAGTAGAATGGTGGGTGCCGGGGGCTGGGCTGGGGTGGGGTGGGGAATGGAGAGTTGTTTCGTGGGTACAGTTTCAGTTTCGCAAGATGAAAAGAGTTCTGAAGGTTGGTTGCACAGCAATGTGAAGAATGTACTTTTAACATTGCTGAACTGTACACTTGAAAATGGTCTATTTTATGGTTTTACCACAATTTTAAAAAATCGAGTGGTGTTTTTTAAAAAAGAGAGTGTATCATCTTTATTTCTTTTTTAAAAAAATTTATTTATTATTTATTTTTGTCTGTGTTGGTTCTTCGTTGCTGTGTGCAGGCTTTCTCTATTTGCGGCGAGCAGGGGCTACTCTTTGTTTCGTTGCGCGGGCTTCTCATTGCGGTGGCTTCTCTTGTTGCGGAGCATGGACTCTAGGCATGCGGGCTTCAGTAGTTGTGGCTCGCGAGCTCTAGAGCGCAGGCTCAGTACTTGTGGCTCATGGGCTTAGTTGCTCCGCGGCATGTGGAATCTTCCTGGAACCCGTGTACCCTGCATTGGCAGGTGGATTCTTAACCACTGCGCCACCAGGGAAGCCCTCATCTTTTATTTCTGAGTAGTCCACGTATGTACACAGTGGAAGAAATGCTGAGGGTGTCTCCCCTCCACCCCCACTTTCACCTCCCCCGTATCCCGGTTCCCTCCCCAAAGCCCCCACTGTTATCAATTTCTTACTCTTCCTTCCTCAGATATTTTCTGCATTTGCAAACACATTTTTCTTACTCTGACATTTGTTTTTCATTCCATCAATGCTTCCACGCTGTTTTTTTTTTTTAATCATTGTAATAAAATACACATAACACTTACCACTTCAACCATTTTAAAGTGTATGATCCAGGGACTTCCCGGTGGCGCAGCGGTTAAGAGTCTGCCTGCCAATGCAGGGGACACGGGTTCGAGCCCTGGTCTGGGAAGATCCCACATGCCGCGGAGCAACTAAGCCCGTGAGCCACAACTACTGAAGCCTGTACTCCTAGAGCCCGTGCTCCGCAACAAGAGAAGCCACCGCAATGAGAAGCCCGCGCACCGCAATGAAGAGTAGCCCCTGTTCGCCACAACTAGAGAAAGTCCGCATGCAGCAATGAAGACCCAACGCAGCCAATAAATAAATAAAAATAAAATTAAAAAATAAAGTATATGATCCAGTGGCATTAAATACATTCACCATGCTGTGCAACCATTGCCTCTTATCTAGTTTCAGAACACTTCTGTCACCCCCAAAAGAAACCCTGTCCCCATTAGCAGTCACTTCCCATCTCCCCTCCTGCAGCCCTGGCAGCCACTAATCTGCTTTCTGTCTCTATGAACTTGCCTGTTCTGGACATTTCATATCAATAGAATCATACAGTATGTGGCCTTATGAGTCTGGCTTCTTTCACTCAGCCTGGTGTTTTAAGGTTCATCCACTCAGTAGCATGTGTCAGGGCTTCATTCCTCTTCACTGTTGAGTAATATTCCATTGTATGAATGGACCACGGTTTGTTTCTTTATCTGTTGATGAACATTTGTTTTCTTTTCTTTTGGCGATTGTGAATAGTGCTGTCATGAACTTTCACCTATAATATTTGGACACCTATTTAATTATTTTGGCTTTATCCCTAGGAGTGGAATTTCTGGGGCCTATGGTAACCATGTTTAACTTCTTGAGGAACTGCCAAACTTTTCCACAGTAGCTGCACCACTTTACTGCACTTGGCTTTCCAATGTAACCATCTTGGTTTTTTAAAAAAAGAGCTCTCCATCCCTTCCCCTCCCTTCACCTAACCCCTCACAGGCACTGAGCTGCTCGTTACACTGTTGCAAAGCCAGACTGTGAACACACAACTTGGCCCCTCTAGCCAGCTTTCTTTGGCCCTGCTTGTCCTTCCTTAAGGACTTTGGTCCTGCTTTTCCTTCCCTAAGGACTCACCCACTTATTTCTGATCCAGATCCCAGCCCCTTCCATGTGTGACCTGGGACGAGTGGCTTAGCTGCTCTGGGTCCCTTTTCCTTACTTGCAAAATGGGATAAGAATAGTTCCTCCTTCCAAAGATTTGTGATATCAAAAAAGAGAACATCAGTGATGTGCTTAAACAGGGCCCGCATCCAGTGAATGCTAACTTTTACCCCCGTCACTCTCGGCAGTAGCATGTGACGCAGTTTTTCTGATCACCGCTAACTCGGTGTCATCAATTTCCTCTTTTTTTTTTTTTTTTTCCCAGTGCAATGGGGGGGAAAATGAAACCCTCTGTGGTTTCCCTCTCTTCACATACCCAGCTTCTAGCAATACATGCACTTTGTACCAGACACTTATTACACGTTTGAGTTATAAAACCAGATTCTTGGTGAGATTTTTCTTCTGTTCTTTTCTTCCACTTGGCTGAGATCTCGCTCCCACAGCTGGCCCAGGCTGGATTTCAGATTTTCTGAATTCTACCTGAAACTGCCAGAGACCAAAATAGCCACTGAGTGTGTGACCTCTGGTCTGAGCTTGCAAACAAGGCTCCTGGGCAGTTCAGAGAACACTGCCTTGGATATTCTGAGGTTTGGGCCAGAGGTAGACGGTCCTTGGTCAGCACCCTGACTAATCTGGGCCAAGGCTGCTTGGAATGAGATGTCAGTGACCCACGTCCAAGGTCCAGTCCTGTTTCTAAGGATGTGGCCAGAAACTGAGCTGTATTTTTTGGCTATTTTAGGAATAATGCTGGCCTCTGCTGAATGTGGGTTGGGGACCTACTGTGTGCCAGGCACAAGGCTCTAATGGAGACATAACCCTGCTCTGGAAGTCAGGGCAGGAAATGGGAAATAAGCCAGAAAAGCAGTGTCGGGCTTCCCTGGTGGCGCAGTGGTTAAGAATCTGCCTGCCAACGCGGGGGACGTGGGTTCGAGCCCTGGTCTGGGAAGAACCCACATGCCGGGGAGCAACTAAGCCCGCAAGCCACAACTACTGAGCCTGCGTGCCGCGACTACTGAAGCCCAAGTGCCTAGAACCCGTGCTCCGCAACAAGAGAAGCCACCGCAATGAGAAGCCCGCACACCACAATGAAGAGTAGCCCCCACTCACCGCAACGAGAAAAGCCCACACGCAGCCAAAAATAAATAAATAAATAAAATTAAAAAAAAAAAAGCAGTGCCTATAAAGGAATGATTTCTGAATGTGATTGCTGCTCTGAAGAGGATGAAACAAGGAAATGAGATGGACCTACTGGGGTGGTGGTGAGTTGGGGTGGGGAATTTCAGCCAGGGTGAGGAGGACCCCTAGGAGGAGGTGATGTTCCAGCTGAGCCCTGAAGAGGCAACTAGTTTTGCAGGAACCTGTAGGGCATGTTCCAGGCAGAAGAAACAGCAAGTGCAAAGGCCCTAAGGTGGGACTGTGTTGGGTGGGCCCTTGGAGGACTGCTGGGTCTAGAGCAGCTGGGAGAAGGAGGGAGGGAAGGCCCAGGTCTCTGGGGCCACATCAGCCTCCTTAGCAACACAGGAGCCTGCTTTGGGCACCACCCAGCTGTGGGTGCCCGGTTTTCACTTTATTTCATCCCCGCCTCAAACTCCTGGCTTGAATGCCGCATCTGTAACCCCAGGAGGCTTTAAGTGAATGGCCTTCCGAACTATGCCTCAGTTTCCTCATCTGTAAAAGGGGCCGACTAATGGAGCCTTGCTCACAGGGAGGTGGGAGGCACCGATATAACTCACAGCAAGCGATCGGTGAACATTGTGGAATGAATAACTGTCTCCGTCCCCAGCGCGTGACTCGCGTTCAAGCGGCCACAGCCTGTAGGACGAACTGTCCCCATCCTACGGGTGGGGAAACTAAGGCTGGGGAGTGGGGGCAACCACGCACTACTGGGGGGAGAGTTCGGGATGAGGCGTGCACTCTGCGTCTTGGTCGCGGGGACGCGCACGCCCAGCGGCCCGGCCGGGGGCGGGGCCAGGGCGGGGCGGGGCCGGGCTTTGGGGCGGGGCGGCGCGGTGGCCGAGCGGCGGCAGCGGCGGCAGAGGTCTCGCCAGTCCGGACAGGAGTGGGTCAAAGGCGCAGCCTGAGCCCGCCATGGAGCAGCCCAGGAAGGCGGTGGTGGTGACGGGTACGCGGGTAGTGCGCTGATGGCGGCCGCGGCAGCGGCGGCCCGTGGCTGGGGCGGGTCGGGCGGCTCCGGAGGCAGCGGGGCCGGAAGAAGCGCGGTGGCCCGGGTGGGGCAGGTGCTAGAAGTCGTCCCAGGTTTGGAAGATGTCATCGCCCACGGGAGCCCAGCTCAGTCCGCGCGACAGAGAAAGTGGAGAAGGGGGCGCCCCTGTGGTCCCACTGTCAGGAGTCGGGGCAGGCAAGGACGTGGGGGTCCTGCCAAGTGCCCCACACGGAGCAAGCCCCTCTGGCCTCCTTCCTTCCCCAGTCGGGGACAGGGACCCTCCGGGCACCTGTTTGTTGTGTCTACCCGGCCGGCAGGCTGGACTGGACTCCTCCCTGCCCCTCCCGAGGTCGGGTTTGTCACCACCCTCGGTCCCAGGGGACAAAGGCCGATTTGCGGGCAGGAAGTGCCCCGTGACAAGTTAATCTCTTGCCAGCCACTGCTCCCCGAGTCTTGCGCTAATGGGGGGCTGCTCCCCCGAGGCAGGGGCAGGTGAAGTTCGGGGAACCTCGGGTGCCCGGCCGTTCTTCCGCTTGTCCCAAGGACTGTCTTGGTCAAAATCTTTCCTGCCCGGGCTGTTTCTGGGTGAGCCCGGACCCCCGCCCCACTGTCACCGACTCCCCAAAACTAACTGCTTCTCCTCTAGGAGACTCCACCTCGGAGCCTCGTGTGCGGTCAATTTCTGCCAGGCCTCTGGTCGGGGTGGGGGGTGGGGGGGTGCGGTATTTTGACCCTGTCAGGAGGGGTCAGAGTGAGAAATCCAGCTAAGGTTCGAGCAGGTATATTGTGGTCCAGGGAGGTTTGGGCTGGTCCTCGAATTTCCAGGAATATGGAAGAAGCCACTTATCTGACAAACAGGTGTGTCAAGTTGCCAGAGGGTCACTTTCCCCTGCAGCCCTCCTATAGCTGCTTATTTATTACTTTAGTCCTGACTCAGCAGGCAGCCACGGGACTGGGCATTTTTCTTGCATGAGCTCATTAAATCTTTACTGTCTCCATTTTGCAGAGGGGGAAACTGAGGCTCACAGAGGTCACCTTGTTTGTAAATGGCTGAGCTGGGACTCATACTTGGTCCATGCAGGAGGAGGAAAGGGGTGGAGAGGTTCTGACCCTACTTGGGGCCCCCCTGCTGTTCCAGGGAACAGTATCCCTCCCAGGGCCGTGATACCACTTGGGACACTTGGCCCAGCTGGAGTGACCCATGGTTCAATGACAGGCTTTCTTAGAGAGGTTTATTTTTTAGGTGGTGTGTTGGGGCGATTAGAAGAGGGAGGCCACAGACTCTCCTGGGTCTGTGTTTGAATCCGTGCTCTTCCATCTTCTTGCTGTGAGACCTTGGGCAGCTGGCTTCACCTCTCTGTACCTCAGTCCTGGCTCCTCTAAAATGGACCCAGGAAACACCCTTGCCTGAAAGGGAGGCACAGGGAGGCTGAATGCCACAGGGCATGCAGAGCACTTAGCACATCCTCAGGTGAGAATCTGGTTTGTAAATGGGGCCTGGAGTTTGAGTGAGTAGGGAGGAGGGTGGTGGGATGACGTCTGGACAGCCTGACCTGGGAGATACCCACTTGCATCCCTTAAGGGCCGTTCCTTATCAGGCGACGATTCACAGACCACCTGTGGCCCTGAAGTTCCAGAGTCCAGGGAAGAGGCACAAAGACAATGATAAAATTATATTTGGGGGTCAAGGATAGGGGAAGAAATTGGGAAGGGAACAAGGCCAGCCTTTTCTGGGGCAAAAGGAGGGCACTGGCTTGTTGCTGGGCATGAAGGTCAGGTGAAAGTGAGGACGACAAAGGACTCACAGCTTCTGTTAAGAGCAGACAAGTTTGTGTGGTGGAGGGCTCTGAAGGGACACTGGGTGCACCCCAGAACTTGGGACCAGGCCCCCGACATTGTCCCAGGTGGCAGCTGCTCCCGAAGCTCCCTGCTCCATTCTCCTGGATGAAAGCAGCAGCCTGGCCCTGGGCAGGCCAGGAGGGGCTGCTGGGTGGTGACATGCTGCTTTTCTTATTTTTTTCAGGGTTCGGCCCTTTTGGGGAACACACTGTGAATGCCAGCTGGATTGCAGTCCAGGTAACTGGATCCAGAGGGGAGGAATCAGGCTTGGGGCTGGGCTTACCCTGGAAATACTTGACACCAAAGAAAGGAAGGAACCTATGAAGAGACCGTCTCCCGTGAAGCTTCCTGAGAGATATTTAAGTTTGATATACACTTCCTCTAAGATAGTTACCACTGTAGCTTGCGTTTGTTGAGTGCTTGCTGTGCGCCAAGCGTTTTTTGTTGCCCAGCTTGCTGAATTCTCCCAACAGCCCTTAGGTGCAGTTATTCTTGTGCCCACTTTATGGATGAGGAAACTGAGACACAGAGAGAGTTATCTGAGGTCATCCAGCTCAGAAACCAGAGCGGCATTTCTTCGGAAGTATCCCATGCCACAGCCAGGTTTTGGGGGACCAGGCAGGGATATTGGGGGATGTATTAACCTTGTAGAGGGGGTGCAGTGACCCTCAGTGTTGCTTCCTGGCAGCTGGAGGAAGCAAAGGCTGCATACTGGGGGGGAGGAGGTCTTTCCCGCTGTCCTGAGCCTTCCAGTTTCTTTGTCAGCTGGGACATTTGGAGGGACAGACTGGGGAACAATGGGCAGAGAGAAAGAGAGAAAAGTTTTCTCCTTATATAAATCAGATCTGCACGGACCAGAGCCAAACTGGTGTTAATCCTAGCCCATTAGCTGCTTGATTTAAAGCATCCCCTGCTTTCCACTCCAGAGCCCTGAAGTCGTAGAAAAATCCAAGCTGAAACCTCAGTGTGTCTATTCCCAGTTGAGGTGCCCCACCTTTTTTGTTACCCTTCTTCCAGACCTCAAAATCTTGGCCACATTCCTCTCCCTTTTTAAAAAATTTTCACCCCACTTTGCTAGCAGAACAGAGGGACAGGGTCCCCGGGACTCCGCAGATGGGAGCATGTCTGAGGCCCTGCTCGTCGCACCCGCTCCCTGGAGCCCCAGACAAAAAGGAAACAGCGTGTTTCTGAAGACGTGTGTGTCTGGCTTTGTGCGAGTTTCAGACAGGAGTCTTCACGGGGCTGAGTGGACACAAAGCCGTGTGTCTGAATTCCTGGGCCCCAGACACTATGATCTGCATCTAAATAGGAGAAAAATCAATTAAACAATCTTTGGAAATCCCTCCTAGCTTTGGGACTCAGATGGTGGAAGATGGCAGCTTTTCATCCTGCTGCCGGTGGGGAAATAACCCCTTATATTTCAGTCACCCATCTCTCCAGACCTCACCTCTAGAAGACTTTCAGTTTTCTTCCCAACTTTATGAGACAAGAAGAGAGAATTCTCCACCATTCCCCAGCTAAAAAAAATGCCAACCTTCCCAGATCCAATTGTTTCCCTTAAAACAACAACAACAACAAAAAAACTGGAGTTGCGTGTACGTACCCTGAGTGTGCACAGCGGTGTTCGTCCATGAAATTTTACATGTCTGTACCTCCGCAGCACCTGAGTCCAGATCAAGACCTAGAACACTCTCAGCCCCTTCTCTGTTTGTCCCCATTGCAGAAGCCCCTTGTGTCCTTTCCCAGCTACTCCCCCTGCACCCGCCAACCCCACTCCCAGGTGTAAACCTCTCTGCGGACTTTATGGCCTCCGTAGGTGCGTTTTACCTGTTCTAGAACTTTGGTGTCAGTGGAATTGCACCTGGGTCCCATGCCTTCTGCACAGCAGAGCATCTGCCGGATCCACGCATGGGGTGGCTCGGAGCCGCTGGTGGTGCTTTTCAGTTTCTCTGGATAAAACGGATTTGCCCGTGGAAAGGGTGTAGTCATCGGATGGGTCAAATCCATCCCTCAAGAAAATATGCCTCAGAGTGTTCTTGGTGTGATCCAGACATGAGTTGCGGGCAACCATGGATGTCTGTCACCTCAAGCTGAAGATGGGTGTTTGGTGAGGCGGGGTGAGCAGCTGTTACTTACTGTCCCGACTGATTTTTCTGAAGCTCAAGTTGCCACCTGTGGAAGGAACTCCTCCTCCTCTGCCAGGGACCAACTAACTCACTTCTCTCTGTCTGTCTCTCCCCTTCTCTCTGTCTCTCTCTGTTTCTCTGTCACTCTCAGTCTGTCTCTGGGTGTCTCTCTCTGTCTCTCTCTCTGGGTCTCTGCCTCTCCCCTTCTCTCTTCATGTCTCGTTCCATATATCTTTCTCCCCCTCTGTCTCTCTCTCTTTGAGTTTCTCTTGGCCTCTCTGGGTCTCTGTCTCTTCATGTCTCTTGTCTCTCACTCTCCCAGTCTGTGTCTCTCTCCATGTCTGTCTTTTGCTCCCTCCTCTCTCTCTCCCTCCCCCCACCTCCTTCTCTCTCTCTCTCTCTCTCTTTTTCTGTTTCTCTCCTCTCTCTCTTATCTGACCTTCCTTCTTCATGCCCTGGGTGAACTGGCGCCCCAGCAGAGAGTGAACTGTTTCCCACCAGCCACATTCGGGAGGTGGCAGTTCTGGGGACAGAGGGGCACCCCTCCTTTCCTCTTTCCCAGGAAAAAATGCCGCTGCCCCTAGCACCCCACACAGGAGGGACTGCATTTTTCGAGTGTCCTGTCTCCCCGCGGTTCTTGGGTGGTGGGAGTGGGATGCTGGCTGCGGGTCTTTCTCGCCCTAGGAGGCTCAGGTGGGTGTTGAGGGCTTGGACCCCCTTGGCTTGGGGCCATCTGTAGCCTTCTCTGCTCAAGTGGGGCAAGGAGGAGTCGGGTCACAGGTCCTGGTGACTTCACAGGACAATTACTGCCACAGTGAGTCTAGACAGACCTGCTAAGGATATTAACCAGGGAACAAAGGGGGTCTTTGTTATGGGGTCAAGGGAATCGGTCAGACGCAGCCGCGCGGCGGGGTCTTGTCAGGTAGATGGGGTGTAGACAATATGTTGTCTGGGGCGCACAAGCCCCGTTACTTTCACAGTCTGTGCTTGGCGGATGTGCTCCCTGCAGATTGTCGTGGGACTTGGGGTGCGCTGCTACCCTCCCCCCAGGAGAACTGTCCAGCCCTTTTGGAGCAGAAAGTGGTCAGAGCCCAAGAATTTAGCTTGATTACGGGCCACCCACTTCTCTTAACTTCAGATGAATGGGATAGCTGCTCCTCCCCCACCATGGCCCTTATTAAAATTGGGGAATCATTTGTATAAAAACATGTACAGATCTTCAGTGCCCCCATCACTTTCGTGAAAAGTATTTATGCCCATGTCACCAATACTTCGATCAAGGTGGTTGATTCCCATCAACCCAGAACATTCTTTCCTGCTCCCCACCCCACCCCCCGCTCCCCATCACTCCTCAGCTGCCTCCTGAGCTCCGTCACCACAGATGAGTTTTGCCTGGTCTCAGGCTGCAAACAAATGAATGGGATGGCACAGCCTCTGTGTCCCTCTGGCGCCGGCTGCTTTTGCTTAGCCTGTCTGTATTGGTGTGTGTGGGTGGCAGGGGGACAACTGTCTCCTTTCCCGACCCACCCCTCCTCCCATTGGCACTGACACTGGGGGCTTCAGGGTTTGCTCCCCAAGAATAAAGCAACAAGGATGCCCCTCTCAGGGTCTCTGGCGAGCGTGTGGACGCCTCTCTGTGGGGATGCTGGCCATGGGGTGTGTGTATTTCTTTGATGGTGGGTTTCTTAGTTTATTTTTCCCCCAGATGGGGAGGGGGTAGGTGGAGACCCAGAGGACATGAGGAGGAAAGGTTAGGACAAGAAGGTGACTCACTCCATGGCTCCCCGTGGCACCAGGTCATTTCCTACCATCAAAAGTCGATGTGGGAGATGCTTCCCACTGATGCTTGGTAAACATCACCCAGTGGGAGAGACCCTTGAGTTACTCTGGGCGGGCCGTGGTGCTCAGCATGTAGCGCCTGTTCTGCTGGGTGAAGGGAGAGGGGCAGAGACAAGATCCATGAGGCGGGGCTGCTGCCCTGAGCTGGGGGTCCGACCTTCGCGTATCACATGGCATGGTGGCCACCGGGAGGGTTACTGCGCCGTATAGAGGGTTCCTTGGCTTGGTCACTAACCGAGTTAGTAGCATCCTCAGTACCCCACCCCCCCGCCCATAGAGATTCTTCCACCAAATTGACTTGCCTGGGCATATGGGTGGCCTGTCCCGTGGACAGCTTTGGGGCCAACTCCCTGAGTGAAACTCTGAACAAATAAAGATGATCCTTTTAAGTCCTCACTTAACCCGGGAGATGGATTCTTTTCATTACTGGCCTTTCAACATGTTGCCAGAAAGCGCTGCCAGGGCCATGGGGAAAAGAAACGGGGGAGGGGGCAGGGAAATTTCAAGCTGTGGGGGACAGGAGGGTAAGAAAAAGTGGGGTCGTGGTTGACAGGATGTAAAGATAGATGAGATTATTTACCTTATGCTGAGAGGTCTTTGCTGGAGATTTCTCCTCCCAGCCATGGCAGGAGAGAATGACAAAGAAGTCCTTTCACACCCAGATTCCCCAAGTGTTAACATTGTATTACATTTGCTCTTTCTCTATAGATAAATAGGTAGGTAGATAAATATAGTTTAAAAAATTTTTTGACTTCCAAGTCATTTTTTAAACTGTGGTAAAATATATATAACATAAACTTTACCACCTTAACCATTATTAAATGTACAGTTGAGTGGCATTAAGTACATTCACATTGTTTTGCAGCCATCACCATCATTGGTTTCCAGAACTTTTTCATCTTCCTAAACTGAAACCCTGTCCCCATTAAACACTAACTGTTCTTTCCTCACTCTCCCGGCCCCTGGCAACTAACCACATTATCCTTTCTGTCTCTCTGGATCTGACTACGCTAGGGACCTCATATAAATGGAAGCATACGGTTTTGTGCTTTTGTGCCTGGCTTATTTCATTTAGCATAATGTTTTCAAGGTTCATTCGTGTTGTAGCACGTGTCAGAATTTCCTTCCTCTTGAAGGTTGATTTATATCCCATTGCCTGGTCTCAAGCTGTATATACCCCATTTTGCTTATCCATTAATTGGTCAGTAGACACCTGGGTTGCTTCTACATTTTAGCTCTTATGAATAATGCAGCCATGAACATGGGCCTACAAGTATTTCTTCAAGATCCTGCTTTCAGGCCTTGGGGGTATACACCCTGAAGTGGAATGACTGCATCCTATGGTAATTCTGTGTCTAATATTTTGAGGAACTGTCATGCTGTGTGTCATTTAGGGGTCAGTTGGCAGACATGATACTCCTCTATCCCTAAATAAGTCACCGTGTATTTCCTAAAACACAGCCTCAGCACAGTGATCAAAATCAAGCTTATTGGACATTGATACAATTCTATAATCTACAGCCCTTATTCAGATTTTGCCAGCCACCCTGTTAATGTCCTTCACAGCAGAAGAAAGTTCCAGGTTATATGTAGGGTTCAGTTGTCCCATTTCTTTAATCCCCTGTGGTCTGGAAAGTTCCTCAGTCTTCCTTTGTGTCTCATGGCATGACATGTTTGCTAAGAACTGCTCAATCCTTTGGAGAGTGTCCGTCAGGGTGGCTCCTCCAGTGTTTTCCTCATGACTAGATGGAGGCTGTGTGTGTATTTGGGGCAGGAATCCCACAGAAGTAATGTTGTGTCCTTCTCCGTGCATCATATCAGGAGGCACTGGATATATTGATGTGTCTCATTCTTGGTATCATTGACCTTGATCACTTGCTAAAGGTGAGGTCTGATGGATTTCTTCTTGGCAGTTACTATCTTGCCCTTTGTGATGAAAAAGTATCCCATAGAGAGATACTTTGAGACCATATTAGCATCCCCTGGTGAGTCTCACCTGAATCAGTTATTATTTTAGTATGATGCTTGCCAAATGATGGTTTTCTAATTCCATCTTTCCTTCGACACTTTTTATGACCTTCTGTGAGTTTATTTGTATCTGCGTGGACTCATGGGTACTGACTGTCTTCAACAGATGATAATCTCTTACTCTTATTTTTTTTTTAATTTTTATTTTATATTGGAGTATAGTTGGTTTACAGTGTTGAGTTAGTTTCAGGTGTACAGCAAAGTGATTCAGTTATACATATACATATATCTCTTCTTTTTCAGATTCTTTTCCTGTATAGGTTATTACGTCTTACTCTCTTAATTTTGATGTTCAAATTGTCCCAGATTTGGCCCATGGCAGCCCCTTCAGGCTGGCTCCTGTATCATTCTTGAGCACTTCCTTCCTTTTTGGTTTCAGGCTCACTTTTTGGAAATGCTTTTTTTTTTTTTACTTTTTTTTTTTAATTCAAACAGAAAGTCACAAAAATTATAATCATCCTCATCAGTTCACTCAGTCCCATGTAATTAATTTTTTTTCATCTTGATCTTTTGTTAGCACTTTTATGAATTCGTCAGTTTTCCATTAGAGTTCTGAAAATGCTTATTCATTCAGTTCAGCAGTATAGTCAGTTACCAGAAACCTGTACTTGTCAGAGTCTTTTCCATGAATTCCTTGAAGATGAAACCCTTTTATAGGAACATTTTTGCAAAAGCATCAGAGTACACCCAGAACTGTCTGTAAATGATAAAAGACTTAAAACTGACCACGGTTAAAGATTTGATGTAAGTTCATAATAATGCAATTGACAAGGAAATTTAGTTATTTCTGAGATATACATTTTAAAGTAATAACTAGAATTATGACTTATAACATACCAGAACATATAAGATTTTTAGGAATTTCATGTAATGTCTGAAACATTTATATTAACATATGTCCATACAAATAACCCAAAGAAAGTTTAGTATTACTTTTTTTTTAATTTTTGAATTTTATTTTATGTTTTTTTATACAGCAGGTTCTTACTAGTCATCAATTTTATACACATCAGTGTATACATGTTAATTTCACATGTATTTTCACAATAATTTTAGATTTACAGAGAAATTACAAAGATAATACAAAGAGTTCCCACATACCCCTTACTCGAGTTCCCCTAGTGTTAACATACATAATGACTACATATCTCAAAATGAAGGAATCAACATTGGTCCATTACTGTTAACTAAACTCCAGTCTTTATTCGAGTTTCACGAGTTTTCCCACTAATGTCCTTTTTCTGCTCCAGGATCCCATCCAGGACACTACACTGCATTTAGTAGGGCATCCTTCCCCCCGCATTTTTCTGATTTCTACCTGAGTATTGGATGTCAGATGCTTTGTATGCTTTTTAAAAAAACTGAGATACAATTTTATGGGATATAATCATGTACCATAAAATTCACCCTTTTTTTTTTTTAATTTTTGATTTCACTTATGAAGTTTACTCTTTTTTTTTTAAATGTATTTATTTTTATTTTTGGCTGTGTTGGGTCTTCGTTTCTGTGTGAGGGCTTTCTCTAGTTGCGGCAAGCGGGGGCCACTCTTCATCACGGTGTGCGGGCCTCTCACTGTCGCGGCCTCTCTTGTTGTGGAGCACAGGCTCCAGACGCACAGGCTCAGTTGTTGTGGCTCACGGGCCCAGTTGCTCTGCGGCATGTGGGATCTTCCCAGATCAGGGCTCGAACCCGTGTCCCCCGAATTGGCAGGCAGATTCTCAACCACTGCGCCACCAGGGAAGCCCAAAATTCACCCTTTTAAAGTGTATAATTTAGCATTTTATAGTATAGTCACAGAGTTGTACAACCATCACTTCCGTCTAATTCCAGAACATTTTCATCACCCCCAAAGAAGCCCATACCCATTAACTATCACTCCCATTCCTCCTTTTCCTCAGGTAACCACTAATTTACCTTCTGTCTCTATGAATTTGCCTTTTCTTAACATTTCATATAAATGGAATCACAAGACGTGGCCTTTTATGTCTCCTTTAACTCAGCATAACATTTTCGAGGTCCGTCCCTGTTGTAGCATGAATCAATGCTTCACTCCTTTTCATGGCTGAGTAATATTTCATTGTATGGATGGACCATGTTTTGTTTATTTGTTCACCTGTTGATGGGCATTGGGTTATTTCCACATTTTGGTTATATGAGTAATGCTACATGGACATTCACATACAACTTTTTGTGTGCATGTAGGTCTTCGTTTCTCTTAGGGGTATGTGTGTGTATCAAGAGGGGAATTGCTGGGTCATATAGGAATTCTGGGTCCACCTTTGTACTTTCCCTGTCCCATCCCTGAAATGAGCAACTTCTCCAAGAAGACCTTCATTCTTTTAGCAGAGAATAATGTTTAAAGCTAGAAGCTGGGAGCTGGGTGTGCTCATTGCTACTAGGATATCATCGCTTCTGAGCTCTGTCAGTTGACAGAACTGGAAAGTAGAGGTGTGTACATTCACACACACACTGACACCCATTTCTATATCAAAACCCTGGAATTTGCACAGTTGCCTTCAATTCTGATCCAACACCACAGACTTGTGACTCCTTCCTCCAACATTGTGAATCCCCTCCCCTCATGATCCCCAGTGTGTTCACTTCTTTGATCAATCCTAGAATAAACAGAAAGGAATTTCAGAATTACCTACTCATGCTTCCCCCAAAGAAAGCCTACTTATTAGAATTTAGTATTTGCTTATGGTTCTTTTTGTCTTTAGCCTGAGGGCAGAGTCCAAACAATGTATTCAAAAAAATTACTTGAGTTACTTTTTATTTATTCAATATTTATTTATTTATTTATTTATTTTAAATTGAAGTGTAGTTGATTTACAATGTTGTGTTTGTTTCTGGCGTACAGCAAAGTGATTCATATGTGTGTGCGCGTGTATATATGTATATGTATATATTCTTTTTCAGAGTCTTTTCCATCATATTTTATTACAAGATATTAAATATAGTTCCCTGTGCTATACAGTGGGACCTTGTTGTTTATCTACTTGGGTTAGTTTTTGTTTTTTTTTTTTAACTTGAGTTAATTTTAAAAGGAATAACTTAAAAATATTTTTGGAGGAAGAGAGAAGTGCTTTAAATTATTTTTGAAATATTTCATACATGAAAAGTATACACACACTCTATATAGGGCAAACGTGAAATTATGGTGGCTCTGTATTTAATATAATGTGTTTTAGAAAAAGCATATATAACTAGCACATCACGTCCTGTAACTTCATGGATATTGTCACCTAGGGATGAGGCTACATTTATTTAAGGGAAAAAATGAAATGATTGAGTTTGAGAAAAATATTAAGTAATATTAGCTCCACTGGGGAAACGGAGCTGAGCATGATGGGCCTATAGTCTGGGGCTTGGGGAAAGGTGTTCTGTGCCTCTAAGCTCATGACTTTCTGGAAAACTCACTTTTCTTTTTTTTTTTAATTAATTAATTTATTATTTTATTTTTGGCTGCGTTGGGTGTTCGTTGCTGCGCGCGGGCTTTCTCTAGTTGCAGCGAGCGGGCTTTCTCTAGTTGCAGCGAGCGGGCGCTACTCTTTGTTGCAGTGCACGGGCTTCTCATTGCTGTGGCTTCTCTTGTTGCGGAGCACAGGCTCTAGGTGCGTGGGCTTCAGTAGTTGTGGTGCGTGGGCTCAGTAGTTGTGGTGCGCAGGCTTAGCTGCTCCGCGGCATGTGGGATCTTCCCGGGCCAGGGCTCGAACCCATGTTCCCTGCATTGGCAGGCAGATTTTTAACCACTACGCCACCAGGGAAGTCCCCACTTTTCTTAAAAATGAAAAGTTTGTTATCCCCATTTCCCCTACATGTTCAAGATCCTGATAAAGGGACACAATTCATCATTTAAGGGAAACGAGGAAGACCCCAGATTGGGTGCCCTCACATATCTGGGTCCTTCCTCCTGGCCAGGCCGTTGGGAATTTGAAATTCCTGCAAATTATGTGTGTGTGGAGGGCTTGGAAGTGGATATTTACTCTGTAGATTTTATTTTATTTCACTTCATTTCATTTCATTTTATTATTTTTTTGGCCATGCTGCACGGCATGTGGGATCTTGGTTCCCCAACCAGGGATTGAACCTGAGCCCCCTGCAGTGGAAGCTCAGAGTCTTAACCACTGGACCTCCAGGGAAGTCCCATACTCTGTAGATTTTAGGTTTTCCATTGAGATTGAGAGAAAAGGCAGAAAGGAATTCCAGAAAGTTGTGGAGGATTTAAAATTGGAATCTGACAGTTCCCAGCTTTCAACAAATGAAGTACAGTTGGTAAAGAGCCAAATTCAAAATCTCCAATGGAGAGAGTCTGGTGCACAGGGAACGGCTTGGGCTGCAGGGAATAATGTGCTCAGATCCTGGACTCAGGGGCAGAGGCCCGAGGGAGGCTGTTTGTCTTCCTGTTAACAGGCTCCTGACGGACTTCCCTGGCAGTCCAGTGGTTGAGACTTTGCCTTCCAATGCAGGGGGTGCAGGTTCAATCCCTGGTTGGGGAGCTAAGATCCCACATGCCTCATGGCCCAAAACACAAAAACATAAAACAGAAGCAATATTGTAACAAATTCAATAAAGACTTTTAAAAAAATGGTTCACGTTAAAAAAAAAAATCTTAACAGGCTCCTGAGAGCCCCTGGTGTCAGCACACAGCAGATGCCTTTAGGGTCTGTGTTCAGGGAGCAATTCAAGGGTAAGGAGATGGATATAGACTGTAGCTTCCTGCTTTTTCTTTTTCAAATTGTGATAAAATATACATAACATAAAATTTACTATTTGAACAATTTGTAAGTGTACAGCTGAGTGGCATCAAGTACACTGACACTGTTGTGCAACCATAACCATCATCCGTCTCCAGAACTTGTTCATCTTCCCAAAATGAAATCCTGTCCCCATTAAACACTTAACTGCCCATTCTCCCCTCTCCCTAGTCCCTGGCGCCCGTCATTCTACTTTCTGTCTTTATGAATCTGACTGCTCTAGCGACCTCATATAAGTGAAATCATACAGCTTTTGTTCTTTCGTGTCTGGCTTCTTTCATTCAGCATAATGTTTTCAAGGTTCATCCATGTTGTAGCATCTGTCAGAATTTCCTTCTTCTTTAAGGCTGAAGAGTATTCTATTGTATGGATATACCAAATTTTATTTATCAATTCATTAGCTGATGGACATATGGGTTGTTTCCATCTTTTGGCTATTGTAAATAATGCTGCTATGAACAAGGATATACAAATATCTGTTCAAGATCCTGCTTTCAGTTCTTTTGGATACATACCTGGATGTGGAGTTGCTGGATCATATGGTAATTCTTTGTTTAATTTTTTGTGAAACCACCAAGCTGTTTTCCACAGGGGCTGCACCATTTTACATTCCCACCAGCAGTGAACAAGTGTTCCAATTTCTCCGCATCTTTGCCAACACTTGTTACTTGCCATTTTTTTTTAAGATATCCTGGTGGGTGTGAAATAATATCTCACTGTGGTTTTGATGTGCATTTCCCTAATGACTAATAATGTTGAGCATCTTTTCTTGTGCTTATTGGCCACTTGTATAGCTTCTTTGAAGAAATGTCTATTCGTGTCCTTTGCCCATTTTAAAATTAAGTTGTTAGGTTTTTATTATTATTATTATCGAGTTGTAAGCATTCTTTATATACAGTTGACCCTTGAACAACTTGGGCGTTAGGGGCACCAACCTTCTGCACAGTGGAAAACCCATCTGTAACTTACAGTCAGTCTTCCATATGCTTTGTTCCTCCATATCCACAGTTCTGCATCTGCAGATTCACCCAAGCTTGAATTGTGTGGTGCTGAGGTATTTACTGTTGAAAATAAATCTGCATATAAGTGGACCCATGCCGTTCAAATCCGTGTTGTTCAAGAGTCAACTGTATTCTAGATATAGATCCCTTGTCAGATATACGGTTTGCAAATATTTTCTTTCACCCCAGGTGCTTTTTCATTCAATTTATTGCATCCTTTGATTCACAATTTTTTTTTCATTTTTATGAAATCTTAATTTCTCTATTTTTTTCTTTTATTGTCTGTACTTTTGGTGCCATTGAATTTGTTTTTAAGGTGGAAAAGAGCTCACTGGGTCTCCTTTTGGGGATTAAGGGAAGTTTCATTTATAAACCCTTAAGTTTTTCCCCTGCCTCTAGTATATACTGAGTCTGAGGTCAGAAGGGCAGGCTTCGGGAGTTCCCTGGTGGCCTGGTAGTTAGGATTCTGGGCTTTCACTGCTGTGGCCCGGATTCAATCCCTGGTCGGGGAACTAAGATCCTGCAAGCCTTGTGGTGTGGCCAAAAGAAAAAAAAAAAGAAAGAAAGAAAAGAAAAGCAGGCTTCAATTTGATAGTATCACTCACTAGTATACATGTTCTGATCTTGCAGTGCAACTAGGTCACTTTTTAGCATTTATGCTTCACACATGGGTGCGAGAAATGTGCACAAGGATGCTTGCTGCAGTATGGCTTAAAACTGAGGAAAATTGGAAGCCACTTAAATATTCCAGTGTAGGGGAATGTTTAAATCCAGCTAATTTCTGAGATGGAATATTATGCAGCAGGGAAAAGGGAAGGACCAAGATTTACATGTAATAATGTAGCTAGATCTCCAAAACCAACTGCTGAGTGGAGAAAGCATAGTTGCTGAAGGATGCAATAGATGTAAAAATAAATACTATGTGTTTTCTCAGATAGGTGTGTAGAAGGGATAGAAATAGGTCTGCATGGATGTGTGTGCTGTTAACAGTACTTTCTTCTGAAGTATGGGAATGGGACCCAGACTCGGGGTGAGGGGGCTTCAAACTTGATCTGTCTGGCTTTTTAAAAATATACCAACTGTTTTCATGTCCTTATCTACTAATTCTACCATCTGTGTTGTTTCTGGTCCTGTTTCTTTTCTTCTTCTTTCTTTTTTTTTTTTTTTTGGCCGTGCCACGTGGCTTGAGGGATCTTAGTTTCCTGACCAGGGATTGAACCCGGGCCATCGGCAGTGAAAGCGTGAAATCCTAATCACTGGGCCACCAGGGAATTCCCTGGTCCTGTTTCTTTTCTTTTCTTTTTTAAATTTATATTTACAATAGTTACATAGCAGGGTTTTTTCTTTCTTTTTAAAAAATATTTATTTATTTTATTTTTGGCTGCGTTGGGTCTTCGTTGCTGCGTGCAGTCTTTCGTTAGTTGTGGCGAGCAGGGACTACTCTTTGATGCGGTGCGCGGGCTTCTCATTGCAGTGGCTTCTCTTGCTGCGGAGCTTGGGCTCTAGGCGCTCGGGCTTCAGTCGTTGTGGCTCACGGGCCTAGTTGCTCCGCTGCATGTGGGATCTTCCTGGTAAAATCACGGGAATGGAAACAGGGAGCACAGATCTAAAACCTCCAGCGCTTCTCAGGGGTTCGATTGTGTAAAAAACAATACGGTCAGGTAGGAATCATGGCTGTGTGTCAGCGAGCACCAGGCCTGCCTCGTCTCTGAATCCACAAACCCTTTGAAGAAAGTCCCCTCTGATTCCCATCACCACAGTCCAGAGAGTTGAGAAGACAAAGGGGCATGAAGAATAAAAATATTAGTGACCAAGAAAAATGATTGTGGGAGAAGTTAAATATTTTACAAAGTTTTCTCTTTAGTGTCTTTTAAAATAGATTTCACACAAAATATAACCACCCTCCCCCCCAGCCCTCTACCCATCAGTGTCTGCAGCTCACCGTGCACCGTGCAGGTTTGCGCTCTGCCCTCTTCTGTCCGGTGGGGAGGGCTTCCTGATCTCACACGTAACTGGGCTTAGCAAGAGGACTGGGGTCCCAGATCCTGGTGTTGGCATTTGAGACTCCCCCAGCACACACACCTGCCTCACCCCACCTACCCTCCAGATGTCCTTGTCTCCAGGTGACCTCTTTGGGGAGCAATTTGGAATTATCTATCAGTGAGGAAGGACCTGCTGTTCCAGGCATCGGATACTCTCCAGAGCAACTGCAGTCAGTGGGGCGCAGAGTTGGGATAGCGTGGGTAGCAAGGTCAAGGCAACCAGAGAAAGAAATCCTGCAGACGCTGCAGGAGATGCAAGAACTCACCTCTAGGGACTCCCCTGGTGGTCCAGTGGTTAGGACTCCACACTTACACTGCCGTGGGCCTGGGTTCAGTTCCTGGTCGGGGAACTAAGATCCCACAAGCCGCGCAGCGTGGCAAAAAAAAAAAAAGATAAGAGCTCACCTCTAGTGAATTCGGCAAGGCCAGATGCAAAAAATGCTTCGCCTGGGACCTGCCCATAGAACTCTGTAACATCCACCAGTGGTAGCATGTCCAAATTACTGCATGAGATCTGAGAATAATCTGAAACAGCCTGACCGATAATCATTATTTGGGGTATTAATTTTACCATGAACAATGCTCAGTTTTTGATACTGAGCTGAAACCTTCATCCCCGAACGTCTCTGCCCACCCCTGGACGCCAGAGCTGCCAGGATCATCATTCCTCCGGGAAAGTTGGTTCTGGGTCTGCTGTGCTCTGGGCTGTGGGCCATCTGGGGGAAGGAGGGCCAGTCATGGGCTCTGCCACATTGAGAATCTGAGGAAAGCGTCCGTGTTTCCCCAGAAAAGTGCACATGTGGTGCTCCATCATAGCCCTTTTTTCCCAGATATATATTTATATATACATATATGTGTATATACCTATGTATACATATTCTTTTTCAGATTTTTTCCATTATACGTTATTACAAGATAGTGATATAGTTCCCTGTGCTGTACAGTAGGCCCTTGTTGGTTATCTACTTTATATATAGTAGTGTGTATCTGTTAATCCCAAACTTCTAATTTATCCCTCCCCGCCCTTTCCCCTTTGTTAACCGTCAGTTTGTTTTCTATGTCTGTGAGTCTGTCTCTGTTTTGTAAATAAGTTCATTTGTATCATTTTTTTTTTAGAGTCCACATATAAGTGATATCATATGGTATTTGTCTTTCTCTGCTTGACAGACTTCACTTAGTATGATAATCTCTAAGTCTATCCGTGTTTCTGCAAATGGCATTATTTCACTCTTTTTTTAAAAAAATTAATTATTTATTTATTTTTGGCTGTGTTGGGTCTTTGTTGCTGCGTGCAGGCTTTCTCTAGTTGCAGCGAGCGGGGGCTACTCTTCGTTGCAGTGTGCGGGCTTCTCATTGCAGTGTCTTCTCTTGTTGCGGAGCACAGGCTATAGGCACACGGGCTTCAGTAGTTGTGGCATGTGGGCTCAGTAGTTGTGGCACGTGGGCTCAGTAGTTGTGGCTCGTGGGCTCAGTAGTTGTGGCTCGCAGGCTCTAGAGCGCAGGCTCAGTAGTTTTGGTGCACGGGCTTAGATGCTCCGCGGCATGTGGGATCTTCCTGGACCAGGGCTCGAACCCGTGTCCCCTCCATTGGCAGGCGGATTCTTAACCACTGTGCCACCAGGGAAGTCCCTATTTCACTCTCTTTTGGGGCTGAGTAATATTCCATTTATATATATACCACATCTTCTTTATCCATTCATCTGTTGATGGACATTTAGGTTGCTTCCACGTCTTGGCTATTGTAAATAGTGCTGCTGTGAACATTGGGGTCATCATAGCGCATTTTCGTTTATAATTCATGATATTCTTAAACCCCTTCATTCCTGAGGTGGTTAGAGGCTCCCTAAGGAGTTGGGTCCATCTGTAAATGTATGTTGAGACCCTGCTATCTACCATGCACCAAGTCTATAAACAATTCTTAACAGGTGTTAACAAAGGGAGAGCATAATAACAAACAACGAAAATAATAGTAGTAATGGTAGTCAACATTATTCGAGTCCCTACAGTATGCCAAACGTTGCTTGGAACTCTTTAGCGTGAATTAGTTCCTTCATTTGTTATAACTACCTTGTGAAGTAAGTACTTTATTATCCCCATTTTACAGATGAGGAAACTGAGGCACAGAGAGGTTAAGTGACTTGCCCAAGTCACTGCCCTGCCCCCCACAGGCAGAGTTCAAATCCAGGAGACTAGCCTCAGAGGCCATGGTATCATGCTGCTGCCCACGGAGATGCTGAGAGAGTGGGTGGGGAAGGGGCTGAGGGAGGAGCTTTGGGATCGACCAGCATATGTGCCTTCCTGCTCTGCACAGTGAGTCAGGAACCCTGCCTGTCTTCTGAAGACAGGTCACTCTGTCCTCAGGGATCTCTTTATCCCTGCAGCCCTGACCTAATGCCACGTTTCCTCTGCTCTTGCTCCCAGGAGCTGGAGAAGCTGGGGCTCGGTGACAGCGTGGACCTGCATGTGTATGAGATTCCAGTGGAGTACAAGACAGTCCAGAGGCTCATCCCCGCCCTGTGGGAGAAGCACAGTCCACAGGTAAATGGGGCAAAGATGAGTGGGGTGAAGGTAGGTGCTTCCCCATCAGGACCTGCAGGTGGGTGCCCCACACATGGATGGTTTGTGTGACTTTGTTCCTGCTCTGATCACATGGCTGATGCCACAGTCTTATTTCCTAAAGCGCCACACTTTCCTGGGTTACCCTTAGAGGTGAGGGAGGAAAGCAAACATCTGGAACTTCACAGAGCCTGGTTCTGTCCCACTTGAGTTCTGTATCAGTCATGACCTGTTTGGTTATAAGTGACAGTCAAATCACACCTCAACCCAGCTTGAGCACAAATGTTGGTATGCTTCAGGTATAGCTTGATTCAGGTGCTCACCCAATGTCATCAGCCTCCTCTCTTGACCACGTAGCTTTGCTTTGCTTTCCACCTTGCTTTTGCTTTGGCAAAGATAGGTGGTTGCTGGCTGATATCCTCCCAACTCAGCCGCTCAGCAGAAAGAGAACACCTCTCCTCCAAATAATTCCCCAAAGTCTATGGCTGATTCTCATTGGCCGGCTTGGGTCACAGGCCAGTCCCTGAGCCAATCACTATGGTTGGGGAAGAAGGAATGCTCTGATTTGTGAAGCCTGAGTCCCACATGCCCACTCTGGTGGCCAGAGGGTGGTGTCACCTCTCTCCAAACCTCCTAGAATGAGAAGAAGTGGAGGGTGGTCCACAAAGGGAGAACAGCTGTGGGAGGGAGCTGTGGTTTTAACCTGATGTGATGGAATGGAGGCCAGGCAGGCAGGAACCACACCCTCCCTCCAGAGGTAGTTTTGGCCCAGCCAAGACCTTGGGCAGGAGCCATCTGGGAACTTACCTGGGCTGGTATCTCTGACAGGTGCAATCCCAGTCCCCTTTGCGGGGGCCTCACGCAGCTTCCTACCCTAGCCTGCTGTTTCAGATTCTCCAGGGCTGGCTGGAGGCATCTTCCTTTCTAAGAAGCCCTCTCATTGCACCTCAAGTAGAATTTGTCCCGTAAGGGGTGGGTGGGGGGGATAAATTGGGAGGTTGGGATTAACATACACACACTACTATATATAAAATAGATAACTAGTAAGGACCTACTGTATAGCATAGGGAACTCTACTCAATACTCTGTAACGACCTATATGGGAAAGTAATCTAAAAATGAGTGGATATATGTATAACTGATTCACTTTGTTGTACACCTGAAACACAACATTGTAAATCAACTATACTCCAATAAAAAAATTTTTTTTTGAATGTGGCTACTTTCTTATTTTTATTAATGTAATTAATGAGGTTCTGTGTTCTAAGGTACACATTACACTTTGTATCCATGGACCCTTCTTGATACATAAAAGTATCATCAGGTATGTAAAAAACAAAAAGGTCAGGCAATAAAGCAAAAATAGGACAGTAAAAACAATATGATACTCACTTTTGTTTCCTTTAAAACAGAAGTGTTCTTAACAATTGCTTGCTGTTGGCTCACAGAACTAGAGAATGTATATTAGAACATCAGTACTCAGAACAATGATCTTCCTTGGCTGTTATTTTGATAAGGAGCAATAAGCCATATAATTTACAAGAAGAAAACTAATGAATCCTTCAGAAAACACAACCTGGCAGTTTATCTTCAATGCAAAATAATAAGGTGGCAGGAGTGTATGGAGAAACAAGTCTTCGAGAACATCATGTAAGGGAATCCAGCTGTGCTTGTATGGTCGCAAGCTTGTTATAGAAATCAAACAATTCCTTGTGACTGAATTCCACAAGAACTTTCTTCAGGCTCTTCGACCCTTCATTGCTCACTCCTAGCTGTAACACAGCTTGAGGAGATTTTAGTTTTGCTTGGGCAGAGTGAGCCATCTGAAGGTTAAGCTGCCATCCATCCGACCGTCTCCAGCTTGTGGGGTGCGAGAATCCTCTGCCTGAATTTTTCAACTGTTTCTTGACCCACAGACGACCAAGCATTGACAAATGCTTCTGCTTTGTCTTGTCTAAGATGAATGTTCTCTAACTGCTGCTGCAAAGCAGTTGGCTTCATGTTGTGATATACTGCCTGTTCTAAAATGAATGATATTGTTGCAAGAACTAGGTGAAGATCTTGTCTCTCTAGAGAAAATGCAGCTTGAAGTCTTTCTTCCTCTTCTTCACTGAAACTATTCTCAGCCTACAGGTGAAGTTTTTGAAGAATTCGGGTGAGCAATCGTGGAAATCTTCCTATATCTATTTCATTTATCAGCGACACTGCTTTTTTCATGCTGGGGCTCTCCTGCAGGATCAGTGCCGTGGATGCCGCCATCCTCGAAGCTCCCTCAAAAATTTTATTTAAAAATTAGAATTTGTCCCTTTTTACAGAGGGGGACCTGGAGGCTCAGTGAGATGTGACTGAAGGTTCTGTGAAAGAGCTTTTCCCTCTACTGTCTATATAGTCCTGCCTTATTCTAGTTAAAAAGAAAACCTAAGGCATGAACATGTCTTAAAAATGTCTCACTATATAGAAAGGAATAAAGAAGAAGGATTTGGGGTCCAGGTTGCTACTGATGAGCTGTGAGGTCTCAGGGAAGCTCCTTGGGCTCCCCGTGCCTCAGTTTCCTCCTGTGACAGGTGGAAATAATAATAGTCAGGAATCAACCAAGCACAGATCAAAAATATTTGAAAAAAAATTCCAGAGAATTCCCTGGTGGTCCAGTGGTTAGAACCCCATGCTTCCACTGCTGGGGGCCCGGGTTTAATCCCTGGTTGGGGAACAACATCCAGCAAGCCATGCAGTGCAGAAAAAATAAATAAGGAAATCCAGAAAGTTCCAAAAAGCAAAACTTGCATTTGCCTTGAGCTGGCAGCTATTTATTTATATAACATTTGCATTCTATTAGGTATCATAAGTAATCTAGAGATGATTTGAGGTATACAGAAAGATGTGCAGTAGGTTATATGCAAATACTACGCCATTTTAGATAAGAGACTTGAGCGTCCCCAGATGTTGGTATCCGAGGGAGGAGGGGGGGAACCTGGAACCAATCTCCTGTGGATACCGAAGCGAGGGGTGACTGAAGTACTAAAATCCTACCACCCAATTCCAGTGCGTGGGTGGGGTTATCCCCACACCAAGCAAATCTCGGAGAGCGGCTGTGGGTCCTAAAATTCAACTCAATTCTGACACTACCTACCCAGAGATAGAATTGCGTTCCGCACGGTAAGGGCTCCATCCCACAGGACTGCCCTCCACTTCAGATGCCAATCTTTTTTTTTTTTTTTTTGAAGTATAGTTGATTTACATGTTGTGTTAATTTCTGCTGTACAGCAAAGTGATTCAGTTGTACATATATATATTCTTTTTAATATTCTTTTCCATTATGGTTATCACAGGATATTGAATATAGTTCCCTGTGCTCTACAGTAGGACCTTATTGTTTATCCATTCTATATAAAATAGTTTGCAGATGCCAATCTTAAGTCTGGGTTGTTACCTGTGCTTCTGTCCAACTGGCTATAAATCAGGGGTTCCCACAACCCCTTCCTTGGGTTCCCTTAATTTGCTAGAGCAGCTCACAGAACTCAGGAACCCCATTTAATCACTGGATTACCGGTTTATTATAAAAGCATATAACCCAGGAACAGCCAGCCAGATGAAAGAGATGCATAGGACAATGTATGTGGGAACGTGTGCAGAGCTGCTTCGCCCTCCCGAGTGCCCTACTCTCCCCAGCTGAACTCCATCTCCAGGCCCTCTCCCTTCCTCTGAGGTAGGGGGATGGGGCTGAAAGTTCCAACCCTCTAATCATGTGGTTGGTTCCCCTGGCAACCAGCCCCCATTCTAAGGTGCTTTCCAAAAGTTACCTCCTTAACAAAACAGGGGAATTCCTTGGAAGTCCAGTGGTTAGGACTCCATGCTTCCGTTGCAGGGGGCACGGGTTTGATTCCTGGTCAGGGAACTAAGATCCCACATGCCATGCAGCAGGAAAAAAAAAAAAAATTAACAAAACAGGACACCTTTATTGCTCTCATCACTTAGGGAACTCTAAGGGTTTTAGGAGCTCTGTGCCAGGAATAGTGAACTAAGGACAAATACATATTTCTTTTTTTCATTTTTAATATTTAATTATTTATTTTGGCTGCACCGGGTCTTAGTTGCGGCATGCGGGCTTTTAGCTATTGCATGCGAACTTTTAGTTGCAGCATGCATGTGGGATCTAGTTCCCCGACCAGGAATCGAACCCCAGGCCCCTGCATTGGGAGCATGGGGTCTCACCCCCTGGACCACCAGGGAAGTTCCAACAAATATATATCTCTTACTATAGATCTCGCTATCACAAGGACTAACATCATGAGTTTGTGGTGGGGATGAGAGAGATGAGGCCAGTAGGGCAATAAACAGTTCTCAGCCCACCCCAGGGTTTCTCAGCCACACTGGGGCCACAGCCTTCTCGGTGATGGGCTGTGCTGTGCACTGTAGGGTGCTGAGCGGCCTCCCTGACCACCACCCATGAGATGCCAGGAGCGCTGTGTCTCCAGTTTGATACCCCATAATGTCTCCAGATGTTGCCAAACACCCTCTGGGGGCAGGCTCACCCCTGGTTGAGAACTCCTGGTCTATAATAAGCTCTTTTTAAAAAAAAAAAATTTATTTATTTAGGCTGCACCAGGTCTTAGTTCGGCACATGGGATCTTCGTTGCGGCATGTGGACTCTTAGTTGTGGCATGCGGACTTCTTAGTTGTGGCACACAGACTTCTTAGTTGCGGCATGCATGCAGGATATAGTTCCCCAACCAGGGATAGAACCCCGAGCCCCTTGCATAGGGAGCGTAGAGTCTTACCCACTGGACCACCAGGAAAGTCCCTATAGTAAGCTCTTAATAGTGGTTAACTGGTACCGTGGCTATTGCCATCACTCACAACTTCTTCGCACACGTGCATCTTCATATACATTTGTGCTCACCCGCAAGTACTTTTTTTTTTAATAAATTTATTTATTTATTTATTTTTGGCTGTGTTGGGTCTTCGTTTCTGTGCGAGGGCTTTCTCTAGTTGCGGCGAGCGGGGGCCACTCTTCATCGCAGTGCGCGGGCCTCTCACTATCGCGGCCTCTCTTGTTGCGGAGCACAGGCTCCAGACGCGCAGGCTCAGTAGTTGTGGCTCACGGGCCCAGCTGCTCCGCGGCATGTGGGATCTTCCCAGACTAGGGCTCGAACCTGTGTTCCCTGCATTGGCAGGCAGATTCTCAACCACTGCGCCACCAGGGAAGCCCCCGCAAGTACTTTTTAAGCATCGTACTGCGTGGATTAGCATCCTGTGGCTGACGTAACAATTGACTGCCAACTAGGTGTCTTAAAACTACAGAAATTTATAAGCACACAGTTCTGGAGGCCAGAAGTCCAAAATCAAGGCATAAGCAAGGCTGTGGCTCCCTCCAAAGGCTCTAGGGGAGGATCCTTCCTCGTCTCTTCCAGCTTCTGGTGGCCCCAGGCATTCCTTGGCTTGTGGCCTCATCACTGTATCCTCTGCCACTGTCTCCGCATGACCTTCTCCTTTCCTCTCTCTCTGTCCCTGCTCTGTGTGTCTCTTTTAAGGGCATTTGTCAATGGATTTTGAGCCCATCCAGATAATCCAGGAGGACCTCATCTCAAGATCCTTTACTTAATTACATCTGCAAAGACCCTTTCCCAAATAAGGTCCCAGTCACAGTTTCCAGGTATTAGGACAGGGACATACCTTTCCTTTTCTTTTTTTTTTTTTTTTTTTTGGTGGTGGTGGTGGAGTCACCTTTCAACCCTCTGTACTAGCTGCTATTTTGTTTTTGCATTCACAGGAATTACAGTGTTACCTGGTGCTCCACTGGTTTATGGAACACCAGATAACACAGTGTGGGTGCTAGGCCTCCAGTAGCATAGCCCCCGCTCCTGGCTAGTTATGTTCTTGAGAACCATGGCCCGCTAGACGTTACCATGCCAGCTACACAGGACAGTTTAAACTTTCCAGAAGCCACAATTGAAAAGCATACAAAGAAGGAATTCCCTGGTCCAGTGGTTAGGACTCGGCACTTTCACTGCCGTAGCTCGGGTTCAATCCCTGGTCTGGGAACTAAGATCCCACAAGCCGCGTGGCCAGAAAAAAAAAAAGCATACAAAGAGATAGTGAAATTAATTTTAATAATATCTTAAATGTCACCCCTTATTTCTAAAATATTATGTCAATGTGTAATCAACATTTAAAAAGTTATTAATGAGACATTTTACTTTCCTTTTTTTTAAATTTTTTTACTTTTTAGCCGCACCACGCGGCATGTGAGATCTCCGTGCTCTGCAGTCGAGTCTTAACACGCGGAGTCTTAACCGCTGGACCACCAGGGAAGTCCCTACATTCTTTTTTCATGCCCAGTCTCCGAAACCGGTGTGTGTGCTGCACTGGCATCTCAATTTGTATCAGCCATGTGTTGGCAATCTGTATATCTTCTTTGGAGAAATGTCTATTTAGGTTTTCCACCCATTTTTGGATTGGGTTGTTTGTTTTTTTTGATATTGAGCTGCTTGTATATTTTGGAGATTAATCCTTTGTCAGTTGCTTTATTTGCAAATATTCTCTCCTATTCTGAGGGTTATCTTTTCATCTTGTTTATGGTTTCCTTTGCTGTGCAAAAGCTTTTAATTTTCATTAGGTCCCATTTGTTTATTTTTGTTTTTATTTCCATTTCTCTAGGAGGTGGGTCAAAAAGGATCTTGCTGTGATTTATGTCATAGAGTGTTCTGCCTATGTTTTCCTCTAAGAGTTTTATAGTATCTGGCCTTACATTTAGGTCTTTAATCCATTTTGTGTTTATTTTTGGACATGGAAGCAACCTAAGTGTCCATTGACAGATGAATGGATAAAGAAGATGTGGCACATATATACAATGGAATATTACTCAGCCATAAAAAGAAATGAAATTGAGTTATCTGTAGTGAGGTGGATGAACCTAGAGTCTGTCATACAGAGTGAAGTAAGTCAGAAAGAGAAAAATACCGTATGCTAACACATATATATGGAATCTAAAAAACAAAAAATGGTTCTGATGAACCTAGGGGCAGGACAGGAATAAAGACGCAGACATAGAGAATGGACTTGAGGACATGGGAAGGGGGAAGGGTAAGCTGGGACGAAGTGAGAGAGTAGCATTGACATACATATACTAGTGGGAAACAGCTGCATAGCACAGGGAGATCCGCTCGATGCTTTGTGATGACCTAGAGGGGTGCAATAGGGAGGGTGGGAGGGAGGCGCAAGAAGGAGGGGTTATGGGGATATATGTATACATATAGCTGATTCACTTTGTTATACAGCAGAAACTAATACAACATTGTAAAGCAATTATACTCCAATAAAGATGTTAAAAAAAAAAAGTCACTGTGAGATATATCACCGTAGGGAAATAACCAATAATCAAATAAAGAAAATGCATAGAAAAAAAGTTTGTATCAGCCACATTTCAAATGCTCAATAGCCACATGTGTCCTGTGACCGCCATATGGCACAGTGTGCTCATCAGTCTGTATTTTAAATGTTCACATATTTTCTTACAGCGTCCTTTCTGTATATAAACATACACACAAATAATTAATATTTGAAGTTAAACTGTATTCAGTTTGGTATCCTGCCTCTTATAAATATGTTATCATGAGCATTTAATCACGCAGGTCATTAAAAATTCTCCCTTAACATTATTTTTACAGCTGGGTAATATTTAGTAATTAATACAACCATTCTCCTATTATTGGGCATGCTAGTCGTTTCTATGTTTTTGGGTTTTTTTCCTCACTTTTATAAATAACACTGAAGTGACCATTGGCAAATTATTATCTCTTTGATTGTTTTTAGGTTAGGTTCCTGGAAATTATACCTTGCCTTTTGTATTTGGCAATATGTCTTGAAGATTATTTCACACAGAATTGCCTTGGGCATGTTAACAGCTACAAAGTAGCTCATACTTTATTTATCCAACCCCCCCACCTCACCATGAATGGCTAATTAAGTTGTTTCCAATATTTGATTGTAATGACAAAGCTGCAATGAGCATCTTTGCATATTTCACATTCTTGCATGTTTCACTTGGCACACCTTTCTGTAAGAGTGACTGTAGGGTCTATTCCAGCAGCAAGATGTCAGAAAGCACGTAACCCCCAGCAGAGCTCTGTGAGGATGCTGCCCTCTCCTTGGCCTGGGGGGACTCCCAGTCCCATGACCAGACCCTATTAAGCCTTGCCCATCTGTCTGCAGCTGGTGGTGCATGTGGGGGTGTCAGGCATGGCGACCACAGTCACGCTGGAGAAGTGCGGGCACAACAAGGGCTACAAGGGGCTGGACAACTGCCGATTCTGCCCCGGCTCCCAGTGCTGTGTGGAGGATGGGCCTGAAAGCATTGACTCCATCATTGACATGGACGCTGTATGTAAGAGGGTTACTACACTGGGCCTGGATGTGTCAGTGACCATCTCACAAGATGCCGGCAGGTAAGGCACCATGGGGCCCTATGGTGTAGGTGTGAGTAGGGGTTTCCCTCCTACATCAGCCCAGGCTGGGTGTTGAACAAGCCAAGTGTGTTTGACTTTAGCTTCTTTGGGCCAAGCGCTCACTTTTTCTTTTTCACTTTTGAAAACATAATTGTTTTACCACCTGATTAAAGCATGGAATAATTTTTTTTAAGCATGGGATATTTTAACAGTATTATACATAATATTTTTACATAGAATTTCACAGTATATAAACCTCACCGTGCATGAGGCACAGAGTTAAGTATATATGCGTATGTGTGTGTATATATATGTAAAACAGGTTCCACGGATTCTGCTTCTGGAACTCGTTGTGTGTGGACTGTGGATCCTGGCATCTCCCACCTGCACGTTGCTCCAGCCATCTCCCTGCTGTTCCTCCTGCCACCTCTACCCCAACCCTGACAGTCCTTCTCTCCTAAGCAGTCAGTGTCTATATTAGTTTCCTGTGGCTCCTACAGATAACAAATTACCATGTTGGTGGCTTAGGACAACAAACATTTATTCTCTCCCAGTTCTGGAGACTAAAAGTCCAAAATCAAGGTGTCAGCAGGGTTGGTTCCTTCTGGAGGTTCTGAGGGAGAATCTGTTCCATGCCTCTCTGGCTTATGGGGGCTGCTGGCAACGCTGAGTGTTCCGTGGCTTGAGATGCTTTACCCCAATCTCTGCCTTCATCTCCACGTGGCCTTCTTCCCTGTGTGTGTCTTCACATGGACTTCTTTTATTTTTTTTTTTAAGATTTTTTTTGATGTGGACCATTTTTAAAGCCTTTATTGAATTTGTTACAATATTGCTTCTGTTTTTTTTTTTTAAATATAGATGTATTTATTTTTGGCTGCATTGGGTCTTCGTTGCTGTGCACGGGCTTTCTCTAGTTGCAGCGAGTGGGGGCTACTCTTCGTTGCGGTGTGCAGGCTTCTCATTGTAGTGGCTTCTCTTGCTGCGGAGCTCGGGCTCTAGGGGCATGGGCTTCAGTAGTTGTGGCGTGTGGGCTCAGTAGCTGTGGCTCACAGGCTATAGAACGCAGGCTTAGTAGTTGTGGTGCATGGGCTTAGTTGCTCTGCGGCATGTGGGATCTTCCTGGGCCAGGGATCAAACCCGTTTTTCCCTGCATTGGCAGGCGGATTCTTAACCACTGCGCCACCAGGGAAGTCCCTGCTTCTGTTTTATGTTTCGGTTTTTTGGCCGCAAGGCACATGGGATCTTATCTCCTCGACCTGGGATCGAACCCACACCCCCGGCATTGGCAGGCGAAGTCTTAACCACTGTACAGCCAGGGAAGTCCCCATGAGGCCTTCTTACAAGGACACCAATCATTGGATTTAGGACCTACCCTAAACCACTATGACCTCATCTTAACTAATTACATCTGCAAAAACCCTATCTCCAAATCAGGTCACATTTTGAGGTTCTAGATGAACATAGATTTGGGGCAGAAACTAACTATTCAGCCTATTAGAGGGTCTTCTATTAATTTAAGTCTGATGATGTCCCTAACTTGCTTAATTCTTCCTACAGCTTCCACTGCACCTCGAATAAAATCCCAACTCTCCAGCATCCACAGGTTCTGTGTGGTCTGGCCCCTGCCCACCTCTCCACCCTCCTCTGCCTTCACTCTCGCCTCACCACTGCCTTCCAGACCCACAAACCAGGCTCCTCCTGTTCCTCAAACACACCAAGCTCACTCTAGCACCAGGGCCTTTGCACATGCTAAGACCTCTGCCCAGAGCTCACCTCCCTCTGATAATACCTCTTTCAGGTCTTAACTCCAAAATGTTGCCCCCTTGGGAAGGACTTCCGAGCCTCCCAGACCTCTGTGTTCTATGCCCTCTCAACACCAAGTACCTTGATTTCTCAACAGTTTGTACACCTCTCCAGTCCAAAGGCGGCAGGTAGCAAATTCAGTTGACAGAATGAAGAAGTGGCTGAATTTACCATCAGTCTTTTTTTTAAAATTATTATTATTATTTTTAAAGATTTATTTATTATTTCTTTATTTAATTTAATTTTGGCTGCGTCAGGTCTTAATTGCGGCATGCGAGATCTTCCCTGTGGCACGTGGGATCTTTTGTTGCCGCGCGCGGGCTCTTCTCATTGTGATGCGTGGGCTTCTGTCTAGCTGTGGCGTGCGGGTTTTTTCTCTTCTCTAGTTGTGGCGCGCGGGCTCCAGGGCATGTGGGCTCTGTAGTTTGTGGCACTTGGGCTCTTTAGTTGAAGCTCCTGAGCTCAGTAGTTGTGGCGTGCAGGCCCAGTTGCCCCGCGGCATGTGGGATCCCAGTTCCCTTGACCAGGGATTGAACCTGCGTCCCCCTCATTGTAAGGCAGACTCGTTACCACTGGACCACCAGGGAAGTTCCTTAATTACTTTTTTATTAAAGTATAGTTGATGTACAATACTATACGTTACCGATGTACAATACAGTGATTCACAGTTTTTAAAAGTTACACTCCTGGGCTTCCCTGGTGGCGCAGTGGTTAAGAATCCGCCTGCCAATGCAGGGGACACGGGTTCGAGCCCTGGTCTGGGAAGATCCCACATGCCATGGAGCAACTAAGCCCGTGCACCACAACTACTGAGCCTGCGCTCTAGAGCCTGCGAGCCACAACTACTGAGCCTGTGTGCCACAACTACTGAAGCCCGCATGCCTAGAGCCCATGCTCTGCAACAAGAGAAGCCACCACAATGAGAAGCCCGCTCAAGGAAGAGTAGCCTCCGCTTGCCGCAGCTAGAGACAGCCTGCACACAGCAACGAAGACCCAACGCAGCCAAAATAAAAGAAATAAATTTATTTTTAAAAAGTTATACTCCATTTATAGTTATTATAAAATATTGGCTATATTCCCTGTGTTGTACAATATATCCTTGTAGCTTATTTTATACCTAATAGTTTGTACCTCTTAATCCCCCTCTCCTATATTGCCCCTTCCCCCTCCCACCAGTCTATTTTTTTTTTTAATTTATTTATTTTTGGCTGCACTGGGTCTTCCTTTCTGCACGTGGGCTTTCTCCAGTTGCAGCGATCGGGGGCTACTCTTCGCTGCGGTGCGCAGGCTTCTCATTGCGGTGTCTTCTCTTGTTGCAGAGCACGGGCTCCAGACGCATGGGCTTCAGTAGTTGTGGCACGTGGGCTCAGTCTTTTTTTTTAATTAATTAATTATTTATTTATTTATTTGTTTTTGGCTGTGTTGGGTCTTTGTTTCTGTGCGAGGGCTCTCTCCAGTTGTGGCATGCAGGTGCCACTCTTCATTGCGGTGCGCGGGCCTCTCACTATCGTGGCCTCTCTTGTTGCGGAGCACAGGCTCCAGACGCACAGGCTCAGCAGTTGTGGCTCACGGGCCTAGTTGCTCCGCGGCATGTGGGATCTTCCCAGACCAGGGCTCGAACCCGTGTCCCCTGCATTAGCAGGCAGATTCTCAACCACTGCGCCACCAGGGAAACCCTCAGTCTTTTTTTTAAACTGATTTTTATTGTTGTTTTTGGCTGCGCCACACAGCTTGCAGGATCTCAGTTCCCTGACCAGGGATTGAACCCGGGCCCTGTCGGTGAAAGCCCGGAACCCTAACCATTAGGCCACTAGGGAACTCCCCTGAAATTAATTTTAAGTTACTCAGATAATTCTAGAATATATTCTCATACGTTCCTGTTGTGAAAGATTCTCTTGCCCTCTCTCCTCCCCCCGCCCCAGGAATCCCTCGGTTAAATCAGAGATTTAAATTGTGACCCTTCCTACTCACCCACACATATGTTTCCATACATATGAGGACATTTGGCATACTACTTTCGAATTTTGTCCTGTTTCACTTTGCTTTCACGTGGATGGGGTTACGTGGTGTGCATTTTCATGAGAGTTCCCTTCCTTGGTTTCACTTGTGGGCATGTGACATGGGTCTTAGTGAGTTCTGTCTTCCTGTGGCTCCACTGCCTGCCTTGTAAACGGCTGCATAGTATTCCACTGTGCAGATGAACCAGAGTTTATTAAGCCACTCCTCTCTCAGTGGACATTTAGGTGGTGTCTTAGTCTGTTCGAGCTGCTATAACCAAAAAGAACCCCAGACTGGGCAGCTTATAAACAACAGAAAGTTACTGCTCACAGTTATGGAGGCAAGGAAGTTCAAGATCCAGGCACCAGCATGGCGGTGTTCTGATAAAGGCCTTCCTATAGGTTGCAGACTGCCGACTTCTGGCCATGTCCTCACAGGGTGGGAGGGGATTGGGGGGGACATTCAGATCCTAGCAGGTTGCTTCCTGTTTTTCTGCTTTTACACATCATGCTGCAACAGATACCTTGTTCATCTTTCTCGTGCTCTTGTGCAGATGGCTCCTGAGATAGAGTCTAAAAACTCAAAACATCAGGTCATAAAGTCTATGCATTTGTAATTTTTAAGAAAATTATTTAAAAAAAATTTTATTGAAGTATAGTTCATTCACAATGTTGTGTTAATTTCTGCTGTACAGCAAAGTGATTGAGATATATATATATTCTGTTTCATATTCTTTTCCGTTAAGGTTTATCACAAAGTATTGAATATTGCACATTTGTAATTTTTGTAGCCTGCCAGATTGCCCTCCCCTGGGGCAATCTGCATCCCAACCAGCAACATCTCACACTGCTTCCTTCCCCACATACACCCCAGCACTTGGAGTTATTTATTTATTTATTTATTTGCTGGCCTGGGGAGGGAGAAGCAGTATTCCATCTTGTGGATGACTGGTGAGGTTGGGGCGGGGGGGTGTCTTATGATGGATTTCGATGGAACATTCACTCTCTGACCCCATTTGGTCTCCCTCCCATCCCCCACGCCCTGTGGCTTAGGTACCTCTGCGACTTCGCCTACTATACCTCTCTGTACCAGAGTCACGGCCGCTCAGCCTTTGTTCACGTGCCCCCTCTGGGCAAGCCCTACAATGCAGACCAGCTGGGCCGGGCACTTCGGGCCATCATCGAGGAGATGCTGGATGTCCTAGAGCAGTCAGAAGGCAAACTCAACTGTTGCCACAAACACTGATTGCTGCTCAGGCCTCCCAAGACCTCATTCTGCCAGGGACCCTGAGAGAGACGTCCGCCCTCCGGGGCCTGACTGGAAAGGACGAGCCCATCAGCTGGGGATCTGTTTTGGATCAAATATGCCAACTTACACACCTCCTCTCCCTTTTTCTCTGCAAAAGCACTGGTTGATTTGAAAGCCGCAGTGAAGATTTTTTTCTCTATTTCTCTTTGCATCTGGGGATACAGCTGTGGCAGCCAGGAAGCCGGGAGGTCCTGATTTCTGCAGAGAACCCCTATCAGGTGTCTCTCTTCTGCGATCCTATGGCTGGGGCTACCTGCCCTTCTAAGTCTGTGGTGGAGGGATTCCAGAGTTCCCTCCGTCCGTGACTGTTTTTTCCCAAATGTAAAAGCCTCATGGAGACTCTTTACCCTGATCCATGTCCCAGCAGCCTGGACAGCCCCGGCAAAGGCCGCCTTGGGATCTGGCATGGCTTTTTTTCTTTCTTTCTTATTCTCTTTTTAAAAACAATAGTGCTAGTTTGGGCACAGAGTAATTTATATTCCCTTTGGTTAAAACGCGGGCTTTAGCCAAACACAAAAGTGTCTTTTCTTTTTCCTGGGGTGCAGCCCCTTCTGCCTCCTGCCCTGAACACTGGACCTACATCTTTGTTTTGGGAGTGACATTGAGGTCCCCTTGCTCGCGGCGGGGTGGCACTGGGCCCATGGCCAGACCACGGGGAGTGGGGGGTGGCTGGTGCCCCAAGAGACTGAAAGGGTTGGCTGATCCTTTCAACGACCAAGCTGTGAGCTGTACCCACGGGGCCACTGGGGCCAGGCTGCCGCTGGGAAAGCAGACTCTCATTTCAACATGCACATGACTTTTTTTTTTTTTTTTAATATGTAAAAATGCATAGCAGCTGCAAACCTACCCCACATCTGACCTGGATTTTCAGTCTTGGTGCTTGTTTTCCTTAAGGGGAGAGGGCCAAAATGGAGTCTGGGGGCTGAGCTCCATGTGTGCTGGTGTATTTGAGCAGGAGAGCGGTGGGGCAGCCAGCAGTCTTCGTGTAGTTGGTTTTTGGATGCGCCTAGGGCTCGGTAAATTTTTATCTCACTCCCTGGTAAATTTTTATCTCACTCCCCGGTGACTTTGAACTTACCAGCAGGGGTGAGAGTGACATCTCCCAGGAGGCAACTAAATTCAGCTGGACCCTGACACCCATCAGACAGAGGGGGTGGCAGAAGCAACCGTGAGGAAAACACACATTTTGGAAGTATTCTTCTATTTTTTGGGAGAACACGCAGTTTTATCGCTTCACTAAGTGTGAAGCGTGCTGGAGTCTGATGCTGTGTTGGATCATGTTGGTGTTTCCCAGCATGCAGGTCTTTTGAAAACAGCTGAGATTTTTGTTTTGTTTTGTTTTCTTAAACATTCGCCCTCTTTCCCTCCTGTTCTGATGCCCAGGGCGGTTGCTGCCTCCATTGAGCTGCTGGGTCTCTTGGAGACCAGGTTGATAGGTTTCTGAGTGAAATGCATTTTCTGAGTCCTGGGCTTTCTCTGGAGGGGAAAAGTGGGCACAGGTGGGTGACGGGTCAGCATATGGCAGTGGGTGTGTACCATGGCCCGCAGGGTAAAATGATCAGGACCTAGCTCCCCTCTCCATGCCAGCCCTCCCTCTGCCAGAAATGCCCCCTCCACATCCCTGGTCCGAGTTTGCAGTCTCCTGAGAAATCTGGAGCATAAGATGTCATGGCATCTACTCATTCAGCTGGCTTCTGTGAGCAGAGGTTGTGGCTCTTTTGAATGCGGGGGTGCTCAAGGCCAGGGGGTCCCCCAGAGGTCTTATTAAGAATGGCATCTAGCTCTAACTAGCTGTGTTCTCTAAAGGTCTGATCTGTGGGGCTCTGAGGAGGAAATGGATCTAGGCAAGCTGGCGTAGGGAGGGAAGACTGGAAGTGAGCCAGGTTTGAGCTTAGCTGGGTGCCCACGGAACCCAGACACACCATCCCCAAACTCTGCATTTTCATCTTTCTTTTGTGCTCCCTTCTCTTCTCTGTTTAAAGCGCCATGTGGTTTAGCAACTTAGGGATATAATTTATTGTCTGATCATTGTCGAGTGTGTGTGTGTCATTTTTGTGTTCCTGCAATGGTTTTAGATTTCCTCATCAAGTCAAACCAGAACCCTGTCCTTGTTCATGATGCAGAGCACATAGCTCATTTTTATTTAATCAGATAGCCATTAAACATTTCACTCGCTCCCTGCCAGCTTTGAAATTTTCCTGTTTTAATTACTTTTATCTTTCTCTTTGGGGCAAACTCAGCCATTCAATCCATGGTATATCTGTCTGCATTTGTTGGGTCCCGGACAAAAATGTCCTTGTGTGAGAAGAGGGGGGCCAAGTCTCATTCCTTCTGCCTTGTCATTTCAGGGTCTGGGTTGTCGGGGGCACAGAATAGGGAAAGGCATGAGCCTGTGAAGTGGGTGCAGCTTGGCATGTACGGAGGTGAGCAATGCCAGAAGGGCTGGGTGCAGTGAGTGTTAGTGGTGGAGGGATGGGCTGAGGGATGTGGTGGGAAGGCTGGTGGGGGAAAGGTGAGAGGTGGTGCTGGGGGTGGACTCATAGGAAAGTGGAGGGGGCCTCTCTCTGGTGAACCCTGTGGAGGGTACTGAGGTGGGGGATGGGGGCAGAGACAGTGATGTGGGCATCGGGTGATGGCATCTCCTTTAAGATGCCAGAGCCTCTGCACCTTATAACTTTACTCTTCTCTAAGCCCCTTTGGCTCCCCACTTCCCACCAAAAAGGTCGGTGGTCTGTATATGAGTACGTAGCTCGAAAAAGAAATAAGACAGAGTGGATAGAAAGAAAGGTGGGAAGAAGCAGCAATTCCAGTTGGTGGACTGGGCTTGGTGCCACCTGGCTCACCTGGTCCAATCAAGGAACAGCCAAGGTCTCCTGGCCACTGAGAGAGACAGGGCCGTGGGGCAGCAGGGGGTGGCGGGCAGAGGTCATGGCTTCCCAGTCGGTGCCAGGTCTTTGGGGAAAGGTCAGATTGTGATAGTTTCAGCAAGAAAAATAGTTTTCAGCTACCCTGCTCTTTGCTGGCATGGAAACTTCTAGAACAGAAAGGGCCTGCTCAAGGGGACGACTGGAAAAGTATACTCTTGATGCCTTTTTGTTATCTTAGAAGTTTCTGCCAGGAAGCCAGGCCAGTGGGTGTGCATGTACACCCACAGGCCTGTTCCCCCGAGGGGTGACCGGGAGGGGGAGGGGAGCTGCTCGTGGAAATCCACCCACCACACTGGCCTCTTTTTTGCTGCCACTGTCTAGACTGTTGACCTTTGACCTCTTCACCTCTTGGAGTGTCTGAACCCAGAAGTCCCCTTCGGGGATGGTGGGACAAAGCCCCATTCTTCTCTGAGGGCCCAGCCTCTGCCCTGAGACCACTGGAAGCCTTCTCAAGCCTGCAGCCAGCGTGAGGCGCTGATGGTGGTCATACAGGCAGAGGCAGCTGCCTTATTGTCAGGTCATCCCTCGTGGCCAAGAGTCTCATGGCCTCCACAGACTTGTGGGGAGCTAAAAAGGGCTTTGTTTTTATATCCCTAATTAAATTTCCCTTCTCATGGAACAAGTGCCTCGTAAAGGGACCAGGGCTGCCCCTGGGAGGAAAAACATCTCCATTTTTACAGTGAGGAAGTGTGTTAAAGGCCAGGGTCCCCCCCTCAGACCCAGAGCAGAATGGCTGTTGAGGGGAAAGGACATTTGCCAAAAATCCACATCTTGAAAGTTAGTTCTTGGATGGACACTGGGCATACCTGCTACGAGATCCTGTCCTCCAGTTTAGGGGCAGTTGTCACAGCTTGAGTTTCAGGGGCTCCTAGACCTCCAAGGGCTCCAGTCCAGCCCGAGCTGCTCCCCCCACTTAAAATCTGTTTCTCCTCCTCCCTCTCCTCACCCAAGGCTTCCCTTCAGCTGCCCAGAGACCCACAGAAGTGCCTGCCTCTGCAGTACACATGGGGAACAGAGAAAGGGGACAGGATGGGAAAGAGAGAAGCACCCCCAGGCCCTGGTTCCCCGCTGCCCAGACCGGCCTCACCCAAGCCGTTTGCAGGGGTGGGACCTGGGGCCAGTGGCTTTTGTGTCCTGCACACTTTGAGGAAATCCCAGAGAAAGCCGGTTTGGAATTGGGCTCTCTGCTCCCAAGGCCTGGCTGGATGCCACGGGAGACCCATCTGGATCGTGGGAAACAGAGTTGGCCTTCCTCCTGCCCAGGCATGTTTCCAGGGCTCCCTTAACATCTCAGGTTTCTATCTTGTCCTAAATCTCTCTCTAGGAAAAACCCTTCCTGCTGAAGGTGACCCTGTGTTCTGTCCCCAAAGGAGGGTCCAGCCCCTGCAGCTTCAGGGTGGCTTCTCCCTGAATCCACGGAGACTCCTATGAGTGCCTTGTCTGAAAGCCCTGTGTCTAGGACCCCAGGCCGGGCAAGGGTCTACCAGACTTTGCTGGGGGCTGGGCCCTGGGAGACCCCAAACTTGACACCCCAGAAAGCAAATAAAACAGTTGAAATATGCAATTTCTTGTGTGTCTTTGTGAGAAGCTGGCATCCGCCAGGGTCATCCTCAACCTGAGGTCATCAACTGGCAGAGGGGGCCTCAAATCACCAGTATTTCTGTCCTTGGTGCTTGGTGTGTGACCTGGTACTTGGTGTGTGGCCACTGCAATGAGTGTGCTGAATGGATAATGATGAGAGGATTTCTGTACTGAGTGTTCTACCTCCTACAACCCACTGCCTTGGTTCTGATGCACAGAGAGGTTGAGTAACTTGCCTATGGTCACACAGCAAGGGGGTGTGGGGGGTGGGATTTGAATCGTGATCATGTTGACCCCCCAGCGTGTGCAGAATTCCCCTGTGGGGAAGGTGTATTACCACCTTTTACAGCTGGGGAAACTGAGGCTCTGTCAGTTGAAGCCCCTTGTCCAAAGGAGACGAGGGGTGGGAATGTGAACCCAAGCCAGCTTCTCTGGACTGAGCAGCTTGAACACTGGAAACAGGATTCGGTCATCCCCCCGTGTCTGTCCTCAGCAGGAATGGGGATACTCCAGAGTCAGTGGCCTTCAAAGAAGAAGGGGCTTCAGCAGTAAGGAAATGGCTTGTCTTTGGGA
Organism: Balaenoptera borealis; assembly: GCF_965194805.1. NCBI lineage: Eukaryota > Metazoa > Chordata > Mammalia > Artiodactyla > Balaenopteridae > Balaenoptera > Balaenoptera borealis. The sequence continues at coordinate 172,596,432 of NC_138867.1, read as the reverse complement.
ACATGGGGAGGGGGTACCCCCTCCAACTCCCTGAGCCCCCAAGGTCTTTGCACCCCAAGATGAGGTGTCTATAGCACGGTGATTTTGCTTCTAAGGCTGGCTCTTTCCACGGCCCCGGGGTGTGAGCAGGGTCCCAGGTGTACCATATAGATGCTCCTGTGGTCACTGGAAGGGGCTGTGTCCTTTTTACATGGGGGATCCTTTTCCCAAATCCTGGAGATCTCCCCTCACCTCCCTGGTTCAACGGGAACCCCCGCCTCCCCTTGTCCATGCTGCCCAGAGAGAAACCCCCTGACCTCAACTGTACCCTACAAGTTGCAGGCCAAGAGGGGAGGCTGTGTGTGGAGGGGATGTGGGAGGGGTAGCAGGGCTGATGGCGCAGCATCTCAAGGCCTGGCGAGTGGTCTGGGTGTTATTCCAAAGGCTATGAGAAGCTGAGAGGTTGGGGACGATCTGAGGCCCACTTCCCTGAGCCTCAGTTCCCCATATTCATGGGCCTTGTGTGAGAGTTCAGTGAGATTCTGCTTTTACAGCTCTGGCACATAGTACTTACTTAATAAGTACAACTACTATTATTTCCTCCTCCAGGAAGCCCTCCTGGCTGTCCAGGTACCTCCTCTGCCTCCCATAGCTGCCTGGTTCCCCCCCACCCCCATGCCAACATACTCTGGGTAGTAACTGACTAGTTCTATGGGAGTCCCGGAGGACAGGCAGGTCTGTCTGGGGTCCCTTGTGTCTGTTGCACCCAGAACAGCACTGGGCACGTAATAGGTGTGCAATAAGCTACAGGAGAGAGGAGAAGGGTCAGTGCTGGGTGTTGCATTCTGAGGCCAACAGGGGGTGCAGGGAGGTGCAGGAGCCTCCGGGGAGGGGAAGGGGGATGACACGCCCCTGAAGGCCAGGCACCTCCTCCAGCTGAGACCCCCACCCTGCCTGTTCGCTGCCTCTAGAGCCCCATCTCCTCTTGGCTGCTCCAGGAACTTATAAATTACCTACTGTGCTCTGGGCTTTGGACTGGGGACACACCAGGAAACCAGCAGCTCCCAGGCTGGGAGTACAGTGCAGGGGTCCCAGCTGTGATGGGGGACAGATAGGCAGCTGAAGGGTGTAAGGCATATTCAGGGAGGCTCATTCAAGGGTAAGGCTTGGCCCCATTCAACAGAGTTTCCCTCAGCTCTGGCTTGGATGTTCTCGGTCTTAAAGGTGAGGGTCTCAGACAAGAGTCCATCCCGTTCCAGGGATCTGCCTGGGCCCCTCTTCACCTCTCACACCCTCGGTGGCTCCCCTTGGCCCACAGGAGAAAGCCAGACTCCTCTGCTGGACATCTGAACCCCTTTTCCCTTGTCTCTGCTGACCCCAGGTTGTCTTTTCTGCCTGGAAGTCCCCCCTCCTCCATTTACACCTAGAGAACTCCTATGCATCCCTCAAAACCCAAAGTTTTGGGGGAAGATGCTGAGGTCATCTTGGGACACTTTGATTGTGACAGGCCTGGGTGGGGGTAAGAAGGGCAAAGTACCATACCAGAAATCCCAAACTAGGCCTTCCCGCACACCCTCTTCAACCTTCCTACTGGCTACTTCCTGCCCTGGCATCTTGCCACTAGGCATTCAGCAGTTTCTACAAGGAGTGCCCAGACCTGCCCAGACATGTCCTGGTCCCCTGGAAGAGAGGAGGGGTGCGTTCAGGCTGCTCCCACCCCCAACACACACATACACATACACACACACACACACACACACACACACACACACACACACACACACACACTGATGGGGGTTGTGGTGAGAAACTGAAAAACAGAAATGCAGAGAGAACAAGGGAGAGAGAGAGAGGGACTGAGGGAGGCAAAGAGAGAAAATGTGGAAACTTCCTAGCTGTTTTTTCTTCTAAGTTGCCATGTTTAGGGTGAGGACACCTAGAGGTGGAGAGGCCCCAGCCAGCCAAGGAGGATTTGGGATGCTGGGTGACTGGGACACCACGCTGTGTGAGTCATGCACAGGGCTGCCCTGTTCTGGGCCTCAGTTTCCCCCAGTGTCAGGGAACTGATTTCCCCAGCCACCTGCCAGGGCTGGGGGTCCACACTCAACCAGGGCCTAGCGCACAGCAGGCGCTCCATAAATGCACACTGTGGTCAGTGAAACCATTACCGGAGCAGGCATGCAAACCAGGGCGCTGGAGGGGGGTGTGCGGGGGCGGGAGGTGGGGGGGTTAGGGGTTCTGGGCAGTGAGCATGTGGGGCCCCAAGCCTGATGCCTCAGCTGACCCACTTCCTGCCTGGCCTGGGCTGTGCTGGTGACCACCCGCAGCCAGGAATCCGCACAGCCGGTCCCAGGGCCTGAGCCGACCACTTCCGTCCCCCGCTCCCCCTGCAGCCCGGGCCCTGCTGACTCACACTCAGCTGTCCCCATTCTTCCGTCACTGAGATCTGATTTTGAGAGGAAGGGGCGCTGGCAGAGGCCCAAACCCCGAAGGCAGGAAAGTCACGGCCGGCTGGGAGCATCACGGAAGAGAGAGAATTATACCCCGGGCTTAACTGCCTGAACAATGAAAACCTTCTCTTGACAAGGAAAAAAATGAATACTTTTGGGACAGTCCTTTGGAATCAGTCACAATTTCAAACTTTCGGCCACCAAAAAAATCCATAAAGAATTTGAAAAGATAAGCCAGGGACAGAGAGGAGATACCTGCGATGCATTTAACTGACCAAGGAATAGCTTCCAGGACATATGAAGTGCCCCCACTCCACCAGACACACTAGACGGAAAGAAAAAACACCACACAGAAAAATGGGCAGATGGCATTGTTTTTGCCATAACAATGACCACGAACTGGGTCTTACATTTCCGACTTACAACAGCAGAAATTTATTCTGTCACAGTTCTGGTGGCCAGAAGTCCCAAATCAAAGTGTCAGCAGGGCTGGAGGCTGTGAGGGAGAATTGGTCCCAGGCCGCTCTCCTGGCTTCTGGTGGCTTCTGGCACTGGTCGGCGTCCCTTGGCTTGTGGCTGCATCACTCCAATCTCTGCTTCCATCTTCATGTGGCCTCTTACAAAGTAATCAGTCATTGGATTTAGGGCCCACCCTACTCCCGTATGACCTCATCTTAATGTAAATAATTTCATCTACAAAGACCCTCAAGGTCACAATCTGAGGTTCTGGTGGACATGAATTTGGGGACATACTATTCAATGCAGTACAGGCATGAAAAGGCAATTCTGGGAAGATGAACCCAGGACAACCAATAAATAGAAGCTCAATCTAGTCATCAGGGAAAAAAATTCACTGAGATCCCATTTCACTCTTAGGCAGGGGACAGAGTCACTGGTGACGGGCGTGGGAATTGGCTTGACCACTCAGAAGAACCATTTGGCCATGCTAACATAGCTGAGGATGGCCGGACCCTCCCTCCTGGTCCTAGTGTGAACCCCAGAGAAACCTACATGTGCATGCCTTCCCAGCAGCATGGTTCATAATAAGAAGGAGCTGGAAACTAGGGAAATGTTAGGGTGTGTTCTTACGGTGGAGTACTATACAGCAGTGAAAAAAGATGAGCCAGACTTGCAGGCAAAAATCTCCAATCTAGACCCTTGAGTGAAAATAATTGTAACAGTGTGATACCATTTTTATAAAGTTTTTTTAATTTGCATTTTTGTATTGTGGTAAAATATATGTAACATACATAGAATTTGCCATTTTAACCATTTTTAAGTGGACTGTTAGTGACATTAAGTACATCTGAAATGTTGAGCATACACATAGTACGTCACCACTATCTACTTCCAAAACTTTTCCATCACCCCCCAAACAGAAACTCTGTAACTGTTAAGCAATAATTCCTCATTTCTCCCCCCTCTTCCTCCAGCCCCTGGTAACCTAAAATCGACTTCCTGTCTCTATGAATTTGCATATTCTAGGCATTTCATATCAGTGGAATCATATAATGTTTGTCCTTTTGTGACTGGCTTATTTCACTCAGCATAATGTTTCAAGGTTCATCCACGTTGTAGCATGGATCAGAACATCATTCTATTTTTATGGCTGAGTAATAGTCCATTGTGTGGATATACCAAATTTTGTTTATCCATTCAGTTATTGGTGGACATTTGCATTGTTTCCACCTTTTGGCTATTGTGAATAGTGCTGCTGTGTACATTGGTGTACAAGCTCAGTTTGAGTCCCTGCTTTCAATTCTTTTGAATACATATCCAGAAGTGAGTTGCTGGATCATATGGTCATTCCGTGTTTAGCTTTTTGAGGAAATGCCAGACTTCTCCACGGCAGCTGCATCATTCCACATTTCCCCCAGAGGTCCAAGAGGGTTCCAATTTCTCCACACCAACACTTGTTATTTTGCTAATAGCCATGCTAATGGGTATAAAATGGTATCTCGGGACTTCCTTGATGGCGCAATGGTGAAGAATCCCCCTGCCAACGCAGGGACAGGGGTTCGACCCCTGGTCCAGGAAGATCCCACATGCTGCAGAGCAACTAAGCACGTGCGCCGCAACTACTGAAGCCCGGGCGCCTAGAGCCCGTGCTCCGCAACGAGGGCCACGGCAATGAGAAGCCTGCGCACCGCTACGAAGAGTAGCCCCCGTTCACCGCAACTAGAGAAAGCCCACGCGCAGCAACGAAGACCCAACGCAGCCAAAAATAAATTAATTAAATTAAATTAAATTAAAAAAGAAATTGGAGTGATGCATCTACCAGCCGAGGAACACCAAGGATTGCCGGCAAACACCTGAGGTTAGAAGAGGCAAGGAAGGATTCTTCCCTATAGATCTCAGAAAGAGCATGGCCCTATCAATACCTTGATTTCAGGCTTGTATCCTCCAGAACTATGAGAAAATAAATTGCTACTGTTTTAAGCCAAAAAAAGAAAAAAAGAAGAAGAAGAAGACGAGAAGGATACAGAGATATGGAAGGCAAGGCATCCAGGAAGAGGTGCAAGGCTTCCATGCCCTCTTGCAGCACCTCCATGTGTTCACCATCCCGGAAGCTCTCTGAACCCGGTACTTTTGGGATTTTTATGGAGGCATCATCACGTAGGCATGATCAATCATTAACTCCATTTTCAGGCCATTCCCCCTCTCTGGAGAATGGTGGGGGAGGAAGTGTGGCTGAAAATTCCAAACTCCTAATCATGGCTTGGCCCTTCTGGTGACCAGCCCCAATCCAGGAGCCATCCACGAGCCCACCCAGAGTCCCGTCATTACAACGAAAGACACTCCTATCACCCAGGAAATTCCAGAGGATCTAGGAACTCTGTGTCAGGAACTAGGGTCAAAGACCAAATATTAGAACAAAAGATGCTCTTAGTGTTCTTATCACGTAGGAAGTTACAAGGTTTTCAGGAGCTCTGTGCCAGGAACCGGGGGCAGAGACCAATATATATATATATATATATATATATTTTTTTTTTTTCCTATTATCTCACAGTGTGTAATTTTCTTTTCTTGCAACATGTTTACCTGTCATTACTATCAGAGTAATTCTGGCCTCGTTAGAACTGTCACTTCCCCTTCTATTTTTTGGAAGAATTAGATAAAAATTGGTATTATTCCATAAATGATTCAGAATTCACCAGTGAAGCCATCTGGTCTTGGACTTCTCTGTTGGAAGGTTTATTACTATTATTATTATTGGTCACACAGCGTGGCATATGGGATCCTAGCTCCCTGACCAAGGATCAAACTCGCGTCCCCTGCATTGGAAGCGCAGAGTCTTAACCACTAGACCACCAGGGAAATCCCGAAGTTTTTTGGTTCTTTTTGTTTTTTAATTAATTAATTAATTTTTATTTTTGGCTGAGTTGGGTCTTCATGACTGCTTGTGGGCTTTTCTCTAGTTGCGGCGAGCGGGAGGGCTACTCTTCGCTGCAGCGCGCGGGCTTCTCATGGCGGTGGCTTCTCTTGCTGCAGAGCACGGGCTCTAGGCGCATGGGCTTCAGTAGCTGTGGCACACAGGCTCAGTAGTTGTGGCTCGCGGGCTTTAGAGCACAGGCTCAGTAGTTGTGGCGCACGGGCTTAGTTGCTTCACGGCCTGTGGGATCTTCCTGGACCAGGGCTCGAACCTGTGTCCACTGCATTGGCAGGCAGAGTCTTAAGCACTGCGCCACCAGGGAAGTCTCTCTATTATATCTTTATGCTCTAATTTATGTCTGCTCTAATCTTTATGATTTCCTAACTTCTACTACCTTTGATTTATAGTTTACTCCTCTTTTCCTACTTCTTCAAAGTATAAAGTTAGGTTCTTGATAACTTTTAGGATGTTTATAATTGACCAGGACCCTATGGGGCCTTCCTGGGACAGACCCCCCCACCATGACCCCACCATGTCTTCCGCCTGCCTCTCGTCTGTAGAAGAAAATTAGGCTCCTAGGCCTTCCTCAAGTTCCAAAGCATAAATTTAATCAGAGAAGTGAGAAAATGCAGAAAGGAGGGAAAACAGTCAAGCAAGGCAAAATAATACTAGTTTAGCCATTAAGCAAAGTCAAGAACATTTAGTTCCATCTCAAGGGCTATAGATAATATTCTGAGCCACGTCCTTTGAGCTGTTTTTCAGATACTTGAAACATCCACCAGGTGGAAGAGGGTAACCGTATGCTGCCCACAAGCACGTAGACCTCAGGCCAGTTGGAACCAGAAGGTTGAAGATGTTGACTCCCGATTACCTCACCACCAGCCAATCAGAAGAATGTCCATGAGCTGATCACACACCCACAACCCCCCTCCCTCACCTTGTCCTTAAAAACCTTTCCCTGAAAGCCACCAGGGAGTTCAGGTGTTTTGAACACTAGCTACCTGGACACCTTGCTTGGTACCTGCAACAAATACTGCACTTTCCTTCACTACAACCTGGTGTCAATAGATTGGCTTTACTGCACGTGGGCGAGCGGACCCAAGTTTGGTTCGTTAACGTGTTGTATTTTTGTTTTCATTCAGCCCCAAGTATTTTCCAATTTCTTTCGTGATTTCTTCTTTGATCCATCGTTTCTTTAAGAGTGTAAGGGGCTTCCCTGGTGGCGCAGTGGTTGAGAATCTGCCTGCCAATGCAGGGGACACGGGTTCGAGCCCTGGTCTGGGAAGATCCCACATGCCGCGGAGCAACGAGACCCGTGAGCCACAACTACTGAGCCTGCGCGTCTGGAGCCTGTGCTCCACAACAAGAGAGGCCACGATAGTGAGAGGCCCGCGCACCGCGATGAAGAGCGGCCCCCGCTTGCCGCAACTAGAGAAAGCCCTCGCACAGAAATGAAGGCCCAACACAGCCAAATAAATAAATAAATAAATTTTTTTTAAAAATTAAAAAAAAAAAAGAGTGTGTTAGCAGTATGCTCAGCAGTCCTGTGCATCTGTCTCTTGCTTCAACAGTGTTTGGATGGAACAGACCCAGGGCCACCCTTTGCTCCAGCCTCTGACCACCCTCCAACATTTTTTCCAGTCGCAATCTTCAGAATCAGCCACTCAGTTATCCTAGGTCACCGGGACCAGCCAACACCGTTTTTCGAGATTAACTCCTTATTACCATGAGCTCCCAGATTCATCAGAATTATTCCACTGAGGTGGAGGCCGCCATCAACCACCTGGTCAACATGCATCTGTGGGTCTCCTACACCTACCTCTCTCTGGGCTTCTATTTTGATCCCGACGATGTGGCTCTGGAGGGCGTGGGCCACTTTTTCCTCGAATTGGCCGAAGAGAAGTGCGAGGGCTCCGAGTGTCTCTTGAAAATGCAAAACCAGCGCGGCGGCCGCGCCGTCTTCCAGGATGTGCAGAAGCCATCTCAGGATGAGTGGGGTAAAACCCAGGACGCTGTGGAAGACGCCATTCTCACTGAGAAGAACCTGAACCAGGCCCTTTTGGATCTGCATTCCCTGGGTTCTGCCCATGCAGACCCCCACCTCTGTGACTTCCTGGAGAGCCACTTCCTAGATGAGGAGGTGAAACTCATCAAGAAGATGGGTGACCACCTGACCAACCTCCACAGGCTGGCTGGTCCCCAGGCTGGGCTGGGCGAGTATCTCTAGGAAATACTCACGCTCAAGCATGACTAGGAGCCTCCAGAGCCCAGAAGCCTTTGAGGAGGCCCTCTGGTGTCAGGGCTTCTGCTTGAAGCCCGTCTCTGCAGCCATTAGGCAGCTTTTTAACCACCCTGGAGCCCTCTACCAAGCCTTGGACCAAATGGATACAATAAAACTTTTTGCAGCGGAAAAAAAAGAGTGTGTTGTTTAATATCCACATATTTGTGAACATTCCAGCTTTCCTTCTGTTATTTATTTCTAGCTTTATTCCATTGTAGCTGGAGATGATTTCAGCCTTTTAAAATTTATTGAGAGTACACCTGTAACTTATATAATATTGTACATCAACTATACTTCAATAAAAAATAAAATTAAATGATGCCAAAAAATGTATTGAGAGTTGCTTTTTTGCCTAATAGCTGATCTATACTGGAGCATGTTCCATGTGCATTTGATAGAGATGTGTATTGTGCTGTTGGAGTGTTCTATAGATGTCTGTTTGGTCTAGTTGGTTTAGAGAGTTGCTCAATCCTCCATATCTTTAATCTTCTGTCTAGATGTTCTATCCATTATTAAAAGTGGGGTATTGAAGTCTCCAACTGTTACTGTGGAACTATTTACTTCTCCCTTCAAGTCTTAGATACAGCTTTGAGTTACTGTTTAGGGTCCTTTCATTTTAACCGGCAGGACTCCCTTTAGCATTTCTTGCATGGCAAGTATAATGGTAACAAACTCCCTCAACTTTTGCTTACCTGAGAATGTCTTGATTTCTCCCTTTTTCTTTCCTTCTCTTTTTTTTTTTTTTTTTTGGCCATGCAGCATGGCTTGTGGGATCTTAGTTCCCCAGCCAGGAACTGAACCCGGGCCCTGGCAGTGAAAGCGCCAAGTCCTAACCACCGGACCACCAGGGAATTCCCTCTCCCTTATTTTTGAAGAACGGTTTTGCTGGATATAGAATTCTTGGTCAACAGTTTTTCTTTCAGCAGTTTAAATATGTCATTTCATTGCCTTCTGGAGTCTAGGGTTTCTGATGAGAAACTGGCTGTTGATCTTATAGAGGATTCCTTGTACTTGATAAGTAGCTTTCTCCTGCTACTTTCAAAATTACCACATGACCCAGCAATTCCACTCCTTGATATATACCCAAGAGAACTGAAAACAGGTGTTCAAACAAAAACTTGTACACACATGTTGATACCAGTGTTACCGAACTGGGTCCATTTGCCTGACACACAGCAAGCCAAACACTGAGACTCTGAGGTTTGCAGCAGAGAAAGAATTTATTCATAAGGCAGCCAAGCGAGGAGACGGGAGAACAAGTCTCAGATCTGCCTCCCCGAAGGCGAGGGGGTTGGGATATTTATGGGAGAAGCAGGGTGGTCTTGGGCATAGGAAAAGGTGATTGGAGGTAGGGGAAAAGGTGAGGTAATCGGTGTTCTGCACAGGCGTATCTGGCTTACATTTTTCTGCATCTTCAAAAATGGAGGTGGGCTTCCCTGGTGGCGCAGTGGTTGAGAGTCTGCCTGCCAATGCAGGGGACGCGGGTTCGGGCCCTGGTCTGGGAGGATCCCACATGCCGCGGAGCGGCTGGGCCCGTGAGCCACGATTGCTGAGCCTGCGCGTCTGGAGCCTGTGCTCCGCAACGGGAGAGGCCGCGATAGTGAGAGGCACGGCGCGCGCACCGCGATGAAGAGTGACCCCCGCTTGCCGCAACTGGAGAAAGCCCTCGCACAGAAACGAAGAGCCAACACAGCCATAAATAAATAAATAAATAAATAAATTTAAGAAAAAAAAAAAATGGAGGTACTTAGCATGATCTGAGGGTGGAGTTTTCTGACGTCAAAAGGCCATTCATCCAACACTTGAACGGGTCCAGCTTTGGGGTCAGTGGTCCCCATCAGCCTTAGTTGAACAAGAGCTGACTCCAAGTTCCTGTAAAACAACTGGGCTACGTGACTCTGGGAAGATATGCAATTAAAGAGAGGAAGAAAAGAATGAAAGAAAAAATAACTAAAGCAAGCTTAATCAGTGAAGGCAGTTTACAAGCAGAGAGGTTTCAACAAGCTGTTCCCCTATCTGTGGCTCTGCAAGACAAACTCAAGAATTCCTGTTAGTCATCTGCTTCTGTTAACTCTCTGGGGCCAGTTTCCGTGGTTGCCAAGGGCTGGAGGAGGGGGCATGGGGAGTGACTGCCCATGGGGACATGGTTTCCTTTTGGGGTGATGGGAAAGTTCTGGAAATAGATAATGGTGATGGTTACACCACGCTGAGAATGTGCTAAATGCCACTAAGTTGCACATGTTTAAATGGTTAAAATGATACATTTCATGTAATATGTATTTTACCACAATGAAAAAATTTATTTAAAAACAAGGTCCTATTGCATAGCATAGGGGAACTACATTCAGTATCCTGTAGTAAACCGTAATGGAAAAGAATTTTTTAATTGTTTTAATAATAAAATAAAATAAAGTAAACTAGGGCTTCCCTGGTGGCGCAGTGGTTGAGAATCTGCCTGCCAATGCAGGGGACACGGGTTCGAGCCCTGGTCTGGGAAGATCCCACATGCCGCAGAGCAGCTGGGCCCGTGAGCCACGATTACTGAGCCTGCGCATCTGGAGCCTGTGCTCCGCAACGAGAGAGGCCGCGATAGTGAGAGGCCCGCGCACCACGATGAAGAGTGGCCCCCGCTTGCCACAACTAGAGAAAGCCCTCGCACAGAAACGAAGACCCAACACAGCCATAAATAAATAATAGATAAATAAATAAATAGATACTCCAGCATCTACCTTTAAAAAAAAAAAAAAAGTAAACTAAAAGTGACTTTGCTCAAGTAACCCCGGCCATCAATTGGGCACCTTTGGGGGTGCATTCAAATGCTCACAGATTTTTTTTTTTAAACTTACCTTGACTGTGAAGAGCTGCAAAAACACCTCTCCAGGTGAGGAAAACTACCTTTGACAAGGAAAAGATTCTAGGATGTGAAGTGCTTGCTTGCCCCGGTCACAGAGCCAAGGAGAAGCCAAACTGGGATTTGAACCAGGCTTGTCTGCTGTGAATGGCCTCATGGGCCTGCGTCAGCTTTCAAGTTCCTTTGCCAGCCTGGTGCCTGGAGTTGACTGTCTGACCTCAGGGTCTTTGAACATGTTGTGTTCCCCTGCCGGAATCACCCTTTCCTCTACTCCTCCCATGCCTAGAGACTTTTCTTTTGCTACTTGAAAGGAGGTCTGGCACATAATAGATGTTAAAGAAATATCTGTGGAGCGAATGGATGAAGGAGTGAATGGACAAATGAGTTCCTTTAAAGCACCTCTCATGTGAGCACAAGGAGAAAGACCTGTGGATCCTCACAGCTGTGGCCTGTCCAGGGCTCAGGACATTGAAGGAAGAGTGGCACAGAGAGGCCAAGCCACCTGCCCAAGGTCACACAGCCAGGAACTGGCATGGTCAGGATTCGAACCTGGATCTCCCTTCCCTGAGCCTGGGTTCTTCCCACAACGCCCAGGTATTGCAAGCCCATCATATGCCCAACATTGCAATTTCATCAGTCCCATCTGAAGGGTAGCAGAAGTTGACACTACAGAGCCTGCCTCTTTGGCATAAAGATTCTTTAGAGAAACTGCAGGTACAGGAGAAACTCTGAAAACAGAGTAGAAGTTACGCTTTTGTAAGGGGCATTTACATTTATAAAAGAAGTCTCCATTTGTTAAGTGTGTCTCCCTCTCTGAACAAGGAAGAAGAGCATGGCTCTAAATCCCTGGAGAATCTTATCAGTGGAGAGAGCACAAATTAAAACCTGCAGAACGAACCTTACCCTTGTCTACTGTGCTTTTCCTGGTCACCTCCCAGAATTGGCCTCAACACCCACCCCAGGCCCAGCACCTTTCTTTTGTCTTTAGCGGAAGATGGTATTTAAGGGAGTGGCTGGGGCCCTCTTGGGGAGTTTTACTCAGTTTCCCTCTGTATCTCCCATATATACACGAGATATACATGTTAGACTTCTGTGTGTTTTTCTCTTGCTAATCTGTCTTTTATTCCAGGGGGTCTCAGCCAAGAACTCAGAAGGGTAGAGGGAGAATTCGTCTTCCTCCTCCCCGCCCCACATCTCACGCTGGCCCCTGAGGGTGGCCAGATTCCCTCTTTTTAGAGGCTCTGGGAGAGACGGAGCAGGTTAGGGAGCTGGCTGCCTGGGTTTCAAGCCCAGCTTCACTTCAAGCTTTCTGGCCTTGGCACAATGCCTCTCCGGCCTCAGGTTGTCACCTGTGAAATGAAGATCATGATCCGCCCCCATCAGGTCTTATAAGGATTATGTCTTATGTGCCAGACACACAGTAGTGAAACTGAGCCCCCCTAAAACCGAGTTCCCTTACCAAGTTTAGGATTAATCCCTCTATCCCAAACTTCATTCCCTTTCTTGTCCTGTCTGACCTCAATCCTGTGCTAACTGAACACGAATCAACCAGAGTCAGATGATTAAAATTGCTGATGTTGATAACATTGTTAATGTACCAAAATGGCTATTGTAGATAACATCGCTAACATACAAACTCAGCTTGTTTCTCCGGGGCAAGATGAGCTCACAGACCCCAGAGCCATGGACCACCTGGCCAGAGAATCGTAAACCAGACATATCCTGATGCCTGAAACTACGATTAAGAAATGTCACAGCAGGGGCTTCCCTGGTGGCACAGTAGTTAAGACTCTGTACTCCGGGACTTCCCTGGTGGTGCAGTGGTTAAGAATCCGCCTGCCAATGCAGGGGACATGGGTTCAATCCCTGGTCAGGGAACTAGGTCCCACATGCATGCTGCAACTAAGAGTTCACATGCCACAACTAAGGAGCCCAAGTACTGCAACTAACACCCAGTGCAACCAAATAAATAAATATTAAAAAAAAAAGAATGGGTACAATTCTGATTAAAAAAAAACCAGATATGTCACAGCAATGTCACAAGATGATTAATTTCAGCCTCTTTGTTCTTCCCTTTTAAAAAAAACTCCTAACTCAGGGGCCAAGGTGGAGTAGATTGGAGGCTGGTCTCCCACTCCCTTGCTTGGTGCCCTGCAATAAACGTTGTACTTTCCTTCAACACAACCTGGTGTCAGTAGATTGGCTTTGTTGTGTGTAGGGTGAGCTGACCCGAGTTCAGTTTCGTAACAGTAGGTGCTCAAAATTTTTCCCCTGGTATTTATTCTTTGCTCCACACTTTGCTGCAGATGTAGGTGTCTCCCCACACCATCGCCATCATTCACTGCTGTGATGTTTCTCAGGGAATTTCATGGCCCTTCTCTGGACCACACCTCCCTTGATGAGCTGATACAGATCCCTCAGTCCCTGTGAATGTAACCTCATTTGGACAAAGGGTCTTTGCAGAAGTAATTAAGTTAAAGATCTTGAAATGAGACTGTTCTGGATTTACACTGGGCCCTAAATACAGTAAGTCCCCTACATATGAACCTTCAAGTTGCAAACTTTCAAAGATGCAAGCATACATTCCATCAACGTGGGGCATGAGTGAAATTGCATCTTGCCCTCCATCTCCTATTGCTGATGATCTTTCAGCTCTACCATCTCCCACCTCCTCTCCCTCTTCCAGTCAGTAACCCTTCTTTCCTGTTCACTCGATGCCAGCCCCTGTATGCCAGCTGTTGTACTGTACTACTGTACTTTTCAAGGTACTGTACTGTAAAATTTTATATGTTTTCTTTATTTTTTGTGTTTGTTTGTTTTGTATGTATTATTTGTGTGAAAAGTATTATAAACCTATTACAGTACAGTACTATATAGCCGACTGTGTTAGTTGGGTATGTAGGCTAACTTTGTTGGACTTACAAATTGGACTTATGAATGCGCTCTCAGAATGGAACTCGTTCGCACGTAGGGGACTTACTGCATACTGACAGGTGTCCTTAGAGAAGAGGAGGGATAGACAGAGAAGAGGAGAAGGCCATGGGAAATCAGAGGCAGAGACTGAAGTGATGCAGCCACAAGCCAAGGAACACCTGGGGCCACCAGAAGCTGGAAGAGGCAAGGAAGCATCCTCCCCTAGAGCCTTTGGAGGGAGCACAGCCCTGCCAACCTATGATTTCAAAGTTCTGGCTTCCAGAACTGTGAGAGAATAAATTTCTGTTGTTTTAAACTACCCAGTTTGTGGCAATTTATTACGGCAGCCACAGGAAACTAACATAGTGATACTGGGACTTGGTCCCAGAAAGCTCTGGTCTGGCAGTGCACAGAGCCGGACTCAGACCTTCCAGCCTTGTGTGGTCAAGATGAGGCCAGAGGGAGGCCCCTCAACCTGAGGGAACCTGGGCAGAGAACAAGGAAGTCTTATTGGAAGATGGGGCATCAAACTGGGGTTTAAGAGGTAAATAGGAGTTTGCTGGTAGGGGCCATTCTTTCTAAGTAAGATTGCCCAGACCTATCTGAGCTCAACTCTAGCTGAAGCTGAGACATTATTGGCCAATTACCCATAATACCAATAGTTATTAGTTCTTGGGATTGTAGCTCCAATCAAACTTCATCTACTCAGTGCTGCCCTATAAGAGGGTAATACTGAGAGACAGGCTGCACTGAGAAACTGAGGTTTGGAGAGATTAGTAATGCTTCCCAAATCTGCTTGGCATCTCAAGGACTAAGCCACGATTTGAACCCAGGCTGCCTGTGGACCCCCATCGATGACACAGGCACACGTTGGCCTGGAGGGACGTTCACAGCTACAGGAGAGCAGTTCTCCTTGTCCGTTGAACTCAGAGATTTTTAAATAACCTGCTTTTTCACCTCTTCTGGATCTCATGTCATGACTGTGTTTGCCTCACATAATGAGAAACCAACAACTGGGTTTGGGTTGTTTCTTGTGTGTCGTGTGTGTCTGATGAGGGTGCCTACGGCCAACAGAAGGTGGTGAGGAAAAATTCTAGGAGGTTAGGAGCTAAGCTAAGTGGAGGGAACAGCCTGACCCCCGGCCTCTGTGCTCTGTTTACCTCTGCCGTGGCGTGGCCTCTGGGACTCGTGGAAGCTGCCAGTGAGGAATGCAGGGTCCCGGCCGACTGAGCTCATCGCTGGCTGGCTGCCTGCAGCCTGCCCCACTGCTCCTCCCAGCTTGGCCATGGGACTGGCCATGAGGTCATCGGCTAGCAATGCTGTGAACGGGAGCCAGATCGGCCTGGCTGCCAGCATTCCAGAATTTGGTGAAGTGGAAACCACCATGGAGCTAATGTCACCATTTCCTGTCCCTAGGGACCACCCACGGGCTGTGTCCCCTTGAGAAGTTCCAGGAATAAAGGGAACTAATTACTGGTCCTGCTCGTAAAGTGACAGACACCCACTCATGAATCAGCAGCTCCACTCCTGGACATGCACAGTGGAATACTATACAGCAAGGAAAAAGAACAAGGCACACAATAGGTGAAGAACACAGCCATTCACAGCCATGGTGTTGAGTGAAAGTCGCCAGACAGAAAAGAGGATGCAATGGCTGGTTCTGTTTACATCAAGTTAGGAAATAGGCAAACTCATCCATGGTAACAGAGGTGGGCACAGCTGTTATCTGAAGGTAGGGAGAGTGATGGAGCTGGGAACGTTCTGGAACCTCATTTCGGGAGGTGGTTATGTGAAATGTCATCGAACTCAACACCTAAGATTAGGCCTTTTTGCTTTCTGTAAGTCATATCTTGATAAAAATTTAAAAATAAAAAGGCAGAGGGCTGTAGAAAACATTTTTGTGATGCCTCAAAAAGTTACACATAGAATGATCATATGATCCAGCAATTCCCCTTCTGGGTACAACCTCACAAGAATTGAAAACAGGTCCTCAAATCTTCATGTATGTGTTCAAGAAAGCACTACTCACAATAGTTCAAAAGGTGGAAACAACCCAATGACCATGAATGGATGAATGGATGAACGAAGTGTGGTGTCTTCATACGCTGGAATACTATTCAGTCATAAAAAAGAGAAAAGCACTGATACACACTTCAACATAGATGAACCCTGAAAACATGCTGAGTGAAAGAAGCCAGATCCAAAAGACCACATGCTGCATGATTCTGTTTATATATGTGATATTGTGACTTATAATAAGAAATATACATTTGGTCTTCCACCCCATTTCTGGCATAGAGCTCCTAAAACCCTTGGGATTTCCTGTGAAGAGAGAGATAAAGGTGTCTTTCGTTATGTTATAGAGGTGACTTTTGAAAAACAACTCAAGGATGGAGGCTGGTTGCTAGGAGCACAAACCATGCAATTAGAGGGCTGGAACATTCAGCCCCAACCTCCCCATACCCCCCAATTCCGGGGATGGAAGAGGGGTTGGAGCTAGAGTTCAATCACCAATGGCCAATGACTTAATCAACTGTGCCTATGTAATGAAGCTTGCATAAACCCCCAAAGGATGGGCTTTGGAGAGCGTCTGGGTTGATGAACATGCAGAGGTGCTGGGAGGGTGGTGCGCTGGAAGCAGACATGGAAAATCCATGCCCTTTTCACATACCTTGCCCTATGCATCTCTTCCATCTGGCTGTTGATCCGTTTCCTTTAGTTTTTTTAAATATAAATTTATTTATTTATTTTTGGCTGCGTTGGGTCTTCGTTGCTGCACGTGGGCTTTCTCTAGTTGCGGTGAGCGGGGGCTACTCTTCGTTGCGGTGCACGGGCTTCTCATTGTGGTGGCTTCTCTTGTTGCGGAGCATGGGCTCTAGGTGCGCAGGCTTCAGTAGTTGTGGCGCATGGGCTTAGTTGCTCCGCGGCATGTGGGATCTTCCTGGACCAGGGCTCAAACCCGTGTCCCCTGCATTGGCAGGCGGATTCTTAACCACTGCGCCACCAGGGAAGTCCTGTTCACTTTAAAAGTTGAATTTTCTGTTAATTTCCTGGGGAGGCTCATACCTGGGAGGCATGAGAAGCTGTCCCATGACAGCTTTCCAAGAGAGGTAAGGAGGTGAGTGGTGATGGCTTCCGAGAAACTCCTCTCAGGCCTCCAAACTCTGGGTTCCCAGGGGACCCAGGCATTCTGACAAGACTCACATGAGGTCTGCGTGGCCTGTGTGGACACGTGCAAGATCCCATGGTGGGATCGTCCCCTACAACTCTACCCACCTTACTTGCCCCTCAAAGTCTTGGTTTCCTTATCCTTAGAATGGAAATGAGTCCCATGGAAAGAAGAGGACTGGTCCAGCCTCCCAACCAGCTGCAGTCAGATGGACATGATGGTGACGTGAGCAGAGAGACGTCTCTACTAAGCACCTGCTGAGTTCCCGGGGCGTCACATGGAGAGCCTCAGCCCTCCACCCCAATAGCTGGGCGATAATCCCACTGCACAGAAGCTGAGGCTGAGACCCAATGGAGCCAGAGGCTTGGTGGGGCTTACACAGCTGAAGGTGGGGAGGGCCTGGACTCCATTTCTCCAGTAGGAGCCTTGCTGTGTGACACCCCCCCTTGTATCTGTTGCCTGCACACACCCCGTCACACTTTACACACCCCCACGATCTGCTTTGCACAGCAGCCCACCCTCTCTGAGGCCAGGAAGCTGGGAGTAGGCACAGGGATGGATGCCTGGGGCCAGGAGTCCTGAGCAGTAGAGCAAGGGCTGGGTACCCCAGGAGAAAGGATGTTCCTGGGGCAGCCTCTACTCCTCTATCCTCTGGGGGCTGGACCTGATACCAGCCTTCACTGCCCCAGGCCCCAGCACCCCAATTCTCTGCCACCTCTTCTTCAGGCCCAGCCAAAGGATGGGGGCCCAGAGTAGCTTCATCCCTGCCCAAGCCTTCAAGAAGCCCCCAGTCTGGGGGCAGACAGAGCCAAGCACACACACTCCCAGCGCTGTGGGGTCAGGGCTGGGCTGGAGGAAGGGATGGGGTTGGAAGCACCCTGCTGAGCCTGGAAAGGAAATGTCAGAGAAGGCTTCCTGGAGGAGGGGCTTTCTGAGTAGGGTTTTGAGGAATGGTTAGGAGTTCCCCAGCTGAAGATGAGTAACTGCAAAAACACCCAGTTTATCAAGCACCTGCTATGTGCCTGGTTCTGTCCTTTACACCTCATTTGACCTTCTCTCCAGTGAAAGTCTCAATCCTTCCTTATTTTCCAGATGAAGAAATAGAGGTGTGATGGAGAGGAATGATTTGCCTCAGGTTGCACTATCTGGCTCTTTCTGGCCCTTTTTTTCCTCTGCTTCCTTTGTTTTTCACTATCTTCAGCCTTTGACCCTAAGCAAAGAGGGGAGAGCGGGAATCTCATCAGGGAAGAAAGCCACCTCACCTCTTAAGCTCCTGCTGTGGAGTTTAGCACATAGTAATAAATCTTTTTTGAGAAAATTATTCTTCCCTCCAGTCCACCAAGCTGGGATGATGTCCCCACTTCACAGAAGAAGATACTGAGGCTCGGAGAGGCTCCTGAAGGGGGTTCCCCAGCATATCTAGGAGCACCCCCCCTCACCCATCAAAAAGCACTGCCCCCTGAAAAGCAGCCGAAGACCCCGCCCAGTTGTGGTCCCTGGAGTGTTTACTCTGCACCCACGGTGGGCGGGACCAGGCAGGCGGGGGCGGACAAAGTCCGGGGACTATAAAGGCTAGTCCAGCAGCGTCCGGTCAGTCACAGCTTAGAGCTTAACTAACACAGTCATGCCAGGGCAGCGACCGACACCACCACACCGCTCTCCGATGCTGCTGATGCTGCTGATGTTCTCCTGGCTGCCGTCGGGAGGCGCCCTATCTCTGGCCCAGGAGCACCTCTCCGCTTTCCCGGGACCCTCAAACGTGCACTCCAGTCCTGATGTCTCCAGATTCCGGGAGTTGCGGAAACGCTACGAAGATTTGCTGACCCGGCTTCGAGCGAACCAGACCCGGGAAGACTCGAACCCGGACCTCATTCCCCCTGAAGTCCGGATAGTCACTCCAAAGCGTGAGTAAAATCTCGGAGACCCCACCCTGGGCAGCTCCCATCATTTAACCAGTGGTTCTTAGACATAGAGGCCTAGACCTTCCGCCGAGCCTCAGTTTCCCCATCCGTGAACCCGGCAAGAAAGTCACCCCTCGAGGCTGATGGGGGAACTAAAGGCTGGGTTTGCATCAGGACCAGGCGAGGCTTAGCCAACCTGAGATGTTACAACACCTCCCCGGGTGGCAGATGGGGAAACTAAGGCCACAGAATCCAGAGACTCTACTGAAGACTCAAAGAGCCTGGAGAACCCAGAGACAAGGTCGGGCGAGGGGACGTGGTCCCTGCCCTTGGATGTGAGGAAAGGGTTGGAGGGGGGTTTCCAGTGGGAAGGATCCAGGGGTCCGGCGGAAGGGAGGGGCGGGGGAGGGGACAGAGCGGTGCGCAGAGATGCGCAGAACCTGCTTGGGCTGGTTCCGAATCTGATGCAATCGGCGCGCCGAGGCACCGCTAAAGTTGCACGTGACTGGTGCCTTAGGGAGGGAGTGGAGTATTTTCACGCCCTCCACCTAGCCTCCAGCGGGCGGAGGGGGTGCAAGGAGATGTGGGCTGCGCTAGGAACTGGGAGGAGTTGAGGGGAGGGTGTCAGGCCAGAAGGGAGAGCTCTTACCCCGCCCTAATCCCACTTGTGCTGTGGGACTCCAGGAAAACTTCTTTCTCTCTGAGCCTATAGACTGGGTTGCGAGCCCTCAAACCTCAGTCTCCCCAGTATCCCCAACATATGTACCAGCCTGGAGGTCTGAGAATCCTGGGGAGCCAGACACCCTTCATTTCTCAGATATGGAGGAAACCAGAGAGTTGAAAACACAGTAGCTCGTTGCTGTGTCCCCAGCCCCGGGCACTTAGTAGAACTTCAGTAAAAATGATTTTGGCAGCCAGAAGGAGGCAGAGCCAGCATTGGAATCTCAGTCTCTCTAAAAGATCAGATATACATTCATTCTTGCAAGTATTAACTAAGCACCTACTATGTGCCAGGCACAGTGGTGACGAAGCAGACAGAAATCCCCGCTGAGATTCTGGTGGGGGAGGCAAATAATAGACAACCAAATAAAATAGGTCGGTGCCAATTTTAGGCAGGCTGGAGTGGTATGTAACCAGCCATGTTGAGATTCAGGGGAGGAGTGTGGCCGGTAGAGGAAGTAGCTTGTGCAAAGGCCCTGAGGTAGGATCCAGCTTGGGGTGTTGGAGAAAATGGGCACACACACACCACCACCACCCCGCGCCCGGCACACAGTAGGCCCGTGAGTGACGGGTTTTCCTCTCTCCCATAGTGCGACTTGGGCCAGGTGGCCACCTGCACCTGCGCATCCCCCGGGTCGGCTTAACTGAGGGGCTCCCTGCAGCCTCCCGCCTGCATAGGGCCCTTCTCCGGCTGTCCCCGAAGGCGCGGAGCTCGTGGGATGTGACGCGGCCACTACAGCGTCAGCTCAGCCTCGGAAGCTCCCGGGCTCCCGCAATACGCCTGCGACCGTTGCGGCGAACGGACCAGTTGCTGGAGGCGTTGTCTTCTGCACAGCCCCAGCTTGAGCTGCACTGGCGGACAAGCGCCACCAGGGGGCGACGCCACGCGCATGCTCGCACCCGGGACGGTTGCCCGCTCGGGGAGGGGCGCTGCTGTCGCCTGCAGAGCCTGCGCGCGTCGCTTGAGGACCTGGGCTGGGCTGACTGGGTGCTGGCGCCACGCGAGCTGGACGTGCGCATGTGCATCGGCGCGTGCCCGAGCCACTTCCGATCGGCTAACACGCACGCGCAGATGCAAGCGCGCCTGCATGGCCTGAACCCTGATGCTGCGCCTGCCCCATGCTGCGTGCCAGCCAGCTACGATCCGGTGGTGCTCATGCACCAAGACAGCGACGGCCGCGTGTCACTCACGCCCTTCGACGACCTCGTGGCCAAGGACTGCCACTGCGTGTGAGCGGCCCTGGTCCTTCACTTATGGCACAAATGCAATGGAAATGACTTCAGTTGTCCTTGTCTGTCTAATGGGCTCGTGGAACCTGAAATACCCGATTCCTAACCATTGCTGTCTGCTCCCTCCTGGCCCAAACCTATGTATTTATGTATGTATTTATTATTAATTTATTGGGGTGATCTGCCTGGGTACTGGAGGGCTGGGGAGGGGTGGTCTGACAGGGTGTTGTTTATGGAAAACTCTGGTAATAAAAATGAAGCTGTCTGACCTGACCCCTGTGGTGTCCAGGATGGAGCTGGTGACCTTGGGAAGAGCCCACCCCCGCTGGCCTCAGTTCCCTCAGGGGAGCTGATATGAGATGATTGGAACAGTCCGGGGGATGGGTGGCAGGACGTTCTTGGGGATGCCAAGAAATTGGACGGTGGTCATGATGCCAATGGTCCTCAAGTGCAGCCGGAGACATCCCTCTCTCTGTTTCTGTGCTTCTCTACCTCCCTATTCCTCTGCTTTGGTTTCTGAGACCCTTTTGGGTCTCAGTCTCCCTCCATCTCTTCTGATCTCTCAGTACTCCTGTTTCTGTAATTATCTGGCCCTGTCTCTATCACTATCCTGCTCTCTCTCCCTCCATGGGGGTCACCTTTCCAAACACAGGCAGCCCAGAGTCAAGTGCATTGTGTGTGAATCTGCCCCCGACCTGGAAGAGTCCCATTACCTCTCCTGTTTGTGGCACCTCCCTTCGTTTTAATGATGCCTCTATCCTTTCATATAAAAAGAGCAGGGAGAGGGACTTCCTGGTGGCACAGTGGTTAAGAATCCACCTGCCAAAGCAGGGGACGTGGGTTCGAGCCCTGGTCTGGGAAGATCCCACGTGCCATGGAGCAACTAAGTCCATGCGCCACAACTACTGAGCCCGCAGGCCACAACTACTGAAGCCTGCATGCCTAGAGCCTATGCTCTGCAACAAAGGAATCCACCGCAATGAGGAGCCTGAGCACCGCAACGAAGAGTAGCCCCCGCTCGCCACAACTAGAGAAAAGCCCGTGCGCAGCAACGCAGCCAAAAAGAAATTAACTAATTAAAAAAAAAAAAGAGCAGGGAGAAGTAAGTTGTGAAGAACGTTTTCATGCACACCACGTCTCCCAGGTTATATCTTTTCCTACTTAGGATCTTGGAATTGCTGAGATGTACTAAGCCCAGCCCCTTCCCCACACCCACTTGCCTGTTCACCCTGAGGAACTGTCATGGGAGTCTGGAGGACAGAGCACCCAGCTTCAGCAGTGAGTGAGATGTGTCCCCTGTGAACCCCACCATCCAGAGGCAGATCTGAATGACTGCAGGTGCCCCTGAATGTACTCAGTGAGTACCCACTTTGTGCCAGGCCATGGCTGGGCACTGAGGACACGAAGGAACAACGCAGGCAAAAACCACTCCATTCAAGCTCAGTTGAGTGCAGGGACAAATGAGTATAAGATAGATCATAAGTGGCTGATTGTAGTAAGAATCGTGCAAAGAGGTCAACCCAGGCAATGCATTAGTGAGCAGAGGAAGACAGATTTTTGGCAGCAGGAGTGGGGGCTCGAGTAGTGCCTAGGGCAGGGATGCAGGGATGCAAGGAAGCTGAAGACCCTCATAGGTTGCCTCTCCCACCCTGGGTCACTCCCAGGTGTTGGGGAAGCCAAGGGAGCCTCAAAATTAAACTCAATGTCAGGATCACCCAAAGGTAGCAGCTGCCATACTGAGTCTCTCCCCAAACATCAACTGTTGCCTTTGCCGGACACTGCTGCCCGTGTGCCTTTTCACACCTCCAGGCTGGTCCCCCTGCCCACTGTGCCTTGTCCTTTCTACTTCTCGAACACCTATGCATCCTTCAAAACCCACTTCAGATTCCCCTCTTACATACAGCCCTTTTTAAACTCCTTCATTCATCTCCCTCTGGGGACCGTCGTTCCATCTCTCCTTCTGGCCCAGGCTTGACCTCCCAGGACTGGGGGTGTCTGTGTCCAGCTCTGTCTCCCCTAGTTTGGGGGCTTGGCAGGAGTCGGGCTGGGAGCAGCTGACAGGAAACCCAGCTGAGGCATGAGCTTGAACAAACTCTTGAAATACACTGAGCTCTGGGAGTGGTGAACTCTGCCTGAGGAGGAACCAGGGAAGGGTTCTCGGAGTGGCATTGGCATTGCACCTGGGCCTTGAAGGATGAGTTAAGGTATCTCAGGATATTAGAGCTAAAACAGCCTTAGAGGTCAATTTTAATCACCTTGTTTTACAGATGGGGGAACTGAAGCCCAGAGGGTTAATGGCAGAGTCAGGAAGTGGACCCATGCCTCCTGATGCCCAGACCAGAGTTCTGCATCTGTATTCAGATGCTTAAGAGTGAGAAAACGTGGAAGGGGATGGCAATTTGGGCAAAAGGAAAGGCATGGGTAAATGGCATGAGAAAATGAAAGCTTCAGGAGGGAGGTGAGCTTGATGGGGAGGAGGCCCAGACCAGAAAGGCAGAGGAATGGGAGAGGGCAGTGGGTTGGGCAGGGCTGGGTCACGCAGGTCTCAACCACCAGGCTGAGAATCTGGGGGCAGTGGGGAGCCATAGAGTGTGCGTGAGCAGGGGAGGGGCGCAGTCCCATTCATGAGTTATAAGGATCCCTTTGAGGCTAGTGTGGGCTGCCCTGGGGGGCCAAGTCTGGATACCAGGCACCTGAGAAGGGGGCCTGAGAGTGACAGAGGGGAGAGACTGGGGGTTGGGAGCAATTTGGGAGTCCCAGAGCTCTTGTCTTGGGAGCCCAGCAGCTTCATCTGTCCCGCAGAATTTATTGGGCAATACTTGCACACCAACAGGAGGGTGACGACAGAGTTCACACGTTGACCCTCCCATCCCTGTGTCGGGGTCTCTCCTTCTCCACTTCTAGCAGCCGAGTGGCCTGAGGAGCAGAGTGGTCTAGAGAGGGGGCTGCAGAGCCTCCCTGGGGCCTCAAGGATGATCCTCCCCTGGTCCCATTCCTCAGATGGGAAGACTGAGGCCAGGGAAGATCCAGGGTGCCCAAAGTCACCTGGAAGGGGGTAGGCTGGAGTTTGAGATGTTGAAGGCTCAGCGTCCAGGGATCACATACTCCTCTTCATCCAGTGGGGCCTGGCCCAGCGACTGCAAGTTGCAGTAGACAGGCTGGGAATCATGGTGGAGGCTCTTATAGTTCATGTAGAAGTCGCTGTCCTCTGAAGGGTGAGGCCTGTGGGCACAGACAGATGGGAGGGCAGGTAGGATTCAGGGAGCAGGCACATCAGCTTTGAGAGGCAAAGTAGTTCAGGGCAATTGAGTCCACTCCTAATATTTACATATGAGAAAAGTGAGTCATGGGGCAGTGTTCTCCCAGCCTGGCCCAACTTTCTGTGAGGAAAGCAAGTAAGGTGCAGTGATTCAGGGAAGATTCTGTGGATTCAGCATTGTAACACTGTGGTCCAAGGACCTTGAGTCATTGTAGGGTTTTTTCCTTCCTTAAAGTTGAGATGGTTGCCCATTTTTTACATTAAATTCTAGATTTTGTTTTCCTCTTAAAAAACTGGAAGCTCTAGTCACACCAGCCACATGAACACAAGTGGCTGGAGCTGAACCAGTGCCCCTTCAGATGGGAAATGTTTTCACCAGGTCCCCAGAAGCAACTGAATTTGTGGTCTTGATACAAAAATAAATCTCTGAGCCTCAGTTTCCCCATCCACAAAATGGATCAGGGAGGAGGTAGCTTCTTAGGAATGTCTTGCTATGGTGGGCAAGACACCCAGAGAAGAACTTTCCTGCCTCCAGAACATCCTAACACCCCCACCCCCGCTCCTCTTGTAAAAAAGGCCACTTTGGGTAAGTGGTGTCTATCAGTCATTTGTACTTTAGTATAAATTACTCCAAATACATAAATGGTTGTATGGGGATGGAAGTCAGGGTTTGTTTCTTGCTTCTGCTTCTGACCTTGGGCATGTCATTCCCCTGCCTTCCAGAACCTCCATTTCTTTCTTTCTTTCTTTCTTTTTCTTTTTTCAGCCACACCGCACGACTCGTGGGACCTTAGTTCCCCTACCAGGGATTGAACCCGCGCCCTCACCAGTGAAAGCACAGCGTCCTAACCACTGGACCACCAGGGAATTTCCAGAACCTCCATTTCTGCAACTGTAAAATGTAGGTTGGGATTGACACATCCAATTCTAAACTGTTTTTAGAGGAGACTGGTCCTGAGGTCTTGGTGACAGCGAGGCAGAGGCAAGCATCAGAACACAAGCTGCCTTAGTGAGTGTGGTGCCTTCAACTCCTTACCTCAGCCCACTTCTGCTTTTGAGCCATATTTGCATCTGCTTTGCATATTCTCTTATTTCTCACCAACAGCCTCCCACAGGCCTCCCCACCTTTTGGATTCTGCTGCCCCAAAACCCAGCCATGACCCTCTTCCCTTCCTGCTTGGATCCTCCCAGCCCCCTCCAACTTCAGCCCTGATGTCTTGCCTTCTCAAAACACATCCACAGCAGATTCTCTGTTCTCTCCCACCTCCAGGCTTTTGCCCTTCCTTGTGCCTGCCCCCCTGAAATCCCCTCCACTCCCTCATCCAACCTGGAAAAGTTGAACCCATCTATCTAAGCCCAGGCAACTTTGGAGGCAGGGCTTTGTGGGGTAGAGAGAGACACAGATGGCTTTCTTAGCATCTCCTATGTGTCAGAAGGAGACCGGAGTGCTGTCCCATTTTACGGAGACCGAAACAGAAGTTCAGAGACAGCCCTGGGTCACACGACATCTGAGCCCAGGCCGCTGACCGCTACGGCAGAGCCCCGACTCTGCCTTGAACACCTGCCTCCTCTCTCCCAATCCTTGGCAGCCAGAAGCTGGGTTTGCAGGTCGTGAGAGGGACGCTTGTCTCATACACAAGAACTCAATTCTTATCCCAACTCCATGAGGTGGAGGGCTGTTACCGTCCCCATTTTATCGGTGAAGAAACAGTGACCCAGAGAGGTGGAAACTACTTGCCCAAGATCACACAGCCTGTAAGAGGCAGAGCTGGGAATTGAACCCTGGCCATCTGGCTCCAGAGTCTTGCAGGCAGATGTGTGTGGGTCACTCACCTGTGTTCAGCCCACTGGTACCTGGCAGCTGGTTGGCCCACAAACATGTTCTCATAGTCAGAAGTGGAAGATCCGGGCCGGGTGGCTGCTGGGAGCTTAGGGCTGAGGCCCCGGCTACTGTACCGTGGCTGCTGGCCCGAGCCAGACCTGGGACCATTCTGAGCAGCCCACGTTTTGCTCATGCCCCGGCTACTGCCTACCCGATGTCTACAGAGTCTCCACGCCAGCGCTGGGCCAGCAATGGCAAGCACGAGCAACAGGCTTCCACTGGCCACCAGCGCTCCTATGGTTGTCATGGTCAGGCGAGGGGCGCAGCCCACTTCCAAGAAGGCAGAGACGTTGTGCCAGGCACTGGTGGACACATCCAGGCACCGCAGAGGCAGTGAGCCAGAGCAGTTGTCTCGCCGGACTTTGTGCCAGGGTAATAGGACACAGCTGCAGTCAGCCCTCAGGTCAAGGTCACAGCGTTCGGCCAGTGCCCTACCCACGGGGTCCAGGGGGTTGTTGGTCACATCCAGGACCTGCAGCTTTCCCAGGTGAGCAAAAAAAAGCGGTGGGAGCTCTTGAAGGCCATTCCCAGACAGGTCGAGAAGAAGCACACTGCTGGCCTGCAGAGACTGGTTCTGAGGCAGCAGGCTCAGGCTTTGGCCACTGAAGTTCAGGCATGTGTCCGTGAACTCCCTGGTCCAGTCCACATCCCCCGAGGACACGGGGCACGACAATTCCTGGCTGCCTGGATGCAGCAGCAGCAGCAGCGGCAACAACAGCACCCATACCAGGGCGGCCCCCATGCAGGCAACCTAGGCAGAGACACCAGAATCCGAGCCCCAACCTCAGTCTGGGGTCACCCTCCCCCTCGCCACCTATGTTTGTTATATATTTTCTTAATAGCTGAGAGCAGCTCAGGCCACTTCTGAAGTGTTAAAACTTAGCCCTTCCGCTGGTGGCTCCTCTTTGATTGGCTCTGGCCCCCTGCCTCAGTCTCCCCTTCCGGGGAATGGGTACCTAACCCGGATGCCTCAGGGACTTGGAAGGCGAGGAGGAGACCTGACCCAGACAGCCCCTTCCCCTTCTCTCAGATCAGCCCCTTCGGGCTAAGTTGCCCAATTTCCCCGAACATTTCGGGAGCCCTCTTTGGCCAAGTCGGGACTATATGCAAATGAGCCGTTGCCCCGGAAACGACCCCGCCCCTCTGCCTTTCTTTTCCGAACTGCAGGCTGTTGGGTCTTGGGCTGGCGGTGGGGGTGGGGGGGCTGCTGACGGGGTCCCACCAGCTCTGGTTTGCACAGACCCAAGTTCTAGTGTCTCCGTCCTACCTTTCTGGTCCCCCTGCCACGCCTTGGCCTCGGTCGTGCTAGAAGTCTCCGGCGCGGAGGGGCTGCGTCCTGGCTCACCTGGACGCGGGGGTCAGAGGGTCTGACCCTCCGCGGATCCGGATCCACTGTGGTGCCTGGCGCTCTTCAGGCTCTGTAGCCAGCGACTCAGGGGAAGAGGAACTGGTGTCCGCTGAAGTGCAGAGGGGAAGAATGAAGAAGACACAGAGACCCTCCCCCCCGCCGCCCCCCCGTCACCGCCGAAAGGCCTCAAGGACCAGGATTCTTAGGGGAAGGGCAGGGGCAGCCTGCTTCCTTCTTGCTGGAACCCAATGACTACATGTCCCCCAATAACACCCCAACAAACTGCTACCTCATCAACTCACTTCCTGGTCTCAGCTCAGTTGACTCCCAACCCATGCATTCATTTATTTGTTCAACAAACATCATCCATGCTGAGCCCCCAAGAGACTTCAGCCCTGTCCAGTTTCTTCAGGAGCAACCAGTCTCGGAAAAAGACAGAACAGGACACAGGCACCCCGAGTCTGATGGAGTCAGGTCAAGTCCAGAGTGAGGGACAGGGTACCAGAAGCTTTCCTGGAGAGGAGACATTAGAATTGGGGCTTCAACACATGAGTAGGAGTTTGCCAAGGATTCCTTGGCAAACTGCCTTTGACTTTCCAAGCTCCTAGCCTCTCCCACAAGCTCAGAGCTCTCCTCACGTACAAACTATGCCTCTATGCTGCAGGGGGATGTGAGGAGGGCTCCCTGGGGGAGGGGATGTTGAGTCTGGGGCTTGGAGGATGAGTTGCAGTGGCAGGCAGAAACGAATCCATTGCAGATTCCAGGCAGAAGGCACAGCAGGAGTAAAGGTCCTGCAGCTTGAGAAAGCATGGCCGGCTGGGACAGCATAGTTAGGAGTGGAGTGGCTGGAGGGGACAGACTAAATGGAGGAACTGGTGACATGGGCAGGGTGGGGAGGCAGCACAGGCCTCCAAAGCCAGGCGGAGGAGTGGGGCTTTATTCCCAGGGCCATGCAGGTGTGTGAGCAGGGGAGGGGCACTGTGTCAAAAGATTCTTCTGGAGTGAGTCTGGGGTCTGGAGGTGGGAAACCTTTTGAGGAGCCCAGAGTCCCAGAGGGAGAGGGGGAGCTGAGTCAGACCTGAGGGATAGTGACACAAGAGAGATTGAGGAGGGAATGGGTACAGGTAGGCTGGCAGAGAGTCTCAGCCTCACTGGGGTCCGGGCTTCAGGCAGATCAGGTTCAAATCCTTTCCAGCCCCTGGCTCACTGCTTGACCTTAACTGTTCTGTACCTCAGTTTCCACATCTGTAAAATGGGATAAATGTCAAGAGTCTTTCCTGGACTCTGGGAGGCTGGAGTCTACTCCCCCATGCTTTCCCCTCTCCTCAGACTCTGCCCCTTTTCCATCTCCAAACTCAGACAAATGGTCAAAGGTCTTGAACTGAGACTTTGGGGAAGGGCTGCAATTTGTTCTTCAACAACCCAAAGATACTCACTCCTAGTAAAAAACAGCAGATCACAGCAACTCTGAGATACTGTTTGATTCCATCTATCAGCTGGGCAAAAATTCAAAAGTGTGATGACACCCTGTGCTGGCCAGGCTGTGGGGAAACAGGCAACCCCACACATTGCTGGGGGAGCATCTGTAGTGCAGCCCGATGGAAGGCATCCTGTCATGGGAATTATGAATGCACATGCCCACTGATCCAGCATCCCAATCCTGGGACTCCTGAATATTTTCATGTTTACAAAATGACAGGGGCAGGAACTGATGAGTGGATAAACTAAATGTGGTCCATCCATACAGTGAATATTATTTGGCCATAAAAAGGAATGAAGCTCTGATACACACTACATGTGGATGAACCTCAAAAACATTATGCTGGGGCTTCCCTGGTGGTGCGGTGGTTGAAAGTCTGCCTGCCGGTGCAGGGGACACGGGTTCAAGCCCTGGTCTGGGAGGATCCCACATGCCGCGGAGCAAATGGGCCCGTGAGCCACAGCTACTGAGCCTGCGCGTCTGGAGCCTGTGCTCTGCAACAAGAGGCCGCGACAGTGGGAGGCCCGCGCACCACGATGAAGAGTGGCCCCCACTTGCCGCAACTAGAGAAAGCCCTGTCACAGAAACGAAGACCCAACACACCCAAAAATTAATTAATTAATTAATTAATTTAAAAAAAACAAAGAACAAAACATTATGCTGAGTGAACAAAGCCAGACACAAAAGACTACATAGTGTATCATTTCATTAATATAAAGCGTCCAGAACAGGCAAATCCACAGAGACAGATAGTAGATTAGTGATTGTCAGGGGCTGGGGAGGGGGATATGGAGAGTGACTGCTAATGGGACGGGGTTTCCTTTTGGGGTAATAAAAATGTTCTGGAACTAGATAGGGATGATGGTTGCACACACTGCGAATGTACTAAAAATCACTGAATTGTTCACTTTAAAATGGCTAAAGTGGTAAATTTTGTGTTAAGTGTACTTTGCACAATTAAAAAGAAAAAAGGCATCTGAAACTTACAAGATATTGTAAATCAACTATACTTCAATAAAAAAATTTTTTTTTAAGGCAAAAAGATGACAGAGCTACAGGATGATTCATTGCAGCATTGTTTGTTTTATGAAAACAAAAATTGGAAACCACCTAAGGGATTGGTTAGATCGATAACAGTTCACCTATCCTGGGAGGTGCTACAGAGTCATGAAAAAGAAATTATAGACCTCTATGAAACAGTAAGGAAAAACTCATTCATTTCCTCCACAAACCATTATTAAGCTCCTACTGTGTGACAGGCACTGGTCTAGGAGCTGCAGATACAGCCATGAACAAAACAGACAAACTCCCAATCCCCGTGGAGTTCTTGTAGCAGTCGGGGAGGCTGGCAACATGCGGAATCTATCAAGAAAATATGGGACTTCCCTGGTGGCGCAGTGGTTAAGAATCCGCCTGCCAATGCAGGGTACACAGGTTCGATCCCTGGTCTGGGAAGATCCCACATGCCGCGGAGCAACTAAGCCCATGCATCACAACTACTGAGCCTGCGCTCGAGAGCCCGCGAGCCGCAACTACTGAGCCCGCATGCCACAGCTACTGAAGCCTGTGCACCTAGAGCCCCTGCTCTGCAACAAGAGAAGCCACCGCAATGAGAAGCCTGTGCACCGCAATGAAGAGTAGCCCCTCTCGCCGCAACTAGAGAAAGCCCGCGCGCAGCAACGAAGACCCAACGCCGCCAAAAATTAATTAATTAATTAATTTAAAAATATGTAACAGGTGGCAGAGAAAGTAAAGTTGGGAAGCAAGCAGGGAGGGTGGCAACTTTTTAATGGGATGATCAAAGGAGGGTTTATTGCAAAGGATAAGGGGGCTTATTGAGTAAGGAGGTGTGGGAAGGGCATGCAGGGAGTAGAACAGCCTGTGTAAAGGCCCTGGGGCGAGAGTGGGCCTGGGTGAGAGCAGATGTCTTCAAATGAATATGTTAACTGGAGGGGAAAAAAAAGCAGCTTCCTACAGAAACTTTTTTAAAAAATTTATTTATTTTTG
The DNA here is from genome assembly GCF_965194805.1 of Balaenoptera borealis. Taxonomy (NCBI): domain Eukaryota; kingdom Metazoa; phylum Chordata; class Mammalia; order Artiodactyla; family Balaenopteridae; genus Balaenoptera; species Balaenoptera borealis. Next base: position 172,565,589 of record NC_138867.1, on the reverse strand, counting down.
ACTGCGTTGGGTCTTCGTTGCTGCGTACTGGCTTTCTCAAGTTGCGGTGAGCAGGGGCTACTTCTCGTTGCGGTGCGTGGACTTCTCTTGTTGCAGAGCACTGGCTCTAGGTGCACGGGCTTCAGTAGTTGTGGCACACAGACTTACTTGTTCCATGGTATGTGGGATCTTCCCAGACCAGGGCTCGAACCCGTGTCCCCTGCGTTGGCAGGTGGATTCTTAACCACTGCGCCACCAGGGAAGCCCCCTTATAGACACTTTTGATGAAACAGGAAAAACAAATACCCTGGGGTTACCTCTTAGTGGCAGATGGATGGGAGGGAGAAGTTCCCCATGTATGTTTTTATCTTTTTTCCTTTAGAATCCTATCATATCATGTGAATACAAATCACAGTCAACACGTTCAATCCAAACATTGAAATCAGCCAACAAGCACACACAAGAACTCAGGCTTTTAGGATGAGAGGGACAGAGGGGCGCCAGCTGGCGGGCCTGGGTGTGGGTGGATTCCAACACTGAGGCCTCTTAGAATAGGAGGAAATGAGGAAATTAAGTGAAGGAAATGAGGAACTAAAGGGCCAGACACTCAGGCTTGGGGTGGGCTGTGTGGGCGTGGGACAGGCTGGCTTGGGGCCTGAGACAGTGGGTTCTGGAGGTGGGTCTGGGGGAGCCTGGGGCCTGGGCCTTCCTGCTGCAGCCCCGGCAGGCCATGGCTAGGCTGTGGGAAGAGGGGCTACACTGGCCCTCAACCTGGCTGAGAGGAACCAGAAGCTTCCAGAGGGCTCATCTTCATACTCCCCCTGCTGCCCATATGAGTCCCAGGCAGGGCCAACCTGTCAGCACAGAGACCTCTGTAGAGCCTCAGAGACACCTAGAGATCTTCAGAAACCCCAGAGAAACCCAGAAAAACTCAGACATCCCCAAGACCCCAGCGATACCTAGAAGAAATTCAGAGACCACTCCCAAAGACAAAGACAGAGATGCAGGGAGTACCCTGGGGTAACCCAGCCTCAGGGCCACCAACTTGTGGTCCCACAATTTTGCCACATTTGCCCAACACCCTCTGATCCCCTGTACGCACTCTGTGCTGGGTGAGGCCTCGGTGTGTCCCCAGGAGCCCCTAGTCTGGGGAGCTGGAGAGGGGCCAAGGGCTTCCCCTCCCCACATCCACCTCCAGTCCTGTCCCGAGGCTCTCACACTTATCTGGAATCAACCCCTCTCCACCTCCGAGCTTCCCCAGAGCGAGGTCTCTAAATCTCCGGCCTCAGCCCCTTCCTGCCGTCTCCATTCTCCCTGTGACAACCTTTGAACTACCGACACCCGCATCCCCTGGCCCTGGTCTAGCTACTCTTTGAGTCCAGTCTCACCTGAGGGAGGGTGGAGGGCAGGTTGCTAGGCAGCCCAAGCCACAGTAGAAGCCCTTTACAAGGCCTGGGAACCTTGAGGCGTCTGAGGAGCTCTGGAGCTGGCTGGTCAGGACCACAGGCAGTTATGATGCCCAAGGGCTGGGTTAAGGTGGCCAAGTCAACTTAGGGGCAAACCTGGAATGTGAGCAGACTCCAGCAACTGCAGACCTCCATGCGTTAATTCAGCAAACAGTGCACTGAGCCACATCATTGCTGTGTGACCTGGGGCCAGTACCTTAAACTCTCTGTTCCTCCACGTCTTCCTTTGTAATTTTTAAAATAAATTTATTTATTTATGTATGTATTTATTTTTGGCTGCGATTGGCGGGTTTTCTCTAGTTGTGGCGAGTGGAGGCTACTCTTCCTTGTGGTGGCATGGGCTTCTCATTGTGGTGGCTTCTCTTGTTGCCGAGCATGGGCTCTAGGTGCCCGGGCTTCAGTAATTGTGGCCCGCAGGCTCCATAGTTGTGGCTCGCGGACTCTAGAGCACAGGCTCAGTAGTTGTGGCTCACGGGCTTAGTTGCTCCGCAGCATGTGGGATCTTCCTGGACCAGGGCTCAAACCCATGTCCCCTGCATTGGCAGGTGGATTCTTAACCACTGCGCCACCAGGGAAGCCCCAATTTTTTTTTTTAAGTTTTTTTTTTGTTGATGTGGACAATTTTTAAAGTCTTTATTGAATTTGTTACAATATTGCTTCTGTTTTATGTTTTGGTTTTTTGGCTGAGAGGCATGTGGGATCTTAGCTCTCCCGCCAGGGATCGAACCCTCACCCCCTGCATTGGAAGGCGAAGTCTTAACCACTGGATCACCAGGGACATCCCTCTGCTTCCTCCTTTGTAAAACGAGGACAGTAAAAACCACCGTGCAAGGTGGCCGTGAAGGGCTGGGAGACGGATGTGAACGTTAGCATGTGCCTGGTACCAGGCCGTGTGTGACTAATACACCAGCTGCGTGTCCCAAGGGTGGGGGAGGTGTAAATGGTCCATCATGCACAAAAATCGAATTCAGAAGGTAAAGCTTGATTTTTAATGTAATGGAAAGACCTTATTTGAGGTCACATGGCTTCGTTGGTTATAGTAAAATTTTAGAAGCCAAAGAATGCCTTTAGGAGAGGGGTGGGCAAACACAATGTGGCACCAGGGCAGCTGCGGTCGGCAAGCACCCTCCACCTGCGAGACCGGCATTTCTTTGCTGAGGCTGCTCTGGTCACAGGAGGCCACGTTGTTGGCCCACACGGCTCTCCTGGGAGCAGCCCTGACCACAGACGGAAGGAGAGTTGATGAGAAACGCTTCGGCTTCCTCCTCCCTCCTCCCTCGGGTAGGACGTCTCTGAGGCAATTGCTCTTGGCGGCCTTCTTGAGGGCCCACTGGGAACCCAGCCTTGTGGAGCCTGCTCGTTGGCGCCCCCTGCAGGTCCCCGTCTCTCTTCTCACCCGGACCAGGGCTTCCTCCCAAATAATTACTGTCTTGAATTCCGATCTCCGGTCTACTTCCAGGGGGCCCCAAATTAAGATAGGTGGAGGAATATAAAGAAACATTATAAGCCGTCAGATTTTTTAAACATTTTAAGTAATTATAAATAGCAGCAGCCAAGCACTGGCTATTTAAGTAGCATTCAGCGATGTCATCTTCACTATAGCTTCTTGAGCTAGGAACTGTCATTACCCCCCATTTCACAGACGGGGAAACTGAGCCACAGTGTGTTTGAGTAGCTTGCCCAAGGCTCTACAGTAACCGAGGGTGAGCCCTCAAACCATGTGGTTAACCATTAGGCTACACTGTGCTCAGACAAGATTCATTTGTCTGCATCTACGTAGAAGCATGTGCAGAGCCATTGCACGGCACACGATGACAATCTGCCGCTCCTGGATGCGCAGGTTTAGACTTGACTTCATGGTAGTGGCTGCCTGGGGGGGGGTGGGGCTAAGAAGGTTATTTAGCTTATTTGCTAGGTTTTATTTAATTTATTTTTTACTTTTGGTAAGATTTCCTTCCTTCCAGAAATATTTACTGAGCACCTACCAGATGCAGCAAAACTCTCACCCTTAGAAAGGTGAATTGGGGGAGGGGTGGGAGGTTGGGGGAGATCCGATGAACCGTAAATTAGCAAATTTAAAGGAGGTTAGGAAATAATAGGGCTGGGGAGAGGAAAAGTTAAAAAGAATTTGGGGGATTTGGAGAGAAAAACAGGGCGGTTTGCAGTTTTGAAGAGGGTTCGTCAAAGAAAACCTCTCGAGGGGAAAAAAAAAAAAAGAAAACAGACAAAAAATGAAAAAAAGATGTGCAGGTAAGAGCTCAAAATGAGAACACTTTGGGGGGGGATGGGAGAACTGGGTGATTTTTCTTCTTTTTTGCCATGAAATAATTCAGTACATAAATATGTAAATATATGTTTGGAAGCCTACTTGGGGGCATGGACAAGGTCAACAGAGGTGTACCAGATTCCAAGCCTGAAACTTGGGGTCTCAAGAGCCACTCCAAAGGCGTGCTAAGGCGGGGCTCGCTGGGACCCTCCGGAGTTGTACTTGCGAGTCTCTGCTGCCCTCGTGTGGCCAGGCTCGGGATTGCAGGTTCTGGTGGCTTTGGCAGAGGCAGAGAATTGGTCCCTCCCACTTCTGACTCCCAAACTCCATCCCGACCAACACGGGGAGGATGGGGGGAGTTCAAGACGGTCTGTGTCGCTCTCAGGCTGAGACTCCTGAAGGAGGGCACTGGAGGCCTCAGACCTCAGAACAGAGGGGACGTTGGTAATTTTTAACTCATTCGGTCGGCAACAGGTATTTATCAAGCGCCTGTGTGCCAAGACTTGTAAGTGCTAGGGACACAGCACTGAACAAAATAATCGAATTCCCTGCCCTCACAGAACTCATGGGTTACCGGGGACATTGGCAATCAACGTGCAAAAATAAGATTTGCGGGAAAACCCAACAGGGCAATGTGATCCAGATGGTTGGAGGGCCTCTCTGAGGCCTGAAGGACAAAGGGAGGCGGGCTATGGGGAAGGGCTGGGGAAGGGTGTCCGAGGCCGGGAGGACAGCCTGTGCAGAGGCTTTGGGGTGGGAATGAGCTGGGTGCAGGCAACAGGATCATGGACAAAAGTGCCCAGTTTCTGGTGCTTAGTGAGCACCCACTCCCCACTGCTGGTATTCAGCAGAGGAACCCCTCCACCAAAAGGGAAGAAAAGACCCCTCCCCCTGTACCGGGGATCTTAGGACTTTAGGTTGCCATGGAAACTCCACCACAGGAAGAGAGGCGGAGCTCCAGAGAGAGGTGGTGAGGGAGGGGCGTTGCCAGGGCACGCCAAAGTGGGACCCGGTGCCTCCACTCTCTAATGTGTGTCCTCGGGCGAGTGGCTCCCCGGCTTTGAGCCTCAGATTTATCTGCAGAACTTTCTCTGTAGCTGCTATAGGTTTCTCCCTCCCCCATTTCTCCCTTCCCTGCTCTTCCACAAAATGCCTCCAATCTCCCAGAGTATCCCAGACCCAGACAGGGAGCTGGGGGCACTCCAGTGAGCGGGGTGCTGCCTCTGGGTCGCCCATGTATCTCCCTTCATTCAAGCTTCATTCATTCAGGCTTCTCTGCGCCTCAGTTTCCCCATTCTGTAACATGGGGAGAAAAAAATGCTGCCTCTCTCAGGAGGCTGCTGGGAGGATTTTAAGGGATGATCAGAGCTGGGCGTACCAATTCCTACTGATTAGTTTGACTCTGGAAAGTGCAGGGCGGAGGGGCGGAGTCTTGATTTGTGAGCTGTGGAGCCACGGAAGGTGCTGGAAGCCTGGCAGTGTACTGGCTCAGGCTGAGCTTCGCGGAGGATGAATGGGGGAGTGAGCTGTAGGTTCGACTGCGGCTCCTCCACTCAGTCCTCCTGTGTCCCCTCTCTCGCCTGAGTTCCTCAAGACCCTGAGAGCCTAGGGGCTGAGGTTCAAGGCCACACAGCTGGACCGACAGCGCCAGGGTTCAAACCCAGGTCCAGATCCTCCATGCGGGGAGTTCCGCCTCCAGGTGATCAGCCTTGGGGTATAACCCCCATTTCGCAAACCCGAGACTACAAGGGTTTGCTGGCTGTCCAAAGAGTCCAGCCTGTCTTAATGACCCTCCGCCCTGTGTCCCTCCACAACCCCCTCCCCCCGTACTTGCTCCTCCCACCAGGTCTAGGCTGGAACCCGCAGCCCAGCCCGCGCCGGTGCTCACCAGCTGCTGTGGCTTCTTCCCTCCCGGTGTTGTTTGGGTTTTAATTTTTGTGTTGCAGTTAGAAAATTACCCATAATTACAGCTTCTGAAAGGAAACGTCTCACGGCGCAGACCCTGCTCCCAGCTGTGGCCGCCTCCCACGCACGGCTGAGGAGGGGCTGCAGGGGTCTCCAGCCTGGATCCTAGCCCCTCCCCGAATCCCTCCGTCCCCCCTCCCCATTAACGGGCAGCTTCCACCTCCTGTGGAGAGGAAAAACCATCATCGGGAAAACCCAAACTAGCCTTCCCAACGACTCAAGCAACATATTCATGGACCCCTACCGCTGTGTCTGCAGGGAGAGCAGATCCAGAGGGAGGCGGAGGCTGCCAACAGATGACTTAGGCATTATTTTATCGTAACAGTGACAAGTCCAACCAAGGCTAGTGCAGAACCAGTAATCTGGAGGAGATGGCCACGGAAGGCAAGGAGTTAGGGGGAGGGAGAGATGGAGGAGAAGGAGAAGTGGAGGAGGAGGGAGGAGAAGGGAAAAGAGGGAGAGGAGGAGAAAGAGAAGGGCGAGTGGGGGAGAAGAAGGAATAATGCGGCCAAAGGTCGAAGGAGGCCAGAACGGGCCAGGCCAAGAGCCAGAGAAAAGAGCGCTCCAGGCGGCAGGAACGGCCAGTGCAAAGGCCGAGAGGTGGGTCTGAAGAATGGAAGGGTTGGAAGGGAGTAAGTGAGGGGAGGGATGGCTCCTCCTCCAGGCAATCCCCCTGCCCTACAAGCAGAGCCGACTTCGGGCTCTCCCAGGCACCGACTCCGACCTTAAGGGGCTGGGGTTTGGGGGCGTCGGTGGTCCCAAGAGTCAGAGACCCAGCTCAGGGCTGCAGTCCCCGGCAGCCACACGGGGCGACCGGGAGCCGGCAAAGGAGCAGCAGGTCTGGGGCCCAGCCTTAACCCTTAGCGCTCCTTGCTTACCGTCCCCCGCCCCCACACCGGCTCCTAAATCAATTCCCGGGCCTGCCAGGTCCTCCTGGGCCTCTTACCGGGTCAACCTCCCTGCCTCCTCCACGCCATCCCGATCTACCTGGCAGCCCCATGGAGCTTCTTAAAATCCTGACGCAGATCCCGCCCCTCGCGGCTACACACCTTCCTGTGGCTCCCTATTCCTTTTAAAACAAAGCCCAACCCGTCCCCGCCAGGAATGGCCCGACCCGTTTCCTCCTTTCCCCCCCCCCCCCCGCCCTCCTCGCTTTGCCTCCAACACTTTAACCGTGTGCCCACCTCAGGGCCTTTGCACTTGCCGTGACTGCAATCTGAACATTCTTCTTCCAGATCTTTCGGATCCACCCCCTCCCCTTATTTAAAAAAAAAAAAAAAATATATACATATATATATATATATATATATATATATATATATATATATATATATATATATGTTTTGGCAAGGCGTGCGTTCTGGTTGCTTGTGCACGCGGCTCAGCTCCCCGGACGCCGCATGGGGGCCAGAGCTTGCTCTTCTCCGACTTTTCCGCCGGCGCCGAGGCAGTGTTTTGGAGATCCGTCCTTGTTGCCATGAGAACCGCGCTAGTCTCTCCCGCCGGCCGCGCCTCCCCCTCCGCAGCTAGCCCCGCCACGGGCGCCTCCGCCTCCCAGCCTCCCTCCCTCCGCCTTCCGCCCCTGCGGTCGCCCCGTCCTCTTCACCGGGGTCCCCTCCCTCTGCCCATCACGTGGCACTCCCTGAAATTATCCTACTGTTCGCCAGCTTTTGACTGTACGCCTTTCCCATTAGACCCTCTGCTCCACAAGCAGTAGCAACGTGTCCCGACTGGGTCCACAGAGCCCGGCACACAGGAGGCACTCAATAAATGTTTGTGGGGAGGATGAAGACTCACATCGACTCAAGGAACCGGAGCTCAGAGAGGGCCATGGACCCGCCCAGGGCACACAGAATCCTGGGGAGCAACAGAGTATTAGGAGATAAATGGGGGCGCCTGGGGTGGTGGTGGGAGAGTCCGTGGGAATCACAGCTGTCACCAATACACTGTGTGGTTTGGGTGAGTCACACCCTCTCTGTGCCTGGCCTGGAGTAGTTTTTGGAGAGCGGTGATGGGAACGGGTATTACGATGAGGGTGTCCTTGACGCCCACGTTCACCGGTGGCCCCCGGGGCATTGGGCAGTCCCCATCTCGACGTCCGACTGAAGCTGGCCTGCCGCGGCCCCATTAGTGCGCAGCGCGGGCCCCTCCTCCGCGCCGGCCCGGGGCCCGGGAGGTCCGCGGGAGAGGAAGTTGGGGGAGGGGACGACCGGCTGGACAGGAAGTGGGAAGGGTTGGCGTGTCCCCCCCTCCCCCCGGCCGTGGCCCCTCGGGATGGAGGCGGGGCTGGGGCCGGCCTGGCCCTTCCCTTCCTCTTCGCCTGCCTGGAACCGCAGCGGTTCAAGACTTCCCGCCCGGCAGAAGACCTGGGGGTGGGGGGCCGTTGGGGGACTTCTAAGAGGGAGGCATAACGGGGGGTCGGCCGGCAGCGGGAGGGGCACTCCGATCAACACACAACACACGACACAGGAAATGTGAGCGCACAACCACACAACACACGTCCCAGGGGGCCAGCAATCCACCCATTCGGGGAGGCACACACACTAGTGCACAAAACCTGACGCGGCGTCACTCGGCCCCGCACGGCCGCCGCGGACACATAACCACCGTCGCAGAGCCAGGGACAGTTGCCCAGACAGCGACTGGGTGCCTGCCAACCCCCCACGCACAACGACGCACACGTGCACTCACACAGGAACCGCGTGTTTACACACACACTTGTGATCGTAAAAAGAAAAAAAAAAACCTATGGCAAACATTCACAGAAGCATCTAGACCTAGAGTCACAACTGGACGGCCTCCCGCCACCTAGCCCACGCACGTCCGGCGCACACTGCCCACAGGTACCCTGGCACACAGGTCTCCACCCCCACCCCAGACACCTCTGCCCTGCGGGTGTCCTTGCCTCAGTGTCGGCCTCCACCTCCTCTGCACACCTCCTGGGGGGAGAAGAAGGGCCCCAGGAGGGAGAATGGGGTGCCCACTGCCTGCACCCCTGACTCCTGCAAAGGTGCTATTAAAGTTGGAATATTTACAGCTGGCAGCACAGGCTGAGAGGCGGAGCCAGCGGGAATGACCCAGTCAGTCAAGTCACCCAGCACCTACAATTGACACGGAAGTGTGACTGTGGGGCAGTGCAGGGTAGCTCCCAGGGTGTGGCTTGGGTACCCCAGGAGCTTCTTGTCTGTGTGGTGTCTTTGTGTTGCATGTATCTGTGTTGTGTGACTGTGTGTTGCGTGTGACTGAGCCATCTGTGGTTCGGTGAGACCCTAGGTCCCTGTGTGGAGCCCTCGGGAGGCTGCGACGATGTGCCCCAGGGTGGCAGCAAGTAGCTGCGTGGGCTCTTTCCACAGTTGTTGGAAGCTGTGGCATAGCGGTGCCGATGCGTGTCTCTGTGCGGCTGTGTGCGTATGTGAGCGTCGAGTGTGTTTCAATGTTCTGTAACAGCCACTATTTGAGCTGTGTATACCTGCGTGTATGACAGTATATCCCTGGGCAGACTGTGTGTGTGGCGGTTCCCACCCGTGCTGGGCGTGGGTAGCTCTGCGGGGCGATACACCCAGTATAACTGCCTGTAGCTTTACGGGGCTATCAGTAGTTGTTCCAGTAGCTATGCAGACTTATGTGTGCAGAGTTCTGTGTCGGAGAGTGTAGCCGCAACTAAGTGTGTGGCTGTGTTCTTGGGTGTACAATTTGGGTGTATCTGGAAAGTGTGTGTGTAGCCGTGATCAGCTGTGTGCCCCCGGATGGCTGTCCCCAGTCGCACCGAGTATGTGTATTGTATGCCCGCGCCCCCTCCCCCCGCGGCGGGCACTGCGCGTGCGCGCCCGGCTCACGGTCCCGGCGGCGGGACCCACCCGCGCTCACGTCATCGCCCCTTTAAGAGCGGCGCCCGCGGGCGACGGGGAGGCGGCGGGCGGGGGCGCGCGCGGCGGGAGGAGGGGGCGCGCGCTTCCCGGAACAGCCCGCGCTGAGGGAAGAGAGGAAGAAAATAAAACCCGCGGCCGGAGCCAAAGCTGGAGCTGCCGCCGCCGCCGTCTCGGCCGTCTGGAGCTCCCCCGCGCGGACGATGCCCGCGATGCCCGCGCGGGGCTCGGGGCGGTGAGGCCCGGGGCGCGGGGTAGCTATGGCGACCGGGAGCGCGGCCCGCGGCGCCGCCTGACAGGTGTGGGGCCCCGGCGGCGGCGGCGGCGGCACGGAGCAGCATGTACGCCAAGGGGGGCAAGGGCTCGGCCGTGCCCTCCGACAGCCAGGCACGAGAGAAGTGAGTCGGTGGTCCGGGACTGTGGGAGACGGGGGCGGGGCTCGGTGGCCGCGCCGCTTCCGTGGCCCTAACGCCGGCGGGCACCGCGTGGGGCACGTGGGTGAGGGGCAGGAGCGAGATTTGAGGGGCGCGCGAGACCAGAGGGGCTGGAGGGTCGCGAGCTACGGGGTAGCTCGCTAGACCCAAGGGGCGTGAGGGGCTTAAGGGGTCGCGAGATTTGAGGGGACGCGCGAGATTCGAGAGGTCGTGAGAGTAGAAGGGCCCCCGGAGACCCGAGGGGGGCGAGATTGCGGGGGCGCACGAGATTCGAGCGGGACTAGAGGGTTGCGAGACCTTCCCGACGGTTGAGCCTTGGGTGTGGGAGGTTGCGAACGCGTGTGCGCGCGGAGTCGCCATTCGTGCCGCTTCCCCCATCCTCTGGGGAAGTTTCCCGGACAGGCAAGACTGGCCGCTCTGGGCGCCTCCCCCCTCCCCCCTCCCCCGCTCCTTACTGAAAGCTTGAGAGACGCGAGAAGGACTTGAGGGGCGCCGGCCCCACCCCTGAAAGGCCACCTGTCCAGCCGGGCCTGGGGCAGCTGGGTGGGGCCCTTGGGGAAGCCGCAGGCTCACAGTCCTGGGGCCCCCACTTGTTCTGGGCATGGCGCTGGGTCGTGGGTAGCAGATGGTCTCAGGCTGGTAGAGGGACAGGTTCCTAACTCCCAGACTCTGCAGTGAGGGGCGGGGGGCGCTCAGAGCTTCTTGGGGTGGGGAGGCAGCTGAGCTCTTGCGCTTGCCTCCTGGCCCTGCCACTTACCTGCCCTGTGGCTTTGGGTGAGGGAGCACTCCGTCTTAGGCTTACTTTTCCTATCCTGAGAAATGCAGACATAATAACAGTGCCATTTCTTAGGTTTGGGGAGCGTTTGAAAGGTGCTAGGACGTGTGAGTGTCTCACAGCAAGGGCACCCAGCAGTTTGCGATATTGTTAAAGTGCCAGGGAAAAGAGAAGGCTTCTGATGTCTGATGGCTAATGGCTGATTTGCAGGATCCTAGAAGTCAAGCCACCTAGGGCGGGAAACCAGCTGCTGGAGCAGTTAGGAGGCTGGGTTACTGGGGAGAGGTCCCATGATGACTCTCTTTGAGGGCCAGAGCAAGAGTGAGGACTTGAACGTCTGGGCAGTGAAAAGGAGCCCTGACTATGGGCTCTCTCCTGTCTTTTCTGCCTGGACTGACATTGGGACACCACCTCTCCCCCCAACCCAAGGATGAGTGTCCATTCTCTACCCAGCCTCGGGGTCATTTTGGAGAAGAGATTCTTCTGGCCACAAGATGCTAGACAGATGACTGCCCTTCCAGACCTCTCTTGTCTATCTGCACAGTTATGAGGTTGGGGTCCATTTCCAAGCACCATTAAGCAGGAAGACTTTTTGAAACTGGCACCTGGCTCCTGCCCAGGTTGGAAGCAGGGGGTGTGTAGCCACCCCACTCCTGGGGATCTTGGCACATCTCCAGCCATCCTTGTACCCTGGCTTCTGGGCTCAGGGGGCTACCACTCCCCCAGTGGGAATCGTTCACTTGTTAAGACATGTGCTGGGCTGGGTCTTGGGGTGTAGTGGTTGGGAAGCCAGGCCCTGGCCCTGAAGAAGCCCACATCCTAGCTAGGAGGCAAGTGAGTTACTCAGCAAGCCGATGGAAGGATCTGGAGCTATGCTCTGAAAAAAGCAAAATGGGAAAGTGGGCGGTAGTGAAGTGGGAGGAGGTGTGTCAGGTGTGCAGAGACCTGGAGGAAGAGCCGATGGCTGAGGGCACAGCAAGTGCAAAGGCCCTAGGGCGAGGCCAGGCCAAAGAGCTGGGGCTGGTGCCCAGGGCGGGGATGTGCTGTGGGGGCCAGAGAGGCTTGTGTTCGAAAGTACAATCCAGCTCCTTTGTGGAGTGGGGCTTATTGGGGGTCGGGTGAAGGTAGAGGGCCAGGAGACCTGGGGGAGGCAGGCACAGTTATCTGGGAGAGAGCTAATGGTGGCAGCTTAGGGGGTGGCCATGGAGATAAGAGAAGGGAGGAAATAGGTTTGAGCTGGGGTGGTGGTGTTTGGAGTTGCGTTTCAATCCCACTAGACAGTCCAGGAGAGATTTTGATTCTTTGAACCCGGCCTCGGCTCTTGGCTAGGGGTGGAAGAGGGGGTTATCTGACTTATTGGCCAGAGCCATCCTGCGCTCATCCATTTCTTGTCGAGAGGGTCCTGTAGCAGCGTTGGCTTGGAGACGAGGTTCTGCCGCTAAAGAAAGTTTGGAAAACACCAGATGGTGGCATCCACTTCACTGACGGGGATGCCAGGCCCTGGAGAGGAAGGGCTCTGCTGAAGACTCAGGTTCTGGGGCACAGGAGAGCTCTCAGACGCTTGGGGCTGATACACTAGAGAGGCGGGCTAGTTGCTCTGAGCCTCAGTTTCCCCTCTGAAACGCGGACAGCCGGCCTTGCAGGATTCTCACGAGGACTGGGGGAGAGGCTGCAGATAGAGCACCCCTAACAGGCAGCCACCGATCATGCCACTTCCTGTCTCTGGGCCTTGGTTTCCTCCTCCGTGAAATGGGGTGAAGGGGGTTCCACTGCTCGACTCTCCAGGACTGTTTTTTCCTCCCTAATCTCACTCTCCGGACTCCTCCTGCCCTTCCTCTTTTTCCTTCTTGGGCCCCTGTCCTGAGCCCCCTCTGGCTCCCCATCTCAGCACTAGGTCTGGGCTAGCCTGTCCCAGAAATGGACTTAGCGCCTGCTGGGTACACAGATGGTGGGTCCCTCCTCTTGGGGGCTCACAGCAAACCGTGGTGACTGCAGGGTCCAGGGAATACAGGGAAGGGATGACAGGGTGGGCGAGAAGGAGGCTGGGGTCTGAGTGGGCTGCCTGCAGGAAGACACAGCCTCTCCTTGTGTAAATGATGAACACTCCAACCTACAGGGAGACCCCGAGATCACTTCCCACCCAGAACTAACTAGCGCTTGCATTCGGTCACTGGTTTCAGGTCTCTTTAAATAAGATGAAGGTGACAGGGACAGTTGAAGGCCCCTGTGTCCCCTTTGCATCCCTTCCCGCCCCAGAGGCTGTGCTGTCCTAAGTTGAGGGGAGAGATCTAAATGTTTGCATCGTGTGTGTATATCCTTGAACACTTTAAGTGCTGCCACGTGGGTTTAGAATAGTTCCGTAAGTGATGGTCACTGTCAGTGTCACTGGGTGTCTTGTGTTTTTCTCCCAGGATTAGTTTTGTTTTTGTTTTTTTTTAAGATTTATTTAGTACTTATTTATTTTTTTTATTTTTGGCCGCGTCGGGTCTTAGTTGTGGCACATGGGATCTTCGTTGAGGCATGCAGATTTTTTCGTTGCGGCACGCGGGCTTCTCTTTAGTTGTGGCAGCGGGTTTTCTCTCTGTAGTTGTGGCATGTGGGCTCCAGGGCGTGTGGGCTCTGTAGGTTGCAGCATGCGGGCTCTCTCGTTGAGGTGCGTGAGCTCAGTAGTTGTGGCACGCGTGCCTAGTTGCCCAGCGGCATGTGGGATCTTAGTTCCCTGACCAGGGACGGAACCCGCGTCCCCTGCATTGGAAGGCATATTCTCTATCACTGGACCACCAGGAAAGTCCCCAGGGTTAGTTCTGATATGGACACATGGCCTCAGGTAGTTTGTTCATTATCCCAGCAGGCAAGGGACTCACCATGTGTCTGTCCCATCCCTAGCTGGGCTTCCAGGTGCCCGTGCCCGTGGGCATCCTTGTTGGAGGGGCGTGCATGGGTAAGAGATTCTTGAGAAAGGAGCCCCCGAACTGAGTCCTGGAGGCTGAGCAGAGCCAGTGGACACAGGAGAGCTTTCTGGGAAGGTCTTGAGGCAGTATCTGGGGGGCAAATGCTGGGATGGAATTTGTTAGTGGGGGCTGCTGGGTAGGAGAAAGGCTGCAAGGGGCAAATGTGGAGGCTTCCAGGAGGCCGGTGAGGAGGGTGGCCACCACCCTGGCTCTTAAGAGCTGAAGGCCTGGCCATGAGGGTGGCAGAGGGGAGGGAGGGAATGTGTGGGCAGGAGAGTCCCTTAGGGGCATCGGTGGGACCTTGTGATGGATTAGATGGGGGTGAGGGGGTGACACAAGGCCTTGAGTAGAGAGGGCTTCTCCCAGCCCCCAGCAGCATGTGCCTCCAGGGGCTTTAAGGGGGAGGGGGAGCCGGGCAGGGAGCACCTCTTACCTTAATTCTTGGTTATTATGGTAATTCTTGATGATGAAGGTAGTACTGCTGCGTTTTAGTCCAGGAGGCTCCAGTACCCCATTCTGTCACCACTTCCCTGTGCAGCTGCAGCTTCTCCCCATGAGCACTCCAGGTCCGGGCACCCTTTATCCTCCAGGTCACCGTTCCTTCTGGAGGGAGGGCCCCCGGTGCACCCCACACTCCCTCCCATCTCCTGCCATCTTGCAGCGGGAGCCCCTCTGATGGATGCGCTCTTCATTCTGCAGGTCATTTGCTGACCAGGGCTGGGGTGGGACCAGGATTTGGATCCAGAGCCCAGGCCCTTTCCCACAACCCAGCTCAGGGCCTAGACAGTGACCTGCAAGCCAGAAGCCCTCCCTGAGTGGCGGGCCCTGGAGGTCCCGAAACAACCTGACCAGATGTCCAGGCTTCAAAAGTTTTCACTGAAAACAAACAAAGAAAGCTGCTCACAGTTCTCTGAGACTTGATCTTGATAAAAATTAAAGTACCAGCATATAAGAGAAATCAAGCAAAACTGAAAACCTTCTCTGGCTTCTCTTTGCTCTTGGGATAAAACCCCAAATCCTTAACATCAGAATAGTAAGTAAGTGCTGACCTTCATAAGTGCCTACTGGACATTCCGGGAGCAAGGGGGTTCAGGGTTGGTTTGTTCATTCATTGGGGTGGCTGGGGGCCCAGGATGCCCAGCGCTGTGTAAGCTCAGTAGTGAGACAAAGTCCCCACCCTCCCAAAGCTACATCCAGTGGGGGCTGCAGGCAGTAAGCAGAGGGCCTTGTGTCAAATGGAGATAAATATGATGGGGGGCAAGTGGAGAATGGAGCAGGGCTGCCGTTAGAAGTGATAGGGAAGCCTCTGCCCCGTGACTTTGGAGCCATGAGGGTCTCTAGCAGAAGTGTCTCAGGCAGGGAAATGGCTTGTGCAAAGGCCCTGGGGTGGAGAGGTAGAGAGTGGCCAATGTGTGTGGAAGGCACTGGAGGGTCTGAGTGAGGAGTGCTGGTGGGGAGGGGAGGAAGCAGCCCCTGGAGGGGCCTTGTTGAAATCCAGGTAAGTGATAGTGGTGGCTTGGACCAAGTGTGTGCTGAGGAAGGAAGAGAGAAGGCTCAGAATCAGGAGAGAGAGTGCTTTTTCCTTAAGTTTTTCCCCTAAATTCAATAAATGTAGTGATCTCTGGGGGACAGCTAGGTGGATCTTCACACTTGCGCCGCACCTATGTGAGTCAAGACCACCCAGGTCAGGGAACAGGAGGGGAAGGAGAGGAAGAAGATGGGGTGGGGCTGGGCCTTTAAGATGTCAAGTGGACGGCAGATCCTGAGTTTTGGGGGAGGCCAGGTTGGAGCAACCCTGTGGGCAGCTGCACCACGTCAGTCATCAACATCAAAGCAGGAGGGGAGGCCACCCAGGGAGAAGAGAGGAGAGCTGGGGCAGGGCGGGAGGAGGGAGGAGAGCGGGCAGTGGTGGGCTCCGGGACCTGCATCCTGGGTCCGATGCCACCCCTGGACAGTGGAGGGTGAGAGGTGATGGAGAGGGACCCGATGGGCTGGCAGCATAGAGCCCTTGGTGGCCTTAGTGGGAGCCAACATGTTCTTCAGGAGGCTCCCTTCTGGGCAGCCTACCTGGATCCCCCCACTCCGTCTTGCTCCCTGTCTCTGGGCACCTCATTCTCTGCACTGTTCCCCAAGGTGGCCGGAGGCCAGCTGGATCTCTTCAAACCTCTCTATTTGCCTGGAGGGTCGGTTGGTGAGCAGGCTGGGGCTGCTCAGGTCTCCTCCGGCCCCATTGACTTTTCATGTTCATTTCTTCACTGATGGACTCGGGCCTGGTAGATGCAGGCCACTCGTGAAGGCTCAGGAAGCCTCTAGAAAGGGAGGGGGATCCCAGGAGTGAGTTGGACAGGTGAGCCTGGAGGCTGGGGGGTGAGGAAGACCACTGGGCTGGGGAAGGGTGGATGCTGGATACTGCCGGGGTGCGATGTTGGAACCTGGGGGCGTCCGGGCTGGAGGCGCTGCTGAGAGGGGTGTGATGACGAGGCAGGAACCTTGGCCAGTCTTGGGGGAGACCCATGCTCAGAACTATGTGAGCCCCACAAATCCTACCCCTCTGTGCCCTGTTTCTGTTTCTCCGGTGGCTGTCACAGCTCACGTGGTGTAATGTGAGCTGTGGACATACCTTGCCCTGGTTCAGCTGCCCACCTGGACTCCCTAATGTCCCCCCCTTGTACTTCTGTAGCACACACTACCTTCCACCCCACCAGATGACTTACCTCCTCCTTTATATTTTTGCTCCTCCGTCTCTCCCTGTGAGCAGGTAGCCTCCAGGGAGACAGGGGTCTGTTGTGTTCACTGCTCAAGGAGGTGAATGTTTGTTGAATGAATGACTGAAAGGACGGATGGATAGATGAAGGAAGGAAGAGGGTCCAGGGCAAGGGCAGAAGCCTTGGGGTGGGGCCTGGGACAGAAGGACTAGAACTGCCTTGGTGAGGTCTGAGCTGGAGCTGGGGGCGGGGGTGCTCTGCAGAGGGGGCTGGGATGTGAGGATTGAGCAGCCTGGCTGGGAAGGGCGAGAGAAAGCAGGAGCATGAGTCAAAGCAAGGTTATTTCAGGATGGGGCCGTCAGCCAGGGGAGGGAGGCCAGCTGAGCGGGGAGGCATCTGGAAGGGCCTACAGCTTTCACCGGAGCAGCCTCAGGCCGGCTCTTGGGGAGCCCCCGGTCTTAGATCCAGACTCCCCTCGGTCCACCTGGGGCCTGGCTGGGGAGTAGGAAGACCCTGGAGGTGCCCGGAGGGGCCGGTACTGGTAGAGTGGGGGCTGGGGAATGGGTGACCCTAGCGGGTGGGGAATTGTCCCTCTGCTGGCAGGTGTGGAAGACAGATTGGGGGATGGTGGAGGCCAAGGATGGAAAGGCCTGGAAGGCAATGTGGATGGTCTGGCCTCCCTGTGTGGGCCCACAGATGGTGTTGCTGGTTGGAGCGTGGCCTGTGCTCTTCGGGTGGGCAGTGGCCGAGTTGGTGTGTCCAGGGGTACTGGGCACTGTGGGCATTTGGACAGGGTCGTGCCGTGGCAGCTGAGTGGCACTGCTGGCCCTACCTCCCATTTCCCCAGACTCCCCCTTGGGGGGCTGGTATGGATATGTCATAGCCACCACTGGTGGATGGGAACTGATCCTGAGGAAAAGGATGGGGTCTAGGGAAACCTGGAGGAGGAAGACCTCGGGTCAGAGAGCCCCTTTTCTTCCTTGGCAGGCGAGGCTGGGAGTGAGTTAGGCGCTGGGCCCTGGCCATACGGCCTAGGGTGCCTGCTGGGAGACCCCACCCAGAGCACAATCTAGAGTGAAGCCCAGGAGCCCTTTCTCCAAGGAGAGGAACTCCCTGGGGCCAAGGCTGCTATAAGGTCTCAGCATTGGCAGGCTGGGGCCAGGACTTGGTCCATCAGGGGGTGTTGAACTGAGCAGAATTTGGCCTGGAGGTGGGGGCTGGGGACTGCTAGGAGTGCTGCCTAGAGGAGGGGCCTGCAGGCTGTGTGTTGATGGATGTGTAGGAGTTGGCCAGGCTGAGCAACTGGTGAGGAGGCCATCTCTTCTGAGGGGTGGGGGAGGTGGGGCAAGGGGGGGACCAGCAGAGGGAAGTGAGTGAGGCTGGCAGTAGGTGGTAGGTACAATGAGGGGCTCACTGTGGGCCCCTGCCCTTCTCCACCTTCCCACCAGAGGGCAGGTGCCTCGCCTTAAAGCCCCTCCCAGGGACCCTCGGGGCGGAGCTTTGGGTCTCGCCCGGGCCTCCTGAGAGCCTGAACCGGCCCCCACCCCTCCCTGCAGGTTGGCGCTGTACGTGTATGAGTACCTGCTGCACGTTGGTGCCCAGAAGTCAGCCCAGACCTTTCTGTCCGAGGTAAGCTGGCCTGGCCAGGCAGGGCCCCCACAGCCAGCCCCTTCCCTGGCACCCACACCCTGGGGTCCCCCCTTTTTTATCAGGTCTCCGTGGTGGGGTGGGGTTGTGCCCTGGGAACTGAGGGCTGCGGAGCGGCAGGGCTGGCATCCTGGTGTCTGTCCATCCATCTGAGGATCTGCCTTCCGCTCCTCTGTCCCTCTCCTCACCAAGCTGTCCCCCTCCTGGCTCCCTTGCTCTGATCTGCTGGTTTCCTGCCCTGGTGTTTCCTGGGCCCCAGGGTTAGGTTGGGGCTGCCTCTTGGGAGGGGAAGGGGTCAGACAGGACCAGGCCGTTAGCCCTCACCTTCCTTCCCTCTCCCCCGCAGATCCGATGGGAGAAGAACATTACGCTGGGGGAGCCCCCGGGCTTCCTGCATTCCTGGTGGTGGTGCGCGCAAGGCTGGTGTGGGTGGGACATGGGGGGGGCTGGGGGGGGTGCGTGGGGAAACCATCGTCCCCCCCTGCCGCCCACAGCGTGTTCTGGGACTTGTACTGTGCAGCGCCCGACCGCAGAGAGGCGTGCGAGCACTCGAGTGAAGCCAAGGCCTTCCAGGACTACGTGAGTCCCCGCCCCGGGGGCTGGGACCAGGGCTCACGGGTGTGGGCAGGGGCCTGTGGTCTTGGGGGGCTGCACGGCCCGAAGCTGGCTCAGGTGGGCTAGTGGGCCAGGCTGTGGGGTTTGACCTGAGATCATGGCTTCTGTGGGGTCCCTCTGCCCCCCACTGCACCCAACTCCTGAAGGTCCCCATGAGCCCCATACCCTCCCGAGGCCAGCCCCTCCTTTGCTCCCCCTCACGTGAACCCCATGTGGAACCAGGTAGACAGAACCACAGCTCCTGCCTGCCCAGCTCCATGTATGCGGGGCGGGACGGGGCAGCCACCACTGCTTGTCCCCTCCCACCCCAGCCTTTCCAAGCCTTCTGGGGTGGGGGCCCAGGCAGGGGTGCTGGGGGAAGGCTAACTGCCCGTGCACCCTGGAGCAGGAGAGGCCGAGCACTTGGCAGATCTCCCAACCTTGCTCTGCGACTGGGGCTGCTGACTTCACGTCTTTGGCCTCAGTTTCGTACAAGTTGAGTGGGAGTCAGAGGACTGTCCCGAGAGGAGGGTGGGTAACATGAGGGGGCGGGAGGCACCTTGTTGTCTTGGGGAGATGGCAGCCCCCTGCCTTTAACTTCTTCACCCTGGCCCGTGGGGATTGGCCACCTGGCCCCTGAGAGAGGTTCCCCCTGCCCTCCCCCCTCCCTCGCAACCACTCTTCCTGCAGCGGGCGCCTTCACATCCTGAGCCCTCTGCTCTGCTGTGCCCCTCAGGGCCTGGCTGTTCCCCGCCCTCTGCGGTTAGTCTGGGTCCCACACCACGCATCGCCTCGCAACAGAGAGGCCCCCCGTGGAGGTGTGCAGGCCTCTGCAGGGCCAGGGTGCAGCCCGAGAAGGCTGGGGTTCACCATGTCCCTGAAGACGCCCCATGCACGCTGTATGCGCATTTATGGGAGCCGAGGTCGCTGCTGTTCACCCCCATCAGGTCCCACTATTCATGTTGTGGTCCCGCCAGAACTGGGGTAACAGAAGTGTGTGGAGCTGTGTGCGTGCGTGACTCCGCGTGGGCCCGTCTCTCTCTCCCCAGTGTAGCCCCCAGCTCCTCCCTTTGCCTCTCCCGGGCCCCTAGAGCTGTTTCCCCTCCCGGGCTGCGCAGCCCTCCCCTCTCCGCGCCTGGCTTCGTCCCCGCCCCCGAGCCTGGCGCCTCCGGGGAGGGGAGAGGGGAGGGGAGAGCGCGGTCTCCCAGCGGAATGAGCGCGCTTCCTGGGGCGCGCTGCTGGTTACCATGGCAGCGGGGCGCGTCAGGGGAAGGGGGTGGCGCCCCGTCCCTGGGGTGACAGGGTCCCTGTGTCAGCAGACTGAAGCCAGCTACACGTTCTGCCCCACCTCCGCACTTACTGGGGGTGGGGTGAAGGGGCGTCCTGCCGCCTCTCCCTCGCAGTCGGGGCTCCCTCCTCCCGCCCTCCGCATTATGAGGGGGCTCAGTCAGAGCCTCCCGGCTGGGGGCCAACCTCAGCGTCTCCAGGAAACGCAAGCGCGCCCAGCCTGTTGTTATGGCAACGCAGGCCAGGCTGGCGCCTCCGGGGGTGGTTGATTGACTTGGGGGGTCCAGCTCAGGTCACCCGACCGGGAGGGTGGGCCCTACCCCCCCACCCCCCCGAACCTGGATTAACCCTTCAAGGCCTAGAGTTGGGGAGCCCCATCTTCTCCCCGCCCCCACACCTCATGGTCTGGAGCAGCAGCCACCCGCACCACCACCCTCCCCAACCAGGAAATGCTCTGGCGCCTGCTGCGGCTCAAAAGGGGGGCTGCCCTCCTGCCCTCTGTAAGAGTTGGGGAGGAGTGGACAGACCCAGGGCTCAGAGCTGTTTCCCTCCAGCCACTGAGGCCGGCGCCAGCGAGAGTAGCTGCTCTAAGCCATCGTGTTGTGTTTGTGGGAGAGGGTGAGGTGGAGGGCAGGGGTGACCCAGCATTTTGGAGAGAGGCTGAGAGCTTCGTCCCCCCCACCCCCACCCCCGGGGTCGCTTGGGTTTTCAAAGATTTGTGCTGGGCCCTGGGAGTGCTCCCACTGGTACCCTCCCAGCTTGGGCCTGGGTAGAAATCCATTAGAGGCTGACCTTTGAGAAGGAGCAAGAAGGGGGCAGGTGTCAGTCCCCAAAGGGAAGGGTGTGACTCCAGGGGCCCTGCTCCGACCCAGACAAGGGGCCCCTTTCCCCACTGCTGTAGGGCAGGATGCGCTGTGTGACCATGGGCTAAGTGCTTAACTCTTCGGAACCCAAGTGGCTGCAGTTCCACAAATTCCTGAGTGCCCCTGTGTGCTGGCTTGTGCCAGCTGCAGGGACAGCAGTGACCCAGACAGACCAGCCTCTTCCTTTTGGGGCCTGGAGGCGGAGGGGGAAGGGCAGATGATGCAGAGACAAGAGTCAAGGGGCCTTAAGAGAAGTGCTCTACTCAGTGCCTGCAGTGTCTTCCCCCTTCCCTATCCTTTTGATGTGTCTCCTCTACCCTAAAGACTAGGCCTCTATCTCCCCCTTTCCCCCTGCTCTGTGGGCCC
Organism: Balaenoptera borealis; assembly: GCF_965194805.1. NCBI lineage: Eukaryota > Metazoa > Chordata > Mammalia > Artiodactyla > Balaenopteridae > Balaenoptera > Balaenoptera borealis. Next base: position 172,544,425 of record NC_138867.1, on the reverse strand, counting down.
CAAAGGCAGACAAGCCTGGGACTTGGAACCGACCAGAGGAAGTGGCCTGTCAGCCTGTCCCCCTGCCAACTCTGGGCCTGCCACCAGCATCTCCACCCTTGGCAGACATGGGAACTCCCCTCTCAGGCACCCGGTCTTCTCCCCTCCTCCATCTGAAGAGAGGTTGGGGGCCTGGAGACCCCACTGCAGAGTTCTGCTCTCTTCCTTCCCCTCCTTCCTGGAGGAGGAGGAGGGGGAGTGGTCTGTACAGTAGCTCCAGGGAGGAGCCCTCTGGGAGGGAGGTTCATCTTGAAACTGTCTATTGATTTTTTTTGTCTGTTGATTTGAGGTGTCTTGGGGGCCCAGCTAAGCTGCCTTCCCAGGCGGGAGGAATCAGGGCTGGTTGGCTTGGGCTGGGAGTGGGGGACTGTGCCCCCACCCATCTGAAGTTAGATTCAGACCAAAAAATAAGCCTGTGCTAGAAGGATGCGGCACACACTGGAGTCCTGGGTGGATGGCATTTTCAGACCCTCGGAATCCTCAGGGTGGGGACATTGGGAGCTGAGGTCCCTGATCACCTGGGCTGTGGGCTCAGCCAGGCTGGGCCCTGATCACCTCCAGGGTCACGGGTTCAGCAAGGAGGCAGAACCCTTGCCGAGGGCCACCCAGCACATCTGGTTGCTAAGCCAGGGTGGGGACAGGAGCCGCAGCTCTTCCCTCACCTAGAGCCACCTCCTCCCCTCCCCCCACGCCCCCCCCCCCCGCAAATCCTCCCGTTCCTGAGTAGTTGGATGGCTTGGGTTCCTTGAGGAGAGAAGGAAACACTTGGACAGGAAGTGACCTGACTTGGCTCTTGCCATCTCCCCCACCCCTGCAGAGCGCTGCAGCGGCCCCCAGCCCGGTGATGGGGAGCATGGCTCCCAATGATGCAATGGCATCAGGCCCCATGGCACCCGGCTTCTTCCAGGTATAGCCAGGGCTGGGGCTCCCTGTCTCCTGACCCTGGGTGGGCTTGTGTGGGAGGGTGACAGGCAGGGGCAATGAGGGGGTGGGTATGCCCCTGCGGGCCTCGGTAGTGCCGGTGAGGGAGGGGCCATTTGGCCTGGGCCCCCCGCTGCGGGAGGGGGCGGGGTCTCTGCACTAGGCCGGCGCCTGTGTGTGTCGGGGCGCCTGGGGCCGCACAGCTTGGCTCGCTGAACCACAGGCCCTGCCCATGACCTTCCCCTTAGGGTCCACGCCACCCCCGCCACATCCCGCAGATGGGGCTAGTTGGCCCACTCTCCTGCCTCCACGGTGTCCCCTCCCCTCCCCTCCCTGGCCAGGCTCAGCAGAGCCACAGGAAACCATGGAACTTCGGGTGACCTCGCTCCTCCCAACCCACCTGGTTCTGTCCTCCTAGGGCCCCCCCGGCTCCCAGACTCCCCCCCACAACCCCAACGCCCCCATGATGGGGCCTCAGGTTCCGGTAAGGACCTGTGGTGCCCCGCCCCCTCGAGCACGCACACCCCTCCCCCTGGCCCTTGGGCCCGTCCTACTGCGCTCCCACGCCCCCGGCGCGGCTGGCTGAGGTCTGCCGGCTGGTCTTGGAGGAGGGGGAGTATCCAGGCTGGGGGCCCGGGTGCGGCAGGAAGCGGGTAGCTTTGGGGGCTGAGTAGGTGGGGGGAGGTGCTGATCCCCGGCCCACCTCTTCCAGCCCTTCATGTCACCGCGGTTCCCAGGGGGCCCCCGGCCCACCCTGCGGATGCCGAGTCAGGTGAGAGAGGGATGAGGGGAGGGGGGGGAGGAATTGGGCCGGGGTGGGGGCACCCACACTCAGTGCTGCCACTCCCTCTCCGCAGCCTCCCGTGGGCCTACCCGGCTCCCAGCCCCTCCTCCCTGGCGCCATGGACCCCTCCCCACGTGCCCAGGGTGAGTAGGGAAGCTCCCGCTGCTGTCCCTCGCCCCCCCCGTCAGGATCCCAGAGCCAGTTCCCCGCCGCCCACCGTGCAGGAACACCCCCAACCCCCAGCACAGCGCCTGTCCACACCGGGGAACGGCCGCGGCCTGAGCCCTATTCCTTCTGCCCCCAGGGCATTCGAGCATGGGCCCGATGCAGAGGGTGACGCCTCCACGGGGCATGACCAGCGTTGGGCCCCAGGTAAGGCCTGGGCCCAGGCGACAGGGGAGCTTCAGGGGCTGCCCTCTCTCGGCTTGCCCTCTCACGGCCCCTTTACCTTCACAGAGCTATGGAAGTGGCATGCGGCCCCCACCCAACTCTCTTGCTGGCCCGGGTTTGCCCACCATGAACATGTAAGGCCCTCAGGAACCCCCGGGAGTGTGCCCATGCGGGCCACCGCCTAGCTTCATGGGCTGGGTATGCTGGGGCAGACCCCGAAGCCGCACAACAGCCCCGATACTGTTTTTATGCCACTGCTGGGTGGGGAAACTAAGGCTCAAAGACCAGTGAGTGATGGATGGGGTTGGGATTTGAAGGCTGGCCTGGCATCTGTGCTTGGTTACTTCTCGGCCAACGTCTGCTGCTCTGAGGGCACGTGGGGCAGGCTGGGGGTGTCAGGGAGTGTGTGCTGGGGGGCTGTGTACCGCCTGGCTTAGACCCAGGGTCCACCACTGTCTGTTCTAGGGGACCCGGAGTGCGTGGCCCATGGGCCAGCCCCAGTGGCAACTCGGTGAGTGTCGGGACGGCGTGCGGGGGGCGGGGGGGGGATTAGGAGTGTGCGAGTTGGTAGAGTGGGCTGACTGCTCACAGCTGCCCATCTCCCCAGATCCCCTACTCCTCCTCCTCCCCTGGCAGCTACACGGTGAGTGATGCCGAAGCTGGGACACCCGACCTGGGGGCAGGGGTTGCGGGGTGGCAGTTGGAGGGCTTTTCTCACCTTCTGTGTCTCCCTCTGTGTGCAGGGACCCCCAGGAGGAGGTGGGCCCCCTGGAACACCCATCATGCCCAGCCCTGGAGGTACTACAGCCTGGGCGGGGCATAGGGAGGGGTGTGTTTGGGTGAGGCCCTCTCACACCCCACCCCCTCACGTGCTGCTTCAGACTCCACCAACTCCAGTGAGAACATGTACACCATCATGAACCCCATCGGGCCAGGCGCCGGCAGGACTAATGTGAGCTGGGGCTTGCGGGGGTCGGGGTGGGGGCGCAGAGGTGGTGGCCCGAGGCCCAAGCTGCTCCTCTGCCTCTAGTTCCCGCTTGGCCCTGGTCCGGAGGCCCCCATGGCCGCCATGAGTGCGATGGAACCTCACCATGTAAACGGATCCCTGGGTGAGTGGGCGGAGTCCCGGGACACACCCACACACACGCCTCCGCCCCGCTGCTTCGCGAGCCTCGTGCGCCCCCTGGCGGCCCCCTTCAGTCTCTCCGCCTCTGTGCTCGGCCGGCGTTGGGGGCGCGCCCCGAGCTTCTCTGGGCTCAGTGACTGGGGCTGCGCTGCGGGGAGGGTCCAGTAACTAAACCGGCCGCCGGCACTGACCCACCACCCCCGATCTGGGCCCTCCGCCCGGGACCCCCGGCGGTGCCCCAGTGGGCTGGGCCGAGGGAGGGGGCGCGGCCGCCAGGGAAGTTCGGGAAGGGGTCGGTGGAGCCGGCTTGGCGGCGCAGGCGCGTCTGAGCCGCGTCACCGCCGTCTGTCGGTCCACAGGCTCGGGCGATCTGGACGGGTTGCCGAAGGTGAGGGGGCCGCGCTCCTGCGGGGGGGCGGGGGGCGGGGCTGCGGGGTCGGCCCGCGTGGAGAAGCCTAGTCCTGGTTGGGCCGCGCGGCGGTCGGGGCCTGGCCCGCGGGGCGGGGTGTTCCGCTCTGACCGCGGCCGCCCCCAGAGCTCCCCCGGCGCCGTGGCCGGCCTGAGCAACACCCCGGGCACCCCGCGGGACGACGGCGAGATGGCGGCCGCCGGGACCTTCCTGCACCCGTTCCCGAGCGAAAGCGTAAGCGACTGCGTCGACTCCCCCCCCGCGGCGGCGTCGGGCCGGAGGGGCCTGGCGGGCAGACCCCGGCGGGGCGGCCGGGGGGCCAGAGCAAGACCGTGACCGCGGCGGGCCAGGTGGGGGGGCGGCCGCGGCATCCTTCCCTTCCGCCTTCCCCCTCCCCAGGCCCACCCTATCGCCCCGCCCCGCCCACATCCCACCCCAACCCTGGGACCCGCGGCCCAGGGCGGCCTCCTCACGCATCGCCACCTGGTTCCTTTCCATCCCACGTCCACACTGCCCTGTACCCCCTTCCCCTCGGGGGCGGGTCCCAGCCTAGGCCGGAACTGAGCCGGCCCCCGCGCGCCACCCCCTCGTCTTTCCGCAGTACTCCCCCGGGATGACCATGAGCGTGTGATGGGGCCGCAGCCCCTTGCCCACTGCCGACCTCGGCTTCTGCCCAGCGCCCCTGCCCGGGGCCAAGGTCCAGGGGCTCGGGTGGTCTGCAGGGTGAGGGTCTGAGGTCACACCGCGGGCAACTGGACTCCCGGTCAAGGCTTGGATGGCTGGGGAGCCCCGCGCAAAGGACTCATTCATTTTATAAAAAAACACAAGGACCTCAGAGACGTTCTTTCCTGTATGGGCCCTTCCCGCCATTTCTGTTTTGTCCAGGGGGCTCCTTGGGGGACTTCCTTTCCCCTGGAGAGCAGGGGTGGGCCCCATCAATAAACATAACTCGGTTTTGGTTTTTGGCATCTGGTCTTGGGTTTCTTCACTTTGGCTTACAGCCACAGCCTGCTTAGCCTAACCTTCAAGGGTTGTGGTTAGGCAGAGCCCCCCTCCCCCCGGGGGGTTCTGGAAAGCCCCTGAGAGTTGGGACAGCAGAGTTTGGAAGGGTAGGTAGAAGTCCACCTGGTGGAAAAGGGAGATGTGGCTGGTATTGAGGGCCGTTAGGGTTAGGTCGCAGGTACCAAGAATCCACAGGTGTGGCTCATAGTGGCACTGGCTTTATTGTCTGTCTTAAGGGGGCCTGGAAGGGTCGGGTGCTGAGGAGCAATGGGGGCAGGAGTTACAGGGGAGCTGTATGGCCATGGCCTTAGGTGGTGGGCATCTGGGGTGCCTCAGCCTGTGAGTGCCCATAGGCATCACCAGTACAGCCATTGGGGGCAGTTGGCGCTGATCCTTTCTTGCAAGGCACGGGGCAGGCGGTGGCCACATGCCCAACTTGCTTGAGGCCAGGGCGCTCCATCTTGTGTTCCAGAAGCATGTGGTTCTGCGGCGGGAGCCCCACGCAGGCCCTGGGAGATGGTCACGGCTCAGCGGGGCCAGACCCCGAGACTGCCCTGCAGTCCCTAGGCCCTGTGCACAGCCCCGCCAGTGGACATCTGGGCCGTAGGTGGGGATCCCCAAGGTCGGGGCACACCTGAGGATATTCTCGATGCAGCTGCGCTGGCGGAAGAGCGCGTTGACCACTGGGCTGCCCGGTGGCGCAAGCGGCGCCTTGAAGAGGAAGCCAAGCAGCGACAGCACCGGGTGGAAGCTCTGCGGCTCCGGGTCGATGTCGGTGCAGAAGCTCACACGCTGGCACAGTTCAGTCAGCAGGGCCAGATCCAGCATGATGGGCGCGGCCAGGAGCGAGTCCTGCGGGGCCAGCGGGTCAGGAGGTGGGCCGGGCTGGTGGGCAGCCCCACTCCTGCCCCCTCGTGCCCCGCACCTCGCATGTGTTGTGCAGCACCAGCGTGTTGGTACCGCCCAGCATCAGCTCCGATGTGTACTCATCCAGGGCACGCTTGCTGTCGCCCACGTATGGCACGTACTTGATGACCACCTGGGGGGCGGCACGAGGTCACACGGGTCCCTGCCCTTCTCTGTGGGGAGCACCGCCCCACCCCACCCACCACCCCTTGCCGCGCCTGCGCCCCACGCACGCAGTGGTCGGGCTCTTCGCCCGGCGAGTAGAGCACTGGGTTGCTGTGCACCATGTCGTCCACCACGCTGCTCTTGGACACCTCCTTGGAGCGGAACTGTGGCGGCGCCGACAGGTTCTGCCCGTCGTTGTTGCCCAGGTGGTTGTAGCTCACGATGGACATGGTCTGCGGGGGCAAGGAGACCCGCGGCAGCTGCAGGCCCCGCAGCACACAAGCCCACACCTCAGGGTCCACGCCCCCCATACTGAGCTGAGCAGCCCCCCAGGCCCACACACCTTGAGGCCAGAGCCGATAAGGAAGTCCACGAGCACGGACTTGACCTTGGTCTGCCCCGACTTGAAGTCGTCTCCACCCACAAAGACACGGCGCTGCCATGCAAGCTCGAGGGCACCAGGCACCAGCGTGTTCTGTGGGGACCCATTGAGAAAGGCGCAGCCCTCCAAGATGCTGGCCACGGCAAAGAGGGTGGAGGGCGACACTTCCAGGCCCAGCTGCGGGCAGAGGCGAGCAGTCAGCACAGAAGAGTCCTTGGGGGCTGGCCCTGAGCCTACTCCACCCCTTGGGCGCGCCCACCTGGATGGTGCGCAGCAAGTTCTCAGCGGTGTCATTGAGGCCCGGGACCACTTCGCAGAAGCGCTCCGTGTTCGCTGTCCACAGCACGATGACTTTGTCCAGCCCGGCGCTGGACCGGAAGTCGCGGATGTCCCTACGGATCTGCTCCAGCTGGGGGGGGGATGGAGGGGGGGAGGTTGTACAGGCTCCCCCGACCTCTGGAGGCCTGGGCCACTCAGTTCCCCAAGTGCAAAGTGGGACCTGGACCCTCGGGATGGGAGCATGGGGACAAAAGAGGGGTAACAGGTGGTGGGGAGGGAGGACAAGTGGCAGGGGTAACGGACGCGGGGAGGGGCTGCACCTGCTGCGCGCGCGTGCCCAGGATTACGTTGTCGGCGCGCGCGCTCTGGTTAGCTGCGATGAACTCGGGGATGTAGACGGAGGGCCGCGGGCGCAGGGCCTCCATGTGCGGCCACAGTTGCTCCTGCAGCCCCCAATCCAGTACCTGTGCGCGCCGCATCGCCTCTGCCAGGTTCAGCGACGATATGTCCCAGCCTGGGGGGGCGACCCTCAAGCTCGGCCCGGCCCCAATCCTGGGCCCCTCTAGGCCCCGCCTCCCACCCCACCCCCGACCCAGGGCCCCGCCCACCGTCGAACACGAGGTCGTCGGGTGCCACCATGGGCAGCAGCGAGCTGAAGGGCACGAACACCTCCTGGCCCTCGGCGTCCAGACCCAGGCTAACAGTGCCCGCCTGCGTCAGCGAGCCGTAGTAGTTGGCCTCCTAGGTTGGGGGGGTGGGCAGACGGGGCTGAGTGAAGGGTGGGCGTGGCGTGGGCCACGAGCTGGCCAGGACCCCTCTCGGCACCCTCAAGCCCCGCCCTACTTTTGGGCACCTCCCCTTGGCGCTCCAAGCCTGGGCGGAAGCCACTCCGCTCCGGAGGTCCCACCCCGAAGCCCTCCCACACCTTAGGCTCCGCCCCCGCAAGACCCCTGAGGAGTTCCCTCCCCCCCGCGGAAGCCCCTCCCCGGAGTCCGCCCGCAGCCAGAAACCCCGCCCACTGCGGGCCCACTCCTCCGTAGAGCCCCTCCCCCTCCGCATGGATTCCTGCGAAGCCTTCTCTCCGACCGAGCCTCGCCCGACCCCCCACCTTGCGGCCGGTGCGCGTGGGCCAGGACAGGCGCAGTCGGTTGGCCAGCACGGCAGCGGTCAGCGTGGAGCCGTTGTTCCCGCCCCAGCCGACGAGCATGACCCCGAGCCGGGGCACCTGCCGGGCGGTCCGGAAGGTGAAGCGCGTGGACGTGGGGTGCACCTGAGGGCGGGCAGCTCGGTGAGCCGCGGGGCCGCAGGCCTCTCCCGCCTCACTGCAGGGCGGGAGTCGCAGACGTTGGGCAATTCCCGCTCCCTCCCGGCTCCCTGGTTCCCCCAGCCCCATGGCCCGCCCAGTCGGTCCCTCGCTTACCTTGAGGACGCCGCCCTCGCGGCTGACGCACGTCGTCCGGTACTCGTAGTGCGCCTCGATGGCCTCGGGGCTGTAGACCACGTCGGGGCTCTCGACCACGAACTCGGTTGCGGCCTCCATCGCGACGAGCTGGGGGCGCGGGGTTGGCAGGAGGTCAGAGGGGACCCGAGAACCGGCCGGGCCAAGCCGACTTCGGTCCCCGGGGAGCCTGCACCCCTCCTGGGGCGGCACTCACCGGCGCGGAGTCGGCTGGCACAGCGGGGGACAGCTAGGGCTCCGGGCGCGCGAACTCCAGAGAAAAGAGCCGCGGCCCCACCCCCGCCCCGCCCCTCGCTCCGCCCGCGCAGGGGAGGAGGGGCGCTCGCGGGGTGGGGGGGAGGGCGCGCACCGGCCGTGGGGCTCGGGTTCGAGGCCTTTCTGCCCGGAGCTTCCGCGGCTATCTGGTCCCCGGCCGTGCAGTCACGTGGGCCGCAGCCCCTCCCCGCCCCCCCGCCCCGGCCCTAGCTTGGCGCGTGTGATTCACTTAGGGCCCGCGGCCGCTTATCCCCATTTTACAAAAGAGGACTTTAAGGCTGTAAGTGAGCGCCAGGCCCCAACCACAAGGCAGGCAGGAGGGGGAGCTAGGCTAGGAAGCTCATTCTTTGCGTCGGGGGGACCGGCGGGGGGCTGTCTCTGGAGAAACTGAGGCACGGGACACTGAGGCAGAAGACCAAGTCAGGATTCGGATTTCAAAGCGAGACGCTCCTCCAGTCCAGGCTGCCTCCTCCTCCCACTTCCTGAGCAGCAGCACCCACCAGGCACTCCACCCCCACAGGGCTCGCATGGAGCGGGGGTGGCTGCGAGTCCTCGAGTCCTCGGTGTCCTCACCTATGGCAGGAGGGCTTGATAGGGCCGGGCTGGAGTGGGGGCAGGGGGAGAGACTGTTCTGTGGGGAAGGGAGGGAAGGGGATGGGCAGGGCAGAGGCGGCCAGCTGGGAGGAGCTAGGCCTGCACAGCACTGAGCCCCTCTAAGCGCCCAGTGATAAAGGAGCGTGGGAACTCGGCAGGCGGGCGGGGGCGGCTCCCCCAGGAACTTTCCAAAACAAGCGGCCTCCTCCGGCTGGAAAGTTTCCACCACTGGAGCTGGCCCAAAAGGTGGATCGTTGGGAACGTTTGCAGGAAACGGTCAGAGCCTGGCCTTGGGGAATGGGGGCTCTAAGACTCTGGTCCAGGCTTTGCCGTCAAGGGGACCCAGTGTAGGGGATTCAAAAGTGGACTTGGGGCACTCCCAGCCAGAGGGACCTATGAGGCAGGGGTGGGCAGGGCAGACTGCTTGGAGGAGGTGGCTGCTGGAAGGGGTCTTGAGATACTCAGACATCTCCTATCAACGATTTGAAGAGCAGCTGCCCAGGCAAAAACCTGGGGGACTGGTTTCAGGGGCAGATGAAAAGGGGCTGGGTGTGAGGGAGAGGGAGGCAGTTTGGGGACCAGGGCAGACCCTCAGGGCTGGGGACAGGGAATTCCTTACAATAAATATTTGGGTTTTGTCCCCGGTTCCTGGCTGGAGATTGAGTTCAGTCACCAATGGCCAAGGGCTTCCCTGGTGGTCCAGTGGTTAGGACTCCGCCCTTCCACTGCAGGGGACGAGGGTTAGATCCCTGGTCGCGGAACTAAGATCCCGCATGCTGCACGGTGCGGCCAAAAATTAGAAAAAAAAAAAAAAAAATCACCGACGGCCAGCGATTTACTCAATCATGCCTATGTAATGGAACCTCTGTTAAAAAAAACCCCTAAAACAACAGGATTCAGGGGAACACATGGAGGTGCTGGGAGGGTGGCACACCTGGAGAAGTCATGGCAGCCCTGTACCATTCCCCACACCCTGCTCTTGGCTTCTCCTCCATTCGGCTGTTGAAGTGTTTTCCTCAGCACTGTGAGCCATTCTAGCAACTCACCAAACCTCTGAGGGGGCGGGAGGGAACCCCTGATTTATAGCGGGTTGGTCAGAAGTCTGGGTGGCCAGGGACTTGTGGCAGGTGTCTGAAGTGGGGACCTGAGCCCCTTCACCTGTGGCGTCTGATGCCAGACCTGGTAATGGAACTGTTGAACCTCCAGTTGGTGTCGGAGAATCTGCGAGGCTGCGCCTTCAGGCCGTGTGTGACAGGAATGGGTACAGAAATGTCCCCAAAGACCCAGCCCTGGGAAACCCCAGCACTCACAGGACAACCTGTGGGAGGTGCTGGCAGGAGGGTGGTGGGGGCAGAGCGGACCCGGGCAGGATCCCTGGAGGGTCAGTGTTGGGGCAGCTGGGAGGGACGTGGCTGCTTTGATTCCAAGCCGTCAGTTGGTGCTGTAAGGCCATTGCAGGGACCGCCTAGGTGTGTGACACGGGGTGAGTGTGCTGCCTGGGGGTGAGCAGTGAGCGACTGGAGACCCCCGATCCCACCAGACCGCAGGCTTCCGAGGGCAAGGGCAGAGCTGTCAAGGTCACTGCTGAGTGCCAGCGCCCGGATGGAGCCCGGTGCACAGGAGGGGCTGCAGAATCTGGGTGCAGGATGTTGTCCGGCAAGTGGCAGGGGCCGGTGGACGACCCCAAGCCCCTTGGCCACGGTGCAGGTCGTGAGGGTGGGAAGACCCTTCTGGGCCCCTGAGGGACTGGACTCAGGTGCCATCGGCTCTGGGAAGGATGGTCAGGGAACCGCCTGTGGCCATGGTGCCATAGGGCAGCGTGGGGGCCGTGGGGGAGGCTTGGGGAGGCAGGTGGGCAACGTGAGGCTGAGGCGTGGGAGGCCAAAGGAGGCAGGTGTCGGCCCTGGGCCCGGGGCTGTGGCGGCAGGGACATTGTTACTCCTTAGAACAGCGCGGCCAGGCCGCCTGGGTAGCAGGGTACATTCTGCCCCGCAGGGCCTGCCTGACCTCCCCTCCCGTGCCCCTCAGATTCCTGGGCTGCCTCAGAACTCAGGCCAAGGCCACTGGCCAGCAGAGCCACCAGAGAGGCTAAGGCCCACAGTCCCTGACCCCTGGACCCCTTTAATCCTGGTCTTATTCTTTGTCTGTTTTTCCTTCCTAAAATAAACATTCCCCCCACACTGTGTCCTTGGAGGGTAGAACCTGCCCCCTGCCTTCCGCTCCTCACCTAGAACAAGGGGCAAGGATGGCCATCCGGCTGGTGTCCTGAGCCTGTAGGGCTCCACTGGGCCTTGGTGTCCCTGTCCCCATGGGGGGGGCAAGGGGACCCCCCCCACCCCAGCGTGTGGCCCGGGAGGAATAATCAAGCAGTGCCGTTACTCATCGCCGTTTCGTCAGTCACAGCTTGTTACCCCAAATAAGGGCACTCCCTTTGCCCCATGTGGCCCCTCTACTGGGGGCTTTGGCCCCGTGGGAGCCCTGGGGACCCCCCTGCTTGGCTAAGCCCACCCTGCGCACTCCATGGGGGCACTGCCCTGCTCATACACCGGCCATGGCTCCCCGCTGCTTCCACCTCCCATCTCTTGACATTTCTCACCCATGACCAGGCTGTCTGGCCGCCTGCTCTGGCACCTGCAGGGCCCTCCGCCTCAGCTCAGCCCTCCACCTGCCGGCCTCATTCCTGGGCAGTGGCTCTGGCAGGCTGCCCAGGATGCTTTCTCTGCCCAGTACTAGCCTGTGCCCTGCCCATCACCATGGCCGCCCCATGGCCAGGTTGCCTCCTCACCCCAGCCCACCCCCAACACGGAACCAGCCGCCCACCCCCGGGGAATGACACATACACTCCCAGCTTGGGCCGACAGGTTCAGTTCAGTGAAATTTATTGTAGGTTGAAAAAAATCAGCATTCACCTGTTTAGTGTACAAAAAGGACACTAGATCTTTTAAGAAAATATTAGGAAACTAAAGATGCAGATGCCTTTCAATTGTAACATTTTGGCAAAAGTGAAAAGTTCTTGTAAACACCAACTCCATGGCTCAAAAGTTTTTCTCCACAGTACAATATTAAAAGGAAAAAAAAAAAAAAAACAGTATCAATAAGTTAGACCATATTTAATCAGCTAGAACTTTTGTCCATCAACCCCCAAAGCACAAAACTTTTCTTAGCTTCATGATTCCTTAAAAGGAGAAAATAAACAACAACAACAAAAAACAACGAGGAGGAGGAAATTCAACTGAGAGTCCCTTGAACTGGATCCCAGGGCAGAGGGCGGCTCGGCCCTCCAGGGTGGGGCCTCCTTGAGTGATCCCATTTCACCTGAGTCTGCAGTCCAGGCTGAGTACAAGATGGCTGTCGGGGGAACCTGGGGTCCCAGGGTCTGCTCAGCCCTTCCCCCTCTCCATCCCAAATGAGAAACAAAACAACAGCTGTTGAAACAGAAAGGATCAGCATCCTCGGCACTCCAGGCACCCCAGGGGTCCCACAGAGACTCTGGGGTGGGGTGGGCACACTGCAGGCGTGCCTGCTCTTTGGGAAGCCATTAGGAGACACCGCCACAGCTCAGAAAACTAGACGTGTCTACGTGAGCATTTCCGCTCTCCCTCGCTACTGCTCCTGGCAGCACCTCCGCCCCCCGTGACCCCTGGGCTGTGGGCTGCAACCACCCCCATGACCTTCCCCAGTTGTGGCTTCGCTGAACGCGGCTCCAAATTCATGTGAACGCTCGCTTTAGACCCCACCGCGCCCGGGGGTCCCTCACACACAAACACGCACGCCCCCTGACGCCCTTGGGGGCATTAGACTAGGCACAGTGACTAAGCAGCAATTGGGGTGTCCTCGGGCCAGCACCCCCAAAATGGGTGGATCCAGCGCCTTTTCCGAGCTCACTCTTGCCCCCGCCCCCCCACCCCCGGCTCTATCGACCCCCCAGCCCCTCCCTGAGTGCAAACCCCGTGGTGGCTCTGCAAAGACGACCCCAGGACCCACAAGTGGGCTGAGGGGCGGAGCGAGGTCAACAGCATGGAGACCACTTGGTCTCAACAGTGCGAAATGAAGAGCAGCAGCAAAGGGGAGAATTGAGAAGACAGTAAAATAAAATCCGACACTGTTGCCGCAGAGCGCGGGCTACAAGCACAGAAACTCCCAGTGACCCCTGACAGCTGAGGGCCTGGAATAGCAGGGTGGGCCTGGTGGCTCCCAGCAGCTGCTCCTGGACCAGCTGGAGTTTTCCAAATAGAGCTGCGGGGGTCGCACTGCCCTGCCCGCCCCCTTAGAGCAAAGGAGAGGCTGTGTGTGAGGGAGACCAGCGTGGGAGAGGCACCCCTGCCCGCCCCCCACGGGTTCTCTCCTGGGAGCCCTGGAGCTCGCAGAAACAACGCCGAACTTCCCGAGCATCTGTAATACTGTAGAAAGGACACAGGGCAGCGCCTAGACCCTGGGCGTCCAAGGAGGGGAGGCACAGGTTTAGAAAAAAGATGCTTTCTCTTTCGTATAAAAATAGACTCAAGTCTCATAAGCAGTAGCTAAAAGTGGCTGTCTGTATAAAACTAGAAAAGGCGGGCAGGCAGGCCGGCCTTGGAGTCTTTCACTGACAGGAAGCTGAAGCCCCTGGGGGGCGGGGGGTGGCTGGCGAGGAGGTGGGCTTCTTGGGGAGCCCATCCTGGGTGGGGAGGCTGCTCAGGAGGTGTGTGGGGCCCCGGGGGAGCTGGACACCCCACCTGGGTCTGTGTGACCTGTGGGTGCCAGGGCTGCAGGGACTCCCCTGAAAGCCGGCGTTCCTGGCTCAGATGAATGCGTCTTCCTCACGTTTATTTTTTCAAATAAATCTCTTTTTTCCTCGTCCAGCTCCCCCTCGCCCCCAGCTCCCCCACCATCCAGAACGGTCAGCCCGGTGAGGTGAGCTGGCCTGGCTGGCTGGGTGGGACCTCCTGCCCTGTGGCCTTGGGCTAAGGCCAGGCCTGCAGCTGCCGCTGGTCATACTCAGCGATGAGCCTCTTGATGTGGGCCAGCTTGCTGTGCAGGTACTCGCAGCGGTGCTTCTCCTGGCTGTAGTTGGTGTTGGTCTGTAAGAGAGCGGCCAGGCTGAGACTCGCCCACACGGCCAAGGCTGAGAGCCCAACCCGAACTTGAGCTGCCCCGCTTGGCTGCCCCAGGTTCCCACTCGCCCTGCTTGCAGCCTGAGCTCTCCATGCCGTGACGGGGACCCCTGCTCTGTCCCTCGGCTCCACCCTGGGAAACGGTCACAGCCAGGGTGAGAGGCTGAGGCAAGACAGGTCATGAAGCTTCCACGCTGGGCCGGGGCCTGGCTGGCAGAGAGCCGCCCTGGCACACGTGGCCCTCAGGAACGAGAGCTGCTGTTGTGGAACCACATCGCAGGAGACTCTCAGGGAGCCCGAGGCTGGGGGCTTGGTGCTCCCAAGGAGACGGCCTGAGCCCAGGAGGCTGGGCGTTCCTCCCAGACTCTAGCAGCTAAGGACTCAGATGGGGCCAGGATGGGGGCAGGGAACTACGGCTCCTCCCCTGGACCTCTGAGGGGGGCGGAAAGGACCTGGGGCTGTGCCCATCAAACATTGGGAGAGCGGGGGTGGGGGCTGCAGGGGTGCCCGGGGAGGGGCTGCACCCAAGCTCACAGGACAGGTTCAGCTCCTCAGCTGTGACCAGGGGCAGGGGCTACTCCGAGGGCCTGAGACCAGCCCAGCGAGGCCCTTCCTCCCTCCCTCCTCTCCCAGACTTTGGCGCCACTCATCTTGAAACAGCTTCTTCTGAGCCCACCCCACCTACCCCCCACAATGGGATGGACACTCACCTTTTTGATTTTTCGATACTCCTGTAAAATCTGCCCACGAGTAGTCTGGAGGAAAAACAAAAGAGAAAGCGAACAATGCACTACCTGCAGGACACCCCAACTGAGTGGCCCCTTCTCCCTGATAACCTGCGACCTGTAAGGTCACCGCATGCTGGGGGACAATGGCCTCAGCATGGCGTGATGGCGTGAGGGAGCACAGAGGAGGGGCAGGCGGCAGGCTGGGGAATGAGCAGGGCAGGAGGTGGGGGAGGAAGCTGGGCCAGGGGAGCGAGGGGCAGGGGCCCAGCCTCAGGGACAAGCACGAGGCCACGCGGTAGGAGGGGCAGGCTGGCCAGAGCCGCGGGAGGAGGCAAAGAGCAGATGGGACGGCCTCCTTCCCTCACACCCAGCTGGCCTGTGCACCGTTCAAGGCCAAGCACAGAGGCCCCTTGACCACCTGGGGAGTGTCCCTGTGGGGCATGCACGGAGGAGAGAGGACGGGGATACCCTGGGGATTTTCTGTCCTAGACCCTCAGAGGCCCCATTGCTCTGCCCCAATCACGAGTCATCTCCTCTGGAAACCAAAGTGGCCTCCACCAGGGGAGATGGACCCCAACACCATGATTAATCAGGGCTGGCCCTGCAGTCAGGTAACCAGCTCTGAAAGGTGGCACAAGGGGGAGGGGTGGTGTCCCAGGGCTGGTGACCAAGCCCCCTGCAGTGAGCTCCCACATGGGATGGCTTGGGGAACCCAGGTGCCCTTGGCCAGAGGAAGAGGGTTGTGGTGGGGGGACCCCAAGGACCCTCCATCCCCTCCCACCGTGTCTGTGACAGCTCTGATGGGACGTGGGGTGTGGCCTGGCCCAGCCCCTCCTGGCTGGGGGACTGAGAATTCTCGTGTGATGTGGGTAGTGGGCTGCAGAGAGGACCCCAGACGCTCTCAGAGGTGGAGACACAGGCACCCTAGCCCGCTGCTCCCCGCTGTCTCCACTGCTCGGAACACCGCCCCCGCCCCCGCGGGTCATCTCCCACCTGTGGAGTCAGTCACAACCGGCCCCACTGCTGAGGACGTTGAGCTCCAGGGACAGGCCTAAACCACTTGGGGAGTGGGAAAGAGGGGCGAGCAGGGACCTCAGCCCAGAATACAAGGGAACATGCCCAAGGATGCCAGCACCGGGCAGAGCCGTTGGATGTGTGTAGGCAGGGCTCTACCTCGTACTCCTCGGAGCCCTGGGAGAGCTGCCGGAGCTGGGCATCGAGCTGCGTGAAGCGCCGTGTGATCTGCTCGATGCGGGCGTGCAGGTCTCGGTACTCGCTATACTCAGCATTGAAGTCGTTTTTGTAGCTCTGGCGCTGCTCCGAGGAGGAGATAGTGGCGTATTTTCTGGGGAGACCAGAGAGAGGGGCAGGAGGGGCTCAGGGGGCGGCAGGAGAGAGCCTGGAAGTGCCCACAGCCTTGCGGCCGCTCCCACCCAGGAAGCAGCCCTGACCTCAAGCCGACTGGGCCAGGAATTCACATACATGGCCTGGGGTCAGCTCTGCCTCTGCTAACCTGCAGGGCAGGGGCTGGGAGGGGAGAGGCGCAGCCGGCAAGGGAAGTACTCACAGCAAGTAGTCGGGCGTCTCCGAGGTCGACGTGGGAACACTTGAGCTGCTGCAGGTCCCATTTAAACCTACAAAGAGCAAACGCATAATTCCTGAGTCCACAGCTCGTGTGTCCACGGTGAGATCCTCAAAAGGTTGATGCCTTGTTGTCTGAAGGCCCTGGAGGGGACGCTGCGTGGAGAGGATTGCTGAGGCCACGTAGCGGGAGCCAGGACCCGCAAAGGAGGCATGAGCACTGGGCAAGTGCTGTCTGGCTACCTCAGGGGTCCAGCTGGAGCCAGGAGTGCCCTCGGCCCGTGGGAGAAGTGGCGAGGCAGCATGGTGTGTGTCCCCAAAGCACAGCCGTGCAGAGATGGCATCATGGGTACGTTTTCAGCAAGCACCCCAAAGGACAGATTCATTGCAGGGCAAAGCCTGGGCAACTCGTCCAGAGCCTCTGCCGCCTCCACTGACCTCGTGTAAAAGATCACTAAGCTGAAAACCGGTGACCCCTGGATAATCGAGTCCCGGGGGTATCCCGGTCTCCGGCCCTACAGGACAAAGACAGACAGCCAGCAGGGAAAGCCCTGGCTCCTGTCCACGCCTCTCCCTGTGGATGGAGTCGCAGGCTCTGCAGGCTCCGGTCCCTGGTCTGAGCCACCCCCCCTCCCCATCCTCCTGTTCTCCACACCAGAGATGGGACTGCAGGATCAGAGGGGCAGCCCCGGAGCTGGTGGCTTGAGAGGCCAGGGACTGTGACACAAGACTGTCCACAGGGCTCGAGGCCTGCCTGGGCTGCAGTCAACCAAAGCTACAGTCCGGTCCTTTTCCCCTGGGAAATTCTTCCAGCTGGCCTCCCCCTCCCCCTAACTTAGAAGCAATTTTATCGCTTTGAAGCATATCCTGAGTGCTTATTTTTGTGCCTCTCTCAGAGGAAAGCAGCCCACCCAGTGGATCAGCAGTTTGCTGAGCCCTTCTGTGGTTTTATACTCCAGCACGAGGTGCAATTCCCACCAATGGATGGAGCCCACCCCCACCCGGCTGTCATCTTTGAAGAGGCTGTGGCCCCCCCAGAATGCAGCCCAACAGGCACATACATGAGGGTTTAGTCTACACTCCCACCACCCACATCCCACACAAGACAGGCCTCCTGGGGTGTTCCGCCTTGAGGCTTAGGGTCAGACTGACCTGGCACCCAAGACACCGTTGGGGTCCAGCCTGTGGCAAACCTTTGTGGTCCCCACTCCTGCTCCGGCACTGGCTGCGTGAGGCTGTCACTTGGCTGCCCCTGAACCAGCCGAGCTGGTTCCCACACCCATGTGTCCCCTCCACTAGCTTCTCCTGTGCCTCCCCAGGGCAGGGGGTGCAGGGACATGTCTGCGAGTTCACCCTGCAGGACCCAGGTCTGGGTGCCAATGAGAGAGGGTGCCCCCGTTTCCACACAGGGGTCAGTGGGCCTCAGCTTGGCCTGGCTGAGCCCAAGCCCTCCACCCAGCATGCCAGCCTGCCCAGGAAGGCACCCTCTGGCCACAGGAGGGATGCACAGCCTGAGCAAGAGTCAGGGGCAGGCACGAGGGTGGGCATAGGACCCAGGAGTGGGCCTGCGGCATAGGGGGATGAAGATGGCCAGGGGGGGCCTCGAGAGTGGGGGCCACAGGGAGGCTGAGCTGAACCACCTGCCTGACAGGTGGAGGCCGCCACACCTGTCAGGGTCAGAGGCGATCACAGGGCAGGGCTGGGACAGCAGGGCCAGACTAGGGGAACAGTGTCACGCAGAAGGGTGGGCTAAACAGATGCCCATCCCTCTGCCCCATAGGACATAAGGGTGAGGAAGCTTCCTCAGGGGCTGACCTGGAGCCCTCTCCAGCAAGGCTGGGGGAGCATTCAGAGAACAATGCTATTGTTAACGGTGGGTGGGTAGCTCCCGCCTGCACATGCCCCCAACCCAGGAAGGAGTCACAACAGATGTTACAGTAGGGGTGTGTGTGGTGTGTGTGTGTGTGTGTGTGTGTGTGTGTGTGTGTGTGTGTGTGTGGTGTGTGTGTGTGTGTGGCGTGTGTGTGTTGGGAGCTTGGGGGGGCTTTGCACCCACCTATTACCATTATCATTTGAGCTGCGTGTGTGTGTGTGTGTGTGTGTGTGTGTGTGTGTGTGTGTGTGTGTGTCTGTTGGGAGCTTGGGGGGGGGGCTTTGCACCCACCTATTATCATTATCATTTGAGCTGCCTGAGAGACCGCTTAAGGTGTATCACTTGGCGCCAGACCCAGCTTCTGGTGCCTCAGTTACCCTTTTCCTTTTCCTTGGGGCCTCTACTCCCTGGGTTGCCTGATCCCAAACATCACTTTCTCACCTCGGCTTGGGGAGGAGCTGCCTGGAGCTGACGCACACCGGGCAGAACCCAAAGCCATCTGAGCCCTGCGTGTGGGCCGGCCTGGGCAGCATCTTCCTGGCCCCATCTGATGCCCAGCCCCACAGTCCTCCTGCCCAGGGCCCTGCCAGAAGCACATGGCATCCGCTTCCGCCATCTGGGACAGAATGCGCTGCCCGGCTGCTCAGGGCCTGTCTCCCTGAGGAGCCGAATCAGATGGCGCGTGCTCAGGGAACCAGGCGCCTTCTCCCCTGCGGCCCACCCACAGGTGCTAGGAAGCCTAGCGCGCAACAGGGTTGAGGAATACCAGGGGACTGATGGAACTGCAGTGTCCGTCTTCACCGGACCAACCCTGCTCTTCCAGGACCTGCCCTCCAGCCACAGAGGGAGGGGCTGGCACGACCTTGAAGGATAGGTGAGGACAAATTTAAAAGCCTTAAGGAGAAGTGGCTCCACCCGATCCAAGAATGCCCCCTGCTGGGGACCCTCCTGAGGAAATAATCAGAAAGCTGCAGCAGGTGACTTGGCCCACATGACTGAGCCTCTGTTGCCACGACATGCTGATAAGGTTAAATTACATGAAAGGAAATTCACAATGGAGTCAGTATTGCTAAGAGAGCTCTCTAAAAATGGAACCAAGAGGCCATTAAGGAAGTGTGACTTGTGCACGTCTCAGCCTAGATGGAATCTGACCTTCTGACCCGATGAAGTCATCTGCCAGAAACTTGTGACAGCCTATCTACTCATCAGACCCCCTACCCTAAAAACACTCGTGACACTCTGTCTACTTACTGGACCCCTAACCTAAAACAAATATTTTCTGACTTGCATCAGAGTTAAACCATCCTCACCAGGCAACCTTTAACAAACTCGTGGCTTTTTGTCTTTATAAGCCCGACTCTTTCTCCTCCTCAGAACACTCTTTC
Source organism: Balaenoptera borealis (assembly GCF_965194805.1). Classification (NCBI taxonomy): domain Eukaryota; kingdom Metazoa; phylum Chordata; class Mammalia; order Artiodactyla; family Balaenopteridae; genus Balaenoptera; species Balaenoptera borealis. The sequence goes on along the minus strand of NC_138867.1, from coordinate 172,525,054 downwards.
GCGCTCACCTGAATCTATGTCTCCGGAACTGTAATTCTTAAGACCTCAAATACACGATTTTCTTATTTGCAGCCTCCTGAATTATTCTTGGGGTTGACAGCAGCCACAAGGGTTGCTCGGCTCAGGTGCCTAGGGCTATAACTGGAGGCGGGGGAGGCTCTGGGGGAGATGACCCCAGCCCCACCGCCATCCTAGCCCATCCATGCGCCTCCCCAGTGCCCCGGGCCTGAGAAGGTTTCCCTGCTCAGCACATGGCCCTGGCCAGCCTTGCACCCCTCATCCTGTTGAGGGTCTCTCAACTGCCAGCTTCCCCATAGGCTGCAACTGCAAGACCGTGTTCCGGCTCTTACCGTCTGTTGTTCTATGGACGGTCTCCCACCTCCTTCTGGGCCCACCTCCCAAACCTTTCTCCACAGGCTGAAATGTTCGCCTAGCAGGCCACACCAGGTCCCTGGTGATCCAGGGGCTGCCCACCTCCCTCTCCACCAGGCCCTGCCCCCCACTGCCTTCCCTGAGCCCCAGCCCCACCCTGTTCTCTCTGTCTGGGACCTCCCTGCAGCCAGAGCTGGGCCCTGCAACTGTTGCTCTCCCTGTGTGATGTCTCCTCCCGTGAGCCTCAGCTCCGTCAGGCTCCAAGCCCCTGGCCCCCAGAGCTGGCCTGGCACACACAGGACTGCAAGAGGCTCTCAGAACAACACTGCCAGGGCAGTCAGAGACGAGCCGATGCGAGGACACAGGAGGCAAAGAGGCCTAATGTGCAGGCTGAGCCGAAGTGGCGGCTCGTAGGCAGCCCTCTCGGCACTCTGTGGAGTGAGGGTGGTGGGCGTGGGGCCGGCGCTCAGGCTCCTGGCGACACCCTCCAGCAGAGCCCCTGCCCCTAGGCCTGCCTCTTGGCACTTACCCGGGGCAACTGGTGGGGCTCCAAGGGGCCCCGGCATCTGGTCTGGCGGCCGGGGCCGGTGCCTGTCCTCAGCCGCCCTCTCCTTGTCTTTGTGCTTCTTGGATTTCTTCTTGGACTTGCCGTGCAAGGAGCTGCCATGGGGCCTGCTGGGCTGGGCACAGTCCGTCAGCAGGGGCAGGCTGAGGCACTCAGGTGCTGGGGCGGCCACTTCCCCACGCTCGCAATCCCGGCCGCTGTGGCCCAGGTCGTTGCTGACATCGGCCAGGGGGTCGTGGGCCCGTGGTGGCTCCAGCCGCAGGGGCAGGTGGGCGTCTGTACCAGCCAGTGGGCCCGGGGTGGGAAGCAGGGCCTCACGGCCGTGGGGCACACTCAGTTTCCCGTTGACTGCAGGCTGAGCTCTCTGGGTGAAGTGCGATATCCTGGGTTTCTTGTTGGCCAGAGGGTCGATGAAATCAGGAGGCTGTGGCCGTTTCTGGGAAGGAAAGGAGACAATTTCAGAGGGGAGCCTGTGCCTAGAGTTACGGTGTTCCCTAGGGAGAGGCTGGGCACCGCAGGCCCTGAGGAAACCCAGTGCCCACACGCAAGGCCCGCGCTGACCACATGGGGGCGCGCGAACACTAGCCAGGCCCAGGATGCCCAGAGCTCAGCAGGGGCTGCTTGCCCAGAGGCCACCAGAGCAGAGGAAGGGCGCTGGGTCATTAGTGGACCTGGCTGCAGCCCATAAGGGCCACCTCTGGGAACTGGTCTAAAACATCACTGTGCTCAGCATCTTCCCTGGACGATGGGAAGAGTGACAGAGCCAAATCTGAGTGACACAGGGCAGCCCCACAGGCCAGGACCAACACCTCCAGGCCCCTGATTACTTGGATCCCCATGGCAACCCTGTGACATGGTGCAGGCTTCATCCCCATTTCACAGACAAGAATACTGAGGCCTGTGAGGCAAGGCCAGAACACAGGAATGGAGCCAGGATCAGACCAGGTGGCCCAGGCCCAGGGAAGCAGCTGTAGGGTGAAAGATGGCAGATGGGCAACCCAGGATCAGAGGGAAGCAGTGGGGACGCAAGTGAAATGAGGCCCTCTGTCCTCCACAACGGCCCTACAGCCACAGGGAGGCTTTAGGGTCATGGGCCTAGGCTGGGTGCCTCCAGGGCAGAGGAGGAAGAGGGAGAAGAGGGAGAAGAGGGAGAAGAAGAGGGAGAAGAGGGAGAAGAGGGGCTGGCCAAGCAGGGGATAGAGACGTGGGACTCATAAATCAGAGCATGCAGGTGGGTGGGGAGAGCTTTCACCAAACAGCTCAAGCAACGGTGAGACAGGTATTGCTGAAGATCAAGCCCCCAACAGCAAGGCCCCCCCACCAAATGCCCTTCCCGACTACTGACTAACATGGCAGTGGCCACTGCTCATAGGACCCCACTGGGCCCTGGCTGGGCTGCAGCCATACGCTTGATTTTCCAACAGCCCTGGGAGGCAGGAGCGCCCACCATACAGAGAAAGCAGGAGGCTCAGTGTGGTTCAGCAGCCTGCCCTCCCTCGCCTACATACCCACAGGTAAACCAAGGAACCACATCCAAGTCCCAGGCCCAGGACACCCAACCCCCAGCCAGCTGCTCACTCATTCAAGAAAGCTTGCCAGCCCTGAGCCAAAGGCCCAACAGGCTCCCTAAGAACCAAGGTCAGGTCAGGTCCACTGGCTCCGGTGAGACCCACCCTCCCTCCCCACCACGCTCCTACCTGAGGGGGTGAGGCCGAGCTCCCATGCTCGCCTGGAGGACTGTTGGCCGCAAGGTCCCCAGGGAGGCCGCCTGTGCTCTGTGGCTGGCACAGCTTCCTGCAAAGGAGAAGCAGGGTGGGTTGGAGGGATCCTCAGCAGTGCCCTGTGGGGCACACACACGCCCACCTGTCTCTGCATTGACACCACGCTGTCCCACTCACGCCCAGTGATTTGGGGAGGGCCTGACTCCAGAGCAGAACCAGAGCAGAACCAGAGCAGAACCAGAGCAGAACCAGAGCAGAACCAGAGCAGGGCTGAGTGTGATGGGTACACCAGGGCCCGGCAGGCAGAGAGCAGCCTGAGCACATTCCGCCCTGGGTTTATCCACAGCTGCCCTGTGGCCAAGGTCTCAGCCTCACTGCCAGGAGGACTGTCCCATTGGGTGTTCTGCGCCCAGAGAAGGGTCAGATGACCACCCACTCATCTAGACTCCCATTACCATGGAGACCAAGGACCCATATAAAACTGACCAGACACTCAAGATCCATGCTGTGTCCCCAGGGGAGCTGCTGTCACTGGGGTGCTGGTCCTCACTTTTAAAAACAACTGTCATCCTAATAAACAACACTCACTGCAGAAACAGACAACACAGAAGAGGACTGAGATGCCCTGGTCTGTGGTGGGACGGCCTCCCAGATTCAGCTCCCACCGTCCTGGGAGCCCAGGCCACAGCACCTCCAGGGATGGCAGGGGTGGCCACCAGTCCAGCGGGACGTGAGCACAACAATGTAGCCAGGGAAGAGAGAAGAAACACCCCAATGCTTGACACACAAATGGAGGCCTCGACAGTCACCCCGGCTCGGCTGTGGGGAGGGGGTCTCCGCTTAGCCTCTTGCACTCCCAGAGACTGTGCGTTTCGTGGGAGCCCAGGCAGCTGGCCCGGTGCTGGGAGCGGTGCTGAGGGCCCTCCAGGCCCTGCAGGGAAGCTGAGCTGAGGTCCAGGGCCACGTCTGCGCTGCTCTAACCAGTGACAAACAGAGCCCAGCCCCTGACCAACAGCCACACTCTAGACAACTGCTGCTGTCCCCTCCACGGTGGCCTGAAATGGCAAGCAGAGCCACAAGAAAAGGGCACGAAACATGCAGGCACTTGGGGCAACACAATCCACGAGGCTGAGGGCAGCCAGGGCAAGTCTGCTGCTCCAGCCACATGAAAGCAACCAGAGCTTTCGGTTAAAGACAGAGAACCAGGTATTTACATCCACTCTCTTTCAAGTCCCCACTAAAAAGGCATAAAAGAGAAAGGGAAAAAGAGAGCAATGAGGGGGCTTCCCTGGTGGCGCAGCGGTTAAGAATCCGCCTGCCAATGCAGGGGACATGGGTTCGAGCCCTGGTCCGGGAGGATCCCACATGCCGCAGAACAACTAAGCCCGTGCACCACAACTACTGAGCCCGCCTGCCACAACTACTGAAGCCCACATGTCTAGAGCCTGTGCTCCGCAACAAGAGAAGCCACCGCAGTGAGAAGCCCGCGCACCGCAACGAAAAGCAGCCCCCACTCGCCACAACTAGAGAAAGCCCGCACGCAGCAACAAAGACCCAACGCAACCAAAAATAAATAAAATACATTTATTAAAAAAAAAAGAGAGAGAGAAATGAGCAATGATATTCAATGCAGAAGTACAAGTGGTGACTGTCCTATAGGATCCAAGAAAACGGAGTCCCAGGCCACAGAACCCCACGGGCCCAGGGTGGGTGCCTCAGAGACCTCAGCAGAGGGGCCCCTGCCAGGCTGTCCCCCCAGAGCCCTGCTCTGGGTCCCGGCCTGCTGTGGGGCAGCAGTGGAGCCCACAGCACGTTCAGGAGTGAAGGAGCCCAGGCCTTCTCCAGGATGCTTGGGCCACACAGGATGGAGAGAGACGTGGCCTCGGGAGAAGAGGAAACAGAGGGGCCTGTGGGGGATTCAGAAACGCCTCAGCAGTGCTCCTGAGGAGGCTGAGTTGCCTATGGGAAAGTCCTGAAGAGGCTGCACCCGGGCTTCCAGGCAACAAATGTCAGACCCCAAAACAGACAGGAAAATGCATTTGAGAAGAAAGAGAGACTCTGTAAGGGGGTGAAAACTTTAAATCCACGAGAAAAACACCATCCTTAATAGCCTTAGAAAGACATAGAACTTAAATACACGTTTCTCCAAAGAAGACATACGAATGGCCAATAAGCACATGAAAAGATGCTCAACATCATTATTCATCCAGGGAAACACAAATCAAAACCATGATAAGATACCACTTCACACCTGCTAGGATGGCTAGAATCAAAAAAAATGGAAAATTAACAAGTGTTGGTGAGGATGTAGAAAAACTGGAACTGTGTACTGCTGGTGGGAATGTAAAACGCCATGGCCACCGAGAAGAAGTCTGGCAGTTCTTCAGAAAGTTAAACATAGGATTACCATATGGCCCAGCAATGCCACTCCTCAGTGTATATTTGAGAGAACTGAAAATCTATGTCAGCTATATTCGTGTCCCGGTACATGAACGCTCATGGCAGCACTATTCATAATCGTGAAAAGGCGGAAACAACCCAAGTGTCCATGGACATATAAATGAATAAAAAAATACCCACACACGATAGAACACTACCTGGCCATAAAAAAGAGTGAAGCTCGGACACGTGCTACAGTGTGGATGAAACTCAAAAACCTAATCCAAGTGAAAGAAGCCAGACACAAAAGGCTATAGTACATAATCCCATTTATATGAAATATCCAGAACAGGCAAATCCATCAAGACAAGAAGCAGATTAGTGGTCGCCAGAGGCTGGGAGAGGGGGAACGGGGAGTGACTGTTAACGTGGGGTTTCGTTTTGGGGTGACTGCTTTGGAACTAGAGAGAAGTGGTAGCTGCACCTTGGGAACTAGCAACAATGGCAAAAAAAAGAGACAGAGGGAGAAGCTGAAGAAATCTTCCCAAAGTAGAAGAAATGAAAAGAAACAACAGGGAAGACAATGGCGAATGGTGCAGGAGCACAGCCCCCAACGGCAGAATGAGAGGAAGGGCGAGGGAGGACAGTGAGGCCTCTCACAACCACGCCCAGGACGGGAAGAAGGACGAGGCAAGTTTTCAGACTGCAAGGGCTGGGGCGCCGGGCCCAGAGCACCCGACAGGCCATCCTGTGACCATGCAGATGCACACAGCGCCAGGAAGGAACCTCCGCGGCTTTCCGGGGGCCGGGTCTTCAACGTGGAGGGAAAGTTCCTTCCAATCTGGAAGACTAGACTTCGCCAACTGCCAATTCAGTGTGACAGCCACCCAGGTGTGAAGATATGACAGATGGACCTCCCAAAGCCCTCTCCTCTGAGAGATGCTCCAAGAGCTGCGTCCCTTCAACCCCAGGGCAGAATCACAGACCCAGGAACAGAAGGACCCGCAAGGGCTGGGGGCAGCTCCCGGTGGAACCCCTGATCCCCTGCAAGTGATAAAAGGCCATGGGACAACCACGGGGAGCTTGGGGTTGGACATGAAGGACACAGAACGCTGAGCAGAGAAAGTAACAACTAGGCCAAGCAGGTTACCAACTCCAGGGAAAGCATGATGCGTGTGAGACGGACTGAGGCTCGGGTTGTCTAGGCTGTGCCCTGGGGGAGGTGAGGCCAGGACACGGGCAGGTCGGGGTGACTGATTTCAGGGCCAGGTGGAGTTGAGGCCTCATCCTGCACTGGGACGTCCACAGACTCCTCCTGGGACAGGCCAGGCCCAAGCAGCTACACACATGGGGACTAAAAGCACAGAGGAAGCATCCAAATAAACAGCGGAGATGCTGGGAGTGCATGTCCGTGCAGAGCAAAGCCACGGGGGCCCAGGCAGACCCTGGAAGCATGAGCATGTTTATCTCAGGTACGAGTTTAGAACAAGCTGTAGGAAAAGGTGTTATAGCCCCTGGGGTGACACAAGTCCCCACACCCTGCCTGTAACAACAGAAACACCCCAAGATCCTATTTTTTTCCTTCTTGCCGTGAGACCACAGCATCAAGACCTGCTAATAATTGGGGCTTTCTTCAGGGAGGGAGCAACCTAAACAAGAAAAAAAAAGTTGTGCAGAGGGGTGCCTGGAGTAACCTTCTGTGTGGCTGCGGGCATCAGGGATGTTGACCCTGACCTCTGCACGCCAATCAGTTCAAGCTTCCAAGGGCAGTAGGAGCTGTCAGCTTCCCAAGAGGCTTCCGGCGGCAAGGCTGCTCTCCCAGCTGGCCCACGCAGACGGAGAGAAGAGCATCAAGACAGCCCAGAGCGAAAACAAGGGAGGAAGCATGAGCTTGGCATTACACTGAACTCCAGAGTCCGCATCCCTAGGAACCTCCCACCTAACACCCCTCAAGATTCAGCCCAGGCGCTGTTTCCTACAAACCACACCCACCAACACACAGACAGGCTGCTTGCTCTTGGCCACACCCCTTCCCGGGAGCTCTGGGAGGCCAAGACCCTTGGGGTCTGAGATCAGCGAGAGGCACCCAGTGAGAGGCTCTGAAGGAAGAGTGGAAGCAGCCTCAAGGTGCCCCCCATGTGCCCCTGGCCACCTCAAAGCACTAGGGTGGGTGTAAGTGACTATTTCAACCCTTTGCCAAAAAACGTGATAGATGTGAACACCTGCAGGAGGTGACTGCCTACCCAAGATGTGCTTTGCTGGGGCAACAAAGGACCCCCAGAGAGGGCACTGGGGGCCGGGGGGCACCTTCTGCCGAGACCGTCTCCTCTCAGCCTCCCTGAGCACCCAGAGACCTCCAGACAGCCAGAGCAGTGACCCCGGGACAGCAAGTGAGTGTCCCACAGGACCAAGGAGGAACTCAGGGTTCACCTAGACTGGCCCCGACTCAGCTCTGCTTTCCAGACGCAATTACTGCTTGAAACAGCTAAACTTTAAAAAACAAACAAACAAAAAAATCTTCATAAATAGCTCCAAGTCCCTGAGAAATCACTTAAGGACTAATTAGCATATCAGGCTGTTCTGAACAGCACTTCACTTCACAGCCCGGGCTCCAGAGCCAGGCATCAATTGAGAAGGAAATCATTAATTGCTTGCCTCAGACGGGGGCCTACTTACCCACTTCTCCCTAGAGCTACCGTGGCCACTCCTGACTTTGGGCCCCAATTAACCAGAGAGGGGATGCATTTAATTAATGCTGCTTAATCATGTCTGTGGGGAGTTTTGTTTTGTTTTGTTTCTCTCTGCTTCTCGTTCTTGAGAGGTTCTTTTTAAGAAAGAGGGCCTGCAGCAGACGCCTGTGGGGACGTGCAGGTTTTGCAAGCAAGCTTGACAGGAAGGGAAAGAGGGGCAGAAGGAACGGTCTGGGGCCTTCTGTCCAAGCATGCTGGTGTTCAAGACGGTGACTCACGCCCTCCACCCCACTCGGTAAGGGCTGGCCTTTTCCCTACAGGAGGACACGGTGGGCCACCTAGGCAGTCTCCACAGACCCCTCTATCCTGCTTGCGGGCCCTGCAGCCTTTGGGGCCAGATGAGGCCCCCCCAGCATCCTTGGGATGAGATCTGCCCCAGGTCCAGGGGCTGGGAACTCGCTCAGGGGTAGGGAGGCAGCGTTACCGGATGAGCATCCGCTTCAGCAACTTTTGGTCCCCCTCCGAGTAGCCGGGCCAGTCCTTCTGCACATCCTTGTACACACAGTCCTTCAGCGTGCACGTGCCATCCTTCGCATTCACGTTGGCTACCTGCAAGACAGAGCTGGTGTCACCTTGTGTGAAGCCCAAGAGAGACAGATGTTCCTGAAAGCATTTGCGGGGGGGGGGGGGGGGGGCGGCGCACGGGCGGGCAGGGAGAGGCGGAGACAGACATGAAAGGGGAAGGAGGACAGCACACTCCCTCCCCAAGCCAACACCTCACCCCACAGCTCCCCTGCGTGCCAGCGCAGCAACCCTTGGGGTGCAGAAGGGTCAGGGCAGCAGGTCCAGATACACATGTCTTATAGCTGCTGGAGGCCAGGTTGGCTCCAAAAAGGGGAGGCTGCCATCTATACTCCCAAGACTGCATCACCAGCCCATTCCCCTGCTATGGACTGAACCATTTTTGTCCTCCCAAAATCCACGTTAAATCTTAACCCCCTTAATCTAAGGTGATGGTATTCGGAGGTGGGGCCTTTGGGAGGTGATTAGGTCATGAGGGTGGAGCCCCCATGATGGGGTTAGTGTCTTTATAAAGCAGAACCCAGAGCGCTCCCTCACCCCTTCTACCCTGTGATGACAGTAAGAAGGCAGCTGTCTATAAACCAGGACGCATGCCCTCACCGGACACCCAATCTGCCGGTGCCTTGATCTTGGACTTCCCAGACTCCAAAGCTGTGAGAAGTAAATGTCTGTGGTGTATAAGCCACCCAGTCTATGGTATTCTGTTACAGCAGCCCGATGGACTAAGATACCCGCTCTCGGATTCAGAGCTCCTGTGGCAGAGTCGGCCGAGACTGGAGTGCTGGGTGAGGGGTGCCTCCAGGGGACAGGCTGAGCCCACCTTCCCTGCAACCAGCCAGCCCTGCTGCTGCTGGTTAACAAAAGCTGAGCTTGTCTCCAAGACTCTTTGCGAAGATGGATTTAAAACGTTTGCCGTAAGATGCTTGATGGAATTCAGGCCCCTGACCCGAAGCAGGCACTTCCCTGAGTGTCTCGCTTGGGCACCATGGTCTCCAGAACACGCGTGTGTAGCCGTGTGGTTGGCACGCTGTTTTTCACTATCACTGAGTCTACAAGTTCTCCACATCACAGCAGTTTCCACAAGGAGCATTTTTTAATGGTTGAATAACATTCCACCAAGTGGCTACACTGTGATCTACTCAAACGTTTCTCCTTTGTTGGATGCTGACGCCGTTTCCAGTTTCTCTGTAGCATAAACAGATGTCACTTGTGCAGGTTTTTCCATGCTGGTGATGGTTTTCTTCAGCCAGCTTCCCGGAAGTGGGATTAGTGGGTCAAAGGCTCTGAACATTTTTATGGCTCTTGGTTTTGCTAAAATGCTCTCCAGAAGAGCCACCCACCCGTCAACACTCCCACCAGGAAGATGGAACGCCTTAAATCTTTTCTGTGGATGTTTTCACAGAAGGAATAGAGAAGGCGCCTTGGAGCAGTGTGGTTTTGTTAGTGCTGTTCATCAGAGTCTCTGGTCACTTGCGGGGGCGGAAAATGAGCATCCTGGGTGAGGCACAGCCCCTGACACCTTCCCATTCCCAAGCTGGCGGGGGTCCTCCTGCCCCCCACACCGCGGCGGAGAACAAGTTGGGTAGTAAACACAGAAGCACAAGGCAGATGGGACAGTTTAGGAGAAATCAGAGCGGGCACGAGGAGGAAGCTCTACCCCAAGACACTGGCTGGGCCACCCCCTAGGAGCTGCCAAACCCAAGTCCACTGGAGAAGCTGGAGCCCAGTACGGTGCCTCTCTGGTCCCAGGAAAGGACCAGGAGCAATGAGAATGTCACAGGGGTTAAAAATGGAGCAGTGCCCCAGGCAGACCTAAGTCAGCACCACCAGACCCCTCTCTCTCCAGAGAACTAAGCCTGGCATCCCTGCCGCATCTGAGGGCTGCTCAGTGGGTAAATCTCAGGTGTAATCAAGTGCTCGGTCAGCTAAGGGTCACATTCTGCATTGTGCTTTTTTATTCTGGGCACAAACAGAACGAGATTAGAGAGCGGGAGCAAGGGCATTTCTAAGAACGCTACACCAAGGGCTGAGGGCCCGGCTGGATGGCAATGCAAGCTACGGGCACATCCAGGGGCGGGCGTGGCTGCCACACTTGTCTCCAGTCCTGGCTCATGTCTGATGACTCTGTCTAGCTCCCTTCAGCCCTGCTGCGGTCACCCCATGCTGCAGGAGGCAGCTCTGGGTGGCCCCCAGCCCAGGGAAAGGGCCTCCCATGTACTTCCCCCAATTTCCCAGGGGCAAGGTCGGCACGCGACTTTCCAAGGAAACGAGCGCCCTGGGAATGTCGTTCCTGGTTCTGGAGCTTTCTGGGTGCTTTGGCAAGCCCCTTTGCCAAAGAAAACTTCTGAGCTACAGAGCCATGCGTCTATCTTCTAATAGGCCCCGAGCCAACTCCTAAGCTTGCAGGGAGAAACAGTGCTACTCAGTCCTTGCCAGCATGACCTCCACGTGGGGGACAGTGGCTCAGGAGGCCAAATCCGCACAAAGGCACCCAGTGAGTGGACATGGGCGCTCCTGACAGTAACGTGAGTCTCCGGTGAGCACCTCAGCCCTCAGGACACAAGAGGAGTCTCCTCGGGTGAAGGATGAGGGAGGCACCCTTCACCTGCTCTGTGGATGGGGCCCAGCCCCTGCCCAGACCTGAATCTGTGCTCGGAATGCAGGAGAATGTCACAGAGGTCTCTCTTCCCTCTTCACCCGTTCCCTTTGCCCTGAACTCTCTGGGGTAATGGGTAACACAGGGACCCCAGCCAGAGCACGGGGGGACGAGAGCCATGCCGACATCCTCCCAACAAATGTGCTGCGTGCTCACACCAGCCTTGGACTGCACTGGGGATGGGGAAGAGTAGTGCCAGGAGGCCTGCTGAAGAACTCGGTAAATCTGAAACTCATCCTCAGACATAGCTACTGATGGTCACAGCGTGTACTTTCTGCTATAGGAGGCACCAGCCAAGTGCCCAGAGTATCTGAGGCAGGGCCACGCCTCCTCCTCAGGATGCTGGTGTGACTGCTGCTGGCTGTGCCATCCTCACAGCGCTCTGAGGTGGCCCATCCCCACTTCATGGCAAAGTGGTATCCACGTGGCCCAGCTGATGTGGTGAAGCCGGAGTGAGCCACTCACCTTCCCAGGGGTCCTCGAGTTGCCTCCGCTAGGGTAGGGCCTCAGGAAGGTGCTGGGGCCACCGCCCTTGCTCCAAAGCCCCGGCTGCTTAATAGCAGGCTCCACCTGCGGGCACCACGTTCCTCCCCGCTTAGCTCTTGACCCCAAGAGAGGTGCTGTGGTCATGCCCCAGCCGCAGATGGAAGCCTGAGGGTCCGGACATGAAGCCCCTTGCCTGCAGCCACAACTGATGAGCAACAAGGAGGCCCTTGCTGTCTGACTGTGAAGCCCGAGCTCTTGCTAACTCATGCTTGTGGGTTCCTCAGGCTTCGTTCAATTCTAAAAACCTTGTGCAGCTGAAGTCTTGGATCCCCTGTGCTACGCCCACTGCCTGTGTGTCCGCAGCTGGTAAGGAGGAGGGCCCTGGGCAGTGAGTGCCACACGCGCAACCCAGGCCAGCCCAGGGCAAGCACGCACCTGCTGGAGGAGGCCGTCCAGTGCGTCCTTGTCCGCCTGGGCCAGGCCGTCCTTCTGCAGCCTCAGCAGCAGCTCAGCCTTCCGGTAGGGCCTCAGCGCCAGGAGGTGCAGCACCCGGTCACGGAAGGGCCTCTGAGACACCCCGCTGCCCCCGCTAACGCTGCCAGTGCTGGTCTTCTTGATGGCGCTTGCCAGGTTGATGGGGGTCGCCCGCTTCCGGGAGGGCACAGCATCCACTGCCCCCGGGGCCGGTTTCCGAAACTGAACCTTTTTGCCTGCAATAAGAGACAGGCATTAGGGATTGGAAGGGGTGAGGGAGTGGCCACCGCGTCCCACTGCCTGGGGCCGACGCCAAGTTCCTGAGCGAGCTCGTGGACACCCGTGGATGGCCGATGGCCGACAGCCCCAAGCTCTCACTAAGCCCAAGAGGAAGGCAATTCGAGCCTCGTCCAGCCCCACCTGCTCAGTGGGGTCCTTGGGCGGCCGAGACTGCCACCTGCTGACCACAAACAGCTCAGTGGGCACTTGCAGGGCCCCACAGTCTCAGAAGCGGGAGCTATAGGAAATAGAAGCGGGCTTAGAGCCTTAACTGACTTCATCATGGGCAGCCTACATCCTGGGGACCCGAAACACCTGACCCATATGGGGAGAGGGGGCTGATGGTAACAAGGGAGTCCCAGAACTGCCAGAGGCAGGCACCCAGAGCCTGAACTTCACAGCACTACACTGGTCCCATAGGATCCGCCATTCTCTTTTATGAAAAAGGAGAAGAAAATAAAGGCGTCAGGGCCACTTGGGCAGCTGCTCTGGAGACCCCAGCGTGTGAGCAGCTCCCCAGCGGTGGCCCTGGCAAGTGCTCCCTGGGCAGACCTGGCTGTGCTCGGAGGCCCGGGGGCAGCAGGCCGATCCCCCACCCTCTTGGTGCAAACAGAGACGTACGAGGGGATCCTCCATGGAGCCTCCAGCACTGCTCTCGAGGGAGGGTGCTTCCACTCCTAAGTCATTAACTCCACCTTGGACGGCGCCCCCGCCACTGCAGGAACGAGGACTGCTGAGCAAAGTCAGCGCACATCTTGAATCCTTGGGCCAGAAACCTCTCCACGACGACTTCCTTTTGCATGTATCCCTCAAATCTGATTTGTCAAATGAACACAGGGAAGAAGTGCTTTTAGAATCCTCAGGGCCAGACTTCGTCCCCAGAGGACCCATCTGACGGGCCGACATGGGGTGGGGGGAGAGGCCTGACACACCCAGGACGTGCATGTCGGTGGCTTAAGAGGCCAGGACACGAGCACTTCCACCAGAACGTAAACTACTGCAAAAACCTTCACTGTACCCAAAATGACACCGTAAGATGAATTTTGGACCAAGTTTTTAGTTGAAAGACCCACCCAAACTTTATTAAAATGTGTACAAATGTCCACATTTGTATCTTGAGGCAAAAGCAGGCTCTGAAGCCCTTTTAGATTCTGGCTGGCACCTCTTGGGCAGCTTACAGCCCAGGGCCCAGGCTCCCTGGTCACTCACAGCTACATCCACTGGGGCCCAGCGCTGACAGGCAGGACGGATTCCTGCACCATCTGGGGTTTCATTCAGAGCCAACCCCACTGCCAAGCAAGGGAAATCGCATGCTCTTTGGAGCAATGTGCAACGCTCTTGCTTTTTCTTAAAGAAGAAAAAAACCCCAAAAGCCATCAAGGTTCTCCCTTGCTGTAAGCCGTTTCACACCTCTCTCAGGCCTTTCTTGCCTGGCAATAAATTCCAATGACTCTTTAACTCCATCTGCATCCAGGAGGTAGGAAGACTACAGCAAGATGATGGAGCTTTCTAAATAGATAGTACTTTTCTCTCTACTTTTAATGTCGTCAGTGTCTCGACTTCACTCAAATTGTTTCCAAGCAGATGCTGAGGGGCCGGAGTCTTCCCAGTGAACAGGGATCAATGCGTTTCCTTCCTGGTCTCCACCCTACGGTCCCTCGCTGGCCCCAACACAGCAGCAGGCCGCCCGCCATAGGGTGCATCTCATCATCTGCACCTTGCCCCAGCCACGTCGGTCTTGGGAAGGAGACATCTGGGCAGGTGAGGGCAGGGGTGGCAGCGGAAGGACAGACCGAAGCTCTGGCTTCATGTAGGGTGAGTCTCCATGATGGGCAGAGGTCCCTGAGGCTACAGCCTGGGAGAGGAGCCCTGAGATTCAGAATGCCTGGAATTCTCAGGCCCCTTAGCCCATCTTGGGTTCAGAAGGCAGCAGATGCCACCCAGGAAGGACCTTCTGTCCTGACCCAACACTGACCCAGCTCATCCTACCTCTGTCAACCCATCACTCCCGCTCCTGGTCTGGATGGGCCCTGAGTCTCTCCTGCTCCCCCGACAGCTGCCCAGCGGGTACAAGACCCCCACAGGTGGAGCCCCAGGCCCCTGATCCTCACCCAGGTAACGGCCTCCGGGCTTGATGACGATGGCGCCTCGACTCCGTGTCTCCTCCTCAGCCTGCGCCAGGCTCTGCCGCGCTTTCTGGTAGGAGTCGTCGGTGGCACACACTGTGATTTTGTCCTGGACGCTGCCCAGGCAGTCCAGGTGGACATCCCCATGGCTGCAAGACAAGGGGCCAGAAGCCGAGATGAGCACCTGGGATGACCAGGAGAGATGGTCACCACCCCCATGCCCAAGAAATGGGGTTTGGTGCTGACTTGGGCAACAGGGTTTCTTCAAGGCACATCTTGACCCAAAAGAAACAAGGGAACCCAGGTCCCTGGGCCACGGGTGGCACGCCAGGACCTAGACCTGTGCCCTGGACACACTGTAAGGAGCCAGGGTAGCTCACTTGAGAAGAGGAAGAAGGGGCGCTGGGGCTGGAGGTGGTGGGCAAACATCTGCACAGCAGGCTGGGGCGGGGGACGCCACAGTGGAAGTCGGGGGAGGCGGGTCTGCCCACTGGGAGACCTGGGGCAGCCTGGGCAAGGCTCACCTGGACACATACTGCTGGATGCAGTCAAAGCTGCCCTGTGGGCTGTCACGGCCGATGTTGGAGAGGTAGAAGGAGAACGTCCGCGGCTCCGTGGGGCAGTCAGGCTGGGGGATGGAGATGTGCTGCGTGGAGAGGGGGGGACATCACCGGTAGGTCCACAGCACAGAGGGGACCACAGGATGGGCCAGCGCAGGACCCAGGCCCATCCCTGAAGCATGCCCCTTACAGTGGGACTGTAAAACCACATTCCTTTGAAACGCACCTTTGTTTTCCTGACAGTGACAGGACCAGCGTGTCACCATGGACAGGCTGCTGGTGGGTCCTGGGTTCTCATGCAGTGGCGGGGGGTGGGGGTGGGGGGGTGCGGTCCTGTGTCTGGTTTCTAAGCAGCAATGGCAACTCAGTCTGAGGAGCACAGAGCACTCAGCACACAACCAGAGGCAGGGACCCCACCCCAAGCTGGGCCATGACTCAGTTTCCCCACCAAACAGGGCTGATCTGGTTCAGGACAACCGTAAAGATGAGACAAGATGGGTGGGCGT
Source organism: Balaenoptera borealis (assembly GCF_965194805.1). NCBI lineage: Eukaryota > Metazoa > Chordata > Mammalia > Artiodactyla > Balaenopteridae > Balaenoptera > Balaenoptera borealis. Next base: position 172,509,658 of record NC_138867.1, on the reverse strand, counting down.
CAGCAGCGGGCAGGGCATGCTGAGAGGTCGAGATGCCCTGACCCGCACTCCCACTTAGCAACGCCCCCTCCACCTCCTCCAGGCCGAACACTGACTCCACCTGTGTGGCTGTGAATAAGGCAGGCACGGGCCCCGAGGGGCTCACAGATGGGCAGCACTTGCCCCCCAATCAACCATGACAGGGGATGCGTGTGCCATGGTTTATGTAACCCCAACTTCAGAGATCACCAGTGTAGCCTAGCGAGGCAAAACCACAACCGCCAGAGAGAACAGACAGACGGCCTGGCTGACAGACAGACAGACAGACAGCACTAGTCCTGGCCAAAGTGCAGGGCTCAGCGTAGGCAGGCCATCCAGAGGCCACTTAATTCCAGGCCGACCCTCTGGCCCCCTGCCCACACTGGGTGAAGGCCAGCAGCTGCTGAAAAACACAGACAGGAAAACCTCACATTCCGGCCGCCAGCCCCTGTGCAGGCAGTGGAAGGGCCTCCAGAACCCTGTCACCAGAGGTGACCAGCCTTATAGTAATCCCTGGGCTTGAGCACAGGAGCTCATCACAGCTAGGCAGACACACAAGGTAGAGTCACAAGTGGTCAACAAGAAGGGGCAGCACTGGGGGTTAGGGGGCAGCAGGCCTCATTCCTGGGCTGTCGCACCGGCTCAGCAGGCCAAGGTGAGCACGTCTCCTCTTTGGTGGTGTGAGGACACTAACACGCCCCATCAGCGCTGGAGAGAATGTGGCGCAGGGCTGAATCCCCCCTGCCCTGTGCCCAGCTGTCACATGTGACTGCAGGCGGCTTAGCCTGTCTGAGCCTTGTCCGTGAGAGCAAGGACACGGCAGCTTGGGCCACAGGGAGGGATGCAGCTCCCCCGCCCCAGCCCTCAGGGTGGTGTGTAGACCCATAAGGGAAGCTGGGAGGTCACACAACCCAGGGCTGGCTCAAAATGCTGCAGGACTCCCTCAATGCACAGCCAGTCCCTGTTCCAAAGAGAGGCCTCCACCGTGCACACTGAGAGCCAAGGCGTCACAGAGTGGCTCCCAGGCACAGCCGCTCAGGGTAGGAAGAGCTTGGCCTGGGGCAGAGGGACAGTCTGCACCAGCCGTCCAAGGACTGCAAATGACCTTGCGCCGATGATCATCCCTGTCCCCCACCTCCCCGCCCCAGAATGAATGCTGCCCAGGAGAAAGGCTGCCCCGTTGGCCCAGCTCCACCCAGCCACCCAGCCGGGGTCTGTCCAGCACTCCCTCCTGGCCCTCCGGCATGTTCCTGTCAATGCAGTTCGGGGGCAGGGCCCACCCAGGACACACACCCAGTGGCAGGTGAGGCCAAAGTCCATGGAGGAGACCAGCAGGGTGGCAATGCCAGGTTGGCTCTGGCCAGCCACGCAGGCCCTCATCTCAACACAAACACCTGTTTCTTTATGAGGGTCAAAAAGAGATGGAGCAACTCACACTCAGCATCTAAAAAAATCAAACCCAGGCTGCCTGCTATCACTCACCTCGGGCAGGAAAACACACATGTATACACACACACATACACACACACACACACACACACACTCCAGTGCGTGTGCAGCATCTCGTCTAGCACTAGTAGCCACCCTGTGTTGTCTGCACATTCCTTTGCAGATGTGACTTTTGTTCTCCATTACAGAAGTAACTGAAAACCCAGCACTCAGGTGCTTCTGAGGGTCACTGTGGGAGATGCACCCACAGCCAGGTACACACTGATGCAGTTGCCCAGAATGCGGCAGGACGACTGCGCACCACAAAGTCAGAAAAATCAAAAGGCACTTCCGATGGAGCCTGAACCCCAACACGGGTGGCTCTTCCTCCATCCTGACCTTGATCCTCTCCCTCACCACATCCTGGCTCTAGCAGAGACCAGGCCTCCCCAGGGGGCATTTTTCCATCTCAGGCTGCTCAAAGGGCAGTGGCTGCCATGACTGCCACAGTCCCCATCAGGCTATCGCCCTTAAGAGGAATGGTGAGGGTACGTACAGCATGAGTCCTGATACAACCGTGCTTCTCTCTGGGCAGGGGCGTGGTGGAACCTTCAGTGTGATCCTTTTACCCTGTGAGAACCTTTCCCACATGGGTATGTATGGCCACTTCCAAAATCCTGGAGGCGGGGGCACAGCACAGAGCCCAGAGGAGGGTCTGTGCAGCTACTGGGGCTGCAGGACGGTGGGAAGGGGAGGCTTGCTTGGAGCCTGGCACTGGAGGGTCTTGAAGCCCCAGGCCCTCCCCAGCTCTGTGGCACCACCGCCTATGGAATCCTCTGGTTAACAGGCTGTTTTGCTGCTGGTTAATGGCTACCAGTCACTGGAAACCAGCAGGGAAACCAGCCAGCTGGGCATGAATGGTTCAGGAATGCGCGGCTTTCTCTGTGACAGCAGAGAGCTTGACACCTTCCGAAACTTGGCCCCCGCTTAGCAGTACGTGTGCCTTCTGGACCAAGTCTCGGCTGTCCCATGGGGACCACCACGTGGCCCTCAGCTGGCCCGAGCATGGCAGGTTTGGGTGCATCTGATGTTAGCCCCAACTCCTGGTTATGGGGAGGCAGAGGGAGTTGCCATAAACTTAAGCATGTGTCTGTGTGCACAGACAAACAGATGGATCTGGAGCAACAAACAGCCTTGTCCCAACCCAGATGGTCCTGGGCACCTGAGGGACTGACATCCACCTGAGGCCCAAGAGGGGCTGTTGGTTCCGCTGCGAGTAGGTCGAGTCCCTGCCAGAGCCCTTAAATCAACCCCCTTTGAAATCTGTCCCAAGTCAGGCCGGCAGCCCTCCCCCAGACCTGCGGGGCCTGGTCTGTCTGCGGTGCAGGTGGGAGCTTCAATGAGACAAATCAAGTCCCGAGCTGGGTGGGGGATAAATGGTGGGGAGCACTTGGTATTCCAGTCAGGTAAGAACAAGACAAAACAGGCACACACAGGAACCAAACACTGACTAGCCAGCCTCTCTCTAGCTAGAGGGGTTTTCAGAGAACATTCGTTTTCATTATTTTTCTTTTCCAGGGAACCCTCAGAATAAAATATATTTTGGGTAAAGAGTTACTACTGCACAGCTGAATACAACTCCTAAGAGTTGTAGTGGCCTCTTCCGTCCACTGGGAGGCCCTAGCTTCCTCAACCCCAAACCCAGGGCGCTTTCTAAGCACCTATTTCCTTCTCGAGAGCCGCTCCCACACTCTGTGGGCCCTGGGAAGCGGGAGTGCACAATGCCCGCCCGCCTGCCCGCCCCTTCCCGGGCTTTCCAAGTTATCCCCATGACACAGCAACAAGCTCCCCTGTGGCTCAATCTTGTGCACATCCCTAATGATTCCCGCAGAGTTGGCTCCTAGATCACAGAGACACTGGTCAAAGGCCCTTGACAAGTGCCACCAAACCTCATTCTGTAAACTGCCATTTGGGTTCCTGCTGCAGCACATGGAAATGCCTTCAACAGCCCTGGATGCCAACCCTACTTCCCTTTCTTTCTGTTTTCATCAACTGAAGAGTGCTGGGCTGCAGCCGGCCAAGTGGGGTTTTCTTTTCCCCTCTGCAGCCTGACGCTTCACCAGCTGTCAGGGGCTGACACCTTAGAAGTGACCCCTGATGGCAGAAGGGCCCAGGTCAGCCAGCTCAGTGTCTGTGAAAGGGCAGAGAACACACATGTACACGGCAAATGAAACAAAGGTGAGCATTTTGCTCTGAAGACGATGCCCTAGATCATGGACGTGCTACAGGTGGGGCCGGGCTCTCCGGGGAACCTGGCAAATGCCATACAGTCGCCCCAAGGAACCAGCCAACACGGGGGCCCAGCCACACAGCACCCAGCCCTTGTGGCACTCACAGCACAGGCGGGGATGTGGCTGGACTGGATGTGACTCCCAACCCAGGAGTTGAGTGACACCGAGACCCTACACCAGCTGTACTGCATTCACATCAGGTGGGGATTAGCACCAGGAACTGAGTGAGCGGGTTCTGGACTGCAGGGAGGACTCTGGTTCTCCTAAGGCCATGTTAACCTGCATACAACCCTTGAGGTGGGTGGCCCATCTCCTGGGCAGCAAGGCCAAGGGACAGAGGGAGAAGATCTGGCCTAGGTCCCTGAGCTAAGGAGCAAACAGGGTCTCAATCTTCAGTCTGCCAGCTTCATGGGCCTCTGGGAAGCGGGCCCTGTCAGCCTACACGGGGTCCAGAACATCGAGTCAGCCCAAGCATCAGGAACATTGAATGAGTCTGCCCAACTCCACCCGCCAGCCTCCTACTCTATTTCCAACCCCACAGGTGGAGTGTACAGAGCGACCAGGAGAAGTGGGAGCGGAGAGTGAGGCACCCTGCCTCCTCCCCTCCTCCGCTCTGAGTGACCATGCAGACATGGCCTGGCCGGGACAGAGTCTGCTGTGTGCCTGGCACCAGGCCAGGCCTCTCACACCTGGCAAGGAGGAATGGTCACATTCCATCAATGCCCAGGAGGAGAAGGACAAGGTCCAGAGGTCATAAGGGGCAGACTTAGCACCTGATCCTTCACAGCAAGCTGGGAAAGCACCCCCCTCATCACACAGCCCCCTCCAGCCCTCACATGGTCTCATACAGAGTCTCTTAGTGGAGACTCATGGCCTGGCTTGCCCCAAGCTGCAGCGCAGGGCCTCCACACCCTCAGAACCTTCTAGGAACTCCATTACACATGAGAATGCCCAGAAGGAAGGAAATGTGGGCAAAGCATAAGTCTAAAACTAAGATGTTGGGACCCCTAACTTGAATGGATGTGGCTCTTAGGTTTTGCACAGGAATTTGGGCGACACAGGGTACAACCCAGGAGAACCTCACAGCGCTTCTATGAGCAGCCAAGTGGTGCCTTGCTGACTAGAAAGCATCGCTCACTGGATAAATGAACACCAATCCGTGCACTGGCTTCCTCATCTTCCCACGACTGCTGAGGGCACAGAGTGATCATGGGCCACAAGAGGGTGCCACTGGGCCAGTCTGGCAGCAAGCCCAGCATTGACCTCTAACCCCTGGGGAAATGTCTCAGGGAAGATAAAGTGGAGGCTGCAAAAGGGTGACCGGCAGAAGACTGATGGGGCCAATGAAGGTGCGGAGGAAGCCCCAGAGGAGGCACGGGTCGGGGGTGGGTGGGCGGGGGGAGGGCCCTGGGGCCTTTAAGGGCGTCTCACCGACCCTTGACTGGTCTTGGTGTGATGGTCAGTTCGTGTGTCCCCCTGTCCAGGCCACAGCTCCCAATGACTCTATGAATGGTAATCTGGGTGTGCCGTGGAGGTATTCTGTAGAAGCAGTGACACCCACGACCAGCTGACTTTAAGGAGATGACCCTCCATGGTCTGGGTGGGCCTCATCCAATCAGCTGAAGGCCTTAAGAAGGAAACTAAGGCTTCCCTGAGGAGGAAGAAGCTCACCTATGAACCCCAGTGCCAGCTCCTACCTGCCCCATGGAATTCAGACTCATCAGCCTCACTACCACATGAGTCAATGTCTTGCAATAAATCTCTTGGTATTGATGTATCTGCACATGCAGACACATATCTCCTCAAGGCTCCATCTCTCTGGAGCATGCTGGCTGGGGCAAAACCCACAGAACCCTGTAAGAAGGCTGTCAGGTGGAAACTGACTTAGACACATGTGGCAACTTTTCAGATTAAAAAAAAAAAAAAAAGACTTGCAATGAAGACTAGAAGAAAATCTAAAGTGTTCTAAAGCACCTTTGGTGGGTGGACAATATGGGGGTCCTAAGACCTGGGGGGGTAAGGATTATGGACAACCCACCCTTTCTTCCATTCCCCAATTTTTCTGTAAGATGGTTATTGAGAATCAAATACCTTTCACGAAAAAATGGGAATGTTGAGTTTCTATAACCCCCCTGCCCAGTACCAAAAGCCAGACAAACACCCATGGTTCCAGGTCCACCGACAGAGACAAGTGTCCCACCCTGGGGGGGCACAGTTCCAGGCTTGCTTGGGCTCTGGGGCCATAGTTTTGAATCAGCACAGAGATCAAGTCAGAACAGGGGTTTGGCAGCTACAGGAAGGAAGGGGGAGAGACCGAGGAGCCACTGGACAGGAGAGCTGCCGTCAGGCCACAGATGGCCTGTTGGTGTGGCCCCAGCCACAGGACCAGCCTGGAGGTAACCAGAGGCAGACCCTGACTCAGTATAGGGCCCAGCCTGGCACAGAGGTGGATGGGGCCAAAACACTGCTCCCAGCCGGCTGCTGTGCCCAGCAAGCCCTAACAGGGCAGGGAGCACACCAGTTCCACAATTCTAAATATGATTAAGACCAAAAAAAGACTCACCCCCTGACTTCCTTGAAATCGGATCGAAGGTCTCAGTGAAACAGAATCCTGCAAAAAAGCAAGATGGAAAAATGTCAATAAAGATATCTGGAAATCCAAAGACTCACTTCCCAGTCATACAAGGAGCCAGATAAGGACAGTGTTTTCAGGAGGGGTGAAAAAAAAACCCACACATGTTGAAAATTACAGGAAAGGTTACCGGAGCAGGGTTTTGAAGGATCAGTAGGAGTTCCTCAGATGGCACAGGGTCCAGGGCTGAAGGTACACATGAGAGGCAAGAGTGAAGATACAGGCAATGGGCAGCCCCCCTTCACCATTCTCCCAAAACCAACAACAGCCCAGGTCATCCTGCCTCAGAGACACCCCGCTGGAAAGGAATTGGGATGGGTGAGCACCACCAGCCAGGAGGCAGGCTGATGAGGTGACACCCTGCCCCCCAACACCCTGGCAGGACAGAGCCCAACGCCTGCCCAGCTCCCACGTCACAGCTTCAGAGCAGCTTGTCACTGCACTTGGAGTGGCGGAATTTCCAAATGTCACAAGAAAAAATACACCAAAAAACTCAAAATAATTTAAGCTTTAGCTATTCAGAGATCAGCCTTCTGGTGGAATTTTAGAAAGAACACGGATCCAGATGGAGGGTCGCACCTCTCTTTCTCATCTATCTTGGGGCCCTCAGCACCCACCTTCTGTGTAGCAGACATCACCCCACAGGGTGGTGCTGGTTTGTCACCACAACCCCTTCCCTCTACCTCCAAACCCACAGGGCCCAAATTGGCCTCTGTGCCCATTGTCCTCCCCAGTTCCTCCACAGGATGCCGAAGTCTTGGGCTCTCCCACCTCCATCAGAGACCACCTCTCAGGTCTCCACCCTAGTGCCCCCTAGAGGGAGGGGAGGCTCTCCCACCTGGGCCCCCCACGCCTCTCTCAGAGCATCTGGAGTGGCTACCTGTCTGCTCCCCACCCAGAATGTCAGGCCCACCGCAAGCCCTGGGTGGGTAGAGGAGCTACATACACGTGGGGAGAACCAACCAATGGGTAGACTGGCCTCTCGGTGCCTGTGACCCCGTCAGCCACTGGGCTGAGGGCTGTAGGCATGTGAGGGAGACAGGGCTCAGCCAGCTTGGACCCTGTGGGCCACACACTCACCCCACTTTGCTTACCAGGAGCCTCCCCTTTTGCCAAGAATCTCCAAGGACTCTGCCATTTAGAGCAGACCTGAGAGGTCACACGGAGCTCCAGCACTTATCTCCATGGGATCTGACACCCCAGAAACCACCCCACACTTCTAAAGCACAACACCCCTCACCACCAGGCCGGCAGATATGGGAGGTCCTCCAGCCCCTTGTGCTGCTCCAGCCCCTGCAGGCACAAGGGCCACTGTGCTGCTGAGACAGGGGCCAGGCTCCCTCCAAAGCAGGCTCAGGACCAGATGACCCGTCCCACAAACCACAACCAGACCACTGCCTGGGCTGCTGTTCAGAGTACTAGAGGAGCAGCACCAGTGGGGGCCCCGCCTAGCTGGGCCCCTGGAGATGCAACATTTCAGTGGCCTTTGCTTGGAAATGGGTTAAAGACAGAGATCAAAAAGAAGACCTGCAAGTGGCCAATAAGTACGGGAGAAGCCCTTACTCATCAGTGAGGAAGAGACGGCACAGGCACCTACTGGGATAGCTAAAAGAAAGAAGACGACACCCCAGAACCCTCATCCCTTACTGGTGGGAACATACAAGGTCCTGTAGAAAAGTCTGGCAGTTTCTTAAAAGGTTAAACACAGAGTTACCACATGACCCAGCAATTCCATTCCTAGGGATATACCCAACAGAAATGAAAATATATGTCTGCACAAAAACATACATAAATGTGCACAGCAGAATTACTCTTACTATTAAAAAAATAGCCAACAACCCAAATGTCCATCAGTTGGTGGACAGAGAAACAACAGAATAATACCCAGAAATAAAAAGAAACGAACTCCTGATGGACACAACATGGACGAAACTCAAAGCCACCAGCTAAGTGAGAGTAGCCCAACATATAACACCACACGATGGATGATTCCATCTATATAAAGTTCCAGAAAAGGCAAAACTAAAGATCAGTGAGTGCCTGGAAGTGGGGAGTGGCTGCAGACAGGCTGGAGGGAACTTCTTGGGTGGAACATTAACACTCACTGACTATACACCTAAAATGGAGAAGTTCTATGGGTTATAAATGACGCCTCCATAATGCTGTGACCTGCCCTAGGGCATACAGAGGGTCTTTCTCTGAAGACTCGTGTGGGCTTTGAGGAACACCACCTGAACATGGGGAGAGACTCCCGTCCGTTAACCATTTTCAGTGCAAGAGTGATGTAAAGTGGGTGGAAGGGAAACAGCAGAACACACAAGCACACAGCAAAGACAGCGTCAAGGTAAAGCCACCCTGTCTGTTGTCATTACGGAGCGCTCTACTGACATCACCTGATCATGAAAGGTAGGAAGTCAGGGTGTTCTTGGCCAGGGAACAGCAAGTGCAAAGCCCGGAGCAGAGACGTGGGACACCATGGTAGTAGAGAGCATGCAGGACCTGGTTCTCGTGCCCCCAGGTCTCTCGGTCCAGACCTCCATGCAAGACTCAGCTCGGGGCTAACCATAGCACCATGTGTGTCTGCCATCCACACACAGCAAGGCCTCTGTGTTCCAGGGGCTTGGGGGACAGGGGCCATGACGTCAGCAATGATGCGAGCCCGGATGTAGGTAGCGAAGGAGAGGAACTAAGAAGGGTGCACCTTCCCAGAAGAGACTCCACCAGGGCAGCCCCCCTGGTGCCTGCCTGACTCGATGGTGTGGTGGGCCATCCTTCCCCTGGATCACACGCTCCCTGTGGGCCATCTAGTGAAGCATTTAACTGGCCTAGTTGTCAAGCAAGTTATTTGGGAGACTGCTTTCTCACAAAGTCATTCAATCCCCAAAGGCACTGAGAATAAGACTTTATACTGTATAGAAGTTAGCCAAGAGGCCTAAAAGCCCAAGCTTCCTCCACTATGCCAGGAGGGCTGGCTTCAAGTGCGTGTCCCCATGCCGCCTGACTTTCATCATAGAACCAGGGTCCGGGCCACATGGGTTCTTGTGGTGTCTCCTCCCTCCAGTAGGAGGATCAGGCCAGGTCCTTCTCGTCAACAACAGAGCAATTCACTCACACCACTGTGCGCGTGTGTGTGCACACGCACGCACGCACACACACACGTAGGTGATGGGCCACCTGTCTATCGCCATTAGCAAAAAAGACACCAAGCCAAGACCTGTCTAAATTCCACCAGCCTCTGTGCCGGCAGAGGGGACAAGAGCCCCATTTGGAAGACTTTAGAACAAAAAGAGGAGTCAATGACACTTGGTCAATGACTGAGGTGTATTCTTTTTTCTTCTTTTCCATTTTTTTGGGTCACGCTCCACGGCTTATGGGATCTTAGTTCCCTGACCAAAGATGGAAGCCGCACCCTCAGTAGTGAAAGCACAGAGTCCTAACCACTGGACCGCCAGGGACTTCCCCTGAGGTACGTTCATTTGTTTGTTTTATAAATTTACTTATTTATTTACTTATTTCTGGCTGTGTCGGATCTTCGTTGCTGTGTGTGGGCTTTCTCTAGTTGGTGGCGAGCAGGGGCTACTCTTCGTTGCGGTGCACAGGCTTCTCATTGCAGTGGCTTCTCTTGTTGCAGAGCACGGGCTCCAGGCGCGCAGGCTTCAGTAGTTGTGGCACGTGGGCTCAGTAGTTGTGGCTCACGGGCTCTAGAGCACAGGCTCAGTAGTTGTGGCGCACAGGCTTAGTTGCTCCACGGCTGTTTGTTTGTTTACTGACTGACCGACTGGCTGCACCTCGCAGCTTGTGGGATCTTAGTTCCCTGACCAGGGATTGACCCCGGGCCCTCAGCAGTGAAAGCAGAGAGTCCAAACCACTGGACCGCCAGGGAAGTCCCTCCCCTGAGGTGTATTCTAATGGCACTCAGCCCATGCCGCCTAACAGCTGGCGACCAAGAGCAGTCAAAAGCACATCTGCTGGCACCAGAGGGCCCACCCTCAGTGATCTGGGTTAATGCAGCTGCCTAAGCTAGCTGTGGCTCTCGCCCATCAGTTCTCCTCTGTCCTGGGGGCGACAGCCTTGACCCTTTCTGCAGACCTTTCCACATGGGGTGCCTGTAGGTAAGCTGCCTGCTCACCACTGCGTCCCCCCCATCTGGTTTCCAAGAGGAAACACAGGCACTGGCCAGGGCACCTCTCCAAGGGCTGCAGGAATCTCTGATTTTGGAGTGTCCTGCACACTGGCACGTGACAATCCCACCTGTCACAGACTCCCAGCTTGGAGGCCCAATAACATTTTAATGAAGCACAACAAAATTAAAATTGTTACAGGAAGGTTTAAGAAAAGAGAATTTTCTAAAGCGTTCTAAAATGTACTTAAAAACTACTTGTGCGTCTTCAACATCCACCAAAGTGGCCTTTGGCACATACTGTTTTGTTGTGGCGCAGGGGCTACTTGAAATGGAGATCTGTTTTAGATCAAAGTAAGGTTTCTATCTTCTTAAACGGAAGTTTTCAGGTGCTTACTGTGAAGCAAATACACTTTATTTGAATTACTCAAAGTGCATCCAGCCTTGTCACCTCCAAGAAACTACCGGAAGGAAGCTGGTCACGTGATAACTCATCGGCTCTCTCCCTTCCTTCTGAGTCAGGTTCTAAGTGGGGCAGGTAGTCTGAGGGTAACCCCAAGTGCCGTGGGCCCCTCTGGAAACCCTGCCATATGGGTCGCTCACAATGACAGAGGTGCCTCCCAGCACCTGGGGCCATGGCCCCACTTCCACCCTCTGCTGTTAAACAAGGCAGGACAGGACCATCTGGGCTAATTCCCGCTCCAACCAGCAAGCTGCAGTGGACGCCAACGGGGACCCTCACTTGGAGGTTGCTGGGTGGACACTGGGTGCGCTCAGGACACAAGCCCCACCCATCAAAGGCCTGTGCCTGACTCCAGTGGGTGGCCACTGGGCTGGTGGGAGTAGGAGTGGCTGTGGTCTACCAGCAGCGCTGCACACTGTGCAGGTCTGATGCTGGCTGTTCCCGAAGGCTCCGGGGAAACCTGGGCAGAGTAGCCTCAAGGCCCCAGGCCGGCAACTTACAACCTCTTGTAGGCAGGCCACACTGAAAGCCAAAGATCCAGGATCCCTGAGGAACAGCCCGCCTGCACTTCCCTTGACTTAACAGCCTGGTGAAGGCTCGGGACCCAGAGCCATCCTGAGCAGGGGGGCACCACGGGACCAGGGCACATGGCACCCAGGAACACATCCTGCAGGCTGCAGGCTAAGAGCTGCATTTTAGGCTTGTTATCGCTAAACTCCACCACAAACCTCAAGTATCAGAGAGGGTCAAATGACTCGCCCAAACCCACACGGGGCCAGGATCCAACTCCACCTGCCACCTCCAAGGTTCTCTGTGCTGGGTGGTACACACATTTGCAGCCTCCTTTTCTCTGAGCCCTTCAGGGACTTGTAGGCTGACCCCAGGAGGACACAGCCACGTCTGTTGCAGTCACCTCCAACCTTCTGTCTGGAGATTTTGGTGATTAGGCCGGTGACTCATGCCCTGCACTCCACTTAGAGGGGGGCGGGCCTTTCCACCACTGGAAGGCCATGGTGGGCCACCCAAGCCCAGGAAATATTCACTGGATGGATGGAGGGGTGAATGGACAGATAGCTGTCCCGTTGAACCTTCTCAGTTTCTTCACAAGCAGGCACCCATGTCAGGGCCAGACAGACCACCTGGGACCAGACAAGCCATCCACTGGCAACAACTAGGGTGCTGGACAAAACACACAACAATGCTTTCCAAGTGAATGCAGGCAGCACTGGCCAGAGATGGGAAAGAAGGGAAACGGCCAAGGGAGCCTCTGACTGCTCAGCTCACTGCCTCCAGGAACCTCTGGACCACGGGCCAGGGAGGCTGAAGGAACTGCATGTGCGGGCAGAGGCCCATGAAGGCAGGGACAGTGCAGAGGGACAGCTCCTGGCACCTGCACGGGGCCTTGAGCTGCTGCCCAGGAAGGCTTCAGGTCTCTCCCTGAGGTGGGTCCCCAAGCCCAGGGATATGGGCCAGGAGACACCATAGGCAGCCAGCCCAGAGGAGTCCACACTGCACCACTCAGCAGTGGAGCTAAACCAGCCCTCATTTAAGGGGTTCTTTTATTCCCCTTACTAAGAAATTTCAAAAACAAGCTTCCCCAAGATCAGCTGATCCACTGCTAACCAAACTGCCTGCCAGCAGCCAGCAGAACTGACATGCTTTAAGACAATAAAATCCAGCAGACAATCCCATGGAATCTACAACACACAGTATCCAAAAACCAAAACTCTCCAGACATGTGAAGCTATAGAAAAATGTGAACCCTAACCCAAGAGAAAAATCAGTCAATGGAAACAGACCCAGAAAGGACAGAGAAGATGGAATTATCAGACAAGGGTTTCACTTTAGAGCAACTATTCTAAATTTAAAATGCTCAAGGGCTTAAAGAGAACCTTGAACTGGTGAGAAGAGGAATATGAAGTACCAGAGGAGAGTCACATGGAACTTCTTGAGCTGAGAAATGCAGTATCTTGATGAAATACTTACTGGGTGGGATTAACGTTAAACACTGTGGAAGAAAAGGTTAGTGAATCTGATGACAAAGTAATGTCAATTTACCCAAAATGAATCACACAGAAAAAAATCTACAGGAAAATGAACAAAGCCTTGGTGAGCCCGGCTGCGTGTCTGAAGACTGTGGGAGGTGAGGAAGGCCAGCCCGTGGCCCTAGACGGTGGGAAATCCAGGCGTGGGAAGCGTGAGGGGAGGAGTATTACCACGGGCGCCCCAAGGCCAGTCTGTGGGAGTAGGAACACAGAAAAGCCGAAGTAGTGCCCGGACATGAGGAAGACGTCCAGATGTCTCACCGCGACAATGAGCATCGCGAGGCTGCGTGGGACGTTCTGGAACCTCGCCATGGAGTGCTGCGTAGATGGCGGTGCGGGGCCATGGCCCAGAAACCTATGTTAGGTGAAAACTGTCTTCCCACGCCGCTTGCACACTCCGACAAGAACTCTGTAGATATGCGTGTGTGCATGCATATGGGAAAATAAAAAGATTACTAAAAAAAAAAAAGCCGTGGTGAACTGTGGGACAGTACTAAGAAATCCATTATACATGTAACTGGAATCCCAAGGGCATGATATCCAAAGAAATAATGGCCTCAAACCCCCAAATGTGACAAATACTATAAATCCACAGATCTAAGAAGCTCCAGCAGAAAACAAAGAACCACGTGGCAACACACCATAAGCAAACAAGTGCAGCGGGCTGACTGATGCACCACAAACGGAGAAGCACTCACGAGGCCAAATGTCAGAAACAAGCTCAGAGACCACAGCAGGACATCTTCAAAATACTGAGGAAAGAACACTGCCAACCCAGAATTCCATATACAGTGAAAAGAGAAGGTGACATAAAGACTTGTTCAGACAAAGGCTGAGAGAGTCTGTTTGCAGCAGATCTGCATTACAAGGAAGGTTCTGGAAGTTCTTTAGGAGGAAAGGAGAGTGACACCAGATGGACATGCAGATCTGCACAGAGGATGAAGACTGTCAGGTTATGGTGAACATTTATGAACATGAAAGACTTTTTTCTCATTATGTTTCTGTAAAAGATAATTGATAGTTGAAGGCAAAAATAACAATAATGAAGTGCGGGATTTGGATGTGCAACACTAAATGGGTGGCAACCAGGGGCAAGGAGGAGGAGGGGGAGATGGGAGCAGACTGTCCCAGGGTCCTGACACCATCTGACCCACTGCAGCAGATTAACTGGGAGGGCGTGGTCTCCCGGTGCCAGAGCTGACCCGGGCCTCCCTGCACCTCAGCTCTGGGGACGTGGAGCAGATGGACCCGCATATTTGCCTCTGGACACGCTGAACGTGCACCTCTGGCCTGGTCGGACCATTTACCCGTTCTTGCCCTCAAGGGGTACTTCCCGAGCCTCGAGGGTCCCAGGCCATGCCTCACAGAGTGGGACAGCTGGACACAGAGAGGACACCACATGGCCGTGACTGCACATGGAAGGAAGAAGTAAGGGGCACAGTGCACATGGCGTAAGGAGATGAAGCGGAGACACTGAGCTGGACTGCAGGCAGCAAGGGTGGCAGAGACAGCAGCCATGGGTGAGAAGGCAAGGTTTTTGTTTTTTTGTTTTACTGACTGATTGATTGATTGATTGGCTGTGTTGGGTCTTCGTTGCTGCGTGCGAGCTTTCTCTAGTTGTGGTGAGTGGGGGCCACCCTTTGTTGCAGTGCACGGGTTTCTCATTGTCGTGGCTTCTCGTTGCGGAACATGGGCTCTAGGCGCGCAGGCTTCAGTAGCTGTGGCATGTGGGCTCAGTAGTTGTGGCTTACGGGCCCTAGAGCTCAGGCTCAGTAGTTGTGGCGCAGGGGCTTAGTTGCTCCGCGGCGTGTGGGATCTTCCCGGACCAGGGCTCGAACCCATGTCCCCTGCATTGGTAGGCGGACTCTCAACCACTGTGCCACCAGGGAAGCCCGAGAAGGCAAGGTTTGAGGGCAGCCGTGGTATGAGGGAGACAGGGGTCCCCCTGGGTTCGTGGGCCCTCTCAGAAAGTAGATGTGGTACCAACAGTGTCTTCTGAGCAAACAGGCAGAGGTGTCTTTATAGTAGGACCAGCGTCACCCTCCAGACCCACCCAGCCTGCCCTGGACCCCAGCAGCTAGGACGCCCCTGGTGGTGCATGGGCTGAATGTGCAAACGTGGTCCTTCCTTGACTTCTGGCTGGCTGTTCCCTGCAGGGGCTGACAGCTCACAGGATCAGGGACGCACCGCTTGTTAGGGGTACCTGCCATCCTGTTACCTCCTCTACGTGTTTAGGGACCAAGAGGGACTGACGGACTAGCCCGGGCAATGCCCAAGTCCCTGTCTCCTCAGCAGCTTTTGGGTCAGCCCTCATACGGTGATTAACAAGCCACCAGGTAATGTAACTTCCCATGACACCCACCCCCAGGCACAACACCGCCCATCTCCATGCCTGTCACACTTGGTACATGCATGGGCTACGCCTCAAGGCTGGCAGCATTACACACGACACACTTAGTCTCTTCAGACCCTCTGAGGTCTTGTGTCACTCACATCGCAGGCTCACAGGTCACGCCCTCCCCCGGGGCCAAGCTGCCCAGTGTGGCACCTCCCAAGCAGCAGGCACCGACCCCCACACCAGCCCTGTCAGCACCCCGAGTAGCAGAACACCATCCCGCATTAGCAGTGCAGGGAGGATGAAACCAGGAGCTGCTCGGACAAGTGTCACTGCTAGTACCATGCTGTGACTAAGAGCCCAGGGCTGAGTTGGGAGGCCTGGCAGTGGTGGGCAGTGGGGAGGCCTCAACACAGCAGGGCAGGGGCGTCCACGCCCTGAGGTCACTCAGCCCCCAGGCAGCTCCCCAATGCAGGGGGCGCAACTTGGGTGAAGAAACCTGTTTAATAAAGATGTTGATGCATGTAAGAAAAAAACAGGGTGGGCACAGGGCAGTGACGGTCAGGGGAACAGGCAGGCCTGTGGGAGAAGGTGTGAATCCTGGCCTGAAACTCCTCTTCCCTAAGATGGGGCGAGGGCGAGAAGGAAGCTTACGGCCAGGATCCTCTTCTCTCTCCCCATGGAGAAGAACACTTCGAGGGTGAAGCAACAGGAAGTGGCTTATGAAATCCACCTCCAGGTCTAGCGACCAGTTTGTAGGAAGCGCAGTGGGTAAGGCAACAAGTTACACCTGCAGTTTTCCACTGGGTGACTCTGCCCCAGGGGACACTGGCGACGCGCAGAGACATTTTAGGACGTCGTGACTTGGTTGTGGGGGGCTGCTCCTGACATCTGACGGATGGAGGCCAGAGACTCTGCCCGACAGACTACGGTGTACAGGATGGCCCCACCACAGAGTGACCCAGCCCCAGATGTGAGTGAAGCCGAGGCCGAGAAGCCCTGAGCTAGCTGCCGCCACGCGGAAGGCAACGAGGACAGTGCCTGCCAGAGCAGAACATGGGAAATTCCTTGCGGCCGATGAACTGGTTTCTTCAACAGATGAATGGCTCGAGGGGAAGAATGGAGTGCTATAAATTACCACAGACCTAACACGAATGTCGCGTGTGGCTCTGTGTGGACCCTACCTGAACTAGCCTCAGTGAGGAGCCTGTGGAGGGCCAGCAAGGGTGCTCTCAGGGAGCTGCGCGGAGGCCATGTCTAAAAAACACAAGTCTGCATCTGTTGACAGTCAAGACAGTGACTGAAATAGCCATGGATGAAATGAAAAGATACCTGGGATCGTTTTAAAGATGCTCTAGCAAAACCAAACAAACCAAAAACGGGGGGATGAGGAGGGCACAGGGAAAAGTTGAGACAAGATGGGTAAAAGTTCAGAGGGTGAGACTGACAGCCAGGGGGCAATCGTTATTCTCACCTCTGTCCCAGCAACCCATGCACAGTCCCATGTGAAAAGATTTAAAATAAAAAGTGGAACAAGATAGAAAGCCCAGAGGTAAACCCACGCACCTATGGTCAACTAATCTATGACAAAGGAGGCAAGGATATACAGTGGAGAAAAGACAGTCTCTTCAACAAGTGGTGCTGGGAAAACTGGACAGCTACATGTAAAAGAATGAAATTAGAACACTCCCTAACACCATACACAAAAATAAATTCAAAATGGATTAGAGACCTAAATGTAAGGCCAGACACTATCAAACTCTTAGAGGAAAACATAGGAAGAACACTCTTATAGACATAAATCACAGCAAGATCTTTTTTGATCCACCTCCTAGAGAAATGGAAATAAAAACAAAAATAAACAAATGGGACCTAATGAAACTTAAAAGCTTTTGCACAGCAAAGGAAACCATAAACAAGACGAAAAGACAACCCTCAGAATGGGACAAAATATTTGCAAACGAATCAACAGACAAAGGACTAATCTCCAAAATATATAAACAGCTCATGCAGCTCAATATTAAAAAAACAAACAACACAGTCCAAAAATGGGCATAAGTCCTAAATAGACATTTCTCCAAAGAAGACATACAGATGGCCAAGAAGCACATGAAAAGCTGCTCAACATCACTAATTATTAGAGAAATGAAAATCAAAACTACAAAGAGGTATCACCTCACACCAGTTAGAATGGGCTTCATCAGAAAATCTACAAACAACAAATGCTGGAGAGGGTGTGGAGAAAAGGGAACCCTCCTGCACTGTTGGTGGGAATGTAAACTGATACAGCCACTATGGAGAACAGTATGGAGGTTCCTTAAAAAACTAAAAATAGAATTACCATATGATCCAGCAATCCCACTACTGGGCATATACCCAGAGAAAACCACAATTCAAAAAGACACACGCACCCCAATGTTCACTGCAGCACTATTTACAATAGCCAGGACATGGAAGCAACTTAAATGCCCATCGACAGACAAATGGATAAAGAAGATATGGTACATATATACAATGGAATATTACTCAGCCATAAAAAGGAACGAAATTGGGTCATTTGTTGAGACGTGGATGGATCTAGAGACTGTCATACAGAGTGAAGTAGTGAAGTAAGTCAGAAAGAGAAAAACAAATATTGTATATTTATGCATATATGTGGAACCTAGAAAAATGGTACAGATGAACCGGTTTGCCGGGCAGCAATTGAGACACAGATGTAGAGAACAAACGTATGGACACCAAGGGGGGAAAGCCACAGGGGGGTGGGGGCGGGGGTGTGATGAATTGGGCGATTGGGATTGACATGTATACAGTGATGTGTATAAATCTGATGACTAATAAGAACCTGCTGAATAAAAAAATTAAAAAAAATTAAAAAGTGCGGGACTTCCCTGGTGGCGCAGTGGTTAGGAGTCCGCCTACCAATGCAGGGGACACGGGTTTGAGCCCTGGTCCGGGAAGATCCCACATGCTGCGGAGCAACTAAGCCCGTGAGCCACAACTACTGAGCCCGCATGCCACAACTACTGAAGCCTGCGCACCTAGAGCCCGTGCTCTGCAACAAGAGAAGCCACCGCAATGAGAAGCCCGTGCACCGCAGCAAAGAGTAGCCCCTGCTCACCACAACTAGAGAAAGCCCGCATGCGGCAACGAAGACCCAATGCAGCCAAAAATAAATAAATAAATAAATAAATAAATAAATAAATACTTTTTTTTAAAAAAGTGTACAAGACCCCCCACCCAAGGCACACAGAATGGACGGTGTGGGAGGGTGTGAGGATGGTGAGCACAGAGCTGGTGCTTCACGTGGGGGAAAGGGATGGAGCCAGTGGAGGTGGAAGGACCATCAAGGACGGGGCAGATCTGGACACAGTCCCAGGATGCCCACCACTGGCTGAACGTGGGGAGCATCAGTACCCAACACTGCCCCTCTCAGTCCTGAAGTGCCCACTGGGGACAGTGGCAACTGTGCCCAGGCAGCACGCTCCCTGTGGCCTGAAGCCCCCGTAACTCACAGCTGCCTGTGGAAAGTGATGGGAGGGAAGGCTTCTGTTCCTCCTTAAACAGTCTGTCTTTCTGATTCTACAAAGCACAAACGAAGCCCATGAGCTGATTCTGCAGAGCTGGGATCCAACCTCTCTTGAGCAGTGCGTGGCCAGCAAAGGGGGAGGTTAGGTCCTGAGAAAAGGCCTGTCAGCCGACCTCCTGGCAACTGTCCCCCAATTTCCAGTAAAGCAGAGACGATTGGGAAACGCCTTTCAGGAATCCTCCCTGCGACTTCCTGGCAGGTTCCGAGTGGGATGCTGAGACCATAGAGAGCTTAGACAGTGTCTGGGACCAAGAGGGGCCAACTGTGTGAACCACAGGCGGGTAGAAAGGCCTGGGATGCATCCCCAGATCAGTCCTGTGGGCGTGGCCAGCTCAGGGCCAAGCTGGGAAACCTGGGCGGACACAGTGATAAGATTCTACCCTTACTTGATGAGGTCACAGCAGAGCAAGGGCATGGCAGGCCAGCACAGGGGCCCACAGCAGCTCCTCCCCTTGGCCGGGAGGACGGCACAACATTCTTCATTATGTGAAGGGACATGTAAAGGCAAGAAAAGGGATTCCGAGTGGCCATAAGCCAGGTGTAAATCAGGACCCACATGGTGGCCAGCACAGCAAATATTTCTATCTGAAGTCACAGAAGTGCACAGAAAGCTTAGGGAAAAAATTTTAAGACATCCTGAGGATTAGAAAAACAGATGTAAATCACCTGCAACTGGCCCTGACACCTTCCCATGCATTTCTGTTTGCTCTTCTTGGGTCAGCAAATAAACACGGTCAGCACCAGACGGGCCACCTTCCTTTCTGCTGCAATTCCCACATGCTCACCTGTACTCCAACTCTCCCCTCATCCCCAGAGACCTCCAATCTGTGTTCTGTCCCTATGGTTGCATCTTTTCTAGAAGGTCATATAAATGGAATCATACTGTATTAGTTTCCTGTGGCTATGTAACAAGTCACCACTAACTTGGTGGTGTAAAACAACAGAAGTTTACTCTCTCAGTCCTGGAGGCCAGAAATCAGTACCCTTGGGCTGAAATCAAAGCATCACTGGCAGGGCTGACTTCCCTCCGAAGGCTCTAGGGGAGGATCCTTCCTAGTTTCTTCTAGCTTCTGGAGGCTCCAGGCATTCCTTGGCTTATGGCTGCATCACTCCAATCTCTGCCTCTGTAGTCACATCACCTTCTCTTCCGCTGCATCAAATCTCTCTCTGCTCTCTCTTAAAACGTCACTTGTGATCACATTTAGCGCCCATAAACCCAGGATAATCCCGTCTCAGAATTCTTAACTCTTTAAAATAATTTTTTCTTGGCTTTTTTTTTTTTGATCTAAACATAGATTTACATTTATCATATTTTACTATTTTTTTAAACTTTTTAAAACTTTTTTTATTCAATGAGAGATTCTTTAAATTCTACAGTGCTTTACAATTTTCAGAAGTTTCACCCACATGATTTCAAATAATCCCATAATAACCCTTTTTAAAAATATCTCCTACTCCTATACTGTCCCTCCCTGCTTCCCTCTCCCCACTGGTAACCACTAGTTTGTTCTCTGTATCTGTGAATCTGCTTTAGAATCCTTAACTTACTCCCATCGGCAAAGTCATTTTTTTCACATAAGGTCACATTCACAGGTTCCAGAGATTAAGACCTGGACATCAATAGATAAGGGGGCCCTTATCCGGCTGACCACACAATACTTAGCATAATACCTAGGAGATTCAACCACACTGCTGTCACCAGAAGTTCATTCCTTTATACTGCTTAGTATTAACCCACCATATTATACTACAGTCTGTTCATCCATCTGCAGACTAAGTTAGGACACTGGGGTCATTTCCAGTTTGGGGAACTAATGAATCAACTGCTATAAACATTCACATGCAGGTTTTTGTGCAGACATGAGTTTTCATTTCACCTGATGAACAGCCAGAAGCGTGACGGCTGGGTCCGAATGGTAAGTGTATGTTTAACTTCATGAGAAATGGCCACACTGGCTTCCAGGGTGGCTGTGCATTCTGCAGTCCCATCAGCAAAGAAGGAGAATTCCACTTGCTCCCCATCCATGTCAGGATTTAATGTTGTCAGGTTTTCTATTTTAGCCATTCTCGTAGGTGTGAAGTGGTATCTCGTGGTTTCAACTTGCACTTCCCTAATGACGTGGAATGTTCTCATGGACTAATCTGCCATTCTTGTAACTTTATGGTGAAGCTATACAAATCTCCAACGCATTTTTTAAAACTGGGTCATCTTATTATTGCGTTTTGAGAGTTCTTATATCCTAGATACCAGAGCTTTAGCAGATGAGTTTTACAAAGATTTTTCTCCCAGTCTGTGGCTTGTCTTTTTATTCTCTTAACAATGTCCTTCAAAAAGCAGTCCTTAATTCTATTTTTTAAAATTAATTAATTAATTAATTTTTGGCTGTGTTGGGTCTTCGTTGCTGTGCGCAGGCTTTCTCTGGTTGCGGCGAGCGGGGGCTACTTGTCGTTGTGGTGTGCAGACTTCTTATCACGGTGGCTTCTCTTGTTGCAGAGCACAGGCTCTAGGCTCATGGGCTTCAGTAGTTGTGGCGTGCGAGCTCAGTAGTTGTGGCTTGCTGTCTCTAGAGCACAGGCTCAGTAGTTGTGCGGCACAGGCTTAGCTGCTCCGCGGCATGTGGGATCTTCCCGGACCAGGGATCAAACCCGTGTCCCCTGCATTGGCAGGCGGATTCTTAACCACTGCTCTACCAGGGAAGTCCCGCTCCTTTCTTTTTTTTAAATGGCTCCGTTTTATTAAAATCTTCTAAATTCTTACCAACTTCCCTCTCCTCTCCCCAAAAAGAAGTTCCAGAGAACTGCTGAGTCCAACACCACCCCCACCCCAGATCCCACTGCAGGGTCTCTTTCAGATTTCCATGTCTGCACGCTCTCTGCATCATGACCCCAGACACTCCCTGGGTGCTGACCACCCAGATGGTGCAAGGTTTGAGGACATCATCTGGTTTCAGCCTCACAACACCCGTGGGGTGGGGTGGGGTAGGTGGTGTCCTCCCTGCCCCTGACACCCCTGCCTCACCCTGAGCGGCAGCACATGCTGCTCCACTGCTCACACACCGATAAAGCCAACAAGTCGGGCCTAGGCCGTGTGGAACCAAGACCACTCCCCTGCCGGGTCCCGTGTCCCTCGTGTGCCAGCCGACACGACTGCCCCAGGTGTCCAAAGCAGTGACTCTACAGAGGGGCACTAGACAAATGAGAGCACAGGGGACGTCGGTACACAGGAAGGGCAAAAGGACCCGCAGGGCAGGGTCTGGTGTGTGCTCTACTTAAATGTTGGTGGGTGGGCGGCATCTGAGCCCTGACTGGAGGGGAGCTGCACGGACTCGCTGGGCACAGGCTCTCCATGGAAATCACAGCCAAACTGAACATGATGACTTGTGGTATCAAGGACAGCAGGCCTCCATCAAGAAACTCACTCCCATCTTCGACTACTCAGATATCAGGGTTCCTGCTGTTACGACTGAGGAAAATAAGGTACAGAGGGGGGACAGGGCTGCTGGAGGTCACAGGGCAGGGCTGGGGGCCCCACTCCACCAGCAGAGCTGATACCAACCTCACAGGAAGGCCAGTCCTGGGGCCCTCACATGGCTCACGCTTGGTCACCGCCCCATTAGACTGTATCCCAACTTCACAATTTATCCAAATTCTTTGTGAAACGCACGTGACCCCGTGGTAATGGGATGAGACAAACATTTGCTAAACAATTCTTCACATTAAAGTGCTTCTACTCCACTGAGCCCTGTTCCATCCACAGCTGCCCGCAGCACATCCCAGGCCTGCCTCCAGGGGAGTGCGCTCTCATGAGCCACCAACCCTGCCACCTCTCTGAGCTCTGCAACCCACGCCTGTGCCAGGCCCTCTTTTCAACACCTTTGCCTCATTATTATTTCATCTTTCCCATCTGCCTTTCCTCAAATAGAAAAATTAAGAAGCCGCCCCACGTCAGTACCTGCTGCACGCCCCCGGCACACGCAGCCTGCAGCACTGAGCACAGCCTGTGGAGGAGCCAGGTCCACACGCTGGACTCAGCTCCCTGTCCCCAGATGGCCGAACCTCAGATCTCATCTTGTCTGTGTTACCGCTGCCCTGTGGGAACAGAGCAAGCTTGCGCAAAGAACCACAGCACCGTGTCTTGGAGTTTGCAGCCCAGGCCCCTTGCTCTGCTCCGGGGATCTGAGGCCCCCTCCCTCTGAGCAGGAGCCCACCTCAGGGAGTTGTGTCCTTGGCCTCATCTTACTTTCAGGGAGCCCTTGACAAGGCTGATGGAAGCACTCCGGAAATGCAGACAAATAGGCAGGAAGATACCTGGGGCACTCTGCACCACTGCGCTTCTGACGTGCCTCGCCAGGAGCCTGAATGTTGGGTGGGCTTGTTTTTCCTTCTTATTTTTTATTTATTTATTTTTTTTAATATTTAAAAAAGAATTTTTTTTGATGTGGACCGCTTCTAAAGTCTTTACTGAGTTTGTTACAATACTGCTTATGTTTTATGTTGTATGTTTTGGTTTTTGGCCGCAAGGCATATGGGATCTTATCTCCCCGGCCAGGGATCGAACCCGCACACCCCCTGCATTGGAAGGCGAAGTCTTAACCACTGGACTGCCAGGGAAGTCCCTGTTTTTCCTTTTTAAATGCTCACTGAAACTCATCAACAGGCACTGAACTCAGCATCAAACTTCACTCTGCCCAAACCTGTCCTCTGCCCATGGCCTGGGGGCAACATGACAACACACACACACACACACACACACACCTCTCTCTCTCTCTCTCTCTCTCTCACTCTCTCTCACTCTCTCTCACTCTCTCTCACTCTCTCTCACTCTCTCTCTCTCAGACTGGAATCTTACAGCGGAGGAAGCTGAGGGCTTCACCTAGATGGCCCGGGTCCTCTGGGGCACAGCCCAGGAGGCTGCTCTGCATCTCGGCACGGGGCTCAGCTCGAGTTGCTCCCTTCTCATCACCTGCAAAGCACCCCAAACCTGTCCCAGGAGATGCAGGCACAAATCACAGACAAATAAATGCCATGGCTGAGAACTCGGCCTCCTCTCCCCTTTGAGATGCGATCCCCCACCCCACCCCATGGCCTCCAGCTGGTGCCCACAGCAGGGTCACTCTCTTGTATCTCCCTCTCACACACACAAATGACCTGCAATCTGGATCTGGGAGCTGCCAGGTCAGGGACCTGCCCTCCCAGCCTAGGAGCTCACTCAGCACTGGTCCCACCGTGTCACCTCGGACACATGCTCCCAGTCCATGTTACCTCTCCTCTCCACCCCACCAGCCTCTGACCAGCTTCAGGCATCAGCTCCAGGCCATGTTCAACACCCTCCGCCACTTCTACCACTGCAAAGGAGTAAATCCTAATTGCTCAGAACCACAGAAAAGGCCTCACCATGCAGACCCTGCCTTGAACACACCACCACTCACCAGCTGGGGACCCCGGGAAGGGGGACTGCCTCTGAGCAGAGCCGATTCTCGAGCAGCTGGGCAGTAAAGGCTGCCTCCACCACAAGGTTAGGTCAGAGACATGGCCTTGGAGCACAGGCTGGGATACTGTTCCCGAGGATTCCAGAGACATTCTGGAGGCTTGGAGAAATGTCTGGACAAGCCAACCTCCCCAGAGAGCTGAGTAACCGCTCTCTTTCTAGCAACTCTGATATATATATATATTTTTTAAATTAATTTTATTTATTTACTTATGGCTGCGTTGGGTCTTCGTTGCTGCACACGCGCTTTCTCTAGTTGCGGCGAGCGGGGGCTACTCTTCGTTGCAGTGCACGGGCTTCTCATTACGGTGGCTTCTCTTGCTGCGGAGCACGGGCTCTAGGTGCGCGGGTTTCAGTAGCTGTGGCACACGGGCTCAGTAGTTGTGGCTCACGGGCTCTAGAGCGCAGCCTCAGTAGTTGTGGTGCACGGGCTTAGATGCTCCGCGGCATGTGGGATCTTCCCGGACCAGGGCTCGAACCCGTGTCCCCTGCCTCGGTAGGCGGATTCTTAACCACTGTGCCACAAAGGAAGCCCAACTCTGATATTTTGAGCCAGAAAACTCCAAAAGTCTCAAAGAGCCATCAAAATCTGGGAGAAGGGAATTCCCTGGCGGTGCAGTGGTTAGGACTCCACGTTTTCACTGCCAAAGGTGTAGGTTCAATCCCTGGTCAGGAACTAAGATCCCACAGGCTGCATGGCAGGGCCAAAAAAAATAAAACAAGAATTTGTTTAAAAAAAAATCCGGGAGGAAAGATGGCCTAGGGCTTGGGACCCGCCCACAGGTCCCTTGGTCATTGGCATGCTCTTGTGGCACCAAGGGGTGGGCACTGGCTGGGCCCAGGACTCGGCCTGGCCTGCCCTCAAATGTGTGGGGCGGGAGAGAGCAGAACAAATGTGACAAACACGTGTGAGGTGTGTGTTGTTCTGGGCAGCAAGGTCTCAGAAAGCTAACACCGCTGAATTCAGCCCACGATCTTCCTTCTCCTGGAGGAGCACTAGGGCGCCATGCACGGAGCTGGGCTTGGGTGCAGCCTGCAGTTTGGGGATAGGGCTTTGAGCAGCCAGGTGGCTGGCTCAGACATGGGCCTCTAGTTACCAGCTACATGTCCCAAGAAAGTCTTCAACCTCACAGGGTCTGACATGGAGCAGGCTGTATGAAATCGGTACATTTTTAAACTTGTCTTTGAGAAACAGAACCTAACCTGACCTGGCCAAGGCCGGGCTGTGCTGGACCCTCGGGGAGGCCCTGGGACCCAAACCACCCTGAGTCCTGCACCCTCAGAGCATCTCCACAGTGAGGACCCGTGTGGCTGTCGGGCACTCAGGTCTCATCACTATCAGAGCCCAGAACGGATCAGTCCCTTCCGACCCTTGCTTGGCTTCCAACAGACCCAGGTGTCAGTCTCTGGGAACAACAGGAGCCTCTATCACCCTGACAGACAGAACAGACCTTCCTGGAACAACCTGAACTTTCAGACTCTGGACACTCAGGAGCTGCTGGAGCCCAGGGAGGCGGGGCCCAGCTGCCCATCCAGCTGTCATCCCAGCCATTGGCTTCAGACCAACCCCTCAAAGGGCTCTCTGCCAGCTGCCGCTGCCGGGTGGTGAGTACAGCCGTCTCTGAGCACGGACGGGCTGACTGGGAAGTCTGCGGGGCGGGTTGCCTCCACCACACTCCTCCTGACCTGGAGTTCTGAGAAATGTGCCCACGGGCCCCCGGCAGGTGAGCAGCGAGTGACGCTTGGCCCAGGCTGCCTCTCCAAACACATCAGCTGCCACCTGGCTCCCATAAACAAAAGGATCAGCCCTGTTCTTGGGTTAAGTTGTGCACAGGTGTCCACCAAGGTCCACCAACTGACTGCCCCCCCAGAAACATGACCTGCCCCCAGAGCAAACAGCCCAACGAGAAATGTCACCAAACTGGGCCCATCCTGCAGAGCGGGTGGGGCAGCAATGCTGGTCTCTTCTGGGGTGGGAGCAGCATGCGTTCTGCCAGCAGCTTGCACCCACTGGCCCTCAACAGCCTGACTGTGGGGACCTCCCGTGGACAAGGTCACGTGTTTCCACAATCAGCTCTGGGTGGATGAGGAAACTGAGGCCTTCAAGGAAGCCAGCAGCTTTGCTCAAGGTCACCAGCTCAGGAAGCAGCAGAGCACACATTCAAACCCAGGACTGCCCCCCAAACCAGGAGGCGGAGGGCCCTCTACTACTTTAGGACAGATCTTTTCCCCTGACTGCCTTTCCTTCAGTATCAACGGGGTCATGCTGCTTTGGATGCTCCTGTCACCCTCCTCAACTGTCTGACCAGCGTCCTCGCCGGAGCTGCACGGGGCGCTCCTGTTTCTGCAGATCCATTTTCATTCATCAGCCTGCTGGAGGACAGCCTTGCCCTGAAAGCACAAATGAGCCAGAAGTCTGAAACCGTCAGCCACCTTTTTACAGAACATCTTGTCACCTGCCTAAAAACAAAAGTGACTGATCTCGGCTCAAAGTGACAAGATTAAGCACTGTGTATTTGTGTAAAGCTGATGCGCCCCAGAAGCCAGGAGGCAGCTGGAGTTCTGCTGAGCAAACTGCGGATCTGAGTAAGAACAGAGTGTAGATGTAAATGAGAAGGAGTCCTTCCAGGACTCTTATAAGCATTCATCAAATCACATCCTGCAGCCCTGGGGGCTCACGGTGACCCCCTTTACGATACTCAAACCCAGCACTTGTGTGACACCCCAAGCCACTGTCCGAGGCATTCTTCCCTGGATCCACCTGGTTGACTCCTCAACTGAGGCTTCCTCAGAAAGGCTCCCAGTGGGGATCGCTCACTCGGACTCCTGCCACCGGGTGAGGACATCTCCCTGACAGACATGCTGGGCTGGTCTGAAGATGAGTCCCAGGAGGGAGGATGTCCTATCACTGCTGGTCTCCAGGGCAGATGGTCTGGCACCAGGTCACCCAAGTCAGGGCTCAGCCACATGCAGAGTAGAGACGTGAGCCAGCCCTAACCACACCGTGTGGCAGGTGAGACGCTGCTTCCGGGAGCAGGGAACAAACGCCCCTGCCTGGCTATCTCTCCTAAATATGATCTGGAAATAATCCCAAGCTCACAGAAAAGCTGCAAGAGCACAAAGAACACCCAAATACCTTTAAACCCCACACTGACCTGCCGCTAACTTTTCCCCACCTGCCCACAAGCTCTCTGCCCCTATGCACACATGCACACCATAACATATAGATTTGGGTGCGCACACTTGCTTTCCCAAACCAACTGAGAGTGAGCTGCATACACCACTGCGCTTCACCCCTAAACACTCAGTGCATCTCCCAGGAGTAAACCACATGACAGCCGCCAGCTTCACCATGTTCGTTACTGACGGGACACTGTGCACCACTGTCTACCTTCCACGTTGTCACCTGGCTCGGTGGTGTCCTCCCACTGCCCTCCCTCCAGTGAGGAGAACAGCACACAGCACTGAGCCACCCCGTCTCATCAGCCACCTTTAATCTGGAGGTTTCTTGGCTGTTTGTTTGTTTGTTTATTTATTTATTTTTGGCTGCATTGGGTCTTTGTTGCTGTGTGTGGGTTTTCTCTAGTTGTGGCGAGCGGGGGCTACTCTTCGTCGCGGTGCACGGGCTTCTCATTGCAGTGGCTTCTCCTGTTGCGGAGCACGGGCTCTAGGCTCGCGGGCTTCAGTAGCTGTGGCACGTGGGCTCAGTAGTTGTGCCTCGCGGGCTCTAGAGCGCAGGCTCAGTAGTTGTGGCGCACGGGCTTAGTTGCTCTGCGGCATGTGGGATCTTCCCGGACCACGGCTCCAACCCGTGTCCCCTGCACTGGCAGGCGGATTCTTAACCACTGCGCCACCAGGGAAGCCCTCTTGGCTGTTCTTTGACGTTTAGGACATTGACATTCTTAGAGGATACAGGTGCCCCTGCCTTTTCTTTACTAGAGCATGCTACATTTTGGGTCTACCTAGTGTGACTGTGATGAACTGCACTGTGCTCCATCCGCATGACTGGAGGTGACCATCGTCCTCCACGGCACCCCACCCAGAGGCACTCGCAGAGGGGTCTGTCTGCCCTTCTGGGACGGT
Source organism: Balaenoptera borealis (assembly GCF_965194805.1). Classification (NCBI taxonomy): domain Eukaryota; kingdom Metazoa; phylum Chordata; class Mammalia; order Artiodactyla; family Balaenopteridae; genus Balaenoptera; species Balaenoptera borealis. The sequence continues at coordinate 172,481,166 of NC_138867.1, read as the reverse complement.
TAACTCTGATCACCCAGGCAGGGCCACCCTGTTTGGTCTACCTTCTCCCCATGCAGGTCACAACAGACGCTTGCTCTCCACCCACAGCCCGAGTTCAGCCAGCCCCACTCTCCACAGCTTCGCGGTGGTGGCTGTAAAACTCAGTCCCTGTCTCTGGTAGCCTCGGCATCCCACCATAAGCAGGAGCCCTCCCTTTTCCCCACTAATTTATTTACATGCTACCATGAGCAGTATGGTGAATTTTATGTGTCAACTTGGCTAGGCCACGGAACCCAATTGCTTGGTCAAATACCAGTTGCAGTGAAGGCATTTTTTAGATGTGATTAACATTTAAATCAACAGACTCTGAGTAAAGTAGATTACCCTCCACAGCCCTCCCAATCAGTTGAAGGCTGTAAGAGAAAAAAGGACCAAGATCCTCTGGAAAAAGGAGGACTTCTGCCCCCGCACAGCCTTTGAACTCAAGATACAACATCAGCTCTTCCCCGGGTCTCCAGCCTGCCAGCCTGCCCTACAGGTTTTGGACTTGCCAGCCCCCATGACTGCATGACCCAATTCTTTAAAAGAAGTCTCTTCTCAAACGCAAATGGCCAGCAGACACATGAAAAGATGCTCAACATCGTTAATTATTAAGAGAAACGCAAATCAAAACTACAATGAGGTATCACCTCACACCGGTCAGAATGGCCATCATTAAAAACTCTAAGAGGACTTCCCTGGTGGCGAGCAGTGGCTAAGAATCCGCCTGCCAATGCAGGGGACACGGGTTCAAGCCGTGGTCCAGGAAGATACCACACGCCGTGGAGCAACTAGGCCCGTGCACCGCAACTACTGAGCCTGTGCTCTAGAGCCCGTGAGCCACAGCTACTGAGCCCGTGTGCCACAACTACTGAAGCCCGCATGCCTAGATCCCGTGCTCCGCAAAAAGAGAAGCCACCACAATGAGAAGCCCATGTGCACCACAACAAAGAGTAGCCCCTGCTCACCACAACTAGAGAAAGCCCACGCACAGCAACGAAGACCCAACACAACCAAAAATAAATATAAATAAAATAAATAAATTTTTAAAAACTCTATGAATAACAAATGCTGGAGAGGATGTGGGAAAAGGGGAACCCTCCTACACTGCTGGTGGGAATGTAAGTTGGTACAGCCAATATGGAAAACAGTATAGAGGTTCCTCAGAAAACTAAAAATAGAAATAGAATTACCATATCATTCAGCAATCCCACTCTTGGGCATATATCAGACAAAACTCTAATTCAAAACGATACATATGGGACTTCCCTGGTGGTCCAGTGCTAAGACTCAGCACTCCCAATGCAGGGGGCCCAGGTTTGGTCCCTGGTCGAGGAACTAGATCTCACATGTCGCAACTAAGACCCAGGGCAGCCAAATAAATAAATAATTTTTAAAAAGATACATGCACCCCTATGTTCATAGCAGCACTATTCACAATAGCCAAGACATGGAAACAACCTAAATGTCCATGGACAGATGAATGGATAAAGAAGTTGTGGTACATATATACAATGGAATACTACTCAGCCATAAAAAGGAATGAGATAATGCCATTTGCAGCAACATGGATGCAACTAGAGATTACCACACTAAGTGAAGTAAGTCAAAGAGAAAGACAAATACCATATGATATCACTTATATGTGGAATCTAAAATATGACACAAATGAACCTATCTACGAAACAGAAACAGACCCACAGACATAGAGAACAGACTTGTGGTTGCCAAGGGGGACAGGGGTGGGGCAGGGATGGAGTGGGAGACTGGGGTTAGCAGATGTAAGCTATTATACATAGAATGGATAAACAACAAGGTCCTACTCTATAGCACAACTATATTCAATATCCTATGATAAACCACAATGGAAAATATTTTTTAAAAAGAATGTATATATATGTATAACTGAATCACTTTGCTGTACAGCAGAAGTTAACACAACATTGTAAATCAACTGTACTTCAATAAAAAAAAATTTTTTTTAACACACACAAAGGAATTCCCTGTCGGTCCAGTGGTTAGGACTCGGCACTTACACTGCCGTGGCCTGGATTCGATCCCTGGTCGGGGAACTAAGATCCCACAAACCGTGAGGCTCAGCCAAACACACACACACACACGTCTCTTCTCACTCCTTCACTCCTATTGGTTCTGTTTCTCTGGAAAACCCTGATATGGACAGACTTGTGGACTGCCTTTTGCAATGGTCTCAAGTGCATTCCAGTCCTTACTTATCCTGATACTCAGATTGTCTCAGACTGGCCCTGGGGTCCTTGGTGCTGGCTCCCAACTCATCCCTGCCCTCCTCTGAGCCCTCTCTGACGTCCTAGCACCACAAGAGGTTCTGGCCAGAGCTGTGGGGTTGCCCAGCTCTCAAAGGAGCCCCGGTTCCGAGACTGAGACTAGGAAGCTTCCTCATTACTCACAGCAGATTACAGAGGTCCATGACCGAGACAGCTGCTGAGGGCCTGACATCGGAAGAAGTGTACAGAACAGGGCTCACATTTGGGGCGTCCTTGAATTTGGGTGGGAAGAAAAAACACATCTATTTCCACTAACTGTAACTTAGCATTTCCTTCAGTTACAAAGGTAGGCAACAAACTACAGCAGTTATGAGCAGTATCAACTCTGATATGCTTTAGCGCATCAAATGATGGTTTGTTGCTGTCTTCAAACACCATTTTTGCTCACCACGATTTCAAAATTACAGCAACTAGATCTACTGCTAGATCTCATCACTTAACACATTAACATAATAAATTTGTTACTAGGTCACACATTCCTTTTTAATACTTTATTCACTCTCTGTGTAGCGCATTTCCTTGGTAATTCTACATATTTTAGGCATCTGAGAGGGATCATGCCCAGAAAGGGCCGAGGCCCCTGTCTGTGATTCAGTGGCTTACCAGAAGCTGCCCCAAATAGGGTGCGGCCATGACAGCCTGACTGGGAAGGTGCTTATAAAGTAGGCTGTAGTTCAAAAAAAATTACCCCCACTAATCCACTGTCTCTAAAACAGTATTTTAGACCTGGCCTCAGAAAGCTGGGGGTGAGGAATCACCAGCTAAGCCATGTAAAGTGCTAACTCGGGCATGGAATGTCAGCACCCCGACCTCCACACCAGTGCTGCTGATGCCCATGGTGGGGGGTCCTCCATGCAGTGGGGAACACATGGCTGAGTCCTAGAGCATCTGGTTCCAGTTATTTAAAATGCCATTATTACATCATGGACACAGGTGCATGCAGGCGCCACAAGATGTCACACAACTGAGAGGACATTTGTAAATGAATGACACCCCCCCCTCCCCGCCTGTCTGGAATACCTCCCCCTGAGCAGGCCCCTCTCTAAAGCCTCGCCTTCTCACTCAGGTTGCCCTTCCGCAGCGTCAGGCTGCCTACTCCCTGGAGCGGCTGTCCCTCCTGCCCCATCTCCCCAAACCCCCTGGCAGGAAGAGCCTGTGTGCTGGCCTCAGCTGGGCCTCCATCAGCTAGGCTGAGATGACACCAGGAAAGGCTAGAATAAGAACATGTTCCCCCCACACCCAGTAATTCCTCCTAAGACCCCCTCCCACCTCCAAAATGAAAAGAGCAGCTCTGAACACCTCACAGAGCGGGCTGGGCCAAACTGCTGCTCCTGATCTGGTGTGGTTTCTAAAGCCAACTTGGACAAGCAGAGGCGAGGGCAGGCTGCCTTCGTCTTCTGCGCCAAGACCAGACCAGGAGGGTAACTAAGAAGGAAAGCGGAGGATGTACCAAAGACAAACCATTTCTACAAGCCCAGGGATTTGTATGAGAACCTAAAAAGGAAAGAAGGACACCATCACAGGCAGCTCAGACCCCAGGGTGGTGAGAAGGGGCCACTGTCACCAGAGCTGCCCACCAGGCCCTGCTGGGAAGCTCTACCCAGCACCTACCAAAAAACACCCTCTCTGTACTGCGGCACTGCAGAGCCTGCCTGGGCTCTAGGCAGCATAATGACACCTCTGTCCCCTGTGAGGCTGCCAGCCCGGGCCGAGAGGGCTGGGCTCCCCTGAACGCAGGGTGTGGGGCTTCATCTTGGGCAAAAACCAGAGACCATTAAATGGGAGCGAGACGCCCCACTCAGGAGGATGAAATGATAAGAACGTGGCATATTTTTCCCTCTCTAACCCACCCAGGTGACCCAACGGGTAGGGCAGGCAGGACATCCATACCTAGACAGCCCCACAGACAAAGGGAGAGGGCCCACCAGCCACCTGGTCCCTGGGAAACACCGTCCTTTACCCTGCAGGCTGGGAAAGGCCTGCTGGGTCACTGATCACTTTTCCCAGTGTTGTCTGCTCTGGTTCCAGCACACAGGTGTCCTCCAGAGAGGACAGTCCCAGAGACCCCCAAGAGGTGACCTGTCCTACAAGGGCACAGTAAGGTCTCTCTCACCAGGCAGGTAATCAGAAACAAAAATCAATACTAGAAATCTATCCCAGGGCATGAGGATCCCCAAGGACCAAAGACCCCCCCTGAAATCCCCCCAGGTCTTTCTACCTCCCAGGTCCCTCCTCTCTGCTACCTGGCACTAAAGACCACAAACGAAAATTTCCAACTCCCTACCTCTGCTCAGCTTGACCCCTCCCACCACCCTGCACTCACTTGCCAGCATTCTGGGTGCCAGACCAGGTAACTGCATCTTCCAGCATCTTCTTTGCCTTCAGAGCTGCATCAGCTCTGTCCATGCCAGACTGGAATCCTCTCCCTCCACTTCCTGAGCTGGCAACACCTGGACACCTGGCACCTTTGGCAGGTGCAATCTCAGAACCATCTCACCTAGGACTTAATAGCTGGAGAAGGCAACAGAAGCACTACAGCAAGCCGGAAGGATGGAGGCAGGAGGCGGGGACCCAGCAGCCAATAAGACAGACGTTGCCCTGTCCACTCAGGGCCCCTTGGCACAGTTTTTAAGAGTGGACAATAGAGTGACACTGGGAGAGGCTGTTGTGATGGGATGAGAGGGGGCGCTGAGCCGAGACCAGAAGGATGGGAGGTGACAGACCTCAAGGGAGGCCAGACCAGGGAAACGGAGCAGGGAGAGAAGGGCCTGAGCACCCAAAGGGGTGTTGCTTGGTCCCATGCGCCTGTCAACCACTGCTCTGGGCAGCTGGGGCACAGAACAGGAGACAGTAAGGAGCAGCAAGAGACCCCAGATGGGAGATGCTGGCCTCTGCCGTTCCTCCTCACTCGTGTCCCCATTAGCTCCTCCACTGCAGCTGAGGGAGGAAAGCTGGGGGGGGTCCAAACAGAGAGACCAGTCTTAAGGATGCTGAGCCGGGCAGAGCAGAGTGACGGGGAGGGAAGAGGGGCCCCCAGCGCTAGGCAGAGCTGGCAGAAGCCAGGTCCCCTGCACAGCCACTTCCGGGGAGTCTGCACTAGGGTAGGGGATGGGCGGGCTGGCCCCGAGTACCTCAGCCTGGGCTGTGGGAAAGATCTGGCAGCGGCCAGTGCCTCTGCTGACCTTCTGACCTGAGCCTGGGGTGACAGGGCTCAGGGAGGAGGGCCAAGCAGAGTCCCCTGCACTCTCCAGAAGGGGCCTCTCCTTGGCACACCTGCTCCCTGCCCTGACGGCGGGGATTTGCACGCCCCAAAAGACGATGTCCAGGGTTTGGACAGGCGTGGAGGAGTGGCTGAGTGCATCCTCTCCTCAGCGTGACAGCAATGAGCAGAGGACACCCCTTCACGTGGCCCTTCATCTGACACTCCACTCAGTCCCTCGCAACCTCCAGGGAAGGGGCAACTGCTCCCGCCTCACAGAGGGAGAAACTGAGGCTCGGGCCATGCTGAGCCCCACGACGAGGGAAGGAGGACTCAACCCAGACCGTCCAGGTCCCCACGCAGGTGCCTTTCGGCATCACCAAGCCAAACTTCAGATCTCGACAACCTCGAGCTGCGACAGCCGTGCCTGAGTGTGTGCCACGTGGCATGTTGGAGCAAAGGAGAGCCATGCGTGAGCCCAGGGGTGGTGCAGCCCCTGCCTCACGCAGGAGGACCTCAAGCGCGGACACTGGCTGAGATTCCAAAAGAGGCAGGAGCCTCCTGCAGCGAGCATTCTGTAATCTCGGAGACAACGGAGCCAGAGCAACCTCCAGGCTCAGGAAGCAGCAGAGTCCCCGAGGGGTGACCCAGGAAAGTACCACCTCCACCACTCGGCTGCTCAACAGGCCAAACCTGAGGAGACCCAGCCACGTGCCACACCTGTGAGTGACAGAACACGTCTTCCTGGGCTCGAAAATAAATAAAACCAGGTCAGGTGCAAGAAACAACTTTTTTTAAAGTTTCTAGAAGGGTAGTCTGTGTAGGAGACACAGTGAGGCCAGCCTCAGCGACGGGAGGAGCAGAGTGGACTCTCACCATGGCCGGAATACCGAGTCTTCTAAGCAAGCAAACATCACTCCAGCAACACGAAACCCCTAGAACGAAAACTCAAGCCTCCCGCCTTCCTACTCAACAACCTCAGGTCAACAAAACCATTTTATCTCAGGCTTGAAATTAGATTTCGGGAGCAGCTTACAATCTGCGCCATCACAGAAGGAGAACCTGGCAGGACTCCAGGCCAGCCGCCTCAGCGGAAGGAGGACCAGAAGGTCTATTTAGGAAAGGAAGACGGAAGTGTCTCGCTGGCACTGACAGTCGCGTGCATCGGCAGTGAAACTGCACAGTACAGTCCAAACGTTTTCTGGATTTCTAGACTAGGAACCCAGAATAAACCAGGGTGAGAGGTCAGGTGAACTTGGGGGCCCTCGGCTGGTCCAGCCTCACATCACCACCATGCTGCCCCGCGGGGCTGGGTTAAGGAGAACTGCAACATGAAACTCACAGCCTTATGCAGGAAAGATAAGCCAAAAGGTTCTAACCCCCTCCAAGGTCCAGGGTCCCCTCCTCCACACCACTCCAAGCCATTCAAACCCAACCCATAGCTGGGGGGGAAGGGCTGGGCATTGCTTGAAAGCTGAGGCAGCACCTGGAGGTGTCCTGTCCTTTCCTTATAGGAGATCGGAGCAGTGCACCTGCCAGGCTTCAACATCAATCAACCGGTCCCAGCAGAGACAGGGAACCAAAGGCTTAAGAACAGGAATGATACACTGGGGCTTTCAGCAGCTGCTGGGACTCAAAAACTTCTGTCTCAGGGCCCAGAACTAAGATCAGAGGATTCGCTTCCACTTCAGGATCTGTCACTTAAGAGCTGTGTGACCTAAGTAAGACACTTAATCTCTCTGGCTCGGTCACACGGGGCTGTGCTGAAACAACGTACAGAAACAGCACAAACCGGCTCTGCCACACACGTGACCTCCAGCTCCTTCCTGCCTCTCAGTTTTTGAACGCTGGAAAATAAAGCATTGCAACACTCTTTAAAAAAAAAAACAAACACCAACCCTGACACAAGGAAGAAGGCAAGGCCAAGAGACCTCCGAGGACCTCCAGAGTGAGGGAAACCACCCTCTAATCAGCTGTGTGGTCAGTTTTCTCATCTGAGAAATGGGAATGACCTTGTTCCTGCCTTTTTCGTCCCCACCAGGGACGGCTGACAGGCCAGACCCAGACAAAGGGAGCGCCCCGCCCCCCAAACCAAGGGAACCATCAGAGCCACGGATCCTTTCCCAAAACTGTATTGATGACCTCAAATAATATTCAACAAAGTGATAAGAAGTCAATAATAATAAAAGTAATAATAATAAGTGCTCATTTAAGTAAAACATGACTACTAGCCACACTCATGTTTCCACATCTGCCATGTACGTGGTGGGTATCTCCGTAAGGACCCCGGTGCATGTTCAGCATTTGACTGAACCCCCTTAGATGGTGCTCACCAAGCACTCACCACGCAGACATCTGTCGTGTATTCCTTTAACAGCAGCCCCATCAACCCTCTGGTCATGACATTTGAAATCCTGCAGGTCAAATCCAGTTTTCTCCAAGCAGGACCTGTCAGCAGATTCCTCCTCAAGGAATTGACTCTGTCAAAGGTAGAAATAGGAACCACCCTTGCAGGATGGAGGGATGATAGGGAAATTATGGCTTCCTTCAGGGAAGCAGGTGTGTTGGGCCTGATGGATGGCACATCCTCATCCCAGCCAAGGCCAGCATGGCACAGGGGCCTGGACCTCTCAGTGAGCCCTCACTCTGCCCCAGGGACAAGCAGTGCCTCCCATGGCCTGGCACAGTGGCTCTAACTGACCACCCCTGCTTCCTGAAGTTGGCGTGGGCTCAAACACTATACATATACGGAATAACTTTGGGAACCAACAGGGGCTATACAGACTGTAGTATTTTCCAATCCACAAGCACGTTTTTTCCACTAATATGTCACTGAGGTAAATGGAAGCAAACCCAAGACCCTGGAAAATAGTCTAACAACACAGTCTAAGTGCTTCAAAGTCATTGGCCAGCTGGGTCCACGGTCACACTCAAGCAAGTGACAAGTGGCCAGCTGGTTGCCAACTTTACACACCTGACTTGCCAGAGAAGAGCCTATGAGTAAGTGTCACTCACAGGGACAGCCAGGCCAAAACCGAGGTGATCTTGTTTGGTCAAGAGTGTGGTGGGTCACGGACTTCCCTGGTGGTGTACTGGTCAAGAATCCACCTGCCAATGCAGGGGACACGGGTTCGAGCCCTGGTCTGGGAAGATCCCACATGCCATGGAGCAACTAAGCCCGCGAGCCACAAATACTGAGCCCGTGCGCCACAACTACTGAAGCTCGCACGCCTAGAGCCCGTGCTCCGCAACAAGAGAAGCCACCGCAGTGAGAAGCCCACGCACCACAATGAAGAGTAGCCCCCGCTCGCCACAACTAGAGAAAGCCCATGCGCAGCAATGAAGACCCAACACAACCAAAAATAAATAAATAAATGAATAAATTTATTTTAAAAAGAAGTGTGTGGTGGGTCACACCTGGGAGAAGAAATGACCACACCGCAATGCCGTTCTGGAAAGCAGACAGTACTCAGGTGGCACCCAGTGAGAGAGCTGAGGGGGTTAACTGGCGCGGGAGTGAGCCCCATTCAAAGACACACACACACCAAGAGGAAAAGGTGATGAGTGGCACAGACTGAGAAGACGGTACAAGTGGCTAAAATACATGAGAAGCCACCAAGAAAACACAAATGAGAGATACCATTTTTGCCCAGCACCACCACAAAATTAGGAAGAATGAGACAATCTGGTATGCAAAAAGAAGTGGGAAACGTCCTGGGACACGCTCGCAGAGGTGGCATGAAAGGTCAGCTGTTGGGAGCAGTGGGGAACAAGGCACAACCCACAGGACAGCAGAGCCTGGCCCTCCCTCGAGCCTGTGGTCGGGCTGGCCAAGTATCTTGAGCCAGGTGCCAGTTGCTCAGGGGAGCAGATGAGGATGCACTGGAGTCACGGGGCAGGACCTGAGGGGCCTCAGCATTCAGCAGGGTGTGCTCTGCGGGAGTGAGGCACTTCCCACTGGTCTGTCTGACACACCTGGCTAGTGTCTAAGAGCTGGCTGCACCACGTAAGAGCAAAACAAAGTCGGAAACCACTGATCCAGAAAGAGAAGGCCCAATCAAATTCACAGGCTCACGGCAAAGGCCTGGTGTGTGCCAGGCCCTCTCATGCACACTCTGTCCTTGGGGAGCATTCTGGACTCCAGGAGTGTGCTTCTTGGTGGGCAGGAAGGAGGGGAGGTAGCAAGAGCACCAACCCTAAAGAGGAGACCTTTCTTTTTTTGGCCGCGCTGCACAGCTTGTGGGATCTTATTTCCCCGACCAGGGATCAAACCTGGACCCTAGGCAGTGAGAGCGAGGAGTCCTAACCACTGGACCACCGGGGAATTCCCGAGGAGACTTTCAAAGAAAGGCCTTTGGCTGGCAAGGAGAGAACGCTGGGGCCTGGGCAGCGGGGTCCCTGGGAGCCCTGTGAATCACACATCGCCACCCACAGGTGGCCCCCAGCAGCAGTGAGTGGCACCACCACCCGGCTGTTACAAATGAGGGGTTTGTAACAGGTGGCAGAAACTCCATGTTAGGCCACCAAATGTCCCAGAGCTCTGTAGGACAGGAGTGGCCCCTATCACTGTGGCTGGATATCCTGTTAAGGACCCACACTCCCAGCCAGAGATGAATGAGGGCTCCAGGAAAGCAGTTGACCCAGAGAAGGGACACGGCGACCCTGGGGTGACAGCACAAGAACACACGGCAGGCCTCGTGTCTGTGGGTACAGAGAGGCTTCCGGGAGCCATGACCACAGAGCTATCTATGCTGACAGAGTGCTTTCCGTGAGTCGTGGGTGTGACAGGAGTGAGTCAGGAGGGGACAGAGGGCATCCCAGGTGAGGGGGGCAAGGGGCACAGACCCCTAGGGAGGGAGGGGTGCAGGCCTGCACCAACTGCTCCAGGTGCTGCAGACCGCTGGGGCAGCCAGAACCCAGGGTGAGCTGGCCTTTGTCAATTCTGCAAATGGGGACCACACCACCACAGAAAACCCTGCAACCAGCCAAATTAGGAGGAAACCTTTAGAGTCAAAAGGTCAAATATCCCACCAAGGACATTCCAGGACCCCAAACAGCGGCTTTTTAGGTTTCCCAAAACCCTATCCATGAAAGAAGACAAACAGCCGCAACACCACCTGCCGCACCCCAGATCTCCAGGACAGAGGAGCAGGAACGCGGGCGTGCAGCATGAGTGTTCTGCGAGGAAACTCAGAGACTTTCCTCTTTTTGCTTCTGAGCCAACTTAGGGAAGAAGTTCTGGGCCCATAAATGCAGAATCCAAAAGCCCCTACCTGAGGAAAGCATTCAGCAGCCTAGCAAGGTTTGCCAATGCCCAGGAAGGAGCCTGGTCACTGGTAACAATACGGGGCTCCAAGCAAATGCCCCAATGCTGCCATCTGGGGTGCCCCCAACCCAGGCAGGCTGTGGAGGCTCGGAACACCCTGGGAGTGGGAGGACACTGCCCGGGATGAGGCCAGAATCTCACCAAGGGTTCCTGGGCAGAGCCGGGGCCCAACCCCCATGGCATGGGCCACCCAGTAGGACTCCCCGGCCCCTACCGGAGTCACCCCTGTCACCTGCTTTATAAAGTGGCCTTTAAAGCTGGTTTTACTTGGTAAAAAGGGAACCCCACTCAAAAAGAAAAATGTTAAAATTAGCATAACACACCAGGCCCAGGCCCACCGCAGAGGAGGTGCTGTGAACCGCTGGTCTGGAGAGCGCTCTGGCGGCACTGTCCACCCTGGGGCCTGCGCTGCTGCCCCAAGCAACTCCAGAGGGGATTTTGTGGTGCTCTGGGAGGGAATACCACCACCCTGGGGTGAGAACTGGGATAAAGCTGGTGAGAAGGAGGTGGCAGAGCTTTTATTTTTGGAAAAGGAATCTGGCAGAGCTGGAGAATGAGGAAGGGAGAGAATCAGACACATGTGACTGAGGAGAGTCCCCCCACTGAGAACAGTCACGGCCTCCAGGGCAGGGGTCTGCTAAGGGAGCTGAGCTGACGGCATCCTGAATCTGGAGCAGGATGCTGGCCCTTGGAGTGACAGGACAGACTGGGCAGAGTGAGCTGGACAAGGCAACTACACAGGGCCTGCGCCCCTCCTGGACACGGTCCCACCACATGTTCATAAGGTACGGTTCACCCTGCTGCTACAGCGTGCCGATGTGGCTCCAGACGCTGGGACAGGAGCACACACGCCTCAGGGGACACGCTGAGTGCTGGGGGCACACGGAGGAGCCCTCTGAGCAGAGACTACAAAGATGGGGGAGGGAGAGGCCCACAGAGACCTAGAGGAAAAGTGTTTGAGGCACAGGCACACACGCTGTTTCCTGAAGCTTGTGCCCTGCGGTGCCATGTGCTGGCCACCCTCCCCAGCACTCTGACCTGTTTGTCTAATCTCGGCACTCTTGGGAGAGGGCCGGGCTTCTTCCTCAGCACAGCCTCCTGGGCCTCCTGGGGTGTAGGCTCTTCCCCACCACCGGCTCTGGCCCCAGGAACTCCACTTTTCCAACAGGTCTCAGCAAATGTTCCTTCTCCAGCAAGCCCTCCTGACCTGTAGGTGGAATTGGAGCCCAGGGGACTGTCGCTCTTCACTCAGGACCCACACCGCCCGGCACAGGGCCAGGCACTCCAAAACTGGGATGTCACACCTGGGGCCTGGCTGCAGCCCGGGCTGTCCACCTAAGGACAGGTGCTCTGGGCCAGATGCCTGGGGCTGACCAGGACCCCACATGTCAGCATCCCACTTGCTTACTCCCTGCGGCCAGGGCCTCGCTTGGGCCTCACAGCCTGGGGAGGACTCACCAGGTGGCTGCAGTGTGCAGAGGACACACACTGCTTCATTTCCGGCCCTGGGCAACGGGTGCTCCGCCACTGTGCAGACAGGCTGGGGCGGTGGAGGGGACTGAAGAGAGGCAGGAGGCCAGCCACCCTGTTGAGGGATCTGCCCACGTGGGCTGACTAACGCCACTCTTGTTCTGTTTTTTAAATGCAGTCGTGTGACTCTCTGAGTTACCAAAATCTCAATGCACATCCTGAGTGAAAACGATGACGTGGGGATCACCGTTCTAAATTTCCCCTAAATTTTCCGCAGACTTCAGGATTTCTCCTGGACGCCTATGTGAAACTGCTGTGCACATCTGATTTCAGTCACGTTCATCTATGGCTGGGCCAGAAGGGGAAGCAACTACAGGCTCCAGAATCCTCAATCCCAGGACCCGGTTTTCAAAGCAACAATGCTCTTCCGTCCAGAATTGGCCAGCTTGCAGAGCTCAGACCCCACCTGCCAGGCCTAAGGCCAGCTCAGTACCACCCACGAGGTTAATCAATGGCTTAATAAGTAACAACAAAGAACACAAGGCCCAACTTTAAACAAACAGAGCTCCCCAGCCTGCATCCTGCCTAAGACCCGGCAGTGTCTGTGCATGAGCTGTGTCCCCGCTCACCACCTCTAACGTGCTCTAAGGGCTGTCATGGGAAATGCTATTTACAATGGAACATGCCCACTCTGCTAAGCCCTGTACAGCCACCACCGAGTCCGGCCACCAACCTGTCCAGGCAACAGGCTCTGAGGGCCTGCAAAGACCCCGTAACCTTGAGCAGCAGAGGAGCCGGCTAGCCTGAGGTCTATGATGCCTGCACCCAGGAGATCCCTGGCCTATGGCTCCAACAGAGGAGCAAATGCCTACCTTTCAGAGACACCCCAGGCCTTGACTCTTATGCTAGACAGCTAGGGCTGCAGCATGGAAGGAAGGCACAGACCCCACAAATGACCCCCATCCCGCAGGGGGGTAAACTGCGGTCCAGAGGGTGGTACCACTGTCCAGCCAGTCCCCTCTCCCCAACCCGTGTCCTGCGCTGCACTCTGCAGCCACCCAGCCCATGCATGGCCAATACCAGTGAGAGTTCAGAAACAATACGGCCTGCCTCCCTACCCCGGCCCTCAGCTGCCTGAGGGACAGAGCTCAGACACCCGGAACCTCTGTACCTAGGCCTGCTGGGTGCCCACATGAACACGGGGCAGTGGGCAGCCTCCCCAGGTCTGCAGGCTGGCTCAAAACCAGCCCCAGCTCAGCCAATTCGAGGTATCCTGCTTCACTGCCCCAGGCCTGGGCCCTGCGTCCTCCAGTGACCTGCTTCAACACCTCCAAGTTCGCCCGCCCCCTGAGCTAAGCAACAGCAGGGGAACACCCACTCTGTGTGCTCGCTCTTGAATGGCTGAGCCCCAGGAACAGCACCAGGAGCTCCAAGAAGAGGGCGTGGAGGCAGAAGCCACATCCGCTCAGACCAGCCACTCACCAAAGCTAAGCTGTGCCCAGCAGATCACACACTTGGCAATTCCTGTCACACGAAAGCATCCAGGCCTCAGTGAATTCTTACATGAGAGACCAAATCCAGGAGGAGGAGAGGCAGGTGGCAGGATGTGTGCGAAGATCCCAGGACAAAGTGCAATCAGAGCCACAGTTCTGGGGCACAGACTCTGGTGAGTCACCTTCAAGCCCTGCGGGAAAAGAGGTCCAAAGCCTTGTGCATTTGTGGCATGGCATCAGTCCACCTTCCACTGACCACCTGTGAGCCTCGCCCTGTACACCCAGTCACTGGCAGACCCCATTCACTGGCCCCACTCTCATAGCCCAGGCTCACCTGGGGGGTCACTAACCTCACCTGCTCAATGACAAGAAGGGACCCTCCCCACAGAGATGCTAGATGGCAGGGCTAAGACCAGGGAGGGCCAGGGGCCACATACCATTAATCCTACACTCCAGGCCAAACACCACCTCAGAATCCTTCTTAACACAGCTCTGCTTCCTGTCAGGGGAAGCTGGCACGGATCACCATGTCATGTGGCTCTACAAACAAGGCTCCCGACTAGTGGGACCCTGTGCACAGATAAGGGAGCAAGCATGGGCCTGGTGCCCTCCCCAGAGCAGGCAGGAGACAAGCTGGACATAGGCAACCAGAGCTGGTTGTCCTCGTCCCACTAGCCAGATCCACTGTGAGCTGAGCATATTTTGCTGGAACCAGCAGACATCTGTGAGCATCCAATACCAAAAATAGTACAACCAGAGGAGGAAGGAACACGTTTTTCTAGCTGTGGCCTGCCCCTGCCCCAGACATCTCCCAGCAGTCTCTCCACCCTGGGACGTCCCCAGTATGATCCCCCTTTGGACCTCCCCCTTCCCTCGAACTTCCCCCTACACGGTCCCCCTGCCCACCCTGCCACAGCTCAACAGTCCCATCCGATTCTACAAAGGGAGAAACGACACCAGATAACAGCAAAATCATGCCATTTCTGCGAACAGAACCCAGAAACCGCAGACCCTTGGCAGAGGCCTGCCCAAGAAGGCCTTCTCTAGTGTCCAACTCAGAATCATCTACAGATGGCACTTGTCAGGATCTAACTACAGGTGGCACTCGTCCAGAGCTGAGAAAGCTCCAAAGGTTCACCAAACGCCAACCCCCCGGCCCCCCCTGAGGACAGCTCACTCCTGGGGAGCAGGAGAGGCCTGCTGCCCGCCGTCTCCACACAAGGGACCCATCTGAAACCACCGTCATCTGACTGTTCCTCATGTCATGAAACACACATTCAAAAACACCGTGGGAACTGACCCCTTACTGGGCACAATCCCCCCTCGGAAGGTGACACCAGCCCCACTGTACACCCATGGAGCTGAGGCTGTGGGACAAGGAGGACTTCAGCCAGAGCCTGACTGGAATCAGAGGCAGACGCCCACCCTCCCAGCTCGGCCAGGGACGCGCACACAGCCCTTCCCACCCAGGCTGCACAGTTATGTTTCCAGAGTTCACCAGAAGGTCACAAATAAAAAGGCCAGGCCCACTGGAAGCTGTGCCAAGCCTGTCACTGTGCCTGAGAAAAGCTGTTCCCAGGAAACCCAGTGACTCACAAGAGGGGCAGGAAGCACTCGGAGTCTCCATGAAATTGGGAGGGCAGGCAGTCCCAGAGTGGACACCCTTGGGTTTGAGGCTCGATTTAATCTATGCTGATGTGACCGTGGGCCAACCACCATTCTCTAGATATCCCATCCATGAAATGGAGAGGCTGGACAAAAAGGACCCTCTGAAGCATCGGTCTAGCCCTGAGATGCAATGGCAAGCTGTCTGCCAGGGCTCACAAGGCTGCAGGCAACAGCCCAGGGACCAGGGGTCCGAGGCCTGAGCTTTCCCCCAGGACAGCAACAGTCTGCTAAACACACCCACCCCAACACTCCAGACCAGCAACTGCAGGCTTCTTCTGTAAAGAGCCAGAGAGTTAATGTCTCAGGCTTTGAGGGCCAAATAGTCCCTGTTGCAAAAACTCTGCCACCGTTGCAGTGCGAAAGCAGCCACAGACAACAGCACTGTGTCCCAGTAAAACTTTATTTACAAACACAGGTGGGGGCCAGATTTGGCCCTCATTTTAGACTCTAAGGCTGACACTGAAAAAAGGAACACGCCGTAACAGTGCACTTCATCAGTGTCCTTATCCGATTCTGTTCACCTAACATGGTGGCAAACTACCGAGGCCTTGGTCTTGGGGGTCAACAGCTACAGCAGCAGCACTGGGCACAAGAGACCTCGGATTCTTCAGGGCCAGAAAGAGGGCCCATCAGTTCCAGCACTAATCCCACACGTAAAGGGAGCAGTCAGAAGGGCGATGTGGCATTGGCTCACCGTCAGGACCTTGAGAATGTGGCAGGGAGGGACCCACCGTCAAGGGCGAGGCCAAGCTGAGCTTGCCCCCACTCTAGCCCCTGTGAGCTAGGCTGTCCTGACTCAATTCAGTGGGTTTTCCCCTTGTTGGAAGTGTTACACTGGGACCGTTAAATCCCTCCCTCCAGATGTGGGGAGAACCACAAGGTCCACAGCAGGAAGCTGAATTTCCCCAAAAAGTCACCATGTAAAAAAAAAAAAAAAAAAAAAAAAAAAAAGGGAGGGAACTTCCCTGGTGGTCCAGTGGGTAAGACTCTGCACTCCCAATGCAGGGGACCCAGGTTCGATCCCTGGTCAGGGAACTAGATCCCACATGCCGCAACTAAGAAGCCCGCCCGCCACAACTAAAAACAAAAAAGATCCTGCATGGGCTTCCCTGGTGGCGCAGTGGTTAAGAATCCGCCTGCCAATGCAGGAGACACGGGTTTGAGCCCTGGTCCGGGAAGATCCCACATGCCACGGAGCAACTAAGCCCATGCACCACAACTACTGGGCCTTCACTCTAGAGCCTATGAGCCACAACTACTGAGCCCATGTGCCACAACTACTGAAGCCTGCGCGCCTAGAGCCCGTGTTCCGCAACAAGAGAAGCCACCGTAATGAGAAGCCTGAGCACCTCAACGAAGAGTAGCCCCCGCTCACCGCAATTGGAGAAAGCCCGCGCACAGTAACGATGACCCAACACAGCCAAAAAAAAAAAAAAAAGAAAAGATCCTGCATGCCGCAACTAAAACATGCTGCAACTAAGACCTGGTGCAGCCTAAATAAATACATAAATACATAAATAAATATAACTTTAAAAGGAAAAAGGAACCTCCCGGCCCACTTACTCTCTTCAGGTTAGTAAGAGAAGGCAAGGTCACCCTGAGCCCAGGGCAGCATAACAGGGTGGTCACCCCAACCAGGGCCCTCGGGCCCTCTCAGATCAGCCTCCCCTGGATAGAGGGAACCAAAAGCATGGGGGCCAGGGTGCGCGCTGTGTGCGCGCACACATGCACACACACCATGCAAGAGGAGGGGAGGCAGAAGCAGGACTGGACAGGGAGCCCACCTGCTGGAGTCCCCCCCGAGGGCAAGTGGGCTGCATTTGCCCACAGGGTCCAGAAAAAAACACTGCTCCTCCTCCCCCTCATGCACCTTCACACAGGCCCTGAGGCCAGGTCAAGGGCAGGAGCGGGCTCAACGGTACTGGTGGTCTTGAAGGCTGAGGCTCAGCCTTCACCTGCCCAGTGCCCCACATAGGGCAGTGCCTGACCCTTAGGGTCTCCAGGCCGCTTCCCACCTGGAAGAAAGCCCATTTTCCGAAACAGTCCCCTTGTGATTCAACATGGGACACAAACTGCTAAACTCACAAAAGTTGGGTAGATTCTGCACAATCGGAGCTCATGACCAGGGTAGGGCCCAGCAGCCTCAGGTGCCCGAGCCCAGCCCCTCCCTGTCACATGACCTCAGGGCCTCTGTTTGGTTTTAGGGGGAGTGGGGAGCACAGAAGGCTTGCCTTTGGAAGGGCAGGAAGTGGTGAGGGTGGCAGAGAGCTGAGCTACCTGAGCTGACCCCATGTCACACACACTCCCACTTCTCCCTGGCCCTCCGCCCCCACTGCTTGCCCCCCTCAACAGGTTCTCCAGACCACCCCAGGTATGTACTAACTCTCCCAACTTAGAGACGCGGGTCCTGGCTGGGCCCAGGCTCCTACACCATCACTGCTATCTCAACTCATCACTGTTATCCTTCCCTTGTCACTGTCATCTCCACTGGACCACAGCTTCTCATTCAGGGTGGGGCCACACCTGCTCTCCCTGCCCTTCCTGTCATCTGCTCCCAGGTGACCCTCTCAAAATCTTCCCTCAGGCAGGACCTGAAGCCAGCCCAAGCCCACCTCAAGTGTGGGTGCCAACATGCCTCCATTCTGCTGGGGTCAGGCTCTCTGTCACCTTCACAGGGAACTCCTGAGCCTATCAATGGTCCAACAAGTGCCAGAGGCCCTTCAGACCTTAACTCTCACCAGAGAGTCACAAGCATCTTAGTACATTTTAAAGGCTCCAAGATCACTTCTCACCCGTCAGGATGGTTACTATCAAAAAAGGAGAAAATAACAAGTGTTGGTGAGGATGTCGAGAAACTGGAACCCTTGTGCACTGTTGGTGGGAATACAAAATGGTGCAGCCGCTATGGAAAACAGTATGGAAGTTCCTCAAGAATTTAAACATAGGACTTCCCTGGTGGCACAGTGGTTAAGAATCCGCCTGCCAATGCAGGGGACATGGGTTGGAGCCCTGGTCCGGGAAGATCCCACATGCCACAGACCAACTAAGCCTGTGCGCCACAACTACTGAGCCCTGGCATCACAACTACTGAAGCCCGTGTACCTAGAGCCTGTGCTCAGCAACAAGAGAAGCCACTGCAATGAGAAGCCCGCGCACTGCAACGAACAGTAGCCCCAGCTGGCCGCAACTAGAGAAAGCCTGCACACAGCAACAAAGACTCAAAGCAGCCAAAAATAAATAAGTAAATAATTTATTTAAAAAAAAAAAAAAGAAGTTAAACATAGAATATGATCCATATGATCCAGCAATCCCACTTCTGGGTGTATATCCAGAAGAACTGCAAGCTGGGACTCAGATAACTGTTCACCTATGTTCATAACAGCATCATTCACAGCAGTCAAGAGGTGGAAACAACCCAAATGGCCAATGACAGATGAATGGATAAGCAAAAAGTGGTAGATCAAAACGATGGAATGTTATTCAGCCCTAAAAAGGAAGAAAATACTGACACATACTACACCACGGACAAACCTTGAGGTCATTATGCTAAGTGAAATAAGCCAGTCACAAAAGGACAAATACTGTATGATTCCACTTTTAAGAGGTCCCTAGAGCCATCAAATTCATAGAGATGGAAAACAGAATTGCGGTTGCCAGAGGCTGGGGGAGGGGAATGGGCAGTTAGTGTTTAATGGGGACAGAGGTTCAGTTTGGGAAGATGAACAAGTTCTGGAGATGGATGGTGGTGATGGCTGCACAGCAGTGTGAATGTACTTGATGCCACTGAACTGTGCACTTAACAGTGGTTAAGATGGCAAATGTATGTTATGTGAATTTTACAATTAAAGATAAAAAATAACAGGACTTCCCTGGTGGCGCAGTGGTTAAGAATCCGCCTGCCAGTGCAGGGGACACAGGTTTGATCCCTGGTCCGGGAAGATCCCACGTGCCGTGGAGCAACTAAGCTCGTGGGCCACAACTACTGAGCCTGTGCTCTAGAGCCCACAAGCCACAACTACTGAGCCCGTGTGCCACAACTACTGAAGCCCACACGCCTAGAGCCCGTGCTCCGCAACAAGAGAAGACACTGCAATGAGAAGCCCATACACTGCAACAAAGAGTAGCCCCTGCTCCACGCAACTAGAGAAAGCCCGTGCACAACAATGAAGACCCAACACAGCTATAAATAAATAGGAGTGGTCTCAGCTATATATGGTTTCACTCTTAAAAAAAAAAAAAAAAGATAAAAAATAACAATAATAAAAAATTTTTTGTAAAAAGGCTCTGAGAGATCCCAGGTAAAGACTGGGGTTGGCTGGTCTTAGCACTCCCAAGGCCTCCCTGACCACAACCCTGCCCCCAGTCCTGCCTGTCACAGGAGGAAGCCCCCAAGGGAAAATGTTCATGCATAGAGTGAAATCAGCCATGGGGTCGAGCCTTCCACAGGGAGCCCCCAGGAAGGGGCTGCAGCCGTCTACACCCACACAAAGCAGAGGAGCCACAGCTACTCACTCAGGGCTTCCCTGGATGATGAAATTAACCCCAATTTCCGGCTCAGGCACTCCTTACCCCCAACTTCCTCTGGCTGCTCCACTCTCCCAGCCTCCCTCCCAGCCTCCCTCCTTCAGCCGCTCTCTCAGATCTCACGCTGACATTCTAGGCCTTTCCCGGATTGTTTCACTTGCCCTGCTTCCTGAGGGCACCTCCCTCCCCAACGCCGCTGCATTTCTCCCACCTGGCAGCCATCATCACCATGCCCTCGGCTGGCCTCCCCCATAGGGATGTGGGGACTGCAGGGTGAGACCAAGTCAGTCAGTCTAATAAACAGGACACGAAGGCCACAGGCACACATCCAGATGGGGAGAGAGGTAGGCTGGGGACTCCTCAGGCCTCCCATGCCCATGTCCTGCCACTCCTGTCCAAAAAGAAGCCGAGGGGCCCAGGAAAGGGAAGGGACGGACGGGATGGCCCCTCGTTACTCGGCTTTTGCACACCTTTGCCAGGGCCACACTCAGCCAAGCTGGATGATGGAAGGGCCAGGAACCCCTCCTCACATACCTAGGGAACAGCATTCTCGAATGGAGAGAGGGTTTGGCCCCTCGAGACTGCCCTTGTGTGACTCCCCAACACTCACAAGCTTGAGCACAACCTGAAGGCAAAGGTGGAGCCACCACACCCTGGGCTCTGGCGCTGATTCCTCACACTCTGCCGGCAGCGGCCACCAACCCAGCGGGCTCAGCAGTCATCCCCAGGCCCAGCCGGACACGTCTCCAGAAACCCGGCCACGACCTCCTGTCCCTCCTCAGCTCCATCTGGCCTCTGCTCACTGCCTGCTCCACCAGCACTGCCCACTGAGGCCACTCGAGGGATCAAGAAGGGGGATGCATGAGAGGGCCCAGCTCCCTCCGACACAGTGCGGTGGACTTCCAGGCAGGAAAGTAGCTAAAAAAGACTGGGGAAATCCATTTAATCTAGCCATTCTTTATTTTACAAAAAAATCCTTGACAGTAGAGGTAAAGAAATGGATATTTTAAACTCTGAAGGGCTTCACTTTCTCAGGTCATTTGTAGAGTATGCCCGCACACGCACACACACACGGGGGCAGGAGTGGTCAGCATCCACACGTTTCGCCCATCTGACCTGGGAGGCCACTACAACTGCAGGTGTTGCTTCAACCCAGGAAACTGAGGCTTGGGAGAGAGCCAGCAGCCCGGGGCCCCCAGGCTGTCAGCAGGACCTGGCTGGAGCCAGGCTACCTGACCCCAACGTGTAGCATCCTTTGAGGGAGGCACTCCCTTGTTAGGACACCCTCCCTTAGAATCTAAGACAGACACAGGGGCAGCAAGGCAAACAGTGAGGAGCTGACACCCTCCCAGTACGCCTGGGTTAGGAACCGGGGTAGGTGGAAGGGCACGTACTCGGGAAAGGTGTCCTGTGCCAAGCCTCAGTCTCCCTTTCTGAAGGTCTACCAGGAGAACACTGATGATGGAGCAATGATGTGGAGCATTAACCACAGCCCTTGATCATAGGCGGCTCATTAATTTCTTGAAAGCAGAGCACTCCAAGGCGGGCTGAACTTCTCCAGGACCTCCTGTTATGGAGTGTGCCTGGGAACCCTGGGAAGTGCTAAGCAAGCCTTGGGCCCTCGACCCAATGTTATCTGCGCTTGGACGGCGTAGCCCACCTGCTCGCCTGCCCATGAGGCTGACTTGGGCTGACACTGACACCCAAATGCTGTCTCAGGGTGCAGCCCCTACGTCCAGGCCCAGCCTTGGCTCCCCCAGTGTCCAGAACACCCACTGTCCAGAAATTGGTCAATGCCAGCACAATAAAGGAAACCTGCTATCCAACTGCCCCTGAGCAACGAACACAATCCAAGAACCAGAAAAAGAAAGGCTGATGGCTTCCACAGCCGCCACATCCGTTCTAAACCACCTTCAAATTGCACTGGTTAGGACACTGGCAAGAAACTCATGACATCCACACCCTGAGACAAAGGCAGCAACCCAGAAAGACACGGGCCCTGAAGCAGCATCACCACGGCTGCACACGCACGTCTTCCACCTCGCCCCACATCAATGACGATGATGCTGATGTTGTTCACCCACCACAGACCTGCAGCAGCTCTCTGATCAGCCACAGTCGCCTTTCCTCCAGCCAAGAGTCACTCCAGAGGTGACCATTAGCGTCTCATCAAGCCCTGCATGACCCGACTCTCACAAACCCAGCTCAGGCATGACAATAAGCCGAGTGTGCAAAGACACTTCCATCCTATGGCCAGAATCAGGAAAGGTTAGAAATGTCCACCTCCCCCAACCAGGTACAGGTGGCAGCCCAAATACTTCTACATCTGTCCCTTTGCCGAACCCCAGTGGACCCCAGCTCAGGCCATCAAAGTCTCCACCCCCAGCCTCCCCACCTCTAGGCCTGACCTCCCTGAGCACCCAACACCACAAACCAGACCATATCCCTCCTGGGCCTCGATTTCAACATACAACAGTTGTACCGTTCAGCACCTGCAACCTCCAGCTCCACTCGCAAATGCACAGGTACACCAGGGGTGCCTCTCACTGCAATTCAGCATCTCTGCACAGCCCTCAGTACCGGACAGCAGACTAGGACTAAAGCCACTAAAAAACAAAGTTTAGCACTGCAATAAAAAAGAATCAAGACCTAAGATTATATGAGAACACCACTGTGATGTCCACTTCCTCTGGATGCAAGACAGAGGAAGGCGCTGAGGTGCCAACAACAGCCCATGGAACAGGGAATTGCTAGTGTTCTTCACTGAACTCTATAGCTTTTGTGGGAAAAAGAAAGAAACTTTTGACATGTGTCGCTTTTAAACAGCAGTTCGGTGACCCCACAAACTTCACAGACATGCGAGGCCCCCTCCCCTCTGGAGGGGTTGTGGCGAGTCACCAACGCACCCCTTGGACCTGGTGACTCAGCCAGGAGCCGCATCTCAACGTGGCCAGGGAGGGACCCAGCTAGGAGGATATAATTAGCATCAGACTCCAGTGCAGCCACTTAGTGTGGGAACAGGAGGTCTCCCTCTGAATGGTTCACTTGGACACCAGCTTCTTTATTAAAAAGCAAAGTGATAAAACTGCACATGGTGGCTGTCTGTGTCACTTACTGCACTGCAGATCAGAGGATGTTTGCAGGGATTGTTCCAGAAAGCATCCCTGTGGTCTCTGGGTGACTGCAGAGTGGCCACATATCGCTAGAGATGAGATCTCAGACAACTCCAGGCCATGCGAGTCACAGACCAAGGAGAAAGTCATAAAGGCAGAGAGCAAGGGAGCAAGGCCCTACAAGTGAAGGACCCGGGGGGGCAAAACCCAAAGGCACAGGATGGATTTCCAGCCAGGCACGTTGAGCAGGGCTGTTGCCATGAAGAAGCAGATTTCCCAAAACCAGGGTCTGCTCCAGGACGAGAGATGCACGGAACAGGAGAAACAGTCCTGTTTTTCAAGGACTCCCCAGAGATGTCACAATCCGGGTGTGATGTCAAAACTACTTCAAGGGTGATGAACTCTGGCCTTGCCGATGAGTCAACAGAGGGTGGGTTTCCGAGAGCCATCGGCTGTTTACACACAGTCACCATGGTGAATGGCTGCCGGAAGCCTAGTCAAGGGTCACAGTGGCAGATGCGGGGCTTGGCCCCTCACACAGACTCATAGGCCATCTGCAGAAATGACCAGCACTTACTCCCTACCCCAGGTTGCTTGCTTTCCCTCAGTACCTATGAGACACGC
Source organism: Balaenoptera borealis (assembly GCF_965194805.1). Taxonomy (NCBI): domain Eukaryota; kingdom Metazoa; phylum Chordata; class Mammalia; order Artiodactyla; family Balaenopteridae; genus Balaenoptera; species Balaenoptera borealis. Next base: position 172,457,428 of record NC_138867.1, on the reverse strand, counting down.
GCCTCTGGGAGGGATTCACCCCACCCAGACCTACTGAGTGCCCACCTTGAAACACACAGGCAAACCGAACCCCTACGTCATGCTCCTGACACCAATGGGCCAGCCCAGTCCACTCGGCCACCACCCTTCAGAGGAGGCAAAGCTCAAGGCCACACACACTGCATTCCAGCCAGATGCCCGGTTCTCAGCCCCATCCCAGCTGGGAGACTCCTTCTGGTGACTCGGCCTCCCAGAGACTTTACCTGTTTCCTCACTTGAGAAGTGAGAACCCCTCCCCACCACAGGGCTGACAGCCAGGGAACAAGATGAAGTAACATGTACAGCTCAGGCCAGCGCTGGCATGCAGGGCACAATCCGCAGGCACTGGTTATCCCCTGCAGGCTTTCTCAGGGGAGAGGGCCCGGTACAGTCAAAGCTGGCAACTTCAGGGATTTGCATGGCCACTCATGTCACCAATGCTCCCGGGACCCTGGGATGCTGGCATGTCATGAGGACTTGAGACCACAGTGGGACTCCCTTTCATAGGTGTGGCTCAAACTCCCGCCCAACCGGAGAGGCAGCCTGGGCCAGTGAGGACAGTCAGCGTGACCTCAGGCAGTCAACGCTGCCCCTCAGAGCCTCAACTGCCCCTAATGAACAGTGGGAACAATAAGCTAGCCTTCCTGCCAAGACTGTCAAGAAGATGACACGTGCCTGGACAAAGGGCTTACAGGGGCCTGGCCAGAGGCCAGGAGGGGCAGCGAATTTGGCTATTCCTGAAGACAGCTCGGGGACTTCCCTGGTGGCACAGTGGTTAAGAATCCGCCTGCCAATGCAGGGAACACGGGTTCGAGCCCTTGCCCGGGAAGATCCCACATGCCGCGGAGCAACTAAGCCCGTGCGCCACAAGTACTGAGCCTGCGCTCTAGAGACCGTGCTCAGGGCAACAAGAGAAGTCACCGCAATGAGAAGCCCGTGCACCGCAACGAAGAGTAGGCCCTGCTCGCCGCAACTAGAGAAAGCCTGTGTGCAGCAACGAAGACCCAACGCAGCCAAAAACATTAAAAAAATAAAGACAGCTCACGTGAAAAACAGACAGGGCTGGCAAGAAGCGACCTAGCTAGGGCCGAGTGGGGCGGCCCCCCAGGAAGGAGAGACGAACCCACCTCCTGGGGCCTCACAGTGGGAGGGGAGTAGAGGCTAAATTAAGGTTCCTCCTGCCACCGGTGGCCAGGCTGACACCCACGCAGCTAGCCCCTTAGCAGCAGGCAAGCAGCCCCTAGCGTGGGTCCAGAACAGTCACAGAGTATTTGTTGCAGACCTCCTCTTCCTAAGCCCGTCCCAGGAGACAGCCCTGCAGCTGCCTCCACGTCTTTACCTGGGCCTTGTCCCCTGCCCAAACACCCTCCCCAGCCCCTCATGTCTCAAGGCCTATGCATGTGCCATGCCTGGAACCCACACCCCTTCCCCCCAGGGGACCCCTCGCCCAGCAGACCTCAGCTCTGGCATCTGCTAGGCAGCGCCCTTTCACATCGCCCCATTTTATTTCCTTCCTGACAATGACTGCTGACAAGCTCTTCATGCTGATTTCTGTGCCACCCTGTTCATCATCTGTCTCCTGCCTCTAGAATACCAGCTCGAGAGACTGGGGACCCATTTGGTCACTTATAAATGTCCAGCCCCTGGGCAGTGTCCCTGTACAGACCAGGCACTCAATCAGATTTGGGAAAATGTAGGAGCCCAGGCTCTCCCATAGTCTCTGCTCAAACCTCCAGGTGGGAACCAGCCCTGGGTACCGACACCAAGTGCTGAGAACCTGGGAGGGGTCAGGGTTGCACTGAGAGCCGCACATGTGCCGAAGGAATCCCGACAGCCCTGAGAGGAGGAGCCAGAGCTCAGAGAGGGCAGGGCCCGGGACCCTCAGAGTCCGGAGAGAAGGATCTGGAGCTGGGAGGGGTCAGGTACTGGGACCTTCAGAGCCCTGAGAGAAGAATCCAGAGCTCAGAGAGGGTTGGGCACTGGGACACCCACAACCCTGAGAGAGGAAGGATTAGGAGCTGAGAGGGCTCAGGTACTGGGACACTCATAATCCTAAAGAGAAGAAGGATCCAGAGCAGCCACTGGGATCCTCATAGCTCTAAGGAGGAGGAGCTGGACTGGGAGGGGTCAGGCACTGACCCAAGGCCTCATGCAGGTAGAGCCGAGATTCAGAGATTCAAACCCAGATAGGCTCCAATTCCCAGGTTGCTTGGGCCCCTCCCTGGGCCCTCTATTTTTGCTGAACAACAATATGCTACTCTTCATCAAAGACCTTTTAATCTGGGAGAGGGGAGGATCACTCGGTAACAGAGCCCACCAAATCCGACAATGAAATACTCAGGTGGTCGAGGGAGGCGCCCCAGGGAAGGTCACTTCCGTAGAATCACTGTCAGGGACACTTCTCTGAACAGGCGCATGATGCTGTCTTCGAAAGATGGGTTGTGTTTATGCTTCTCCTCTCTTCTCTCCCGGAAGTAACCCATCACAGTGAAAAGGGAGATCCATGGGAGTGCCTTGGGATGCACTCAAGACTGCGTGAAGACCAAGTCTGGACGGTGGCAGCTGCACATATGACTACATCTTTACCTTCCACCATGTTCCAGGCTGGTCACTAGGTCTGTACAAAGGCAGCTCAGACTCCAGACCTCTCTGGAGAGGGAAGCTGTCAGGGACTTCTCCGGCTACTCCAACAGCTAGGCTCCCAGGAGCCACAGAGAAAGTTTTGAAGGATGCTCCTCTCCAGTCCCCTGCCACATCTGAGTCTGTAAAAACCTCTCTGCAATTACAGTTGCCCCTTGAACAACACGGGGGTTAGGGGCACCAATCCCCGAGCAGTCAAAAATCTCTTATAAACTTTACAGTCGGCCCTCCATATCCTGAACGCTGAATCTGCAGATTCAACCAACCGTGGGTCCCCTAGTACTGTAGTATGTGTTCAGTGAAAAAAAATCCACATACAAGTGGACCCGGGCAGTTCAAACCTGTGTTGTTCAAGGGGCAACTGTAAAAAGTAAAAGTAAAAACCCTCCCCACAAGTTGCCACTGGCAAACCATATAACCACAGCGCTAGAGAACAGAAAACTCTAGACGCTACTGACAGTCAAACATATGAAATTTTGTTAATAACCAATACACTTCACTAGTCACACAACAAGTTCTTCAAGTCACCGTCCCCATGCCTACCATCCAAGAACACTGAGTGTGCCCAAGCTGCCCTGATTTTACTTCAGTCCCCTACATTGCCCACTGGATAAGATTAAATACAAAACTTCCAAGTAACTTAAATCACAAGTCAGCCTCTGAGAAAAATGAAAGTTTGAGTCACCCCCAAAATTTAGCCCAGTCAGCCAAGTTAACACGAGTAGCTTGAGAAGGAGAAGCTCTTCGAGGGAGCCCCTTCTGGCTGATCAACACAGACATACACAGCTGGGCTCTCCGTGGGACGAACTTGAGTCTACAGTTATACCTTCACCCTCACAGGAGGAAGATCCAGCTTAGGGGATGTAACCAACACCCTAAATTAAAAATAGCAGCGTGACAGCATGAGGTGGACGCACAGGCGGGCCTTCCGGACGACTAGATCAAGGGAGGGCAGCATGGCAGGGAAGGCGGGGCTCCGAACTCACAGTGACCAGGTACCAAGCTCACCTTATTTACATGACGCATAAGCTCTCCCCCAGCTGTTTCTAGGAAAGCCTGCCTTCCAGGGGAACAAGTCAGAATTGCCCAGGGAAAAAGACTCCCGGCTGGAATTCCTCAAGGGACGTTCAAGCTGGCCACCGTGCCCCCTCCTCCTCACCTGCAGTGGCACCCCAGCCTCACCTTGGGGAATCCCTTTTGACAAGGTGAGATCTCACTCTTCCAGAAAGATGAAATCCCAGTTCTATGAAGGGAAACTGAGACACGAGGACAGGAAGGAAATTGTCCAAAAAAGTGGGAAGAAGAGCGGGAAGGGTGGGCACTGGGAACAAAACAGGGGAAGAAATTCCCAGCTTAGCTAATGGTGCCGAACAAGTCCAGGGCAGGAAGAAAGCCACATTCCTTCCTAGTTAGTCTCTCTCCTCACCCGCCCGAGGCCCCCCCATCCCCAGTACACACGCGCACACACACGCACACGGCAGGGCCTCCCTGAACCTGACGCCAGACCCCTCCCCCTAGAGCCACTGACTATGAAGCCCCCACTTTCCAGGAAAGGAAGAAAAGGGCTCCCAAACCACTTCCCCTCAGGACCTGACCACTGGGCACCTGCAACTTCTGTCCCAACACAGGAGGAGGGCGCCATGACACAAACAGAAATGGGAAGAAGCAGTTTCTGACCACGGCCCCAGATGTGCCCCCAAGTCAGGCCTGAAAGAAGGTACAAAGACGCCTCTCCCCAACCCCCCGGGCCAGGTGGCAAAACTGAAACGCCTCGAACTTCCCGAGATGGGCCCAAATCAGCCCCTGAGAAGTTTGAGAGTCAGCAGCCAGGTGCAGTGGCCAGAGCTCCTTCCCAGGTGCCCACAACAGGCTCCCAGCTTGGGAGAGGCACCATGCCAGCAATTCCCCCCCAAAACACTCCCACTTTCTAAAGGTGTCCAGTGATTCAGGTTCACCTAGGGAGCCGGGGACAAGCTGTCAGGTTCTGCCCAAACTCCCCTTCACAAGAACCAAGGGTAAACCCAACTCCAGGGGCCTCAATGGAAAGCATCAAAGACAGCCCCCAACTGTAGACACAACCTCCGCAAACAAACGGAACAAGACCCACAGATGCCCCGACAGCGGTGCCCCACTGACCCACTCTGCCAGCGTCCTAGACGGAAAAGCTGCTCCCCAGGAGTGCAGTCAGCCATCCCCACCAGCCACCCTGCAAGGAGCCAGACTGAGAAGTCCCAAACCCCCACCTCCCGTGCTCGGACGGCGCTGCCTCCACCCCCTCCCCTGGTCAGGTGAAAAAACCAGTTCCTGCCCAGGTGCCTGGTAAGTCGGGAAAGGCCCCGGACGCCTCCAGGTGCCGACACAGACGTCCCCCGGACCAGGCGCGCGAGTTCGGCCCCCTCGGCCGCCCTGGGCCGCCCGCCAGGGTCGTCTCCCCGCGCCGAGGCTCCCCGCGCTCCGAGCCGGACAGGCGCCCACCCCGCGCCCCACCGGCCCAGGAACCCGCGAGCAGCACCTCAGACGCCGGACCCCGAGCCCCCAGGCAAGGACGCCACGGAGAGGGGCGCGCGAGGCCGACCTGCGCCCCGACGTCCCCGACGGCCGCGCCAAGCCCCGTGCCGCTCACCTGGCTGGCGCGGTAGCTCTCGAAGGCCCTCAGGGCACTGTCGGTGAGCTTCACGTGGAATACGGACACCTTGCTGCCGTCGCTCACTCGCCCGCACGACAGCCCGTAGCTCCGAGCCTCCTTCAGCGCCGCCATCTTGCGACCATCGCTCCCCCGCCTCCCCCTTCCCGGCTCCAGGGCCGGAGGCGCGCCGGCCACGCCCCACCCCGCCGCCCGCTGACGTGCTGCATTATTCATGAGACGCGACTGGCCACGCCCCCTCCGGATCCTACGCGAACCACAATCGCCGCCGCAACCGCCGCCGACGTGCTGCATTATTCGTGAGACGCGGCTGGCCACGCCACCCTGCGGGCCTAGTGAGGCCCACAGTCACCGCCCCGACTTCCTGCATATTCATAAGGCGCGGATGGCCCCACCTCTCAAGACTCTAGAGGTGTCCACTTTCGTGCCCGGACTCCGCCCCGACACGCGCCCACCTTCAGGCCCCGCCTCAATGTGTATTATTCATGACGCTGACAGCCAGGCCCGTCGAAGCCCCGCCCCACCAGCCGCTGATGTATTACTTACGCGGTCTCTCCAAGTCTTCCGCCTTTGGCTTCTGTTGAGAGCCCCAACGAGGGCGCGGAGGGGGCCAGGCCGGCGCAAAGCACGTGGGGGGGGGGGGGGGGGGCGGAACCAGCAGCAGGCTGGGTGGGCGTGACTATACAAATCGAGCGCGCGTTGGACGATGGGTTGGGCTGGTGGGGCTTCCCTAAGGTTGTTGGGGAATTGTGGGGGCTGGTAAACTTTGCTGGCAGTAAGACTAGACTTTTTCTTTTTTTAATATTTATTTATTTATTTAGGCTGCGCTGGGTCTTAGTTGCGGCATGCGTGTGGGATCTAGTTCCCCCATCGGGGATCGAACCCGGGCCGCCTGCATTGGGAGCACGGAGTCTTACCCACTGGACCACCATGGAAGTCCCAAGAGTAGCCTTTTAATAGAATAAAATCCTACATCCCCACGGGCCCTGAGAGATGGTGGTTGTCCAGTTCTCCTATTAAAAAAAACGTTTCACATATAAAATTAACCCATTTCAAGTGTACAATACTGTGGCATTTAGTACTTTCACACTGCTGTGCAGTCACTACCACTATCTAGTTCCAGAACATTTTCATCACCCCTAAAGGAAACCCCATACCCACTAAGCAGGTTATTCCTCACCCCCCTCCCCAGCCCCTAGCAACCACTAAGCTACTTTCTCTATCTATGAATTTGCTTTTTCTGGACATTTCATATTAATGGCATCATACAATATGTGACCTCCTGTGACTGGCTTCTTTCACTCAGCATGATGGCTTCAAGGTTAGTCCATGCTGTTACCTGTATCAATGCTTCATCCCTTTTTATGACTGAATAATATTCCATTGTGTGGATAAACCACATTTTGTTTATCCATTCATCCATTGATGGACATGTGGGTTGTTTCCACTTTTTCACTATTATGAATAGTGCTGCTGTGAACATTCATGTACATGGTTTTGTGTGGACAGATGTTTTCCCTTCTCTTGGGTCTATACCTGGGAATGAAATTGCTAAGTCATACAGTAATTCTATGTTTAACCTTCAGAGAAACTGCCAAACTGCTTTTCACAGGAACTGCGCCATTTTATCAATTTCTTGTTTTACATATGGGGAAACTAAAGCGGAAGACCAGCTCTGGCTTGCCCAGGAAAGCTCCTCCTGGGCTCCTGGGTCTTCTGACCTGCAAAAAGTTCCTGAGTCGTTTTCCTTCTCGCTTGAATCTAATTTACGGTGGTCATAGAATGAATATTTTGAGGCAAGAGAGGAAGGTGAAGGTGTACGTCTCTACCTAGGTGGTCTCATTAGTTCTGCCCACCAGTGCCAGGCTGGCACTACCATCTCTTTACCCCCGATCATGAACTGCTGACCCTAAAGGCAATGCTAGATTCTGTGAAACCTTTTTCCATACCTGTCATTAAGATCTCCATTTACAAATGGAGAAACTGAGGCTCAAAAGGGTTAGGCAGCATGTTACGGTATTCACCCTACCAGTGAATGGGCCGCTTGGAACTTTGAACTTGGATCTTTCTGATCCAGAGCCCTCCTGATTACCCTTCATCCTGCCTCTGGTACCTGGGTCCCTTTCTGTATTTCCTCATTGAACAACCCCAGCACAGGGCCTAGCGCAGAGTAGGTGCTCAGGAAATACGTGTTGAATTAATAAATGATCTAATTTAATCCTCACAACACAGCTATCAGCCCATTTCAGGGATGAGGAGAGCGAGGCTCGGAGAATCTGGAAGGTCTTACGTACTGCTGCAGAGATTCCAACTCCAGCCTGTCTGAGCTCAGGGCCAAAGCTCTGGAATCATCCACCCTTCACCTGGGATCAGTCCATCCTACCACCAAGATGCCGGCACTTGCTCAGACACGCTGACCCATTTACCCACTGCTGTGCCCAACTGTGTATCCGGAGGCTGGGCCAGCAAAATATTGGAGCAGGCCAAGGCTGCACTGCCCCTAGAAGGGCCACAGAAGGGCAAGAAGGGTAGCTGTGGAGCAGGCAGTCTGGAGTTAGAGGATGGGGAGAGACAGCCAGACTGCTGAATGGAGTAGAATGTGGGAGGAGCCAGCTCTAAGTGCTGACCAGCTTGCTGTGTGACATTGGGAAAGGCACTTCCCCTGAGTGTAAGTGGATTCATCTGAGAAACAGACAACAGTACTAGTAACAGTCACCCCACATAGAGTGTTTAAAACACACGAGGCTCTGTGCTCAGTGTTTGGCACCCATGACTACCTTTTGGGGTGGATACAGTGGCTTGGTCCCATCTGCCAGATGAGGAAACTGAGCACTTAGAGAAGTTAAAAGACTTAGGAACACTGCAACCATGGGCTGTAGTGCTTGGTAACAAGTATTGATTTTTCTCCACTTTACACTTAATGCCCCAGTGGCTCCCAACAGGACCCCTGAAACGATAATGGAGGAAATCATCAGGCATTGGCATGCTCTCCAAAAGCCTTTAAGAACTAGGTCACCCAAGAAATTGGAAGCCAGTTAATCACCTTGGGTAGCCTCTCAACATATATTCCACCTAGCAAGCCCATTGAAAAAGGTCTAGCTCTGTGATGGGAACAGTGACCCTAGCCTGACCCTCACCCCTTGTAGCCTTGGATGTGTCTCACCCTCTCTGTTCCTCATTTTGCTCATCCATAAAATAGGGATAATAACAGCATTTACCGAAGAGCCTGGCCCTAGACCAAAGGCAAATGGCATCATCATGGAAATTGTTATTATTATTAATGGGTTTACAAGAGTTTATGTACATAATCTCTTTCCGTTAGACATTTATGTTGTTTGCAGTTTGTGGGTTTTTAAACCACACTGGGATGAACACCCACTATTCATTAGTTGGCTATCGCTAATATATGTATTAGTTTGCTATTGCTGCCTATTGCTGTGTAACAAAGTATCTCAAACTTAGTGACTCAATATAAGGAACATTTATTATCTCACAGTTTCTGTGAGTCGTAAGTCTAGTATGTTTTAACTGGTTCTCTGCTCAGGGTCTCATGAGGCTGTAATCAAGGTATTGGCTTGGCTGTGTCCTCATCCAGAGGCTCAAATGGAGAAGGATCTGTGTTCAAACTCCTTCAGGTTGTTGGCAGAACTCATTTTTTGGTGGTTGTAGGACTGAGGTCCCCACTTCCTTGCTGTCAGCTGGGGGCCACTCTCAGGCGCTGGCCACGTGGCCCCCTCCATCTCAGCAATAGAGACCTCCCTCATACTGAATCTCTCTGACTTCCTCTTCTACAACCAGCACGGTCAGGCCCACCCAGATTATCTTAAGGTAAACTGTGCCCAATAACAACACAATCATGGGAGTGAGGTCTACCACATTCCCAGTCCTGGGATGACACAGGATGAGAAATCTTAGAAACGCCTTAAAACTTCGGCAACACACAGCCCTTAGAGACACATCTCTGCACATCTGTCCCAGAACTTCCTGAAACTTGAGATGCTAGGTCAGAGCAAATGGACCTTTGGGATTCTGAAGCAAACAGTTTTGCAGCAAAGGGAACGTGATGATCCGTGAGAACACTGTTTGGAGCTGGCCCCTTTGCATGGTGGGGTGGCCAGCAAGCAGCCTGCTCCGGTGCTCCCTTAGCTGGGCACCTCAGAGCCAGCAAGTCTACCTTTTGGGGCCTCAGGACTCATTTGTGCAATGGGTAGGGGGGCACTCACAGCTCTTCTCGGGATGGGGGTAAAGACATCTGTTGTCAGGGATCCCCAAGACCACCCCAAGACCACCCTCCTCACTAGGAGGACTCAGAACTCAGAAAAGCTGTTACATTCGTGACTATGGTTGATCACAGCAAAAGGATAAGGATCAGCAAAGGAAAAGGGTACATAAGGCAGAAACCAGGAGAAACCAGGCACAAGCTTCTGGTTGCAGACAGCACTGAATTTTCCCAGCAATGACTGTGACAACACACATGGAATATTGCCATCCAGAGCAGCTCACCCGAGCCTTGTCCAGGGTTTTTGTTGAGGAGGAAAGGTCAGTCATGCAGATATGGCTGACCACCCATGTGATGAAATTCAGTCTCCAGCCCATCCAGACGTTGAACTGATACCATGTGGCCAAAAGCCCCCACCCTAAATCATATTGTTAGCATGGACTATCCGGTGTGGCCCACGACCTCAGGTAAACACTTATACCAGTCAGGACATTCCAAGAGCCTAGAGGTGACCTCCCAGGTGCCAGTCAAGGGCCAGTCCTTTAAATGTGCATGCTTTGGACAACCCAGGCCTGATGAGCTATTTCTTTACCACTCTAAAGCAGGTGAGGCTCCAGGTGCCCTCATGGCTCCAGCAGAAGTACCACAGAAGGCTTTAATAGTTCACTGTGTGTCATGTGACTACCCAGGAGCCAATCACTGTGGCCAGGGGGCTAGAATGCTCTGATTGGTCAGGCCTGGGTTGCATATCCACCCCTGAAGGCTGGTGGGGAACCCGCTCCATCTGCATGATGAGGAGTAAAGGTGAGTTCCACCAGGAGGAGAAATAGAGCACAGGCATTCAGAGACACTGATGATTCCACACTGGGTGACCCCAGCCAACACCCACCACCAGGAAGTTGTCCTTTAAGGATGACATGAGATGGAAGTATGCAAAGGTCATCCCACTTAAGTGCTCAGGAGACATGAGTTCTCACATGCAAAGCTCATTCTACCATGTTCACTTCCAACTCACAGCCCACTGAGAGTCACGCCCCTTGAGGGCAAGTTCAGGCTGAGTCATCACCCAAGACAGGGTACACAGAAGGCAATGGTATACGTTTTGATGTGAAAGAAAAATCCATCCTAGTTGTCCTCTGAACATACCACACACCATCCAGCCAGCACACCTTTGCACATGCTATGCCTGAACCAGGAGCAAGCACCGTTTGCCACCCGCCAAAGGCCTCTTTGTGCCTTTAGGGCAACTTCGATGCCCCTCGTCCTGGATGCCCTGGCTCCCCACCCCAACCCTGTTCAGACTACTGAGGATGGAATGACCAAGGGGGTGAACACATTAAAGTCACACATCTGGCCGTGGCATTCAAGGCCTTTCTCATCTCCTGGCCTTAACTTGCAGTAAGATGCAGAACCAGCTGGTGGGTGGAGCATGTGCTCTGGAGGCAGGCTGACCTGGGCCAAACCCTGCCTGTTGCTTCCAGGTAGTGGGACCCTGGGCAGGAGCTGTCTCCTCTCTGGGCCTCGGTCCGCTCAGCTAATAATGGGACACAACCAAAGCAACCATGGAGAAAAGGGGCAAAGGTGGAAGGCACACCCAGACTGACTCCATCATTACTAAAAAGCTACAGTCTTCAGGAGTGTGGAACCTGCCAAGGGGACACAGAGACCCTCACCATGGAGCAGAGTCCAGAAAAGACACACATGTGTGGTCAGTTGCTTTTGACAAAGCTGCCACAGTAACTCACTAGGGAAAAGTAAGTCTTCCCCACAGATGTTTCTGCAACAACTGGATGGTTACATGGAAAAAAATGGGGACTTCCCTGGTGCTCCAGTGGCTACGGCTCTGAGCTCCCAATGCAGGGGGCCTGGGTTCGATCCCTGGTCACGGAACTAGATCCCACACGCCGCAACTAAGAGTTTGCGTGCTGCAACTAAAGGTCCCACACATGGCAACGAAGATCCCGTGTGCTGCAATTAAGACCCAGCACAGCCAAATTAATTAATTAATTAATATTTTAAAAAAAGAAAAAAATGAACCTCAACCCCAACCTCACACCACATACAAAAATTAACTCAAAGTGGCTCATAGATCTCAATGCAAAAGCTAAAGCCATAGGACGTTTAAAAGAAAACCTAGAAAATCTCTACAAGCTGGGCTCAGCAAATATTGACAAAAAGCACATGGAATGGAAGAAGAAAAACTGACAAATTGGACCGCATCAAATTTTAAATGTCTGCTCTTTGAAAGACATCATTAAGAAAATGAAAAGTGAGCCACAGAGTGGGAACTATATTCACAATATACCTATACGACAAAGGACTTGTCACCAGAACATATGAAAAACGGGCACAGAACAAGGCTGCTGTGGGTAAACAGTGGACTAACGCCATTGCCAGCACACAATCAGTGCTCAGGAATGTCAGCGGTGCTGACTCTCACACCCGGGCCAGGAAGTCACCCCAGCCGGCCCACAGTCCCGCTGGCCAACCTTCAGGCCAGCTTCCCAGCCTGAAGTCAAGGAGACTGAGGAAAGAGGGGGTATCCTGCCTGAGATGCAGGTCTCCCGAGCCTGGCCAACCCATGGTCCCCGCCCCAGCACCTCCCATGGAGCCCCCTTCCTGTCTGAGGACAAGGTAGAAACCTAAGGGGGCTGAATGGTGGAGAGGAGAAGCAGGTCCAAGCCACCCCGATTTGTGCCCTGAGAGTAATCCAGGTGGCTCAGCAACGGCCTGGAGCAGGCAGGGCAAAGATCTAGTTTCAAGGCCTCATGGCCACCTTCTGCTGGGTGGCTGTGGCGTTGCTTCTACTCCTGGACTGTAAGGGATGGGAGCAGGCCAAACGCTTGTGTGGTCTATCCTGGAGACAGCAGCAGCGAGAGGAACTCAGGTTAATACAGGCCCAAACACTGGCTCTGGCTGTCCTGGTTGTGACGGTGGGCAACATTTTGGGAAGAAGCTCCGACAGCCCTGGGTTGTAGGGAAAAGGAGATGGGATGGAGCTCCTGGAATCAAACCCAACCCCTCCCTATAGCCCCCAAGGCCCTGCAGGGTCCAGCTCTCCTGACCACCCACCTTTATCAACTTTGAACAGACCAGGTTCCATGCTGCTCCAAGGCCTTTGCACTGGCTATGTTGCTGCCCAGACATGCGGCTGTCCGCTTGCTGCACAGCCAGACCCCTGTGGTCATTGAGGGCTCAGCACAGTCCCCAGTTAGGTCCCATCAGAGTCCCCAATTTCAGATGAGGCAACAGAGTCAAGAGAGGTGGGGTAAGGAGCATAGCTAGCTGTGAACTGCCGCAGAGTCTGACCAGGGACCCTGAGCATAACGCCCCGCTATTCCAGGTCTCAGTTTCCCCCTTGGTAAAGACGGTCTGCTGTGGCCTGAGAGCAGACAACCCCCACTCTAGTCCTAGCTCGGCCATATCCACGGTCCTGTGTGACCCTGGACATGGCACAGGCTGTCTCTGGCTCAGCCCCAAGTGATGGTGGAAGAAGGCTCCAGAGCCAGCAGGGTGCGGGGTGGGAGGCTTTATTTCACTGTGTGTGTGTTGGGGGGTGGGGTGGGGGGTACCTGGAAGGAGGGCAGCAGGCGGGGCAGGAGGAGTTGGCGCTTGGACAGGGAACGGGTGGGAGAAGGGCTGCCCCCAGGCCTGTTGGGAAGGAGAAGCTGAGGCTGGCCACTGTTGGGACCTAACCCAGGGGGTGGGGTTAGGGGTGGGAATTGGGTCTGGAGGAATGAGGGCCCCCTTGTTCTGGGCTGGACGTGGGGCCCGGGCCCTGCCTCACTTTCCTCCTATAGGGCTCAGTCCCTCCTGCTCACTGGGCCACGTGACCCCCAAACCTCACTGCCCCCGCCCCAGAGGAGGGGGCTAGGCCAGTTAGGGCAGTGGACAGGGAGCCTGGGGGAGTTAGGGAGCGCAGGATGGGGTCCACGGTGAGTGGAGGGGATGGCGGCCACCTGGGCGGTCAGTTCCTGGCAGCGATGACCACAGAGAGCGCCACACCCCCAAGGGCGACAGCAGTTGCCCCAAACAGCCACTTCCATGGGATGGACTGTGGATAAAGGAGAGGGAAGAGGAGGCTAGACAGCAGTCAAGACAGATGTCTTGCACTTCAGCTATCAACAGGCCCCAAACAGGCCTCCCAGGAAACCACTGCCTGACAATGCCTTGCCTGCCTCTTGGAAAACTCCTACTCATGCATCAAAACTCAAGCCAAATGTCCCCTCCTCTGGTATACCTCCCCTTCCCCTCTGGAGGAGCCCCACCCTGAGCCCTCCAGATTGTGTTTCATCTTCTGCTTTAGTCCTGGTCACACAGCACTGGGGCTTCTCTGTGTCCCCAGCATGGTCCACAACACCCCAGTTCATGAAGACATCAACGTCTGCAAAATGAAGAAACTCCCTCTGCATGGTGTACCCTGCCCATAGCCCCTGCCCCTACTCTAGGAGCCTCCCTGTACCCACCGGCCCCAGCTCACCCAGGCACCCTTGCCAGGACACTTGGCAGGCAGCCGGCTGGGGTTGCCCAGCATCTTCCGGTACAGGGCGGTCTCAGTGCTCCGCTGGGCCGCGTGCTTCTTCACCAGCTTTGAGAGCTCTGCATGGATCGTCTGTGAGAGGGGGGTGTCTGTGAGAGCAGGTGGCAGCAGAAGCCAACGATCACTGCTAGCAGTCTGCCTTTCTGGGGCCCTAGGGCCCTTCGGGGCTGGAACCACTGGGACATGGGAATTCTGTCAGCTATTCTCTGGGCATCAGCGAAGTGAGGGCTGCTATCTCCATCTTCCTAGGAAGCCAAAAGATGGAGGGGAGCAAGGGTGGCCAGGAGAGAGGAAGGTTCTGGGAAGAAAGCTGAAGACACTGGCATTGGCCAGGCTGGCTAGAGCCCTTGGCCTCTGGGACCCCTGTTGGGGGTGAGTCCAGACTGCCTATGCAAGGGTCAATAAGGGTCTCAGCAGGTGGGCTGGGGCCCTTCAGCTACCTACCCCCTGCCACTTCCCAGGTAGAAACACCATAGGGAGAGCCACAGCAAGAAGGCTAAGGGGCAGACCACAGAAAAAACTTCCCAGACAGGCCGGCACAGCAAATCTCAGGGTGCCCCCATTCTGCTCACCTTGTTGGAAGGTTCCAGCTTCAGGGCTGCTCTCAAGATGGGGATGGCCTCACTGTACTCGCCTTGCTGGGCCAACACCTGTGGGAGGAAGTGGGGAGTACATCATTCTGGACCCACGCTGGGCCATGTTCTCCTTCAAGAGACCCAGCCCTGCCAGGCTCCTGGCTGCCTGACTAGTCCCAAATGTATCTCTAGCAACTGCCCCGGGGGTCCAGTCACCCCTACACCGCTCCCCTGAGCCCTCAGACTACATGAGCAGACCACCAGGCTTGGTGTCATTCCCCTAACCTGCTCCTTCTCCTGAGTGTCTGGCTCATCCTGTGCAGGAGACCCAGGTGCTGGTCTCTCCTCCTCCTTCACCACCTTGGCTGGCTCGAGAAGCCAAATGGATGCTGCCAAAGCTCTGGCCACATCGAATGATTCAGAGCCAGGCATGTGACTCAAGCCAGCCAATGAGATCCAGCCTGAACTATGCTGGTACCACTGAGAGGCCAGTTGCTAAGTGGAAGGGATGGAACCCTGGAGCTTTTGGCAGAGCAGGAGGGAGCATCTTGGTCACCCTGAAAGATGAGCCTGCCTGAGAGAGAAACACGGCAGACAGACACAGCATCTGCACAACATTTCTAAACACCTGGATCCAGCCGTGCCTGAAGCCAATTACCCCTGACTTGGCAGTTCCACAAGTCGTTAATTCCTTTGGCTGAATCTATTTGAGTAGTTTTCCATCACCTTCAACCAGCAGACCCAAACATGTATAAGGCTACATAAGCAGACAGTCTCACTCCCCACAAGAAGATTCTAAACCCTTGAAACACAGGGACAGCATCTTTTCTCTCCTCTCCGTTTCTATACAGAACTCTACACACAAAAAGTACTTTAAAAATGCTGGCTGGCCTGTTCAGGCCTCTCATTAACACACTAGGTGACCCTGCGTTTGCTTGCACCTCAGTTTCCTTGGTTTACTGCTAAAAAATGCTGAAAGCACCCCCTATCCCAACAGAGTGAAGATGAACAGAGACGGGGACAAAAGCAATTAAAGTCAAGTCCATTCAGGCCAAATTCACTCCTACATTCCACCAGCACTTACTCAGCACCTACTGTACGCCTGGCTCTGTTTGAAGGGCTAGAGATTTAGCAGTGAATGAGACATACAAAATCCCCACCTTCTGGTAAGGGAGATGGACAAGAGGCATGACACCTGCCCATGCTGACAGTGACACAGGAAACATGAAGGCAGGGCAGAGGGTCAGGGTGGGTGTTGTAGGGAGGACTTCCTGAGGAGGTGACATCAGAGCAAAGACTTGAAGGAGGTGAGAGAAGGACCCATGGGTGTATTTGGGGTATGAATATCTCAAGCAGAGAACATAGCCTGTGCAAAGGCACGGGGGTAGGAGCAGACCTGGCCCAGGCAACAAGTAGTGGAGAAGCTGAGCAGGATGCAAAAAAGCAAGAGTACACTGGAAGATGATGGCAGGAGGAAGACCAGATAGCCCAGAGCCTTAAAGGCTGAAATAAGAACCTGGAGATGGGAGTCACAAAGGGTTATATGCAAGGAACAGTTACCAATGGGCCAAAGGGCAGTGTCAGGGAGTAGAGGGAACCTAAGACCCAGGGTTCAAATCTGACCTCAGTCAGGGGACTTCCCTAGTGGTCCAGCGGTTAAGACTCCATGCTTCCAATGCAGGGGGAACGGGTTTGATCCCTGGTTGGGGAACTAAGATCCCACATGCCATGTGGTGCAGCCCACCAAAAAAAAAAAAAAAAAAAAAAAAATCTGGCCTCAGTCAATGAATTGCTGTGACCCAGACCACACCCCTGCACCTGTCTGGGCCTCAGTTTCCCCATTTATACCCCAGAGAGCTTGGCTGACTGATACCTATGCCTTTCTCAAATCTAGGGTTTGGGACCAGCGTCACTGCTCTGAGGTCAGGGAGCCAGCCTGCCCGCCTGCTGCCTGTGAGCTGCAGCTCACCTTGCCCTTGCGGAAGAGCGCCTTGATGTTGTCGGGCTGGTGCTCGAGCACGAGGCTGCAGGAGCGCAGCGCTGCACGGTAGTGGTCCAGCTTCAGCTGTGAGGCTGCCAGGTTGTTCAGACACTTCACCTTCAGCTGCAGGAGCTGCTCCTCCTCCTCGAATGTCATGTCCACTGTGGGGGGGACAGCACTCAACTACAGCCACTGTTAACACGCCGCCAGCCGCCCACAACCATCTGCAGAGGGATTATGTGACCCAGGCCAAGGCCCACCCCGCTGCACCTGGTGCTGGAGGAGACTGGGGGGGAAGGGTCTCTGAGTGTCCCAGTCACAGGAGATGGGGGGTTTCCAAGATCCCAGTGCTGGGGCCTCTACCACCTACTCCCTGGGGGACCTCAGGCCTCTCTGGCCTCAGTTTCCCCATCTCTAACACGGGCCAAGACCAGTGCCGTCCTCAGGGCACTCCCAAGGAGTCGACAAAATGGAGCCTAAGTGAACGAGGGCCTGATCATGGATTGACAATATCTGCAGTCACCCACGTTCCAACATCTACCTGCACTCCGTAACAGTCCACTGACCTGGGATATAAGTCTAGAAATATCTAAAGACTAGGCATAGCTAAACATCTATCCATATTCTAGAATTTTCTAGAACATTTTGAATCTGGGGCCCTCTGTGGCTTGAAGTTTCTAGCACTAGTGGGGATGGCTTTGCAGGGGAGGTGCTGGGATTCCACCTGGCGGTCACCTTTGGCACTAGAAGTGATGGCCTTGATGGCGAGGTCGTAGGAGTTGGCAGCCAGCACGAAGTCGGCCCGCTGGTAGTGAGCATTGCCACACTCCCGCTTCCGATTGGCCAGGGCCACGCGTTCCTGCCCCGTGAGCATCTCCAGGTCAGGCCCATCCACAGCAGCCTTCAGTGTCACCTCCAGGCACAGGGCCGCGTGTGGGGGGATGTATGGGCTCCTGCTGGGGGATGGGGTGGGGACAGCACTCAGACCCAGCGGCCACCATGACTGAACCCCAGACACACAAGGTTCAGTGGGAGCAGGCGGGAAAGGGCTGTCACCCCCCTCCTCAGTAAAACACAAGGGAAGTTAACTCCTGCTACTTTTGAGCTCCGTGACTTGGTGCGGGAGTTCCCCTCCAGGAGCCTGTTTCCTTTTCTATAAAATGTGCACGTAGATGGGTTGAGATGGGGGAGCAACCCATCCCACCCACTTCCTCACCCCCACAGGGACCCCTGCAGGCAGCAAGTACTCACCTGCCCTGGGGGCCGTAGCAGTACTTGGAATCAGCAGTGACCATAGCCGTCTCTCCCACGTCCATGAGCGGGACACTGAGATCCAGGGCCTGGGGTCGGGGAGGGGAGCAGCATGAGTTGAGTGGGTCCAGGTGCAGCACAGCAGTGCCCACCCACCCGGCCGCCACCACCACCACCACCTCCCCTGCATCTCACCCCAGCCCCTCCCCACCCAGAACTGCCCAGGCCCTGAACCGTTCCCACCTGGATGACATCACAGTCACCCAGGGTGAACACCAGCTCCGGCTCCTCCTGTACCCGTGTGCCATTCTCCAGCGAAGTCTGCAGCTGCACGGTGACCACCTGGCCCTTGGCCGGGCGGCTTGAGCCTGGTGGGCCTGGAACCAGCATCTTCTTCCTCAACAGCCCATTCCCTGCCATGGAGCAGGGACAAGCAGCCTGTCACTGAGCAGCTCAGATGGGCAGCTGCCCCCTGGGCACTTCCCCCCCCAGCTCTGCCTATCCTGGGGGTGGCACAGCACCAGGGCACAAGCTGAGTTTTCAGTGGCCACTCTGCCACTTACTGGGCAGGTGACCCCATGCCTCTGGGCCTCGGTGTCCCCGGCTGGACACTGGGCATGAAAGGATTGATTTGGGGACTGACGATACTGGCTCCAACGATGGGCTCAGTGAATGCTGGCTGGTCTGTTATCTTAAGAAAACCAAGGTAGTTCCCCGGTGGCCTAATGGTTAGCATTCCGGGCTTTCACTACTGTGGCCCGGGTTCGATCCACGGTCAGGTAACTGAGATCCCGCAAGCCACGCGGCGTGGCCAAAAGAAGAAAAAAAAAAGAAAGAAAGTCAAGGCTCAGTGAGGGCAAAGGGCTGAGAAAAGCCATCCTGCCTACCACAATCAGGGCAGCAGGGATACCCAGTAATGAGACTCTGGAGCTACCCTCTCCTCCCTCCTCTGGTTCCAATCTCAGCCCTGTGACATGTGGACCTCAATTTACCCAGCCATGAAATGGGGTGATCAGGGGGTGATCCTGGTGACACCTAGTGAGTAGTTTGCTTGGTTAGCAGAGCACCTGTGATGCCAGGACTGTGTCCAGACCAAAGCACCACATCACAGAAGGACCTATAAGCAAAAGTAGCCCCCAACGCCCCCCTCCAGCTGCCAAAGAGACCACTATGTTCCCCTCCATACCCCAAACGATCTTAGGAATGGCCAAATGGCCACAGCCAACACCTACTGAGTACCAGGCATGAGGCCCCGTGCCCTCATGAATCCACTCAAGGAGCCCCCGCAATGATGACACCCACTGTCATGCCATGACAACTTCTGGGGCAATAGAGGGCTTACACCTATGGGGCACGTCAGACTGACATCATCTGCAGTCACCCATGTTCCAACAAGTACCTGTAGTCCGTAATATTCCACTGATCTGGAAAATACTACCATGAGTCTGAGTAGACCCTAGTCTAAAGGTTAGGGGCCGAGAGATCTATTCATACTATGGAATATTCTAGAGTGTTCCAAATTTCTGCAGTGCTCCCTAACTTATACGTGCCCCCGCATCCAGTTTGAGAACCAATGATCTAGTGGATGCCAAGAGACCCCTGTGTCTTGAGGTTTCTGGGCACTAACAGTGGATATGCTGGTAGGACCTCAACCAGGCACTGCCTCTCACTCAGGTAAACCCAGGGATGTAGAATCATATCCCCTCTCAAAGCCTCAGTTTCCTTGTCTAGAAGCCTGAATTCTGACTTCAGAAAGCAGCTGGCTCGAATATAAACAAACAGAGCCATCCTCATGCTCAGATGGGGAGCAGGGCAGCTCTTAACATCAGTAGAGAAGGGCTTCCCAAACTTTAATACAGCCAAGGAGGCTGTGCAACCTTGGGCAAGTGCCTTCACCTCTCTGAGCCTGTTTCCCTATCTGTAAAACGGGGATATGGTAGGAATTACATCGTGGGGTTGTTGTGAGGATAAAATAAGATGATGCACAGGCCTGGCACAGAACCAGTGCTCAGTAAATACCACCTGGTGTTATTTTTAGGCGCAGTAAGGTTTATATCTGTCGTGGAGGTGAAATCAGTACCAATTCGATTTTACCAGTGCCAGTATTATTTCATACTATTGTATCATTAGCACTGATGATGGTAGTAATAATGTTTTACTATTATATGTGTGGTCATTAGCATTATTTAGTGTATTAGATATCAGAACTAGTAGTGCTGTGTTTATCTTCTAGAGTTGTTGTGATGGGGTACATGGGGGTGGCACATGTGTGGGTTCTCCTAGTTTCTTTCTTGCAGGACTTTTCTGAACAATTAGCACACTAATGAATACTATGAACCAGACACAGGGATGAACAAAATGGGATGTTCCACAGATCTATTTGACCTCAGGACACATTTTTCTGGGGACAGGCACTTGCCAGACAAATGCCAAGAAAAGTGGGGGTTGGGAGCTGCCAGCGCCTGCTGTGCTGGCTGTGTGGCTCTGGGCAAGTGATTCAGCCTCTCTGAGCCCTGTTAGCAGCTCTGCGAAAGCAAGTCACGGGGTGGGGAGGCAAGAAAAGGGCATAAACGTGAAGTGTCTCAAGCAACTGCCTGTGGCTGGCGATCAACGTGATTACCACATGTTTTACTTCCAACCTCCTTCACAACAGAGATGGGGAAATGAGGCTCAGGGGAGGAGAGGGCCTAGGCCAAGGTCACTCCTGAACCTGAGCTGTCCGGGCCCTGTTGGTCAACCCGAGCCACCCCTGCTCCTTACCCAGGATGTCCAGCCACTCGTCCAGGGCCGGGGCGGGCTCAGGCTCCGGCTCCATGGCGGCCAGGAACTCTCGGGCCAGGGCCCCGGGCTGCTCGGCCTCCTCCTGTGAGGGCTGCCCTACATCCTCAAGTGGTGGCAGCTCATTCAGGTCCTCCTCCTCCTCCTCCTCCTCCTCCTCCTCCTCGCCCTCTGCGTCTTCCACCCCGTCCAGCACTTCGAAGTCCTCAAGTGGTGGGACCCCAGCAGGTGGCGGGGCAGTGGGCTCAGGGTCCGCAGCAGAGGGCTCAGCACAGGATGCCATGCTGCTGGGGGGATGGGAATTGGCCCTGGTGGGGAGAATGGATGGGGGTAAGAATCCCACCAAGCCCCTCAAATCTCCTCTGCCTCCATTCTCCACACCGCCGATCACTTGCTGTGTGACTCAGGGGCTCCAGGCCTTAGTTTCCTCATCTACAGGGTGGGAAGAGTAACAACCCTGGTTTGTCCAAAGGACTTAACAACCCACTCATCAAGCCCTGGCATCAGGTTCAAACAGTGTTAGCTATTATTAGAGTTAATTATTATTTAATCTTTATAAACACCCCGGGGAAGTAGGGAACATCCCCCTGCAGAAAAGGAAATTGAGGCCCAGAGTGGCAAAGCCATTTGCCCAAGGTCACAGAGCAAGCCAACCACAGGAGGCAGGATTTGAACCTAGGGCTTTATCTGCTTAAATGTCCAGAGCTGGTGCTGGGATTTTTTTCAGGGGGACAACCCCTGAGATCTTGGGGAGACTATTTTTTAGAGCTCAAGGGAAAAATAACTGAATCTTTACCAGGGCTCCCCACCTCCAGTTGTCCCTTCTCCTAAGGGGAGCCACCCAGAAACCCCAAGGCTTTCCTTCCATACACTGAACCTAATACCACCGCCCCCAACACCAGGGACCTTGACCCAAGCCATTCCTTGGGAGCCTTTTCTCCTCTCCTCAGGCCTTCTTACCACCTTCTCAAAGTAGCCTCCTTTGAGGAGGAGTGGTCGAGACCCCCACGGCTTCTTCCTTGGACCATCAAGAACTGTCCGCCTCCCCCAGGCCCCAAGCTCTGGCGGTGGTAGAGCCGTCATTCTAACCCGCAGCATCCCCTCCCTAACCCTCACCTGCCTGCTCCTTCAGGACTCGGGTCCCACTTTCTGAGACCCTCCCAGCCCCCACCCTCACAATCTCCTGCGCTCGCATAAATAGCCCTCCCCCCACCCCAAGCACCGACCCCAGCCCGGGCCAGCTTCCCCCACAGCTGGCCCGTCGCCCCTAAACACCTTGATATCCCCAGACGCTACCCCCTCCCCATCCCATAACACCCTACGCTCTCCAGACGCCCCCTGCACCGGCCTGGCCTACCGTCAACCTCCCACCCAAGTTCCCAACGCCCCATGCCTGTTTGACGCCACCAGTCTGGGGCTCCCGACCCCCCGCAACCCTCGGGCGCCCCCGGCCCTGCACGTCTCCGCCGGCAGCGCCCCCGCCCGCTGCCCTTGACCTTCCGTGGCCCCCACCCCCAGCTGCCCTCACCAGGCCGCGCCCTCTCCGGCACTCAGACCCCCCGCGCCCCCCGGCTCGCCTCCCCCGCGGCCCTTCACTCCGCCTAGCAGCCGCAGCCCCCGCCGCGCCGGCCCCCGGACTAGCCCAGGTCCGGGCAGCGCTCCGGGCCAGCGCTACCCCGCCGGCGCCCCGGGACACGTGCCTCCGGCTCCGGGACCCCAGCCTGGGGTCCTGCGCCCCCCTCCCCGCCCCCAGCCGCGGCCGCCGCGCCTCGGGAACCAGGCTCTGGCGCCCAGCACCGCCCTCACCGCGCCCATTGGACGCCGCCGCAGTTACTGCAGCGTCCATTGGTGCGCGAGCACATCCGTCTCAGGCACAGGCACCGCCCCCTTCCTGCTTGTATCCGTGGGGCGTTCTTAAAGGGGCAGAGGCCGTCGCGCCAACCCCGGACGGGGGCGGGGAGGGGGCGGGGGCGGGGGGTGTAGATCCGAGTCAGTTCTCGGGTCAGCGCCGCGCAGCCTGGCCAGACTTACAACCCCTGTCTGAGCTTCATTCTGCTCATCTGTGAAATGGGCATAAACACCTCTATGCACGCACTCTCACCTTGGGGGCTGTTGGGAGGACAACACTAAATGGTATTTCCTTAAGGAGCTCAGGCTTGCCGGTCAGGGCAGCCAGACTGCTGGATAACCCACTCTGAACCGCTAGTTACTTCTGTAGACCCGAGGCCCCGAGGGGGAGCAACGTGCCCAAGAGCACACAGAACTTCCGGCCCCCTACACCGCCCCCGCACCTGGTCTGTCTAATCCCGGGAGGGTGGCCTGGTGCATACAGGAGGAACTCAATAATGGCTAGGTTAACTGCTGAGAGAGCAGGGCCACTGGGAGGAGTCCCTCCTCCCTGCACCTTCTGCTAGAGTATGATAAGGTCCCCACGGCCCCAGGAGAAGGTGGCAGCATTGATTAGAAGGGTTTTTATGGCTCTTGTTTTGAAAGAGGGAGCACTTACTCCTCTTCACTCTATTTTATTTTCTTCCCAGCAGTTACCCCCTTCCAGAATGATCTTGTTCATTCTTTTGCTTCCCCCCTTCCCCCAATTTTGCTCCGGCCTGGAAAGAATTTTGTCTGTTTTGTCCTCACCACCTCCTTGAATGATGTTTTAGGGCCTATGGGAGTTCAATAGATGAATGAATAATTGAATGAATTAATGAATAAATGAGCGGGACACTGGCTTTTGGATGTAGCTAACACTGGAGGAGGTAACTGGCTTTTGGCGGTAACTTTTCAGATAGGTGCTCTGAGGTCACCTCCTACTGGAAGCCATCCCTGACCTCCCCATGGCAAGGCCAGGTGTCCTGATTGGCTGCAGTCTTGGTACAATGAACCTCCACTTCATAACTGATTCACTTGTGTCTGTGCCATCAGTTGACTTTTGCCTCACCCAATACACTGGAAGACCCCCAAAATCTGAGAAGAGTACATTGTTTCTTATTGTTTTAGTCCTGAGGCCTACATACTGCATGGCACAAAACAGGGGGAGGTATTCAGGGAAATCATTGTGGAAGGAAGGAAGGAGGGAAGGAAGGAAGGAAGGCGGGGAGGAAGGAAGGCTGGCCAGTCAGAAGAGGTGGTGGGGGGACTTCCCTGGTGGCGCAGTGGTTAAGAATCTGCCTGCCAATGCAGGGGACACAGGTTCGATCCCTGGTCCAGGAAGATCACACCTGCCGCGGAGCAACTAAGCCCGTGTGCCACAAATACTGAGCCTACGCTCTAGAGCCCGTGAGCCACAACTACTGACCCTGCGTGCTGCAACTACTGAAGCCTGTGCGCCTAGAGCCCATGTTTCGCAACAAGAGAAGCCACAGCAATAAGAAGCCAATGCACCGCAACGAAGAGTAGCCCCCGCTTGCTGCAACTAGAGAAAGCCCGCGCACAGCAACGAAGACCCAACGCAGCCAAAAATCAATCAATCAATCAATAAAATTAAAAAAGAAAAAGAATCCGCCTGCCAATGCAGGGAACACGGGTTTGAGCCCTGGTCTGAGAAGATCCCACATGCCACGGAGCAACTAAGCCTGTGCACCACAACTACTGAGCCTGCGCTCTACAGCCCGCGAGCCACAATTACTGAGCCCATGTGCCACAACTACTGAAGCCTGCACGCCTAGAGCCCGTGCTCTGCAACAAGAGAAACCACCGCAATCAGAAGCCCGTGCCCTGCAATGAAGAGTAGCCCCCGCTCACCGCAACTAGAGAAAGCCCGCGCGCAGCAGCAAAGACCCAACACAGCCAAGAAAATAAATAAATAAAATTTAAACAAAATAAAAAAGGAAAACATTTGGGACCAGCCAAGTCCCTTTTGGCTTCAATGTGCAGCCCCCACCCCTTCCAGGACCCTCGTAAATGTTCCCTGGCCTCCAACAGAGCCCAAGAGACCCGTTGAAAAGCTTGGTTTCTCCAGTCTGGGCCTCTTCTGCTACAGCTTGGCAAAGCCATGCAGACAGAGCCACGGTTCTACTTTTCCCAGCAGCCGCCACCCAGGCTCTTCTCAGCACTGGCTGCTGTCTGGCTCATGGAGCTCCACAATTCTTAAAAGATCAAATCCACACTATGTGCTTTCCCACCATCCTGTCTTTGCTCCTGTGATCCCCTCAGTCCTGAATGATTGTCAGCACCTGCAAAACTCCTAATCCTACCTCAAAACTCCATCCAGATGTACCTGCTTCCTGGCCTTCAGAAGTCCTCATACCCCACTCTGCAGGTTCCTCCAGCCTTGAGTCTCTCCTCCCTCTAGTCCAACATTGTTCCCTTCAGGGCTGGGATTGTCTGTGTCAGACTCTCCTTCATCCTCCAAGTCTAGGCAGGGACTGAGTATTTTCTGGATTCTCAGAATATGCGCCGAACCCAGAAGGGGTGACTAGAGGGTTTACTGAACAATTTTTAAAACTGTTGGTTGAACTATAAGAATGCATAAGATTCCTGATCATCATTAACTTTTCAATGAACGAAGGCAGGAGAGCGTGAGAGTAACAATAGAGTTTACCAAGGGCTTACAATGGGCCAAACTCTGTTGTAAGGCAGCGGTCCCCAACCTTTTTGGAACCAGGGACTGGTTGCGTGGAAGACAATTTTTCCACGGATGGGGGTGGGGTGGGGCAATGGTTCAGGCCGTAATGCCAGCAATGGTTCAGGTGCTAATGTGAGTGATGGGGAGTGATGGCGAGTGGCAGATAAAGCTTTGCTTGGTCACCTGCCACTCACCTCCTGCTGTGCAGCCCGGTTCCTAATAGGCTGAGGACAAGTACTGGTCTGCGGCCCGGGGTTGGGGACCCCTCTTGTAAGGAATTAACCTGCATGATTTCTTAAGGTTAAGCTACTTGCTCAAGGCCACCCAGCTAGGATGTGACAGCTGGAATTAGAACTCAGATATGCCAATTCCAGGGCTCTCAAAGAGTCTTCCATGTGCCCAAGGGCATGTGTGTATCTCTCAAGCTCTGAGCAACCTTAAGAGGCAGATGCTAGGTTCACCCAGACTCACAGTTTACAAACTGAGACACAGAAAAATCAGACATATAATATATAACATACATTTCATAAGACCTCAGAAACTAATGGTAATTGCTAACACTTATCAAGCAATTACTATTTGCCCCATTTTGTTCATGCATTTAACTTGGGTTATCTCACTTAATGCATCCTCATCTCAGTATGAACTCATGGTTTTCAGTAGAGACACAAGGGAACAGATATAGAACTAAAAATAGATGTGTATATGCATGGGTTAGTAGACATACATGTATTTCCTAGCTCTGACTGCTGAGAGGGTCTCTAAGCAATAATACCTGGGTAGCAGTGAGCACACCCAGCACCCAGATCTTGGTCTCTAAATACCATTCTCCAAGAAGCAGAACCAGGCTCCTTGGAGAAATGGCTGATTCCAGGGATATTCCAAAGCAAGCACAGAACATCTTGTGGTGCCAAAAGTAAGGACGTACTCACAGAAACATGGAGACATATTAAAAGGACATAGGAGCTAAATTAAAGGGGCAGTAAAATAAATAATATAGAAATTAATTATAAGCCACAGAATAAAATAAATACTCATGACTCCATAGTGATATAAATACTTGAATACGTAATTGAGAAGAATGGACAGCTCTTGTTTACAATAGAATTCCAATTAATAATTAAATTAAAAATCACCATTATGCAAACACATAGTAAGTAATCATTATTGCTGCCAAGAGCCATGAATGGATGCTAAAACTAAAGGGTGAAAAATATGTAAACAACAACAACAACAACAAAAAACCAAGACCAAAACACCAAGGGTATTTACATGGTCTCTTAAGTATCCCCCCATAGGATACTTATTAATTGCAAAGGAAAATAGTAACTTGACAGTTGAGAAGCTGGTAGACACTGCCTTAAGCAAGTAATCAAAGTTAACGTCACCAACAATGAGACATAGCAACATCCCAGTGCCTCCTGATATGATGCATTGAGAAGGAAACATCACTTTTGTGGGATTCTTTCCCAAACTGCTCAACTTCAGTCTAATCACATGAGGAAGTATTGAACAAACCCATAATGTTAGGTATTCTACAAAACCAGTACTCTTCAAAAGTATTAAGGTCATGAAAGATGAAGAAAGACAGGAATTGTCACAGAGTGGAAGAGACCAAGGAGACATGACTAAATGCAATGCAAGATCCTGGCCCAGAAAAAGGTCACCAAAAACGGAGCAGGGGTTTTTGAACCCGAGTGAGTCTGATTCCCAGCCTGGAAAGCAGAACATTTGGGTCTGGATCCACCACGGGCCACTCGAGGATTATATGACTCTGTGCGAATGCCTGCCGCTCTCGGACCTCAGTCTCACCATCTATAAAATTGGTTGTTTCCTCCTCCCTCCCCATTCCCCTCCCTCCTTCCGGGCTGCCTCGGAGCTCGGGCTTTGGAAACTACGCAGGCCCGACAGGGACTGCTTGATTGGCTATTTGTTGTGATGCACCCGCAAATAGAAGCTGCATCTAAGCTCCACCCTTTCCTGCCGCGCCTCCACGCACGCAAGTCAGCCCAGGGCACGTCGCCGCCACGCGCGCTCGCACGCATGGTGCGTGGTGACGTCGCGGCGGCGCGGGCGCCATCCCGGAAGCGCGAGCAAGGCCGCCAGATGTGCAGGTGCTGCTGCCACCGACGCCGGGGCCGAGTTCGGGGTGGGGTTGGGGACGCAGGAGCCTCTGGGGAGCCGGGCCAGGTCGGGCGCGGTCCTCGGGTTGTAGTGGGGTGGGGCGCGCCGCTGGCAACATCTGGGCACCCCTCCTGCGCACAGGCCTCAGTTTCTCCGTCTGCGCGGTGGACGCGCGGGCGGCGCCATGGGCCGAGTCTGGATCCGGGGCGCGGGAGTTGGGGCCGCCTGTGTTCAGGCTGTGCCGTGTCTCCCGGAATCGGGCGTTGACCTGCTTGGGCCTCAGTTTCCCGCTTCACAGGGGCGGGGCATGAGGGGATTTGTGAGCCCCGCCCCGCCTCGCGGGTTTTGCTGAGCTTGGGCAGCCAAATTAAATTATGTTAAATGACCTGGGTGGAGTTGCGGCGCCTCTCCGCATTGGTGTGTGACCTGAGCCCACCCCTGGGAGCCTTAGGTGCCCTCGGAGATGCCCTTGTAGGGGTGACTGGGGATTAAATGAAGTGCTATATAAGTGTTTGTTCTGTATTCTTGGAAGCACTAGGGAGGCCCTCATTAGAATACTGATTCCCGGGGCCTGTCCTAGGATTTCTTCACACTCCACTTGGAGAAACTGACTGCTCCGAGGAGAAACTGACTGCTCCGAGCCCAGCACCTCTTATCACTATTGGTTTTAGTCCCCACAGACAGCATTGTGAGATTCTGATTCTTTGTTATTCCTATTTTCTGGGTGAGAAAACGGATCTAGGAGGTGAGGTGACTCTCCCAAGTTCACACAGCCTCCCTCTCTGCGTGTGTCCCCCGTAAATATATTTGGAGCAGGGATCAGAGCCCATGCTGGGTCATTTCCACTCTGTATGTGGGCCAGATTAGCAGTTAGTCAGGGAAGGCTTCCTGTGAGAGGCAGCTGGTGGGGGAGTGTGCCTTGAATCCCTCAAGCCCTCACATCTGGGAGCCAGAGACAGGAAAGAGCCCTTCTTTGTAGCAGAACCATTTCCCACAGGTCCAAATCCTGCACCTGCCAGGCTCTAGCTGTGGGCTTCCCGCCCCATGGCTCTGTCCTTTGAGAGCCCAAGTGTCCTCTTTATACATGATCTTCTTTGGAAATGTGGAGGGTGTGGGTGTCCATGCCTGGCACATAGAAGGAGCTCAAACATGGTGATTGGGGAGGGGGTGGATTTCATCAGGTGTGGCAGTTTATCTCCAGAAGGCACGTAATGGCTGCAAACTGATAGCCAGATTCAGGGCACAAATAGATACGTACTCTTGGCTTCTATGGTGTTGGGGTAAGAAAAATATTAGTTGCTAACATTTGTAAATGAGGCGATTTCACAGGAAAAAGAAATCCATATTTCAGGTTTATTTCTGAAAACAATTAGAAGTCTGGCAGGAATCAGGTGCTGTAAGAAGCAGCTGTCCTGTCACAGGTAGCTACTGAACGTCAGAGTCACACATTTGTGGATCCTGTGGTCTGTGGGCGTTTGAGTTGTGACCCATGTTCACTGGCTGTGTGACAACGGCCTTGTTCCTCAGTCTCTGAGCCTCAATTTTCTCATATATAAATAAGGATGGTAACAATTGCCAGTGTTTGAAATTGGTGTCTTGTGCTCAATAAAGAGGAGGGTAGTTAAATGGGCTCTGAAAGCCCTTCCTCATCCTGTGTGTGAATCTTAACCAATTGCAAGTGGGCCTTTCTGTCGGCCATTAAATGTGCAGACCTCAGAGCCAAGCTATGTCAGGATTCTGGGTTTTTCCTGAACCCCCTTAGGAGGGTCAGTGCTGAAGCTGTGGTCCCTCCTGCCCTAGCATGGTCCAGGAAGTCCCCACCTGCTGGGATGGCACCTGTGTGCCAGGGAAGCTGGGAGCCAAGAGCCACAGAGCCATCTGGGTTGCTGGGGCCCACAGCCTGGCTGCCAGTGCCTGAAATTCTTGGCTTTAACTTGCTGATATAAGTCTAGCTTCAGAGCTGAGTTTGGAAGGTTCTGTTTGCCTTCATCAAACTAAATTCGGGCAATCCCTTGCTGTGAACAAGGTTCTGGGCTGGGCTCTGGAGACAGAGCAGTGAGCAAGAAAGACACACACGCCTCTGTTCTGTTGGAGCTAATATTGCTGTGGGGGTGACAATCAAAAGGGTTAACTGATAACTAAGATAATTTCAGGAAGAGATGAGACAGTGGAGCAATTAAAAAGGTGAAGTGATGAGTGACCAGGATAGGGGTAGTCATCAAAGATCTCTTGGGAGAAAAGGCATTGGAGGGGGTGATGATTTGAGGGGGCAGCCAGTAGGAGGGGGGCAGATCTATGCAGGAGGAAGGTGCCTGTAGCTTTGGGCACATGGAGAGTGGGGAGTGTGGCGGTGGGAGGGGTGATGGGATTGTGATGTGCTTGGGTGCAAGTTAGAAATAGGAACTCCTGTGGTTCTCGAAACACCCCCGAGTTCCTGGCATGACAAAGCTGAGGCTCAGGTGGCATGACCCACTTACGGACAGGTGGCCTGTGGGCTTCCCAGCCCCTCCTCTCCATCCCACCTCCCCCCACTTCCTGATGCGGACTGAAAACACTTTCTTCCTGCCTGTTTCAGGCAGCGGAGGAGGAGGAAGAGATGGACCCCCCGGACTCGGCCTCGAGGGTCTTCTGTAGCCGCATCCTGAGCATGGTGAATGCGGACGATGTCAACGCCATCATCCTGGCCCAGAAGAACATGTGAGTGGAAGCCAAGGGCCCTGGGCCCCCGGTGTGGGAAGGAATCCACTTGCTGGCCAGCATTCTAGCCCTGCCCGCCTCTACCCCGGGCCCACACTGGTGATAAAATGAAGGAAATGAGCAAATCTGCTGGCTGGCTCCAAAGTAAATTCCTTCCTGGTCTGGAGGCGAGGCCTTGGCACAGGAAGCAGGGCTCTGGGACAGTTTCGCAGCTGCGGACAGTTTGGCGGGGACCACAGCAGCTCCTTTCCCGAGGCCTGGAGTGGGGAGACTTGCAGGGGGGATAAGGAAGGAACTGCTGGGGGATTTAAGGGAGCCAGTCGGCTCACTTCCTGTTGGGAACCTATTCTCTCAGAGCCTAGGCTGTATCTGCAGAGCACCCGGGGTCACTTGGAAGGGCTGTGAATGGCCTTTGCTCTCTTTGGGGCTTGGCACTGTGGCCACCATAGCCTCACCCTAATTCCGGCCTGCTCTGTGGGGAAGAAGGGCTGACACAACCTTCGGGGGGAAACACGGTCTCCTGGGGCTTTATTTTTGTGTCTTTAAGCCAAAGGCTCTTCCTTGCATTTACAACACAGCACAGACCTGATACCTTACCTTTCTTGCCCTGTGACAGGGGTGCTGGATATGTCTGGGTCTCAGCAATACCCATCTCCCTCCTAGGTCTTTAGTTCAGATTCAGACCTGACCCTGGGGAACTCCCAGACCGAGGGGAGACAAAATCAGACTTGAACCTTCCTGGCCTCGGAGTGTCAGGGCTGGGCCAGAGAAAGAAGCTGGGGCTAGGGGAGTCAGAGTGTCAAAGAGTCTACTTGAGGGAGAGGGTTAAGGCTACATGAGAAGGGTACACTTGAGTAGGACTTTTGAGTAGGGTTTTTAAAGTTGAATAGGAGTTTGCTAGCTGGCTCAAACACCAGGTAGAGCTCCACAAGACAAGGGAATGGTCTACGCAAAGGTCATGGAGAGGAAAGGGCCTAGCAGGATCAGTTGGCAGGGACCTGGAGGCTGAGCAGAGGAGTCGGTGCCCTTTTTCCGCCACCAGGCTGGACCGCTTTGAGAAGACGAACGAGATGCTGCTCAACTTCAACAACCTGTCAAGTGCCCGCCTGCAGCAGATGAGCGAGCGCTTTCTGCACCACACAAGGACCCTGGTAGAGATGAAACGGGACCTGGACAGCATCTTCCGCAGGATCAGGTGGGTGCTTGGCCCTCCAGTCTCTGCCTCCTGCTCTGAGCCTCGGGTTCCTCCTCTTTTCAATGAGGGCCGTCCTCCCCACGTAGCAGGGCGGTGGGGAGATTCAGCTTGTTTTACGAGGCTTCATTGCACACTTAGTATTGGAGAAGATCTGAAAATCTTGGAGTTTCTGAATTTAAATTTTATTCCTTTTTTGAAAATGCAACATAGTGCCAGACCCATAATGCAAAAGGCAGGCAGGAGCAGACAGTGAAAGGCTAGCCTCGTGTCCCCCTTGGCCTCCACCCAGGACTTGTCTCAAGAGGAAAATGAGATTGCCAGGTTTTGTGGGTCCTTCTCAAGCTGGTTTCCATGAGGACAGAGAAGGACGATGTCCAAGTCCCCAGCCACATAGAATGCTTGATACGGCCCCCGGAGCTCCTATCACCACTGCTGCCGTTAACAACTGCCGCTGGGGCGCCCAGGCCTGGAACAAGCTGGCACTACAGCTGTATTTCTGGCTGACTGTGCTGCTTCTTCTTTTCCGGGGGCAGCCGCATCTGCTGGCAGAGCAGGTGCCACAGATTGAGGGCAGCATGTTTCCTTGGAGCATGCTCTGTGCAGAAATCACAAGACAGGCCGGATAAATCCTTTATCAAAGCGTATCTTTTCTGGGGCATCTCACCAGGCTGGTTGCCCACGTGTGGTGTTGCAGGGGTGGGAGTAGAGTAGGAACCCCAAGGGTTGACACCTTTTGTGTGTATCTGTGTCACTCAGGAAGGAGATAAGTGTGTCTACCCAGGCAGGGGTGCAGCAGCAGTGGTACTTCAGGGTGGGGGGTTTTGGGGGGGACAGTGCTGGCTGGCCATAGTCAAGGGTGAGAGACTGCTCTGAAGAGCCTTTTGTAATTCTTTGTAAACAGAACTGCATTACTTCAGGTAAAAAGGAAAAACCAGCAGGTTAAAAAGGGAAGCAGGGGCTTCTCTGTGAAGTTCAGTTTAGTGAGTGCCAGTGTTCGGTGTTTGGGGTGTGGATAGTCAGTACTCCTGGCCCCCACAGGCATCCTCACCCCGGGGTTGGAGAGACAGGCTGGGACAAGTCACCCAGAGGAGTGCCTGTTGAGGCAAGGGGAAGGGAAGCTTCCTGGAAGGTTGTCCTGGTAGAAGAGGTTTAGACATGAGGCGTTGCAGGTAGAGGGCCCAGCCAGCACGCAGAGCCAGCACCAAGGACACGCAGAAGCTGGGTGACAGCTGGGTAGCTGCCATCCGTCCTGGGGGTGGGAGGTCTGCTGGCTGAGCGCCCAGTCCTACCTCCAGCCCTGGAGCAGAGTATGACAAGCAGTGAGGGGGAGGTTCCTGGCCTGCACTGGGCCCAGCCTGCACACTCGGCAGGTTCAGCCCTGTGTGCCTTCCCTTCCCCTGCAGGACACTGAAAGGGAAGCTGGCCAGGCAGCACCCGGAGGCCTTCAGCCGTAAGTGTCACCCAGAGTTCCTACATCCTGCTTCTGGGCTCTGCACCCTTGGATGCCAGGGCCCTCAGCCCAGGGCTGGCTTCTGGAAGGTCACCTCAAGGGCTGACACCAAGCCCGGGCCCTAGTGGACAGTGGGTCCAGTAAGACCTGGGGCAGGGGCGGGAGTGCTGGCCTGATCTTCTTGGCAACCTGCGGAGCAGGTGTTGGGACTAGAGTCTCCTCCCTTGGGGGAGGTCACACGAGGGAATGTGGACAAGAATGATGACAGTCCTTAGCCCAGTGAATGTCATGTACCCCTACGAGCCAGGCTGTTACCCACAACCACCTATGAGGTGGGGACTGTGCCCAGAGGGGCAGTGACTTGTCAGAGGAAGCACAGCATCCTCCATGCTGAGCTTCAGTTTACCCAGTCTGTAGAATGGGCCAACAGCTCCCCACTCCAGGGCCGCTGACAACCACAGGCATAAAGGCAATGCCGTCATTCCCAGTTTATAGAGCAGGGAGCTGAGACACAGGCAGGTGAGGGGCCTGGCCCAGGTGACACAGTCAAGAGGGCAGAGCCAGGCTCAGACTTGCCCCCAGGGCCCGCGTAGGCCTAACCCCAGAGAACCTGAGTCTTTACCTTACCTCAAAGAGAGGCCTCTCACCTGCTTGGACCTCGGTTTCCTCATCTGTAAAATGAACCAAGTTATGTCCCATGGGGTGGGGGTAGCTGTCAGGGGTCCCGGGCCCAGTTAATCCCTCAGCACAGTGCCTGGCATGGTGACTAAGCCAACTCCTGGGCCTCCTTCCCCCAGACATCCCGGAGGCGTCCCTCCTGGAAGACGAGGATGAAGACCCCATCCCGCCCAGCACCACAACAACCATTGCCACCTCGGAACAGAGCACAGGCTCATGCGACACCAGCCCTGACACAGTCTCGCCCTCCCTCAGCCCCGGCTTCGAGGACCTGTCGCACATCCGGCCCGGCTCCCCTGCCATCAATGGCCGCAGCCATACAGATGACGAGGAGACGCCGGGCGAGTAGCCCTACTCCCAGGAGCTCAGAGGGGTCTCAGGGCAGCAGTGGTGCCACTGCCCAGATGTCTGAGGTGGCAGTGGGTAACCCTGCCTTGAGACAGTCAGCTTTGCCACCCTACTCTGTCATTTGGGGCTCACTGGGGGACAAGGCTCCCTCCCTGGGATATGGAATTCCTGGGGATCTATCATTCCCCCTCCTTCCTCACTGAGAACATCTCTCTTCTGTAGACCCCTCTGCCAGGCCAGGGGATGACCAGTACAGCTGGAGGTGGGTTGGGCGCAAGGGAGCTTTTCCAGAGCCAGGCCTGAGGTCTGCTCTGAGCAACACCTAAAGGTTCCCAGAGACCGGAGCCAGATGTCCTCTGCCCCAGCACCCTGGTCAGGACCTCCTCAAGGTGGCCAAGCACTGTCATGTCTGAGTTCACCCCAGCCCACCCCTGTGCCTACTAATTCTGGTCTCCTTGCCCCTTCCTCCAATGACAGTATTGAATACTTTCTCCAATCATTATCTCAAGGAGGTTTCCGAGACAGTTGTAGAAGCCTCAAGGCAGAGATTAGCCATCCACTCAGCACCGAGCCTGGTTAGGCCCTGTTTCTCGGACCAGAGGTGTGGACCCTGAGGGCCCAGCAGGCTTCTCCTGGGGCCTCCACGGAGCAAGCTGCGCCACCTTGGAGAACAGAGTTAAGCAGAATATTTTTGTACCCGATGTTTACAGATGCTGTTGGGAAGTTATCAATAAAAAGACTCTGTTACTAAAAAGGGAAGGGTGCACCTAGCAGTGGCTTCCTTCCATCCTTGGGCCCAGCAGTCCAGAATGGGGGCAAGTGCTGGATGTGGGACAGGATGGTTATGGACAGCCAGGCACCACTGAGCTGGAAAGAAGTGGGCTGCTCTGCTTTGAGTGGGAGTCTCCAGTGGTGGCAACCATAATAACCCCACTTCCTATCACCACCCAGGCCTTCAAATGTGCTATTCCCACTGCCCACAACATTATTCCTTTACCTCCTTGAGTAACTCCTCCTCCAAATCTCAGCCCTAAGGTGGGCTCCTCAAGGAGCTAGGGTCTCATTCCCCATCAGACACTCTCACAGAGTCCCCTCATCTTTGGAGCACTTAGAAATTATGTTATTAAAGGCCTCTTCCCAGACTTCAGAGTGTCTGCTTTTGCCTGGTCCATAGGGGGCGCCGGGAAGTGTTCAAGGAAATAAGGTACGCTGCCAAACCCACAGGTAACTTCTCAGTCCTCACCGCTTTCCGGCGCCCAGCACTTTTTAGCCATCCTGATGACTCAGGAGCCATCCTGAGTCTCCTCCGTCTTATATCCTAAACAGACCCTGGGTCCCACCCTATTTCCTTGGGTGAATGCACCAGCCCCACCTGCTCTCCGTGCTCCTATACGGACCCGCCCTGAAATCCATCTGTGCACAGCGGCCGGCCTCCAGTGGCTCCAACACATTCGGCCCTTACGCCGCCTTCTGCCTTGACCCTTGCGTCTTGGACCCGCAGACCCTCTGCTTAATGCCTTCACTTTAGCACAAAAGTTTCCCCTACTCTGTTGAAATATTTCTGGAGCACCCGCTACGTGCGGGCAGTCTTCAGGCGGCCTGGAAACAGCGGGCAGAAACACCAGGAAAGGTGCGGCATTATTCCTACGTGACCCGACTGTCGGAGCTCACACCCCGAGGCAGGCGGGCACCGGTCGCCCACAGGCGCCGCGGCTTCGTGCGCTCGCACCCAACATAGGGGCGGGGGCGGGGGGCGTGGGCGGGGCGCGGCGCGGATTGTGACGCAGACGCGCAGCGTGCTCGGTGCGCAGGCGCCCTCGGCGGCGAATCGGCGGTTTCCGGTTCAGCAGCCCTCTTTCACTTCAACGAGACGACGGAGCAGGTTGGTGATGGCGGGCTTGCGGGTTGGCCCTGGGCAGGGTTGGGCGGTAGCCTGCGGGGGCCCAGGCAACGGAGGGGGCGGCCTGGAATCCGTCTAGGCGAGCTAGGCCCTGTGGGGCGGCTTAGCAAGGCACACTGGGCCGGGTTCCGAGCCCGAACTGGGCCCCGAGAGGGAAGCCGGCCATTGGAAGAGGACCCTGCCCGCTCCGCCGGCCCCAACTATCTGACGAGGCTTGGGGCGAGGATGTGTCCTTCGGGGCAGATCCGATTTAATGGAGAGGAGTATTAACTGTAACTTTGTCTCGTGGCAGACACTCTGCCAGTTCATTTAAAAATATTAAGCCTTTGAGCTGGGTCTCTTATCTCCTTTTCTAAATCTGTAAGGAGAGTTTGGTAGTAGCAGCTATTTTCTAGACTTGGAAAGTGAAAAAACGGAAATATCTATGTAAACAAGTATCAGGCACGTGGTTGGCAGTTGTTACTTATGGATTGGATCAAAGGCAGGAAATGTGGTCTGAGGATTAGGGCGTAACCCAGAAGGAAGCCAAAGTTTTGGGTGTCTGAGCTTGGAATTAGGCGAAGGGACTGTAGGGAGGAAAGCGTGTGTGTTGGGGGGATGCTACTAAGATGGGATTCCCACCCCGGCTGCAGGAAGAGCGGGGGCTGGCAGAGGAGAGGAAAGATGGGACCTCCAGACCGTGCTTGGCAAGATGGTGCCATAGACCTGTACTTTTCGTTCCATCTTCAAAGACGAAGCTGCTGGCTTGGAGGGTGGAAGGAAACAGGCACTGGGGTGGGCCTGCATTTGAAGTCGATGCTGGCCCAGGGCTGGCAGGAACTAAGGCTGGCCGGCCTGTGAGCTCGGGCTGCTCAGACCTTCAGTGCTCACCACTCCACCCGGCCATTCTCCCCCCTCTCTTCCCCAGCAGACGCAGAGATGCAGATCTTTGTGAAGACCTTGACGGGCAAGACCATCACTCTAGAGGTCGAGCCCAGTGACACCATTGAGAATGTCAAAGCTAAAATCCAAGACAAGGAGGGTGAGTTGGGTTGGGGCTAGGTGCGCCACACAATGGGGGCCCTTCAGCCCTGGGGATCTGCTGTCCTGTGTGAAATGGGTGCTTGGACAGATCTCAGCCATGCCAGTGCTTCCCCTGTGTGATTTTGGGAAGGCAGCTTGTCCTCTCTACCTCATTTTCCCTTTTGACAGTTTGGGGGTGATCCTGGCACAGCCCTGTGGAGGGAGGGGAGATCTGCTGGTAGTATTCTTGCCAGAGCTTTAGTAACTGAAGTGCTCTCTCCTTAGGCATCCCACCTGACCAGCAGCGTCTGATTTTCGCGGGCAAACAGCTGGAGGATGGCCGCACTCTGTCAGACTATAATATCCAGAAAGGTACGGGGGTGGGGTGGCTAGACAGGACCTCAGTGAGGCCTAGGACCCAGGATGGGGCACTGACAGCCTCTTCAGCACCGGGAGGGGGCTGTAGAGGAGGATTCTTCTTAAGCTGAGGATCAGATAGGGCTAGGGAGTATTGCTTTGTAAGGTACTGTTTCCATCGCTGGAAAGCATCTCAAGATCTCCACCAGGATTTCCAAATGGCGATGGCTTCTCGTGTTCTTATTCACTTTCTTTAATTCTTGTGTTTGTGTTTTTTAATGTGATAACTACTGTAAAGAAAATCAGCACCACTTTTTGCAGCAAAAGATTTAAATGTCTTACCTAGGAAAATAAAAGGTCGTCCTTGCACCACTTAGAAATTGCCTTGCCCTTGGGGAAACCCAGATGGACACCACTGTTGACGTATATTTATATTAGTCTCAGACTCCCCGAGGACTGGTGGGAAATGACAAGGTGGAGGTTCTG
This sequence comes from Balaenoptera borealis, assembly GCF_965194805.1. Lineage (NCBI taxonomy): Eukaryota > Metazoa > Chordata > Mammalia > Artiodactyla > Balaenopteridae > Balaenoptera > Balaenoptera borealis. The sequence continues at coordinate 172,419,981 of NC_138867.1, read as the reverse complement.
TGGGGTGGGCTGGGCTGGTGTGTCCATCTACACATAGAACACCCAACGGATTCCAGTGTGTCCCTGTCACACTTGAGAAGCTATGGGACTGAGGTGGTGAGCCTAGGCTCAGTCAACTGTCTCTCTCTGCCCTTCGTTTCCTATAGAGTCCACCCTGCACTTGGTGCTTCGTCTGCGAGGTGGCATCATCGAGCCTTCCCTTCGCCAGCTCGCTCAGAAATACAACTGCGACAAGATGATCTGTCGCAAGTATGTACTCTTCAGATTGGGGGTGTGGGCTGGCCCTGGTGGGGGTCGGGATGTGCCCTCACCACTTGCTCGTGTCCTCGCACAGGTGTTACGCTCGCCTGCACCCCCGTGCTGTCAACTGCCGCAAGAAGAAGTGCGGCCACACCAACAACCTGCGCCCCAAGAAGAAGGTCAAATAAGGCCCCTCCACCGGCTTCTTTGCCCGCAGGGTGGCCTCCTGCCTAAGCCCCATGGCCCTGGGGCCTCAGTAAAGTTTCCCTTTTGTTGACTGGAGCAGTAACTGGTGTCCATGTGGTTGGTCTGTCCAATGGGGAGGTGGCTGAGGTGCAGGCATCTCCCTTAGGGACTTTCTGTCACTCAGTTCTTCATAGCTCTTGGGGGTCCTCTGTCCTGGGTTCCAGTTGTCTTACCTGTAAAGTGGGCCATGGTCTCTGCCCTTCATGTCTAAAGTTGTCATAACCACAGCACAGGCAAGTCTCACTCCTGGCCCTCTGCTACATAGCCTAGTGAGCTCACCCATCTGGATTTTGTCATCTGTAATATGGGAATAAAGACCTCAGCCTAGGGACTGGTGGAACCTGGTCAGGCACATTAACAACCCTCACATCTGGGCCCTGGAGGTGTTTGGGTGTGGGTGGATGGCGGGGTAGGAAGGAACACCCCACCTAGCGTAAAATACCTGTTCTCAATTTTGACTCATCTTTAGGAGCTCCTGGGTCCCACCCAAGACTGATGTCTGTCAGGTGAGGGGTTGTAGTGCCCTGACAAGGCCATGCTTCTATTTGTCTTGGGATGACTGGGGCTTCCCGTAGGTGACAACCCAGGCCTAGACAGTGATGCCTGAGAACAGCTGAATGCCTGAGAACAGCTGAGACCTGGAGTGCCAGCTAAAGGCTGTCACTTCAGGCCTCAGTTGAGTTTCATTTTTGTCAGTTGCCCCCTCTTCCCTAAGGCCAGGCCACCACCATCTTTCTGGTCTACCCTGTGTCCACTCCTGGAGGAGGAAGCTTCCTGAAGCTCAAACTAGGCAGTGTATGTCCAGCTCCCAGGCCTTCTCTGTACTTAATAGGAACCCTCCCACCCCCCACCCCCAACCTCAGGCCTGCACCAGACTCCCACCTCAGGGCCTTTTGCACAGGCCCCCCTCTTCAGAGCAGTTCACACACAACCTGTGGGTGCCAGTGACTTGAATTCTCCAGTGTCAGAACCTGCGTTCAGATCCCACTGTTGTCACAACCTTGTGGCATTAGATGATGGCTATCACTTCTTGGATTCAATTTTCTTTATCTTAGTGGGGATGGGATGTGAGGAAGTGAAGTCGGGTTTTGACATAGCTGCATAGAAATAAGCCAAAGGACAGCCTTGCTGTATACAGAACCGTACATTTAAGGTCGAAAACGTTAAGGCAGGCGCCGGTCGGGAACAAGCACAGGGGTGGGGGTGGGTGGAGGGTGTCAGGCCTGAGAAGCCCCCAGTCTTCGCTTCCGATTCCTCCCCCGGTGTCTCCAGGTTAGCTGGCCGCCGTAAGCTGGCTCCAGAGGCCTCCGGGCCTGCAGGGGGCGCCAGACGCAGCGGAGCAACCTGCTCCCGGGTGGGACCAGAGCTGCGCAGTCATGATCACCACTGAGGCCGCGGCAGAGTCCGCTGTCCCGGCGGTGCCCGGTGATTCGGGAGCCGCTGGAGCCCCGGAGCGCGAGCAGCTGGTGTGGCCCTGGGTGAGCTCGAGCCCGAGCGGGAACAGGCGCGGGGCGGGCGGTGCAGGCTCGGGGGCGCCGGCTTCATACCCTAGCCGTGCCCCTCGCCCCATAGAAAGATGCCGCGATACGGGCGCTGGTGCAGCGCATCCACCAGTTGCAGGCTGAGCGCGCGCAGGCCTTCCGCCGGCTGGAGGAGTAAGTGAGGGCGTAGGGGAGGGGAGGGGTCGCAATGTTCAGCCCCCAGTCCGCTCCGGGGATGGGCGTGCCTTGGGGGAGGAACTGGGTCCCCACGGGGCCGCGGTGTCAGAGGTGGGGCGGGATTTGCGGGGAGACCAGATCGCTCCCTTCCGCGTGCGCAGGGGTGGGCCCGTCTCGGGTTACCCTGCGGGAGTCAGAACGTTCTCAACACTCTGGGGTCTAGGGGACACTTGGAGGGCTTTAAGGTGGTCGATGCGGGTGCAGGGCGTGAGAGCCGGGGCCGTAGCCTCAGGATCCCCGCCTGCCGCAGAGGCCACCGACAGTACCTGAGCAGCGGCCCGCCCTACGACTTTCCGCGCTACCGGAGCACAGTACACGAGGTGACCCAGGCCTTCGCCGCCGCCTCGCGGGAGGTGCTGGCGGTGGAGGCCGAGCTAGCCGGACCCCGAGCACAGCCGCTGCTCGCGAGCCACGTGCGCAGGCTGCAGCAGCTGGAGGAGACGCGCCTGGCCACGGTGAGGTCCCGCACCCCGGCCATGTATCCCCCTACTCCACGGCTTGTCTCTCGGGCCTTGGCCCACTGTGCACCCCTTGGGGGAGGGGCCAGATTCCGTCCCCTCGAACCCCGCCCCTGGCGCCCCAGCACCCCCTCTTCCTGCCCCACCTCAGTCATCCATTAAGAGTTCACTCGAGAGTCTCAGGGTTAGCCCCCTCCTGTCCGCCCGCATTTTTCATCCAGATCTTTAGTCCCAGGACACGCGCACTCTATCCCAGACCCCGCCCCTACAATGCTCCTACCCCCCCTGGCTTGTCCCAATGCCCCAGGCTAGGTACTCAACCCCCTGATGATTGGGGGCCTTGGATTTCCAGGCCAGGTCCCCTTCTGGGTACACCCTCGATCCCAGCCTAGGTTCTGGGCGTTCCTCGCGCTAGGGATCCAAGGCCCAGCCTACTCTGCCTCTACAGCCAATCCTGACCAAGATACACTACCATTCCCAGGCCAACTCCACGCGAAGCCACGCCCACATCACACTCTACGCTGGGATTCCCAGGCCACGCTGCTTTAGAGACCCAATCCCAGTCTAGGTTTTTGGCCTACTTCCACCCTGGGATTGTAACGCCCTGGCTGGTCCCTGAGACTCCGCCTACTTCACAACCCTCACAACCCACCCACCCCACCCCACCCCCGCCCCTGCCCACCTATCCCTGGCTGAGATTTCACCACTATTCCCCTTCCCCGCCTACATGAGGCCATGCCCATGTTGCGCTCTGCACTGATTCTAGGGCCCGCCCACTCCGCCCCTCTCCTCAGGAGCCCCCCTAAACCTAATCCTAGATTCCTCCTGCGCTAAGTACCGCCCCTTGAGACTCCCGCCTGCTGTGGCCCCACCCTTCCGCTGCCTTTCCGGGTGCTTCAGTGTCTCTTCCTCCCTACTATGTGGGAGGGCAGGGGGTGGCCTCTGCCAGTTGTGGCATCCTCCTTGCTGCCTATTCCCCAACCAGGTGGCCCTGCTGCAGCTGATGGGGACACCAGAGCTGACTGGGCAGGACAGCCTGCAGATGCACCAGCTGAAGATGAAGTGAGCACCGCCTCCCAGTGGGCTGACCATGCTAGATTTGCACCCTTGGGCACCCACCCCCAGCCAGGTGCGCCCCAGGGCTGGCAAGGGCAGACTGTGCCAACCCCCTGGACCTGCACACTACCCTTAGGGTGTGCATGCCAGAGTACTCACTTGGTGACTCCTAGATGTACTGCACACATTCCCCCAGCGCACAGGCTGTGCAGTTTCACACCAGACTCGCTGTGCATTCCCAGGACACAGCTGCGCACCTCATACACACCAATCCTGCTCACATGGCTCGACTCCGAGCTTGGACATGGTCGCCCAGGCCCCACCAGGCACACACCTGCACATTCCTGCCTGTAGCCCCCCAAGCGCACACATGTGCACACCCACTAGACATGTGCCACAGTCACCCTGCACACCTTCCTGATGGCACACACCCACCCAAGATGGCCTTTTCTCTTGCCACTCGGGACCCGTGGGACCACCCATCCTCCCAGGCACCTAAATGGTCCTTCTGGCTGCTAGTGCTGCCTGGAGGTTTGGCAGCAGGCAGGAGGGCCCGGGGCTGGCTACAGCCTCTTCGGAGCTGCGCAGCGGCGGCTAATTCGCCCCATCTGGGTTTTATTTATAGTTCCCATCCACTCTTGTAGGGTAATTAAAACCATGGAAGCGATCAGTGAGGTTCTCCAGGATCTCAGGTTTGATGCAGAATCTGCCGAGTGATGGTGGCTCCCCAGGGACAAGCCAAAGGAGATGGGAAATGGGGCATATAGCGCTCTGCCCTGACTGCCAGCTGGCTGGGGTCACGCCCCACCGGACCACTGACCCTCTTCAAGTTCGCCTCACCTCTCATAATAAAGAACCTAAAGAACCTTTCGTCTGCAGCTGCTCCACTGTCTCTCTGTGCTGGGGTGGGATCCCACAAAGCCAGGGATGGCAGGTGCAAGATTCCCCGACTCCATGACTGTAAAAACTCTGGTGTTTTGAATCACACTCTCCAAGGAGTTTGGAACCAGATATTTCAGATCATGGAGAGAGTCAGAAATTCTGGGAGGTCAAGATTCCCATCCCAAAGGGTCATCAGGATTCCTCGTCAGCCCCCACCCTAGACCACTCTAGCCCCAAACTCACCTTCACAATCAGGGCACCTAAATAGTTTGTTTATTTAAAAAGACTCTTTGGAGTGGTCCTGGGTAGGGGGAGTAATGACCCTTCTTCACCCCCAGCCCTGGCAGGCGTTCTGGGAAGCTCAGCCCCCCTCACACACACTCCTCCCACTGGGGTGCACCTCACGTGGAGGCCAGAGCTGTTGTGGCCCTCGGAGCTCAGAGTGCTCGCCGCAGCTGCTGCCGAGAGGGCTGGGGCACCCTGAGGTGAGGGTACAGAGGTGGCCCCCAGTCTGGGGGTGGCCCCTGGGTCTCCATGCAGCAGGGAGGGCAGCCCCAGCCTCTAGAGCTTATCTGGCAGGACCTGCAGGCAGAGGGGAAGCCAGGCTTAGCAAGGAGCCTGGGAGGGGCCAGGACCACAGAGCAAATGAGGAGGCCCCAGTTCAGGTCCTGGTCCCACCACTTTCAGCTGGGTGACCTTGGGTAGGCTATTGCCCCTCTCTAGGCACCGGTTTTCCCATCTGAAAAGTAATATCTATCTATCCCATGGGGTGTCCTGCAGGTAATGCGCTTGGCACAGGGCCGGTATGCAGTAGGCGCTCATATAATGCTACCGGGCGGCTATGTGCATTCATCCCTGAGGACGACATTCCCCTCTGGACATTTTAAAGGGGTCTGGATGCTCTTACTAGACTAAGGGCTACAGGGGCAGGCACACAGTAGGTGTTAAGTAAATGTTGATACGAGATGGAGGAAGGGATTGCACCTCAGTAACTAGGGCTGAGGGTGGAGGGCCCGTCGCCTACGGCCACCAGGAGGGGCCCTTGTCTCCCTGCCTGCCCACCCACCTGGGCCCCCCTTACCTCTCGCCGCGCCCCGTCTGCCCGAGGACAGGATCCCCTCGTCCTGTGCTTGGAAGGAAGGAGGCAGTGTCTGAGAGCTGAGGACCTACCTCCCCAGCCCGTTTACCCCCCTGGCCCCACCCCTCCACCCCTCGCCCGGGGGTCCCTCCTTCCTACCTGGTTGCGGGTCTTATGTGACTTCTGCATCCAGGCTCGCCACTGGTCATAGAGGCGGAAGCTGAGGTTCGAGCAGTACGCGTGCTTCTTGAGCCAGCCCAGAAACTGCTTGAGCTCGCGCCGCACCGGCCCCGAGCTCGGCTCGCCGCCCCGCGGCTCGCACGCCCCGCCGCCCGGGCCCGGACGCTCTAATGGGGGCGGAGAGGCAGCGTCAGGGCGCGCCCGGCAGAGGGCGCGCGCGGGCAGGAGAGGGATGTTCCCTTAGGGCACCTCCCTCCCTGTTTCTACGGGACCCGGTCCTCCCCACGGCCCAGCCCAGCACTGCAGCCCAGCTGCGCCCCCAAGGAGATAGGGGGCAGGGGAAGGAAGGGGCTCCTCCTCCACATCCCCTCTAGGAACCCGATTCCTGTGGCCTGAGCCAGGTGTGAGTGGAAGGGGGCGGGGGGAGGAGAGAGGCCAGGGCCAAAGGGATGAGAAGCAGACAGAGCAGGGGGCAGAGGAAGGAAGAGAGAGACGCTGATGAGAAAGAGCTGGAGAGAGAGAGACAGAGACTGAGCGATGGAGGCAAGGAGAGACAGACAGAGGGAGAGCGAAAGCAATGAGGGACAGCCAAGGAGATGCAGAGGGTTGAGAGATGGAGAGCCAGAGCAGGGAGGGACAGAGACACTGGGGGTGTAGGGACGCAGAAACCAAGAAAGGCAGAAAGATAGAAACAGGGAAAGAGAGTGAGTGACAGAGAGATAAAGGGAGACAGAGAATTCGAGGTGGCTCTGAGGGGGAGGGGCAAGCCCCCAGGACAGGCCTGAGAGTACAGCCCGTTGGTTGGGGAGTGGGCCAGGAGGGCCAGGTGGGAGGCCGGCCTGTCGGTCCAGTCGCTGGCCGCAGCCAGCCGTGAGCAGGCCGGCGGATAAGGACATCGGCCTCACGTCATAAATAACGCCGGGGACCCGCTGACAGGCCCTGGCACAGCCCCGGCCCCCACCGCCCCTGCCGGCCTCCCCTGGCCTCCCCAGCCTCCCCAGCGGACACAGCCGCCTGCTGGCTCCCGTGCAAGAATCACAGGTGCTGGGCACGAGCAGGGGCCAAGGCTCAGGCCCCTCCCAGCTGTGCTAGTTCCCGCCCACCGCCGAACCTGGAGGGGCCCGGGATGGGGGCTGGGGGACTGGCTGGAGCCCTGCTCTGCCACTCCCTGACTCTGGGATCCTCTCTGGGCCTTGGTTTCCCCATCATCCCAGGAGCATGAGCCTGGACTTCAAGGGAACTGAGTTCAGATCCCTGTGTGACCTTGGGGCCTTAGTGTCCTCATCTCAGAAAAGGGGCCCTCCCTTAGGTGAAACCACTGGGGGAGCAGGGGATGGGAGTCTCAGTAACTATTACTTGCAAACCCTTGTGTGGCACCCACCATGAGAGCACTTTCCATGGGTTATCTCTCATCTAACCCTCACAATAGCCTGAGGCAGGCATGATTATCATCCCCACTTTCCAGATAGGGAAGCTGAGGCCAGACGTACCAAATAAGATTTCATACCATTTCACAAAGGAGAGAAGGGAGGTCCATGGGCTTAGATAAACCCCCCGACCGCAGAGGGAATCAGACCCAGGCCCCTGATCATCCCATCCCGCTACCTTTAACAGAAGGGGAAATCAAAGCCAGTCATAGGGAGAGTTGGCAGCCCATCGTCTTAGAAGCAGGAGTCTCAAACTCACTTGCCCTTAGGGGCTGGGGAAGGGGTACATGTGGGTGAAACAGGCTAGGTGGGGATGGCACAACTGAAAGAGTAAGGGCCCTGACTTAAGGGGCAGCCTCTGCTGATGGGGGCTGTGGAGTAACTCTGGCTGTGTCCTATTACATTTTCTAGACAATTTTTCTAGGGAATCTAGGATATTTGTGTTAAAACTTATTGTTTTTAAAAGTCTGCCAGTAGGTCAAACTTTTTTTTTTCCCGAATGACAGGCCAAGAAAATAGATCTAAGGGCCACAATTGGCCCCCGGGACCAAAAGTTTGAGACCTCTGCTCTCTTGAAGGAAACAAGGAAACAGAGGCCCAGACTGGTTTGGGGCTGGTCCCAGGACCACCCAGCCCTGTTGGGGTGCTCACCACTTCGGGGGGTGGAGGCAGCCGTGGGGTGGCTCCATTCGCTCCAGATCCCTGCCTTCTTGGAGCCATAGATGCCAAAGGGGTTGCAGCGCACTTGCACGAAGTAGACGGTGCCTGGCTTAAGGCCCGCCAGGCGGCAGGAGGTCTGGTTGCTCACATCGTCCACCACCTGGGCGGCAAGGGCAGGGTCAGAGGCGGGGGCAGCTTGGGGAGGGGAGGGGGGAGAGGAGGAGGGAGGAGCGGAACTGGGGGGTGGGTGCGGGCACCTTCCAATCCACGCTGTCCTCCACTCGGTAGCGGATCTGGTACTTGGCTTGGAAGAGGAAGTCCTTGAGGGCAGGCGGTGAAACCCAGCGCACGCTCAGCTGGTCCTCCAGGCCCCCTACGCGGCTCACGTGCACTTCTGGTGGGGGGTCGGTGGTCACTAGGGGGGCGGGGCGGGGCTTAGTCACCCGGCTCTCTTTGGACCTGGCTGGCCCCTGTCTGGGTCCAAATACCAGGGAACGTGGCTTAGATGGCACCTGCCTCCGTTCTCCCCTCTCCCCCCTTCAGGACGGGTGGATTACATTAGATAATATTCAGGAAACACTCAGCACCTAGAAGCACTCAATTAATGTTAGCTGTTATCACCATTATTATCTGTGACAGGAGAAACATAATCCTATCTTCAGGGAACTATGTAAAAAGCAGACACTGCCTGGATGATGATATTATTATTATTATGCCCAGGAGACCAGGGAGCCCTCAGGCTGCCAGACTCCTGGGAAGCTCCCCCGACCCCCCCACTGCCCACCTCCTGCTCCTTCCAACTTCACAAAGGTCCTCAATGTGACGGCTTTGCTTGGTGCAAAGGGACAACTGAGGCTTAGAACATGCCCACTGCAGCTTCAGGACTTAAGGAAGCAAAGTGGGAAGCAGGAGGAGGGAGTCACTGCAACACTTCTGAGGAACCTTCTGGGAGCCCTTTGGGCAGCAGGGAGGGCTGGCCTCTTCCCCTGAGGCCTTGGTGAGGGGCCGAAAGGGTTAAGGCACAGGCCTGCTTGGGGCTGAGAAACACCCTAATTAGATTAGGCCCAATTCTGCTCGCAGATCATCCATTTCCTGCCTCCCGCCTGCACGCCCCCCCAGCTACAGGCTGCTGCTTCCTGGGGCGCCTCCAGACCTGGGCGCCCCCTCCCAGCTCCCCGGGGGCCCCCCCTCAGCACACCTGGGCCGCCGAGGGGGAGGCAGCCAGGCCAGGTGTTCTCCACAGAGTAGGGGTATCCTGGCTGCTTCAGGGGGCTGGGGACGGATGGGCGGATGCCTAGCTCCTCCCCATTCCAACCAGCAGCGCAGACCTCAGCTGAGCTGCAGCGTGGCTGGGCTGGTGGGGGCCGAGGGGGAGGGGGTGGATCCCAGGTGGGCCAGGCTGGCCTTGCGGGGGGCAGGGCTCACCCACATCCAGGATGTCCAGTGTCAGCACATCAGAGCGGGCCGAGCCCAGCCGGTTGGTGGCCTCCACCCAGATCTCATAGGGTGTGAAGAGAGCCAGGTCCTTGGGGATGTGGCAAGAGTGAGGTCCCACCGTGTGGTATTCCTCACATGTGTTGTCCTGCCCATACCACCTGCAGGGGCAGGAGGGGAGGAGGACATGTGAGGGTCCCTTTGGGCCCCCAAACCTCCCCCCAGCAGCCCCGGAGTGCAGAGAGGACACCAGAGCTCCGAGAGGGAAGGCTTGGCCAAGGCCACACAGCCAGGCTGGAACACATGTCACCCGAGGGCCACCACCAACCTCAGCTTGTACTTGAGGGAGTAGTTGGTGTGGAGGAAGGTTTCCCCGTGGGCCCCCGGCGTCCAGCGGCATGTCAGGTCCTTCATGTTCTTGGACCAGCAGCTGATGTTGAAGGGTTTCTCTGGGGGCACTGGGGAAGGGGGGTGCAGGGGCTGAGGGTCTGGACCGGCCGTGGACAGGGGGAAGGGGGAGTTGCTGGCTGCCCGCTGGGGCCCCCACCTTGGAGCGGAAGGAGGATGGACAGAGCAGATGTTGGCAGGACCACCTGCATGGCTCTCTTGAGGATGGTTTTGGGGGGGTGGTGGTCTCCAGGCTCTCATTCCCACCCTAGCGGCCTGTACCTCTCAACTTATGCCAGTATACCCATTGTTCAGCCCCAGACCAGAGGACCCATGATTCATGCCCCTCTCCAGAGGGAGATGTTGCCCCCAAGAGCTACCCCTAGGTGTCCTGGGGGCCCACTTACGGCCAACGTAGAGGCAGGAGCCGGCTAGGATGCTGCCGTCACGGGCGTGGCACACGAGGTTGTCCCCCGACTGCTGCCTGGATCCGTTGAGGTTGGCCAGGGCAAGGGCTAGAGTGGAGGCGTTGAGCATTCGGGACAGCTCAGGGGGCAGGCGGTGCCCGTTGAGGGTCCAGTAGAGGCCCTCGGCGGTGGCCCCTGGTGGGTCCCCGTGCACTGAGCACGTGGCCTGCAGGGAGGATCCGATGAGGAGCGTGGGGTCCTGGGGACTGATCACAGCCGTGTCTGGGGTCAGAGAGGAGCACCTGTCAGGCCTGGGATGGAGCTGCCCTGAGCATCCCCCACCATCCTAGGTCCTCCAAGACTCACAGTAGTCCTGCAAAGGAGTTTTATATGATTGTCCCCATTTTACAGAGAAGGAAACTGAGGCTCTATTAGGTCAAGTGACAAACCCAAGGTTGGTGGCAAAGCCAAGATTCAGCCCCAGGACTGTCTGATTCCACAACTCAGGTCCTTCCAAACCACTTCCTCACTGACTTGCTCAGGGCTTTCTGAGTGGTTACAAACCTCACTCAGATCCAAGTACCTCTTGCTTTGCACATACTTCTGACAACCACTACACTCTGCTTTTTTTTTTTTTCCATTTCATTTTATTTTTGACAATTAGAAATAACAGATTGTGTGTTCTTTCTCTTCTACCCCCAGAACCGCACACATATGTCTCTGTGGGGAGGAAGGCACTTCTAAAAAGGGGTGCCCTGACCCCTACTAGAATCCTGCTCATTTTATGGATGAAAAAAAACAAGGCTCTGAGAGATCGAGTCCTTTGCCTAAGGTCACCAAATAGACGGGCACACTATTTAAACCTATATTTGTCAGTCTCTGTGCTGCCACTGGAATTGAAAGTGACTGTGGCAAGCTCTAGGCTCCCCACCTCATCCAAAGGGACTTGCCGTCATCATGCTTTCCCTCGATTCAGTTTTCCTAATCTGCAAAATGGGAACAAGAAAACTCACGGTCCTCAGGGCCATTGGGAATATCAGATGGGAAGTGACTTCCTAAACTGGGTTGTGTGTGAATTGGGTGCTGGGCACAGGAGCCTCTGGGATGCCGTGGTTGATGCCTTTCCTCCTGCCTTCCACTGGAGAAGCCTTCTAGTCCAAAGATTAGAACTTAAGAGAGACCTGTTTTTATCCAAGAGGAAACCAAGGCACAGAAGAGGGGGAGGGGATGCACAGTTCAAGCCCCTGATGCCCCTCTGAGTCTCAGTCTCCCCACCTGGGAAGTGGGCATCATGGTATCAGCCACATGAGATTGTTTGAGAAGAGTGAAAATATGGTCTTAAGGACAACTCTGTGGGATCTTTAAGCCAGGCTGAGCTGGGTTCAAATGCCCCCAGCTCACTCAGGAGGTTAACCCAGTTCTTTTACTTCTCTGAGACTTTGGGAAGGGGCCTCTCCCTCCACCAAAAGTGGTAGTGAGGACTCATTCACTCATTTGTTCATTCATTCATTCAAGGAGCACCTACAGTGTGCCAGGACCTGAGGGCACAATGGTGACCAAGATACCCAAAATTCGTGTCCTTTTGGGCCTTGAATCCAAGGGAGCAGTAGGAAAAAGCACAAATAAATGTCTAGGAGAACAAGTAAGGGAAAAAATAAAGCACGAATCAGTGGTAGCAGCTAAATGGCCCAAGAGGCCTGTCTGGGGAGGTGGCATTTGAACTGAGATGTGAATAAAGTGAAAGAAGTAGCCATGAAAATATACAGAAGAGAGTGCCCAGGCAGGGCGAGCAGCAAGTGCAAAGATACTGGGGGGCAGGGGTGGTAGGAAATGAGGTCTGGGAGGTTAGCAGGGGGCCAGACCTGCAGGGAGGAGTTATTCCAGGATTCTGAGCAAGGGAGGAATTTATATTTTAGAAGGATCACTGGGCAGCTGTAAGAAGGGACTGCAGCGGGGCAGAGAGGCAGGGGCAGCCCAGCTTCCCTGGCAGCCAAGGACAGGGTGATCCTGGTTCCCCTGGGAGGCCCCTAAATGCCAGCGGCTGCCCTGTGCTGGCTCTCACTGCCCCAAATGGGCGAGGTGGGGTGGACACAGTTCCCGGGGCCAGCCCTGACGATTTTCCGGGGCAAACTTGGCTTGAGGGCCATGTCTTGCTGGAGCCTGGGATCGCAGTTGCGTTTGGGGCTTGGCCCAGGGCTCGCCGGAGGTCTCAGCGTCCGTGCGAAGGAGCCGGCTGAGCCGGCCAGAGCCGAGGAGGCGGGGGCGGCTGGGGGGCGGGGGGCCAGGGGGCCGCCCCGGAGGTCCCAGGCAGCCAGCCGCCCGCTAATTCGGAATTCCTTCAGCATGAACTCGGGCGTGCCAGCGTCTCTGCCCCGGCCCACCCACTGCTTCCTGCCTGGGCCCCCCCAGCAGGGTGGGAGGCACGGCCAGGCCTGCCCGGACCCCAGGCCCATTCTCAAACCTCCAGGGGTGGGTCACGGCCCTCCTGTCTCCCACTCACCCCCACGGCCAGGCCAGGAAAGGGGCTCTCAGGGGGGTCCTGGCTGGCTGTGGCACTGCCCCTCTGCCACACCCGCCTGGCCTGGGCTGGTGTGGCCTGCCTGCCAGCAGCTGCAGCTGCCCTCCCAGGGCTGGGCGGGGGACAGGGCAAGAGGGCAAGGCCAGGCGGGCCTGGACAGGCCAGTCCCCCACCCCAAGCTCCAGCAGGAAAGGTCACAGGGAGGCCTTCTCCTCCTGGGATGTGGGTGCCCATCTCAGCTGGGGCACCTGGGCAATTGGCTTCCCCTCCCCTGTTCTCAGTTTCCTCCTCCGTAAAATGGGAGGAAAATACGTTCTACCTGCTGGGGAGATGAATGCGATGAGCTCACCATGTCCAGAGCACACTGCAGTGCCTAGGAACTGTTGGGATTAGGGCCCCTCCCAGCTCTGGGGTCCCGGCTGGCTGGTGCACTCCCTCCAGGCCTCCCCAAACAATGGGCCAAGGCATTTGGGACCAGGATGCACACATTCCAGCCCAGGCAAAGCAGCTGGGGACAGCCCACTGAGGTTGGGAGGGCCCTTGGCCTGGTTTGGGGGGCTTCCTAGAAGGCTCCCTTAAGCAGATCCCTGGGCTAGGCTTTTGGACAGCCCCCCTCCCCTGCTCCCTGCCTCCCCGCCTTTCCCGCAGAGCTGGGGCCTTTAAAAGTTTTTTCTCTCCCCCTTCCCAATCTGGAGCCACTGCCGTTATTAAAAAGGAACACCATGTGTTTTAAAAGGGAAAAGTGTGAGATTCTCTGCAAGCAAGGCAGGAGGGTGGTCTCCACCCGGGGTCCCCATGGGGGTCCCCATCTCCTGTCCTGCTGGTACCTGCAGACACTTTACGACCCACCCGCCTGTTGGTCAGGTGCTAAGACACACCACACCGTAAGTAGAAACATATTGCTGAGGTGTGAGAATCTTTAATTTCTTCCCCCTTAAAGGAAAAAACACACGCACAACAATCCTTCCACCACCACCACCTTTGCCTGCTGCTCTGCTGGCTGGGAAACAAAGCCTGCCACTAAAGGTGGCATTCACAGGTGCTGCCCACTGCCTGGCAGAGCTGTCAGGAACCCCAGGAGGGCCTGGGGCAGCCCCTCACCTGCCCAGGAGCCTTGGGCATGTTAGGCTTTCAGCAAGTGCCTCCAGGACACCGGACCCTGCTCTTTCCGGAAGAGCACCGCAGGGAGCCTGCAAACAGCTCTGTGCAGTGTAGGTCCACCTGGGGTGCAGTGTTTGCCCACACGGGTCGACTTGTGTGCCTGGATGGGGTGCGTGGAGTGACTGCGAACATCCGAACATCCAGGGCAGGTTGTGCCTGCGTGTGTGCCCTGTGTTGCCTCTCCCTCGGAAAGAGTGTGACCATGAATGTGTGTGTGTCAGGGATGGAATGTGTGTGTGCGCCCCGATGGTGTGCGAATGTGCATCTGGGATGCAGTGTGAGCACATCTGAGGGCGAGGGTGACGGGCCACAAGCCAGTGTGAGTCTTTGTGTGTCTCTGGGTGTGTCCCAGAGCGGGTCTGGATGTGGAGACCGTGTCCTGGCGGGGGTGTGCATTGGGTGGGGGACCGGAGAGTGCCGGAGGCCAGGCGCTCCCAGCAGGGTGGGGGTCTCGGCCTGAGGGGGCTGTGGGCTCCCGGTGGCTGCTCCCCCCCAACGGCTGGGCCTGCGGTGCCCGGACTCGCTGGGTCCCGCTCCCTCTCACTCTCACCCACTATCTCACAAAGATTTCTCTCTCTAGAGTCTCCTAGCCCGGCGCAGCGTGGCCGGGAACAGTTCTGAGCGCCGCCAGTGGCGAGGACTCCGCGGACCCCCGCGCGCGGGGTCCCGCCGGGGGAGGGCGGCGGCGCCGGCCCGCGGAGAGGCGCGTCCCCGGGGACCCCGGGCCGCGAGCCAGGCGGCCAGAGCGGCCCCCTCCCGCCCCGCCTTCCTCACGGGGCTCATCCCTCCACCCGGGGGGGCCCCGCTCAGGGCCGGCACCCAGCGCGCCTACCGCGTGCGCCCCCGCCCAAGAGCGGTGACCCGCGGTCTCCGCGTCTCCGAAGCCAGCAGACGCTGTCGCGTGCGCCCACCGCGTCCTGGAGTGCAGAGTGTCCCAGGCCGCGGCCCCTCGACCCCCCGGGGCCGAGTCGGGCGTCCTCCACAGGACAGCCCAGGTAAAAAGGCCTGGGCAGCGGAAGCCGGACCCTTGGGCCAGGGGACTTCGGCGCTGTGCGCCCCACAGGTGAGGACGCCCCGAGGGCCGCGCCGGGGGCGCCTTCCTTTGTTCCCGGGCCGTCCAGGTGGCGCCCGCGCCCCCTCCCCCCGCGGCTGCCCCCGGGGCGCACGCTCTCGGCCCAGGCGGGAAAAGGGGAGCACGGCGCCGGCTACTTACCGGCTCCTGATCCCGCTTGCGGCGCCCCGAGGACGCAGAGCAGCAGTAGGGGCAGCAGCGGCGGCGGCCGCCGCGCGGATTGGGCGGCGGGGCCCGGGCGGCCGGCGGGCATGGGGCCGGCGCTGCCTGGGGCGCGCGGCGGGCGGCGGCTGCAGCGGCGGCGGCGAGGGACTCGGGGCGCAGGCGGGGCGCGGGCCAAGTAGCCCGCACGTCGCTGGGCGCGGGCGCGGAGGCCAGAGCAAGTCTGAGCAACCGAATTGACAAGGCGCTAATGCGCCGCTGGCCCCGCCCGGCCCCGCCCCCGGCCCGGCCCCCGGGGGGGGGCGAGCGGCGGGCCCCGCACCGGCCTCCCAGCCGCCCGCCAGCCCGCGGGCACCGCGGGCCCCACCCGTCCGGCCTCCGCCCCGCCGCGCACCGCACGCGCCCTTTCCCGCGGCCCCAAACCCCCAACTCTACCCTTACTGACCTGGGACCTCCCTTTCCAACCCCGCCAGCTCCAGGCTCCCTACCCCCAATCTGGGACCTGGAGCCCCCAGTCGGGTTTCCATACCCTCGCCCACTTCCCTGCACCCTGCTCTCAGCCATGTGCCCCTTCGGCGTCCCCTGAGGCCCCCAGCCCTCGCCCGCTCCTCCCCCCCATCTTCTGTCTCGGCCCCCACCCGAACTCTGGCCCCGCCCCCCCACTGAGCGGTCCCTGAGCCCCGCCTGCTCCCATCTCCAGCCCCCCTTCCTCCCCAGGGGCCTAAAAGTCGCCCTCCCTCCCGCCCCACGCCATCGGCGCGCGGGTCCCACCGGTTTTGGCCCAGCGCTCCCCCTCCCACTTCATCCCGCCTCTTCTGGTCCTCCAGCGCGCGAAGCCTCGGCCCCAGGCTTTGCTGGAGGGAAGACGGAGAAAAAGCTGCAAGGCACAGTGTCCCTGGACCTTACCCTGGCTCAGCTGTCCCCCTCGAGCGGGACCGAGCTGAGGTTCTTTGGGGGCACCCGGGGGCCTCAGTAGGGAGTTCCCGCGTGGGCAGGCGGGGAGAAATGGGCCCCCGTGGGAAAGGGGACGGGGGCTTGCGCGGGTCCCGTGTGCGGGGCAGGACAGAATCCCAGGAGGAGAGCGGTAAGGAGGCTCCCCCCGACTCGCTGACACCCCCCCACGGAAAAATCCGCTCAGCGGCCCGCGGGTGGGGTGCGCCACGCAGTGAGTAATCGCTCGGGCGGCCGCCGCCCGCCGACTCCAGGTAACGCCGGCTGCCCCGAGCGACGCATAGCTTGTCTTCCTATTTTTGCGTAGGGATCCTTCTCCGTGTTATTGTTTTTTGGCCACTGCTTGGGTTTCGGGACCCCTCCCGGCCCGGGCGCCTCACCCCCCTCCTCTTGGTCCCCATCCGATTTGGGCGCCCACGATAAAAGGGCTCTAGACCTCCAAGGCCCCGGTGGAGGGGGAGCCTGAAATGAGAGTTCCGGGGCCGCCTTCAGCCCGGCTCTTAGAGTCGCAGCCCTGCCCCCAGCCGCGTGCCCTCAGAGGGGAAGGGCTCTAACTCCCCTTTCCAGAGGTTCCCTTAGAGACCTGGACCCTCCCTCTTGGTCCCTAACCAGCCAAGGGGGTAAAAGTGTCTGAGGAGGGCTCAGGAGTTCCCATCTCGTTTGCTCACGGCTGCCCTCCACTCCTGCTACTTGGGTCCCCAACTCAGACCTCAGACTGTCAGAAAAGAGGATTAAAGGATGGAGTCTGGGGTGCACCCCTCTAGTCCCCCATTCTGGACTCTGGATGGGTTTGTGAAGGAGAGAGTAAAGCCCTGGCATGCTGCACTGTCGTTTACTGGGGCACACCAGGCCTCTCTGCCTCAGTTTCCTCCTCAGCACTGTGGGTGACTCCTAGCCAGCCTAAGGGTTTCTGTGGGAAGTTGCGATGTAGCAGAAGGCTCCACGGTCTAAACACTTAGCATAGTGTCTGGCACCAGGGGCACATTCTTTTGGAGCATCAGTTTGTCACCTCTGAAAAATGGGGCCATAGTCCCACCTGCCAGGTGGTCCAGAGAGTTAAGTGGAGGTGGCAGTTCTTGGATGGAACTGTGTTTCCAGGATTTATGCCACCCCCTCCCCCACAACCTCTGTCCTGCAACGTTTGACCTCCTCCTGGAGGACTTCAGGCTTCTGGAGCAAAATCTTGATTATTTTCCTCCCTAGTCTCTGCTCCTCCCCAGTCATTCCCCAGTCTCGGGCAAAGGCTCCCCCATCCACCCAGATGCTCGGGCCAGAGACCTGGAGGTGCGCGTGACAACTCTCTCCTTTGCTCATCCCCTACGTCCAATCCATCAGCAAATCCTGTTGGCTGATTCCAAAACACATCCCCATTCTGAGATTCGGACCCCTTTCCTCCACCCCATCCGGCTCCAGGCCCCACCATCTCCGTCTGGGATGCCGCCCAGCCTCCTCCTAGGCTTCCTGGGTAAATCCTCTTGCCCTTGTCTGTACAGCAGGCAGAAGGAGCTTTTAAAAGAAGCGAAGCAGGTCTTTTTTGCCCTGCCACCCTCTCCCCCCTCCTTTTCTCCTCTCTTCTCATCCTCCTTCTTCCTCTCCCTCACTCCACTCCAGCTGCTGCAGCCCCGTTTCTCCCAAACACATAGGCTTGTTTATTATCACGGGGTCTTTGTACATTTGCTTTTCCCCCTGCAGGGATGCAGTTCCCCCAAATCTTCCCCCAGTCGGCACCTTCTCTTCCATCATGTCACAGGTCAAGTATTCTCAGAGGGGTCCCCCAACCTTCCCAGGCACCCTCCATCCCCTTCCTCTTTTTAAATTATCTTTGTAATACAGTTCTTCGAACATCATCTTTCTCTTGAGACATTTTCTTTAGACTGTGAGCACACTGAGAGCCATTAGGACCCCATGCTGGGCCCAGTGAGGGCCACAGGAGAAGAGCTCAGTGAACATTTGCAAAATGAAAGGATGGAGAATTCTCAGTCCCTCAGAGTAGCAAGAAAATTCAGTCCCAGTGAATCATGCTGTCTGGGGTCCCAGCCAGGCCCTGGACTTGCGGTGTGAGCTAACCTGGTAGCCACCCCTCTCTGGTCCTTACCTGTAGAAGGGTATGGGTTGTTCACCCAGCCCCTCCTTGGAGCATGCCCTCTGCCCTCTGGGTGACCTTTACCTCAAACCTTTGACTTTAAGGAAAGTGATTTGGCCTCTAGGTGCACCCTTCCCTGCCCTTGGTTCTCCAGGTGGCTTAACCCCTTCCTCATCAGTCCCACCACCTCTTTGTGCAGGAAGGGGAACGAGCGTTGATGGAACTTCGGGCAAATATTGACCCAAGTCCTTGAAGGTGGCTGGGAATGTACTGAGGTGGCAGATGGAGGGAGGGCCCCACATAGGGGAGGGGCTCCTCAGTCTTTGCACCTAAGGATTACCTTGGGGGAGACCCTCCAGCCCAGCTCCCTGCATAATTCCAGGGCACTGAGGGGGCCCCAGGGAGAGGCAGTGGTAACAGCCCCTTCAGGGTCCCATTGGGATTGAGGAGGGCACAGAGCTGCCTCTCCCATGTTGAGACCCCTCAGTATGGGATTAGCTGCCTTGTGTTCCAGGCCAGTGTACCCAGGAAGCAGGGACAGTGAGGGTCTCGCCTGGACGTGGGCTTGGGACAGCAGAACCTAGGTTCAGGACATGTGTGCAGGAGAAGGCGGGGCTTTATCATTTCCACCCTGGAGGTTCAGCCTGGGGAGCTGGGTTGCCTGGGTCCCAAGCTTTGTGCAGTCTATGCTTAAAAAATCCAGACCCCATAGGCATTGGAGGTGAGATCTCAGGAGTGAAGAGCTAGCTGCCTGTGTCTAGGTCAGGGCCAGTGTTTACCGGGCCTCGGAGGCCTGGGTTCCCTGCCTCTCAGCACGCTGGAGAACCTCGGACGTCAGGAGGCGCCAGCTATGTTGGGGGTGACAGTTGTGCCCCTTCCCCTCCCCCCACCCACTGTCTGCAAGCCGCCGGCGCCAGGGAGCCGTGCCCGCTCCCCAGGCTGTACCCGGCTTGGGGATGGGGGTCAGCGGGGTCGTGGCGAGGGCGGCAAGGGATAAAGGGCGCTTGTCCGATGCCCGCCCTGACCTCGGCCGCCGCTTCCCGGACGCCCGGCCGGCCTCTGATTCACGCCCAGGCCGGCCGCAGCGCCCTCCCCCCCGCCCCCCACCCCGCCTGCCGCCCCGGGGGGTAGGAAGTGGGGGGGGGGCGAGGGGCGGCGCCGAGTCAACTTTCCCTCTTAAGCCCCGAAGGAATGTCGGCGGATTTCCTGAAACCCGACCCCGGCCGCCCGCCGGCCCGCCTGCCCCTCACCTGGACCTGCTCCCTCGGGAACGGCAGGAGGGGCGCGGGGGCTCACCTGGGGGGCCGGGGTCAAGTCCTCCTTCCGCTCCCGCCCCAGGCGGCCTCTTGCAGCGGAAAAGGGGGTGAGTGGGAGGCAATCAAATCCTCTCACTCCTCTCCAGCGACCTAGGCCAGCGTCCCAGCTCCTCCAGCCTCAGTTTCCCCTTCCGCTTTTAAAAAGGCGCGGGTATCCTTCCTTCCTGTTGTGGTTTAAGAGGCGCCTCTTAAGCCCGATTCCCCTGACTCCCCACCTCCTAGTCTTGGCAGGGGTCTGCCCACCTCTCTTGGCTTCTCTCGCTTGTCACCTGGGCCGACCCCCTTTGCCACCCTGATCCTCAATTTCCTCAGCTGTAAATTGGACAACGCTGCCAGTTCTTCCTTATAGGTTGTTACAAGAAAATACTTGGGAAGTGTTTTGTTTGGAATGAATGAAGAACAGTAATTGTGGAAGGTTTCAGCGCGCTGGGCTCTGGAATTGACATGTGTGGGCTTGAATCCTGGCTCTGCGGAGGGGTCCTGGGGACTAGGTTTCCCACCTGTGAAACGGGGGACAGTATTGGTCATAACCAATGGTTGTTTCCCAAGGCGCAGGCCTGGCGCGCGGTAGGTTAGATGCGGGGTTCCCTGGCTCTCGCGCAAACCGCAGGCTGGAGGCCCTAGCCGCAGGGTCGCGGCAGCCTAGCCCGGGAGGGGCGGGGCGGGGGAGGGGCCGCGCGGGGATCCAGATGTTCAGGGTCCGCCAGGCACAGCCGCGCCTGATTAAGCCATGTGGGGGCTGGCCGAGGCGCGGAGATGAAAGCGCGGCGGCCGGCCGGGGGAGGGGGCGTGCCAGCCATCACCCCCCCCAGTCCCCTCCTCCTCGGCCGGAACCTACGGCGCCCTCTGACCCGCCGACCCCGAGTGGCTGCCGCCCTGTCTGCTGAGGCAGAGGGTGGATGGAAGATGCGCAGGCGGCAGACACCTGCGCGGGGCACGCCAGAAAGAGGGAGGGTGTCATTTTTGCAAGGTCTCAGGCTTAGAGGGGAGCCCCCACTCCCATGCCTGCCGGAGAGGAAGCTAGGGAGACCTCCTAACCCAAGATTCATGGGGCTACACTCTTGTCACCTTGGAGTGCGATGGAAGTCAGAAGTGTTCCTGTTTGTCCCAAGTTTTCCCACGAGAATTATAAATTTTAGCAGCACCCCATCACCCCTATCAGCATCTGTGCCCCCTCCCTCTCAGCCCCAGGCCGCGGGGCCCCTAGTCTGGGGGAGCAGGGACCAGATCCCCCAGGTTTGTAGATCAGGGCTGGGCCAGAGGGAGGAGAGGCTGGGGGAGCCCTGGAGGGTCTGGGAGGGCTTCCTAAAGGAGGCAAACTGTGCACACGTTACCGGATCTCTGACTTGGGTACCAAAGTAGATGATGACACAGACCTTCAGAAGGCCTTCTCTAACACAGCTCTGCGACACTCACGACCCTCCATCTCCACTCTCTGGCTGGGTTCCAGCCACGACCACCGCCCTCCTACTTCCTTTTCCAGCAAGCTCATCCCCTCCTCAGGGCCCTCGCTGTTCCTTCGGCCTCCTCGCGTGGCCAGCTCCAACGTTGCCTATCCGGCAGGCCTTCCTTGATTCCCTGGCGAATAGATCTCTCCCCCATCCTACCACCCTATTTGTTTCCTTTTGGCCCCTAGCGATGGCTGAGATCCCTCGTGCGTGGATACTAGGGAGGTGTCATGGACCCCCGAGATGGGACAGACGGCAGGGGCCACGATCCACCTGCCTCGCCCTGCCCGCACACTGACGGTGCCGCAGCGCCGCTCCCCCGCCCGTTCTCCGCATCCCCCACCCCCCCTTCCCAGGCTGCCTCGCTCGGGTGACGTCAGCTACCCGGTCCCCGCCGCCGCCGCATCCTCCGCGCCTGCCAGGAGCCGGCGTCCCCCGCGCTCCTTGCGCCCGGCCTGGCCATGGCTTCGGTCGCCCTAATGCCGCTCCTGTTGCTGCTGCTGCAGCCTCCGCCCGCCACCCCCGCACCGCCTGCCCGCGACCCCTTCGCCCTGCAGCTCGGGGACACGCAGAGCTGCCAGCTGCGGTGCCGAGACCGCTACCCTAATCCGCAGCCCGCTCAGGTGAAGCGCATGCGGCGCCAGCGGGAGGACCAGAGATCTCTCCAATGGGGGATGGGTTGAGGATGCGATTCCCCCCATTCGGAGCGGGAGGCAAGGGTTCCTCGGAGGGGGAAGGGGTCAGGGAAGGGGGTTCTCCAATGGGGGTGGGTCCCTCTGGTGGGGGAAGGGCTGGCGTTCCTTCGATGGTGGTGAGCGCAGGGGTCGGGGGTCCCTCCGGTGAGGATGGGGATGTCCCTTCCGCAGGGGAGGGGCCGTGGGGTCCCTCTGATGGGGGAGGGTTTAGGGATGCGTGTCCTTCTGATGAATTCGGTGTTGCGGGAGTCTCTCCAAGCCTGAGGCAGGGAGGAGGCTGGGGCTCCTGACGCTACCTAGAGGGTTCTGGCTCCACACTGCTGCGCAAGGACACTTGGGGCGCCCAACCCCCACTTTCCTCAGGCCTGACAGTCCCCTTCTCCTCCCCCTCTACCCTAGCAGCTTCCACATCCTCCTCCCTCCCCCTCCGAGCTACCAGCCCCCGCTCCTATCCTCATGCCCCCCGCAGTCGGATCCCAATTTTCCCAGGCCTGAAGGGTGACAAAACCTCTGAGCCCCCCCTCCTTCTTCAGGCCTGAGAATCCCTCCTCCCTGGAGCCTTGGGGGGGACCATTTCCCTCCATCTTCCCCAGTTTTCCAGCCATTACCCAAACCCAGCAACCTCCATTGTTTATTCTCTTTCTCAAGCCCCCTCTCCCTCTCTCCTCCTCAGAGCCAAGAGCCCCTGCGAATATGCTTAGCCTCCTTCCCCACCTCATCCCAATCCCCTTAGAAGATCTGGTGGGGGGATCAAATCTTCTACCTCCTCACATGAGGGCTTCCAGCGCTGCCCTCCTCCTGCCCCTCCCCTGGCCTGAGCCCCACGTCGTCGCTTCCAGGAGGAGCTGGAGGAGGACCCCACTGAGTCCCGGAAAGCGAATGCGTATAATAGGGCCGTCCTGATCAGTGCTTGCGAGCGAGGCTGCCGCCTCTTCTCCATCTGCCGATTCGTGGCCAGGAGTTCCAAGCCCAATGCCACACAGGCTGAGTGTGAAGCAGGTAAGGGCTGGATGGGTGGGCCAGGGTGGGGAGAGGTGGCCTGGGAGGGGCTGTCCCCCCAGTCACCCTCTCCTGCCTCTTGCAGCCTGTGTGGAGGCCTATGTGAAGGAGACGGAGCAGCAGGCCTGCAGCGAGGGCTGCTGGAGCCAGAATCCAGAGCCGGAGCCCGAGCCCGAGCCTGAGCTGGAGCAGAAGGTGGGCGACCTCCCACCTGTGGCCCCACGCCCCCCCCCCCACCCCCCAAATCTGCACTCATATCCAGCGTCTCTGAGGCTCTCCATTCCATTCGGGGCCTACTGGGTGTCCTTGATTAAGCCATTTCACATCTCAAGACTCACTTGTCATCTCTGTGACATGGGAAGTACTCCCCCTCCCCGCCCCCCCCTGCCGCCAAAACAGCCACCATTTACATTATTTAGCAAGCATTTGTCCTGGTCCAGGCCTGACTTCAGCCTGTCCTAAATTCCTTGGGCCACCCGGAGGCACCTGAGACAGTGTCATCCTGATTTCATGCCCACAGAGCAACTGGCCAAGGTCACACAGGGCTGTGCAGAGGTGGGATTTAAAGCCAGTGCCACTAGGGCTTGTGACCACCCCTCACCTCCCTCATCTTCAGTGCCACAAGAGCTGACTACTGAGCACCTACATACCAGCTACTGGTCTAAGCACTCTCCTTGTGATGAACAAGTGGCCACTCTCATCTGGGGTGGCTCAGAACGGAGGTGCAGGGAGGAGCAGCCTCCCAAGCACACATGTAGTACCCCTCTCCCCACTCCAGGGAGAAATAACTGCTCACCTATCATAGTCTGTGAGAGAGTCTAGAAGACGCTGCATCAGGGGAAACTGAGGCACAGGAAATCCTTCATCACAGCCAGAAACCCATGGGCTGGGATTCCCCAGAAAGCCCTTTCTCTCTTCATTCGTTTTCCTCCACCCTTTCCAGGCTTTCACTGTTCATAAAAGCACAGTGCACTATCATTTCTTCCTATTCTGAGTTCTCTCCTGATGCTGTCAAAATAAGAACAATGATGGTGACATTTTTAATAATAGTAGCTACTACATATTAGGCACTTGTACCATTGTCTAGTTGAAATCTCATAGCAACCCCACGAGGAAAGAGAATCATCCCCATTTCAGGGCTCAGAGAGGGCAATCCACTTTCCCAAGGGCACACAGTCAGCCAAATGCAGTGCTGAGGTCTGTGTTCATTGTATGAAGCCCTGTTGCCTCAAACCACTTAGTGAATTTTGATCACAATGAATTCTCCCAGCTCCCCTCCCGTTGGTTAATGCCCTACATTGGTGACATTTCTGTGCCTTGGGCCTCCCCTTGGCAGAGAAAAGTCCTGGAAGCTCCAAGTGGGGCCCTCTCGCTCCTGGACTTGTTTTCCACCCTCTGCAATGACCTTGTCAACTCGGCGCAGGGCTTCGTCTCCTCCACCTGGACATACTACCTGCAGACTGACAATGGGAAGGTGGTGGTGTTCCAGGTGAGGGCTCTGGCAGGGGCCACACTAAAGTAGTGGTTGGGTGGTCAGGGTAAGAAGGTGGGATGAGTTGGTTCTTGGCTCATGGGATGCAAAGTCCACAGGAACCAAGCTTCAGGCACAGCTGGATCCAGGGGTTCAGTGTCTCACTCCACCGCTGGACTCTGCTGTCCTTTTTGGTGGCTTCATTCTCAGGCAAGCACATCCCTCCTCACAGCAGGGTGGCTGCCTGAGGGTCTAGATGACAACCTCTCTGAGGTTTTAACTAAGCTGATTGGCCCTGGTTGAGTCATGTGATAACTTCTCAGCCAATCCCTATGATTCTATTGGCATGCCCTGGATCACATCCCTACTTTAGGAGCAAGACAAATTAGGGCCCCACATTAGCAGGGAACAACATCCCTGGTATCACAGCCCACAGCTCCATAGAGGGTGTCCTCTCTGTCCCCAGTGGAACTAGGTGCCAGCTGGGCTTGGGACAATGTAACCTAAAAGGGGCACAGAGAGGTGCCTCCTAGGGCCAAGATGGTGCCTTTCTAAAAGGCTTCTCTGTGCTGTATCGTTCCTGGCCCAGACCCAGCCTGTGGTAGAGAGCCTGGGGCACGAGGGGGCCCGTCTGCAGCGAGTGGAAGTGACCTGGCGGGGATCCCACCCTGAGGCCTTGGAGGTGCATGTTGGTAAGGTCCAAGCCTAGACCAGTGTTCCTTCCACAGGTGGCTCCACTGCCACAGGGGGTTCTCCTGACAAATGAACCCTTGAGGATTGGGATTTCCATCTCTCAACTCCTGGGGTTTCTTGGTCCATCTCCCAGGGTTCCATGGTTCATCTCCCAGGGGTCCGTGGTCCATCTTTCAGGGTTCTGATTTATTCCAGGACCCAGTGCCCCGTTGCCCCAGGTCCTGGCCTCCTTTCTGTTCTCCATGGCTGCTGTCGCCTCTTGGCAAAGGCCTGGAGGCTGCTGAGAGGTGACCTATTCTCTCAGACCCTGTAGGCCCCTTGGACAAGGTAAGGAAGGCCAAGATTCGAGTCAAGACCAGCAGCAAGGCCAAGGTGGAGTCTGATGAGCTGCAGGACAACGACTTCCTCAGTTGCATGTCCCGGTGGGTGGCAGAACCCTGGGGATGGCGGAGGGGGGTGGGGCCAGAGGGGAGTGACTATCTGGCCCAACTAGGGCCACTGAGAGTGCCTGCCGGCTGGGGCAGGCGCTCCGGGCTTCCTCGCTGGATCCTGGCCTGCTGCCTCTTTCTTTCTGTGCTGGTGATGCTGTGGCTGAGCTGTTCCACCCTGGTGACCGCACCCGGCCAGCACCTCAAGTTCCAGGTGGGCGGGGCCCACAGGCAGGGTGGGAGGAGAACTGCTCCCTCGTCTGGATAGGGCTGCCCCCTCTCCCATGGAGGCAGGGACCCCTGACTTGCTGCGTGACATTAGGCATTTCTTCACTCCCTTATGAAATGGGGGAAACAACTCCCACCCTTAGTAGGGACGACTTCAGATCAGGGGTGGGAAGGACTTGCCAGGTTGGGGACTCATAGCCCTCGCTCCCTCTTCCTCCCCCTGTAGCCCCTGTCTCTGGAGCAACACAAGGGCTTTATGGTAGAGCCAGACTGGCCCCTGTACCCTCCCCCGTCGCACGCCTTTGCAGACAACCCCCCGCCCTACAAGCTGAAGCTGGACCTGACCAAGCTGTAGGCCTCCATTGCCAAGTTCAGGAGCTCCTTGGGTCTCACTTGCCCGTTGCCTAGAGGTCCGGGTCAGGGTGGGACGGTCCTTGGGCTCCTCCTCTCCCCAGATTCTTCTTCTCTCCCCAGTCCTGCCCCTCCCCCCCTTCCCCCCATCCTGGGGTTGCCATGCCCCTGCTGGGGGGCGGGATCTGACCTTGGTTCCTTCACCCCTCCCTTCCCCAGACCGTGTTACTTTTGTCTTCTATCGTGTAGCTTCTTGAGTATTTCAACCCCAGTTCTGTGCTGCCTTCCTCCTTTCTCCCCTCTCTGGGGGGTTGAGGCCACACGGGAGCCGCTTTGTTCTAGGGCTTCTCCCTTTCTCCCCACCCCACCACCGGCGATGTAGCCTCGTGAGAGGAGGCCCCCCCCAAGAGAGGAGGTGGTGGGTAGCTCCATGCTGGGAGTTGCAGCATGGGGGTAGGGAGGAATAAACCATGTATATAAAACCCATCTTGGACTGAGCCTGCTTCTGTTGGTCTTTCCACCTGCCTCCTGGGGAGTGGTCTGAGCGTGGCCATGACCCCTGCCCACCAGGCCCTTTCTGAGATGGGGGAGGGGAACTTCGGGAACTCCCCGTGGCTTGAGTGGTGAGAACCAGCTGACACCTGGAAGGACAGCCCCTCTGCTACCCAGCGCACATCACATTCCTAACTAGGGGTGACTCTGGATAAGCGGCTTGTGCCACCTGCCTGGCCCAGGTGGGTCAGTGCCCCTTCCTGGGCCTCCACGTGGCTCCTGTGAAATGGACAGGTCACATCTTGAAGAGGACATTTGTTAGTTTTGTCGCCACCTGGCTTCCATCCGCCTTTCTTTTGGGGATGGAGCTCTGCCCCGTTGGGGGCAGTCTCAGGGTCCTGTCCACAGGTTCTCTCCCCTTCCTTACCCAAGAGGTCCAGACTTGGTGTTCTTTCCTGCACTTGGCATTCAAGAGGAGTCTTGTAGGACAGGAACAGCCCACCCTGATGAGGCCACAGCCATGACACTCCATCCTTCCTGTCCATTCTGCAGACTCCCCAAGATCCTCCCAATATATCTTTTGGTTAAGTAGGCTAGAGTTGTTTCTGTTGCTGGCAACCAGAGATTCTTGGCTGGTGGGGGCCGCATCTCCTGGGAAGAGTTTGGGATGAGGGACATGGTGGTCAATGTGGCAGAAGTTTCCAAGGGCTGATGGAGTCCTGTGGGTGATGGGTGAGTGGTTGGGGGAAGGTGAGTTAGAGAAAGCTGAGTGGGGCTGATTATCTGCCCCGCCACCCTTCACCCCGCCCTGTGTCCCGGGAGGTTGATTCACTTGGGCCCTCAGCCTCTGCTAGAGTCAGCCGGGGGGGCCACCAGCAGGAGGTGGAGGGAAGGAGGAGTGAGAAGTCGGGGGTTTCTCTCCCTGTTTCCCTCCCTGCATCCTCCAACCCAATGCCACAACTCCACCAAGTGAGCCTTCAGCCTGGGCGTGTTAACAGCTCCCCACTGTTGCCCATCCTGTGTGCTGCACCACCCCATGTCAGTTACCCAACCCTGCTGCACCTTTGTAAATATCCCCTTTATTACTGCTCTCCTGAATCGTCCATTCTGACTGGCTTCTGCTTGCTGCCAGGACCCTGCCTGATATCATTAGCATCAGGATTCAACATAAAGGCAATTTAGGCCCCTGAGTACATTTCTGGGCCCAGTGTGGGGCTTCAGAGCAGCCCTGGGAACGTCACCAGGAACTAAGACCTGGGCAGAGGTGAGAAGTGATGGCAGGCCAGCGCTGCCCAGTAGAACATTCTGTGATGACGGAAATGTTCTGTCTGCGCCACCCCCAGCCACATGGTGTTGCAGAGCCCTGGCTAGTGCGACTCAAGGACTGTGTTTCCTGGTTCTTTAGTTTGAGTTGATGTACATTTAAGGTTTTTCCTCTATTTTTTCATGGTGGTAAAAAAATATGCATCACATAAAATTTGCCATTAGGTACCTCTGCAATGTTGTGCAATTATCACCATTATCTATTTAAATGATTACCCTAATTCCTCTGTCCAGCTCAAAGGGAACCTTGGCCGTCCTTTCCCCTGCAGACCTGCCCTGCCTCTGGCCTCCCCATTTCAATGGCTCTAGACAGCTGGGTGGCGTCTTGATTTTTCTTTGTCCTCCCTCCACCTTATCCCATCAGCAGGGCCTGTCCCCTCAGCCTCCAGCCCACATACTTCTCTATATCTCCATGGCAACAGCCGAGGTCCAAGCTGCCATCATCTCTTGCCCAACAAATGTGCCCATCTCCTCTCAGAGCTCCCTGCTTCCCCTCCAGCCACTCTCCAGCTTCAGGCAGCAGCTGGGGAGCTGTTGGTATAAAGCAAATCTGATCCTAGACATCACCCCATTCTGGGGTCTAGTGCTGCCATGAGGAGCCCAAATATCCACATGAACCAACAAGGACCCCAATGACTTGGCCCAATTAGCATCTCCAACCGCTTCTACAGAGGCTTTGTCCCTTGCTGACATGGGTTCTTTCTGGATCCTTCGAACCTATCTTGTTCCTTCCAGCCCCAGGGCCTTTACACTCGCATCTCCCTCTGCCAGGAACACCCTCGAAGCCCTGTTCTACCAAAATTCTCAACAAAAAGGGTTCCTCCTCAACCAAAGACATCCCCACCACCCCAGACTGGGCCAGCATCCCCTGTTATACCCATGTTCAGCTCCCTGTTCGTCTTCCCTGTGCTTACCACATTTACAGTCGATTAATAATTATTTGCTTCAATGTCAGCCTCCTTTAACATAATTTTATGAGCTCCATGAAGGCAGCTCCCTAGGGTCTCACATGTGACCTGGCATGGAGCAGGTGACCAGTAATTATTTTTGCTTGCGTGTCTCCCTGTTTCCCTCTCAGACCCCAGAAGCAGCCTCACCCAGTCAAGTCCATTCTCTACACGGAGTCTGACCTTGTCCCTCTCCTACAAGCTCCCTGTTGCCCTCGGACACCACCTAACTTTCCTCTGCTTACCTTTTCTTTTTTTTTTTTTAACTTGTGGCATGCGGGAATTTTTTGTTTTTGTTGTGGCATGTGAACTCTTAGTTGCGGCATGCACGTGAGAGTCTTACCCACTGGACCACCAGGGAAGTACCTCCTCTGCTTACCTTTTAAGGGCTTTTCATCCTCACCAAGCTGGCAGCCACCACCTCTTATGTTCCTCCAAACTTTTAGTCTGAAGACATAAGGGACATCAATGTTCCAGCCTCCAGACCTTTGCTGTAGCTGCTCCTTCTGCTCAGAACACCATCATAGACTTGGTAGGAATCTACCTGTCACCTATCACCCTCAACTTCCTTTCTAACAGAACTCTGGTTTGGTTTGATCAAACCTATGTGGCTCAGGGGAAGTTGAGCAGCATGACCCAAGCTTCCTCTGCTATTGGTGGGATTTATTGGGAGAGAGACATGCCCTGTTAAGTGGGGTTGTTGAGCTGGGAGAATGTCAGTCTGAAGCTAGAGGGATGGAAAGAGACGGTATCTTCATGCCTTTGCTGTAAGTCCTGGATCAAGCTGTGCCTGAAGCCATCTTATCCTTGATTTTTTGGCTTAAGCCAGTTTGTGTTGGGCTCCTTGGAACTGAAAAGTTGTGACTGATTCTGGTCTCTTTGTCCTCCCTCCCCTCTCTCAAGACTGAGCTGCAAGGGCAGAGACTTTTGTTTGTATGCTGCTGTGTGTCTAGTGCATTAAATCTTTTTTTTTTTTTTTTTGGCCTTGCTGCATGGCTTACAGGATCTTAGGTCCCGGACCAGGGATTGAACCAGGGCCCCTGGCAGTGAGAGCACTAAGTCCTAACCACAGGACTGCTGGGGAATTCCCTAGTGCATTAATTATTTTTAAAAAATTTATTTATTTATTTATTTATTTTTGGCTGCGTTGGGTCTTCGTTGCTGCGCACGGGCTTTCTCTAGTTGCGGTGAGCAGGGGCTACTCTTGGTTGCGGTGCCGTGGGCTTCTCATTGCGGTGGCTTCTCTTGATGCGGACACGGGCTCTAGGCGCGTGGGCTTCAGTAGCGTGGCACGCAACCTCAGTAGTTGTGGCTCGCGGGCTCCAGAGTGCAGGCTCAGCAGTTGTGGCGCACGGGCCTAGCTGCTCTGCGGCACGTGGGATATTCCCGGACCAGGGCTCGAACCTGCGTCCCCTGCATTGGTAGGCGGATTCTTAATCACTGCGCCACTAGGGAAGTCCCCAGTGCATTAGTTCTTGAAACCCCAGTGAACAGCCCAGGGTTGGGCCCAGATCGGATCCCTCATAGTTGTGGAATGCGTAATGCCATATGGTGCGGGTAGAAACTGTGAGCCCTGTGGATGTGTGGAGGTGAGAGAGGATTCCCTTCCAAGCTGGTGGCTGCCTGAAAGAGGTGGCAGCTGAACTGGGCTTTGAAGGCTGGGTAGAATCCTGGGAGAAGGGAGGGTGTTCCAGGTGCATGGGTATGCGTGTTGAAGGTGTGTGTGTACATTCAGAGGAAAGTAATACCTACTCACATAACCTGCCGTTCTGAGGGCTTCACTGGAGAAGGGGCCCCAAGTGCTCAGTGAAGACTCTTCAGGAGTCTTAGGAGAGAGGGAGCCCTTCACCTCCATCAGAGGCTCCTCCCAGGGGCAGGGCCCCACAGAGCTTACTCACGGATAAGTCCTGACTTGCTGCAGCTCTCTGAGCCTCAGTTTCCTCGTCTGTCCTCAGCCCTCCCCCCCAGCTCCGCAAGGCATCTGGGATGCCACCCTCTCTGCCCCTCCCTCTGCCTTCCTCTCATACCCCAGTGCAGGCCTGGTGGAAGGTGGGTGGGTGACTGGTGTCATGGCAACAAGCAGGAGCGCCCATGTATCTGGGTAGTGAGAGTTACCACGGCAACCTGCAGTCCTGGTTCCCTGGCGACAGGCCTGAGTTCTGGGCCTAGGGGTGGGAAGGGAGGGAGGGAGGCGTCCCTGGAGACACTCTGTAAGATCTTGGAGGGAAGAATGGGGACTCATGTCTTTCTCTTCTGTGAGGGGGGCAGGTGCAGGCCAAATCCCAGCTGAGGATTGCTTAAGTCCCTGCTTGGGGCCAGGTGTGAACCCAACAGGGAAACTGAAGTCTCCAGGGGTCCTGTGTCATGTGATGCTGTCCACCACTCCCCTCACACCCAGTCCCACCAGGTTCCAAGTGGCTCCTGGTACGCTCCCTCCTCACGGTCCCCACACAGTCTGTTCCCTCTGGCTGGAAGGCTCTGTTCTCTTCCTAGCCAACTTTTCAGCCCGAATGTCCCTCCTTGATCTCATGGCTCAGCCCAGCCCCCCTAAATCACTACGCCCCAGCTCAAATCTCTATCTTATTGCTTCTTTGCTTGTGTGATGATTGGTTTAATAAATGTTCCCTCTGCCAGATGCGACACTGGAGCAGTCTCGGTCACAGCTGTGTCCCACACACTGCTTGCTCTCAATACATCTTTGTCAACACTCTCCCTCCCAGCTCCAAGCCTTGCCCATGTCAACCCAGCCAATGTGGTCTCATCTCTGTCCCTCAGGCTCTTTCAGGCACCCGGCTTGATCCATACACATTACCTCCACCTGGAATATTCTGGAACATTCTGGGCCTTTCCACAATGTTCTGGAATGTCCCAGAACACCCTAGAACATTCTGTCTCCTGCTTTATTAAAGCTGGGACATCACCTTCTCAAAGAGGCTCTCCCCAACCTCCTGGTTAAAGCAGTCATTCCCCTCTCGGTCACTCTCAGCCCATTGCCTTCATGGCAATGATCACATCTGGAAAGGTCTTGGCCATTGATTGGTTTGTATGTCTCAGGTTTGTCCTTCCCATTAGAATATATATTCCAGAATATTCTGGAACATGAAGGGCAGGGATCGGGTCTGGTGTGCTTACAGTTGAATCCCTAGCCCCTGGTGCATAGCAGGTGCATAATAAGTGCTTGTTGATTGAATGGAGAGAGGGGGTGATGAGACCAGGAGGTGGTGATGAGAGCTCCAGGGTAGGCAGCTCTCACACTATCCTGCTGGAACCTTGGGTGAGTTACTTACCTCTCTGAGCCCCAGGTTTTTTCTTTTCAATCCAATGTAACTTACAAACAGCAAGGTGCACCCATTTTTACTGTGCAGCCCAATGAATGGTAACACTCCTGTGACCCAAATACAGAGTACCTGCCAGCCGCCAGGGGCTCCCTTGTGCCCCCTTCCAGTCACTTCCCAGAGGCAGCCCCACATCTGACCTCTGTCCCCTTTGCTCCATCCGATCTGTTTTTTTAAAAAATTAATTAATTAATTAATTAATTTTTGGCTGCATTGGGTCTTCGTTGCTGCGCGCGGGCTTTCTCTATTTGCGGCGAGTCGGGGCTAGTCTTCGTTGTGGTACACTGACCTCTCATTGCAGTGGCTTCTTTTGTTGCGGAGCACGGGCTCTAGATGCACGGGCTTCAGTAGTTCTGGCATGCAGGCTCTAGAGCGCAGGCTCAGTAGTTGTGGCACACGGGCTTAGCTGCTCCGCGGCATGTGGGATCTTCCCGGACCAGGGCTCGAACCCATGTCCCCTGCATTGGCAGGCGGATTCCCAACCACTGTGCACCAGGGAAGCCCCAACCTGTTTTTCTGTTTTGTTTTGTTTTTGTTTTTTGCCACGCCATGCAGCTTGCAGGATCTCAGTTCCCCTACCAGGGATTGAACCTGGGCCACGGCAGTGAAAGCCCAGAATCTTAACTACTAGGCCACCAGGGAACTCCCTATTTTTGTTTATTAAATCAGCTTTAATGAGGCAAACTTTACATTTAATAATATAGCATTTTAAGTGCTCAATGAGTTTTGACAAATGTAATCCCCCCTGTTGCCCCATAATCAAGATATAGGACACTTCCATCACCCCAAGGCCCCGTGTCCCTTTGTGGTCACAGATTTGCCTCCCTGATGATACCCACCAGGTGGCCCCCTGGCCCAACCTCTGTCACCCCAGATTAGTGAGACCTGTTTGTGAATTTCACATAAATGGAATCACAACATGTGTCCTTTTTGTTTCTTTTGCTTAGTGTTGGTGAGATCCCTTGTGGGATACATGTAGCAGTGGGTCATTCTTTTTCCTTGTTGCATAGTATTCCACCACTGAACATGTCATTGTCTGTTTATCCATCAACCTGTTAATGAACCTTTGGGCTGTTTCCAGTTTGGGGCTGCTATGACCATTTATGTTTACATATTTTGGTGAATCCCTGTCCTCCTTTCTGTTGGATGGATACCTGTAGTGGGTTGAGTGGTGCCCCAAATCCCCCCCAATTCATATCTACATGGAACCTCAGAATGTGACCTTGTTTGGAAATAGGGTCTTTGCAGATGGAATTTAGCTAAGAATCCAGATCAAACTGGATTAGGGTGGGCCCCAAATCCAATGAGAGTGTCTTGGTAAGTGACAGAAATGAATACGCAGAGAGACACAAGAAGAAGGCCACGTGAAGACAGAGGCAGAGATTGGAGTGATATAGCTGCAAGTCAAGGGACGCCAAAAATGGCAGACAACATCAGAAGCTGGGAGAGAGGCATGATTCTCCCTCGGAGCCCTCAGAAGGAACCAACCCTCCCAACTTCTTGATTTCGGACTTCTGGCCTCTTGAACTGTGAGAGAGTAAATTTCTGTTTTAAACCATCCATTTGTGGTCATTTGTTGTGGCAGCCCCAGGACACTCGTAAAATGCCCACGGATGGAACTGCTAGGCCACAGAGTGTACAAATACTCCCTTTTAGCAAATATTGCCAAACGGCTGTCCCAAGTGGTTGTACCAATTGACATTCCCACTAGTTGAGCGTAAGAGCCATCGCTTCTCCATCTCTAAAATGGGGACACTAATAACTGTTCAGAGGTGTGGTGAGAATACACGAGGATGCACAGTTCTGGGCATTGAAAACACTCTGTAAATGGTAACTTAAAAAAAAAATTGCAGAGAAGGTGCAAACTCGGCTCCATCTGTCTTCAATGTTGGGTTTTTCTGCTCTTCCCTAGAAGAAGTCACACACAGGGAGCTCGGAGTGGGGCCCCTCTCCCCCGGTAGGAGAAGCCAGTGGGGGCTGGGTTCTGGGGTGATAATGGGTACACTGGGAGGCCCAAGAGAGCTTCAAGGCTGGAAGAAACTAAGGAAAGCCAGAGCAGAGCCAGCACAAGAAAATATTATTCATTCATTCATTCATTCACCGACAGATTTGCTGCCAGCCAATGCTGGATTCAAGAGGCTGGAAGCCTGGCAAGGCCCCAATCTGGACACAGGCTAGGCAGCCAGACTAGGCAGAGGGGAAATGGGATCTCTGCTGAGCAGCCAGGAAGGCTTCCTGGAGGAAGAGACCTGTGGTGGGTTTGAAGAACATGGGAGGGTGCACGGGACCACACTGACCAGCCCTTCTGCCATGCCAGAAGTCTGAAATCAAAGTGTTGGCAGCTGTGCTCCCTCTGGAGGCTCTAGAGGAGGATGCTTCCCTGCCTCGTCCAACTTCTGGTGGCTCCAGGCATTCCTTGGCTTGTGGCCACATCACTTCAATCTCTGCCTCTATCTTCACATGGCCTTCTCTCTGTTTGGATTTACCTCTTCTTCTAGGGTCACCAGTCTTTGGATTTAACTCCCTCACCCAATCCAGCATAATCTCATCTCGAGATCCTTACCTTAGTTATATCTGCAAAGACTCTTATTCCAAAAAAGGTCATATTTCGAGGTTCCAGGTGGACATGTCTTTGGGGGGACACCATTCAACCCAGTACAGTGAAGGCGTTTGTTCAATTTCTTTTCAGAGAGACTGTTCTCCTGGGGTTAGGGCTGTCTCAGCCTTGTCTGGAGCATGTACTCCGTGCCCATCACAGGGTCTGGGGCATAGGAGGCTGTCAATATGTGCTCATTGAATGCCTGAAGAAAAGGAGGAGAGGGAGTCAGCATGGGGTGCTGGAGAGGGCATAGCCTCGGGGTCGGAGATTGGGGGTTCCATTTCCAGCTCCTGAGCCTTGGCAGGACGCTTCCACTCTCTGAGTCTCACTTTCCCCACTTTGCAAGGTTGTTGTGAGGACGAGGGTCAAAGTCTGGAGGTCACCGAGTACCCAGTACGATCTTAGGAGGTATAGCTATGGTGGTGGGCCGGGAGGGCGACCCAGGCAGGAAACGTTCTAGACGGCAGGTAAAGTTAGAGAATGTGGACCCGGTGCAGATCTGACTTCAAGGGGGCGCTGCAATGAGGCTGGTTGGGGTGACAGCGAGAGAGAAGAAGATCAAGGGCAACTGTGTTTATTTGTCACTGAGCCCTGCTCACAATCCTGGAAGGAAGTGGTCTCTATGCCTCTCCCCTTTTTTTTTTCCACTGAAGTGAGATTTATATAATGTAAAATTAACCTTTTTTTTTTTTTTTTTTTTTTTTGCCTCGCTGCACAGCTTGAGGGATATCAGTTCCCCGACCAGGGACTGAACCCAGGCCCTTGGCAGTGAAGCACCAGATCCTAACCACTAGACTACCAGGGAACTCCCTAAAATTAACCATTTTAAAGTGAACAATTCAGTGACATTTAGTACATTCACGATATTGTGCAACCATCACCTCTGTTTAGTTCAGAACATTTCTGTTTTTCCCAAAAGGAAGCCCTGTTCCCATTAGCAGCCACTCCTCACCCCCCTCCCCCAGCCCCTGGCAACCACTAATCTGCTTTCTGTCTCTATGGATTTGCCTGTTTTGGACATTTCATATAAATGGAATCATACAAAAGGTGACCTTTTGTGTCTGGCTTCTTTCACTCGGCATATTTTCTAGGTTCTTCCACGTTATAGCATGTGTCAGAGCTTCATTCCTTCTCATGGCTGAGTAATAGTCCATTGTATGAATGGACCACATTTTGCTTATCCATTCGTCAGTTGATGGACACTTGGGCTGTTTCCTCCTTTTGGCGGTCGTGACTAATGCTGCTGTGAACATGTGTGCATGTGTATTTGTTTAAACACCCGATTTCACTTCCCTTGGGTGTACGCCAATTTTAAAGATGAGAAAACTGAGGCTGAGAGGGGATGAGTCAACTGTGAAGAGAGTAGATTTGAAATGAGGTGAGATTTGGATCTGGCGTGAGGCTGGGCTCTGCCGGACACTCACATGTGACTTTGGTCCTGGGGAGCTACCAGGACCCCTGGCTCATAGGAAGAAGTTTCTGGGAGGACATGTCACAACACTTGGTCCATAGTGGCTACTATGTTATTAATAGTAACAACGGGGGAAGCTGGGATTCCTCCCCTTGCCCAGAGCCCACTCTCACTGGGGATCAGTTACTGGGGCCTCCTTTGCCCACCCTGCATGAGGTCCCCTGGGGTTGGCTTACCTCTAAGCAGCAGTCCTGGCCCTGCCTGGCTGTGGAATGGCGTCTACCCCCAGTGCTCCAACTGAGGTGGGGCTCCCCAGAGCTGGCTCTGTCTCAGCCTCCCAGACGGCCCACTCTTTAAGGCGCAGAGCCCAAAGCCATTGCTGCGTAACTGCAGGAGCCCCTCCCCATCTCTGCACTTGACCTTCTCTGCTGTTCAGGTTCCGGCCATTGAGCATCTGTGGAGGCAGCACTGGGAGGAAGAAATGCAGAATTGGTGATTGTTTGCTTGGGGAGAGTTAGCAGCCCATGGTGCTTACACTGTGGACATCTGAGTGTCAGGCTCACAGCTTTTTTGGAGGAAGGGGGACTAATTCTTTTCTTTCTTTTTTTTTTTTAATTTATTTTATTTTTGGCTGCGTTGGGTCTTCGTTGCTGTGCACAGTCTTTCTTTAGTTGCGGCAAGCAGGGGCTACTCTTTGTTGCAGTGCGTGGGCTTCTCATGGTGGTGGCTTCTCATTGCGGAACACAGGCTCTAGGCATATGGGCTTCAGTAGTTGTGGCGCGTGGGCTCAGTAGTTGTGGTTTGCGGGCTCTAGAGTGCAGGCTCAGTAGTTGTGGCCCATGGGCCTAGCTGCTCTGCAGCATGTGGGATCTTCCTGGACGAGGGCTCAAACCCGTGTCCCCTGCATTGGCAGGTGGATTCTTAACCACTGCGCCACCGGGGAAGCCCAGGACTAATTCTTACCAAGGGAAGGATTGAGTCCATTCGCATTTCACAGATATGGAAATTGAGATCCCAGAGAACCTAAGAGTTATTGTTCAGCCAAGAGTCACATTGATTTGTTCATGCATCGTGTATTTACTTAACATTCTGGGTGCTGCCCAGGGCTCTGTGGAGTGGCCAGGAAGAAAACAGAGTTCCCATCCCTTGAGGAGATGACAAAGGATAAGGAAGAAAAGAAAATGCAGGGAATTCCCTGGTGGTCCAGTGGTTAGGACTCTGCGCTTTCACTGCCGAGGGCCCGGGGTTCAATCCCTGATTGGGGAACTAAGATCCTGCAAGCCACGCACGCCATGAGGCCAAAAAAAGAAAAAAAGAAAAGAAAAGAAAATGCAAGACAGTTCCTCAAAAAATTCCTTATAGAGCTAACCTGTGATCCAGCAATTCCACTCCTAGGTATGTGCCCCTCCCAAAAGTGAACACAGGGACTCTGACAGATGCTTGTATATGCATGTTCACAGAAACACTAGTCACAATCGCCAAAAGAGGAACAACCCAAATGTCCATCAATGGATGAATGAATAAACGAAATGTGGTCCATCCACACTGTGGATTTTTTTTTTTTTTTTTTGGCCACGCTGCACGGCATGTGGGATCTTAGTTCCCCGACCAGAGATCGAACCCACACCCCCTGTAATGGAATTGCAGAGTCTTAACCACTGGACTGCCAGGGAAATCCCCATACTATGGCATATTACCCAGTCATAAAAAGAAATGAAGCACTGACACATGCTACAATGTGGATGAACCTCAAAAGCATTATGCTGAATAAAATAAAACAAGCCAGACCCAGAAGGACACATGTCATTCCATTTATATGAAATGTTCAGAATAGGTAAATCCATAGGGACAGAAAACAGATTAGTGATCGTCAGGGGATGAGGGAGTGGGAACAGAGAGTGACAGCTAACGGGGATGGGGTTTCCTTTTGGGGTGATGGAAATGTTTTGGAACTAGATAGAGGTGCTGATTGCATGACATCATGAATGCA
The DNA here is from genome assembly GCF_965194805.1 of Balaenoptera borealis. Taxonomy (NCBI): domain Eukaryota; kingdom Metazoa; phylum Chordata; class Mammalia; order Artiodactyla; family Balaenopteridae; genus Balaenoptera; species Balaenoptera borealis. The sequence goes on along the minus strand of NC_138867.1, from coordinate 172,382,135 downwards.
CTGAATGCCATTGAACTGTACACTTTACAATGGTGAATTTTACGGCATGGGAATTATATCTCAATTTTAAAAAAAGGAAACCTAAAATACAGAGTTTGTTAGATAGAGAGAAAAATCAAGCAGGGCTGGGGGTCGAAGAGTGAGTGTGGGAGAGGGGAAATGCCCATAGCTGGCATGGAGTTAGGATCTACTACCTGAGTGGCCCTGAGCACTGTACATTGTTTATTTTATCCTGGCTTCTGCTCTGTCCCACAAGGACATTTTAAAGATGGGAAAACTGATGTGTAGAGCTGGAGCAACCCACTCAAGGCCTCGAGGCTCATAAGAAGTTGATGCACAAGTAAGGGTAATAGCAAAGATTGTGAGAATTTATTTGATGGTGACCTCTCTAGTTTATAGAGAAGCAGAAGGAGGCGCCCGAGTGTCAGCAGCTTGCTCTGAGGCCACTCAATGGTGAAGGGCAGACAGGGTGGATGAGGCCCCAGCATGAGGCTGTAGGAAAGCAAGGCATCTCCTAACCCCAGGCCTCAATTTCCTCCTCTGTAACACCTGGGGGTTATAAGGAGGCCTCCCAGCTCCGACCTGGGGCCGTGAGTCCCACAGCTGGTCTGGAGCAGGGAGCAGGTGGTGAGGCCCTTGCCTCTGGGAGAGCTGTGCCAGCTGTGGGCCAGATGGCGGCCAGGCCTGCAGACGCTGCCTGCCATGTCCCTGCCTGTGGGCTCTGCCAGACCATAGGTCATCATTATTGGATGACTGTGTGCAGTAACCTTCCTGGGTCCTCTCTGTCCCCACCTGCCCGTGACGCATTCCAGGTATTGCAGCCCATCGGGCTCAGGCCAGGAACCCTGGCGGGGATCCCTGGCCTCGCTCTACCTGCCCCCCGACATCCCATCTGCTGTATCACCTGTTGGCTCCACCTGCAAAGTACATCCTGGCAAGGATTGCCTCCCATTCCTCCCTGGCCACCACCCTGGGATGAGCACCGTCTTTTGGCCAGGAAAACTTGCCTCCTAAGTAATGTCTCTAAGTGAAGATATTGCCTCCAACTGTCAGTGTTGGTTATACTCCCTCTGCTCACTAGCCCCCCCCCCCCCGTTTCACACAGGGAAAATGTCTCCACAGTGGTCCACAGGTCCTCCATGACCTAGACCACCCCTTGTGGCTGCCCACCTCATCTTCTCCTTCCCTCTCCCTCTCCCTCACTTTCCCCCACCAGGCAACACTGCAGGCATGCTACCTCAGGGCCTTTGCACTGGCTGTCCTGTGCAATGTGATCTTGAAGTCACTAGTGTGTCCACAGGCCATGCGTCTGCAGTGTGCTACGTGTTAAGCACGCAGCCAGGGGCCCAGTGAACCTCTTCTTGCTTATCTTTGACTGTGTGTCTGACATGTGGGTCAAATCTGGGTGTTTATGAAGTGTGGGTGCATATGGATGCCATTGACTACAGCTGTATGTGTCGGGCGTGTGAGATGAAGGTCTCTGCTGAGCAGGGTTTGATGCCTGCATATGGTTCGTCCGGAACAAAGGCTCAAGTGGCAGGCAGACCACAGGCAGGTGAGGGGATGTGTGCAGAGCTAGCCGGAACGTGAGCTGCTCATGCTCTCACACATTCAATATTTATCGAGCGCTTATTGTGTGCTGGAGGAGTTAGCAGGGCCCTTCAGCACCTGGTATCTATCAACTTTCAGTGTCCTGAGCATTTTACACAAATGATTGAGTACCTACTGTGTACCCGACACTCTGCTGGAGATTGATCAGTTGCATCTGGTTCTACCTGAAGGAGCCCACCCAGGGAGGCCCCTTGCTTCCTCCTCTGGGCCCTCCAGCCCCATGTCCACCCCCCTTCCCCAGCGCTGATTGCAGGAAGGCTCTGAGCCCCATTTGGACCCTTGGACCCTGTCTGAGTCTGCACAAGGGAGGGTTTTCCAACTCAGAAGGTGAAAGAATAAATGGGTTCAAGGCTGGAGAGAAAATCCTGGAAGCTTGGATCCTTCCAGGGTGAAGATTCTAGGCGTTCAGTGGGTTGGGGGTGGGGTGGGGGGTGGCCTCAAAGGTTCTGGAAACTTTACCTTCTTGGCTCTGGGCTCCATGGGGTCCAGAAGGGAGGAGAGGAAAGGGAGGCAAGAAGGAAGAACAAAGAGAAAAAGGAAGGAAACAGATACAGGACTTCGTGCCCTGGCTGAAGACTGGGGTGTTTGTGGCACTGGAGCTGGGAGGTCCAAGGGAGTTGGGTCTGGCGGAATGGACTTTGGGGGTGTAAGTGTGGGTTTGAAGGGTCTGTGGGCAAGGATTTGGGGGAGTGGAGTTGGGATTTGAGTGGAGGATGGGGGAGATAACTTGAGGGCAGGGGTTTGGGGGTATGGGAACCAGAACTGAGGGTGAAGCAGGAGGTATGGGGATCTGAGGGCAGATGATTGGAATCTGAAGGTGGAGGTTCTTGGATGTGAGAGAGGAGGCTCTGGGAAGATGGGGGAGGGTTGGGACCCAAAGATGGGTTGGAAGTCTGAGGCCTGGGCACCAGGTGAATTCCTGAGTCTGAGGGAGGTCTTGGGGAGGGAGTGACCCTAGAAGGAGAGAGGGGGGTGTTCTCAGATTTCTTCGACCAGTTTCTCCATGTCCTTCCTCTCACCTCAGCTCGCCTCCGCCGCTCCCCTTTCCCAGAGACAACCCCGCTGCTGAAGTGCAGCACTTAACCGTCGGGCTGCCCCTACTCCTTGCTGCGTCCCACCCTCGCCTCACTCCTCGCCCCCCCAGGCCACGCCCCCACACGCACAGGTTTCCTCTGCCCAGTCTCTCCCAGACAGGTCCCTCCCCTTACTCGGGCCACGTCCCTCCGTAGACCATGCCCCCCGCGCCTTGTCCCTGTCCCACCAGTCTTCCGTCCCTCCTCAGACCCACGACCGTACCTCGTCCCAGACTCCGCCCCTCTCCCCAGGCCCCACCCCGCCTCCAGCTAAACCGGCACTTGCCTTTGCCCGCCCCGCCCATCCGCAGACCCCGCCCCCTCGCGGCCCAGGACCCGCTTCCTCCTCAGACCCGGCCCCGCCCCTCGCCTAGGGCCCCGCCCCTCCTCAGAGCAGGCCCCTCCCCACCCCCCGAGACTTAGTCTCCCGGGCCGGCGCGCGCGGTTCCCGTCACTAGCACGCGCGGTGGCGGCGGTGGGAAGATGGCGGCGTCCGGTGGCGGTGGTGGCGCTGGTGGCGGCGGCTTCGGCGCGGGCCCGGGCCCTGAGCGCCCGAACAGGTGAGAACCAGCCCACAGGGTGGGCCTGCACCTGCCCCGGGCTGGAGTGACCTAAGGGGAGTCCTGGAGGAGCGGCCTGGGCAGACTCGAGGATTTTTACGGGGGCTGCGGACTTTAGGTGGCTATGGAGTACTGAGGGGACTGAGGGCTGTTCACGGGGCATCCGAAGGCGGGTTGGGGGCCCCAGGGCCTCCAGGCGTCTGCATGCGGCCCTAGGGGCCTGAGAGGGCTTTGAGGGGTGTGGAGATCTGAAGGGAAACCCAGGGGCTCCTGACTGTGATGTGGCCATGGGGGAACTGGAGATGCCAAGGGGTCTGGGAGGCAGGGAGGTCCTGAGCAGGGGCCATAGAAGGTCTTGAGGTTGTTGAGGCTGTCTGGGCTACTCTGAGGAGGGGCTGAGGGGAATTTGGAGGGCTGAGGCCCACGGCTTCTTGGAGGGTGCTGAAGGACCCTGAGGTTTCTAAAGGTGGTCCTGAGGACAGGCTGAGGGGACCTGGGAGGGGTGAGGACTGTAGAAGGTTGGGAGTAGGAGGCTCAAGTGAACCCAAGGGCCTGAAAGAGGCCTGAGGGACCTGGGAGAACCTGAGGGAGGGAGCTGAGGGGCCCTGGGGGTCCCAGTGAGTCCTGATTGGCAGGGAGAGGTCTTGGGGTCCCAGGGGTCCTGAGGGGCTAGAGTGGGTCTTGGGAAGCCTGAAGATGGTGAGAGAGCGCTGAAGGTTTAAAAAATACATGAGAACGGTCCGTCCTTGTGGCTCCTCCCTACGAGCCCCATGGAGTGTAAATCCCATTCACCCCCAGGGCAAAGAACTTGAAGCAAGGTCTTGCCCTCAGATCAAGGTGGAAGAATTCACCCCTTTTGGTCTGAGAGAGGCCCCCTTTCCCTTTGGACAAGTCCTGAGACTGGTTGTTTGAACCGAAGAATTGGCATAGCAATTGAAGGTATTTTTATGCATTGTTCTGGGTTCTCAGAGGGAAAGAACACCTGCCTTAGGATGTAAGACCTCCCTCCCTCTTCCCATTGCACAAGGCCAGAGTAGTCTAGACCCTCTCATCCCGGTCCCCCAGGACAGTCTGCTACCCTTGGCTGGCCAAGGAAGAAATTCGGACTTTTTCTTGCTGGTGAGCTTATGGGAGCAAATAATTTCCGTCAGCGTGATAAATGATGAAATGGTCAATACTCGTGTGCCTCAGAAAGGCCTGAGGGTCCGGGTGCATGAGTTGGGCTTTGGAGGCCTGTAGTGGGGAGCAAAGAGATCAGGGGATTTGGGAAGACATGCAGGGCGTAGAGTGGACAGGATTTGGTGACCAGTAGGAGGTGGCATGTAAGGGACAGTGAACCCTAGTCCCTGCTTTGAGCCCTGGCTACGGATAACCTGGGGCAAGAATGAGGTATAATTCGTTACATGCTATACAATTCACTCATTTTAGCTGAACAGTCCACTGAGTTTTTTGGAGTTTTTTGTTTTTTTGGCTGCACCGGGTCTTAGTTGTGGCACACAGGATCTTCGTTGCCGCATGCGGGATCTTTTAGTTGCAGCAGGTGGGCTTTTGCGGCATGCGGGATCTAGTTCCCTGACCAGGGATTGAACCCTGGCCCCCTGCATTGGGAGCACGGAGTCTTAACCACTGGACCACCAGGGAAGTCTCCTCACTGAGTTTTAATAAATTTATAGAGTTATGTACCCATTAACACAATCCAGGTTTTCAGAACGTGTCCATCACCACAATGAATTTCTTCAAGCCCGTTGCAGTCAACCCTTCTCCCACCCCTGGCCTCAGGCACACTCTGATCTGCTTTCGCTCTCTGTAGTTTTGTCTTTTTAGAAATTTTACATGAATGGAATCATATAATATGTGGCTTCTTGTGTCTGGCTTCTGTCCCTTAACAGAATATTTTTTAAGTTTCATCTGTGTTGTCACAAGTATCAGAAGTTCGTTCTTTTTCACTGCTGCCTACTATTCCATTATATGGATGGACACAATTTGTTTATCCATTTACTGGTTGATGGACATTTGGGTTGTTTCCATTTTGACAATTGCAGATAAAGTTGCTGTGAACATCTGGGTATGCGTCTTTGTGTGGACATATACTTTCATCCTCTTGGGTAAATACCTAGGAGTGGAATGACTGGGTCCTATGGTAGGTGTAGGTTTAAGTTTTTTCTCTTTTTTTCAAATGAGAAAATGGATCTTTTATTTATTTGTACTTAAACTTATAAACCAGCCAGTCAAACTGGGACTATTATTATCATGATGTGGCAAAATACAAAACATCTTTCTACAAATACTAGAGTGATGAACAAATTAGGGGTTGTAATAAAACAGAGCAAAAGAGGCAGAGGAAATCAATGATGCACATTGTAGCGTAACCCTTCGCCTTAGCAATTGAGGTTCTTAACAAGCAGGGCCTCCGCATCCCAGAAAATATAAAAAATTGTTCATTGAATCTTTGTACTTTTGCTTCCTATTTTTTTTAAATAAATTTATTTACTTATTTATTTATTTTTGGCTGTGGTGGGTCTTTGTTGCTGCGTGCGGGCTTTCTCTAGTTCCAGCGAGCGGCGTCTACTCTTCATTCGGTGCACAGGCTTCTCACTGTGGTGGATTCTCTTTTTGAGGAGCACAGGCTCTAGGCACGCGGGCTTCAGTAGCTGTGGCACGCGGGCTCAGTAGTTGTGGCTCGCAGGCTCTAGAGCGCAGGCTCAGTAGTTGTGGCGCACAGCCTTAGTTGCTTCATGGCATGTGGGATCTTCCCGGACCAGGGCTCGAACCCGTTTCCCCTGCATTGGCAGGCGGATTCTTAACCACTGCGCCACCAGGGAAGTCCCTACTCATCTACTTTCTGTCTCTATAAATTTACCTCTTTTTTTTTTTTGGCCTCACCACGCAACTATGCAACGTATTAGTGGAAGCACAGAGTCCTAACCACTGGACCGCCAGGGAATTCCCTAAATTTACCTGTTTTATAAATAGAATCATACCATATGTGACCTTTAGTGTCTGGCTTCTTTCACTCCATATTAATATTTTCGAGGTTCATCCACAATGTAATGTGTGTCAGCACTTCATTTCTTTTTATGGCTACATAACATTCCATTGTGTGGACATACCACGTTTTCTTTATTAGTTCACCAGCTGAAGGACATTTAGGTTGGTTCTACCTTTTGGCTGTTTTGGATAATGCTCCTATAAACATGCATGTACAAGTTTTTGTCTGAACACCTGTGTTCAGTTCTTAGGGGTATATACCAGGAGCAGAATTGCTGGGTCCTATGGCTGTTGTGTGTCCTTGAACATGCAGTCACCACCCAACACTACTTGGTGTGTTTATTAGTGGAAATGCCTTGAGGGTAGAGAGCACGTCTGTCTCGTGTAGTCTTGGTCTTGTATGCCTGGAGCACAGGCAGCCCAGAGGAAAGAAGTGTTCAAGAAATGTGGCTGGGGGACTTCCCTGGTGTTCTGTCCAGTGGGTAAGACTCTGCGGTACCAATGCAGGGGCCCGGTTTTGATCCCTGGCTGGGGAACTAGATCCTGCATGCATGCCACAACTGAGTCCGCATGCCGCAGCTAAGAAGTCTGCATGCCGCAACTAAGAAGTCTACAAGCTGCAACTAAGACCTGGAGCAGCCAAAAAAAAAAAAAAAAAGGAAATATGGCTGGGAGGGAGGGATGGATGAATGAAGTGTGGAAAAGCTCTCTAGGGCTTGTAGTCTGGCTGGTAGGAAGTCCCTTCTAGGTGGTCAGGTCTGTCCCTTGCCTTCTCGGGGAGACTTGTGGGCCTGCCAGGGACCGGGGGGGAGGCTGGCCCTGTCTGTGAGGCTGGTTTGCCAGCCTTCCAGGTGGTGCCTGCATCTGCCTTTTTGTCCCATGAAGGGTTTTGTCATTTGGCCAGGGATGGGGGTGGTTCCTGTCTTCCCCTTGGCCCTTCCAACGGTCCCACAACTTGAAAAACTGTCCTTAGGAATGACTGCGTTCCCCCAGCCGCCCCCAGCATTATATAACTTGTTTGTTCCAACTTCACTTTTCTGCAACCAAGGGGGAAAAAAGAAAGAGAAAAGCTTATTCTCCTTCCTTCCTATCTCGAGGGATCAACAAAAAACCCATTGCCTAGTAGAGATGGTCGTTAATGACCAAGCCGAACCTCTGGGATGGACAGAGCATGGCTGCCTTGGCTGGGCGCTTGCTGAGGGGAGGTGGGGTCCTAGCTGCAGGCTCACTCACACAAAAGAAACTTGTTCTGCAGCAGGCCCCCTCTCAGCTCCACCTCAGGCCCTTGAGGGGGTCCAGGCTCCTGGAGAGAGAGGAGGTTTACAGTGTGTTGTGAGGGGGTGGAGGAACTCTCCCAGGAACCGCACCTCCCCAGCTAAAATTCCATTGCTGTGAGGTACCTGGCCTGCCTAGTTCTGGAGGAACCTTCTCACCACGAAGTTTCTTCAGACATTGGGCCTTTGGCATCCTCTCTTCACCGCCCATCTTTCCTAAAGGTGTCTGGATGAGGCCCAGTCTCATTGATTCACACTGCTTCTTGGGGGGTGAGGCAGGAGTATCTGGGTGAGGGGCATGCCAGTCATAGGTGTTTCTCTGGGAAGTCGTGACTGGGACACAGTGTGAGTGGGTTTGGCACAGTTCAGCTGAGGCGTCTGCTTCTGGCTTGGTGGCCTTTGCTTGTTTAAACTTTCTTAACAAGCCCTCTCTGGCTGCACCCTAGGTTGTCTCCACTAATCCCTGAGGCTCTGGAAGAGTCCAGTCCCCCAACTCCTGCGTGAAAGACTGGGCAATGATTTGGCCTTCTGAGAAGTTTCTTGTTCCTTTGGCCTCATCCTCTCTTCAGCTGAGAGGGAGAGACAGGAATTTGACCCTTCAGAGACAGGAACTCAACTCCTCCTAGGAATTCTGGGAGATCTGGTGGCATCAGGCACCTCATCAGACCCACATGCTTGTTGCATGCCTTGGGCACATCTGCAACCCTCTGTGTGTTAGTCTTCATCCAGGAAGTGGGACCCCAGACCCACTGGGCAGGGTAGCTGGGAAGAAGCAAACTAGGGTGAGGGTATGCTCAGAGGGTGCCCAGCATGTTGCACACGTGTGTGTGTGAGTGTGGAAGTGGCAATGTTGCCCTGCGGTCCTGAAGCTGTTAGCATTCTGTCCGCTGTGCCTACGTGGACCAAGAAGGGATCATGGGGTGTTTGGCAGGTCTTGCTAATGAGCCAATGTGGCAGGTTGGGAAGAGAAAGTTGGTATCTTAGTCTGTTTGGGCTGCCATAACAGAATACCATAGACTGGGTGGCTTATAAACAGCAGAAATTTAGTTCTTGAAGTTCTGGAGGTTGAGAAGTCCAAAATCAAGGCGCCGACAGATTTGGTGTCTGGAGAGGCCACTTCCTGGTTCATAGACACGGCCTCCTTGCTGAGTCCTCACATAGTGGAAGGGTCTAGGGAGCTCTCTGGGGTCTCTTTTATAAGGGCACTAATTCCATTCATGAGGGCCCCATCCTCATGACCTAATCACCTCCCAAAGGCCCTGCCCTCTAATACCATCACATTAGGGAATAGGTCTCAATGTGTGAATTTTGGGGGGATACAAGCATTCTGTGGTTGTCAGCTTGAGCAGTTCAGAGGATGGTAGTATCATTACTTGGTGGCCATGAGAGGGACAGTGCCAGGGCCAGTGGGAGAATGGAACATGTCAAGTCTGAGCTGCTTCTGCAGCATTGAGAGGACAGATGCTGCCATGTGAGCCTGGCACCTAGGAACAGAGTGTAGAGCATGAGCTGGTGGGTCTTGGCAGAGTATTGGGGTGGGGCAGTTGAGTCTGGGGTGAGCTGGAGAAAGTGCTGGGCAGAGGTGCTCGGGGCCTGGGTCACACAGCCCAGCTCCTCTGGGAGTGAGGCGCCCCATTCCTCACCTTCTCACCAGTAGGGTCCCTTGAGCTCACGATGTGAAATTGCTCTGAAAACTGCACGCTTCGCCCTGAATTGTGCAGCCTGATTGTCTCATAGCTGAACCACTTCCATCCAGTAGCTGCAACCCCCCGGGGATGGCCTTCTTGTCAGCCATAGTTATGGGGTAGAAAGGCTTTATTAGCCTCTGCTATCATTGCGCCATCTCTAGGGGGTAGATGTAGTGTGTCATCGCACTTTCCTTAACTGGTTATGTTTTATTGCCGATCCTCACGGGAGAGCTCAGAGGGGCCAGGTTGGAGGTTTGCGCCTGCCTCCCCCCAAGACACTTTAAAAGTGGGGCTTCTCTGCACTCCTGCCCTTTGGTCTTGGGGCATGTTTCAGACTTAGGGTTGAAGGCCCTGGAGAAGGGGGAGGAGGGAGGGTGACTTCTCGGCATCCCCAGCTCCTTCCTCTTGTGGATGGGACTCATTTGACACCTTTCTCTTCCCCTGGCGATTGTCGGTGGTCTCATGCCTCCTGTGTGCCTTGGTGCGCTTGGTGTTGGGCATATGGGGCCCCCGGACAGATGGGCCGTGCCTGTGTGGGACACTTATGTGCCAGCAAGTGAAACAACTGGGCCGTCATTTCCCCACGGTTGCCATAAAATGTCCCGAGGCTGCGTTGGAGGTTCCTGCCTTCTCTGGAAGGTTCTGAGAGTCTCCTTACAGATGAGGTTGAGCAGAGTCTAAAGGTTAGTGCCATCAGCTTGGGGGAAGGGAGTCTCGGGAGGTGGCCTGTTTTCTGGGTACAGGCAAGTGGCATGTGCAGGTTCTGGAGGGGGAGGAGCCTGGCTTTTTAGGGGTCCAGAGGGCAGAGAGGAGCTGGAGAGGGTGAGAGGGAGGAGTGGGGAGACTGGGGGCTGGTGCAGGGTTTGGGTGAGGGGGCACCTGGGTCAGATTCGTGTTTTGGAAGGATCCCTCTGGCAGGAGATGAGGGGCCCTGGGCTGAGGGTGGGGCGTGGAGATGGTGAGGTGGGCATGGGTTTGGGGAAGATTCAAGGTTGAACCTGTGTGACATGCTGACCCATGGTGGCAGCCAGGTTGGGAGTCACCAGCTCTCAGGTTTCTGCCGTGGACCAAAGAGTGAGTGCTGGTGGAGGACGCGTCAGGCAGGAGGATGAGGCCCCACTTGGCTTGAGAGGCTCTGCTGCCTGAGAGCATCCAGTGGGGACAGGGAGCAGACATGGACATCTGGCCTGGAGGGCTCAAGGTCCCCCCCTCTGTTCTGGAAAGTCCTCATGCCTCTCCTTGCTCGAGGGTCCCTGGTCTTCTAACAACCAGGACCTGGTCCTTCCCAGTTCGATTCCTGCCTCTCCTCTCTGACCTCCTTGAGAGCACTCACCACATGCACACTTATTTGCTCTCTCTTCCTTTAATCTATTGGCACACTGTGTTGCTTCCACCTTTGAGCCACATCCCCGTCCGGCCCCTTCTTCCACCTCCACCTCATCCTGGCTCTGAGCTGCCATCGACTCTTGCCCTCCTGGCTGCTGTCCCCCCACCTCCAGTTGGCGGGACCCTCCCAAGGCAGGCATCAGACCAGGCCGTCCCTTGCCTGACACCTGCCGGGGGCTTCCTCACTCTCAGAACAGTCTCAGAACAAAATTCACTTCTCCACATGATCCCCTTGTCCCCCACGGCGAGGCCCTGCCTGCCCACGGGCCCCCGTGCTTCCACAGCTCACATCTCCAACAGCAGGCTGGTGCCCCTCCTGGGCCTCGTGAGCTCACCCTCCCTCGGCTGGGGTGACCTGTCCCAGAGCTTTGCACAATTCCTGTGTTGCCTCCTTGGGGCCTGGCCACTCTGTCCACCATGACTCCCCCCATCTGCCCCTCTTCGTCCTCTGCCCCAGGCTCATGGTCCATTCTGTGTTCTTAAGGATCTGTGTCCCCTAGAATGTGTGCTCCCCGCAGGCAGGGCTTCACTGTGGAGGCTCTGATACAGTCTAGCGGATATTCTACATACAATCTACGATGGATTTGCAGGAGGAGCTGGCCTGACTGGGAGGCTTCTGGAACGGCCCTCCACGGCCAGCCGAGCAAGGGTCACTCTTCTTCTCCTGATTTTTGTTAATGGCAGGGTCCGGGTAGAGAAACAGAGACTCACAGGTGTGTTGTCAGTGAGTCAGCCCCGTTAGAGGGAAGCCAGTGAGCAGTATCCTTTTGCACGCGCTCCATTTAGTTCACGGACAGGATCTTAGCGCTGTGTTGGAGACGGGGAAAGGACCAGCCGCGCTCCCTGTCCAGCTGCCTGCCGGGGGAAGTGGGGGCTGGGGCCCGCTGGGTCCCCACCGGGCCGACCCGCCCTCCTCCTGTGGTAGCCGCTCCGCAGCTGTGCAGACGGGCTCTTAACACTTGTTAACCCCGAGTCTCCAGTCCCTTCCTCCTCCCCGCCCCTTTCCCATTTCCCTTCAGAGAGGGCTGCTCAGGATTCACAGAACTCATCCCCCATGGCTATGAGAGCGTTTCCCTAACATTCCTTGGCGGAGTGGGTTTTGGGGCTCATCCAGCATGATTTCAGACCCCTCGCCGAGCAGCCCTGCTGCTGAGCTCTTCCCGCAGACCACCTCGCTGCACACTGAAAATACTGTGATTCGGGAGGAAGTAACCGGCACCTTTGGGGAATCGCAGACCTTTCCTATGAGGGAAGCAGCTTCCGGAATTGAACACGCTCAGCCTGGAGGAAATCTTGAGGGGTGGACCTTTGGGCTTTTAAAGGCCTCAAGGGGGGGGTCACCCGAGGAGGATCAAGGATCGAGGCCGAAGACGTTTTCTGACGCCACAACTGCGAAATTCCACAGGGGTCAAAGACAGGATCCTAGCAGGAGCAGGCTGGGCTGGGCTGGGCTGGGCTGGGCTGGGCTGGGCTGGGCTGGATATCCGGACAGCTCGCCTCTCAGAGGGATGTTAGAATTTGAAGCAGTCTGCCGGAGGAAGCAGGAGCAGGGAGACGTGATCACTCAGAATCTTCCATGACTGTAGCTGAGAGTGGGACATTCTCCCGAGGGAGGGTTTGGGGGGGGTGACAAAATGCCCGTGAAGCAACAGTCATGTAGGGGAGCCCCGCTGCAGACCCCCGAGGCAGCCTCAACTTGGAAAACTTCCAGGACTATAGTTAAAGTCATAACTGTGTGCTGGCTTGGTGAAGTCTGGTTGATCCTAGGAGGGCTTCTCTTGCTCTCTCTCTTTTTTCCCCACCTCTGTCGTGCAAGGGGTAATGGCAACCCGTGGGCCGTAAGGCAGGGAGACTGGGAACACACAAATGTTTATGCTCCACGTGAGTCACTTGCAGAAACTCTGGGTGGTGTTTTCCTTGCCGAAGCTGATGGCATTGGGCTGCCCTGCAGCTCCAGCCTTAGGCGTGCTTCCAGTATTTTAGCATTTAGAGTTGCTGAACTTTCACAGTAGGGGGCATGGGTAGCTTGCTGACCTTTCACAGGCAGACGGCTGGGCTGTCTCTTTACGGGCAGGCGGGGCTCGGGCTGGGTCTGGTCATCACCCACTCGCCTGCAGATCAACCAGTGAGGCTTCCTCGTCCGCATTCCCAGGGTAGGAAGCCAGTGTGCATTGCAGGGAGAGGTGGTAGCTGGAGAAGTATTAACTCCACAGTGGTTTTTCGAGAGGCTCATCCAGAATTCGAGCCCTGGATCAGAGGCTTCTGACATTGAAGGCCCCTTTTGGTTACGAGAGCCAGAAACTCAACTCGACTCACTGCCTTCAGTTAAAAAATAAAAGTTCATCGTTCACATAAAAAATAAGTTCAGGGAGAATTCCAGTTTTTAAATTCATTAAATTCAGAGCTCAGATGATTCCTCTGGAACCTGTGACTCCCGTCTCTTAGCTCTTGGCTGGGCAAGGTAACCTCACCTTGCTCCCCATCATCCCAGCAACCCTAAGGGGAAGGGAAGTTTCCATCCTGGTGGCTCCAGCAAAAGTCCCAGGGAAGGTTTTGGTTGGATCGAATGGGTCACACTCCCTATCCTGGGATCAATCAGCATGGCTGGGGGCCTAGGAGGCTCTGGTTGGCCAGGCTGGGTTATGAATTCTCCCTTTTCAGCCCAGGGGTGGGTCTCCTGATCCTTACCACTGGGGCTGAGAGTGAAGGAGGTTCCCTGAGGAAAACAGGGGGCCCTTAACAGAAGAAGGAAGGGATGTTGGCACCCCCTAAAATGAAGTTATTCATGAGAGGCCCCTTTTGATGCCTAAGTTTGTGCTGCTGTTGGAAGGTCCTTGCTGAGCCATACCCATACTGTGTCTGCCTGCATATGGCCTAGCACCACTGGGCATGAGCGCATGCCATTTGGTGGAACTGTCCCTTTCAGAACCTCAATACCTGCCCTGCCAGGGGAGGCAGCTGGGCTGGGTCCTGAAATGCTGGCATTTGCAATGCTGGATTCTCAACAGGGTTTCCGAGTGGTGTTCTGGGGCCATGCAGTCATGTGCCTACTTGCCTAATTTGTAGAGTGAAGGGGTTTTGCTCATTCAAGTGGCCCCATCTCCAAGCTCAGTGCAGCAGGGATAATGTGGGGGGATGGGCTCTTACTGGGATCAGCCTCTTGTCAGTGGGTGGGAACAAAACAGGCGAAGCTTCACCCTGAGACCTGCTTATTAGTCGCCCTTGCTGCCCCTGGCATTGGGGCCCTGGCTGGGCTTTGAGGGGTCACGGAGGCTGTGGGGAACCCTGGCTGGGCCATGAGGGCAAGGGAGGTCATGGGGGAGACCTTCTACTTCGAGAAGGCTTGGAAGGGAAAGTGATGGAGGAGCGTGGAAGAGCTAGTGGGCTTGAGAGTGCAGCATAGGGAGGAGGGGTGGAGGTGGGGGGCAGAAGGAGTTGGCCCTTCAACCTGGGGAATAGCATGAGTAAAGTGTGGAGGCCAGACATCCCAGAGAGGAAGGAGCCTGCCAAGGGCTTCCGGGTTCAGCCCAGTCAGAGGATAACATACCTAGTCCCAGGACTTGGACCAGGAGGTTGTGTGGAGCGGGTAACAGAGCAGATATATGCAGCAGATACCTGCAACAAGCAGAGATATGAGTCAGGCCCCAGCCACTGCTGCCACCTAGCAGCCATCCACCTGCCACCTCACCCATCCTATCCATCCATCCATCCATCCTTCCATCCTTCCATCCGTCTGTCCATCTACCCATCCTTCCATCCACCCACTCTTCCATCCAACCATCTATCCGTCTGTCCCATCTGTCTATTCATCTGTTCATCTACCCTATCACCCATTGTCCATCCATCCATCCATCATCCATCTACCCATCTATCCATCCATTCATCCACCCACCCACTCAGCCATCCAGCCATTTAATCAACAAGTGTGACTGAGCTCTGAGTACATGCTGGGCATGGTGCCAGGTGCTGGAACACAGCAGGAGACAGAACCCACCCTGCCCTGCTTGGTGAGGCTCCTGTTGCAGCTTCGAGGAGACAGGTTGGAAACAGACGGATGGTTTACCAGGTGGAGCGATGGGCAGGCAAGACAAATAGAGCTGGGTTGGGGTCGGAGAGGTGTGGAGGCCTGGGTGGGGCTTTCCCACTGTGACCTGGCAGAATGGGGTTACCTCCCTCATAACGGGGGGTTAGTGGGATAGTCCACACCCTTGCCCTGGCTGCCACTGAGGAGCCACATCCTGCCCTACTTGCTGTCCAGCTCCACGTCCACCTCCTGGCTTGGCCTTCCTGGTGAGTAGTCTCAGCTCTCCCAGCCTCAGTCTCCCCGTCTGCATCATGGAGGTGATCAGGGGGCCCATCCACCTGGGGCTACAGAGAGGCTGACACTGGCCAGTCCTCTTACATGCTGTGTGGCCTTGGGTGGATGCCTGAACCTCTCTGTGCCTCAATGTCCCTATCTGTAAAATGGTGACGATAGTGGTATACCCCTCTCCAGGCTGCCCACTGAGAGGCGAGCTGGGAACCAGGTTGGCACTGCCCCGGGCCCACAGTCTTGCATGGAGTGGGTGCTCGCTTGCCAGGGTGGGGAGAGGTGGGGGTACGTGGAGGCAGAGAGCTTGCTGATGATGAGGGAAGGAGGGTCTGGGTGTCCCCCTTCTGTCTTCCTAGACTTGAGAAGTTTCTGGAGTTGGCAGGTCTGGGACTGGGGAAGTGCTGCCTACAGGGTCCTCTTGTCCATCAGCAGTGGCCAGATCCTCACGCATCCTGGGCTCCCTGGGGCACCAGTCAGAGGCTGTGGTGAGGGCAGAGAGCCTGGGCAAGAGGTCACGGCTGGGCTTCAGGGGCACTGGGCTCACTGTGGTCCCTGAAGAGCAAGACTGTCGGAGAGCCACAGGTGGCTTAGGCAGGAGAGTGATGGACTTTGATGTCATTGTTGCCTTCTGCTTGTGGGAGGGTGGGCCATACCTGTAGAGTTCTTGGCTGTAACCCAGTGAGTATTGCGGGAGTGGGGAAATTCACGCGGTTTGTCCCTGTCTCAGAAGGGCGGGATGACGGAGCTGACCGGGTGGTTCCAGTTGCCTTGAGTGGAACCAGCACTGAGCGAGGCTGTCCGGCACCAGGCTCTGTGTGCGCAGGATCCCAGCCAGGCTTTGGGGATGGCTGGTGGGGTCTCATTGTGAGGCTGGTGACTTGTGGGGCCAGGCACACCCCTGCCTCTACTCCCAGCCCCTAGGAATTTGCTCCTGTCACCTCTCTGGGTCCTTGGGAGGAGTCATGATGGTTCTTTTGAGGTGGACGTGGGTTCTAGATCCTGTCTGCCTTCCCTACCACCCTCTGGACCCTGAGCCTCCCTGGCTGTCACGTGGGGGTTCTCAGGAGCCACCAGTCCCGGGTGCCGGCAGGTTGCATGGTTCCCTCCCGCCGGTAATCCCCAGCACCCAGCACCGCCTCTCTTCTGTCACGCTGTCACTGCACTGCAGGCACAGACAGGCAGGAGCCAAAGACATTCGTGTGGGGGGTGACCCTGCCTGGTGATGCCCTGAAGATGAGGTGGGCAAGTGTGGCCTGGCGCCCCTTTGCAGGGCTCAGGGAGAGCGTCTCTGTGGGCGACGTGCTCCCAGGGTGGGCTCACAGTGGGCCCTAGATGTGTCCACGGCCCAGCTCTTGGAGGAGGCAGAGCAGGTGGGAAGGAGTGGATGAGGCTCTGCCCCTGCCTGGCGGCCTGGCTCACCTGGCCTCCCATGGGGTGCGCAGATCCACCTTGGCACTGGGCATCCTGATTTAAATTATCGCAGAAGATGTAGGAAGTAACCAGTATGATGACCAGGAGGGAGAAATGAAACAATTCAGCTGATGCTGTGGGAAGAGCCCAGGCTCAGGGGCACATGGGATCTGGGGCCCTGGCCAGATTTTCTTCTCTCTCTCTCTCTCTCTCTCTCTCTCTCTCTGGGTCTCTGTCCCTTCTCTATGGGTCTCTGTGCCCCCCAGTCTCTCTCAGTGGTTTGGCCTCCAGGCCTGCTGGGACCCTGCTCTGAGGACCTTCATCTGCTCCTGGGTTCCACACTTGTCCACACAGGAGCCCTGCTCTTTCATCTGCTCCCCAGAGCGCTCAGGGATCAAGCCCTGTGAGAGGACTGCAGGCATCTCAGAAGGAGCTGCCTCTTACCGTGGGGCTGCGGCTGTCTGGGGGTGAGGAGGGCGGAGCCGACCTGGGGTGAGCAGCCCCAGGAGAGAGCGTGCTGACGTGAGCATGGGGGCTGCTGGCCAGCCGGAGCATTTGAGGGCTACTGCCAGGTGCCGAAACATGGTGACTCCATCCTTTGGGCTGGGAGCACAGTACCCAGAGCTGTGAAATACTGTGGTAACCACAGCAACAGTGGCTTGGGGTGTCTGCCTTTGTGGGACATCTGGGACCTTGGCTCAGACGCACCTTTGATCCATGGAGCTGCGTGCCTGGAAGGCAGAGCAGTGGCCTTGGCAGAGTCAGCAGGCTGTAGTAGAGCGGGAAGTGGGAGCCAGTACTGGAGCTGCCTGCAGCCATGGGGTGGGGGCCATGCTGGGCCTCAGTTTCTCCATCTTTTTTTTTAATAAATCTATTTATTTATTTATTTTTGGCTGCCTTGGGTCTTCGTTGCTGTGTAGCCTTTCTCTAGTTGTGGTGAGCAGGGGCTACTCTTCATTGTGGCGTGTGGGCTTCTCATTGTGGTGGCTTCTCTTGTTGCGGAGCATAGGGCTCTAGGCATGCGGGCTTCAGTAGTTGTGTCACTCAGGCTCTAGAGCGCAGGCTCAGTAGTTCTGGCACACGGGCTTAGTTGCTGCGCGGCACGTGGGATCTTCCCGGACCAGGGAATCGAACCCATGTCCCCTGCATTGGCAGGTGGATTCTTAACCACTGCACCACCAGGCAAGTCCAGTTTCTCCATCTTGAAGGGGACACTTGCTGCACTGACCTCCTGGGCTGGCCAGGGATTCATGAAGTCCTTTGTGAAGGGCTGTGCCCAGCATGTGCTCTGTCAGTGAGCCTGCTTTGTGAAGGGTCTGAGGCGGGCAGGAAGGGGAAGCCAGAGAAGCTTCCAGTGTGGCTGGATAGGAGGCAGTGGTTGGTGGTGTGGGAAATAGGACAGAGAGGTGACCAGCGGGCTGCCGGCACTTCTCCATCTGCAGCTAGAGAGCCCCATCCCCATCCCCCAACCTCTGTTCCCCCCCCCCCCGCCCCGGGTCTCTGTCCCCCTCTCTCTGGGTCTCTGTCCCCCTCTCTCTGGGTCTCTGTCACCCCTCTCTGGGTCTCTTTCTCTCTCTCTGGGTCTCTCTCCCCCTCTCTGGGTCTCTGTCTCCCTTTGTCCCCCCTTGTGTCTTCCCTGCTGATGCACCCAGGACCCTAAGGCGGAGTGGCCTGGAGCTCCCTGGTACTGCATCAGCCAGGGTGTGAGCCAACCAGCTGCGCTGCGCTGCTGTGCTCCATCGAGCCACATGGACAATAAAACCAAAATTGGCTTTGAAAGTGGAAGTGCTCTCTGTTTTGAGGGGAAGTGAGGGAATTTGCATGTCAGAACAGTATGTTAAAGGGGCAATACCGTCAGAGTCTGTTCTGGCCTGAGTTTTGGGCTCCATGTGGGGGTGGGAAAGGAGTTTACAAAACCCCAAAGAAATGTTTCCATGAAATTCTTTCTTGGTCTTGCCTTTTCCCATTTTTTTTTTTTGGACATTCCAGTGAAAAGAACTTTCCGGGGCTTCATATCTCTCCTGTGGGCTTGGGAAACCGACAGTGGAGACCAGGGCCAGCAGCCGGGCGAGGGCAGGAGGAGGGGAGCACCCACCCCGCCAAGTGCTGCTCCCAAGGCAGCCCCTACCGCCGTCGTGGGGCCCTGTCACTGTTGGTGTGGCTCTCCACCTCCTGTGGTTGTCCCTCACTAGGCCATCCTGCCTTGGGTCCCCCCGAAGCAGGCCCTGAGGCAAGGACTCTAGCCCCTGGTGTATTTGGGGGGTGACCCCATGAAGGATGGGGGGCAGGAAGGAGTCCCCACAGGGGGCGCCAGCAAGGATCCAGCGACAGCATGGGCAATGGGCTCAGCAGGCTGGGGACGCCTGGAGGTTGTGGGGATCCTGCCACAGGTGGGCATATACCCCACCTAGTCCCACTGGCTGTCAGCCCCTGTGCAGGGACATCCAGAGGGAGGCAACAGCTGTGTCCCCGTGTCCAGCACGGGACTGCACATGGCTGGGGGTGCCTGATGACAGTGCTAGAGAGACACAGCGCGGAGGTTGGGGTCAGGACAGCGGGGGGCACATGGTCAGAGGCCATGTCCAGGCTGAGGGTGCAGCTGGGGAGGCAGTGAGTGGCCTCCAGAGACGCCCTGACCCGGCTGCTGACGCATTGGCTCCGATGACTCAGCGCGGGTGACCGTGGCTTGGGTGGCCGTCTGGAGACTCGGACTAGCTCAAGGGCTGCCGCTGCTGCCTTCCTGGGGGCCCGGGGCCCCGCCTCGCCAGCCGCCCCCTGTCTGGGCCGGCCTGAGTAATGGGTCCTTCCCTTAGTCATCAGTCCCAGGCCCCAGCCCTCCCTCTTCCTCCTGCCCACCTCCGCCCAGCCAAGCCTGCTTCTCTGTCTAGGCTGGGGACTCTGGCCCTTGCCGGCTTCCTCCCTCCTTCCTTGAGTTCCCCAGAGGCTGTGAGGTGTGTGTGGGGTAGTGGTGGGGGCTTCAGAGACAGTTGTCCCACTGGTGAGATGGGAGGAGGAAACCAGCCTTGTGAGGTGCCGTGAGCCTTGCTGGAGGCACGAGGAGGAGCGCCTGGGACAGGATGAGGCATGTGCAGAAAGGGGCCGTTTCCTACCCCCTTGGTGCAACTTGGGCTCCACACCCTGTAAGCAGAAGTGCTATGGGCTTTGTAGGGGTTCCTGGGCCGGGTGTCCTAACTCCTGCAGAGGAGCGTTTTAATGCTTAGAGTATGCACGGCCTCCGTGCTCGGCTGGAGGGCAGCCCTTTGTACCCCCTTAAAGGGTGTTTAGCTTGTTTCCCATCTTCAGCCCCCAGAAATGGTATTTGGTAAATATCCTCACACATCTCTCAACTTGCACATGTGAGTACATCTCAGGTAAATCCCAAAAGTAGACTTGCTAGGTCAAGGATGTGAGCCTTTAGAATTTTGCTAGGTCTGCCAAACTGCCTGCCTGGGAGTTGTCCCTCTTTGCACTCCTGCTGGGAATGGACAAGAGCGTCTGCTGCCAGATGGCCCACCCCATGACTCTGCCCACCTGAGGGGTGAAGCCAGTCCTTTGGCAAGCACACTTCCCTTATAATGAGCGAGGCTGAGTCTTAGGTCTCTCCAGCCAGCTGTGCTTCCTTTCCTAGGAACCGTCAGCCCACATCCTTCTGTGACATTGCTGGCTTTGTATTGATTTCTTGGTGCTCTTTATATATGGAGGACCACAGTAAATATATGTCCAGGGACCAAGCAGCCCCAGGATGAAGTTGCCTCTGGTGTGAGATCTTTCTTCTGGTGAAAACATGCATAGGCATGCCATTCCCCAGAGCTCAGAGGAAGCACAGGAAATCCTCCCAGCTTGCCTCACACTCTCAGAGGAACTTCTAAGAAAAAACTGAGGCCAGCTAAAAGCAAAATGTCAAAGGCTGGGTTGGGGGAGTATACAAAATCTGTGAGGTGAGGTGTCCACAGAGAGGCCAGCTAGGCTCACTTGACACCTGCCGTGGGCTGGTGCTCTGTGGGTGGTTCCAAGCTTCAAGTTCCCAAGCACTTGGCCCCATTCAAAGGCATACGAGTGGCTTGTATGGTTGGTGGCAGGATGTAGCCCCCCACTGGGCCTTGCCAGCCCAAAGTGAAGCTGGGGGAAGTGGGTCTGTGGTCCCTCATTTCCCAGGAGGTGATGGGGGCCGGGGAGCCTCATGGCAGCTCTGTGATGTCTGCTCCTCCCTTCCCCTCCCCACCTTTTTAAAAAATTTTGGCAGCGCTGCACAGCATGTGGGATCTTAGTTCCCAACCAGGGATCGAACCCATGCCCCCTGCAGTGGAAGCGTGGAGTCTTAACCACTGGACCACCAGGGCAGTCCTGCCTGCCCCATTTGAGAGCTGAGAAAATGAAGACCCAGAGGACCGGGCAACGTGCCTTAGTCACACAGCTGGCAGATAGCAGGGCAGCCTCGGAATCCTGCCCTCTGCTCCTCACACCAGGTGCCGGAGCCTGGAGCAGCAAGGGCCGTGGTGCAGTCCAGGCAGTCTTTCCGGAGTGGGTCTGGCCAAGATTCACCTCCCAGGCTTTGGGTCCCGGCCCAACCCTCCAGACACTCTGCTCAGGGCCAGGATCCAGGCTTGGATGACTCTAGGGGATCCTGGTGATGCAAGTGGCACACAGGTGCTGTCTGCATGTCACCTCCTCACACCCCGCAGCCCCTGCTGTGCTGAGTGGCATCTGTGGAGAGCAGCGCTGCCATCCCTGGGGCTACCCAGACTGGCCAAGTCTACGTCTGTGTCTGCATCTTAACACGGTCCCTGGTTTGAGACACACCTCTTCTCTGCCCCCTGGTCCTGGGAGGGAGGTTCCAAGGGGTCACACCAGCCGTCCCTGATCCCAGGCCACTGTGCTGCACGGGGAAGGTGGAGCACCTGGCCCCAGGCAGGAGGGGGCCCATCTTGGGAGGGGAGGTGGCTCTGCACAGGGATGGCCGTTCGTGGGAGTCGGGCCTTAGGGCCAACACCCAGGATGCAGCCAAGCCCTCTGCTCCCAGGCTGGGCGTCACTGTCTAACCTCAGGGGTGGCAGAGCTGGGAGGAGAAGCCGGGGACACCCCCACTTTTTCTGGCCTCTGCACCTCTCTGCTCCCAGCTCCTGTCTCCTCCCCCCGAGACATTCACAGCTTCGATGTGAAGCCAGTTCTGGATGATGTGACCGCTTTGGGTCCCCATTTCCCGGACTGTGTGCCTGACGAGGGCAGGTCTGCTCTGTCTCATTCATGCTGTGTCCTCCCACCCATGAGAAACAGACAAGGGGCTGACAAAAAAGCCCATGAGGAGAGTGGGGGAGGGGGGGATGGATCTGAGCACCTCAAGGGTCCTTGGAGGCTCATGTGGGATGTGGCTTTGGCTCGGCGGTCCAGAGGCCCGTCACAGGGTGTCGCCGAGAGGACACAGCAAGACCCTGTCCCTGGAGATGTCCTGGCAGGGCCTGTATGGCTGAGGGCAGCCCTGGCCAGTGGGTGGGTACAGTTTGAGACCTTCTGAATCCTGAGGGTCCAATGACATTCTCTTCGTGATCTTCAGAACATGGGTCAGGTGGGGTTCTTGGGAAACCAAAAGAGCAGAGACTCGGATCTGAGCAGTGACCCAGTCAGGAAGGATGGGCTGGATGCAGCAGCACTGGCTGCTTCCTGCCTGGGAGAGGAGGGGGGCGTGTGAGGTGGGCATCCCCTCCACCTGGTGGGGAGAGGCGACTCGGCCAAGCTAGAGACTCAGGGTCCTCCTGGGTCCCTTTCCTTCCCTCCCTCCACGGTCTGCACACCCAGCCTCCGGGACAAACCCAGGATCTGGCTACCGACACCACTGGCGTCCCAGTATCACCAGCTCAGATGACCACAGCGCTGGGCTCTGAATCACAGGTGTTCCTGACTCCCAGAGACAGGATGGTTTTCCGCTAAGCACAGGTGGTGTCCCCCTGCCACGTCCCCTGTCCCCCCGCCATGTCCCCACACCTTCGGAACCCTGAGCATCTCGCAGGCCTGCAGGCAGTGCCCAGGGCCCTGCAGCCCCTCTGCCCATTGGATGGTTTACCCCTTTTCCCGAGGCTCTGCAGAAGGGCCGCTGAGGTGGGCGGCCTGTGCCAGTCGGGGACCTCCTGTCAGCAGCGACTGTGTGTCTTGTGCCCGACGTCAGCTCTTTTACCCCTGGTTGTGTTTTGGGAGCCGGTGGGCAGTAGGAGTCGAGGAGCCTTCTTTCTCTTCCTGCTTTCTTGGAAAGACCAGTGCCCACATTCCTGGCCCTCATTTGTGGGCAGGCATCAGTCCCAGGAATGGGAAAGCAAGTTCCAGAGAGCCGGAGGCCATGGGGAGAGAGCAGAGGGCTGGGGAGGATGGCCTTTGCCTGGGGTGGGGTGGGGGCTGAGAGAGTCCTGGGAAGGCTCTTGACCCCATGGAGGCTGATGGGCATTGCCCCCTTCTGTTGTGTTTGGAGGAGGAAGTGATATATTAGGGGCTCCTAAACTCATTTATCGATGCATTTCTTTTTTTTTTTTAATTTTTAAAATTAATTAATTAATTAATTTATGGCTGTGTTGGGTCTTTGTTTCTGTGCGAGGGCTTTCTCTAGTTGTGGCAAGCGGGGGCCACTCTTCATCGTGGTGTGCGGGCCTCTCACTGTCGCGGCCTCTCTTGTTGCGGAGCACAGGCTCCAGACGCGCAGGCTCAGTAATTGTGGCTCACGGGCCTAGTTGCTCCGCAGCATGTGGGATCCTCCCAGACCAGGGCTCGAACCCGTGTCCCCTGCATTGGCAGGCGGATTCTCAACCACTGCGCCACCAGGGAAGCCCTATCGATGCATGTCTACAAAAGTTTTCCGAGATGAAACAGCAAAGGGGACGGGCTGGGGAGGGGGTAGGGGATGAGGGGAAGCGAGTGGGGGTGATAGGGGCTGGGCCACAGAGGACCTTGTATGCTGTGAGGCCCTGGAGGTCATGGCAGGGTTTTGCCCAGGACCTGAGAAGGCTCAGATGTCCTTGAGTTTTGTTTTGTTTTTGAGGTGAAAGTCATATAACATAAAATTCACCATTTTAAAGTATATAATTCAGTGGCATTTAGTGCTTTTACAATGTCGTGCAACTATCATCTCTGTTTAGTTCCAGAACGTTTTCATCACCCCAAAGGGAATCCTGTACCCTCAGGCGGTCACTCCACACACCCACTCCCCCAGCCCCTGGCAACCACTAATCTGCTTTCTGTCTCTGTGGATTTCTGGACATTTCATATAAATGGAATCATGCAACACGTGGCCTTTCGTGTCTGGCGGCTTTCACTAAGCCTGATGTCTTCAAGTTTCTTCCATGTTGTAGCATGACTCAGCTTCATTCTTTTTTTATGACTGAGTAATATTCCATTGTATGCATACACCATGTTTTGTTTATCCATTCATCCACTGATGGGCATTTGGGTTATTTCCACCCCTCTCCTTTTCAAAACTTTATTTTTATTCCAAGGCAACCTTTGCTTTGTGCATCCTCATTTTGAGGTGCAGGAATCTGTTTTACTTATCACATCCCCAGCTAACTGCCCCTGTAGGTAAATCCATCTTAGGGCAGTTATTCTTGGTTTTACGGCTTCCTTACATTGGTGACAGGAAGATCCCATGCAACCTGCTGTTTCCTGGACCCGGGTTCAGTCCTCCTGTGTCCTCTTACAGCTCTGGGGCTGCGGACAAACTGCTCAGCGTGTCCCTGAAAGGTAGGACTGACAGGCGTTTCCCCTTGACTGGGTGTCCACCGAGTGCAGCCAGAGCGAAATTCTTCTGTAAACAGCCAGGGTGACTTTATGGTCGTGTGGCTGCCCTCCCCTGGGGTACAGGGCACAAGAGGCATGCTGGCTGGTGTCAGAGTGGCTAGACCTTGAAGGTCAGCACCTGCTGGAGGTGGCTCTCCCTCTCCCACGGTGAGAAGCTGGCCCGTGGCACCCCCAACCCCGGGGCTTAGTGCCACCCGGGAGGCTGCAGGTTTCGAGTTCCTCCTTCAGACTTGTGCTGGAGCTCTGTGCTGGCAACTAATCCCACCCTGCCTCCTGCAGGGGAGAGAAGAGGGGCTTACTCGTGGGGATGGCTCACTGGGGCACAGGGGACAGTGAGGTGACATGGAGAGTCCTATACCTTAAAATGAGCACTCAGTAGGCACAGGTCATTTTATTTTTTATTATTTATTTATTTATTTTTGGCTGTGTTGGGTCTTCGTTGCTGTGCGCGGGCTTTCTCTAGTTGTGGCGAGCAGGGGCTACTCTTCGTTGTGGTGCGCGGGCTTCTCATTGCGGTGGCTTCTCTTGTTGCGGAGCATGGGCTCTAGGCATGCAGGCTTCAGTATTGTGGCTCGTGGGCTCTAGAGCGCGGGCTCAGTAGTTGTGGCACATGGGCTTAGTTGCTCCTTGGCATGTGGGATCGTCCCGGACCAGGGCTCAAACCTGCATCGGCAGGCAGATTCCTAACGTCCCCAAATCCAGAATAAAAATAGAAGCGGCCCGCGAGCCGCAATACTGCACCACCAGGGAAGCCCCGGCACAGGTCATTTTAGAATGAAAGCTAATGAAATAAATTTTTAAAGAGGAGAAGGTTGGAAGCAACCCAAAGGTTCATAGATGGGTGAACAGATAAAGGAATTATGGTGTGTCCACACAGGGGAATATTACTCGGCTAGAAAAAGGAATGAAGCGTTGACACACGCTACAACATGGATGAAACTTGAAGGCATCAGGCTGAGTGAAAGAAGCCAGATACAAAAGACCGCATGTTGCATGATTCCATTTACATGAAACATCAAAACAGGCAAATCCATAGTTACAGGAAGCAGATTAGTGGTTGCCAGGGGCTGGGGGAGGGGGATTGGGGGGGTGACTGGTAATGGGTATGGGTCTTCTTTCACAGTGCTGAAATGTTCTGGAACTAGATAGAGGTGATGGTTGCATAACATTGTGAGTGGATTTTATGCCACTGAATTGTACAGTTTAAAATGATGAATGTTATGTGAATCTCATCTCAAATACAAAAAAAAGGGATGCGGGAGCCTCTGCAGGTCCTGCATCAAACCCATTTCACAGGTGGCAAATGGAGGCTGGAGAGGCGCATCCACTGCCACGGCCAGTCAGTGGGCAGGTGGAAGACACCATTGGGACCCAGGCCTGGTTTCCACTTCTCTGGGGCTGGTTCTGGCAGTTTTGCCTCCACCCGGGGCAGCTTCAGAGCCCTGCCAAGCCTGCCCAGGGACCAGACGGCCCTGAGGCCTGTGAGCCACCTGCCCACCTCTGCTCTCCCGCAGCATGGCCGACAAGAACGGGGCCCTCAAGTGTACCTTCTCGGCCCCGGGCCACAGCACCAGCCTCCTGCAGGGCCTCGCTGCCCTCCGCGCCCAGGGCCAACTCCTGGATGTCGTGCTCACCATCAACCGAGAGACCTTTCACGCGCACAAGGTGGTCCTGGCCGCCTGCAGCGACTACTTCAGGTGAGCGTGGGCCCCCAGGGGCAGGGTGGAGGGTGCCGCCCTTCTAAGAGGGAAGATCTCAGGGCTGGGCATCTAGACGGGGATGGCTCTGAGGGAAAATGGCTGGGGTTAGCCCATCTTTGGGTTTGGAGAGAAGTCCAGTAAACCTGCAGGTTTTTCCAGGTTTGCTACTTATTCACACTTGTGGGGGACACTGAGCAGACAAGCAGAGCATGCCTGGGGGACAGAGGTGGGTGCCCGATTAGCAGCTTCTGCCCTGCCAAGGTGGCCAGGGCTCCATCAGGTTTTCATTCTAAGTCTTTATTTGATGCCTGCATGTGCCAGGCGCTGTTCTAGGCCTTGGGGATTTAGCAGGGATAAGACAGGCATGAGCTCTGCCCACATGGCACCTGTGCTCAGGCTGAGGGATGGGAGGAACACCTGCTCGGCAGCCCTTGTGTGTGCCAGGCTCTGTCCAAGGCCCCACGTGATGAGTGAGGCCTTGCTGGGTGTACCGGTCTCTCTACCCTGAAGGCCCTTTCCTGAAAGCTCCTTCCCTGTGCCTGGTGGAGCAGGGGAGCGAGGGCCCCACGGAGCAGGGCTGGGGGCCATTCTCATCAGCTGGGGGCTGTCACAGGCTGGGGACAGTCTCCCTCATTCCCTTAGTGACCAGCTGGCAAGCTTCCTCCTGACACCAGAGAGAGCTGGGGTGCCGCCCTGGGGGTGGTTCTTCAGCCCCACTTTGCCAGGGGTGGCCGAAGCGTTCCCACCTGCCACCCCAGGTGCCCGTCTCGGGCTGCATGTTCCTCGCAGCTGGGGTGCCTTGCCTGGTGCGCCCCCTGGCTGCCCGCCCCACGGGCTCAGAGGGGCCATTCTGGGGAGTTGGAGCAGCCAAGCCATCTGGGGCGCCGCTTCTATTTTTGTTCTGGATTTGGGGACGGGCGGGCTGGCCCAGCCAGAACTGCCCTTTAAAGGCTCCTCTGTGCTGGCACTGCAGTTGGTGAGGCCTTAAAAGGCAATGCTCCCTCCTGTCACCGTCACCGTGATTGCTTCTGCCTTCGATGGGCTGACGGGACTCGCGGGGACAAGAAGGGGCAGGGTCCAGGGGGCTGGTACAGCACTGCGGTGGAGGGTTGGGCAGTTGTTAGTGGCCCCACGGCAGCACCAAGTTCAGCTGTCCCTCCTCTGGGGCCTGAGCTGGGCCCACTGGGTGTGCGACTAGGGGACGGGCATCTGTCGGGCAATGTCGGGAAGTTCTTTCCCCTCAGACGGCTGTCACAGATGTGTGCTGATGGTAGTTATAGTTATGATGAAATGCCAGCTTGCCCCAAGCTGGAGCACATGCTATCTTCTAGAACCTGCCATGAACCCTGAGCAGGCACTGGGGTTCTCACCCCTCTTCCTGGTGGGGGGCCCTCAAAGGCCATGGGGAGCTGTGACCCAGGGCCTACGTCTCTCAGCAGCGCTCACGTTAGCGCTGCTTCTCAGAGCAGCATAGCAGGCTGACAGAGCTGGGGTTACTTGCTGCTGGGGGGCAGGTCTCACGATGGGCTGGTGTTCCTTTGGGCCATTCTCAGGGGGCTTTCCTGACCACATAGGCCTCTGGAGATGGCAGGGGCCCTAGCACAGCCCCCTGATTGGGCACTCTGACCTGGGCACCCTCACCCCTCCCCAACCCATGTGACAGTGACCCAGGCTGGGGAAGGTGGAGCCAGCTGCCCACGTGAGGGGCTGGGCTCTGTGAACTACAGTGCCTAGTGCCCTTGGGGGTCCCTGCCTTGTCTCCTGAACTTGCCACCGGCGTGGTCGTCCAGGGCTGGGTGTTAAGGTGGGGCTGGAGACCTGTCCCCAGAGCCAGAGCCAAAGCCAAGGTTTGGTCTTCTCTTGCACAGCCGCACCAGCCCCGCAGCGAGCAGCCCCTGGTCCCCGCCCTTTGAGCCGGCTGGGCCCCAGCACCGCACACCTCTGGGTGAGGCCAGGCAGGGCTCCACCTAGGGGGGCAGAGTGGGGAGTTGCTGCTTGTAGGAAGACGCATGGCTAGGGGTGGATTAAAAATCTTTCTTTTCCTTTTTGCCTGTCTTTAATGAGCATCCGGCCTGCTTTCCCCTGGCCAGCCGTGCTCTGCTCGCAGTGTCCCGGGGCCAGGCCATGCTCGGGCAGCCACAGTGCCCCTTGGCTGCCCCGAGCCCACATGCTGTGTTTCTGACCTTCAGGGCCATGTTCACGGGCGGCATGAGGGAGACGAGCCAGGACGTTATTGAGCTGAAGGGCGTGTCGGCCCGCGGCCTGCGGCACATCATCGACTTCGCCTACAGTGCCGAGGTGACACTGGACCTGGACTGCGTGCAGGACGTGCTGGGTGCAGCCGTGTTCCTGCAGATGCTGCCCGTGGTGGAGCTGTGTGAGGAGTTCCTCAAGGCCGCCATGAGCGTGGAGACCTGCCTCAACATCGGCCACATGGCCACCACCTTCAGCCTGGCCTCGCTCAAGGAATCGGTGGACACCTTCACCTTCCGGCACTTCCTGCAGATTGCTGAGGAGGAGGACTTCCTGCACCTGCCACTGGAGCGCCTCGTCTTCTTCCTGAAGAGCAACCGGCTGCAGAGCTGCGCCGAGATTGACCTGTTCCGTGTGGCCGTCCGCTGGCTGCAGCACGACCCCGCCCGGCGGCTGCGCGCCAGCCACGTGCTCTGCCACATCCGCTTCCCGCTCATGCGGTCCTCAGACCTGGTGGACAGCGTGCAGACGCTGGACATCATGGTGGAGGACGTGCTGTGCCGCCAGTACCTGCTGGAGGCCTTCAACTACCAGGTGCTCCCCTTCCGGCAGCATGAGATGCAGTCGCCACGCACAGCCGTGCGCTCGGACGTGCCCTCGCTGGTTGCCTTTGGCGGCACGCCCTACACCGACAGCGACCGCTCGGTCAGCAGCAAGGTGTACCAGCTGCCCGAGCCGGGGGCCCGCCACTTCCGTGAGCTGACGGAGATGGAGGTGGGCTGCAGCCACACGTGCGTGGCCGTGCTGGACAACTTCGTGTATGTGGCCGGGGGTCAGCACCTGCAGTACCGCAGTGGCGAGGGCGCCGTGGACTCCTGCTACCGCTACGACCCCCACCTGAACCGCTGGCTGCGCCTGCAGGCCATGCAGGAGAGCCGAATCCAGTTCCAGTTGAACGTGCTGTGCGGCATGGTATACGCCACGGGCGGCCGCAACCGGGCCGGCAGCCTGGCCTCAGTTGAGAGGTACTGCCCGCGGCGCAACGAGTGGGGCTATGCCTGCTCACTGAAGCGCCGCACATGGGGCCATGCGGGTGCCTCGTCTGGGGGCCGCCTCTACATCTCGGGCGGCTATGGCATTTCGGTGGAGGACAAGAAGGCCCTGCATTGCTACGACCCCGAGACCGACCAGTGGGAGTTCAAGGCTCCCATGAGCGAGCCCCGAGTGCTCCACGCCATGGTGGGCGCCGGCGGCCGCATCTACGCCCTTGGCGGCCGCATGGACCACGTTGACCGCTGCTTCGACGTGCTGGCCGTGGAGTACTACGTGCCCGAGACGGACCAGTGGACCAGTGTGAGCCCCATGCGGGCCGGACAGTCAGAGGCCGGCTGCTGCCTGCTGGACAGGAAGATCTACATCGTTGGAGGCTACAACTGGCGTCTCAACAATGTGACAGGCATCGTGCAGGTGTACAACACTGAGACGGACGAGTGGGAGCGCGACCTGCACTTCCCGGAGTCCTTTGCGGGCATCGCCTGTGCCCCTGTCCTGCTGCCCCGGGCCAGGACCAGGAGGTAGCTCCCCGGGCCGCGGTTCCTGGCCTGGCCGCCTGCTGTTTCTGCGAGGGGCTTGGCGGGTGCACGTCTGGGCGGGGAACTTCGAATCCCCACCCCCACGGGCTGGTCTTGCATAAGGCACCCTCCTCACCCCCCTTCCTTCCTGAAGCAGATTCTGGCTCTGTGCCCGGTGGGGGAGGCTGGCAGCAACAAGGCTGATGTGGCAGCAAACTCACACCCAAGGCGGTTTCCTCACCCACCTTGAGTTCTCGCTGGATGGCTGGCGGGCGGGAATCGGGGTCTCCTTTGGGGCGTTGTGGTGTGGCTTTGCCCCACTTCTCTCCCCTCCCCCTGCCCAGAGGTCTGAGATATTCAGATGCAAACTCGTTCACAGTTGATCCCCAAATTCCCCCCAACCCCCATGAGTTGCATGTGTCCTTTTTTAAATAAACACACCCCAGATCTCTGTAACATACGGACCTCCAGGAGCAGGAGAAGCGGCTGGCAAGTACCCGGCTTGGGTTGGCCAGAAGGGCACGTTTCCGCCTCCCCAAGAAGCCTGAGCTGCTGGGCAGGAGGGAGCCGGCACTCATTTCCATTCCTGGCCTGGGTCTTAGCACCTTCACGGTGTTCTATCATCTGCTTTCAGGAGGAAGAAAAACACAGCCAGCTCCCAGAGATGGTCCTTACGGGCATCAGGCCTTCCCCTTTGGCCCTGGGTGATGTGTGGGGCCTTAGTAACCACGGGCTGGCTCTCCTCCTCCCTGTCCCTGTCCCGTGAATGAAAGGGGACGCCTGCTTCAGAATCTCACAGTGCGTCTGCTTTCCACAGGCCTGTCCCGTGCTTTTTATTTCTCCCCCTCTTTCCAGCCCTCTGCTCCCCCCAACCCTGTGTTCAGGTTGACATGCCGCAGGGCCTGTGCCCACCCTGCGTGGGAAGTCAGGCGGGCCGTGAGGCCTCTGCCTTCAAGGGCTTTGCGGCATCTCCAGCCACATTTGTTTTGTTGTCTAAACCTCAAAACCATTTTTTTTGTTGTTGTTCTCTTTTGCTTTTTTTTTAAGAGGCCAGCACCACTGTCTTATAAATGAGATTTGTCCCCTCGGGGCAACTTAAAGTGTCTCTTCTGCTGCTAATGGACGATTGATGTCGTGTCTCTGTGACCCACTCGCCATGTAAAGAATTAACCTCATACCTTAGCAGACGTCGTCTCCTAATATTTTCCTTTTATTTAATAAAAATGTTATGGTAAAAAGATGGAGTGGGCCCAGTGCTGAGCTTGTGGGGCTTGATGGGTCGCAGATTCCTCATGTCCTTGCATGTTTGGGGGCTCCTCTCCCCCTTCGCCCTTTTCCAGCATTGCAGAGGAGCTGGAAGTGGGGCCGGCCTTTGGCTCAGAGGCCTGGGGGCAGCGGGAAAGGAGGCTAGGACTTCCTTCCACCCGGCGCCTGCAAGACAGAGGGCAACCAGCCGGGGCAAGGCAGCCTTCAAGAGACTCTTTCCAGGTGGTTCCTTGCGCCTGGTGACCCGGCCCCCTGCCATCAGCCAGCCCCACAGCCCCTGGCAGGTTCTGTCTCCATCTGCTCAGTCCTGGGACTCCAGGTTGGGAAGCTGGGGAGCCCCCCTCCCCAGAGGCTGTGATGGGGGAGAAGCAGGGCAGGTCCTAAGGGAAGCATGAAGCCACTGTGCTTCCCTGTGGGCCCAAGAGCTCCTCAAATTGCCCCTGGCCCCTGCTCTTGTGGCAGGCCTCTGTGCGAACCCGGCTGCAAATTGGTGGAGAATGCAGTATTCTGACAGCCTTCTGAAAGGGCAGGCTTCCGGGATCACCCTCAAAACATACCCACAGGCCTGGTGCTCCTGTGCAGCAGCCGTCGGGGCCCGGGGTGAGGCTGGGTGTGTGTATGGGGGTGCGGGGTGGAAATAGGAACTTGGTTGGGAACCAATAAGGAGCCCACACTGCCAGGGGCATAGAAGTGAAAAAACAGCAGCCCTCAGGGACTTACTGGAACATTCTAGCCCCTTCTCATCACCCCCAACCTGAGCTCCCCCAAAGAGAACCCTTCCCTGCTGGAGGCACGGCCCCTTCGGGGGGGCAGGGAGAAGCCTTTGCCAGCTGCAAGTCCCCCCAGATCAGCTCACACCTCAGAACATCTTGTCCCCAACGAGCTGGCAGGGGCGCCGGCGCGGAGTTGGGGGTGGGGAGGTGCTGCCATATCTAACCGGGTCGATTGTGCATAACCGTCTGGGCTGGTTCATGGAATGTTCTCAGGGGCCCCCTGCCCCTCCCTCTCCACATCCACACCCCCCGGAAGAAAGGAAAATTATTTTTCGTATTGTAAACTTTAAACACGAAAAAGCTGTTTTTAATTTAGCAGAAACTGGCTTGCATCTTTACTTTGTGCACATTTGTGTCCTTCAGAGGGAGGCGGAACATGCGTGCACACAGGCACGCAGACGCTCACACGCACACCTGCACTCATGCATCTGACACCCACATCCACGTGGTCACACTCACAGGTAGCCTTGCTCATAGGCCGTGTAATGTGCTCACATGCTCACTCATGCACAATTAAACACACAGCTCATGTGTACATGCTCCTGGACTAGCCTGGCCCTCCTCTGCACAGCACCATGAAGGGGTCTGGAGCTCATCACCTCATCACCTCCTTCACCTTTTGCCCAGGGCAGCTTGGGCACGTAGGGACTGAGCTTGTGGAGAGCCTGTCTGCTTCCAGATATCCTGCTTTCCCACCGTGGCCCTGGATATGGCCGGCAGGAGCCTCCCTCTGCACCTGGGCTTGGGCTGTGGGAAAACACCATCTCCTGGGACGGTGGGATGGAGGCCCGCGAGAGGGAGGCCAAGTGTGACTTCTGGGGCCTCACAGCGAGCGAGGGCCAAGGGGGCCTCGGGGGAGCCGTGTGAGGTGGGAATCTGCCCCAGACCTGGCCAGCTTGGAAACCCGCCCCTGGCTTCATCTCTGAGAATGCAGCTCCAGCCTCTCTGTTCTCACGGGCCCTGGAGCTTTTGCTTCTCATGGTGGAGCCTCGGCGCACCAGTTTTATTAGGGGCACCTGGCCATGTATCCCAGGAGGCACAGCCTGAATGCTTGTTGCACAAATGACAGCTTTTGGGGTGGGGTGGTGGGAGCAGAGTCTCATCCACTCCAGCATCCGTGGGCATCATTGGCCTGAAGACCCCAAGGGCAAGAGGGCCACGAAGCCGTGCTCCTGCCCACAATAAAGCGCCCAGCTTAATTCTTGTGGCTGACCCTGCTTGTTGCCATCCCGGCGATCATTTCACCCTCCTCACCAACAGAGCCATGGTTTGGTGCCCAGCCTCGGGGATTAATTTAGGATTTGGCTGAGCCATTCTTGGCAACGTCTTTTGTGGGGGGTTTTCTCGATCTGGGCACATTTCCCAGTTCTGGCCAGCAAGTTGTAAGGGGAGGTCTGGGGTAGGGGTTTCTGGACACAGGAAAGGTTTTATTGCCCCCTTCCCTCCCTTACTGTTTCCTATGAGGACATGATGCCAGGAGCTTCTGTAGCCATCTTGTGGCCATGAGGAGCAAGTTAAGACAGGCACAGAGATGCTGCCTCCCAGAGCCCTGAAACCATGGGGGCACCAGTCCCACCCTGGAACCTCTTACCTCCAGACTCCTTTTTATGAAAAATCACAATGTCTGTGCCACTTAAGATACTAGTGGTCAGATATTCTGCTAATTGTAACCCAAACAGTTCCAAAATTATAATATAAATGTAACAGATGCTGGGGTTTCCCCATCTTACGTAAGTCAAGGTTTTAATTTGCAAGCAGCAGAAACACCGGCCAAATTAAATAGCAAAAACGTGCATTGGAAGTCTGTTCAGTTCCTCACAAAAGTGGCAGGAAGGCTGGAAAACCAGGCTCAGAAAGTGGTAGAAATCAAGGAGGCTAGGGTGATTAGCTGAAATCATGCCAGGGAACTGGTTGGTGAGGTCACTCCTGCCACCACCACAGAATCCAGATGCCTCAACTGGCACTGCCATTGGTACTCCGCCATAGCTGCCCCTGGAAACCACATGCTCCTGCCCCAACGCTGTTTCTTTGCATCACTTGGAAACATCCTGTTGGCCCAGCCCATGTCCCACTCCAATGCCCTAGGGAGTGGGGAAAGTTAGTACCTCAGTGTATTAGTCAGCTGCTGCTGCTGTGTAACAAGCAACCCCAAGTCTCAATGGCACGCAAAAATATTTTTCACGTGTCTGTGACTCAGCTGGGGTGGGGTATCTGTTCTAGGCTTCCCTTGGCTGAGCAGCTCTGCTTCTAGGTGCAAGACTGTGGAGTAACCAGGAACTTCAGGTCCACCTGCCTTGCATCTTCCTGGGACCAGCAGCTAGTCAACCTATGTTCTCCTCCTACAATGGTGCCAGAGGACAAGTGGGATCACATGAGGCTTCCTAAGGTCCAGATTCGGAACTCTTGTGCTGTTGCTTCTACCCATATTCCTTTGGCCAAAGCAAATGATGTGCTCAAAATCAGGGCTGGGGAAATATCCCCTACCTTATGCAGGAAGAATGCACAGTGGTGTGGCAAAGGGTGGGACACAGAAACAAAGGGGAACTGAGGCCCATAATTTGATCACACCATTGGCTTTGGAGCCTCTGTTGTCAGTGGGGAGGCTGAATTCCCACTATGGGGACTCCCCAGCCTCCAGATGCTGGGCCACCAAAAAGAAAAGCCAGCTGTATCTCTTCTGCAGCCACTGCCCCCTAGAGGTTGGGGAATCCTTCTCTTTTATTGTGGAGTAGATTGGGGCTGTAAGTGTCCTGGGCTTTTGGACAGTGGGTAGGGGGGTCTCTGTGAGGCAGTTTAGCTGGAGCTCAGCCAAGTCTCAGGGCATTCTGGTGTCACTGGAAGGCCTGCCCCAGATGTCCCGTCAGCGTGGTGGTGGTTGTGGTGGGGACTGGATGGCTGGCTCTGTCCCACCATACCCTAGATCCATCCCCCCGGGTCCCTGCCCCCTCAACTTCAGCCTCCTTGGCAGTCCGGCAGTCCGCCCCATCCCACCTTCCACCCCACACTCAGCCTGCGGTGGGGGGCTGAGGGGCCTGGGTCCTCATCTAACCTCTTATTCGGTCGTAAGGAGTGAGCTCCATGTCTGGTGTTTATGGCTCCCATCGGGTTCTTCCCTTTCGCTTCATAATCAAACCTGGTTCTTGCTTTGCCTTTCAAAACTCTGTCTGATGAGGGCCTGGTTTGGAAGTCAAAGACGGGCCCTGGATGGTTTTCCTCTTTGCCTTCCAGCTCCAAATGGCCCGAGTTCACCTTCATGCAATGTGGGTACCCTGGATTGACTAAGATTCCATATAAGGCAGTGCAGAAAAGCAAGCCATGAAAACTAACATCTCGATGTAGGGTTTTGCTTCCCTAACAGTTATTGAGTGCTTGCGAGGAAGCAGGCGCTGAGCTAAGTGCTTTACATGCATTATCTATTTAATCTTCCCAACAGCCTGCTCTTCGGAGCGCCATTATCTGCATTTCACACGGGAGGACAGTGAGGCCCAGAGACATGAAGTCACTTGCCTGTTGTCACACAGCTGGAGAATTGGCAAGGGCTGGGCCACGCAGAAACGCACAGGAATTTAGGTTTGAATTTAGCTTGTATTTAGAAGCTTTACGTTGAGGGGTGCTGTGGCCTGGATGCAGGGGAAAGGGCATTCTAGGCAGGGAGACAGCCTGTGCAAAGGCCCATGCAGGATCAGCAAGGTTGGATGGAGGACACGAGAAAGGGAAGGGTGAGAGAGGATGCTAGGGAAGCTGGCAGAGAAAAAAAGGGAGTCAGCCAGAGTTACGGAGCAGAGGAGAGAAAACTATATCATGGAGGCAGCAAGAAGTAGCTTATAGGACTTGCCTCTTAGCTCACACTTGGATGTGCTCTGTAACTCAAGTGAAGCTATTTAAGAATGGGATACTCCTGGGACTTCCCTGGTGGTCTAGTGGTTAAGAATCCACCTTCCGGGACTTCCCTGGTGGCTCAGTGGTTGACTCCATGCTCCCAATGCTGGGGGCTGGGGTTCAGTCCCTGGTCAGGGAATTAGATCCCACATGCATGCCACAACTAAGAGTTCGCATGCCACAACTAAGGAGCCTGTGAGCCACAACTAAGACGCAGCACAACCAAATAAATAAATAAATATTAAAAAAGAAAAAATAAAGAATCTGCCTTCTAATGCAGGGGACGTGGGTTCGATCCCTGGTCGGGGAACTAAGATTCCCACATGCCGCGGGCAACTAAGCCTGCGTGCCGCAACTACTGAGCCCACACTGCGCCACAACTAGAAAGTCCGTGTGCTGCAACTAGAGAAGCCCACGTGCCACAACAAAGAGCCTGCGCTCCGCAATGAAGACCCAGTGCAGCCAAAAAAAAAAGAGAGAGAGAGAGAATGGGATATTCCTTATCCCTTTGGGTCAGGGTTGGCTGGAGAAGGACCCAGGGCTGTGTGAGTCCAGAGGGAGGAACAGCTCTGCTTTGGGGTCAGGAATGGCTTTCTGGAGGAGGGGTCATTTGAGGTGGGTTTTGAGGGAGAGATAGGAGTTTCCCAGGCATATTCATTTAACAAACCCTTCCTAATTCCCCATCTCTGCCTAGTCTTGTGTTAGCTCTGGGGATCCAGGGAAACAGAATGAACACAGATGAGCATAAAATGAGGCCTAAAGTGCTCAGAGCCATCAACAGAGAACAAGCCTTAGGAGTAGGGAATTGGGTGTGTCTGTGTTCTTTCTGCATCACAGGAAATTCAAGCCCCCGGAGTGTCTGAGAAGGGTGAACATACTTTCAGCTTCTGATCTCTGCTCAGTCTATAGGGGAGCAGACAGTACTCCAGAAACAGCTGCCTTCAGAGGGTGGGATGTTCCTGGATCATGGGACAAACATTCAAGGGTACACTTTAGATAGCGCCCTCAGGGTGGGTCTGCCAGAGTAGAGGTCTGAAAGATGAGAAGGTGCCAGCCATGAAAGGATCTGGGGGGAGAGCAGTGCGGGCAGAGGAAACAGCACATGCAAAGACCTGGAGGTGGAGTAGCAAGGAAGCCAGGGTGGCTGGAGTGAGGCGCCAGGGTGTGTGAGGACCCTGCGGGCCACTGGATTTTTTTCTGAGTATCACAGGGAGCATGAGATCCGCCCCCCTTCACGAAGACCATGAGCTGCTCCAGAAGTCCTGCCCGGGCCACACTGGGTGGCGGAAGCTGCCTTTGATGAAGGGAGAAAGTGATAAAGTCAGGGTTGGGTTCTGCCTGGGTCACCAGACGCCCTGGCCTCACCCTTCTCAGGGCTGGGGGTCAGTGGAGTGGGAGGAGGCCTTGGGTCACCGTCTGGCCATTGTGCAATAAGCAGGCTTGTGGCTTCCTCTGACTCATCACCAGGGTTTAGGATGGATCGAGTTGCTGCTGGGGTGCGGGGTAAACGGGGGTGAGTAAGGCGAGCACTGGCCCCCCACCTCTGCCCTGTGGGCATGGTCTCTTGCTGTGGCCCCTGCTACCCCCCAAATCTTTTCTCCTCCATCTTTCTGTGCAGAAACCGGCTTAGTGCAGCCTTATGTAAGTGATCAGGATAACCAGCATTTTTTGAGCACTTATTATGAGCCAGGCACTTGACATATATTAACCTCATTTAAACTTGACAAAACCTGGTGTAGAGAAGGAAGCCGACCTCTGCTGTCAGGCCTGAGTTCCAGTCCTGGCTCTGGCGCTTAACTTGTTATGGGCAGCTGCCGTCCCTGCTCTCTGTCACTATTTCCTCTCCAATCTCACAGGATGGTGGCAGGGACTAAAAGTCACATAAATAGAATGTCCAGTCCCTTACCTGACTCCCAGAAGCTTCAGTCTCCGTGCCAGGGAGAGAAGATGGACTTCAAATCGACTTCAGCAAAAAAGAGAATGAATTATTGGCTCATATAACTGAAAAGGCAGGAGTGTCTAGCTTCAGGTATGGCTGGATGCAGGAATGCTGAGAGTGTCTCTGCCTACATTTGGTTCTGTTTTCCTTTGTGTGGGTTTACTCTCAGGCCACCTCTCTCTCTCTCTTTTTTTTTTTTTTGTCTTCACGCACTGTGCGACTTCTGGGACAGTTCCCTAACCAGGGATTGAACCTAGGCCACGGCAGCGAAAGCACAGAATCCTAACCACTAGACCACCAGGGAATTCCCCAGGCCACCTCTCTTCAAGTGGTGACCTCTGGCTCTGCAAACCTGTGTTATCCTTCAAAGCAGCCACCCAAACAAAGAGGGTGCTTCTCTTTCCCATGCTTCAAACAAAAATTCCAGACTTGCATCTCATTGGGCAAACTGGGTCACGTGCCTGCCCTGACCCAATCGTGCTGGTCAGAGCAATGGCTCTGCTGATTGGCCAAGCCTTCCAATTTGAAGGGGAGACTTTGTGGGGAGAGCAAGTGGTGAGACCAGCTCTACCACAAACCAGGGACTGAAAGTTGGAAAGGGTTCCCTGAAAGGTAGTTGGTTGTTGACACCCCAGATAGGGGGCAGATACTTGCTAGGCAAAAAGGCTAGAAGTCCAAGAAAGTGCTCAAAACCATATGAACAAGAAGGATAAAATAGAGCAGTGGCAGTGCCCAGGACACTCCAAATTAAAATCTATGTATGTGTATGTATTTAATGTGGACTTTTCATTAAACTGTTGTAAAATGTAAATAAAAGCATGTTTGGAAAATGTTGGTGTCCCCCTATGATCTCCATCAGTGTCCCCTCCAGCCATCCCTTGCCCTGGTAAAAAAGTGTGCTTGTCGTGCAATTAGAGATGCCCCCAATTCCCCTGGCTGCCCCTCCTGGCTTCTGCCCTGCCCATGCCCCCAAATCCCTGGAGCCTCCTGAATACAAACTTTTGACATTGGTGGTTGGGGATCCCTCTGTCTGGGGAGGGACAACTAGATGTCAGAATCCCTCTTGCCTCCCTAGGTCACCTGCCCCCCCACCTCATCATTGGGGAGGCTCTGCTGTCCCTTTCACTGCTGGGTTTGGGTGGGATTTCTAGACCTGTCCTTTAGCACCCCATGGCAAAGCTGGCTTCCTTGGGCAAAACTGGACTGGAGGAATTCACAGAGAGGAGGCTGAAGCTCTGTAGTTCCAGTTCTCCGAGCTTAAGGATCCAGAAAATAGGAACTGGATAGGGAATAGGAACAGGGAAAGAAAGGTGTTAAGGACGACACTGGGATTTTGGGCTGGGGACTGATCGCACCCCCAAAACCATGTTGGCCATAGGAGCCTCCCTTCCTAACACCACTCTCCTCCTGGCCCATCACTGGTTTTATTTTCCACATCACATTTCTCTCCATCTGAAAAGTTCTCGGGTCATTTGTTGGTGGGTTATGTTCCATTCCCCCGCCCCGACTGTGCATCCCATGAGGGCAGGGACCACGTCTGCTTGCTCACGCCGTTCCCCCAGTACGCTTGGCACACATAGGTGCTCTATAAATGAATGAATGCATGCATGGATGAGCAACGCCCTGAACTGGTGTCTAAGCTGAACTGGTCCGAGCCCAGGCTCAGCCTCGAGTGCTACCTGTCCTTGGGATGGGTGCTGGCTCCATCTTGGTGACCTGGAAGGGTTTGCGTCCAGGAGTCTCTCTCTTGGGAGCTCCAGCGCCCCAGCCTGTCCCTTGCCCAACAGCCAGGCGGCCGCTGTCCAGCGGGCCAGGAGGCGGCTCACTGCGACTGCGCCGAAATCTCCACCCTCCCTCTCCCACCTCCCCTTCTGGCCTCTGAGCGCGCCGCCGAGGCGCGCGCATGCGCTGTCGCCCCCGCGCCGCGCGCCACTCTTGTGCGCATGTGCCGCTCTCACTACAGCCGGCGCGCCTGCGCACTGCCCGCCGCCCGCGGGTCCGGCCGGCGCTTGCGTGGTGGCACCGGCGAGTGGGGGGGGCGAGGAGGTGGTGGAGGAGGAGGAGGAGGAGGAGGCGGCGAGAAGATGGCGACTTCGAACAATCCGCGGAAATTCAGCGAGAAGATCGCTCTGCACAACCAGAAGCAAGCGGAGGAGACGGCGGCTTTCGAGGAGGTCATGAAGGACCTGAGCCTGACGCGGGCCGCGCGGGTAAGGGGGCTGCCCGCGCCGACCCCTCTGGGCCGGAGAGGGAGGCAGGGGGCGCGTGTTTGGCGCGTGCACGGGGTGCGGGGCGCGCGGCGGGGGCGGGGCGCGCGCGGCGGGGGCGGGACTTGGCTCGGCCCAAGGGGACAGGTGTCCCCACGCCCCGGGCGTCGTGGGCGGGACAGGTGCCCCCACATCATCGATACCTGAAGGGGTGAAGGTGTCCCTGCATCATTGCTATCTGAAGTGGGGGACAGGTGTCATTACATCATTGTTACCTGTAGGGGCAGGGGTCTCTACATCATTACTACATGGGGGGAACAGGTGCCATTACATCATTGGTACCTGAGAGGGGAAAGGTGTCCCCACACTGCTACCTGAGGAGGATAGGTGCCTTTATATCACTGCTACCTAGGGCAGTGATACTGAGGTGTGTGAACTGGGTGCTGCTTGCAAGCATCACTGTTACCTGGGGAGGGGGGATAGGTGCTCCTATATCATTGGTACCTGAGGGGGACAGCTGCCCCCACACCATTGCTACCTGAAGGAACAGGTGTCTCTCCATCATTGTCACCTGTGCACTCACTGCCTGAGTGTTGGGGGAAGGACAGGTACCCCCACTTGCAGAGCTGAGATGGGATACGTATCTCTCCCTTTTGGATACCTGAGGGAAAGGTCTGGCCTCCGCTGTGGGGACCTGGGCGGGATCAGGAAGGCAGATTGGGCTGTCTTGGAGCTTGAAGTGCAGACAGCTGCCCCTTCCCCATGCAGCCCATATGGTGGGGACCAGGTGATGTTCCTCCCACTAGGACAAGGTACAGCTGGCCACAGATGGCCCCTGGCCCCTCAGGACCAGGATGGAGGGACAGTTCTTCAGATGGCTGGGTGCTTTTGGTGTGCAGGGGCAGGCCCGGTTACCTGCTAACCTCACCTGGGAAGCCGCTGTAGACCTGGAGCAGGGGCTTGGTTGTGGCTGAGGTCGGGGGTCCTGGCTCTTCTTCTGGGCCCCAGTTCTCTGGCGACCACCGTGAGGTGCCAAGCTCCTTGGGTCTCGGTGTCCTCCCTTGTGGAGCGTGTCTAGCAAGCCCTTACTTGTGGGTCAGGGAGGGGAGCATGCTTAGCACAGGTGGCAGTAAATCTCTGCTTCCATCCTGCAGAGCGATGGGACCCCTGTGCTGTACCCTGGGGCCTCAGGGAGGGGTTGAGTGGGAGCTGCAGACACCCACCTCGCTGGTTTCTGGATTTGGCGTCCGATCTGACTGTCCTAGGCAGATCTACCTCCCATGTTGTGAGCCTCAGTTTCTGATTCCTCAGGTGGGCTTTTGGGGTGACATTTTTTAATTAGTTGCTTGTTTCTCTTTGAGATCATGACCTTAAGACTAGAATGTGTGTCTTCATTTCCATGCATTTGTTCAGCTGTATCAGTCGGGTGCTCACTGTCGGCCAGGTGCTGCTTATCCCTGCTCCAGCAGCTTGCGGCCTCGCTCAGGATGTGGTTGGTGAATGAATGAATGAATGAATGGTAGCTTGAGTGTTGCCCATACGTCAGGGCTTCTGAGTGCAGGAGTGTCCACTTCATCTTGTCTCCAGCATGTAGCGTGTGCTAACATGCAGTAGGTGTCAAATGTATGTGGTATGACAAGAAGAAGGGGTCACACTGGTTCATGACAGTTCTTCATGATCGGAGGCCTGGTTTCTGCTTTAGGGTTGGAAATGAATTATTGGCTTTTTTTGTTTGTTTGTTTTTGAATTGTTGTTGGAAAGATATCTTTAAAGTAACAACTTTATTGAGATAGTACCATATAATTCACTTGTTTAAAGTGTACAATTCAGTGGTTTTTAGTACATTTACAGAGTTGTGCAACCATCACCACGGTCTAATTCCAGAATGTTTTCATCATTCCTCAAAGAAACTCCGCACCCATTAGCAATCACTTCTCATTTGCCCCTCCCCCCAGCCCCTGGCAGCCACCAATTTTTCTGTCTTTATGGATTTACCTGTTCTGGACAGTTCATATAAATGGAATCATACAAGATGTGGCCTTTTGTGTCTGGCTTCTTTCGCTCAGCCTAATGTCTTCAAGGTTCATCTACATTGTAGCGTGTATCAGGAAGCTTCTTTCCTTTTTATGGCTGAGTAGTATTCCTTTGTATGGCTGGACCACATTTGCTTATCCATTCATTGGTTGATGGGTGTAGAAAAGATTTTTAAGATTCACAGATAGCAGTTCTCTTGGCCCCTGGTAACCGCTTCCCATCTCTTTCCTCCCTCTCCCTGTTGCCTTCCTTTACTTCGGGAATTGGGGAGGTAGGGTGGGCTTGGGCCCTGGGCGGAGGTGCGCTTATACTAGATTTTTACAGACAGAGCAGTGTTATCTATTGGGGGTGATTCTGTCCTCAGGGGACATTTGGCAATGACATTTTTGGTTGTCTCGACTAGCGGAAGGGCTGCTACTGGCATCTAGTGAGTAGAGAGCAGGGATGCTGCTCAACACCCCACGATGCATAGACGGCTCCCACCATAGACAGTGATCCGGCCCCAGGTGTCAGCAGTGTCAAGGCCGAGAAACCTTCAGTTTGAAGGAAACGTTGTGTGGGCAGGGGTGCGAGCTTTGCACCCGGGCAGATCGTTCAAAACTCCGCACCCACCAGTACGGCTGTGCCACTGTGGGCAGGCTGATGGCTTTGCCTGCACCTGAGACCAGGATGGGCAAGCTCTTTCCCAGCCTGTTCCGGCTATTGCACGTGGCACGTGGTACATCAGCAGTGTCTGGTGCAGGTGAGTGAACCTGCCTGATGCAGGGTCCCCTCCTGCTCACCCTCCCGTGGCTGCAGCCTTCTGCGCTGCCTCCGCCTGCGGTAGACACCAGGGTTTCACCTGAGAACAGGTGGGACATGGCCCAGTTGGTCCCTGCTCTTCTCAGGGGAATTCCACAGGTCAGCATGCCCACTCCTGGAGCGAGCGGGGACACTCGTGTCGATGTGTGTCTGCTCGCGGTCCTTGGTCGTGATGGGTGCACCCGCGGTGCCTTCCCTTGTGAAAGTCAGCAGATGTTGAGCCTGATTAGTAGATCCGTGCTGTCACATCACCCAGGGGCAGGTACCCCAAGGGCTAGTTCGGGTGGGGGATGGGGTGTGACGTCCACTTTCGGGTCGCAGAGTAGAGAGGTGAGTGCACGAATGTTCCTTTCTCGTCCTCAGACTTGGGCAGCCTGATGTGCAGAGAGGGCTGTGGCGCTCTGCTGTGTGACTTCGGGCAGGTTTCTTAACCTCTCTGGGCCTCAGAATCCTGATCTGTGAGCAAGGGTAGCTTGCTTATTCCACAAAATGACATTTTTCTTTGCCCAGCACGTCCCAGGGACTGTATTAGGTACTGGGGAGCCAGCAGCATATGAGGCATGTGAGGACCATGCTCTTGGGGAGCCGGCATGGTTTTAGCGGGGACAGGAGAGAATTGCTACAGATAAATGAGGCAGATGCTCTCAGAGAGAAGAAGCAAAGCAATGTGCTAGGACTGGCTAGGGCGGGAGGCTGACGCCTGGACAGTGAGACAGAGGCCCCACCCCACCCCATGCCAGGGAAGGGTGTCC
Source organism: Balaenoptera borealis (assembly GCF_965194805.1). Classification (NCBI taxonomy): domain Eukaryota; kingdom Metazoa; phylum Chordata; class Mammalia; order Artiodactyla; family Balaenopteridae; genus Balaenoptera; species Balaenoptera borealis. The sequence goes on along the minus strand of NC_138867.1, from coordinate 172,338,942 downwards.
CTTGTGAGGGAGGCAGGTGCAGAGGCCCCAAGGTGGGAAGGGCTTGGCGAGGTTGGGGCTGGCATATTGAGAGAGAGAGAGGAGAGATGCGGCTGGCCCCTGAGGGAGGGGCCCTGGGGGGTTTGTGATGGTCAGTGGTCTGATCCTTTGCTTGTTTTTGTGATAGCTTTATTGAGCTATCATTCCCAATACATTCAAACCACTCATTTAAAGTGTACTGGGACTTCCCTGGTGGCACAGTGGTTAAGAATCCGCCTGCCAATGTAGGGGACAGCCCTGGCCCCAGGAAGATCCCACACGCCGCGGAGCAACTAAGTCTGTGCACCACAACTACTGAGCATGCACTCTAGAGCCCGCGAGCCACAACTACTGAGCCCACGCACCACAACTACTGAAGCCCGTGTGCCTAGAGCCCGTGCTCCGCAACAAGAGAAGCCAGCGCACCTCAATGAAGAGTAGCCCCCACTCACCGCAACTAGAGAGAAAGCCTGCATGCAGCAACGAAGACCCAACGCAGCCAAAAAAAAAAAAAGTGTACCATCTAGGGACTTCCCTGGTGGTCCAGTGGTTAAGACTCTGAGTTTCCACTGCAGGGGGCACAGGTTGAATCCCTGGTCGGGGAACTAAGATCCCGCAAGCCACGCGGCACGGCCAATAAAAATAAATAAAGTGTACCATCCAGTGGTTTTTAGCATATTCACAGAGTTGTGCAACCATCACCAGTCAATTTTAGAACATTTCCATCACCCCAGAAGGAAACCCCGTCCCCTTAGCAGTCACTCCCCATTCCCCCTCCCACACTCCTGGCAACCACTAATCTACTTTCTGTCCCTGTGGATTTGCCTGTTCTGGACATTTCATATAAATGGAATCATATAACACGTAGCTTTTTATGTCTGACTTTTTTTACTCAGCGTGATGTTTCCGAGGTTCATCCATATCGTAGGGTGTATCAGTCCTTCCTTTCTTTATTAAGAATTGTGGTAAAATATACAAAACATACAGTTTACCACCTTTTTTTTTTTAACATTTATGTATTTTATTTATTTTGGCTGTGCCAGGTCTTAGATGCGGCACTCAGTATCTTCGTGGCGACACGTGGGATCTTTAGTTGCGGCATGCGGACTTCTTAGTTGTGGCATGCGGGATCTAATTCCCTGACCAGGGATCAAACCCAGGCCCCCTGCATTGGGAGCTCAGAGTCTTACCCTGGACCACCAGGGAAGTCCCTAATTTACCATCCTAACCATTGATAAGTGTACAGATCAGTGGTATTAAGTACTTTTATAGTGTCGTGTAGCCACCACTGTCCATTACTTCATTACCCTTTAAGGCTGAATAATACTCCATTGTGTGGATACATTGCATTTCGCGTATCCATTTGTTCATCCGTGGACACTCGGGTTGTTTCCACCTTTTTGGCTGCCGTGGACGTTTGTGTCCAAGCGCTTGTGTGGATGCAGGTCTTCCTTTCCCTTGGGTGTATATGCCGAGGAGTGGAATTGCTGGTAACCCTCAAATGGTAACTCTCCATTTAATCATTCAAGGACGCTTCGTGTCTTACAAAGATGGCTGTGAGCTGAGTGGGCAACGGGGTAAGAAGGGAAGCAGGCAGATGGTGTGAGGCCGCTGTAGCATCCCGGTTGGGGAATGGAGAAGGTGGCTTGAGCAGGGAGGTGGCCGTGGCAGTGACCAGAGCGGTGGATTTTGGTGATATTTTGGCAGCAGAGGTGACTGGACGTGTGGGTGGATCGGTTGTGGGAGGTGAGGGGAAGAGATGGGGGCGTGTCACCCACTTGCCAGGGGCTCAGAGCACAGGAGGCTCTGCCTGTAACTGATCACTGAGCATCCCAGGGAGCAGCACCTGGGCCAGAAAAAGGCCGTGTGCAAAGCAGTCCACGGTGGCCCAGCCAGGGCTGCCGGCTCTGGCTGCACTGAAGGAGGGTGTTCTCCCGACCCTACCCTGTGACGGGGGTGGCTCTGCACAGGCTGTTGGAAAACAGGCCTCTGGGCCGCAGGCACCGCGCAGCGGGGGCTCGGGTTAGCTGAGCGTGGAGGCCGCCCCCAGTCCTGGCCTCCATCCTGGGCTTTGGCACCATTTGCCTCTGTGCCGGCTGCTTCAAGTGTCTGGTGCCATCTGCAGCCTTGACACACACATATGCACGCAGGACTCACCGAGCTGCTCTGTTGAGAGGATGGGGTACACCATACCCCACCTCCAGAAAGCCCCAGCAGTCTCAGTGTTCTCCAGCTTGTGATCTGTCACACCCAATAATAGGTTGAATGGGGGCCCCGAAGAAGATATGCCCACATCCTGACTCCCAGAACCTGTGACTCTGACCTTTTTTGGAAAAAAGGTCTCTGCAGATGTGAGTAGGGTAAGGATCTCAAGATGAGGTTGTCCTGGATTTAGGGTGGTCAGATGACTGGCGTCCTCACGAAAAGAGAGGACCCGGACTCACATATGAGAGGCCATGTATGATGGAGGCAGAGATTGGAGTGTTGCAGCCACGAGCCAGGGATGCGTGGAGCCCCCAGAAGCTGGAAGAGGCAAGGGAGGATCCTCCCCTAGGGCCTCCAGAGGGAATGTGGCCCTGCCGACACCTCGATTTTAGATGTCTGGCCCCCCGAGCTGTGCAAAAATAAATTTGTGTTGTTTTATCCACCCCCCCCCCACTTTGGTGGTCATTTGTGATGGCAGCCCTGGGACACTCTCCCCTGGGCTGAGACAGAGCCTGCAGAGTCCAAGTACCATGCGGAACCCGCTTCGGGGCGGTGGGCCTGAGGGTTGTCTGCAGATGTGCACATCTGGCCTTCTCTGGCAGGTCATGTTCCCCTCGAGGCCTTGAGTGGACCCGTCACACACCCATTGTCAGGAACTAGGTAGGGACTCTCGCTCTGTACTGGGCCTGGTGGTGATGGTGAACAAGCCTGAGAAACAGCAGCTAGAGCAAGGGCCCTGGGGCAGGAGGGGGCATCTTGTTGTCAGGAGCTGACCCAGAGTATGGTCACAGTGGGGTGGGGGGTAAAGTTTGTCCTTTGCACTCCTGGGTCCTGCTCCCTGCTGGGCACCGTGTGGCTTTCACTCAACCCCATTCTTGTTGCTCAGCCCCTCCCCCACCGGAGAGGAGGTGTCATCTTTGCCATTGTGCCAATGGGGAAGCTGAGGCCCAGAGCCGCATCCCAGCTGGGAAGAGGCAGAACTGACGTTCAGCTCTGGGATGAGCACACGCGCTGTGTCCGAAACAAGGAAATAAGAACACAAACTAGAACCTTCAGTAGCTCGCCAGAGCCTGCTTGGCCTCACGGGGGCCTTGGTTTTTCCGAACCGTGACTCAGTTTCTCCAACCACGCCCCTGTTTCTCCCATGACTTGGGCCCTGGACTCCATATTTCCTGTCGCTAATTGTCCTCGTCTTGGAGGCGGCAGCCTTGAGACACCATCACACGCACCTTTGTGCATGGCCCATGGCTCTTTTCCCCATAAAAGCCATGGTCTAGATCAGGCTGGGTGCCGAAGTCTCTGTGGCTGGCACGGGACACGCTTCTTGGTTCTTTGGTCCAGTTGTCATTTGGAAAGAGGCTTTCTTGGAGAGCCCTGGTTCTGTTCCCACAGGGAACTGCTGCGTGGCCCTGCCAGCCTGGGGTCCTGTGTAGAGAACCCTCCTAAAGCTCATGGCCAGCCCGGGCCTCAGAACCATGCTGAGTGACCTTTTTTTGAAAAAAGCCTTTAAAAAATTGACATGAAATTCACATAAAATGAACCATTTTAATACACATTTCGGTGGCATTTAGCACATTCACAGTGTTGTACAACCATCACCTCTGTCTAGTTCCAGAACACTTCCATCACCCCAGAAGGAAATCCCATCCCCATTAGCAGTCACTCCCTATCCTCCCCTCCCCCATCTCCTGGCAACCACTAATCTACTTTCTGTCTCTATGGATTGGCGTGTCTGGACATTTCATGTAAATGGGTCCATACAACATGTGACCTTTTGTGTTTGGCTTCTTTCACTCAGCATGATGTTTGTGAGGTTCATCCACTTTGTAGCATGTGTCAGAGTGTCATTCCTTTTTGTGGCCAAATAATATTCCGTTGTGTGGATGGACCACATTTAGTTTATCTGTTACCTGTTGATGGGTATATGGCCTGTTTCCACTTTCTCACTGTCATGAATGGTGCTGCTGTGAACATGTGTGTGCAGGTGTTTGCACAAGCCCCTGATTTCACCTTGTGGGCACATGCCCGGGAGTGGAATTGCCAGGCATATTGATTCACTAGGTGGTGGCCGGTGCTCAGGGTGTGCGGTGCTGGGGCCCACCTGCTCTGGGGAATCCAGGGGGGCTTCCTGGACCTGCAGTCGGTGTGGAACCAGGGGGTGTCTATGGCTGGGTGAGGGGAGGGTGTCACTGGCTGAGGGACAGGCATGGAAGCTGAGGGCTTAGTTCCAAGGCCGCCTTCTCATTTCCTTGACTGTGACCCACTGTTAGAAATTTGTGTTTCGTGACATAGCAGCAGCCACCAACAAACATACAATTGAAACAGTTTTCTCCAAGGAGTCCAGCCCTCCCTGTGTGTGTGCAAAGTTGATATAATTGGTTCCCTTCTGTTTATTATAAAATGCCAGGGACCCACTGAATTGGTTTCATAACCCAGTAATCCAGGGCTCAGTAAGCTACACCTGTTTTTTGTAAATAAAGGTTTATTAGAACACAGCCACGCCCATTCATTTATGCCTTGTCTGTGGCAGTTGAGTCATTGCCACAGAGATCTGATGGCATAAAGAGGTGGAGATATCTACCATCTGGCTCTTTACAGGAGTTTGCTGGCCCTGGGCCAATGGCTGTCACCCACAGTTTGAGCCCCACTGACCAAGAGCAACAAGGAAGGTTGGGAGGATGGTGGGCAGTGGTTTTGTCACTCTTGGGGGTCTCTGAACCACCTCGGAACTAAAGGGTGCAGACTCTGGGCTCCCCCAAGATCCTGCTTCTGGAGGTCTGGGTGGGGACTTGAGTTCTGAGTGGGGATCCGAGGACCCTGCCATGTGGGCCTTGCTGGGAGGCCTGGACACCGGGGTCACCAGGGCTGTGGCCAGGTGGAGGGATAGGGTTGGCCTCCGTCAGAGGGGTAAGTGGGCTGTCTGGCCCTTGGTTGGTGGCCTGGTGGTCATTGTTGGTCCGTACCACCAGGGAGGGTTCTGCTGTCCCTGTCCCCAATGCTGGCCCGGGGGCACAGTGCCAGGTGACTCTTGGCCATGCAGTGGGCCTTCTGGTTCTGCTCGGGGTTACTTAGGTTACTCTGGGTCAGAATTGGGCCGTTGTGGGCGTCCCGAAGGCTGAGTGCTGGGCCTCCTCTGCCGCTCTCGGCGCCGGGAGCTTCTGGTTTCAGCTCAGTGGTCCAGGCTCCCTTCCGTGCTGTTCCCTGAGACAGGGCACCGGCGCCTCAGGGGTTGGGATTCAGAGTCCTTGGTGCTGGGGATTTCTTTTTTAACGGGGACCCTCTGGAAGATGCCATGCGGATGTCAGGGGTGGGGCCTGGCCTGGGGAGAGACCGGCCCGTGTGCAGTGGTGGGGAAGTGTCAGAAATGGGTGCTGCAGGGTGCTCACCCCGGCCGGTTCTGCCTCTGCGGGCATTTGGCAACATCTGGGGACATCTTGGGTTGTCATGACTTAGGGCGGTGGGTGTTCCTGGCATCTGGTGAATGGAGACCAGGGATGCAGCTCAACACCCTGCAGTGTGCACGAGGCCCCTGATGTCGGTGGGTGCCGAGGCTGAGAAGTCCTGCTCCTGTGCTCCCCCGCGTGCCAGGATTGTGCAGGCGAGAAGGGGTCGGTAGAGGCCCCCGGTTCCTTGAGGCGCAGACTTTGAGCCTGGCGACATGACAACACCCCAGGCAGCTGATGGCATCCTTCTGGGTTTACTGAGGGGGAAACCACGGCTCAGAGAGCAAATGTCACAGAACATTCGAGGTGGGAGAGCTGGGATTTGACCCCATTTGACAGACCCAGGCCACCACACGTTTTCCCCTGTCTCATGCAGCTCTGGGAGTTGGCCAGCTGGTCGGGGTGGGGCAGAGCCTTCCAGGCTGCTGGAACCCTGTGCGTGGAGGGAAGGGCTTGAGGAGCATAGACTGCACGGGCAGAGGACTGGGGAGGGAGGCGGGGCGGGTGATGGAGGGCCCTAGGCCAGGCCCTGTTTGTGGGCCATGGGGTGTCATGGAAGGTTCCAGCAGGATGGTGACGTGAGTGACACGAAGGTGCGGGAGTGGCAGGGGCCATACTTGCTAGAGCCCAGGTGCGTACACCCGGCAAGTTGTGGCGGTCACCCCGAGAAAGAGCCTGTTGCTTCCCCTGGTTCACAGATGAGAAACCAAGGCATGACAGGTCACGTGGTTTGCTGTGTGTGGAGGTGCTGGGATCAACCCTGTGTCTGAATCTGGGGCCCACATTTTTCTTAATGCAGCCATGAGGGACCCTGTTGGAGGCTGAGCTTCGATTCATATACTCTGTTGATGACCATGGCGGTCATCCCTGGTGTTTTGCAAATCAGGCGTTCATTGTGTTCCTCTCTGTGCCTGCCCCCCCTGTGTGTCTGTCTCTGAGCCCCCTGCAGCAGGGAGGGGACTGTAGCACCTTGGGCTCAGCCACGGTGAGGACAGAGGGAAGGCCGATTCGGGACATTTCAGAGGTAGTAATGACAGGGTTTATTCAGAGGTGAACAGGAAGGAGAGCGAGGTGGGGGAACCAGTGAGAAAGGGGTGGGGATGGGAGAGTCTCACCTCATCTTGGAGCTTGTAGGATGGATTGGCCCCCATTTCTGGCTGGGGCATCTCTGACCCCCTCTCCTAACCTCCCTCCCTCCACCATGTCCAGCTCTACCCCAGAGCAGAGGTGGGTGTGCCCTGCCCTGGCCAGGGGTGGCTCTGGTGCCGCTGGCCGGATGGGGGTCCAGGTGCGCAAACAAGGAAGCCACTGCTTGCCTCTTCGGGCCAAGGATTCAGAGAGAGTCAATATTTATTATTTGCCAGATGGAAGTGAGGCGCGGCTGGGGCTTCCTCCTCAGGGTTCTCAGATGGGCATGGAGGGGAGAAAGTGCTTGGGGTGGTGGGGCGGGGTCAGGGGGTTCTGTAGCACCTGGTACCCAGCTTGGGACCATGCTGCTGGGCTTCTCCTTGCTTCCTCCTGAGTGAGTTTAGACCTGGGAGTCCCCTCTGGGCTCCTCTCCCTCTCCGTGAAGCGGTGGTCACAGTGGTGTCTGCCTCATAGGATTGTGGTGAGACATAGACGGGTTAACCCAGGTAGCGTGTCCGGAATGGGGCTCGCACATAGATGCTCGCTGCGTGCTTGCTGCTGCTAAGATTCTGGAGGCGTGTGCACAGTGAACGCGCGGCGGCACTCAGCGGCACTGGGTGGGCAAATGGCAGGCATTCAGCAGACGCTCGGCTCCTGCTCAGCAGGTACACAGTATACCCGGCAAGTGCTCAGCAGACACAGAGCGGACCATTGGTGGGTGCACAGCAGGCATTCAGCAGGCACACAGGGTGTAGGCAGCAGGTGCTCAGCAGGCACTTGGCAGCAGACATGGAGTGGACACAGCAGACACTCAGCAGGCACAGAGTGGGTTTTCTGCAGGCACTAAGCAGATACTGGACTGTGCCCCCCCGAGGGCAGGCCTCTCTCTAGTTCATTTTAGGATCTTCTGGGTGCATGTGTCCTTTAAAAGGGCCAGTTTCCCACCACACAGTCAGGCTTCTCCCCTTAAGTAGTGGGAATGTGGCGTGGGGTCCCGTTTTCCATCTGGGAATGTGTACCAGGTGCCGAGTGGCTACAGAGCCAGGTGGGTAGTGGGATTTTCCCAGAGCTACAGTTTTCTGAACAGTTTTAGGGAGAAACTTGGAGTTTGTGTTGACTACGCAGGGGTCTGGAGTGGACTGGCAGAGCCCTGTGGGCTCCGGAGGGCGGGCCTGGCGCAGCGTGGTGCCTGTTCGGCCCTGCAGGTACCCTGGGCTGGGCAACGTAGGAAGCACCGGGTCCCCCAATGAGGTCTCCCTGCAGTGGCCAGGGTTTGGACTGGAAAGTCTAATCCTTCAGTCAGTATTTATTGAGCACCTACTTTGTGCTGGGCCCTGGGGACACCTTGCAGAACAAGTCACCAGGAGCCCCTGCCCCAGGGGGGACACCATGCCAACAGCCAGCTGGTCCCTGGCCCCAAGGTCATGGCTCTGAGAGAGTGAAATGGGATGGGAGTAGGGGGGCCCTTTGGTGGAGGTGGTGTTTGGGCTGAGCCCCAGGGCACAAGGGTGAGCCATGGGATTGGGGGATGTGAGGCCTGTTGTTGGGGAGAGCCTGACCTGGCCGAGCTCCATGGGTGATGTGTCATGGGCCCCCGTGAGGGGTCGGAGTCTGATTCTGGGGTGGTGGGGTGCTCCAGAAAGGTTATGAGCAGGGCAGTGATGTGCGATGTAGGTTTAGCAAGGATCCCTCCAGCCACCATATGGGCACAGGCCTGGGGAGAGTGAGGGCAGGGGATGCAGGGGTCTGGGGTGGACTAGTCCCCTGGGAGGGGACCAGGGCAGGCATCCCCAAGGGGTGGTGGGTGCTGAGGGAATGCACGCTGACTCCTTACAGACCAGGACTTGCTGACTTGGCAGAAGTTCTTTCACCCAAGAATCAGGAATCTGATTCCCCGGGGTGGGGATGGGGGAGGTTTATATTAAATAGCTTTCACTTTATGCTCTGGTGGTCCCCGTAATGAGGAAAGGCATTTCTGCAGCAGAGAAGAGACTTTGAGTCCTAATTTCATATGTGAACTTCCTTCTCTGTCAGGTGGTCCCATCCTGACACCCCACTAGTCACGGGGGTTTCACCCCAAAGCCGGGGCACAGCATTCTATCCAGAGGGGTCAGTCTCTGCTGTGAAGGACAGATCTTTTCCCTTGTTGGCTGTTGAGCGTTTGAGCCTCTGTTCCTGGATCCAGCCTGGGAGCTCGGTGGTCCCTCCTGAGTTGCCCTGCTCCCGCAAGGACGCTCATGAGGGGAGAAGCCCTGTGAGAGCTTTTGAGGGCTGCCCTTCACTGCCAGCTGGGGTTGCAGGGATGCACTCTGCCACACTTTTTTTTTTTCAATAATAAAAGAAATTGTTTATGTCTCAAAACTTTGATGAGAATTGAAAACAGAAAACCCAAAGCACTTCCCTTTTCCTCCGTGCATCTGACAACAGCTCACCTGGGCGCGGAGGGTGGGTGGGTGCATGCCAGCTGGTCATTCGCCTGGAAATCTCAGGGAGGAAGTGTCAGCCCAGCCAGGCAGAGTGCCCAGGGCTGGCCAGTCCTCGGGCTGGGGACATGGGGAGGTGGAGCGTGCCCCACAAAGACCGAGATCTGTCCGCCCTGCCGGAATGTCCAGGGGGCTGCTGTGTCCATGCCCTGCCGGCTAAGGAGCCTCTCTCACATTGAGATCAAGTTCAGTGATCAAGTTCAGAAGAGACAAACTCCTGCGGCCCTCCTCCATGGGTCCTTTTGTACCCGTGAGCATTGTGTTGTCTTGATCCCTTCTGTCCTTCCGAGCAGGAGGGCTTTGATAGCTGTAATTAGGATGGGAGCAGCTCATTAAATCGTCACAGAATCAATGCACAGCCTCGGGAGTGATTTATGGGCCCAGCAGCCGAGGTGCCAGGGAGATGCTAATTTCATCCCTGCTGGCTCAGCAGATGCAGAGGGAGGAGCCCTGAGGGTCAGTAGCAGGGGCCTTCTGGGGGTCACTTGTGCCCAAGAGCCCGCCCCATGGCGACCCTCCCACCCTGCAAGTCTAAGTGGCTATTATTGGGGCTCAAAGCCCTGCCTCTGCCGGCTTCCCTCAAATGACTCCTCCTCTGTACCTCAGTTTCCCATGTGTAGAGTTGTACAGATCAGATGACATGCCCACCCTAAGCGCTTAGCCTCATGCCGGTGGGCATCAGGGTGCCGCATGGGGCAGGGTCTTACACTTGCACCCATGTGCCCTGGCTTGACATGTGACAGATGCCAAGAAACAGTTTAGGAATTGTCTGTTCAGTTTTATTGGGGGGGGGATATTCATTTCTTTTCACTTTTTCTTTTGAGAGAGTTTTAGATTTAGTGGGAAGTTGCAAAGACAGTACAGTTTCCATAGCCTCTCACCATGAACGTGTCACAGGACCAGGACAGCAGTATTGTCACAGGTCTATTAACTAGACTCGAGTCTGCGTTTGGATGTCCCCAGATGTCCCTCAGTGACCTTTTTTGGGCCCAGGTTCTGTCCAGGCTCCCACGTTGCACTTAGTCGTTGGGTCACCTCAGTCTCCTCCAATCCATGATGCTCAGGGTTTCCTCATCGTCCACGACCTTCACCTCTTGAAGAGAACTGCTCAGTCTTTTTGTGGAATGTCATTCAGGGCGGTTTGTCTGTTTTCTTGCCATTGGGTTAAGGTGGTGTGTTTTTGGCAGGAATTCCATAGGAGTGAAATGCTAATTTTCTTTTTGTATTTTTCCTTTTTAAAAATTGTGGGAGGGAATTTCCTGGCGGTCCAGTGGTTAGGACTCAGCACTTTCACTGCCCGGACCCGGGTTTGATCCTTGGTCAGGGAACTAGGATCCCGCAAGTCGCGTGACGTGGCCAAATAAGTAAATAAATGAAGTGGGAAAATATACGTAATGGTTTACCATCTTAACCATTTTTAAGTGTACAGTTCGGGGGCATTAAGTACATTCACATTGTGGTGCTACTGTCCCTACCATCCATCTCTGGAACTCTTTTCATCTTGCAAAACCGAAACTCTGTTCCCATATTAAACACTTTCTGTCTCTATGAATTTGACTACTCTAGGGACCTCATGTAAATGGACTGACTCGTAATATTTGTCCTTTTGTGACTGGCTTATTTCACTTAGCATAATGTCCTCAAGGTTTGTCCGTGGTGTAGCATATGTCAGAATTTCCTTCCTTTTTAAGGTTGAATAATATTTCATTGTATGGATGGACCACATTTGTTTATCCATTTATTCTTCATTGGACACTTGGGTTGCTTCCACCTTTTGGCCATTGTGAATAATGCTGCTCTGAACATGGCTGTACAAATATCTGTTCGAATCCCTGCTCCCATTTTCTTGGGGGGTGTATACCCAAAAGCGGGATTGCTGAATCATGTGGCCATCCTGTGTTTAATTTTTTGAGGAACCGCCACACTGTTTTCCACAGCGGCTGTACATTCCCGCCAACAGTGCACAAAGGTTCCAACTTTTTCACATCCTCACCAATACTTTTTATTTTATGGCTTTTTGATTATAGCCATCCTTGTGGGTGTGAGGTGGTATCTCATTGTGGTTTTGATTTGCATTTCCCTAATGATTAGTGATGTTGAACATCTTTTCATGCACATGTTGGCCATTTGTATGTTTTCTTTGGAGAGATATCTGTTTGGGTCCTTTGCCCATTTTATTTTTTTTAAATGTAAGTTTCAAGCGTACAGCATTGTAGTTCAACATCTGTGTACACTGCAGAGTGATCACCAACACAAGTCTAGTTACCATCCATCACCATACAGTTGACCCCTTCACCCATTTTGTCCACCCCCAACCCCTTTTCCCTCTGGTAACCACTAATCTATTCTCTGTATCGATGAGTTTTTATTTTATTTTGTTTGTTCTTATTTTTAGGTTCCACATATGAGCAAAATCATATGGTATTTGTTTTTTTCCATCTGACTTATTTGACATAGCATAACACTCTCATATCCATTTATGTTGTCTCAAATGGCAGGACTTCATTCTTTTTTATGGCTGAGTTGTACTCAGTGTGTGTGTGTGTGTGTGTGTATGTATAAATACATATGTATAAAACATTTTCTTTATCCATTCATCCATCGATGGGCACTTAGTTTGTTCCAATATCTTGGTTATTGTAAATAGTGTGGAAATGAACATAAGGATGCATATATGTTTTCTAATTAGTTTTTTTGTGTTACTTTACCCATTTTTGAATTGAGTTGTTTTTTGCTGTTGAGGTTTAGGAGTTCCATATATATTCTGGATATTAATCCCTTATCAGATACATGATTTGCAAATATTTTCTCACGTTCCATGGGAATGGGGCCTTTTCACTCTGTTGATGGTGTCCTTTGATACACAAATGTTTTCAATTTTGACAAAGTCCAATTTATATATATTTTTCTTTTGTTGACTGTGTTTTTGGTGTCACAGCCAAGAAGTCATTGCCAAATCTAATGTTTTGAAGCTTTTCCTCTGTTTTCTTCTGAGTTTTATAGTCTTAGCTTCTATAGTTTTAGTTACATAGTTAAAGTTTTATAGTTTTAGCTTTAGGTCTGGATCCATGTTGAGTTAATTTCTATATATGGTATAAAGTATTGGTTTAGCCTCAGTCTTTTGCATGTGGAGATCCAGTTTTCCCAGCACCATTTGTTGAAAAGAGTGTCCTTTCCTTTTTGGATGGTCTTGGCACCCTTGTCAAAAATCATTTGACCATATATGTGAAAGTTTATTTCTGGGCTCTCTATTCTATTCCATTGGTGTTATATGTCTTTATGTCAGTACCACACTGTCTTGGTTGCTGTAGTTTTGTGGTAAGTTTAGAGATCGGGAAGTATGAGTCCTCCAACTTTGTTCTTTTTAAAGATGGTCTTGGCTATTTGGGATCCCTTGAGATTCCATATGAACTTTACAGTGGATTTTTCTATTTCTGCCAAAAATGTTGTTGGGATTTTTTTTTTTTTTTTTTTTTTTTTTTGGCCACGCTGTGCGGCATGCAGGATCTTACCCCAATCAGGGATCAAAACCTGTGCCCCCTGCAGTGGGAACGCAGAGTCTTAACCACTAGACTGCCAGGGAAGCCCCTGTTGTTGGGATTTTGATAGGGATTGCATTGTCTCTGTAGGTTGCTTTGGGTATTGTTGCCATCCTAACAGTATGAAGTTCTGCTCCTCTCCTGCCAGCTGTGTGACCCTGGGCAAACACATAACTGGCCCCTGTCAGTTTTCCCATCACCGCTCCTAAGATGTGCTGTAGAGGGGGTTAACCATGTCAGTGTGTGAACAACCCTTAGGACTGTACCTGCACACAGTTGGTGCCCTGTGGAGGGAATCACATCTGCTGACTGCCCTGAGGAGCTACTGACTTAGAGGGGAGAAGAGGTTACTGGAGGGTGGGGCCAAGCTGGGAGGGCTGCCTGGAGGCGGAGAGCTCTGCGGTGGGACAGGAGGTGGGTAGGGAGTGACAGCGTCTTTGGGAGGAGGAGGAACAGCATGTCCTGCGGCACAGAGACCTGGCAGGGGATTGTCTGGGGCACGACTGTGGGGCGAGGGGAATCTGGGGGCTCAGGAGCTGTGGAGGAGAGGTGACCGCCAGGCTGGCCACGGCGGGGAGGCCCGAGGGAAGAACGGGGCCACCCCCAGGTTTCTGGCTGCCGCATGGGGAAGAGCACGGTGTTATCTGCCAGGGCCAGAGGAGCGGGGGTGTGGAGTGGAGGACTCGGGAGGACAAGAGCCTCGTGAGGGGCTGCTGAGATGGAGGAGGTTCCTGTGAGCATCACGGAGAGCGTTCCGAGCACAGGGCCAGGTGGCACACTGGAGTTGCTGGCTGACTTCGGCATCCGGGGCCACCCTAGAAGGGGTGACATGTGAGAAGCAGAGGGCTGAGTCCTTAAGAGAGCCGTGTTGGAGGGAGCTGGGAGGGGACCACAGGGCGGAGGCTGGGAGAGGAGCGAAGTAACGGGGAGAGAGGGGGGTTCCCTCGCAAGGGTAGCCATGGGCACCAGGCTGGAGAGGCACCCCCGGTCGACAAAGGCCTGACCAGCAGTGTCTGCTCTGAGCCTTCATGGTGCTTGGAGGTGCAGGGCTACAGCTGCGTCTGGAGCAGTGGGTGCCCGATGGGGCATGGGGGGAGCCATGTTGGGCCCTGTGGTGCCCCGAGTGAGGTTCGCCTGGGGGGGCGGGCGAGGGTGCACCTGGCAGAGGGCACAGCAGCTGCAGAGGCTTGGCGTGGCGGGGTGGGGGTTGCCTGTGAGAAGGTGGGGACCAAGGGGACAGGATCCTGAGAGCGCCTGTCCTGGCCTCATGCTCCTGCGGGCACGTGGGACTTCATCCTGAGGGTCATGGCAGGAAGCCTGCAGTGAGGGGCACAGCCGCTGGAGCAGGGGAGCAGACCCCGCCTTGGGGTCTGGATGGGAAGGAGGGAGACGTTGGAGGAAGGCTGGCCAGCACCTTCATGGGGACAAGAGAGGGACAGATAGAGCCTGGGGACCAGCCAGGGGCCATGGATGATGATTGGGGTGAGCCGGTGTGCCTGTCAGCACCCTCCTGGGACCTGCTGGAAAGCTGGAAGTGCACCCAGGGGTGCCGCCTGGGAGCGCTTGGTCCCTGGGACAGGTGAGTCTCCAGGTCCCGTCTGCCCTGGGGGGTTTTCCTTGTGCCTGCACAGCCACTCATCTGTCCAGGTGTCGCATTGGGCCCCATCCTGGAAGGTGGCTGAGTTCAGGGGCCTAGTCTCCACCTGCCCTGTGCCTTGCCTGCCGTGGATGGGCCGTCTGCTCCCCCATTGCCAGCGCGACACTGGCTCCTCTGTCCACCTCCTCCGAGCGTGGGAACTCTGTGGGAGGGAAGGCAGCCTAGGTCACTGGCTTTAATTCTTCCCGTAGCTTCTCATCACGCTCAGAGTGATATCCCGTGAGGCTCTGCGCCCTCCTCCCCCTAGCTCCTTGCTCACTCATGGGTGGCCTGGCCTGCCCCCATGTCCCCCTCCGCCTGTCATGCTCACTCCTACCCCAGGGCCTTTGCACTCACTGGGCCGCCTGCCTGGAGTGCTCTTCCCAGCTCCAGTGTCACCTCCTTTGCCACCTGCTCCCCCAGCCCCGACCCCATTTCCTGCTTGTTTTCTGCACAGCCCCTCTCACTCAGAAATCCTCAGCCTCCGCCCAGCCCGGTACCTGGAGCGCCCCAGGACCTCTTTGTGCTGGTGGGTGAGCATGTGAGCCACAGAGCTCGTCCCCGGCCCTGCTGGCTTCCCTGCCGGCCTCCTTTCCAGCACCCTCAGGCGACGGGCTCCCCGTGTCTCCAACTGCCTGCTCAGGCCTCCTGTCCTTCTGGCCCCAGGCAATGCCTAGTGGACCCTCCCTGGAGGGCACTAGCCCCGCCGGCTGGGCCAGACATACAGGGTTTTCTGGGACTGCTAGAGGGTGAAGACAGGAGCCAGTGAGGGTGGCGGGGCTCCTGGGCTGTGTTGAGTGGTTCCCTCAGGTGGGGGCTCTGGGAGGCAGTGTAGTGTGGGCTCTCCCCAAGGAACCCCTGGCTCTTGAGCCAGCCTGGGCCTGGGCCTGACTGCTGACCCCTTGCCTTTGCTTCTGTCCCCTCCCCAGGGCTTTGCAGACCTCTTGGTGTCCACTCTGCCTGGGGCGGCTCATGGTTAAATGCTGGACGGGCAGCAGTGGATTTCTTTGGGGTTTGGCTCAGGGTGAGACCTGCGTTCTGGGCCTCGCTTGGCCCACGTGCAGCATCCTAGCTCGGTACCTTCTTGTCCCACTTGGCCTGCTTCTGGGGGTGGGGTGGGGGCTTCCTCCCTCCAGGCCTTGGGTCAGTCCACACAGCTGCTGAGCTGGAGGGAGGGGCAGCGGGGACAAGCTGGGCTTGGCAGCCCTGGGTCTGCAGCCAGCTGGGTGACCTCAGGCCTGCTGACCCTCTTGGAACCCAGACTTGCACATGGGGCATGAGGGGACCTGTGCAGCCCCCTTGTCTCAGTGCGGGGAATGTGGCCCTGCGCTGGCTGTTAATAAATCACGAGCCAGGAATCCAGGCCCCAAGTTGTTGGCACTTTTAGTGTTACAGGAGGAGCCAGCAATTCTGATGTTTAAGTTAATTTCAAAAAAAAATTTAGAAGTTGGCCACTAGTTTGCATTTTTCGAAATGCTTCTTAGACCTCAAGAAGGCCACAGCTGCGGCCTCGGTGCTCCTGCCTGCCAGATCACAGGCTCTGACGTGGACCGATGGACCCCCAAGGCGCTGTGGGTTGGCAGTGCGTGGGCGGCTGTGTCCCTCCTGGGGTGGGTGCCTGGCAGGTTGACCCTGGGCTGCCTCAAGAGGGGATGTGCCATGGCCAAGAAGCCACGTGGCCTAGGGGCTCCGATCGGCAGTCTGTGTTCCTCTTCTGCGTACACATGTGGGGCCGTGGTGGCTTCCCAGTTAGACGACACTGAGGGCAGGGGCGTGGTCCTTGGCGACCATCCCCCCACCCACGCCATTGTCCTGCCGGCGGGGGGCTCGGGACAGGTCGCTCCGGGCCTCACCCACCGCTCACCTCCATGCTGACGTGCACTTTGCGCTTGGCCAGAACCTTGGGAATGTGTTTCATTTCTCTTACATATTGTTTTATTGTGGTAAAAGTCACATAACATAAAATCTTCCATTTCAAAGTGCACAGTTCAGTGGCATTTAGCACATTCACAATGTTGTGCAACCGCTACCTCTGTCTATTCCAGAACATTTCCATCCCCCAGAAGGAGACCCGTCCCCATGAGCAGTCACTCCCCACCTCCCTCCTTCCCCTCATGCCATCGCAGCCACTAGTCTGCTTTCTGTTTCTGTGGATTTGCCTGTTCTGGACATTTCATATAAATGAGATCACACATTATGTGGCCTTTTGTGTCTGGCTTCTGTCATGTTTTCTTTTTAATTTATTTTTTATTGAGGTAACATTGGTTTATAACACTATATAAGTTTAATGTGTACAACATTATGTTTCTACTTCCGCCTTCCCTACAGTGTGCTCACTGTCAAAAATTTAGTTACCATCTGACAGTTGATCCCCTTTACCCATTCCACCCTCTCCGCCCCCCGACTCCTTCCCCTCTGGTAACCACTACTCTGTTCTCTGTATCTACATGTTTGTTTTTGTTTGGTTTGGTTATTTACTTATTTATTTACTATTTCACATACAGGTGAAATCATAGGGTATTTGTCTTTCTCCATCTGACTTATTTCACTTAGCCTAATATCCTCAAGTTCCATCTATGTTGTTGCAAATGACAAAATTTCATTCTTTTTTATGGCTGCGTAGTATTCTGTTGTATACATGCACCACCTCTTTTTTTTTTTTTTTAAGAGGGGACTTTTAAAAAAATTTATTTAATTTATTTTAAACCAAACAAAGCTTCTTTTTTTTAAAAAAATTAATTTATTTATTTTTGGCTTCATTGGGTCTTCGTTGCTGCACGTGGGCTTTCTCTAGTTGCAGCAAGTGGGGGCTACTCTTCGCTGCGGTGTGTGGGCTTCTCATTGCGGTGGCTTCTCTTGTTGCAGGGCACGGGCTGTAGGACATGGGCTTCAGTGGTTGTGGCATGTGGGCTCAGTAGTTGTGGCACATGGGCTTAGTTACTCCGCGGCGTGTGGGATCTTCCCTTACCAGGGCTCGAACCCATGTTCCTAGCATTGGCAGGCAGATTCTTTTTTTTTTTTTAATTTATTTATTTTAATTTACCTATTATTTTTGGCTGCGTTGGGTCTTCGTTGCTGCGCGTGGGCTTTCTCTAGTTGCGGCGAGCTGGGGCTACTCTTTGTTGCAGTGCACGGGCTTCTCATTGTGGTGGCTTCTCTTGTTGTGGAGCACGGGCTCTAGGCACGCAGGCTTCAGTAGATGCAGCGGGTGGGCTCAGTAGTTGTGGCTCGTGGACTCTAGAGTGCAGGCTCAGTAGTTGTGGCGCACAGGCTTAGTTGCTCTGCGGCATGTGGGATCTTCCTGGACCAGGGCTTGAACCCGTGTCCCCTGCATTGGCAGGCGGATTCTTAACCACTGCGCCACCAGGGAAGCCCCACTGCATCTTTTTTATTCATTCATTCATTGATGAGCACTTAGGTTGTTTCTGTATCTTGGCTATTGTGAATAATGCCACGATGAACATAATGGGTGCATATATTGATATATATTTATATTTAATTTAATTGAAGTATAGTTGATTTACAATATTGTATTAGTTTCAGGTGTACAGCAAAGTGATTCAGTATTATTGCATGTATATTTTTGAATTAGTGTTTTCATATTCTTTGGATAAATACCCAGAAATGGAATAGCTGATATGGTAGTTCTATTCTTAATTTTTTTTTAATTAATTTTATTTTATTTTATTTATTTTTGGCTGTGTTGGGTCTTCGTTGCTGCGCGTGGGCTTCCTCTAGTTGCGGCACATGGGCTTTCTCTAGTTGCGGCGAGCGGGGGCTGCTCTTTGTTGCAGTGCGCGGGCTTCTCGTTGGGGTGGCCTCTTGTTGCAGAGGCCTCTTGTTGCGGAGCATGGGCTCTAGGCGCGTGGGCTTCAGTAGTTGTGGCACGTGGGCTCAGTAGTTGTGGCGCACAGGCCTAGTTGCTCCGTGGCATGTGGGATCTTTCCAAACCAGGGCTCGAACCTGTGTCCCCTGCATTGGCAGGTGGATTCTTAACCACTGTGCCACCAGGGAAGCTCTCTATTCTTAATGTTTTTTAGGAACTTCCATACTGTTTTCCATAGTGGCTGCACCAACTTACGTTCCCACCAACAGTGCACGAGGGTTCTCTTTTGCCCACGTCCTCACCAACACTTGTTATTTCTTGGCTTTTTGATAATAACCATTCTAACAGGCGTGAGTTGACATCTCATTGTGGAGAAATGGAGAAATGTCTATTCTGCTCCCCTGCCCATTTTTAAATTGGGTTTTTTTTTGTTGTTGTTGAGCTACACGAGTTCTTTATATATTTTGGATATTAACCCCTTGTCAGATATATTTTTTGCAAATATCTTCTCCCATCGGCGGGTCGTCTTTTCATTTTGTGGATGGTTTCCTTTGCTGTGCAGAAGCTTTTTAGTTTCCTCTAGTCCCTTTTGTTTATTTTTGCTTCTGTTTTCCTTGCCTATCTAGAGACATACTAGAAAAATATTGCTAAGACTGATGTCACAGAGTGTATTGCCTGTCTTTTCTTCCAGTAATTTTATGGTTTCAGGTCTTACAGTCAAGTCTTTAATCCATTTTGAGTTGATTTTTGTGTATGGTGTGAGTCAGTGGTTTAGTTTCATTTTTTTGCACATGGCTGTCCAGTTTTCCCAGCACCATTTATGGAAGAGACTGTCCTTTCTCCATTGTATGTTCTTTGCTCCTTTGTCGTAAATTAATTATTCATATATGCGAGGGTTTAATTCTGGGCTCTCAATTCTGTTCCGTTGAACTTTGTAGCTGTTTTTCTGCCAGTACCATAGCATGATGTTTTCAAGGTTCATCCATGTTGTAGCATGTATCAGTGCTTCATCCCTTTTTATGGCTGAGTAATATTCCATTGTATGGATGGATTGAGTTTGTTTATCCATTCATTAGTCAGTGGACATGGGTGTTGTTTCCACCTTTTGGTGATTGTGACTTGTGCTGCTATGAACATGGCTGTACAGGTTTTTGTTGGAACACCTGAGCTCTGTTCTTTGGGTCTATAACCTAGGAGTAGAATTGCTGGGTCATGTGGTAATTCTATGTTTCACTTTTCGAGGACCCACCAGACCATCTTCCAAGAGCCAACTGGTTTTGCAAACCACCCTTTCCATGTTCTCTGTTGCATCCCAGCTTGGGATCTGGGGCTTTGTGCCCATTTACTAGTCCTTCACCTCCCCTCCCCACTCACTCCCAATTTTATTGGGCTTGTCCTATTTTATATTGTGGAGGTTTGAGTTGTTTGCACACAGTCCTGTAACCGTGAGGCTCACCACTGGGTGCTTCTAGCTCAGTGTCTGGGGGCTTGATGCAGGCTGGGATTCCTGCCCTGGTCCATCTGGAATGTTACATTTATATGCGAAGACGTGAAGGCACAGGGATGTTGCATAACATGCCCAGGCACAGAGCCCCAGGGTGTGGGCCAGAGCAGGGAACCCCTTTGTGCACACCTAACTGCATGCCCAAGGAGGTGCCCCTGGACGCCTCTGCAGTGGCTGCCAGCAAGTCCCCCGCCTTGCTGTGCCCTGTACCCACACAGTCCACTCCCTGTGCCGGCGGCTTGGCCTGCGAGTGTGGAAACCCACCCTGAAAATAGCAGCCACGTGCCTCCTGTGGGCAGCCTGTGCTGGACTCCTTCCCTCACTCCCAGGCCCACCCAGAGGCAGCAGAGTGGCAGTGCTCACTGGGGCCCATGCAGTCCCCCCACTGGCCTGCACTGTGACACCAGGCAAGCGACACACACCCAGGAAGACTGTGAGGAGCAGGGGGTCAAGGGTGCCCCAGAAATCACTGGGAATCATATTGGCTCTGTTTCTAGGAAGATGGCACTGTGCGTGTACAGACACGGTGGGGTCTGGGCAGCCTCACAGTATGGACCTGGAACATGTTCGCAGAAAAACTGATGCTCTGTGAACAAACAGGAATGGCCTCCCATCCACTGGTCGTGTCACTGCTGGTAGGCCTGTACCACGCTCACCAGAAGGGTCTCTGCAGAGCTTTTGTATTTCAGGATGGTGGGTTAGGGATTGGGATGTTATTCCCACATCTGGAGGGGTGGAGGTGACCTCGGGGACCTCCCCGCTCTGGCTGCATCCTGTTGCCTGCACCTCCATGCTTCCCTCAGCACCTTTCCAGGGCCCTTCCTGCTACCACTGGGCTCTGGTGCCACTGCACCCACCTGGAGGGCGATTCTGGGGAGGGCCCCCTGAGAATCTTCAGGGACAGTTCAAGCACTGTGTTTATTAGTTTCCTGGGGCTGCCACAACAAATGACCACAAACCTAGTGGCTTAAAACAACAAGAATTTATTGTTTCATAGTTCTGGAGGCCAAAAGTCCAAAATCAAGATGCTGCCAGGGTTGGTTCCTTCTTTGGGCTCTAGAGGAGGATCCTTCTTTGCCTTTTCAGCTTCTGAGGGTGTCTCTGAGAGATGCACTTCCGGGTGGAAGGGGTGTGAGCATGTGCACCAGTGAGTGAGCACACGTACGTGTGGATGGGTGTGCACACACGAGTGTGTGGGTGAGTGTGCGCGCGCGCGCGTGCATTCAGTACTGGGTGTGTGTGAACACATTCGTGTGAGTGTGTGTGCCCAGACATGCATGCCTGCCTCTGCACACATATGTGAGCAAGGTGTGTGCGTGTCTCGCCTGTGATGTCTGTGCAGCCTCTCTGTGAGGATGGCGGGCGCTGGGTTGGAAGTCAGAATTTGGAGAGCTTTGAGGGAATCCTGACAAGCGTGAGATGGGGGCTGAGACGAGGCTGCTAGATTGGGGAGTCAGGGTCCAAGTGGACTTCAGTCAGGAGCCAAGGGGAGGGCTCCTCCCCCTTATCGGTCTCTGGGCGGTGGCCCTTGGGGTCAAGTGCGCCCTGGAGCCCGGCTCCGTCTTCTCGGAGGCCCGTGAAGAGGATCAGGGTTGCGACCCCACACCGCATGCTGGGGTGGATTCACTGCGGGCTGCCACAGCCCAGTGGCCAGGTCTTCCCCTCCTCATCGGCAGCCCCACTTGACCTCAGGTGGCTCGGAGGCCTGCAGACGCTGCTCCCATCCTCCCGGGCCCAGGGGAGGAGGCAGGGCCGAGTGCTGGGCAGGGAGCAGATCAGGGCTTCTCGGAGGAGGGGGCTTAGCATGGGACCCCCAGGTCGGGATGCAGCTGCTCCCAGAATTGGGGGAAGTGTGGGCAGGAGAAGGGGATGGACAGACAGAGGTTCTGGGGGGAGAGGGACTCGGCCACCTGGGGGAGCAGGAAGAAGACCCAGGTGGCGGGGCAGGGGGGCAAGGGAGAAGCCAGCCCCCCAGGGTCGGGTTCAGTTTTCACTGATTGATTGATTATTGAGGTGAATTTCATGTAACATAAAAGTAACCATTTAAAGAGAACAGTTGAATGGCATTTAGTATATTTACAATGTTGTGCGACCACCACCACTATCTGGTTCCAAAATATTCCCACCCCCGCCAAGAGGAAACCCCAGCCCCGTGAGCAGTCACTCCCCACCCCCTCCCCCAGGCCCTGGCAACCACTAATCTGCTGTCTCTCTCTGTGGATTTACTTGTTCTGGACATTTCACTTAAATGGAGTCATACAGCACGTGGCCTTTGGTGTCTGGCCGCTTTCACTCAGCATGACGTTTTCGAGGTTCACCCACATTGTAGCGTGTGTCAGTGCTTTGTTCCTTTTATGGCTGAGTGATGTTCCATTGTGTGGATGAACCATGTTTTGTTTATCCATTTTCCCATCAATGGCCACTTGGGTTGTCTCCACCTTTTTGGCCGCTGTGAATACGCGTGTGCAAGTGTCAGCGTGCACGTAGGTCTTCATTTCACTGGGACACGTACCAAGGAGTGGAACCGCTACATCCCGAGGTAACTCTTTTTAACTTGTTCAGGAACTGCCAAACTGGGGTTGGCTTTGATTTTAAATAGGATAGCAACCTACTGGTGTGTTTAAAACAGGAGCGTGACACAATTTGAACTTAATTAAAGAAGGAAAGAAAGGCTTTCCTGGCAGCGGTGTGCAGAGAGGGCTTCGGGCAGGGGGATCGGGGAGGAGGTTGTGCGGGCATCCTGGTGCAAGATGACCCAGGCTGGGACTGTGGACGGGGCACACAGGGGCCGTGGAGGGGGAGCCACTGGGACTTGCTCACAGAAACAACAAGGGGGAGAGGGAAAGGGGAAGCCATGGGATGCTCCCCTGCCTGCCCCCGCCTCCTTGGCCCTGCACTCAGGCCATCTCCAGCCCGGCCCGGCCTCCTCTCTGGCCTCACCTTCTCATGGTCTCCTCGCCATGTCACCCGGCCTAGCTGCTCGTCCCTACAAGCCCTTGTCTTTGCTTTCTTTTCCCTGGGCGGGGGGACCGCGGCCCCGGGCTGGTGACGGTTCCTGGGACATGTCCACTGGACACAATTCCAAGTGGGGCCCACCCTGCCAGGCCGACTGTGGTCTGAGGGCAGTGAGGCAGCCCTAGGGCTGACCCTGCCCATCCCCATGCCCGGAGCAGGTGCCACCCAGGGCCCCGCTGGGGGCTGGCAGTCTTAGGGGCTCAGGCAGGGCTGTGAGAGCGCCCGAGGGGCACAGGGTGGGCCTGGGCAGGCCCGGGATCCTGCCTCCCAGACCACAAACCAGCGTGCAGTGTTAATATGTAACTCCAGGGTTGTGCTATGTCTGAAAAATGGAGCATAAAAGCTATTTTGGGCCCATGGTAATGAGGGCATCTCGCTTTTGTCTTATCTTCCCATGGCCCCTGCCGTCGTAGGGGGAGGCAGCATTGAAGGAGCCACTCACGAGAGGCGGTTTCAACCCAGAATCTGAGTTCTGTGTGTGGAGGCCGTTTTTAAAAGTCATTCGTTTGGCATCGGCCCGAAGCAGCTGCTGGCAGACAGCCCCGCGGCGCCGGGGATCCCGGAGGCCGGCAGGTGCTGACCCCCGCGGCGTGCAGAAGGCTGTGCTCCCTGCTGCATCTGGCACCTGTCAGAAACTCAGTCTGATGTTTTCAAGGTGGACCGGGCAGAGGGAGGTGCGGGACCCATCACGGCCCCGTCTGAGTCCGGCTCCCTCTTCATGCCGGGGCCGAGGGGCTGCTTGCTGGGAGGCAGCCCCGGTTTCCAGTGGCCGGCATCCCAGCTGGTGGTTTGTGTTCTCCAGTTGGTGATGAGGTTTAAAATTAAACTGCAGAGGGTCCATTCTTTCGGCTGTAAACAGAGACACGTGCTCACATGTTCCAGAAGTGGTGTGTGTTCGGAGTAAAGGTGGAGAAACTATGAGTTTCAGAGTCCCCCGTCTCTCCCCGTGTACAGTACGCACGCACATATAAGACCTCAGGCCCGTCTTGGTGTCCTGTGGCTGCTGTAACAAATGACCATGAACTGGGTGACTTAACAGCAGAAATACATCTCCTCTCACGGTTCTGGAGGCCAGAAGTCCCAAGCAAGGTGTGGCAGGGCTGTGCTCCTTCCGAAGGCTCTAGGGGAGGATCCCTACTGGCCTCTTCCAGCTTCTGGTGCCTCCAGATGTTCCTTGGATTGTGGCCGCATCATCCCAGTCTCTGCCTCTGTCTCCACGTGGCCTTCTGCCTTGTGTGTCTGTGTCGCTTCTCATCTTCTAAAGACACCAGTCATTGGACTGGGGCCCACACTACTACGGTACGACCTCGCTTTAACTAATGATACCTGCAAAGACACCGTCTCCAAATAAGGTCAGATTCCCAGGTACCGGAGGTTAGGACGTGGATGTATATTTTAGGGGGACACAGTTCAACCCACAGCAGACCCTCCACCAAGCAGGTCCACTGGCCCTCAGTGAGGCGCCAGCTCCCCGAGAGGTGCAGTGGTTTGCCCTGCCTTCACTCAAGCACATGGGGGCGCAGCCTCGTGTGAGTGGGGTCTTCACTGTTTGGGCACAGAGCCGGGGGTTTGTGGACGTGCACTGCGGGCCCCTGGTGTCCCTGCCTAGGCTCGCTGCATCCCAGGCACCCCGCAGTGCTTCCCTGTGAGAATCATCCCGACCCCTCCTCCATCCGGCCGGGGAGGCACTCCCAGCCCCATGCGGCAGATGAGAAAATTGAGGCCAAGAGGTTACAGATTTGCCTATGGTCCCTTAGCTGGAAAGCAGCAGTCCAGGGGTTTGGGGAGTAGGAGGGTGGGCACAGACACAGGCTGTCAGCCTTACAGCAACCCTGGTGGAGTAGGTTGAATGGTGTCCCCCAAACATGTATGTCCAAGTCCTAACCCCTGGAACATGTGACTGTGACCTTTGGAAAAAGGGTCTTTGGAGGTGTGACTAAGTCAAAGATCTTGAGATGAGATCGTCCTGGAGTTGGGTGGGCCCTGAATCCAGTAATTGGTGTCCTTCTAAGAAGGCCGTGTGAGGGTAGAAGCAGAGATTGGCGTGATGGAGCTATAAGGCAAGGAACACCAAGGATTACCAGCAGCCACCAATTTTTAAATTGAGGTGAAATTCACATAACATAGAATCCACCGTTTTTAAGTGAGTAATTCAGTGACATTTAGTGCATTCACAGTGTTGGACAACTGTCATGTCTGTCTAGCTCCGGAACGTTTTTATCATCCCCAAGGGAAACCCCGTCCCCATTAGCAGTCACTCCCTACACCCCCCCTGCAGCCCCTGGTGACTCCTAATCTGCTGTCTCTATGGATTTACCTGTTCTGGACATTTCATATAAGTGGAATCCTACACTGTGTGGCCTTTTGTGTCTGGCTTCTTTCACTCAGCCTGATGTTTTCGAGGTTCATCCGCGTCGTATCCTGTGTCAGTGCTTCTTTCCTTTTTATGACTGAGTAATATTCCATGGTATAGCCGGACCACATTTTTTCTATCCCTTCGTCCGTTTAGTTGTTTCCGCCTTTTGGCAGTTGTGAACAGCCCATCCGCGGTTTGTAAATGTGTTTACATATGACCTTCAGTCTCCCCACTTCTGTCTCTGTCTGCCGGTTCTAGCCGTAGGATTGTCCGACCTCTGGGGACATGTGGTGGCACCACCGTGAGGTTTAAAGTGTCAGAAGTTCATGCCTGTGGTGGGTTCGGGGCAGTGTTTCCAGTAGTGGGCTTGGTACCTGCTGGACGGAGGACCTTGTGGGGGGAACTCTGGAAGGCCGGGGCATGTGCTCATCTGTTTGGTGTCTTTTGCCTCTGGGCCTTTTGTTTGGGGGCAGGGGGTGCCTAAGAGGGCCGTGTGACCTGGATGCTCAGAGGGGCCTGTTAGTGAGAGGGGTGTGGGGCCCTGATGGAACTAGACAGTCCCCAAGTAGCCTCTGTCCCCTCAGAGGCCCTGGTGCTCTCAGAGCCCCCAGAAGGCAGATCGTGAGTCAGTGCGTCAAGGGTGATGGCATCCAGTGTCGCCCGGTGGGAAGCATGGCAGTAATGTGGGTGCCCTGGTGGCCTCCTCAGGGCTCCGTTGTCCACTTTGCAGAGTGAGAGGCCAAGATGACGGAGCAGTGACAGCTATTAGGTCTTAGACTGGGGGAGTGGATATGTGGTATGTAGTTCTTTGTGCTTGCTGGAGTTCAACTTCGTTTTCAAGTTAAAAGAGAGAGGTAATAGGGCACCATCTGTGCGTGGGGGAGGGGTTCAGGGCCCACCCACCAGCCTCAGCTTCCCCTGGGAAGGGGAGACAGCTGCATCTGTCCTGGCTTGGGCGATCTGTGGGTATGAGTGTCTTGGGGCTGCTGTAACAAGTACTACTGACTGGGGGGCTTCAAACAGCAGGAGTTTATTCTCTCACAGCTTTGGAGGCCAGAAGTCTGAAATCAAGGTGTCAGCAGGGCGATGGCTCCCTTTGAAAGTCTGGGGGCAGAGCCTTCCTTGCTTCTTCCAGCTTCTGGGGGCTCCCCCGTTCCTTAGTGTGTGACTGCATCACCTCAGTCTCTGCCTCATCTCCACATGGCCTTCTCCCTGTGTGTGTCTCCTCTTCTGTCTCTTATAAGGATACTTGTCATTGGATTTAGGGCCCACCTGGATAATGCAGGAAGATTTCTCCGTCCCGAGATAATTTCCTTAATTACATCTGTAAAGACCCTCTTTCCAAATAAGGTCAAAGTCACAGGTTTCTGGGGTGAGGATGTAGACTTAAGTTTTTAGGGACATAAGTGAACCCACTGCATGTGCCTGAGCTGAGCCACCTCAGGTGCTTGGTCGGCACCTGGTGGGGCGTGGGAAGGTGCCATTTAGGTCTTGCTGTCACCATCTTCGTTGCCCTTGTCAGTTAGGGGCTTCTGACCCTGTCGCCCACCCAGCCCTGCCTTGTGTCACCCCAGCACGCCTGCCCTGTCCCTCCTACCTCCCGTGCCCTTTTGCTGGGCCTGCCCGGAGCTGGAGATGCCTCTCTGCATCCCGCAGGTACACTGGGTAGACATCTGTGACTCACTGTCTGCATGTGAGATCACGCTCCCACCACTCCCCAAGCCCCTTGGCCTGAGTGGGGGGAGCCTCCTCTCTGACCTCTGACCTCTGCGGGGCCTCTGCACCTCAAGCAGCCTCCCCTTCCCCGGCTCCACGCAGCTGGGGCGTCTCTCCCCATGGCCTCCAGGGAGCCCCCAACCCTCACAGAACCCCTCACTGTCAGGATCATTGTGTTGGCCTGGTTTCGGGTTCACGTCAGTCTCTGGCCTGTAGAGGACGAACGTGGAGTGTTGGGTCCCCACTTCGAGCCCAGGTGGCCCCAGTCACCCTGGTTATGCGGTTTGCCATGGCCCTTCCGTTGACCTGGAGTTCCTCCCATGTCCCATGGGGCATTTCGGGGGCTGCCGGCCACCCTGCAGCCTGCACACTCCAGCTCCTGTTTCCACTTGGGGATGTCCTTGGACAGGAGGTAGCCCAACCTTCTCCCGGGTCAGCCTTTGCCTACACGGACCAGCCACAGAGACGGTCCAGAAATTGCAACAGAAGGCGGGTTCCCCATCATCTACCTCCAGCCCTGGGGGGGGGGGCGTGTGTCCCCTGCTCTCCTCTGGAGGATCCTGCCGTGCGGCTCTGGCTCCTCGCTCTGCTTATCGACGCGGCAGGAACATCCTTGTGCATAAATCTGCCTTTTGGACCATCTTCCTCAAGAGAGCTTCCCAGAAGTGGGATTACAGGTCATAGGGCAGGAACATCGTTCAGGCTCCCAATGGATGCAGCCAAATGGCTCTGCAGACGCTGCCGGCCACCTGCCTCTCAGGGTCTGGGTCATTTCCTCTGCAGCTGACGTGTGCTGGGCGGGTCTGTGTGCCGACCTGGCTTCACCCCTCAGCCCCTGGGTGACAGTGGAGGAAATGAAGGAGAGAGCACGGCCCGGGGGGCCCAGGGGCTGCAGGAGCAGGGTTGGGGCTTGAGCTTTGAGGTGTTGCCATTACGGGATGGTTCTTAGTGTGGGACTCGAGGGGACACAGGATTGGGTGACTCTGATGGGTTGAAGAGTGTCCCCTCTCCCCCAAGTTCATGTTTAACCAGAACCTGCGAATGGGACCTTATTTGGAAATAGGGTCTTTGCAGATCTCATCAAGTCACCGTGAGGTCATCCTGGAATAGGGTGGGCCCTGAATCCAGTGCCTGGGGTCCTTACAAGAAGACAGAACAGAGTCACATAGGGAGAAGGCCATGTGAAGACAGAGGCAGAGATTGGGGTGACACATCTACAAGCCCAGGAACACCATGGAGTGCCGAAAGCCACCTGCAGTCAGGAGAGAGGCCTGGGACAGATTCTCCCTCAGAGCCTCCCGAAGGGTCCGACCCTGCTCACACCTTGATTTCAGACTTCTGGCTTCCAGAACAGTGAGGGAATAAATTCCTGTTTTTTAAGCCACCCAGTTTTTGATCATTTGTTACGGCAGCCCCAGGAAACTTGTATAGTGCCCCAGAGTGGGGGGTGGACATAGAGGGCCCTGGGGTCAGGGTTCCTGCTCCCACAGAAGCACCCTTCCCGCTGTACCTCGCCACGTGGCGAGGCTGCCAGGGGTCAGGAGTGTGCACTGTCCTGAACCACCACCCCACTCTTTCTTTTCTTTTCTTTCTTTTTTTTTTGTTACTAGGCAGGGAACTTTATTAACCTGGTTCCAAACTTTATTCCCAGGCTTCTCCAGCTTAATTAGCTGCACAGAATGAATTGTGGATAAGCAAAACCGGGAAAGAACTGCAGCGTCTAAGGGGTTTGGACTTAAACATACCAGAGATCTAGATTTTATCAGCTCCAGAAATCAAGTAATGTAGTAGAAATGGGCAGCTCCAAGTAACTTCTTCAAGCCTGATCTGCTTTCGAAGTTCACTCGATTATTCTGTTGGCCTCACTCTTGGAAGCCCCTCTGGCCTCGAGCCCCCCAGCCCCGGGGCCTCCCCCCAGAGCCTCCTGCTGGGCCCGGGCTGAGTAGCCCCTGTGGAGGCCGGGAGAGCTTCCTGAGGTCACAGGTGAAACCAGGTGCGTTTGGCCATTTGGAAGGGGCCTCACTGTGTGCTAGGCTCGGCCGCCTGCCTTGCGGGAGGCTCAGCCACGCTGTGGGGACCTGCTGCCCAAACAGATGGGGTCGGGGCTGGCGCCCGTGCGCAGGCCGTCCTGTGCCTGTGGGGCAGCCGGCCTCCTCTCCTCGCCAAGCTGTGGAACCAGGGGAGCAGCGTCTCCAGTTGGCCCTGCTGGCAGCACTGGGCTTTGCCTTTGGGCCTGCAAAGCATGGCTCCCCTGCTTCCCACTTGGGGCCCCTCACACCTCTTTAGGACCTGTCAGGGCTTGTATAGGGCAGGGGTAGGAGAGCAAACACTGGGCCCTCCTGGCCTGCTGCACACACCCTCCCCGCCGACTCCCACCCCGTGAACCTGACGGTGACGGGCTGTGGCCCTGCAGTCAGTATGTGGTGAAGGGGCTGGGGGCAGTCACGTTGCTGAGGCCCCTGCTCACTTGATCCCACCTCAGCCCGCTGGGATGCGGTGCCGAGGTGCAGGCCAGAGGGAGGTGTGCAGCTCCAGCGGAACTCTGTGCCCAGTAAGACCCTATGTCCCTGTTGTCCCACCTAGTACAGCCCCCAGGACCTTGGGGTGGGATTGGCATAGTGTTGGGGAGGGGTGCCTTGAGGACCTTCCAGGGGCGTGTCTTGGGGGGGCCCTTCTGCAGCCCCCAGTGTGCCGAGACCGCCCCGCCCGGCGAGTCCACTATGGTGTCACCAGCCCCTGGGTCTCCAGCTGCGCGTTCACTGCCTCCCTGTGCTGTCACGGACTGGGCACCTGTGCTTCCCTCCCCACCACTCTGCAGTAACTGCCCATCAGAGCTGGCCTGACCTTGTCTTGCCTCTCTTCCTGGGCTTCCACTTCTGCCCCTAATGTTCCCTCTGCCTAGACCCTTACTTCTTCACCCTGGAGTATCACCTTGCGGGTCCCCATCATCGGCCTTCCCCGATCATCCATTCGCAGGGTCCCCACCTCCCCCAAGCTTGGCTCTGAGTGGCCCTGCCTCCTCTCTAGGTCCCCAGAGTTAGTTTCCTAGGGCTCCTGTAGCAAAGTACCTTAAGCTGGGAGGCTTAAAACAACGTCTCTCCTGGGCATATATCCAGAAAAGATGAAAACTCTAATTTGAAAAGATACGTGCACCCCAATGTTCAAAGCAGCACTATTTACAATAGCCAAGATACAGAAGCAACCCACGTACCCATTAACAGATGATTGGATTAAGAAGATGTGGTATATTTATACAATGGAATACTACTCAGCCATAGAAAAGAATGAAATAATGCCATTTGCAGCAACGTGGATGGACCTAGAGATTATCATACTAAGTGAAGTAAGCCAGAAAAAGACAAATACCATATGACATCACTTATATGTGGAGTCTAAAAAAATAATACAAATGAATTTACAAAGCAGAAATAGACTCACAGATATAGAAAACAAACTTCTGGTTACCAGAGGGGAGGGGGAGGGATAAATTAGGAGTTTGGGATTAACAGATACACACTACTATATATAAAATAGATAAACAGGGACTTCCCTGGTGGTGCAGTGGTTAAGAATCCGCCTGCCAATGCAGGGGACACAGGTTTGAGCCCTGGTCCGGGAAGATCCCACATGCCGCGGAGCAGCTAATCCCGTGCGCCACAGCTACCGAGCCTGCGCTCTGGAGCCCACGAGCCACAACTACTGAAGCCTGCACGCCTAGAGCCCGTGCTCTGCAGAGGCCACCACAATGAGAAGCCAGCGCACCTCGATGAAGAGTAGCCCCCGCTCGCCGCGACTAGAGAAAGCCCACGCGCAGGAATGAAGACCCAACGCAGCCAAAACATAAAAAATAAAAAAAAAAATAAACAACAGGGACCTACTATACAGCACAGGGAACTATATTCAGTATCTTGTAATAACCTACAATGGAAAAGAATCTGAAAAAGAACAGCTATATATATATTTGTGTAACTGAATCACTTCGCTATACACCTGAAACTGACACAACATTGTAAATCAACTCTACTTCAGTAAAAAAGTTGTTTTGGAAAAAAAAAGAATTTAATAACAATATAAGGATCAAAAAATACCAGAGATTCAAAACAAAACCAAAAACAAACAGAAGAAAAACAAAACAAAACCCGGAAATCTATTCCCTCATAGTTCTGGAGACGAGCAGTCCCAGATCAAGGTGTGTGCAGGGTTGGATCCATCTGGGGGCTCTCAGGGGGAATCTGTCCCAGGCCCCTGTCCCAGCTCTGGTGGCTTCTCGTAACCCTTGGCTGTAGCTGCACCCTCCGATCTCTGCCTTCACCTTCACACGGCCTTCTCCCTGTCTGTCTCTGTGTTCTCTTCTTCGAGGAGCACTAGTCATTGGATTTAGGGATCTCCCGAAATCCGGGATGACCTCATCTCAAGAGCCTGAACTAATCACAGCTGCAAAAACTATTTTCAAACAAGGTCATATCCTGAGGTTCTGGGTGGGCATGCAGCCCCCGTATAGTGGCTGAGCTGATTCACCTTGGGCTGTTTCTGCTCCTCCGTGCTGCCTTGCACGTGCCCCCACCCGGCCCCCGACCCGTGACCCTGGTGAACAGGCACATGACTTTACATTTGGGCCACTGATTCTGGAAACACCAGGCGTGATTGTCCACCCATCACATCTCTGTCTTCGGCAGCCCCGGGGCAGCACGCACCACTTGTCACCTCCGCCTCACTGACTCCCGGGACAGGTCCAGAGAAGACCTTTCCTTGCAGGCCACCCCACGCTGCACCCTGGGGGCTCCTGCTGGGAGAGTCCTGGGGTCCCTGGGCTTCGCCTGGGCCTGGCTAGCTGTGGGTGTTCCCAAAGGACTCAGGGTGTGGAGCGGTTCTGGGCTTGCCAATTCCAGATACAGCTGTTGAGAATTCCCTGGTGGTCTGGTGGTTAGGACTCCGTGCTTCCACTGCAGGGGGTGTGGGTTCCATCCCCGGTCAGGGAACTGAGATCCCGCATACTGTGCAGTGCAGCGAAACGAAACAAAACACAGGACTTCCCTGGTGGTCCAGTGGTTAACGATCCACCTTCCAATTCAGGGGATGCGGGTTCGATCCCTGGTCGGGGAACTAAGATCCCACATGCCATGCGGGGCAACTAAGCCTGCGAGCCGCAACTACTGAGCCCATGCGCTCTGGAGCGCCACAACTAGAGAGAAGCCCGCGTACCGCAGCGAAGAGCCTACACGCTGTGGCTAAGACCCAACGCAGCCACATAAATAAATAAATAAAGAAATAAATATTAACAAAACACAACAACAACAGATACAGCTGTTGATGGTTGCTTCCTCAGGATGGGAGCTGGTCCCTGAGGCACCTACAGAGGCCAGGCAAGCAGGGCCCCAGCTGTCAGGGCCTGTTGGCCCACCAGACAGACACAGGCCGGCAGCTTACCCGTGAGAGGGTGCTGCGGACCGAACTGTGTTCCCCAGATTCCTGTGTGGAAGCCCTAGCCTCCAGTGTGACCATATGTGGAGATGGGGCGTGCAAGAGGTGATTGAGGTGAACTGAGGTCATAAGGGAGGGTTTCTGATCCCATAGGACAGGTGTCCTTATAAGAGGGAGAGAGAGACTTCTCGCTGAACACACCCCAAGGAAAGGCCACGTGAGGACACTGGGAAAAGGCAGCGTTCTGCAGGCCAACAACAGGGCTCTCACCAGGGGCTGTGCCGGCACCCTGATCTCGGCCTCCAACCTCCGAAACTCTGAGAAGTACACATCTGCTGCTTAAGCCGCCTAGTCTGTGGTATTTTGTTACAGCGGCCCGAGTTAATACAGAGGGTTATTTTGGAAGTAAGGGGTCAGGGTAGGCTTCTTGTCATGTTTGAGCTGAAACCCAAAGGATGAGAAGGAGCTCCATGGAAGGTTCCAGAAAAGGGTGAGGTGGGTGCAAGGGTCCAGAGGCAGGAGGCAGGGGAGGGCCTTGTGGGCCACCAGGAAATTGAGGTTTGCCAGGAAAAGAGCCTGGATTGTAACCGAGGCCCCGTCCCGTTTCCCAGGTGACCTCAGGGCGAGCCAGTCATTCCCCCCGGGCCTCAGTTTCCCCCCTTGTAAAACGGAGGTGAAGCCATGTCTCCCCATCTCAGGGCTGCTTCAAGGCCCCACCCAGAGTGGGTGCCTGGCTGGCAGGCAGGGGAGAGAGGCCCCCCAGGAGCCAGCTGTGCTGCACTCAGACCCCAAGGGACCCTTCCTACATCCCAGCCCGACCGTCTGTGCTCAACAACTGCCACCAACGAGGGAAACAAAACATGCTCAGAGCGGACCCTCTGATTCAGCTGGGGTTGGGGATTTGGCAGCGGCAGCAGAGCCTGATTAAAGGCATTCCGAGGCGCACTCGGTGTTTGTGTATCTGGTTCTGTATTTACACTTTGGGAACGAGTGAGGAGGCAGCTGGGGAGTGTCTCAGTCGGCCAGGGGGCCGGGGGCCGGGGTGACTCAGCCTGGAATCCACGCTCGGCCACATGCCTGTGATGCTTTCATTCATTCCCGGGTTCATTCATTATTCCTTCCCGTGCTCGGTAGACGTGTAATGAGAAACTCCAGTGTACCGGGCACGCTTCGGGGGGGCAGCCTGGCTCTCCTCACTGTGGAGCCGTCAGTTGGCGTGGGGGCCCATGGTGAGGTGGGACTGGGGCAGCAACAAAGTTATCAACAGTGAATTATTACTATTTTTGGCCGCACCGCACGGCTTGCAGGATCTTAGTTCCCCGACCAGAGATTGAACCCGGGCCCTTGGCAATGAAAGCACAGAGTCCTAACCACTGGACCACCAGGGAATTCCCAACAACAGTGAATTAAAAATGTACCAAAAGCCTAAATGTAAGAGCTCAATCTGTAAAATTCCTAGAAGGAAGCATAGGTGTAAATCTTCCTGGACTTGGGTTAGGTGATGGAGTTTTAGATGTGACACTAAAAGCACAAGCTAAGAAAAATAGATTAATTGGAGCATATCAACATTAAAAACTTTGATGCATCAAAAGACTGTCAAGAAAATGAAATATCTGCAAACCATATAGCTGATAAGGGATTAAGATCCAGAATATATAAAGGACTCTTATAACTCAACAAGAAAAAGACATACAACCCAATTTTTTTAAAAGGCAAAGGACTTGAATAGACCTTTCTCCAAAGAAGATGTACAGTGACCAATAAGCACATGAGAAGATGCTCAACATCACTAGTCATCAGGGAAATGAAAATCAGAACCGAAATGAGATACCACCTCCCACCCATCAGGATGGCTATTGTCAAAGCAACAGACACTAACAAGTGTTGATGAGGATGTGGGGAAATTGGGACCCTCGTGCCCTGCTGGTAGGAATGGAAAATGGTGCAGTAGCTGTGGGAAACAGTCTGACAGTTCCTCAACAAGAGAAATACGGAGTTACCCTATGATCCAGCAGTTCTACTTGGAGGTACATACCTGAGAGATTTGAAAACAGGGACTCAGATACTTGTCCATGCATATCCACGGCAGCACTAGTCACAGTCGCCAAAAGGTGGGACAACACATGTGCGTTCATAGATGAATGGACAAAATGTGCTCCATCCATGCGGTGGAATATTATTCAGACATAAAAAGGAATGAACCTCTGACATGTGCTGCCGTGTGGACGAACTCTAAAAACACCATGCTGAGAGAAAGAAGCCAGACACAGAGGGACAAATAGTGTGCGATCCCATTTATATGAAATATCAATAACAGGCAAATCCATAGAAACAGAAAGCAGATTAGTGGTTGCCTGGGCTCTGGGTGGGGGGATGCGGAGCAACTGCTAATGAGCGCTGGGTCTCTTTTGGGGTGATGGGAATGCTCTGGACCTAGCTAGAGGTGATGATCCCACGACACTGTGAATGTACTAGATGGTACTGAATTGTACAATTTCAAAGGGTTCATTTTATGTTGTGTGACTTTTATTTTGATAACAAAGAAAAAAAATGTTTAAAAAGGGAGAAGAGTGGTCCCGGGCCTTCCTGGTTGGGCACCTGTGCAGGCACAGCCGTCTCCCCCAGAGCCCCAGGTTTCCGATCCTTTCCAGAGCGGGCAGGAGAGGTGTGGGGAGAGACGGCACGGCCCACAGATGTTGTGAATGGAGCCCGGGAGGGGCCGTCTCCCCTCCCCAAACACGTCTGGTGCACGAGCTAAGACCAGGCAGCCTCTTGGGGCCAGGCCTTGGAAGGAACCTGGAGGGACACAGCCAAACTAACTGGGGTGCACACACCTCTCAGGGACTGCTGGCCCCGGAAAATGTACTGGCAGCTCCACGTGACTCAGAATCAGACCCTTTCAGGGGCTCTGCGGGGCTCCCTCCACAGGCCCCTACCGCTGCTGGAATACTTGGAGAACCTGATGAAGCCCTGGTCTCTCCCTCCCAGGGAATAACCCCCAAAGGTGACCCCTCTGCTGTTGGCAGCCTCCTGAGGACTCCACCTAGGGGAGCCCTGAGGGGCAGTGCTTGGGCCAGGGTGTGCGAATCCCCTGGGGTCCTGCTCAGCACTTAGGTCCCAGGAGGATCCTGCACTTGAGATGGGATTTGCTCTCCACCTCCCTCTCAGGAGCGGCTCTTTGCCTGTGTACTTGGGAAGCTGTCTGTTCTTCCTTGGGCCTCAGTTTCCCCAGAGTCGGGGGGTGGGCTGTCCCACGTGGGCGCAGGAGAAACATTGTCCCTGCCTGGGATTCTGAGCACATCGAACAGTTAGTTGTTCCTGCATTCACATGTTCAGCTGTTATCTGGTCTCTCAGTCCCCATGTGAGTGCCAAGCTACTCATTTGTGCCAGGGTCCTTGCAGGGCTGACAGTCTAATGGGAGGAGATGGACCTTGGTCAGGTGGTTTTGGATAGTGAGCCGTGGAAGGAGGTGACCCCATGGGGGAGAGGTGCGCAGTGTTGGGCTGGCCCAGTGGGAAGAGCCTTCTGGAGGAGGGAGGGCCAGTGCAAAGGCCCTGAGGCAGTTACCTCAGCTGGTAGAGCACAGTGGTTGGGGGAGAGCAGAGGGCCAGACAGTGCAGGCCTTCGTGGTGAGAGGGGGAAACAGGTCTGCTGAGAGCTCACAGCTCCTCTCTGGCGCTCTGCTGCGGCCCCCATGCCTGCCCTGGCTTTGCAAGACAGAGCTCAGCCTTCAGCTACTCCCCTTAATTTCATTAGAAACTTGGCCAATTGCCATGGTGGCTGCTGATGGGCCTGACCGAGGCCGGCTCCTTCTAGACAGCGAGGCCTGGGAGGGGTTGGCAGATGGGAATTTGCTGTATCCTGTGGGGCTCCCAGAGGATGGGGGCTGCCCTGGAGAAGTGACTGCATCTGCCATGCTATGCCTTCCCAGGGCCACGGGCCCCCGTTCTTTCCCGGCCTTGTGACCCCTACTCCTCCCAGTCCCTTGGATGCTGCCAGGATCGGGGGGTGTGTGCCCGGTAGGGATGTGGACACAGACTGCGGATGCACGCTGTGCTGGGCAACTCTGTCCCTGTGGGGTCCTGTCAGCAAGGGGATTGGGAGAGGCTGGAGAAGCCACCCATTTATACACGGTTCTGTAGGAGGAGTGGGGGTCGGGTGGGGGAGAAGGACTTTGTATGGGGGTGGGAGGGCCGGTCCTGGCTCAGGCTGTGTCAGGGGCCGGGGCGGGGGAACCCTGTGTGGAAACGAGGGGCCCAGGGCGAAAGCAGGACCTGAAGTGGCTTTTTATAGTGAGACTTGTGCTGGGTCCCCCTTGACAGAGCCGAAGTGGTTGGGTTGATGCTCTGACTGTAAGCTCCCAGAAGAGCTGGCGTGCTCTGATCTGTGATGTGATGTGGCCTCTGTGACACTCTGCGGTCCCAGCCACCCGCTGGTCCACAGGGTTATGCGAGAGTCAGGTTCCAGGAGTGGAGTCCATGGCCCACTTGGCCACTTCTGAGCTCGATGGCCCTGGGCAATTCCCTTGCCTGCTGAGTCTCAGTTTTCCCATCTGGAGAGTGGAGTGTGCTGGTAACCTCCTCAAAGGGCCTGTCTTATTACTATTTTTTTTCTTTTTTTTTTTTTCTTTTTGGCCTCGCTGCACGGCTTGTGGGAGCTTCCCCGACCAGGAATTGAACCTGGGCCACCACAGTGAAAGCCTGGAATCCTAACCACTAGGCCACCAGGGAACTCCCAAAAGGCCTGTCTTAGGTTGAATTGTGTCCCCTCAAAAGATGTGTCCTGGGGACTTCCCTGGTGATCCAGTGGTTAAGACTTCACACTTCTGGGCTTCCCTGGTGGCGCAGTGGTTGAGAATCTGCCTGCTAATGCAGGGGACACGGGTTCGAGCCCTGGTCTGGGAAGATCCCGCATGCCGCGGAGCAACTAGGCCCGTGAGCCACAACTACTGAGCCTGCGCGTCTGGAGCCTGTGCTCCGCAACAAGAGAGGCCGCGACAGTGAGAGGCCCGCGCACCGCGATGAAGAGTGGCCCCCGCTTGCCGCAACTAGAGAAAGCCCTCGCACAGAAACGAAGACCCAACACAGCCAAAAATAAAAATAAATAAATAAATAAATTAATTAATTTTAAAAAAGGGATTACAAAGATGCACAAGGAAACTTTAAAAAAGAAAAAAAGACTTCACACTTCCACTGCAGGGGCCACAGGTTTGATCCCTGGTCGGGGAACCAAGATCCCCCATGCCTCATGGCGCCCCCCACCCCCCAAAAAAAGATATGTCCACATGCTCACCCCTGGAACCTGGGAATGTGACATTACTTGGCAAGAGTGTCTTTGCAGGTGTAATTAAGGGTCCCAAGATGAGATTAATTCTAAATTAGGATGGGCTCTGAATCCAATGACAGGTATTATTCTAAGAGAAAGGAGAGGGGGATTTGAGACACAGACACAGAGGGAAAGGCCGTGTAGAGACAGAGGCGGAGATCGGAGCGAGGCAGCTGTGAGCCAAGGACGCCTGGAGCCCCCCGAAGCCAGGAGGGGCCTGGGACGGATCCTCCCTCAGAGCCTCTGGAAAGAACCAACGCTGTCCACACCTTGATTTTGGACTTCCACCTCTTGAACTGTGAGGGAGTGAATTCCTGTTGTTATAAGCCCCCCAGTCTGTGGTAATTTGTTATGGTTGCCTCAGGACCCTTGAGACAGGGCAGTTGTGATGCTTAAATGTGCTGAGACTTGAGAAGGGTTCTGTGGCCCACGGCGGGGGCTCAGGGGTGCCGTCTGCAACACTTGGGGTGGGAGGGTGGCTCAGAGGGTGCCTAAGGTCTATGCTGTGCTTCCTGGTCATCTGTTGTGTCCCCATTGGCCTCAACCCTGAAACACCTCCGACCCCTAGGGTGTGGCACCACGTCGTTGGTTGGTTGGTTCACACCTGAGAGCAAGAGGATTTGAGAGACACGAACTGGACTGTTCTGGAAAGATCTGGGGCTGCAGGATGCTGGTGGGAGGCGAGGCCAGACATGCAGCAGCACTTCCTGGGGGTCCGGCGTGGCCCCATACAGTGCTGGCACCAGACACGTTGTGACCAGTAGACCGTGAATGTCGGGAGCCCGCCACCTGGTGGGTACAGGATGGGGATGGTGGGTAGGGTTCATGGGCCAGGCGTTTTGGATGAGGCAAACGTGGCTAGACAAACCAAGAGGCATATGGAAAAGGCCTGGGTCAGTCAGTGGTGCTGTCATTTTTCTTCCTTTTGACCCAGTAAAGGAAGAGGGTAGCTTTAGGGGAAGCTGGGCAGGGTGATTCAGGAACTCCCTGTGCCATCTTTGCAGTTTTTCTGTGAACCGAAAACTTTATTAAAAACAACAACAAAGCCAGAGGCCAGTGTGAAGGTGGCTTGGGGGGGCCTGCTCCTTGGGTGGGGTGTCAGGGAGGCCCCTCCAGGATGGGTGTGGAGGGGGAGCTGTCACAGGCTGAGGCCCTGGGGGGGGTCACAAACTCGGGGTGCTTTGGGGTCAGGTGGCCAGAGGAAGAGTGGGGAGAGCAGAGGGCAAGGAGGCCACAGTGAAAGCGTGGGTGATGGACCATCTGCCTGCCCTCAGCATCTGGAGTGGGGTCCACCCTCACAGTCGGGGGGCCTGGACTTGGACCCCAGGCTGTCTGACTCACAGGCGAAAAGCAAGGGGGAGCCTGGGAGTCACAGCTCCTTTGAGCCGGTGAGTCTTGTCCAGGCTTCACTGCCCTGCCTGCGCCCGCCTCTGCCAAAACCCATTGAGGGTGGGGTGAGGGGAAGGGGCGGCCTAAGCCTCCTGAGGGCATCGGGAGTTACGTTGGTGTCCTGAAAGGTTCTTATATGGCCTCCAAATGGGACTGTCACCTGGCTGGTGAAAGTCAGCTCCTGAGAGTGGGAACAGTGGTGTTCATTCATTGATTGATTCATTCACTCATGTGTTCTATGTTCCTTTGTTCCACCAGCAGGTGCTGCTGAGTGCTAGACCCTGGCTTGGATGCCGGGTTTATGTCAAGGTTGGGGGTAGGGTAGGGTAGGAAGTGCCATCGAGGGGGTACAGAGTGAGGACCACTGGGCGGAGGGATGCATGAGGGACTGTGGCTTGACAGCGGGAAGAGGCATGAGCTTCAACGTCAGGCAGCTTGTTAGACCCTGACTGGTGGTGTCACTCTGCTGTCCTCCTTGTGGACCCTCTGAGGCATCAGGTCCATGGGTGGAGCCCAGTCTGGCACCTCCTCACCCCAGGACCTTACTCCTGGGGTTTCCTGGCCAGGCCTGGGACGGCAGTCAGCCCCTGCAAAAGTTAAGGGGGTCCCTAAGACCACCTTCACATCTGACACCAACTGCAGAATTTGAGGGTTCCCAAGACTGCATTCAGCTCGGCAGTTCACTGGAAGGACTCAGAAGTCACTGAAAACCATCATACTCACAGTCACGGTCTATTACAGTGAAAGGACACAGATCACAGTTGGCATGGGGCGGCGGCCAGGAGACTTCCAAACACAGAGCTGCAGGTTGTCCCTTCCTGTGGAATCACATGGACAGTGCTTGCTTCGCCCAGCACCAGTCTGTGATGACATACATGGGGGTTGTCAACCAGGGATGCGCCCCAAGCCTTGGTGTCCAGGGTTTTTATTGGGATTCGCCACGCAGACTCTGCTGACTGCTGTCTCCAGCCACTGCAGAGGGTGAGCTGGTATTGCATTGGCCTGAGACCTCCACCCGAAGTCACACTGTTGGCATAGATACCAAGCGTGGCCCGAGGACCTAGGCAAACTGAAACACTCTTATCAGGCAGGGCTTTCAATTCCCAGGAGCTGGGGGCAAAGGTCAAACTGCCCTGGGCCAGGTTAACTCTCCTGCACAGCCCCACATACAACCGAGGGTGAGCACAGGGGTCCCCCAAAGAACGAGTGGAGCCCCACACTGTGTCCACTCCAGAGGCCGCACCACAAAGCCTGACATTCCCAAAGCACAGTGGATGAGGGTTGGGAACCATCGAGGGAAAGAAAGGCTCCACCGGAGGGCCGGTGTTGCAGCAGCGCACAAGCCGTGAGCAGCCTGTCCCCAGTCTGGGCTCCCTCTGGCCCGGGACGTGACAGCTTTGCAGAGTACTTTCCTGGATGCCGGGGTTTCCAGAGCTGGCAGTTCAGCCTGTGACAGAAGCATGTGTGGTATAAGCACTTCCTGTATCACACACCTGTCATTTGTGCACACACGCTCACCTGGACCACCCACTCTAGAGAGGGGGAAACTGAGGCTCAGAAGGGTGCTGTAGCCCCCCAGGGCCACATGGTACTTGAGAGGTGGTTCTTGAGAGGTGGATGTAAGGCGAGTTCCTGCCACGTGGCTCAGACACAAGAAGGGGCGGGGGGGCGGGTCTCAGGTCCAAGGTAACCCGTGCCCATCGCCCATCCTGCTTGGCCTCCCCCTCCCTCCTGACCGGGAGTTGGCCTATTTCATCTCATGCAACCGCAGGGAGGGACACAGTGGGGTGTTCACGGTGAGCGTCTCCAGCCACTGGAGACAGAGCCTGGGCTGGACCCTACAGATGCCTGAGAACCACCCGCGGAGGAACGGAGCAAGGTCAATCTCCCTCCCGGCTCCACCGCGGCTCGCAGGAAACAGCTGTTTACCTGGGTGAGGTGCTCGGCTGGGCGAGCAGCCAGTTCCCGAGCTTCACTTCCCCCTCCGGTGTCGGAGGCCCCCCAGGAAGCCGGGACTGGCGTGGGAGAGCGGGGCGGTGTGGGCGGACAGCAAACGGAGCGCTGCCAGGAGCTGTTTGTGAGGGAACGTGAGCCGGTCTTGTTGTGTACACAGTGTCGACCCTAGCAACCACCCCAGCCGGCTGGAGCGGACACCCACCCCTCCCCGGGTGCCCAGCTGCCACCCCTCCGTCACAGCACCTGCATCCCAGCCAGGGCAGATTGACGGGCTTTGGGGACCTGGCTGAGGGCCTAGGGCCACCGGTGGTGTCAACCAGGTCACGAGCATCTGCTATTCCTGGCAAAGTGGAATCGATGCTCCAGCGAGGAAAGGCCAGGTCCCAGCCCTGCTCCAAGGCAGCCGTGGCTGGTCAGGGAGCCCCGGACTCCTGGTTCTGAGGCCTGGCCCAGCGGGACGAATCCCCACGCGAGTGATGGACAGAGGACTGTGCAGGGACGCAGCCGCCCCAGACGAAGGCTCTGTAATGCGTGAGGCTGGCGGGACAGGCAGAAGGAGCCTGGGGGCTTGGGCAGGACTCCTTAGAACTCAGGCGGGGTCTGGCAGACCCTCTCGCCCTGTGTGTGCTGTCAGAGGGATTGTACATGCTGCACTTTGAAAGCCAGCACTGCACTTCTGAGCTGGCCTCTCTGATTCAGGCCAGTGGAAAGACAATTCCTCCTGTGTCCGGGCGTAAATTCGCAGCCTCTGGCCCGCACCCCAGGAACGCAGCCTTTGGCGTGATAAGAAATGGTTCCCCCGGGTGGGTGAGGGGCCTCCTGTACAGGCTCCAGGCTCCAGGTCCACTTGATACTCTTGCTTATTCACAAATTGTCTGAATCAGCTGGTCACGCCCCCTCAAGTTCACGGAGGCAGCGCCCCCAGGGCGAGTTTCCCTGCCTGGGGAGGGCCACCTGGGCGTCTCGGGTCTCTGATTCTGTTGGTTTTGGTGGAGAGATTCATGGCTCCTTTGAGAATCTGAGTCATGGGGGTGCCACACCCTCTGTGCCTGGTGCCACTGACTCCACTACTTGGGGCCCTCGGGAATGGCGCTCCGCAGGGTGTGCTCAGGAACCACCCCCCCGCTCCCCCCACGCTATAGCTGTCGGTTTCTCTCTTGCAGCTCCAGCTCCAAAAGTCCCAGTACCTGCAGCTGGGCCCAAGCCGTGGCCAGTACTATGGTGGATCCCTGCCCAACGTGAACCAGATTGGGAGCGGCACCGTAGATCTGCCCTTCCAGGTGAGCCCCCATTCCTCTCCCACACCACCTCCCACCTGGAGTGTGTTGCAGTCTGGGCCCTGGCCACAGAGCAAGAGAGCGTGCATGACAGCCTGTGAACAGCTGGGGTCACCGGACAATTGCCGCCGCCCACCCGGCCCCCGCCTACTCCTTCCCCTGGGATGGCCTGGCCAGGCCTCACCCGGATCCCTCCTTCCCATCCCCTGTCAGCAGAGCCCACAGCGAGGCCGAGGTCTGGCTGTGAGTGTTTCGGCAGCCGCTACACCTGTTGGCCGGCTGTGCGGCAGCGGGAACCGCTCAGGGCCTCTGGGGCTTGGCTCCGTCCCGCTTCACTAATCCGCAAGCCCAGCAATTCTCAGAAGGAGGCCCCTCAGCCTGACCCCACTTGTCTGCAAACGTTTTCTGGCAGAGACCCACACAGCACGGCTCCCGCAGGCCGCATAGCTGCCGCGCACGTCCTTATCATAAATATAAGAACAGATAAGGTCCACCGCCTGCCTGGTGCAGGGCCGGCCTCTTCTCCCAGGCCATGTCCCTCGACCCTGGTCTGCAGGTGGAAGTGGGGGCACGGTGGGCCCAGGAACTGGGCCGATAGCTGGGTCCCCCCCTCCAGCACGATGTCTGGACTCTGCAGGGACAGGTCCACCAAACAGCCACGCACTTGTCCCATTGCTGGGACAGAGCCCCAGAAACAGCCACGTCCGCTAGCATGTTGACAGGCCAGGTGGCGCTGGGTCGGTCCCACAGGGAGCTCAGTCCCCACCCACCCCGCAGTCATTCCCCTGCTTGTAGTCCTCCCACACTGCTGCTGGGATGTGGCAGGGCACCAGCCCAGGGTCCCGCAGG
The DNA here is from genome assembly GCF_965194805.1 of Balaenoptera borealis. NCBI lineage: Eukaryota > Metazoa > Chordata > Mammalia > Artiodactyla > Balaenopteridae > Balaenoptera > Balaenoptera borealis. The sequence continues at coordinate 172,295,855 of NC_138867.1, read as the reverse complement.
CTGGCTTGGGGTCCGGCTGGCTCAGCTCTGAATCCCCAGGGCCTCTTGGAGCACGGCCCTCCTCAGATGGCCTCCACATCAGAGCAGATAGATGCATGGGGCTGTCATGCTGATCTTGACATGCTCCAAAAGCCTCACCTCTTTGTCAGGGCCCTTTCTAGTTTGGGTTTTCTCCTCTTCTCCCTGGCTCCCCTCTTCCTCTGTTTCCCCATCCCCTCCTCCGTCAAGGACAGTGTCTCTCTGGGCATCCCCAAGCTTGGCCCTGCCTGAGGCCACTGTAGAGCCCCCGAGGGCCGAGGGTGCATGGGGGCCTGTTGGGCTTCCCACTGGGGGGCCAGGCGAGGCAGGAGTGTCTCAAAGTCTTGGTTCTTTGCATTTTCAGCCCAGCGGATATCTGGGGGAGGCTCTGGCAGCGGCTCCTGTCTCTCTGGTAAATGAGCCCCTGGGCTGAGGCCTCGGCATCCCCGGCACGTGTGTGGGCGCTGGGTATTCCTGTGCGGCCGCCCCCGTGGCCCAGCGGGAGGTGTCCCATCTGCCAAACGGAAGCAGATTCGCTCTGCACCCCCTTGTCTGGGGAAGTGCGTATGGTCGCGTCGAGAGACCCCCTTCCCCGGGGGATCCTAGCATGCGTGCCAACGCTGCATGGTTCGTTCCTGTGACACATGCACACACGCGTGTGCGTGGATCCTAGACTCGGCCTGGCGAGCTGGGCTGTGGCTGGGCCCGAGCTTCTCTGTGCCTCTGGCTCTGCTTCAGCCGCCTTGGTTTCCCCTCTGGGCTTTCAGGCATCTCTGGGAGGAGATGAACGGCCCCTGTCCTCTGGTGTCTGTGCCTGGACAGTGAGGTTCCTACCCTCCCTCGGTCACTGCCATCTCCCGGGCCCCACAGCCCTTTGGAGGCAGAAGCACAGAAAGACCCAAGCTGGCAGCGTCCTTGCTGGGTCAGAGAAAGACGGGGTCCCCGGACGCCAGGGGTCCCCGGACGCCAGGGAGAGAAGTCAGCCCTGAATGCTAGCCGAGGTGTTCGGACAGGTGGAGAAGAGCAGTGAGCCAGCCAGTGGCAGTCTTCCGGAGGAAATTGCTTTTTGCCTGGCTGCCCAGAGAAGACAGAAGGGCCCGAGGGCCAGATGGCCAGGTAGGAGGCTGGTAGCTGCATCCAGAGCTAGCTAAGGCTGCCAGTCTCGCCCCAGTCAGATGGTGAGGGGCCCATGGCACCAGGGCTGGCGGAGAGCAGGCTCCTGGGGGCCTCAGGAGCATGGAGCCAGGGGCGGGAGCTGGCCGTGACTGGGGGGCCTCATGCCAGCCCCAGGTGCTGGAAGGGAGCCCCGTCCGGCCAAGCTGTGGCCCAGGGCTCCGGAAAGTGCCTGCACTTGGCTGCTGGTGGTGCTGGGACAAGGCCGTGGGGGAGAGTGCGTGGGGGCCGAGTTTCAATCAGGACCAGCCCCAGGCTCCACGAGGAGCCTCCAGGGAGCCAGCACTTGGCCAGGTGGGCCCCTGACGTCCTGGGCTGGAAGCCCTGGGGCTGTCTCTTGGCAGGCCCCTCCAGGGATGACGTAGGTGGGGAGAGGAGGCCGGCCAGGCCCGGAGAGAGAGGGCGGAGGCCTGTCTGCACCTGGCGAGGCTGGGAGGGGGTGCTCGGGCCGTCTGCACCCCTGGCACCCTGGCCGGCTCCGGGCCCCGAGCTTGCGCCGCTCTGCCTGGCCCGTGCATGCCAGCTGCACTGCACGCCTGCCGCCCCGGCACCTGGAACCCCAGCTCGCCGCCACCCCTACAGTGCTCGGAGGCTGGGGGCAGGGGCCGAGGAGGAAAGGAAGCCCGTCTGGAGTAGCCGAGGGTGCCTCCAGAACTGGGCAGGGGGGTTGTGGAGGGACCCTGAGGTCAGATCCTGGGGGCAGAGCTGGGGTCGGATCTTGGACCACAGCTGGTAACCGTGGTTTGGGTTTCCTCTCTTTTTTTCCATCTCTTCCTCTCCTCCCTCCCCACCCCCAGACACCCTTCCAGTCCTCAGGCCTGGACACCAGCCGAACTACCCGGCACCATGGGCTAGTGGACAGAGTGTACCGGGAGCGTGGCCGCCTTGGCTCCCCACATCGCCGGCCCCTGTCAGTGGACAAACATGGAAGGCAGATATCCTTTTCCCAGAGGATGGGGGTGGGGGGGGCGGGGACCACTTCATCCAGCTGATGGACCTGACTGCTGCCAGCTCTGTGATAGAATCAGGGCCTCTCCAGTCCTCCAGGGCTACCGGGCCCCACCAAGAGGGGGTGCCATTGCATGGCAACCCTGGAAGACTTCCTGGAGGAGGCAGTGCAAGCTGAGGAGCCTTTAGCCAGGTGGGGGCTAGGGGAGCACAGGGAACAATGACACAGAGGAGGCCACTGGAGCACACAGCCTGAGATGAGAGTTGGGAGGGTACGCTCAGATGCCTGACTGGGCAGAGGGGCCCAGGAAGGCTGTGAGCAGGGCACCCACACGTCAGGGCCATGGTGGTGGACCCCTCTGGGGGCCATATGGAGCCAAGGCAGTGGGGCCAAGGGGGATCTGAGCCAGACACAGATCAGAGGGAGGCTTGATCTGAAGACACAGAATTTGCCTTTGCACCTCTGCCAAGCAGAGAGGTTGTCAGGAATGCCCCCCCCACCACCACTGACTTGGCTGCCCCTTGGTACTTAACCAGCCAGGCTCCCCCGCCACTAGGGTCTGAATGGCTGCTCCTGGGAACCCCGGCTCTCTAGAACAGAGAAGTCTGTTCTTTCCTGGTTCTCGTTTCCATGGGCTAGGGGAGCCTGAGCAACTGGGCGCCAGACCAAGCCCTTGGGCCCTGGGAGTCACCCCGTCAGCCCAAAGAGTCAAGACTGGGGTCAGCTGAACTAGACTCCCTGCAGCCCCCCCTGCGGGCCCCCGTTTCATGGCTGAGGCCCCTCTTGGAAGGGGTGCAGCCTGCACGTGCGCTTGCAGGGGGTGAGTGCTGAGTGCTAGGTGGATGGGGCTGCACCCTGGGGGCTGCTCGCAGCCAGGCAGGAAAGGCCCCCGCCCCGAGGCCCCAGCTGTTTGCCGGCTCCCAGCAGCCTGGCTACTCGGGCTGGCCAGCGCAGGGTTCTTGGGGCTCAGGGCAGGGCCTCAGCCGACAGCACCATCCCCTTAACTCATACTCACGCGGACAGCTGCCCATATGGCACCGTGTACCTCTCGCCACCTGCAGACACCAGCTGGAGAAGGTCAGTGACCCAGAGCCAACCCCCAGCCCTCTCATGGGAAACAAAACTATACTTTCATCGTGGCCGTGCTTGGAAAACCAATACGCAGTCACTTAAAAATGACAAAACTTAGAAGCATCCAGAAGTTTCTAGAAATCAGCTCTATCCCTGTAAACAATGAGGTCACAGTTTTGGGGTCTTCCAGGGATTTTTTTTTCCCCTCTATTTATGACTTTTTTTTTCCTTTTCTTTTTTAAACAAAGTTGGGATTGTAGTGAATATTCAGTGTTGTCACTCGCTTTATTTAATTTAATGCTCTGGTGTGATTGTTTCCCACATTCCTGAAAAGCCACAGAAAATTTGATTGGAAAAGTATTATATATTTATTACTAGAAGATTAGGAAAATACATAAATGCATCTAGAAGATGAAAAAAAAAGTCCATAATGCGATCATCTAGGAAGATCTAAGATAACAACAATAATATAGTTAATATAAATACCTACAATAACACAGGTGATAGTCGCACACCAGTGTGAATGTACTTAATGACATAGAAGTGTATACTTAAAAATGGTTAAAAAGACAAATTTTGTATTTATTTTACCACACATACACAAAAAAACATATGTAGGTGACTTCAGTAAACAAAGACCCAAAGTAAGCAAGCTGTTAAAAAAAAACACAGCACAAAATATATCATTCAATTAGGGACTTCCGTAATTAGGGACTTCCCTGGTGGCGCAGTGGTTGAGAATCTGCCTGCCATCGCAGGGGACACGGGTTCGAGCCCTGGTCCGGGAAGATCCCACATGACGCGGAGCAGCTAAGCCCGTGAGCCACAACTATTGAGCCTGTGCTCTAGAGCCCGTCAGCCACAACTACTGAGCCCGCGTGCCACAACTACTGAAGCCCGCGCGCCTAGAGCCCAAGCTCTGCAACAAGAGAAGCCACCGCAGTGAGAAGCCCACGCACCGCAACGAAGAGCAGCCCCCGCTCGCCGCAACTAGAGAAAGCCCACGCGCAGCAACTAAGACCCAACAACAAAGACCCAATGCAGCCAAAAATAAATAAATAAATAAATAAATAAATTTTAAAAATAATGTAATTAAGTGCCCACCAAGCACGTGTTCAATATACCAGGTCCTATTTCAACCATCACATACATCAACTGATGTAAGACGCACAGACGTCTGTGGAGTTGGTGCTGTTATCCTCCCCATTTTAGGCATAAGAAAGCGCGCAGAGAGGTCAGAACACTTGCTCAGGGACAGACAGCTGGTGGGGAGCCAGGATCCCCCTGCCTCCTCACAGCTCAGCTGGCCCCAGGGTCAGAGACAGCCCGGTCCTCTGTAACCTGCTGTTGTCCTTGAACCAAGTTTCCTCCACGTCACTCTCAGTGTCTGGGACATCCCCGTTGGGTGTGTGTGGCTCTTTCCCCAAATTGGCTATGCAGCTGGACCTGCCCTTTGCGTGTCTGCCCAGCTCCCCATGGCTGCCCCTGGTTTCCTAGGCAGCTGAGGGGTTTTTCTGGGGACCTTCCCTCCAGGCACCTGCAGCTGGGGGCAGATTGTGTTATTGGGGCAGAGAGTGGAGCCTTTCCCAGACTCCTGGGAGCACTGGGGTGGTTGGAGCAAGACCCCCCTTGGCCGTTGGTCACCAGTAGGGGACTCCATGATGGGTTCATACCCCCAAGGCTGGGCCACTGTGGGACTGTCAGGCCCCCTCTCTTCAGGGTTTCAACAGGAAAGCACTACCCTTTCCCTAAAGCCGCGAAGGCCATCGAAGGGGCAGGTATGGGCAGGGGCTGGTTAGGAACGGAGGGACAGCTGTGCTGCAGCCTTTGCAAACGAAAACCACAGTCACTGTTGTGGTTCTTCAGGGTTTTTGCTCAGGTATGCAGCTCACAAAAATGACCCATGACTGCCACCCTGTTCCATCGGGTGGGTCCCAGATAGAGTGGAGCCAGGACTGTCCCTTTGTCCCCTTTGGGGCCAAGGCTCACTGTCTCTCTCCTCTCCCCAGGACCAATTCTGACTCTGCCCTGCACCAGAGCACAATGACGCCCACCCAGCCAGAGCCTTTTACGGGTGGGTCCCAGGACGCACACCAGAAAAAAGGTATCAACAGGGCCCATGGGTGTCTTTCCTGGGGTCAGGCAAGTCCAGTGGGTGACCGCTGTGCTCCCAGAGGTCACAAATATGTAGGTGGACAGACCTGAGAAGGAAGACTCAGCAGGTGCTGTGGGACAAGGGGAGGGGTTCAGGGAAACTTTGAGATGGCGCTATTTGAGTTGGATTTTGAGGAGTGGGTAGAAGTTTTCTAGGTAGAGAAAACAGTCCCTGCAAACTCAGATTGGCTTCTGATTATGGATTCAGGGTATGGCCGTGCAGTCTGGGGGCCTTGCAGATTCTTTCAAATGTTGGGAGCAGCAACCCCGGGGAAAAGGGGCATTTATCAGCTCGTGACCAACAGTCGGAACTAGATGCGCAGCTTCAGGTACCGTTTGATCCAGGGCTTCACACTGGATTGTTTCCCGGCTCTGATGCTCGGAACCTCTTGGTTCACAGGGTCTGTCCTGGCAACAGTGGGTGGAAAAGAGGCTAACTGTTCCCTAACTCTTGTCCAGAGCCTCCTTTCCAACTGGGTCATGCACACACCCCTGCAGCTGGGGCAGATCTGTGCCCAGGCCTCAGTTCCTCCTTGGAGCCAGGTATGGAGGCAGCATCCCTGGGACCTTCCAGGAAGGTACATGGCATCTTAAAAACTGGGGCAGTGTCACCCAGAGAGGGGAGTGTGACGCTGTGAGGCCAGCCCTAGAAACCCATGTGGGCCTGATCTGCTCCAAGACACTGAAACCAGACAGTTAATCATTTACACTGCAGGTCCAAACGTTTACCACTTTTTTGGTAGCATTTCACCGTGCGAGTATGTAAACATACCGGGGAGATTTTGCTGATAGAAGAAGGATGGTCAACCAGAACTTCACCCCTTGGTGGGCAGGGGCTCTCCTCGTGTGATCTTTCCAGCTCATTGGGCATCAAAGGCGAGATTGCAGAAGGGAATGTCTCCATAATAAAGGCGAGGGTTCCAAATGCCTAGGGGTGACGAGAATGGACCTGGCACTTCCTTCCTGTTCCTGATGCTGGGGGCAATTCAGAGGGCGCTGTCTATCCTGAGGGGGGTCCTCCAGGAACTTGGGGCTTTGGGAGTGGGTGAGTGGGCTTTGCCCTCCCCAGGGACTCTTTGTGACCGTGAAAGGACCCCTGGCAGCTCAGAGTCCAGTTGGCCTTGGTGGGGGGGGGGACACATCACCTCTCCCCGTTCCTCTAGGAGGGGCCCAGGCAGTAATGAAGTCTGGTGTTAGCCTGGCTGTCCTCCCATCCCCCAGTCCAGGTTTCTAGAAGGAGGAATTAACCTCGTCCTTCTAATTGTGTTCGTAGTGGTGCTATTGCAGGTGAAAAACTGAACCTCCAACAGGCATAAAGAAATTGGATCTCATAAAGAAAGTGTTTAATCTCACCTCAACTGAAAGTTGTAAGGAAAGGGGCCTTCAGGCACAGCTGGTTCCAGGGCCTCGAACGATGCCCATCCAGTCCCTCAGACCTTCTCTCTCCTCCTTTCCTCCTCTGGGACTGGTTGGCATTGCAGCTAACTCACGGAGCCGTAGCTACCATGGTTGGATCGACCTCAGACTACGTTGAGCTACGTGGCTTGGTGCCAAAAGCCCAAGAGGGGCCCGGCCTCTGGGTGCTGACAGCCCAGAGGGGGAGGCAGGTGTCCACAGGGCTGTAGGTGGGGTGCACGGGGTGAGGCGACCAGTCATGGGAGACGAGGAGAGATTCTTGGCTGTTCTCTGCAGCCCGAGGCCCGAGTGGGTCCTGTGAGAGGCAGAGTCGACACACGTCCTTAGCTCCAGAGCTTTCATTTTCATTTCTTTTTAAGTCACAGGTTCTCTGACTTTTTTTTTTTTTTAACTTTTCTTTTTCTTTCTTTCTTTCTTTTTTTTTTTTTTCTAAGGAAACTCTTTTTTACTTTAGTACAATCCCCAGAAGTTACTGTTGGGGCAGTTACATTCATATCACGGTCGTGACTCTATAGGTCAGGGAAGTGCCCTCCTGGTGCCCCCACGCAGCTGCAAAGATTCCTTTTCTGCTTCTCCTTCTTCTCCAACCCCACCCCACCCCAGTCTTACTATTAACAGTCCCTGGAATGGAGGAGACCACATCAGAGATGGACAAGAACCTTTCCAAGCAAGCATGGGACACCAAGAAGGTAAGAGCCTAAGAGTTTTCGGAAGTGGTTTTCCTTCTTGATCTTTTTTTTTTTTTTTTTTTTTAATAGCACAACCCACGTGAAGATGGTGGAATAGCACACTGGGGGAGCGTCGCCTTCCCTGAAGTGTGAACCTCATTCAATTTTTTTTTTTGGCTTTGCTGCACAGCATGCGGGATCTTAGTTCCCCAGCCCGGGATTGAACCTGGGCCCTTGGCAGTGAGTGCTCGGAGTCCTAAGCACTGGACCACCAGGGAATTGCCTAAACCTCATTCAGTTTTGACCAGTCGCATAAGCCTTGAATACTAATGGCAGGCCTGTTATGCTGGTGAAAACCATGTAAAGAATTAAAATCTATGTTCACTTTGGCAGCATGTATACTAAAATTGGAACAGTGCAGGGAAGATTAACATGGCCCCTGTACAAGGATGACGTGCAGATTCACAGAGCGTTCCATATTTTTATGTGTAGTGATGGATGTTAACTATTAACTAGACTTACTGTGGTGATCACTGCAGTATATACAAATATCGGATTATGATGTTGTACACCTGAAACTAATATAATATTATATGCCAATTATACCTCAATGAAAAAAGAAAGAAAGAAATTGAAGCCAGGGAAGTTAAGTGATTTGCCCGAGGCTGTGAAGATACTTAGGGTTTAGAACGTATACCTCCTAATTTTTAGCCTGTGATCGTTCTACTAACCCACAGTATTGGGTAATTATCATCGTTTATCGTCATTCTTTTTTTTTTTTTTTTTTTTTTTCTGTTGCACCGCACCGCACGCGGGATCTTATTTCCCCAACCAGGGATTAAAATTGTGCCCCCTGCCAGTAGAAGCACGGAATCCGAACCACTGGACCTCCAGGGAATTCCCTGTTGTCATTCTTAAACATAAACTTCCATTCACTTGCACAATAATTGCAGCTTTTATTCGAGTACAGAGTCTGCTTGGAATTCCCAATTGGATTGGGATTTCTGTGTTATTTCCAGGTCCAGAAACAAATTTCTCAAGTTCAGCCTACAAAAATGTGTAGTGATAAGATAGAATTCGTGCCATGAATACAGATTTCAACGAATTTGAATAGAACAAAAATGCATTTAACACTAAAGCGATTTTGAATGTTTTTTTAAAAAAAATTGAAACCCATTGCCGGTCAAGTTGCGGTGAAGGGGCAGCAACGAGAATTGCTCGTCCCTGTCAGGAACTCGGAGGCAGATGATGAATGAGCAAACAGCACTATGTTCCTCAAAGGCATGTGTTCAGAACGTTCGGAATCAACAGGAAACAACCTGAATGTTCGACAGTAGGGGATTTATAAGGAAATTGTCCTCAGTCCCTCGTGTGGAAAGCTCTGTGTGTATGAGTTGGGATCTTTGAAGGAATTTTAAAGGCATGAGAGACTTGTGATAAAACTGGTATGTGGAAAGAGCAGGATAAAGCTGTTTAGAAAGGCACAAGACATGTAAAGATGCCCACAGATCCCTGGGTGTGCAGGACCAGGCTCTGGGGGAGACCCGAGTGCAGCTCTGAGCAGCACTATTGGCCTTTTAATCTCCATCTGCATGTTCCAGTTTTGCACAAGGAACGCATATGATTTTCAAACGTGGGGGGAAAAACTTAAAAATTCTAACAACCCAAACAAAGTCAAAAAGTAACTGAAACGTCTAGTTGCAGAGAGGTGCGTCAGTAAGGACAGCAGGGTCCCTACACATGCCCAAATGTGGTGCTGCCATAAAGAAAGTGAAGATGGCCAGCGTCGTGACTCTGGGGAGGGGGACGGCCCCAGCATCCTGGGAGTGAGAAGATGGTGGCAGAGCCCAGCATCTTGGCGAGACTTCCTTTAACTGCTGCTCGAAACGATGCATCTGTGAGGATGTCAGTAAAGGAATTCCTGTGGATTCGTTGGGGGTGGGGTGGGGGGTGATGGGTGAATTTTTAATACTGTTTAGAAATCTATTAGGATCCCATAACATTCGTGGAATGCTTTTGAAAAGATTTTTTAGAAAAAGTCATTGTCAAAGTGCTTTGTAAAAAATCTGGTAATGAAGCGAGTGTTTACTCACGGAATTAAGGAGCCTGTGGCCAAGTAGAAACCCGTTCCTCCGGCATTCCCTGCAGGGGCTAAATGCCTGCTGGTCACGTGTCCCCCCCTTAGGCTCCCCAGTCACTGCCAGTCGGGCCTCCCCCACCCCACCGCACTGGGTGTGTGCATGGGAGGCAGGCCTAGCCCCCCCCCCCCCGCCGGTGTGTCCACGCTCCTGTAACGCGTCAGCCAGGAGTGTCTGCCCCAGGGCCCAAGAGGCAGAGAGGAATAAGGGAACATGACACAGCCAAGCCCTCCACTGGCATGCCAGGTTCTGTTCAGTCATGTCTGCTGCCATCGGAAGAGAGTTTCCTCCTTTGTCCTTGAACAGGTCTGGGGACCCTGCCTGGAGCCTGCAGTTCTTGGATGGCGATAGTGTCCCGGGTTCACAGAAGGGGAAACAGGGTTTCTCTGAGACCCTCTCCCCGGGGCTGGTCTCCAGGGCAGCCACGGTCTCTGTCCTTGGGCCGCGTGGGCCAGGGAGCACGTCAGCACCAGGGTCGCCGTGGGAGTCGCAGCTCTGGGGCACCGCACCGCTGGAAGGCGGGTCAGCAGGGGGCGTGGGGAGCACCCTCTGTGTTATTTAGGGCATGCGGTTTGAGCCTCCTCAGGCTTCTCCACGTGGTGTCCTTCCTTGCCATGGACAGAGGCGCACAAAACAGAGGCAGCCCCTGCCACTGGAGCCCTGTCTGCCTTGACTCAGGAGTGACACAGGGTGTTAGCCTGGAGGCCCCTGGGTTTTCAGTGGCCCTGCCCCCCGGCTGGCTGCTAACAGCCATGGTACAGCCCTGGGGGGTTCAGATGTGAAGAGTGGGCAAGCTTCCTCTTCTTCCCCAATGCCTGCTCTCACAGGGGACCACACCACCCCTGGGCTGGGCCCACAGGTAGACAGAGTTGAAGCTGGGAGGGGGCTATAGAAAGACCATCTCCACACAACTCTTGGTTTTGCCCCTGGGTGTGTCTGGGGCAGGCCCCCCCAATCCCATGGGGCCACGTGTTCTTCATCTGCAGGTAAACTCCATTCTTGTTGAGCATTTCTTAGCCCTGGTGGGGAGAAGCCATGTTGTGAGGAGGAGCAGCGCACATGAGGAGGCCAGCTCAGCCTCTGCTGTCTTCTCTTTCAGACGGGGTCCAGGCCCAAGTCCTGCGAGGTCCCTGGAATCAAGTAAGTCTTAGCAGGGCCCACCCTGTGTGCCCAAGGCCACCCTGGGCTGCTTGGACGATGCTAGGGCTTCCCCTCCGCTCATGAGGCTACAAATCCTGACAAGAGGGGAACTGTGCTGCTGGCAGCCACCCAGCAAGCCCCACCGCAGGGGGACACTCCTTCCCTTCCTTCCCTGAGATGACAGAGCCCCTGTCCTAGCCCCAGCACACTTACCCCTCAGACACACCCTTTTCCTGGGCAGTGGGAGGACCCTCACCCCGGCCCCCATCCCACAGGGATAGGCTGCTTCCTGAGGTTCCACTAGAGGTGCTGACAGTCGTTTCTCCAGCAGGGCAGTGCCTAGTTATGGGGTGTCATTTTGCGCCTGCGAATTTTTTTGCACCAGCCTTCTCCTGCCCCTGCCACAGCTTTCGTGGGAGAACAGGCCAGCCGCCGCCCCAAGAGCTCACCGCCCCCTCTGTCTGGCCTTTCCCCCCAGCATCTTTCCATCTGCCGACCAGGAAAACACTACAGCCCTGATCCCTGCCACCCACAACACGGGGGGCTCCTTGCCTGACCTGACCAACATCCACTTCCCCTCCCCCCTCCCGACCCCGCTGGACCCCGAGGAGCCCACCTTCCCTGCGCTGAGCAGCTCCAGCAGCACCGGCAACCTTGCAGCCAACCTGACACACCTGGGCATCGGCGGTGCCGGCCAGGGTAAGGCCGGGCTGGGTGGCGGGGACACTCCCTTCCCTGACAGAGGTCACTGTCTAGTGAGAATGACAAGTGTGTTTGAATGATGACTTAGCAGGGTCACGTCCAAAATGCCAGGCATGGGGGTGGAGCACAGAGTCCACCAGGGGGGTTCAGGGTTGCCAGGCTGACCCAAGGGGAAAGGCATCTGGGCAGAGGGCACAGCCTGGGCAGAGGACCAGGGCTGGGAAAGCTCATGCCCCCAGGGATGGGACCATGGTTCTTAGGGGGGGCTGGGGGCTTCAGAGAGTTCAGGTGGGCCAGGCTTTCCTCATGCCCCTCATCAAGGGACAGGCCTGATCTGTTCCTCTCCCCCACCTCTCCCACTCCCCCCACCCCGACCCCCCAATCCCCCGACCATGGCTGCCTGCTTAGGATGCTCCAGCCCGGCCCTTTCCCCTGAGGGCGTTTCATGGGCCCCTGGCCTGTCCCAGTATCCCCCGGTGCTGCCCCAACCCTGTTCCTCCTCGGGACTTCTGGCAGCACCGTCCTCCTGTGACTCAGGCAGGGACCCTGGAGGTGTCCTCCTCCACTCAGACCCTCTCCCCTGCGTGGCCTCCATCTGCTTGCTCCCCGCCCAGCCCCTGCCTCTTCTCCACCCAGAAGGGCCATCAGCTCATGGCCCTCCTCTGGTCAGGACCTTGCACAGCACCTCAATTTCCTCCCTAGTGAAAGCTTGAGACCCCCAGGGCCCCCTAATTCCTGCTCCCCATGCCGACTCCTCTCCAGCCAACAGGCTTACCGCTGACCACCGTGGGGCCTTTGCACACGCCACCCCACCCACACAGCGCTCCTCCTCCAGGCTCCTCACCCCATTCCCTACGCAGACCGCCTCCCCTCCCCTCTGCAGGCCTTCCTGACTCCCTGCCCATGCCCCTGCCCCCTCTCACGCTGGGTTGCTTTTCTGCACTCACCGTGCTGCTGTTGAGTCACTATTTTGCTCTTTCGTCTGTCCTCTGGGCTGGGCCTTGATCTCCCATACCCTTGCTCTGACCCCTCTACCCACGTTGACTGTGGGAGGCATGGGTTTGCGCCCAGGGAGGAGACAGGACGGGCCCCCAACAGCCTGGTGGTGGGACGGGCAGGAGGGGCCGTGGGGACTCACGTGTGTCCCCACATGTCTCCGGACTCGGCGGTCGGTGAGAGCACTGCCTCGCTGTGCCCTCACTGTCCTGGAGCCACAGCACAGGTCAGCGCTCACCCCGTCCACAGGCCCACGGCACCTCCGCCCCGAGCATGGTGGGTAGCGCCGCGCAGCGTTTTCTGAGAGAGAATCACACACTCAAATTTGTGTTTGCCACACTTGCATTTGTGTTTGCCACACTTGCTCTGGCTGCCCCGGGGAGAAGCTGACTGTGAGGAATGGGCGGCAGCCCCTGGACCAGGGCAGAGCCCCACTGGGAGCTTTGCAGAGAGATTTCAGGGTGAAATTGGCCAGCCTTGGAGCCGGGTTGATTCAGGGAGTGAAGGAGAGCAAGGAGCCCGGAGTCATTCCCGGCTTTGGTGCCGACCGGGCCAGGGCCAGGTGAGGGTTGTTGAGGGTGGTGCAGACGTTCCCTAGGTATTTAGGCGAGGAGATAGAGGCCAGAGTGGTGAAGAGGAGAGTGACATTCTGCCTGATGCCATTCAGGCTGTGTTCTTTTTCCCATGCACCTGGCCCCGTGCCCACTGAGGCTCAGCCATCGGGCAGAGGATACTGGCCCTGGCCGTGTGCACCCCACTCACCCACCCACACCTCCAGGGAAGGCCCAGAAGGCAAAACGAGCAGATTCAGGGGAGCCCCAGATCCGTGGCCCTCCCAAGACACCAGTGGGTGGGCAGCGTCCACAGATGCCTGTGCAAGGCAAGAAATCAGAAGGCCGGCCCTGGGGCTGCTGGCCCTCCAGCAGAGAGTTGCTGTTTCCCGGCCCCCGTTTTTCTCCTCACGCCTTGGCAGCAGCCTCCAGGGCACCACCCCCTCTGCTGGAGGGCCCTTGGCAGCCCCCCAGGGCCCGCCCGGGAGCCTCGCACCTCCAGCCCACGCCGAGTCTAAACAAGTACAGGAAAACACAACACATGTGAAAACCATAGATGCGGGAACGAGTGCAGACCCCGAGCGTGGGGCCCAGACCCCAGCCTGCCTGGCTCAGAGCTTCGGCCCGGTAATGTCTGACATGTGTTCGGTTGTTTGCGAACCTGCCGCTCCAGCAGCTTGCCTGGCAGGGGCCTCACTCTCCGGGCGTGTTTTAAATCAAGCAGAGCCGCTGGCCCCTGGCACACATGGAGATCGCCCCCCCACACCACCCGGCCCACCCTGCAGTCAGGACGTGAGCCGGTGGAGGAGGAAGAGGGAGGCCTCCGCCGCCAGGGAGACAGTGGCCCCTCTCATCTCCTTCCAAGTTTGCCGAAGTCGTTTCCCTGGCTGCGCGCCGGAAGCGGGAAGTGGGCAGGCTGAGGTCCTCCTTCCCTGCACAGCTCCGTGGCCGGCTAGCCCCGTGCACAGGGCTTCCATGCCACTGGGGCGGGCTCCTGCCACCTGGGCTGCCCTCCCCTGGCAGCTCTCCCTGCCCACGCTAGGCTTCCCTTCCAGCTGGCCCCGCTTCTTTTCCTGAAGTTGATCCAGGTTGTCAAAAGGAACTCAACAGCAAGGCATCCCTCAGCCCTCCCGGCCCAACTGGTGTCTCAGGGGGTGGTGGCCGCCCCATGTGAGGCCAGGAGCTCACGTTACAGGCTAGCAGAGGATTAAAATCTCCCTTGTCTTCAGGACAGATGTCAGAGGCAGCAGCCGAAGGGCCAAATCCAGCCCCCCAGTATATTTTGGCTGGCCTACGATTGTGTGTGTGATGCTTTGAATTGATATTCAAATATGCATGTAAAAACCTGGGTTTCCAGCTTCTCTTGAAGAGTCAGGCCCAGCAATGGTGGGTCGAGGTCGTGTGCCTCAAGCTGGGCTAGAGCACTGCAGTTTGCTGCGGGCCCCTCCCGTCCCCGTCGCCCCTCAGTTCCCCTCTCTCTTGGCATCTGCCTCTGCTGCTTACTGAGCCCCGACATCTGCTCCCGACGTGCATGTTGAGCGTTCCTTGGCCCGCCGGACACATGAAGCGTCGGATGCTCAGAGAAGACGAGGGAGCAGTGCAGGGTCCCGACTCCCAGTGTGCTCTCAGCAGGCATCTTCCGGACTCCTCCTGACTAGGCCTCTGTCGATGGCTCCCTTGATGTCGCTGTGTTTGCAGCAGCCTGATTCTGGGCCCAAGGTCTGTGCAGAAACAGGCCCCCGGGGGCTCTGCTACAGGAGCTGTCGACGGTGCCAGGCCCCCCCAGCAGTGCTCAGCCGAGTGGAGCTGCCAGGGCATCCGAGGGGAAGTGCAGGCGTGACTGGGCTCGCCTTGCACAGATGACACAGCCCCAGCGAACAGCTGCCTGGGGTGGAGGGAAGGCTGCCCATCATCTCCCCTCAGTGTATGCTGGGTGCGTTCTTGCCAGCCCTGGAACCGGCCACCTCACCCGCTGGAACCACGTTGATCTGGTGCCCTCCGCGGGGTGGGCCCAGCTCCCCCGGTGAGTCAGGCACCTTCACCTGGCCTTGACTGCGGGCCAGATTCTCTTCTGAGCCTGCTCACGACCTCTCAGTTCTCCTCACGGTGAACTGGAGAGGACAAAGAAACTGAGTCTGGGGTGATCAGGCCAGGCCCCCAGGGCTCCCTTCCCCCCCAGCATCAGGGGGCCCGTTGCTTCCCTGGCACAGTGCCCCAGGATCATCTGGCAGGCCCCAACACACTGAACTTGACCTCACTTAGCTCCTTCACAGCAGACACATCCAGGGATCAGATTGCTGGGGGAGGGGGCCAGGGTGAGGGAAGGGGTGACTTGGAGCCCCCCCCCAGCAAGAACTCCATCAGGAAGAAGATAACTGAGTTTCTTGCTCGGGCATCCTGGTGGGGTTGGTGCTGCAGCATGGGGAGTGCACGAGGTGGGAGGAGAAGGTTGTGGGTGCGTGATGTCGGGGGAAGGGCTGCCAGATACAGAGGTCAGGGGCCAAGGGGAGATCTGGCCAAAGGAGCAGTTATGGGAAGGGGCACGTTCACGGAATGAGGGTGAGGAGAACGATGAGGCTCAAGAAGAAACTGCAGCATCAGGCAGCACCGATTTGGTTGGAGCTAACCAAAACCCAAGCCACTTTAGGAAAAAAAAAAGGGGGTGGGACTGTCTCTGAAACCAGGGAAGTGCCAGCGTGCTGGGTCTGGGGCTCAGGTGCTATCTCTGCCCCTCAGCTCCCTTGTGGTTACCAGGATGCCTCCTCACAGAATTCTGGACCTCCCTTCCTGGAGTTCCATCAAAAGCCCCTGGGCAGGGTCTCATTTGGCCAGCCTAGTCACGTGTCCATCTGGGGGCCAATCATGCGGTAGCCCAGAGGTGGGGAAGCGCTGATTGGCAGGACCTGCGGGACACGCCCCTCCTGGAGGGATGGCAGGATCTGTGGGGAGAGTGTTGGTCAGCACTGGAGGTGGGAGCCCGTGCAGAGCTGGGGGACCCTGAGGTCAGGGTATCGGGACCTCAGAGGGGACATCCCGGGTTTGGTGATCCGGATGTGCCCACTGGCGTCTGTCCTAGCGATTGGACTGTCCTCAGCAATGACCCTGGGAGTGTGAGTGCCCCCTGCCATGATCCCAGTGGCTGGCATCACGCCCACCCTCCCTTCCTTTCAGGGATGAGCACGCCTGGCTCCTCGCCACAGCACCGCCCGGCCGGCGTCAGCCCGCTGTCCCTGAGCACGGAGGCAAGGCGGCAGCAGGCCCAGCAGGTGTCGCCCACTCTCTCCCCACTGTCACCCATCACTCAGGTGCGAGGGCTCAGGGGGGCGGGGGAGGTGGGGCCCTGCTCTGCTTCTCTGGGAGGCCTCATGCTCCTTCCAGGGAGCAGAATCCTGAAAATCTTGCCAACATTTTTTTTGCTTTTTGTTGTCAAATTTTCAAACACACGGGGAATGCAGATATCAGTGGCCTGGATTCCCCTGTGCCCATCATGGCTGTTAGCTTGTGCCCGTGTGACTGGGCATTCTTTATTATGCTGTTCTCTTCTTTAGGATCTAGTTGCAATTTCCCAAAATAAAATGTTTAGAGAAGGTTTTTTTTTTTTTTTTTCCCCAATTTACCATGTTTGCTTCGTCTGCTTCTTTGGTAGTTTGTGTGTGTCTAGGAGTTGGTCCGTTTCATCAAAGTTATTCCACGTGCCAGCATACAATTGTTCGTAGTACTCTCATAATCGTTTTTATTTCTGTAAAGTGGTTAGTAATATTGCCCCTTTCATTTCCGATTTCCATAATTGGAATCTTCTCTTTTTTAGTCAATCCAGGCTCGTAGAACGAGTTAGGAAGTGTTCCCTCCTCTTCTATTTTTTTGAAAAGTTTGAGAAGCATTGGTATTAATTCTTCTTTGAACATTTGGTAGAATTCAGTGAAGGTGCTGCGGTCTTGGCGAATCTTCACTGGAAAGTTTTTGGTGGCTGATCCCAACGCCTTACTCGATATCGGTCCTACTCAGACGTCCTTTTCCTTCTTGGGTCCGTTTCGGTAGTTTGTGTGTTCTGAGGAATTTGTCCATTTTGTCTGCTTTTCAGTCCCTGATAGATAATATTGTTTCTTTGGCTTTTAACATGACCTCGATGGTCTTATCCACCCACAACGAAATTAACAGTAGTTCTTCTATACCTTCCACTGCACGGCCTGGTCTCGGCTCCCCACCGTGTCTCTGTCTCTTGTACAGTTCTTGTTCAGATTAGGATCCAAACAGAGCCATGCGTGGCTCCTAGCGGCTGTGTCTTCTTCAGTCTCTTCATCCGTGACCCCAGCCTCTTCTTCCCTCCCCGCCACGCCCCACCCCTGAGGCCTGCCTTCCCTTTCCGGAAACTCCTTTCCGGCGTTCTGCTAAGTGTTTACATCCTGTAGCTCCTGGGCACAGCCAGCCTCCCTCAGAGGGCAGGAGCCCTTGCCTGCCTGCCTGCCTGAGGAACTGTCCGCGCAGACTCGTGAGCCTGGAAAACTTGCCTCTGGTTATTTTCCTCTTTCCAACTCCAAGAGGGGCCTGAGCTGGTCATTGCCGAGTGACCACACAGGGACCTCCATCAGCCCCAGCGTTTCCAGCCTCCCCTTGGTGCCCAGGCTGCAGGGTGGCGGGAGGGGGTTCCTTCTCCCCGGCAGGACCCCACAGGGGCTAGGTGCTGGCTCCCCGCTGGGCTGCCAGAGTGTGGTGCCCTGTGCCTGCCCACAGTGGGGAAACTCCAGCTCAGAGAGGCGGGGGATGGGGGTGGAGCATCCTGAGTCTCTGCAAGTGTGGAAGGGTGTGCAGTGAGAAAGGCTCACTGGGGGCAGGCCTACTGAGCTGCGGCCCAGTCCTCCGTGGGCCTTGGGGGAAGCCCGCTTCGCTTCCCTGGTCCAGGGTCTGGACATCCCTCTGTTCATCTCTCACTTCAGTGTCAATCACGCCAGGCCATGGGGGTCCCCTGGGGGCCAGGTGCTCACAGCCCGCCCGGCCCACTCCTTTGAGCATGTGTCCCACCTGATGCCCTCCTCTCCCTTCAGGCCGTGGCCATGGACGCCCTGTCTCTGGAGCAGCAGCTGCCCTACGCCTTCTTCACCCAGGCGGGCTCTCAGCAGCCGCCGCCGCCTCAGCCTCAGCCCCCGCCCCCGCCGCCGCCTGCGTCCCAGCAGCAGCCACCCCCGCCGCCCCCGCAGGTGCCTGTCGGCCTCCCCCAGGGCGGCTCCCTGATGCCGAGCGCCAGCCTGACTCGGGGGCCCCAACTGCCCCCGCTTGCGGTCACGGTACCGTCCTCTCTCCCCCAGTCCCCCCCAGAGAACTCGGGCCAGCCGCCAATGGGGATCGACACTGCCTCGGTAAGCCCGGGGCGGGGCCTGACGGGGGTGGGGGTGGGGCTTGTGCAGGAGGAGCCCAGGGGCTGTGGGAGACCCCCATCGGACCTGCAGGAGGAGTGTCAGGGTGCCTGGCTTTATCTGCAGCCACCTTGAGGCTCCACTTTGAGGCCAACTTGGCCAGGGGTTGGGGCTGAGGCAAACACTGCCTGGGGCTGGGAGCTCAGTGGGGGATTCTCCCTGGAATCCTCAAGCCAAGTTTGTCACCCTGGTATAGATGGGGAAACTGAGGCACAAGCAGGGGTCAGGTGCCCCAGACTTCACCCAGGACGGGCCACCCCACGTCTGGCTGCCAAGCCCTCCCCCATGGCCCCGGTTGCCCCGCTCAGCCCTTCCCACCCAAGACAGGGCTTCCTCGGAGGCAGGGAGAACACGGAGCTCTCAGGGCCTAGGGAATGGACTTCTGAGAGCCAGAGAGATGGAGCTGAACTTGGAGGAGAAGAAGGGATGAAGCCAGTTCTGTGGTTCATACAGCACAGTGCCCTGGGCCGGGGGCCTGCAGCTCAGACCATGGGACCCCTTGCCTGGGGCCAGGCTTGGGGTAACAAGTGCTAGGTTTTGACCCCTGCACCCCAAACCTTCCTGCCTGTTCAGACTTTCACCCAGGTTGCCCTGATGGGAAGGGAGTGGTCACAGCTACCTTTGGCCACATCCAGAGGAACAGGGACCCACGTTTGGGGCCCAGCCAGCCCTCCCCACTCACTTGGCCCATGGCTGCCAGCCCCAGGATAAATGTCATCAGAACATCATGTGTTCTGCGAAGAACAGGCCCCCCCCCGAGCTGGCCAGGGTGGGCAGGTGACCCAACAGGTAGAAACCCACATTTCCAGGCTGCTCTGATCCCGCAGAGGGCAGACCTCAGGGGTCCCCTTGGATGGGACTGCACCCAAGCCTTGCCTTGGGCAGAAACAGCAGGTATGGGGGTGGCTCTGACAGTGGGGCTGCCTGGGGCACCCAGTTCCATGACACCCTGCCATGGCGGTGCCTTGCTGTGGAGCTGGGGGGACATTGGAGACATGGGCTATCCAGGCCAGGCTCTCGGGTCAGGGTGCTGTTGTCAGGCAACCCCCTCCCCTTCCGTGGGAGTGGTGGCTCCGCGGGGCTCGGGTTCCAGTGGCCTCCTCTGTGAATTTCTGTAGATCCACCCAAGCGAGGAGAATGTCCCTCTGGTCATTTTCCTCTTTCCAACCCGAAGAAGGCCTGAGCTGATCATTGCCAAGTGACCACGCTGGTGTCTCTGACACCCACACCCTGCTGCACGAGCCCTCTGCCCCATCTGGGCTCAACCGCCATCCCAAACTGCTCAGAACAGGCCGCTGAGGCAATGAAGGAGACATAGCACTTAGGGAGCCCTGGGCCGGCCGGCTGGGTCTCATTGAACAAGCTCAGAGAGGTCAGGCAGCTTGCCCAGAGGCACACAGCAGGGGCTCACTGGGTAGGACCAGAGCAGGGTCTAAATCCAGGTCCTGGCCTAGCCCGTCCTGCCCCCCAGGAGTCTGATAAGAAGCCAAGACCCTTTGTCATTCGAGTGAGGAGGTGGCCGTCCTTGGAAATCTGTGGACAGCATAACCCGGCGGACTTGTCCCAAGCAGTACCAGTGATAGTGACTGCCCAGCGCCAGGAGCCCTGCAGTGTGCCCCAGACGGCCTTGGCTGTTAGCCCGAGGGCATCTGACTGGCCCTGGGCCTTCCCTGCCCGTGCGGGTGTGCGTGTTCACACGTGTGCAGCTGTGTGCACACGTATGTGGGTGTGGTGTGCATTTGTGTGAGTGCTCTAAAACCTGCTGAGTAGAGGCTGATCCCTCCGCCCCTCCCCAGCCCCCCAGGGCGATTCTGTGAGGCTGGTTTCCAGGCTCTCTGACCGAATGCCCCCACCCCTCCCAGAGGTGGGTTTGGAGGTAGGGCCCCTTGAGGCCCTGGGCTCAGGTGCCCTCCTGCAGGTGCCCTGGGTATTCAGCTCACCTGAGGGATGGGGCCCCTGCCGGAGGTGTCAGCAGCGAACAGCTAGTCCCGGGAAGCCAGGCCTGGGGCCCCGCGAGCATCCTGACCTGTCTGTCGTCACAGGCGCCGGCTCTGCAGCAGTACCGTACTAGCGCCGGCTCCCCAGCCAACCAGTCTCCCACCTCGCCCGTCTCCAATCAAGGCTTCTCCCCCGGGAGCTCCCCACAAGTAAGGGACGCCGCCTCCCCTCCCCGGCCTCCCCTACTCCAGCCTAGCTGGCACCCCCCACCACGTGTCCCCCATCTACCTGTCTGTCCACCATCTGTGCCTCCCGTCTCACTCCACCCCATCTTGTTCACTCCATCGGGGTGGGGACCGGTGAGGGGCGGCCACCCTGGGCAGTGGCCAAGGAGAAGGCACCCCCTCCCGGAGCTGTCACACTCCCTCAGCGCCTCTGTGGTCCACGCCAAGCCCCAAGTGGGGTTGGCGGGCCCCCCATTCACATCGGCGATGTTGGTGTCGGCTTCGCCCCAGCTCCTCACCCCGTGGCTGGGATGCCGAGCCCAGTGTGTGGCTCAGAGCAGGCATCGAGCGGCCCGTGCCCCCGTCCCCACCCATGTCTGCCCGCCCTGAGGCCTCCTGCTTCCAGGCTTCTGGAGGTGGAGGCGTGCTCCCCCTGCGTCAGGGGGCAGCTGAGGGGACGGCCAGCCTGTGATGGGGGCTCTGACTCTTCAGCCCCCTCCGCCCCTTAGGATGGCGTGTCTCTCGCCTTCAGACCCCCAGCACAGGAAGCAGCCCATCCAGTGTCCTCGTCCTCTTCCCACCGTTGAGGAGACTGAGGCTTGCCCCAGGCAACAGGCAGGGCTAGATCATGTCTATCAGACTCAGGTTTTCCCTCCATACCAGGCACCACGGGACCCCGATCTCTGACACAGACACACACACACACCCCTTCCAGGTTCCTCAGAATCCCTCTTGGCTCTGCTCCACCCATGGCTGCATTCTGTCCGGAACCTTCCATCAGAGGAGAAGGGGTTCCTGCAAAACTGACATCCAGGCCCCAGACTTCTCGCTGTAGCAGCAGAGCCTCCCCAGGACCCCACCACCCCATCCCCAGAATGTCACCAAGCTGAGAAACCTCAGGAGCTACTGCAGTGCCCAAGACCGGGAAGTCTCCTTCTCAGCCAAGGGAAGATAGGGCCTTACTTCCCGGGTAGAGCAGAGGGAGGAGAGCTGTTCCTCCAGGCAGGACGTGGGCTCCTTTGTCCCCGGCGACATGCCCCGCTGTCCGTCTCCCAGGCTCGCAGCCACGCACCCCGAGCCAGGCCCTGTATGTCAGGACAGTAGGCCTAGCCCTCAGGGGACCTGAGGCTGTTCTCATGGCTCACTGATACACGAGGGGCTCTCCCAGGGCGCTCCCTCCACCACCCACGGCAGCCAGGGGTCCCGCTGGGACTGTCGGCGTGCAGCCCCCCACTCTGCAGAAGTCAGGGAAGGTGCAGTGAGCTTGAGGCCAGCCGGGGGTCAGCCTGGTGTCTGCATGCTCTCTGTCCATCCCTGTTGGCTCTGAGCTCTCGCGTCTGGTCTCGTCACGTGGTGCCGAGAGGACGCGGGAGTGGGAGAAGTTGGTCCAGGCAGGGGAAGCAATAGGGGGCGCCTGCCCGCGGTGGGCAGCCCTGCCTGGGGCTGGTGTACGTGAGGCAGGACAGGAATTTAAGGGTGGAGCAGATAGCTCTCAGGAGAGGTTCGCCTGAACCAAAGTGGGCCATTCTGAGCGGAAAGCGTGTTGCTGTCTCATCAAGCCCGTGTCTGTGTGTTGGTTTGTCCGTCCGTCAATTGGGCACTGGCCAGGGAGGCAGGCTGCTCACTCAGATGTGAGGACGGGGCCGGTAGGCTGTCTGGCCCCAACCAGGGGCTCGCTTGGGGGCAAACCATGGTTTTCCACTACAGCTGGATCTCTGGGGACACATTCATCAGCCCATGGGCCTGGGTCACCCCACGCCTCCCCGGCCCAGCCAGCATCTCCCCTGGACACACGAGGCAGCCGCCTTGCCCCACTTGGCCTCAAGCGGATGTCGCGTGTGTCCAGCTGCACCCTGAATCTTAGGCAGCTGGAATTGGCTCCTTTGTGCTGCCCCCTCCCGCCCCAGCCCTTCCATTCTGGGCAGACCTTTCTGGCAAACCCTCATGGTAGCTTCACAAGAGAAACCATATCTGGGGTCTCCTGTGTGTGCCAGGCCTCTCTGGGGCCAAGGCCATGGGGACAGGGTCAGGTGCCCCAGAACAGCCTGCCCCCGGCCTCAGTGAAGGCCATCATCTGCCTCCTTCACAGGTAAACCCAGCAACCTCACAGCCCCCTTTTCCAAACCTGAAGCTGGCGATTTTTAGGGCAAATGTGGCCTTTTTGCCACATTGTCTTTTTTCCTTCTTACTCCTTTCACATTTTTAACTCTTTCCTGGTGTTTGAATGGAATGTCCATCCCCAGGAGCCACCGCACCGGCCGGAGTGGCTGTCCCTTTCTACGGTCAGTCCACTGAACACCCAGAGTGGCTGGGGGCTTCGTGGCCAACTCCTCTCTGGGATGGAGGCCTGAGAGTCAAGCTTTGGCAGTTGTCAGAGAACACGGGGACCTTTCTAGAATAGAGAGCTCAAAGGGGGGAGGTCCAGGGCCTGTGGTCCGTGAAGACTCTGACCTGGAAACGGCCGCAGGGGAGCGACTTCTGCAGGCCACCCTGTTCTACAGAGGAGGAAACAGGCCAGAGCTCCCAGCCTCGGGGAAGCCGAGGGCCCCGGGCGGGGCATCTGTTTCCCCAGGTCTGTTGCCTCCGGTGTGACCTGGCCACACACACGGCCATCCCTTTCCTCCCTTCCACATCCCGCCAGACTCTGTCCTGCCATCTCCCTGGCAGCATCTCAAGAATGGGCAGGAGCTCCACACTCCTATTCTTGGCATCTCCACCGCCTCAGAGGATCCCCAGCCCCCTGCTCCTCTCCCAGGGGCAGCCCCCGTCCGTCTGCCCCAACTGGCATTGGGCAAACAGGAGTGGGGCTGCCTGCCATCGCCCAGGCCCCAGGGCCTCGCGGGCAGGCAGGCAGCCACGGCTGGACAGGTGGGCAGGGGCTTTCCGTGTACCTGTCCCGTGCTCGCTCTGTGCACCCTTCCTGCCCACGTGTCTGTGGCCTGCTGCCTGTCCCGCGTCTCCCGTGTCTGACAAGGTACGCATCCCACCCTGAACACCCAGAGCGTGTCCCGCCTTGCCCCACTCACACACTTTCCTCTGGGGCCTGTCAGGTGGGGTTCCCGGTCCCTGTGGCCCCTCGTCTTCCATCTGATGACAGCGGGTTCACCCACACCTGAGCTTAAGGAGAGGAGATGGGATGGCACTTTGGGGGCAGTTGGGCGGCAGAGGCCCCCCTCCCCCAGGAGCAGGCGGTGGAAAGGAGCCATCATCCCGAGATTAGGGGTGCACCCCTCCACCCCAGCGGGTGTGGGCTCTCCCAGGAGCCCTGAGATAGACGTCATCAGCCTCTCACGTCCTGAGCATCTTCCAGGCAGTTCCAGAGGCCTCCCTCCTCTCCCAGCCCAGGCTGGTGGTGAGGTCCTGGGAGAAGGGTATGGGTGCAGCCAGCCCGTGGGAGCACCCCCCCACCCCATAGCAGCCGCACCCCCTGCCTGGTTTTGGGAACCCTGACGACAGTGGGCCTCTCTTCTGTCTGCAGCACTCTTCCACCCTGGGCGGCGTGTTTGGGGACTCATTCTATGAGCAGCAGATGGCGGCCAGGCAGGCCAATGCTCTGTCCCACCAGGTGAGCGGGCGCCCACTGCAGACGCTCGCCAGACCCGGCCCGCTCCTCTGCATGAGCTTCTCAGCCTCTCCAGTCTCCAGGCTGCAGAGGCCCAGGCCCTGGAGGGGGTGGCTTGGCTTGGCCTCTCCTGGCGTTTGCACCCTGCCCGCAGAAAGAGGCCGCCAGCGGAGGGGGAGGAAGGGTGGGCGGTGAACACTGGTGGGGACAGGCAGTGGCTGTTACAGCGGTGCCTCGGTGTGGGCCGTGCACGTGGGTTTGCCGGGAGGTTGCAGTGGCAGTGCGTGAAGGCCGGGACTGGGGGCGTGTGGGCACGGGAAGGGTTGGCTGCTGTCTGGAGCTGTTCACTCACTCATCCATCCATCCAGCAAGCTCTGAGGGGGCCATGTGCCGGCAGGCCCAGGCAGGTTCGGAGACGGGGAGACCCCAAGGCAGAGGGACTCATGCTTGGCAGCGCCAAGTGTACCTTGGCACGGGTGCTGGGCGTCCTGTAGGGGAGGAGGTGCTGGCGGTCGCAGGCAGGCCGGCCAGCCAACCACGGCCGGGGTCCCAGGGCGGCCAGCTCGGGGGGCTGGCCTCACACCTGTATGCTTCCTCTCCCAGCTGGAGCAGTTCAACATGATAGAGAATGCCATCAGCTCCAGCAGCCTGTACAGCCCGGGCTCGACACTCAACTACTCCCAGGCGGCCATGATGGGCCTCACGGGCAGCCACGGGAGCCTGCCGGACACACAGCCGCTCAGCTTCCCCAGCCACAGCAGCATACCCAACATCATCCTCACAGGTGAGAGGCCGCGGGAGATGGAGTCCCCGCCCTGCAGGGTGAGGCGCGACGGGGCCCAGGTGTCCCTGCCCACGGAGGCCAGAACCCGCCAACCTCGACTCACCGCTGGGCTTACAGGACACAGGCTGGGGGGGCGCACACTGGACCCTGGACCAGGTGTCCGGTGTCCCAGGCTCAAGAGTGAGAACAGGGTGAAACCAGTCCCTCAGCCCTTCACCTCCTGCCCGGTCCCCTGAACCCCAGTAGCTGAGCGTGCCGGGGATGCACGTGACTGTGGGGCGGGCCCTGCCTGCTGGGGCTTGTCCCGCGCAGCTGACCGACACGTAAGAGCTCGCGCATGCTGCGTCGGGCCTCCCCGAGCGGCCTGAGCACAGTGCCCAGGCACCCAGGCTTGCGCACGCGCATGTTGAGTGAGTCTTCTCCCAGCAGAGCTCAGACCCTGCAGTCCCCCACCCCCACCCCTCGTCATGCCCCTGAAGGTTCTAGGTTTTATCAAAGAAGGAGGCGGTTTCCTCATAAGCCAGGGCTGTCGTGGAATTGAGGGTGAGACCCTCTCAGCAGTCCCCACTGACATCTCTAGGATGGAAGGGGTTCCTGCCCAGAGCTCCCCACGGCCGGAGTGCAGACCCAGTGCCTCCTCCCCGCCCCAAGGGTCTGCAGGAGATGCTCTGAGCGCAGAAGCCTAGGCCTTGGAGGTTGTGTGAGAAGGATCAGGCCTCTGTGATTGTCCAACGGCCCAGAAAGAACAAAACTTCCATATCCGTTTCCCAGATTGGGAAACTGAGGCCCAGGGTCTCACCACAGGTAGAGGAAGGAGCCCAGGTGCGAACCTGGGTCTCTGCAGGGAAACCCGGGCTTCCCTCCAGCCCACAGGGAGGCCCCTGATGCACACGGAGCAGACTGCCTGGCAGAGCCTGAGAGCCCCCGGCTCCCCCCACGTCACACTGGAGTCTGCGTCGCTGCCCTCGTCCCAGGGCTTTCCGGCCTTGGTACCCCGACATCTGGGTCGGGACCGTCCCGTGTGCTGTGGGGTGTTGAGCAGCATCCCTGGCCTCCACCCACCTGATACCAGTAGCATTCCCTCCAGTCGTGACAACTAAAAATGTCCCCAGACATCGCACATGTCCTTTGGGGGACAGACCGCTCAGGTGAGCTCCGTGGTATGGCCTGAGCATTGATGGGGGCCGTGGAGGCGCAGAGTCGGGGTGCGGGGAGCCAGGGCCAAGCTGAGCCTTTTGTGTGTACCCCCCACCCCCAGTGACAGGAGAGTCCCCTCCCAGCCTCTCTAAAGAACTGACCAGCACGCTGGCCGGGGTCGGTGACGTCAGCTTCGATTCTGACAACCAGTTCCCCTTGGACGAACTCAAGATTGACCCCCTGACCCTGGACGGACTGCACATGCTCAATGACCCAGACATGGTCCTGGCCGACCCG
The DNA here is from genome assembly GCF_965194805.1 of Balaenoptera borealis. Lineage (NCBI taxonomy): Eukaryota > Metazoa > Chordata > Mammalia > Artiodactyla > Balaenopteridae > Balaenoptera > Balaenoptera borealis. The sequence continues at coordinate 172,269,526 of NC_138867.1, read as the reverse complement.
GCCACCGAGGACACCTTCCGGATGGACCGTCTGTGAGCCGCACGCCCGGCACACGGCCGCCCAGCCCCCGGCTCCGTCACCCCACCGGTCAGTGGTCCCCACGGCGTCCCCCCAAGCCTGGGGACGGCGGCGCTCCGTCCCTCGCAAACGGCCGAGCTTGTGATTCTGAGCTTGCAATGCCGCCAAGCGCCCCAGCCCACCCGCCCGCCCACCCCGGTCGTCCACCTCCCGCGTGAGGCCGCGTGTCGTCGCCCCCGCGGACCCTCCCTGCTCTCTCGTCCCCCTGTAAGATGCGGAAAGCGCGCTGGGCAGGGCCGCCGGCCTCGGGGGGCGCCGTGCTCTGCGACGGTGGTGGGCTGAGGTGCACCTTGCGACTGTTGTCCAGCTCTCACTGCCTTCCTTTGTCCCCGGTCCCCCCACCCGCCCGCGCCCCCAGCCCTTGGTTAGGTAGCGAGCCAGCCCCACCCTGCCAAAAGGAGAAGGCGCCGGGGGCGGGGGGTGGGCGGACATGAAGCGGAAATAAACACTATTTGGACTGCCGTCTTTTATATTTCTGAGCACACACAGAACACTAGACTCCATCCCACGGAGGTGGGATGCGAACATGTGAACGGAGCATGCGAAGCAGCTACATCTCCCCCGGGGCCCAGTAGGGAAGCCCACGCCCCCCCCCCCTCGCCACCCGCAGCTAGGCCCCTCGGTGGCCACCTTTGCTGTGAAATCCCCACCCAGGCCTGTCGGGGATGCACGTGGAGGCGGGGATTATTTCTAGGGGGTTTTGTGACTTGTTTCCATCTTTCTTTCTCTGTACCGTGGTCACTGTTACTATTATTTAAAGAATGGCCGGGGGTGGGGGGGCAGAGGCGGCCGGGGCATTTTTTGGTTTGTTTTTTTTCGGTTTGTATTTACATTTGGGTTGTAGATGAATAACTGACTCCTTCAAGCCAACACTTGCTGAGAGCATGTTTTTATTCTAGAAATCCAACGTTATAATATTTGTAAGCTAACTGGAAGCTGTCTGCTGCCTGCCCGGGTCTGAGCTGCATCTCCGGCCTTTTTACTTTTGCTCCGTTATCCCAAAACAGAAGGACATGAGGTTGGGCTGGGCTCGCTGGGCTGGGTGGGCACTCTGGCAGAAGCTGGCAGCAGCGGCCAGAGGGACCTCCGCTCTGATCCCTAACAGACTTCTGGGAAGGAGCCCCGGCTTCCATCAGGGGTTTTGTGAAGACCCAGCTCTGCCCGGCCTTCCCAAAGGTGCCAGCCAGTCCTCAGGGCAGGCCTGTCCTAGACCCCGTGGCTGGCGGCAGCAGCTGCGGCCCCTCTGTCCTGAGATGCCCCAGAGATGAGCCTGTCCTCAGCACCCCCATCCCAAGGACCAGCCGACATTCATCCCCTCCCACCATCCCGCCATCTCTTTCGTAGCCCTTCCTGGCAGGGCTGGATTTGGAGGCAAAGAGCAGTGTGCATTTTAGCGGCTGGTTTCCAGGTGCTTCTCAAAGTGCCTCAGGAGGCCCAGGTGACCATCCATCGGGGCTCACTGGCGCACCAGAGGCCATCCCTCTGCCCTACAGGCCCTGCGAGGGGGGCGACAGGGCTGGCTTTGTGTTCTGTCAGTTGCTTTGGAATAGGAACGTCCGTTTCATTCCCTCCGACATCACATCTCGAGTTCTTACTCGCTCCTCCGCCTGCCAGCAGGGCTGGCACCTCCTGCCTGGTGCGTTTCCGCCTCCGTCGGGGTCTTGGGAGCTCCCGCCTCTTATCTGTGGGAGCCAGATTTGATCCTAGCGACCATCCCTCTCTCTTGTTCCCTGGCCGGGCTCTTAGCACGTGGCCAAGTGGCCGCGTGGCCCCACAGTCGGGAAGCCCCCTGTCCTCGGTCACTTGGCCTCCGCCGCTGTTGTCTGGACTGGAGTTAGGGTTAGTGTCAGTCCATCCAGGTCAAGGGCCCGTCTTCTTTCCAGGGCTGGGGGCGAAGAGTGAGGACTCTTTTTTTCTTTTTTTAAAGAAAAACTACATGTATGTACATAGAAGGGTTTGATTACCATTAGACTTGTATGTAGAACTTTTTTAAAAAAATGGCCTTAATAAAATTACAAGCAACCTTCCTGGATGCCATTTTCAAACAAGGAGTTGGGGACCCCGTGAGGGAGCCCCGTCAGCCCACACTGCCCATCTGCCCAGCACTGGGTTCTTGGTGCAGATGGGTAGGGAAGGAGGGGCTGTCCAGCCCCATGGCCCGTTTCTAGCATCCCTCGGCCAGGAGCACAGGTGATACTGTATTAACACGGCAGCCTCAGCCCGTGAGGGGCGTAGGTGCAGAGCTTTCCCGGGGAGGGGATCCAGCCAGGAGCCAGCGGCCAGGTGTCCTCAAAGGGTTCACTGCCCCGTCCTGGGCCTGGGCAGGCCTCTGGGGGTCTACAACAGGGGATTTTGGTTTTTTTCTTAAGTATCATTTCTCTACTAAATGTTGAATATGAATTGCCAAGACTTTTAGAAACAGGACAGCTTAAGGGAATCAGCCCTTTGACTTGTGATGTGAAAATACTGTGATTTCAGGCGAGCTGCGCCATGAGGGGTGAGCCGGGGCCCCTGCATCGTGTATATAGACCCGCTCGCTGTGGCCAAGCCCCCCTCAGCTGTGCAAACCTTTCCTCCGGGAGCGTGAGCCAACCAGCGTGTCCCCACCTGCCTCAGTTTACCCTCTGTCCTCTGAGCCCCCAGGGTGGTAAATTTGTTCCCCCATGAGGCTCCATGGGCCGAGGATGAGACCTGGGGTCAGCCTGTCTCTGTGTCCCCCAGAGAAGAGAATTCATGCCCCTGGTCCCCACCCCCCGCCTGTCAGCATCACCCCTGCAGTGCCCGGGGTTGACTTGGGGAAGGAGAAGGAGGAGTCTCATGGGGATCACGTCCCTGTCACAGGTACCCGTGAGGACCTCCACCCACACCGTGCCCTTAGCAGAGGGAAGACAGGCAGCACTGTTTGGGGTACCCTGCCGCCCCCTCCCCGCTTTCCTTGCACGCCTTGCTTCCCCCCAGCGCTCTTCTGGGCAAGAAGGGTAGGGGCCAGTCCCTTGGGGCAGGGGGCTCTGAGACCCTCAGTGGAAAGCTCAGGGGGCAGGTCGACCCTTCAGCAAAATTTGGAGGCCCACGGCCAGCGGTATCCAAAAACCAGTCAGGCTTCCCTGTGGGGACAAGTACACAGCAGAAGGGACCCTAATTGCGTTGGGTCCAGCCCCCAACCCCACTGCGGTCCACGGAGTTCCTTGGGACCAGGCCTGCGAGGCTGGAAGGCAAGGGCAGGTGTGTGTGTTTGCAGCCCTTTCCCCAGCAACGCCTCCATGCTCACCTCCAGCCTCCCCACTGGCTTCAGGGCCACCTGCCTGCCCGCCCAGGGGGTATGCACTGGGGGTGCTTGGCCGGCCTTTGCGGCCTGTGTGCTGTTATCTCCTTGTGGGTTTTAAGGGCTGGGCAGGAGGGTTCTGACGTCGTAGGTGTGCTTGGCCTGATTTCTTCAGGCGGCTGACCTCCCAGGAGGGCGGCCAGCCAAGTGGGCCCGTCGTGAGGCCTGTATGTCACAGTGGGGCGGGCAAGGACAGCTGTCCATCTGTCCCTCCATCAGATGCTGTGAAACTCCTGCATGGAGGGCGAGACGTCCCGTGTCGTCCATCCATCCTGCTGGGGTGGGTGTCCAGTTTGGGGACCGCGTGCATGCCGGGTGCTGGCTGCGGCCTGGTCTCGGGGGACGGGAGTAGGTACGAGGCCCATGGAGGTGCTGGGTGGGACTCAAGAAGCAGGGGCGACCCCCCTCTGTCCAGCCTCCTGGGCCTAATGAGCTCCCCTCATCACCTGCTCCTAGAGAAGACTTTGTTGACCTGGAGGCCTCCAGGCAGCTGAGAACGCCTGGGATGGTGCACCCCTCCCCAGACCTCCACATTTCAGCTGACCCTGAGCTAGTTCATAACCAAACTTGCTGCCAAACTCCTGCCCCCAACTGAATTCTGAGTCTTCTGCCTTTCCAAAGAAGGCATCCCCACCCCAGGGTGCACGCTGGGTGTGGTGAGGCCTGGTGGGGTCAGGAGACCCTCCACCTCCCCTGCCCCCGCCCCCAGCCCTGACACAGCAGTAGCAGCACCCATCACCCTCACTGGGTTCTGAGGGAGCTATAGTCAGAGTCCTCAGGGTGCCCTTGGCGTGGTGTTGGGGCACAGGGGTGCAAGGTCAAGGGTACCTGCTGCTCTTGGGCCTGGCCTACCACCCCTGCAGGTGACGCTTCAGGTGAGGGAGCTGTGGCCACCTGAGCTCCGCCCCCCCCGCCACGTGACCTGAAGAGCTGGGGGCAGGATTTGGCACCTCGCCTACCCTGGGAGGCCTGCCTGGGGTGAGTGGGCAGCCAGGTCTGTTTCTGCCCGAGTTCTCCGTGGACCCTGAGCCCCCATCCCCTGGGGGTCTCACAGCATATGACAGGGGTCCTTGGGACATTCCTTTGTCAGGCCCTGCCCGGCCAGCTTGGCCTGAACCAACTCTTTTTGGCTTCCTCGGCTTTTGGGGGTCCTGGCTGTGTGGGGCTCAGGCACCTCTCATAACTGTTGGTGTGCCACAGGTGGCTGGCCACAGACAAGAGTTCTTCCCCAATGGAGGTGGGGTGACCTGCACCCCCAGGCCTGGGCACTGGGGTACTCCTGAAGGCGCCGGGGGGCAGACAAGACCCTTGTGACCCGGGCCTCAGTTCCCTCTTGTCATTAGCTCAGGCCCACGGGTCTCAGGGCCCCAGGCTCATCCCAGGCAGGGGCTGGACGTCAGGGGCTGGTTCCAGACAGCTCCCTCTGCCTTCTGCCCTCCTGGCCAGTGCCCAGCACCCTGTTCCGAGGAGCCAGTGACACTTGGGTTGCCCCCATCTTGCGGGGTTGTGGAATTTGGGGGTAATCGATGCCCAGCCTGTCATTTCTGACCTCCTGCCAACCGGGGACAAGGGGACACAGCTGTGGCATTTGCCACCAGACTCCGGAAGGGAGGGCTTTGGCAGTCAAGGTCCACTGGCCCCGCCATGCCCTCCGTTGGAAACTGCCCCTGCCCCTCCAGGAACTGGGCGGTACCACTGATATATGCAAACCTGCCAGTCCAAGCCCTGTCCCACTCATGTCCCTCTTTCCCTCAGGCTGGCTCTGCCCCCACCCCCAGCATGTACATTGTGCTGTAGATGTCCCGTGGGCCGCACGCGTGGGTGCCCACGGCGGGTGGGGGCGGGCGCTCAGGGTGCACTCGGCCGGCCCCTGCCCATCCTTTCTGGCGTGGACGCTATCGTCTGTGTACCTTTGCATCCTTTGTAATGAAACATAATAAAAATCCAATGTTTTCATCTCTGCCTCCTCTCCTTTTTTCCTGCCCTCTTCTCCCCTCTGGAGGATGAACTGTGGGTGTTGCAGGTGCACCAGGCAGAAGCCACACAGGGGCCACACACACACACAAACACACACACATGGACACACGGACACGCAGGCGTGAGCCCCTCACACACCCCCCCCAGGATCCTGGGGCAGACGCCCCAGGCGAGTGAGTGGGATGCAGCAGGGCCGGACACTCCTAGTCAGGCTCCTAGGGCCCCAGCCAGTCACGGGGGGAGTCAGTGGCAGGCCCCCAACTCTCCCAAGGCCTGAGTTTGGGGCCCCTGGCCTCCCCTCAGAGGCTCGACCCTGCCATCTCCCCGTGGCAGAGACCACAACCAGCTGCTCCGCCACACACACACTTTATTTGGTCCTCTCTGAGCCCCTCTCCCTCCCCACCAGGCCAGCTGCCTCTTGGGGCCGGGTGCTGTTGGCCTTCCACAGTGAGGGCAGCTGTGAGGGTGGCCGTCATCCAGTGGCGGGTCCCCACCTGTGTCCCTAGGCCTGCAGCAGCCTCTGGACCTCGTAGTCCTCGGGGATGGTGTCTGTGGAGAGAGGGTGAGCAGGTGAGAGGGGGGTGAGGCTGGGCGGTAAGGACTCCCCACCTTCCCCAACAGGTTCCTCTTACCATTGCAGCGGTAGCGCAGGTTGGCCCAGATGATGTTCTCCTGGGAGAAGCAGAAGACTCCCAAGCGGCCTCCCCGCATGGTCGTGTCCAGGACCACATTGCTGTCCGCCACCAGCTCCGGGCCCTCGTAGAACCTCACTCTGCGGGGAAGGAAGGGACTGTGATTCGGGGCCCTGGGCCAGGTGCCGCCTCCCCTCTCAGAGCTTCAGCGTCCTGCCCCATGAGCTAGGCCCCCTCCTCTCTAGGAGAGGGGGCCATATGTCTCCCTGCCTGGGCCATGCTCAGGGCAGAGGGGGCTCCTGACCTGAGCCTCAGTTTCCCTGTGTGAGAGGATGGACATCTAGGGCCCTGCACACAGTAGGTGCTAAGCATAGTGCCTGGACTTCCTGGCAGCGCAGAGTGGGGACTGAGAAACCGGGAGTGAGTGAGACCCCACCTACTGCTGTGTGCAGAGTCCAGAACCACCGGACCCTTGAGCCCAGACCACCCAAACTGGCCCCGCCTTTCCTGAGTCCAGGCTCCCCCCTTGTCCCACCTCTCCTCTGGCCCTGCCCCCTGAGCAGCTCCCTGCACGGCCTGGCCCTTCCCCCTGTCCTGGGATGGGTATCATGCCCCAGGGCCAGACAGTATTTCTAACTGCCTGTATTATTCCCATTTTACAGATAAGGGGACCGAGGCCCCCTGAAGCACTCCCCACTTCCCTCAAGAGCCAGGATAGAGCAGGGCCTCCAGGCCCCCTGGCAGAGGACGGGTTCCCACCTGATGTAGCCCACTTGGGGCCGGTGCTGCAGGAACCAGCGGTAGGACGTCTTGTCCTTCCAGCCCACATTGCGGGGGTCCTTCCACAGCAGCCGCACTTGTGACTCTGTGTCCCCCGTGTGCCACAGTGCATTCCGAAGCTGCTCCCCAGGGCCTGTGGAGGACTTCACGGCCTGCCACGCCGGAGAACAGGGGAGTGGGGGTCAGAGACCACACAGGCCACCAGAGCCCCCAGACAGGCAAGGAGCTGTGAGTCATAGAGGAGTGGTGGGGGCCCCCAGTATGCCTGGATGGGAGACCCACGAGGAAGCCTTGGGGGCCACGTGGAGCTTTGCAGGCAGGCTGTAGGGGCAGCAATGGTTTGTGGGATAAACTCGAGCCTAGAGGACTTGGGGAATTCTAGGGTTTCAGTGAAATACTGGGGTCTATGGGGCCTGCAGGAGGATTTGGAACCTGAGGGAAAGTTTGGGGCTCTGTGAGAGGGTTTTGGGGCCCACAGAAAGATTGGGGGATCCCGGGGGAGTGTTTGAGGGCCTGTGGGAGGAACTAGGTAGAAAGACTTCGAGGTCCATAGAATGAGGCCGGGGGCTGTAAGGCTTTGGGGATTTGTGGGAGGGTTTGGGGCCTCCGAGTTGGCACTCAGACCCAGAGTTCAGGTCGGGCCCAGCACCTTGAGCTGGATGCCAGGCTCCGCCACTGCACGGAAGGGGTTTGCCTGCCAGTATGTCTGCTCCATCTGCTTCCACATGACCACGTAGAAGCTGGAGCTGTCCTGGTAGCCAAAGATGAAACCCGCATAGTCGTCATCCGTGACCGTGTTCACGTGGAACGTGCCTTCAAAGTCCACGCCATTGAAGGCCGTGTAACCTGGGGAGAGGAAGGGACGCTAGCCCCTGCCGCACCAGGACCCAGATCCGCCCCCGGCCCCGCCCCTCCAGAGTCCAGAACGTCCGACCCCTGAGCCCAGACCACCCAACCTGGCCCCGCCTTTCCTGAGTCCAGGCCCGCCCCGTCCCACCTCTCCTCTAGCCCCGCCCCCTGCACGGCCTGGCCCCTTCCCATGTCTCACCCACACCCAGGCCAGGGTCGCTGTTCATCGTCTGCACAATCTCCATCCCCTGGTGGGGTTCAAAGGAAGAAAGGCCTCAGGCCAGCCGTGTGTGCCCTCGGCTCCCCGCCCCTAGCTTAGGACCCGCTGTGGCGGTCCTGGGCTCCCCCCACCTCCCGCCTGGGCCCCGCCCCCACCTGGTTGAGCACCACCCAGTTAGGGTCTATCTGCGCGTCGCCTTCGGGGTCCAGCACGACCGTCTGGAAGGCCCGGAAGTCGGTGAGGGTGACCTCAGCGTTCTCCGGACACACATCGATCTTGTCCACCACCTTGTCTGCATCAAAGTCCCCCTGGCACACGTCGCCCACGCCGTCCCCTGAGAGGAGATGGGAGGCCCCCCCACCGTAGTAGAATCAGCTCCAGGCCCCGCCCCAGGCCTGGCCACGCCCACACAGGCTACCAGCCCTGCCCACACCGTGTCTCCAGCTCCGCTCACACATGCCACTGGCCCCACCATGCCCACCCCAAATCTCACCTTAGTGGCTCCGCACTAGCCCCGCCCCCACCACAGGCCCTGCACCCTGCCTTACGGTCCACGTCTTCCTGGCCCGGGTTGGGCACCAGGCGGCAGTTGTCCCGACTGTCGGGGACCCCATCGTTGTCATCATCGTCGTCGCAGGCGTCACCCTGGCCATCGTGGTCTGAGTCCTGCTGGGCGCTGTTGGGCACTGTGGGGCAGTTGTCCCGCGAGTCCTGGTGCCCATCCCCATCCCTAGAGTGGGTGGGTGGGGCAGAGACAATGAGACCCCAGAAAGCTGGATCAAGGGCTGCCCACCCTGGGTCCCCACCTCAGCCCCAGATGTCCTCCTTACTGGTCTTGGTCGCTGTCACAAGCATCTCCCACAAAGTCGTGGTCCACATCCCTCTGGGGGCGGGGGAAGGATGTAGGTGTCCATAATCAGGGCAGAAGAATTCAGAAGCCTCCCGCCCACCCCCAGTTCCAGAGCCAAGGTCCTTCCTGACGCGGAGGAACACCCCCGCCCCCCAGGCTGCTCGGACTGGGCTGGAGTCTTGTTAATCAGCCTGGGGCTCACCCCAGGGGGCTGACCCAGCTGGGGTCTGGCCTGCCCTCACCTGGTCTGCGTTGCTCTTCTGAGGACAGTTGTCACAGGCATCCCCTACACCATCGCCATCGCTGTCCTTCTGGTCTGAGTTGGGCACCCTGGGGCAGTTGTCTACCGTGTTGCGGATCCCTGCGGGAAGCAGAAGGACAGAACGGGATCCCAAGATTGGCACGGGGCCAGGCTGACTTCAGCAGGGCAGGTGCAGACCTGGGGCTAGCTTGGGACAGAGTCCCACCGCATCTTTGGCTCCCAATAACTACAAAGTTAAACCAAGTATTCGTGCCCAGTCGCCAGCCTCCTAGAGACTAAATGAATGGACGGCGGTGAGGGGACTAGCTCTGTGAATGCACCACCTCGAGTCTCTGCCCAGATGTAAAAATGGTACCTCCTCGGCCCTAAACCCCAGGCTCACGTCTCTGTCCTCTTATTTCCTCCCTGCAGCATCTAACGCAGGGACCGCCTTCCCCTCCTCCAAAAGTTCCTTCCTTTTCTCCTCGGCATCATATGCCAGCTTGCATTTTGCTGCCCGCCGGAGCATGGTCCACGGTCCCTGGAGCCCTAGGCGAGCATACCTGCTCCGGCTTCCAAAGGAGGCTGAGCCCCGCCCCCAGCCAAGCCTCGCCCCTTGGTGCCAGCCCTTCCCTCTCCCCGCCCCCCTGCCACAGAGCTCACGGTCGCCGTCTGTGTCATCGTCGCAGGCGTCGCCTCGGCCGTCGTTATCTGTGTCCTTCTGATCGTCGTTCTTCTGGGACCGGCAGTTGTCGCACGCATCGCCCCACTTGTCGCCGTCCGCATTGCGCTGGTCTGGGTTCCGCACCAGCGGGCAGTTGTCCTAGAGGTCAGGGCCGGTTGGGAGTAGTCAGGCCTAGAGAGGCAAATGTCACTCCCCAGACTGTCCATCTCCGAGGCCCCGCCTCCTCTGCAGGGAACCCCCTAACCCTCTGGGACCCGCGGGATCAGCCTCTAAGGCCACACCCCTCACTCGAGCCAAGCCCCCATCTAGTCTCGCCTAGGCCCCCGCTTTTGCCCCACCTTCTCGTTGAGGACGCCGTCCCCGTCGGCATCCGGGTCGCAGGCGTCTCCGATGCCGTCGCGATCCACGTCCTCCTGCCCTGAGTTGGGCACCGTCACGCAGTTGTCCTAGGGGTGGGCGCGGCGGGCATGAGGGGCGCTGCCAGGGAGCCCCGCCCACCCTCATACCAGGCTACGCCCTCCAGACCCCGCCCACCTTTCGGCACTGGCGCTCTGAGCAGCGCAGCTTCTCATCGGGAAAGCCGTCCAAGTCTGTGTCGCTGCCGCAGAAGAGCCCGTTGCCAGCCCAGCCGACGCCGCACTGCGGGTGGGGGAGTGAGTGGGTGCTCCGGCGTGGCCCCACCCCCGGACCCTCGTCGTACGCCCCTCCTTGGCCCGCTCGCACTCACCATGCAAGATCGCGACCCATCACGCTCCAGGACGCAGTCGGCCTTCTCGTGGCACGGGCTGGGCGTGCCGTCGGGGCAGAAGCGCTGTGCGCGCCGACGGCAGCCTGATGCCTGGTCTCCCACGAAGCCGGGCTGGCACGGGCCGCACTGGAAGGAGCCCTGAGCCCGGGCCACGGGAGGTCAGCCCCCGCCGCCCGACACTTTGCGTCCCATCCTCCATCTCTCAGCCCTTCCCCTCTCCTCCCAGGCCTTACCGGGGTATTGACGCATACGGAGTTGGGGACGCAGTTATGCTGCCCGGTCTCACACTCGTTAATGTCCGTGCAAACCTGGGTGGGAGGGAGGGCAGAGGTCACTGCTCCCACGCAGATACCCCCAGACCTCCCACCCGGTTCACGTCTCCTCTGAATCCTACCTCTCCCCTACATCTTGCCTCCAACCCCCACCATCCCTGACGTGGACCCTTAACTTCCTCTATTCCCCAGACTCCGGTCCCTATGCCCTCCCGCTGGAGCGAGGCAGGAAAAGGCTGCGAGGCTGGAGGTCGAGTTTACTCAACAAAATGCCCCCCACCCCAAAATGCTCCTCTTGGCTCCCCACCCCAACCCCCCCACGGCCCTCACCTGCTTGTTGGCCTTGGCGAAGGCCAGCCCCACGCCCTCGTGGGTGGGGCCGCTGTACCCCGGCGGGCAAGCCTCGCAGCGGAAGCCCGGACTGGTGTTGATGCAGCGGACGTGGGGGAAGCAGGGGTGGGCGTTGCACTGGGGGAGGAAGGGCCCCGAAGGGTCAGAGGACGGAGGTGTAGCTGGGCCTCCCCGAGAGAGGCGCCTCAGGGCTTATTGGGCTTGTACTTGTAAAGTTCAAGGCAAGGGCCATCAGCTAGCTCTTGGGGGCTGGGGAGTGCCATGTGGGGCAGAGGCCACTGTCCCAGGGGTCACACACGGCTTAGCCTTGATGTGGGAAGGGGCAAGACCAGGCGGGGAACAGGGCGTGCCTGAAGGGATCTGTTCCTGGGACCCGGTGGGCTGGGTGCTCATGGGCGGGGGAAGACATTTTGAGGGCGGGTGTCCCCAGAGGAGGCGGGAAGTGGTCGTCGGGGCGTGCGTGCCCGGCGGTGAGGAGGCTGTCGGGGCGGAAGCCACCCGGTGGTGAAAGGGTGGCTGGGGTCGGCGGCTCCCGGCGGTGAGGGGGGTCGTTGAGGCGGACCACTCCCGGCGGTAGGGGAGTCGTCGGGGCGGACGTCACCGGCTACGGAGGAAGTCATCGGGATGGGCGTCCCAGGTGGAGAGGGGGGTGGTAGTGGTGGGTGTCCCCCGGCGGTGGGGAGGTCATCTGTACCTGCGCCCCTGGAGATGAGGGGGCTCTCCGGGAGAGCACCCCCAGCGGATGAGGAGTTCGTCGGGGTGGTGGGGAGCTGTGGGGTCACGCGTTGGGGGATCGTCGGGGCGGTGGTGGCGGACGCACCTCGTTGACATCGGCGCAGTGCGAGCCGTTGCCGGTGAAGCCTGCGGGGCAGGGTCCGCAGCGCGCACCGCTTGTTGTCTCGGTACAAGCCACGCCGGGGAAGCAGAAGCCGGGCGCGCACTGGTTTAGGGGCCTCACACTCAGGCTGTGGGTGCGCGCGGGTTGCATCCCTGCGGGGGGGTGGGGCGGGAATGGGTAGGGCCACGCCCAGGGGTGGAGCCGGGGTGGGGGGGATGGCCCCCTGAGGGCGTGGTGAGATCCTGGCTGTTCTGCGACCCCGCCTCGTACTGAGCGCTCTGCCCGCCAGGTCTCTCCAGTATCTGGATCTCTGCGCCCGGCCGTTTTTTGCTTCTCCCTCCTCGACTCTCCACCTCCCAGCATCTCTCGCATGGTTTCTGGCCCTTTGGGGGTCTCCCCCTCCCATAGTCTCTGTCTCCCCTTCCTGTTTCTCTCTCTCCATCCTTCATCCAATCTCTCCATCTCTGTCAGCCTCCATCTTCTCCTCTGCCTCTTTTCCTCCCGGTCTGTCCTTCGCTCTCTGTCTCTGTCTCCCCATCTCTTCTCGCTCCCCCCGCCGCCCAGTCTCTGCCGACCCAGCTGCGCTCACCGCACGCGTCACACTCCATCACCGTGTTTTTCAGAAACGTCATCTCCTTGACCTTTGGTGCAAGGGGGATGGGGTGTGGTCAGCGGGTCCATCCCTCTCCTCCCCCGTCGGGTCTCCCGTCTGCCTCTCTCAAAACTCCCTTCCCTCAGACCCACCCACTCGGCCCGGGCCCCCTCCCCACGGACTCCCTACCCCGAGATCCCTACTCTCCCAGCCCCTCTCTTCCTTCCCTGGGATTCCCTTCCCCCCTCACGGATCCCTACCCCTCTCCCGCGGAACCCCCTGTCCCTGGGACCCCTCTTTTTCCTCTTTTCCGTAACTCTGGGCTCTCTTCACCTCCACCAGGATCCCCTTCTCCGGTCCTCCTCCCACTCCCCCACACTTCCCCACCTCCGAGACCCCCTTCCCCTCTTCCAAGCCTCTCTGTGCCAACCCGGCACCCCCGTCCCCCCAACCCCGGCAGGCACCTGCTGCCGCAGCAGTTCCCGCACATCCTGCAGCGCCGCGTTGGTCTCCTGCAGTTGGCGGAGCATCTGCGGCCCCAGGTCTGCACCTGCGCTGACAGGGGGCGCTGGTGGGGCGTCGGGGACCGGAGACCCCCATCACCACCCCTCACACCGCCGCCGCAGGGACCCCTGACGCCCACCCCATTTCTTGAGTCTCTGCCCCGCTGCCTGCTTTCTCCGCCCCGTACACCCCGGCGAACAGTCCCCGACTCCCAAGAAGCCGCGACCCCAGGCCTCCCGCGAGTCCTGTCCGTTTGGGGGTCAGGGGCGGCTTACCCAGCGGGATCTGCCCCTGGCCCGATGCGCCGAGGGCAGCCAAGGTGAGCAAGAGAACGCGGGCGGCGGTGAGGACCATGACGGCGGCGGGGAGCTGGACAGCGTCTCGCTCTCTGCCGCCCACGAGGCTCGCGCTGCCTATTTATGCCGGCGGCGCGGCCGGCCCCGGGGACGGCCCTCGGCGGCCCTGCCCAGCGTCCAGCCTCAAGGTAAACAGACGGCGCTGGCCTCCGCGTTCAAGGCCCCGCCCAGCGCGGCTGAACCCGGATCCGGCGGGGAAACTGAGTCACGGGGGGGCTTGTGCCGGGGTTGGTGGGGCGGGGAATCAAGCGGGACCGCCCTCCAGCCTTCTCATTCGCTTATCTGAGTGATGGTTGCGTGCCAAGACTCGGGCATAGCTGGGAACGAAGTGATCCCCCCACAGTGGCTCCCCTCAGCTCACACTTGGGGAAACTGAGTCAAGAGTGGCTAAAGGTTAGGACTCACCTCCTCCCCCAGCCCCTTTCTGATCTCTCTCTGCGGTTCTCTGGCTGGTGAGTAGGGGAGGGGGGCAGCCTGGTCGCCCAGGGACCGGAGCCCACTCAGTCTCCCAATCTGTGCACTGGGCTGTGTGTGTGTCCCTCCCAAGCAGGAGGGTGAGCAAATTAAAGGGCTCTGGCTGGAGGAGATCTGAGCGGAGGAGGCCCTGTGCTTCTGTTTGTCGAGACTTTGCCGTACCATCCGAGCTCCAGTCCAGCTCTGTGGGAACAGCCTGTAATAAAAATAGAAATTACTGCTAATCAGGAAAATCCTCCCAGCCCAGCCATGCTCTTAAGCTAAAAAACACCTCTGTTTTCTGGAGTTAACCCTCTTTGCCCCTACCCTCCAGTGTTTGCAGCCTCTATTCTATAGGCAGGGAAACTGAGGACCAGAGAGGGGAAGTGACTAGCCTAGGGCCATTGCGAGGGGCAAGGATGAAGCCAAGGTAGGTTCATTGCCAGATTTGTTCTCATGGGAGGTTGCAGAGAAGTCACTGAGGGCTTCCTGGAGGAGGTGGCAAGGAAACCTAAAGGAAAGGAGGACTCAGATCAGCAGAGACAAAAAGGTGAGGACAGTTCTGGCAGAGGGAAGCATGTGGAGCTTGGAGGTGGGGAAATTTCAGGCACATTCATTACTCTCAAACATGCATTGAGAACCTACTGTGTGCCATGTCCTGTGCAGGACGCTGGGGACACAGAGTGAACAAGCCAGACTGGGCCCCTCCCTCGTGGGGAACCCAGGTTGGTGGGGAAGCAGCTACATGTAATCATCCCAAGGGGCCAGGACTGTGGTGGGGGATGCACAGGCAGCAGTGGGAGCTCCAAGAAGGTGCCTGACCCAGCTTGGGATGGCAGGGGTAATCTGGGCAGGCTTCTTAGAGGAGGAGGGAACGCCGAGCTAGGACCAGGAAGGTGAGGAGGCCATGGCCAGATAAAGAGATGGTGGAAAGGCATTCCAGGTAGAGGAACAGCATGTGCAAAGGCCCTGAGGCAAAAATGAGCCTGGTCTGATGGACAGTTTGATCTCAGGGTAGAGAAATCTTGGGGCTCAGGAGAAGCAATACCAGTGGGGCAGGGCTTGTGCTGTCTTCTGAGGGCAATGGGGAGCCACAGAGGGTGAGTGAGGAGTGGTGGGTCTGGTGGGGAGGCTGGGTAGGAACAGCCGATCCCAGCCTGGGCACTTCCAGTGAAGTGCCACAGGCCCGTGCCCTGATGCCTGTGGCAGGGCCATGAGCTCACCTCCTGTTTTCCTTGGCGTCCAGCACACCTGGGGGCCACTCCCGGCTGGTGCTGGAATTCTTGGGAAAACCACGGCTCCAGCAAGGGCTGTGGGCTTGCGTGTGCCTCATGCAGCTGGGACAAGGGCACATGGAAGCCAGGCCCCCACCACAGGCTTGGCATGGGGCTGCAGCTTGGACACACGTGGCCTTGTTCACGGCCCGGCTATGAGGAGATGCGGGGAAGGACATTCTAGGCAGAGGGAATGGCAAAGGCAGAGGCCCTTAAGATGCCCCAGTCTGCAGATCAGACAACAGAGGCCTGGAGACATGGGCAATCTGGTTTCATGCTCCTGCCTCCTGGATCCCGTCGGCCCTGAAATCCCCCTTCCAGGCAGCAACCCCCTCCTCCCACGCACACCTCGGCAGCCTCACATTACACAATAACTCACTCTGAGTGTCCTTCCGGCCTTTGTACCTGCTGCCCCCCACCATCCTGAACACCTTCCTCCATCGTCCAAGGTCTGGCTCTGGTGCCCCCTCCTTCAGGAAGACCTCCCTGCTCTTCTTGGGCAGGGCTTAGGGGCTGGTGCCTGTGTGACATTCTTCTAGGATGCCTGACAGAATATTTCTGGCAGAGAAAGTTGGGATGGCCTCACCAGGGGGACTGGAAATGTCTGTGTTTTGTTCTGTTCCTCCTACCCTGGGGGCCACTGGGCCTGCAAAGAGCACCTGCCATGATTAGTGTAACATTGTTATTATTCCTTATAATTAATGTAACGTAATTACTATTAATAATAGTAACCCCTGCTACCACTGTACTTTAGGACAGACTCAGGAGCCACATGGCCTGGGTTCGAATGTCAGCCGGGCATAGCCTTGCTGTGTGACCTAAGGCAAGTTGCTTGACTTCTCTGTGCCTCGGTTTCCTCACCTCGAAAGTGGGAGTGATCACTGTTGAGAGGATTGAATGAGCTAACCCGTGCCCCATGTCTGCCTCCTGTGTTAGCCTCATTATATAATCTGTAATTTATACACTATGTCACTTATACCTCAGATCGTTCTTATTCACATTTCCCTCAGAGTGGGCATGAGACAGCTCAAGGTCACACAGCCAGCATTAAAACAGGAGAAGGCAGGACCCCTAAGGCCTTCATACCACCCACTGTCTGCCCTTGGCCACAAATTCCAGACAAGAAATGCTAGCCCAGGCCCATCATTAGCTGTGAAGACTCTGCTACCCGGGACCTCCTGGCCTGAGCCCTTGACTGGAGCCCCAAACAGCCCCCCTTCCCATGATGCTGGACCCAGTGGTTCCAGGAACCTGGCCAGGCTGGGGCAGAGGGGCTAATGCCTGTGTGAAGGGGCCCCTGAGCCCTTCCTGGCAGAGTCCTGCTGGGCCAGGAGACATGTGGGCGCCCCCAGCTCCCCCAGCCGCCTCTCCTTGTGAATCCAGAGAGAAAGTATGTCGGGAAGGCAGCCGCCCTGCCCTGGGCGGGCCCGGCCACAGGCCCAGGGTCTGGGGAATTCATTAGAGCAGCAAGGGAGGCCACTTAGCAACTGCTGCATCCGCAGCTGAGGAGCCTGACCCAGCCTGCCTTGGATGGCCCGACTGGACCCATCTCTCCAGAAGGACCAAGTGGTGGGAAGAGGGGCAGGGGGACAGATAGGACAGATAGGGTGCCATCTGGGCACTGGAGTCTGGCAGACCCACCCTGACTTGCTCTGTGAATTTCAGCAAGCCCTGCCTCCCCTCCCACTCTCCATTTGCCCCGGCTCTATTGTCATTCTGTCTCAGGCTCTCCAAAAGGTATGATAAAGAAAGAAGAAAATAACAATAAATATAGTGACTACAATTTTATTGAGCAAATGCCAAATGCTCGAAACCTTGCCACATCACTTTTGTGGGTTTTCCTTTTTTGCCCACTCTCCCCGCAGCCTCAGGAGGCAGGAACTCATCATCATGGGAGGCAGCAGGACACCGCCATGAAGGTCTTGGTCTCTGGCACCAGGACCCTGAGTTTCATGTCCCAGCTCTGCTGTGCAACTTGAGACAAGTTGCTTAACATCGCTGTGTCTCGCAGTGGGTGTGTGTGTGTGTGTGTGTGTGTGTGTGTTTCTTTTCTTTTCTTTGGACAGGGTGGGGGAGGACACCTTCAAAAGTTTATTATAATGTAAATTTTTACTTCTCCAGTTTAGAGAATGGACTATGGAGTTGCCTTAGGGGAGAAAGGACTTCACTAGGAAGTGACTGGAATTTAACAATGTGGCATTGTATGGGCACTGATTTCTGAGAATGATTTTACACCACCATTATCTTCATAATTTTCCAGGGATAACTGTGGCAGGACAAATGACTGCCCTGCTCTTTTCTCCTTTCCTCTCGCATTTAGTGAGAGTTTTGTAGGTAACAGCAAAACAAACCTGTGTCTGTGTTACACGGAGAAAGACTGCCTGTGGTCTCACTACAGTGGTTTCCTTCTCTCCCTCAGTCTGTCTGTCTGTCTGTCGGTCTGCCTCTCTGTCTAATGAAGTGAAAATTGGAAATTCTTAAAGTTTGTTTGCACTATACCAGCAGCACTAAAAACCCAGGTGAAATGGGGACAATGAGAGCCCCAACTTCTTAGGCTCATCATGAGACCCGAATACATTAGTCCATGAAAAGCACGTTCAGCACTTTTTGATGCTGGTGGTTGCCAACGTTCCCCACTTTACAGATGGGCAAACTGAGGCTCAGTGCGGCAGGCTCGTCGTGCCTCCTCGATTTGGGCACTGGATGCTCAGAGAGGGAAGACACACAGCCTTGCCGTGGGGAGAAGTGCCCCCACTCAGGTTTCTGTGGGTGGGTAGGCAGGAGAGATCACAGGAACCAGAGCCCTGCCCCCAATTCCTCCTCCCCCCTTCTCCAGCCCCCACCACAGCTCATTAACAGGAGGCCCTTGTTCAAGCCAGTGACGGGCGGGAGGCCGAGGGCGAGGGCGGGGTGTGTTTACCCACTGGCCGCCTGGCAGGCAGAGGCCCAGGCTCGAATGGGCCAGTGGGGGAGGGAGGCCACCAGGCAGGGGAGAGCCCCAGCCCCGAAATGGGAGGACTGCATACAATATGTGCCAAATAAATGCTTAGCAATCAATAGGATAAAACTAAATAACTCCATCCACTGCACAAGCATTGACCCCTTGCTGCACAGCGGATGGGAAGGAGGTGGTCTCGGCCCCTCAGCCCTGTGGTAGGTAGCCTCAAAGGTGGACAAATGCACACAAGTTTCATGGAAGTAGGGGCTGGCTGGGCTGTGGAAACAGAGCCCAGGGGTCAGGGAGGCCACTCTGCAGTGGGATGTTAGTATCGAGACCTGAACAGGTGAACGGGTTCCAGCTGAAGAGGGGTGTCCCGGGCAGAGGGCACAGCAAGGGTGAAGGCCTGGGGGAAGGATGTGCCTAATGTATGGGAGGTTCAGCAGGGAGGCAGGTGTGGCTGGAGCAGAGGGGTGAGGGTGTGATGGAAGGGGAGAGGGCTGGACGGGACAGAGCCGTGAACCATTTTGGGCTTCATGGGCCTCTCCAGCCCCATCTCTTTCTGCCCTCCGGGCCCTTAGTTGGGCTGTGATTCTCCCTGGTCCACCTTCCCCTTTAACATCCCTCACTCCTCCTCGTCCCAGCTGGGTTAGTAGCAACCTCTGGCCTCCAAAGTGTCCTGAGTATCATCTGTCACAGCTCTGACCATACTGAATGGGCACAGATGGATTACATGGCTATGTGGCTGCATCCTTCATCACACTGAGTCCCACCATATCTCCAGCATCATACACATGTTAGAGTAAATGAATGATGGATGGATGGATGGATAATGGGTGAGTAGATGGATGGATGGGTGGATTGATGGACAGATAGATGAGTGAGTGGGTAGGTGGGTGGGTAGATGGGTAAATGGGTGAGTGGATGGATGGACTCACAGAAAGGAAGGCAGATGGATGGATGGACAAATGAATGGATGGTTGGATAGATGATAGCTGGCTGGCTGGATCAGGGGATGGATGGATGGATGGAGGGAGGGATGAATAGATGGGATGGCTAAATGAGTGGACTGATATACAGGCAGATGGGTGGGGAGATGGATGGATGGGTTGGTGGATAGGTGGCTGGGTGGGTGGCTGGGTGGATGATAGGTGGATGGGTGTATCATAGACAGATGCTAGGATGGATGGATGAATGAATGGACGCCCCCTTGGGGCCTCTCTAGCTATGTGACAAGCCCGTTCAAAGGTCATTGTGAGAAGTCAGTCAGACAGTGAAGGTGAAGCACATAGCAGGTGCCTCTGTCCAGTCTCTGTCTCCCTTACCTTACATGAGACAAAGGGAAGTGAACTGGCCTGGCTCACTCTAGCCACACTGGCTGCCTCTCCCTGTGCCTCCTACTCTCAGGCTTCTCCCCACCCTAGGACCTTTGCACAGGCGGTGCCCTCCACCTGGAGCACTCTTCCTTATGCTCTTTACCTGGCTGACCCCTATTTACCCTAACTTAAAGCTCACTCCCTCAGGCCGGGCCAGGCTGGCTGGCCTGTGTGTCCCTATTCTCACCCCACAGAAGGAGACTGAGGTGTTCATTCAAACCCTCCCAGGAATGGCCAAACTACAGCAGCTGTTGGGATCGTCTGCGAGAGAGCTATGGGACGATGACAGCCACATGGAACCCTCTGGAAAAGGGGTGATGCCACTGCTGCCGCTGGCCCACATGGTGCTGGTGGAGGGGGGGGTCATTGCAACACCCACCCCATGAGTTTTCTTGACTCTGTTTCCCGCTGGGTTAGATGATTTACCCTTTTCTAAAGTCAGGAAGTGGGGCTTCTCTGGTGGTGCAGTGGTTAAGAATCCGCCTGCCAATGCAGGGGACACGGGTTCGAGCCCTGGTCCGGGAAGATCCCACATGCTGTGGAGCAACTAAGCCCGCGAGCCACAACTACTGAGCCCACGTGCCACAACTACTGAAGCCTGCACGCCTAGAGCCCATGCTCCGCAACAAGAGAAGGCACCGCAATGAGAAGCCCACGCACCACAACTGAGAGTAGCCCCCGCTCGCCACAACTAGAGAAAGCCCGCGCACAGAAATGACGACCCAGCGCAGCCAAAAATAAAAACAAACAAACAAATAAATAAATTTATTAAAAAAAAGTAAAGTCAGGAAGTTCCAATGAATCCAAGAGTCACAAGACCACAGAACAAGGAGCCACAGAACTAAGGAATGACAGAGTCATAGCATTATGGGTTGATGGAGACATGGGACCACAACATGCTAAAGCCATGGCACTGTGGGATCCTAGGGCCACGGGATCGCAGTGCTAAAAACCACAGACGCAGGTGATATGGCCACCAGTCAACAGAAGCACAGAACCATGGGATGGTGGAAGCCACAGGAGTCCAGGGAGCCTGAGACACAACACTGGTGAGCCCCACGTATGAGATGCCACAGGATGGAGTCTCAGAGGTGATCCCATCAGAATCACCTTCTCTGCTCCACCCTCACCTGTTGGCTGTCCAGGGAGGCTCCCAGAGGCCACGGGAGCTCTGAGGTGCTCTCTGGGGCAGCCACAGGAGAGAAGGACCACGCCATCGCCAATGCCTGGAGCCAGCCAGCCGCCAAACGCTCAGCGAGTCCCTGTTGCCAGGGCCAAGCGAGGCTGTCCAAGTGCCGGGAAACAGTGCCAGCCTCCGGCCAGGCGCGCCGGGACGCCGAGTGCTCAGCAGCAAGTGGAAAAAAGATCAACAAGTTCCCTCTACATCCATATCCTCTTAAAAGCCAACAGCAACACGGCGTGGAGGGGAGGCTGTATCCTGGCTGTGTCGCCTCCGGATGGCAGTAAACTGGTAAGCTGTCCCCCAGCGCTGGCCTCTGCCCAACACCAGGAGTCATAGCCCAGCTCGGATTCCACCAGACACATCCGTGTATTAATGAGCTCTCCCAGGACAGCAACTGTTCACCCAGCAGACCCGGCACCTGGCGCCCAGAATAACCAGTCTGTTTTGGAGAGGGGAAACCGAGGCCCAGAGGTGAAGACCACTGGCCCGGGATCACAGAGGGCCAGAGCTGAGACTCGAACTCAGGGCTGTTGGGTGCTAAGAGTGAGCTTGTCACCACCCAGCTGAGCCTCCTCTTGGGAGCCCTAACCGCCCTCCTCCTGGGGCCACAGCTATTTGCTTCCAGATGTGACACAGCGTCGAAGGCAGGAGCGTGGACTTCGGCAATTTCTTCCCTCTGCTGAACTCAGAACACCTTGTTCACAGAGCTGCCATGGGGACGAAACATGATCTTACATGATCAAACATGAGTGCACACTGGGACCTTGTATTGCTGGCATGGAGGAACTTTCCCTTCCTCCCATTTTATAGATGGGAAAGCAGAGAGTCAGGGAGGGGATTCCAGCCTCCTGAGGCCCCCGGCACCTTCAGTGAGGGCTGTTCTCATCATGATGGGGACGTGGGTATGAACAAAAGCAGCTGATTTTCTGAAATACCAGGTTACAGGGAGGGAAAGCCCATCCCTTGCTGCCTTACCTTAGCGTCAGGGTTACCTTCAGCTATGGCTGGATCCAGAACCCCAAATGATGCCTTCAGGATCTGTGTCTCTCTGTCAGCTGTCTTCTCCCTTTTCTAAACAAAAATTGTGATAAAATACACATTACATAAAATTTATAAGTTCAACAATTTTAAAGTGTACAATTCAGTAGTTTTTAGTACATTTGTGATGTCATGCAATCATTCCCTCTATCTTGTTCGAAAACATTTTCATCTTCTCCCAAAAGGAAACCCCGTTCCCCTTATCAGTCACTCCCGTTCCCCCTTCCCCCAGCCCCTGGCAACCATTCATCTGCTTTCTGTCTCTATGGATTTGCCTGTTCTAGACATTTCATATAAATGGAATCATACACCATGTGTCCTTTTGTGTCTGGCTTCTCTCACTCAGTATGTCTACAGGGTTCATCATTTTGTTTATCCATTCACCAGTTGATGGACATTTGGGTTGTTTCCACCTTTTAACTATTGTGAATAAAGAACCCTATGAACATGTGTGTACAAGTTTTTGTTTGAACACCTGTTTTCAATTGGGTGCATACCTAGAGTGAAATTGCTGGATCTTGTGATCATATGATGATGAACTGTTTCACTTTCTGAGGAACCACCACATTGTTTTCCACAGCGGCTGCGACATTTGACACTCCCACCAGCAATGCACAAGGGTTTCAGTTTCTCTGAAATCTTGCCAACGCCGTGTTTTAGATTTTTTTTTGATTATGGCCATCCTAGTGGGTGTGAGGTGATGTCTCTTTGTGGTTCTGATTTGCATCTCCCTGATCAGCCCTCTTCCTGCTTCTTGGAGTGGCAAAGATGGGCCAGGCTTACATTTCTCCAGCCCCATGGTCCAGCGGAAGCAGAGCACCTTTCCCTCTGCTAGGCCCAGTAGAGATCTCAGGGCTGAGGCTCACTGGCCCAGTTCAGGTTCCATGCCCTTCCCGGAACCAGTCACTGTGGTCTGTAGATGGAAGGTTTTGATTGGACAGGCCAGGGGCTTAAGTCATCCTCTCGAGGTGGGGAAGGGGGTAAGCCCCAGCTGGATGCCACCAGATGCAAATGATGGAGACTGGATCAGCCACCTGCCTCCTGCCTTAGTGAGCATTCTGGATTACAGGTTGTCGGACACCACCTGCTTTAATGGAGGTGACCCTGGCAGTATGCCAAGCCTCCATCGTCTGCCTCCATCTCCAAACGCTACATTCAAGGCCCCTCTTGTTACCTTCTGCCTGCAGGAATGGTGGTGGTCCCAGCTCTGGCCCAGGCTTTCCCTGGAAGGCTGCCGCTGGAGGAAGCTCCAGGCCCAGCCAAGGCCCTTCCTTAGTCTGCTGGCCTCTTGACCTCCCCTGGGTACCAGGCAACCTTGAGCATCACAAGGAAACAGGCTTTGCCCGGGACGGCTGCCATCGCCAATGTGTTATTTCCAAATGGCTGGCAGGTGGCAAGAGGAGCCCACACTCACTAATTTCTCACCCCATCACTCATTTCAAGGCTGCTCAACTGACGTTCATCTCTCTTGCTCCCCAGCCCTGCTTCAAGCCCCAAAGGGTTGAAATGGGGGAAATGCACAATAACAGTGAATCATATGATGCAGAGCTGGAAGGGAGGGAGGGAGCAAACAGAAGCCCAGAGAGGGCAAAACATTCGCTCAGGCCACGCAGTACATAAGAGGCAGATTTGATTTGTCTTCATCTTTTTTTTTTCTTTCTTAAAAATTATGTTTTATTGTGGTAAAAACACATAACATAAAACTTTCCATCTTAATCAGTGCACAGTTTGGTGGCATGAAGTGTGTCCACATTGTTGGGCAACCATCCCCACCATCCATCTCCAGAATACTTTCAGCTCGAAAAACTGAAACTCTGTCCCCATTAAGCAGCACCCCAGCCCTCTCCCCGGCCCTGCCACCTGTCCCCACTTCTTAAGCCACACTTGAACCACTTCCTCCTAGTGACTGGGATCAGGAGACCTGAAAGTGTGCTTCCCTGGTGGCGCAGTGGTTGAGAGTCCACCTGTCAATGCAGGAGACACGGGTTCGAGCCCTGGTCTGGGAAGATCCCACATGCCGCGGAGCAACTGGGCCCGTGAGCCACAACTACTGAGCCTGCGCGTCTGGAGCCTGTGCTCCGCAACAAGAGAGGCCGCGACAGTGAGAGGCCCGCACACTGCGATGAAGAGTGGCCCCCGCTCGCCGCGACTAGAGAAAGCCCTTGCACAGAAACGAAGACCCAACACAGCCAAAAATAAATATAAAAATAAATAAATAAAAAAGGAAGTATTTGGGCCCCCATATGTGTCAAGATATAGATTCTTAAAAAAAAAAAAGAAGACCTGAAAGTGATTCAACCCAGTTCCCACCTCACCTGACTTTAAACAGCTGACTTGTGCCCCTGATCTAGAAGATTTGGGACCGCTGGGATCTTGTCCATGGGGCCCCAAGCTGGGTCATGAATGGTCCGAAATGAAGAAGTTGTCATGGGGATAATGCTGACTGCCTGAGGTGGGGCTGTTTTTCTCCCCATTGCAGAGATGGAAAACTGAGGCCCAGGAATGTGACAGCTGTTGTCTAGCGAACCCCACACCGCGTCCCGCTGGACTGGGAGGCTCTCTGGGCAGGGCTGGCCATGGCTTGTCTGAGGGGTTGGTCTCCAGTGCGTGGCCCTCGGCTGAGCACACAGCTGGTGCTTCAGGAGACCTTGAATGTGGATGCGAGTCCAGAGCAATGCCCCCTTTTCCAGATGGAAAACTGAGTCAACTTTCATGTCTAGAGAAATGCTGGGAGCCAGTCTTTTGCCCTCCTGACCCCTGCCTCTGCTCCTAAACAGGTCCCTGGGCGGGTCTCAGATCTGTGGGTTGGCGGGGGGCCCGGGGCCTGTTTTTCCACCCGGAGCTTGGGTTGACACCGGGAAGGGTGAGGCCTCGGTGCTGGGATTATTTTTTTAAACTTTGCAGTTGCAGCCAGAGACACAAAGCTGAAACCGTCCTGCCCCCGACACCTGGCCGGGCCATGGCCAGAGAGGCCACACGGAGGCCTGACCCACTGGACGCCTGGATTCTGGGCCTCCCCAGACCGCATGGTCTTGGGGCTGCATCCAACTCCACATCTGGATTTCTCCACTTGGTCCCAGTTTCCAGCTGGAAACAAAAGAACCCGGATGGGGAAAACTTGGGCCCTGACTGCTTACACAAAGCTTGGGGTTTTAGGGCTCGGGTCACGCCCCTGCCTGCCTCTCCCTGGTGGACCTGGTCCAGGCTTGGATATCAAAGGCCACACTTCGCCCACAAGGTCCACAGTTCCATCTGGAGCTTGACCAGCCTGGCCCAGGAATGTGGTTCCAACCAGACACCTTGACTGCACGGCCAAGGCACAGCCGTTGGTACCCTGATGTCATCTCTCCAAGGCTTTCTGTCTCAGGCAATGGTCCCACCATCCATTCCGTGCTGGGCCTGAGACCTGGGCAGCATCTGAGACTCCTCCCTCCGCCCCCCCGCCCCCCGTCGCCATGTTCAGTTTGTCAGCAGCTCTTGTCCCCTCGGCCTCCAAAACATACAAATCCAAACGCTTTGCCCCTCCCAGCAGCCCAGCCCTGGTTTCCACCCCGCTGACTCCTGTCTGGACACTGCCCCGCATTCCCCAGGGTAGCCACAGGGAATGTCTCAGATTCATAAATCAGATCATGTTCCTCTCTGGCTCACACACCCTCCATGGCTCCCTATTACTCTCAGAATAAATTCCACCTCCTCTCTGTGGCCTGCAAGGCCCCACACAATCTGACTTCATCCCATCCCTCCTGCCTGTCTCCTCCTTCCCTCACTCTGCTCCAGTCACACTGGCTTCCTCACTGTTCTGCCAACAGCCACGTCCTTTCCCACCCCAGGGCCTTTGCACAAGCCATCCTTTCTGTCTGAAATTCTCATTCTCCATAGTTACACAGTACTTTCCTGTCCTTCAGATCTCAGCTTAAATATCACCAAGCTCAGGAGGCCTCCCCAACCCCTGAGCAAAAATACCTTCACTCAACTTTCTTCCAAACACTCTTCACTCTTTGAAATTATCTTCTTTGTGTGTATGTTCATACAAATACACACTGTATTTTACCCCCAGCATGTACCATCACGCCCAGCCCATAGTAGGTGGGGTCCTATCTTCTAGGGGACAAAGGGACATATGAGCCCCAATGACAAGGTTTGAGAAACATCTACTCCTCTGAGTCCCCCTGACCTCCCCCAGCAATGCCCCAGGATTTATAATCAAGAATTTCACCCTCAATACATGCCAGTGTGGGCAAAGGCCGGAGGGGACAAGAACAAGGCAGTGTTCCTGGACCTGGCTGTGGTGGGGCCCGGCTCACATGGGGGCAGGGGACACAGGGCGATACAACTAGACAGGCCAGACAATGAGGTCTGGATTCCATCCTGGGACAATAGGGAGCCATGGGAGGTGTGTGGACCCCATTGCCCTGTGCTGGACACCGGGAGCCTCCTTCCTCAGACGTCAGCACCCTGTGGGTTGCTCATGTTTGCTGGGAACATCTCGAAGCAGCTTTATACAAATTCCTGTGGAGAACTGTCTCCGGACTGGTGGGGCCACGCACCACATCCGTCACCACAGGACTCAGGGAGGTCTGTCGGTCTGCAGGAGCCTCCCAGACCCAGATAATGTGCTGACAGCCACCTGGCCCTGCCTGGGCCCCTCAGCCTCCCCCAAGAACAGCAAGGTCCCCCCAAGGCCCTAGGCCTGGCTACCCCTTCCAGGCCCTTGGTGGATGCCAAAGACCTCTCTCCTTATTCCCCTGGAATTTTCCTCACAGGCCCTGCCAACGCCTCAAGGAATATATTAAAAGAAAATGTTTCCAGTCCGAGCAGGGCTGTTTTATGCTTCTCGGGGCTGGGAGTCTGACCGCACAGTGGAAAGGCCTTGTCACAACGCTGTTCCTTCTGCAGAGCGGCTTCGATCCTGCTTGCCTCCTGTGCCCTCCTTAGAGGCCTGGGTTCTGCAGGGATTTCCTAGCCAAGCAAAGTCCCCCTCGCCCCCTTCCCCCGGACTGGGGAGAAATTCTCCAGCAAAATAGAGGCTCAGGATAAAGCGTGGAGCTAATGTATTTTCCAACATTTATTCATTCAACAAACGCCTGCTGTGCTCCTACTGTGTGGTCTCCTTCGGGTGCTGGTGAAACAGCAGGAACAAGTGGGACCTGTCCTGCCCTAGAGTGGGGACCAGAATCAAGTGGGAAGGGGCACTAGAGTACCCCCAGGTCACAGGTCTATAAAGGAGGGCAGGAAAGGTAGCAGACATTGCAGGGAATAAGCAAAGGGGCAGAGACCAACATAGGCAGAGCAGTTCCAAAGACGCCTTTCTTTTGTCTAACTGAGGTGAAATTCCCAAAATGTAGAAATCACCATTTTAAAGTGAACAATTCAGTGGAATTTAGTACATTCACAATGTTGTGCAACCATCACCTTTGTCTCATTCCAGAACTTTTTCATCATCCCAGAGAGAAACCTTTATCCATTGACAGTCACTCCCATCCCACTCTCCAGCCCCTGGCAACAACTGATCTGCTTTCTGCCTCTGTGGATTTGCCTGTTTGGACATTTCACGTAAATAGGGTCATACAATATGTGGCCTTTGTGTCTGGCGTCTTTCACTTAGCATAATGGTTTCTAAGTTCATCCGCGATGTAGGGTGTGTCAGGGCTTCATCCCCTTTTGCAGTTGTGTAATATTCCACTGTACAGTTGTACCATGTTTTGTTAGTGGACATTTGGGTTGTTTCCACTTTTGGCAACTGTGACTAGTGTTGCTCTGGTCCTGGACTTTTGTTTGTAGGGAGTTTTAAATTTTTTATATTTAAAGATATTTTATTCATTTATTTATTTTTGGCTGAGTTGGGTGTTAGTTGCGGCACGCAGGATCTCTTTTTTGCAGCATGCAGGCTTCTCTCTAGTTGTAGCACATGCAGGCTTAGTTGCCCCATGGCATGTGGAATCTTAGTTCCCCGACCAGGGATGCAACCTGCGTCCCCTGCATTGGAAGATGGATTCTTAACCACTGGACCACCAGGGAAGTCCCTGTAGGGAGTTTTTCAAATTACAGATTCTATTTCACTGCTAGTGATCGGTCTGTTCAAATTATCTGTTGCTTCTTTTTTTTTTTTTTAAGTAATTAATTAATTTATTTATTTTTGGCTGTGTTGGGTCTTCGTTTCTGTGCGAGGGCTTTCTCTAGTTGTGGCAAGCAGGGGCCACTCTTCATCGCGGTGCGCGGGCCTCTCACTATCGCGGCCTCTCTTGTTGCGGAGCACAGGCTCCAGACGCACAGGCTCAGTAGTTGTGGCTCACGGGCCCAGTTGCTCCGCGGCACGTGGGATCTTCCCAGACCAGGGCTCGAACCCGTGTCCCCTGCATTAGCAGGCAGATTCTCAACCACTGCGCCACCAGGGAAGACCCCTATCTGTTGCTTCTTGATTCGGTTTTGGTGGCCTGTATGTTTCTAGAAACTTGTCCATTTCTTCTAGGTTGTCGAATTTGTTGGCATAGTATTCTCTTATTTTTTGTGTATTTCTGTGGTATCGGTTGTTATTTCTCCTTTTTCATTTCTTATTTTGTTTATTTGGGGCCTCTCTCTTTTCTTCTTGGTGAGCCTGGCCAGAAGTTTGTCAATTTTCTTTACCCTTTCAAAGAACTAGCTCTTGGTTTTATCGATTTTCTTCTATTTTTTAATTTCTATTTTATTTATTTCCTCTTGATCTTCATTATTTCCTTCTTTCTGCTGACTTTAGGTTTTGTTTGTTCTTCTTTTTCTAATTGTTTTAGGTGGTAGGTTAATTTGTTTATTTGAGATTTTTCTTGTTTTTTGAGGAAGGCCTGTTCACTATGAACTTTGCTATAAGAACTGCTTTTGCTTCATCCTGTGGATTTTGTATGGTTGTGATTTCATTGTCATTTGTCTCCAGATATTTTTAATATCCTCTTTAATTTCATTGTTGACCCACTGGTTTTTTTTTTTTTAATGTCCCTTAGACATTTTTAAAAAAATGATTAATTAATTAATTTTATTTTTGGCCGCATTGGGTCTTCGTTGCTGCGTGTGGGCTTTCTCTAGTTGCGGCGAGCGGGGGCTACTCTTCATTGCGGTACACGGGCTTCTCCTTGGCGGAGCATGGGCTCTAAGAGCACGGGCTTCAGTAGTTGTGGCTCGCGGGCTCTAGAGCACAGGCTCAGTAGTTGTGGTACACGGGCTTAGTTGTTCCGCGGCATGTGGGATCTTCCCGGACCAGGGCTCGAACCCGTGTCCCCTGCATTGGCAGGTGGATTCTTAACCACTGCGCCACCAGGGAAGTCCCAACCCATTGGTTTTTTAGTAGCCTGTTGTTTAGTCTCCATGCTAGTGCTGCTCTGAACATGCGTGTACAAGTTTTGGTTTGAACAGCTGTTTCCAGTTCTCTTGGGTCTACACCTGTGAGTGAAATTGCTGGATCATGTGGAAATTCCACGTGGAACTCTTTGAGAAACCTCAAACCAGTTTTCCGCAGCAAAGCCAGGTTCAGTGTGCTGTGTTTGGTATACCAGGAGCACACGGACCTTTCTTTGGACAGTCCAGACCCTAGAAGCCACCTTGACCCACACAGAACCAGTTGTCCAGGAAATTGGCTGACATGCCCCAGGACGGCGTGCCTGGGATGTGTCCGCAGTAATTCCCTCCACATCTCAGCAAACATTCTGCTGAAACCCTGTTGGCACAGGGAGCTCTCAGGCCTGGGTGATTGCCGTCCCGTCCTACTGACTGGAGTCTACATCCCAGCTCCAGAAGGCTGGGGGGAAAGCCGGATCCACGATCAGCCTGGGGCCTGCAGTCAGCCCATCCTGAGGCCGAGAGCGAGCCCTTGGTTCACCTCCCACCTGGACACCTCATTGGGAGGGCACCGGCTACTTGGGTCTTGCTCCGGCAGGGCAGGCACGAACCTCTGGTTTAATAATTCCCATCTTCCTCCACGAAGTACTCCCATTGTTCATTATAAATATGTTCACACATACCCCCAAATCGAGAGAATCATACATTATGCCTGCCATGGACCCATTTCTCAGACTCTAAATTATCAAGCGTTGGCCTCACTGGCTTCCTTGACTCTCTTCACTATTTTTAGACAGCTTTCTTGAGATAGAGTTCACACAGCCTGCAATGCCCCCTCGCTTTTTTATTGAAGTATAGTTGGTTTACAATGTTGTGCTAATTTCTGCTGTACAGCAAAGTGATTCAGTTATACATACATACATATATATATATATATATATATATATATATATATATATATATACAGTCTTTTTTTAATATATTCTTTTCTATTACGGTTTATCACAGGATATTGAATATAGTTCCCTGTGCTATACAGTGGGACCTTGTTGTCTGTTCATTGTATATACAATAGTTTGCATCTGCTAACTCCAAACTCCCAATCCACACCTCCCCCACCCCCTCCCCCTTGGCAACCACAAGTCTGTTCTCTATGTCTGTGAGTCCGTTTCTGTTTCGTAAATAAGTTCATTTGTGTCGTATTTTAGATTCCACGTATAAGTGATATCATATGGTATTTGTCTTTCTCTGTCTGACTTACTTCACTTAGTATGATAATCTCTAGGTCCATCCATGTTGCTGCAAATGGCATTATTTCATTCTTTTTCATGACTGAGTAGTATTCCATTGTATATGTGTACCACATCTTCTTTATCCATTCATCTGTCTGTGGACATCACATTGCTTCCATGTGTTGGCTATTTTGAATAGTGCTGCAATGAACATTGGGGTGTATGTATCTTTTTGAATTAGAGTTTTGTCTGGATATATGCCCAGGAGTGGGATTGCAGGATCATATGGCAACTCTATTTTTAGCTTTCTGAGGAAACACCATACTGTTTTCCATAGTGGCTGCACCACTTACCTTTCCACCTGTGGTGTAGGAGGGTTCCCTTTTCTCCACACCCTCTCCAGCATTTGTTATTTGTAAACATTTTAATGATGGCCATCCTGACCAGTGTGAGGTGTTAACTCATTGTAGTTTTGATTTAATGCACCCTTTAAAAAAAATAAATTTTATTTATTTATTTTTAGCTGTGTTGGGTCTTCGTTGCTACTTGCGGGCTTTCTCTAGTTGTGGCGAGCGGGGGCCACTCTTGGTTGCGGTGCATGGGCTTCTCACTGCGGTGGCTTCTCTTGTTGCGGAGCCGGGCTCTAGGCGCACAAGCTTCAGTAGTTGTGGCACGTGGGCTCAGTAGTTGTGGCTCGTGGGCTCTAGAGCACAGGCTCAGTAGTTGTGGCGCACGGGCTTAGTTGCTCCACAGCACGTGGGATCCTCCCAGACCAGAGCTTGAACCCGTGTCCCCTGCATTGGCAGGCAGATTCTTAACCACTGAGCCACCAAGGAAGCCCCTAATGCACCCTTTTTAAAGTGCACAATTCAGTGGTTTTTAGTATATTCACAGTGTTATGCAGCCGCCAACTCTGTTTAATCCCAGAACATTTCCATCACCCCCAGAGGAAACCCAGTCCCCATGAGCAGTCACTCCCATTCTCCTCTCCCAGCCCCTGGCAACCACTAATCTGCTTTCTGTCTCTATGGATTTGTCTGTGGTGGACATTTCATATAAATGGATCCTTACATTATGAGGGGTTTTGTGGCTGGTTTCCTCCACTCAGCATGATGTTTTCAAGGTTACTCTATTTTCAATTTATTTTTACTTTATTTTGCTGAAATATTTTAAAGCACTCCCAGGCCTCGAGTCATTTCTCTTTCTCTGCCACTTGGCTCCAAAAATGATGGGGATTTTCATAGGCACCCACGATGCATCATGCATCTCCCAATTTCCCCAGCTGTCTCAAAAGATGACTTTTTACAGTTGGTGTATTAGAATCAGGTTCCAAACAAAGTCCGTATTTGGTTGTCGTCTCCCTTAAGTCTCTTTTTATCCCCTCTCTTTTTTTTTTTTAATTGTGGTAAAATAACATAAAATTTAACATCTTAACCATTTCTTTTTAAAATTTTTTTGGCAGTGCCATGCGGCTTGCAGGATCTTAGTTCCCCGATCAGGGATTGAACCTGGGCCCCCTGCAGTGGAAGCGTGGAGTCCTAACCACTGGACCGCCAGGGAAGTCCCCATCTTAACCATTTTTAAGTGTCCATTTCTGTGGTAGTAAGTACATTCACATGTGGTGCTACCGTCATCACCATCTTCCCACAGAAATTTTTTCATCTTGCAAAACTGAAACTCTGTCCCCATTAAACACTAACTTCCCATTTCCCCTCCCCCCCACCGCCCCCTGAAAACCATAATTCTCCTTTCTTTCTCTATGGATCTGACTGCTCTAGGGACCTCATATAAGTGGAATCATACAGTATTGTCCTTTTATGACTGGCTTATTTCACTCGCCATTATGTCCTCAAGGTTCAACCACATCGTAGCAGGTGTCAGAATTTCCTTTTTTTTAAGGCTAAATAATATTCCATTGTGTGGATACACCACATTTTGCTTATCCAGTCATCTGTTGGTGGACATTTGGGTTGATTCTACCTTTTGCCTTCTGTGAATGTTGTTGCTGTGAGAGCAGGTGTGCAAGCATCCGTTCAAGTCCCTGCTTTCACTTCTTGTTGAAGGTGTTTTGTCCGGGAGCCAGAATGTAAGACCAGGGGAACGAGAGTGCACTGACTTGGGGGCACCTTCTTGGGACACGGGATTTAACATCCTGGCAAGGACTCAGAGGATGACGGGCCAGCTGGGTTGCTGAATTGGCTCTTAGAACCCTGGAGAAAGTGCTGGCCCAGGCTGAGAGCGGTGGAATTACCTGGGTGAGCTGCCCTGGCAGCGGCTGAGGGCAATGGAAGCATATGTGGACGCATCCCAGAGGATGGTGTCCCGTGGGAGGGCCCAGAGGGCACGCCATCTCCCAAGGCTGTCAGAGAGAGATGCCAGCGCCAAGAGGGAGCTGGGTAGTGGTGTCTTCTGCAGGTGGTCACAGAGCCGTGGGCATGATGTTCCAAGTACGAGGTTGGGTGGGCACTTCACCGCCAAGAGCCAGAACCTGCAATTATTCTAAGACAGTACCATGGTTTTACACGTCAGCTTGGCTAGACTGTGCGCAGTCATCCCTTAAGCCCCAGTCTAGGGGTTGCAGTGGAGTATTTCGTAGATGTGGTTCACTTCCATATCCAGTTGACCCTAAGTAATCAGGGTGGGTCTTATCCAGTCAGCTGAGATGATTTAGGAGCAAACCTAAGTTTTCCCCAAGGACAGAGAAACTCCACTTTGTCCAAGATAAACAAAGCCAGACCCTAGTTAAAGTGGTCAGGACAAACTTATGGTTACCAAAGGTGCAGGGCGGGGGGCAAATTAGGGGTATGAGGTTAACAGATACTAACTACTATACATAAAATAGATAAGCAGCAGGATGTACTGGATGTCACAGGAAATTACACCCAATATCTTGCAATAACCTGTAATGTCATATAATTTGCAAAAAAAAAAAAAGAAAAGCCAACAAAACACCCTGAATCACTATGCTGTATGCCTGAAACTAACATGACATTGTAAATCGACTATACTTCAATAAAAAAATAAATAAAGCAGTCAGGGGAGATTTTAATCCATAACATACTATTGCCATAAGGAAAAAGGTTCAATGTGGAGTGAACTCAACTTTGATTTGACTTTTTAAAGGGAGAATGAGGGAATGGAAGTGAGGGGTGAAGGGGGGCTCTGTAGAGGCAGGGAAGTGAAAATGACAAAAAGCAGGAAGGAAGGGTTGTTCCACGTAAGACCCATCTAGGTTTGCCAACTGGTGCTTCTCAATGTTTGGCCTCCACCCTCCCACCGAGGCCGAGAGACCGGGGTGCCATCTCCAAGAGCTGACTGGAACAAATGGTCAATTCATTTGGCAGCCCTGAGTTTTCTCAGGCAGGCACTTTAAGAGGGGCTGGGGTCGGGGCTTCCAGTGGTTAAGACTCTGCGCTCCCAATGCAGGGGG